>NC_092506.1:61057853-62307853 GCF_047511675.1 Marmota flaviventris | reverse complement strand
ATGAGACAAGAAGTCAGAGAGTAGGAAGGACTAACCATTTTATAACAACTCACTCACACAGCAATCAACCAGGGTCCCACAAGAATCCCTTCCAAAAGCAGTGCCCCCAATGATCCAGTCAACTCCCACTAGACTCCACATCCCTAATGGCACCACACTGGGAACAAACCTGATAACAGGGGGATAATCCACTTCCAGACCGCATCAGTTGTCATGCCTCCCCTTCATGTGATAGTTTCTTAGATTCTTCATGTTTTTGATGACCTCAACAGGTCAGATATATGATCTTCAACTGGGATTTCTTTGATGCTTTTCTCATGTGTAGACTTGGCTTACGGGGACATGACAGAGTGAAGTGCCATTTTAGCCCGGCATATCAAAGGTATGTACCGTCAACAAGACATCACAGATGGCGTGAACCTCCCTCACCTGCTGGCACAGTGTCTGTTGGTTCTCTCGCTGTAGTTAGTCTTCCCCGGTTTCACTTTGCACTCATTGGAAGGAAGTCACCACCCTTCAAGGATGTGTCAAGCTTCATCTCGTTGATGGCAGCCGAGCCCTGTTTGACACCACCCCCTTCCTGTCAATCGCCAAGCCCAGTCCATCCTGCCTCCTGGGCATCTCTCAGGCCCCTGCTCTGCCCTTACTTCTCACAGCCGTGGCCGTGTTCTGGCTGCATCTTTCAGCAAGACCACTATGGCTCCCTCACCATCTGCCTGCCTTGTCTCTCCTGCCCAGGGTGAAACTGCCGCCTGTGGCACACCAGCCCTCTGTGTCCCTTTCTACTCTCCCCCCCTCCACCTACCCTACATGTACCATGCTAGTTAGAATGGACCACAGCACTTTTACCGCCTGAACTGCTCTCTCTGAAATTCACTATGCTGTTACCTCTGCTCACAACCCTCCCACCAGCCACCATGAACCTGGCCTCCAACTAGCTAACTCCTGTTTTTTACTTTCATGAAATAATTTTATGTGCACAAAAAAAGCAGTATGAGAACGTTCCTTGTTGAAGGAATATCGACCCTGTGTCTCATTAGTCTCTTACCCTTTTTAACAACTGGCTCTGCAGAGGGGTCCAAAGAGTCTGATTTGTAGCATTTGCCATTTTTTTTTCCAAACGGATACAAACCAGCTCTATCATATCACTGTGTGTCTGTGTGTGTGTGTGTGTGTGTATATATATATATATATTTTTTTTTTTTCTTTTTTGGTACCAGGGATTAAACCCAGGGATGCTTAACCAATGATCCAAATCCCTACCCATTTTTATTTTTTATTTTGAGACAGGGTCTCACTAAGTTGCTTAGTAAGGGCCTTACTGAGTTGCTGAGGCTTGTCTCAGATTTGCAATCTGCCCGCCTCAGCCTTTTGAGCCACTGGAATTACAGGTGTGTGCCACCACACCTGGCTCATTGCATTTATTTATAATAACATATTTTGAATTTTATACAAGTGATATGATTTATACAAATAAAAAGTATCTCTGTGTGTATGACCTACTTTTACAGAGGGTATATTACTCTGTTGATAAACATTTGGGTATTGCATCAACTTTGTAAGGTAATGCCAGTTTTCTGATGTGGTTTTTCTTTTTGTTCCTCTGCTTGTTGGTAGGGAATAAACCCTACCATTTTTTTTTTTCCAAATGGATACTTGGTAAGGATCAAGCCCAGGAATCAAACCCAGGTGTGTAGGCAAGTGCTCTACCACTGAACTACAGCCCCAGCCATTTTTATTTTTTATTTTGAGACAGAGCCTGGCTAAACTGCTAAGGCTGACCTCACATTTGCAATGCTCCAGCCATAATCTCCCAGTAGCTCGGATTATAGGCATGGGCCCAAGTCTGATGTGGTTATTCTAATTTACACTGACAATTGCAGTGTATGAGAATTCCTTCTTTTCCACCTCCCCCCAACTCTTTTTTTAAAGGATTCTTAATTTTTTATACCTTTATTTTATTTATTGATTTTTTTAAATATGGTGCTGAGGATCGAACCCAGGGCCTCGCAAGTACTAGGCGAATGCTTACCGCTGAGCCACAACCCCAGCCCCTCCTCACCAACTCTTGATGTCAAGTTTTTAAATGCTTCTCATTATAGTAGGTGTAAAATAGCATCTCTGTTTACTCATAAAATTAACCATAACAAATGAAATATTATTTGGCAAAAAAAGCAAAGTACTGATATGTACTAAAATATGGATGAACTTTGCCAAGAGAAAGAAGCCAGACTTGAGAGTTCACACATTACATGATTCCATTTTCACAAAATATCCAGAATAGGCAAATCCACAGAAACAAAAAATTGGTTAATGGTTGTCAGGGCTGGAGGATAGGGAGTGGCTGCTAAAGCATATGGGATACCCTCCCAGGTACTTCAGGAGCTGTGGGTTATGGTGGCCAAGTCCAAAAACCAACCAAATACAACCAGTCCTGAAAATGGTACAGAAATGGTGTCAAAAACCCAATTACAAAGTTAAGAGTTTCTGAAGAGGGTAGAGCCCAAGTTCCCGAGGAACATGCATTTAGCCAAGAAATACAAGAAGGGCTGAAAGCAGAGGCAGGCAAGCAAGACCAAGGCTATGAGAGCATGTGCCGAGGCTATGGGGCCCTTAGCCCAATGGGGACAAGGGTGTCAGCTGCAAGCACCATCAACTCTCCTACCCAAGCTTGGGAAGTGTGTTTGTGCCCACGTTGCTAAAGTCTCAGGATCTGCCAGGCAAAGGTCAAAGCAAAGGCTCAAACCAAGACTCAGTCCCAGGTTGCAGCTGCAGCTCCTCTTCAGACTTCCAAAAGGACCCAGGCCCCCAGTAAGGATCCAGAGTAAAGGTGTATGGTGTCCCTTGGGCTACTGTCCACCTGGGCTGGTGTCCTCCTGTACTGTTTGTATAAATAAACATTATCAACCACCAGTGAAACTCCACATCAGGTACAACCACAAGAATGGGACCCTAATTAGAGTAAGTTGTACCCCCTGGATGTATAATATGTCAAAATATACTCTACTGTCATGTATTAAAAAGAATAAAAAATAAGCATCATCAGTTACAGAACAAGTGGACATCATTCAGCCCCCAATATGATGCGCTTAGGACATAGAATCACCTCTGTGGTGTTCTTGTCAAAATGTATAACCTAAATTTAATCATGAGGAAACATAAGACAAACCCAAATTAGGGATTCTTCCCCACATCGGCCTATACTCCAAAAACAAGAGAGGCCTGAAAGAAAAGGAAAAACCAAGACACTGCTTCTGATAGGAAGCAAATAGATGTGACATGTGATGCTGGATTAGATCCCAGAAAACAGAGGAGAGGGTGATCATAAAGGACATCACTGGGGCACCAGGAAAGACTGTACTGAGACCCTGACAGTACAGGGTCAGTGTTGATTTCCCTCTTCTACAGCTACACTGTGGTGATAAATGGGTGTCCTTTGTTTTAGTAAATACATCCTGAAGTATTTAAGGATAACAGGACATGACACTTATATATTCTCCAATGAATCAAAAACAATATATACAGCACTCATAGAAATAAGAATAAAGCAAATATAATAAAATAAAAAGTTTAACAACTGGGAGATCTGGGCAGGGGTATACTAAAATCCTTTGTGCTGTTCTTGCAAATTTTCTGTAAGGTTGAAATTATTTCAAAATGAGTAAAATAAAAGAACATAAAATATATGTAACAAAGAGACTTGTTCCAAAAAAGAAATCTTTACGTAGGACTGTGTCTGGCCCAGATGGTATACTCCGTAGCAGAGACCACTGAGGTTTTCAAGCCTGAGAAAAAGAGGTACTTCTCACTAGAAGTCACAAGGGGGCACCTGAAAGCTAAGAAACAAGATCCACCACAGGATTTCACCAGGCCTGTGCTGCCACAGATGGACAGGAGCTACATTGTTCTTGATCCAGAACGTACTCCTCAATCCTAAAGGAAAAGAATACTTTGCTGACAACTGGAGCTCCTTCAACTCACAGTGCCCAAGGCTCTGGAGCGCCTGGGAGCTGGCCTCTGATCCTTCTGTTTGGGCCTGGATTTCAGAGCAGCTGTCAAGGGTCACTACATCTCTCACAACCAGGACATCAATTTTTTAGACCTATGAAAACCGGTTTATGAATGTGACAGCAATGCAGAGGAGTAAACCCTGGAGTGGGAACTCAGAGATGGTCATTTGCTGTGCTCAGCCATCTCTCTCTTCATCCTGTTTCTTTCACTAGAGATTGAACGCAGGGATACTGTACCACTGAGCGGCATCCCCAGTCCTTTTTTATTTTGAAATACAACCTAAGTTGCTTAGGGTGTCACATGTTGCTGAGGCTGGCCTCAAACTTGAGATTCTCCAGTCTCAGCCTCCTGAATCACTAGGATTATAGGCATGTGCCATGGTGCTCAGGTCACCCTGTTTTCTTGAACTTCTGAAAGTTCCCCCTTGGCCTCCTAGGATTCACAAAACTCTGGAATCTGTCCCCTCTGGTCTACCTGGTTCTATAAAAAAATCACTCCTTAAAATGAGCTTGCTGACTGGTTCCAGAGCCTCTGCACGCCTTCCATCTCTTGAAACTTCCTTCTCAGCCTAGCCCAGCCTCACCATGGTAGATGCTTTTGTGAGCACCTGGAAACTAGTGCACAGAAAGAATTTTGATGACTACACAAAGTCACTTGCTACCAGGCAAGTAGCCAGCATGACCAAGCCTACCACAATCATCAAAAAGAATGGAGACACCAACATCAAAAAACACAGAGCACTTTTAAGAACACGGAGATCAGCTTTCAGCTAGGGGTGGAGTTTGATGAGACTAAAGCCGATGACAGGAAGGTCAAGTCCACTGTGACGCTGGATGGAGGAAAACTTGTCCATGTGCATAAGTGGGACAAGAAGGGACTACACTTGTGTGGGAGCTAAAGTGATAGAAAACTCACACAGAAAAAGAAAAATTACTTCAGTCATCTCTCTTGGCACCTGCACAAGACTACATGATGCTCGTGACTACATAAACAGTTTAGAGATGATTATAGAAAGGATATAAAAACAGATTTTGGAGACTGACCAAGGTCCAAATCAAAGCTGTGGTATTTAATTTCTTGAGTCTCAGTTTCCACATCTGATTAAAACAGGAATCCCGTTGGATTTTTACGAGTGTTGTAAGGACAGCGAGACTCAGGTGCACACCTGCCATCCCAGCTACTCATAAGTTCAAATAGAAGGATTTTAAGTTTGAAACCAGCCTGGGAAACTTAGTGAGACCCTGTCTCAAAATAAAATTTAAGAAAGAGTAGGATGTAACTCAGATGCAGAACCCTCTTGGGTACAATCCCCAGTACTACCAAGAAAAAAAAATTATTATAAGGATGTTTAGATATATAAATATAATATTTAGAACAGAGCTGGTACTTGTTAGATATTCAACAAAATGCAGTATTTTGACACTCTGGTTTAGGTATAATCAAAAGTGTTGTAGAAAAAATTCAATTTAAAGTTAAAATATAAGTGAAAAAGTTAGCCTGGCAAGGTAGTGCACACCTCTAGTCCTAGCAACTTGAGAGGCTGAGGCAGGAGGATCACAAATCAGAGCCCAGCTTGAACAACTTAGTGAAACCCTGTCTCAAAATTAAAAAATTAAAAGGGTGGGGGATGTTGCTCAGTGATTAAGCACTCCTGGATTCAATTCCTGATAACAGAAGGAAAAAAAAAGATAAAGTTCCTGCTCTCAGACACTTGGCAAATCAGATACTTGGCAAATTACTTCATCTCTCTGAGTCTCACAGTGTTCAATCTCTGAAAGTCACAGTTTTAAGAATGTATTTTTCTTGCGGGGGGGGTGGGGGGGTGGGTACCAGGATTTAACCCAGGGGTGCATTACCACTGAGTTACATCTCCAGCCCTTTTTTTATTTTGAGACAGGGTCTCACTAAATTGCTTAGGGCCTTGCTCAGTCACTGAGGCTGACTTTAAACTTGTGATCCTCCTATCTCTGCCTCTCAAGTTGCTCGGATCACCGGGGCACACCACCACACCCAGATGAAAATATATATTTAAGAACTCTGTTAACCATGTTATTACCCTAGCCAGAAATAACATTCTTCCCTTAAATAAACCAAAATCTTAGCCTGCATAGCCCAGCTCAAGTGTTGTATCCTCCAAGAATCCTTTCTAAAATCATCTCTAAACTGTAAATAATAGGGTATCTTTATGCTCAACATTGCTAAAAACAATGAGGAAGGTCTAAATGTGCTGAGATGGAAAGATCTTGGAAATACTAAGTGAAAATAAACCATGGCACACACATTACAATTCGATTTTTATGTTTGGGGAAAATAAGTGTTTTATGTTTAGGAAAAGAGGAGACCATGCCATTCTCTAAAAACTCTTCAATAGTTTGTCATTGCTGACCAAGTCCAAGCTCCTGACCTGACATTCAATCAAGCTTCTTCACTATTTGGTCCTGTCAGCCTTTCTGGTCACATCTCCCATCCTATGAGCCCTGGTTCCTGCTATAACTAAAGTGCCCTCAGGATGTCTTCCTCTAGGTCGATGGTTCAGACTTCAGCTTGCAGCAGAATCACCTAGGAGGTCTGTTACAATATAGACTGCTGGCTAAACTCACAGAATTTCTGACTCAGGTCTGGGGTGGGACCCAAACTTTTCTCTTTCTAGTAAGGTCCTAGGTGATATTGATGCCACTATTTCAGAGACCACAGATTGACAACGACTGCCTTCACCATGATCAAGATTCAACTCCCTTACCTATACAGAGGCTGACTAACCTTAATAGTTTGCCTGGGACTGTGCCAGTTTGAGCACCAAAATTCCCATGCTGCCCAAACCCCTCAGTTCTGGGAAAACAGGGAGAGCTGATACCCTGCCTAAGAATTTCTCTCAGGATATTTACTGCTAATGCCAAATATCCTTCTCTAGGGCCAGGTCAACAGGGACTGCCGAGGAAGGAGTTCTATCATCTTCCCTTTTGGATCGAGTAAGAGAATTTAACAAAGTTTTCCAAACTCAAGACTCTTCCAAACATATTTTCTTTATTTCTTCCAGCAAACAGGCTTTAGTTCTCTGTGCCTTGTAAACAATTAACACAACTGGTGAGAGAATAAAATATAAGCATCCAGATCTTTGCCCTGTGTTGTGGGCTAAATTTACGCAAAGAAAAGCTGGGGCAAAGGCAGTGAGCACAAGTGAGCTTCTCACTCAGTTCAAGGTAGGTCTTGGGATGATTGTTCCACATGGGCCAGTACAGTTAACTTGCTGTGACTTCCAAGCGGTGCCCAAGACATTAAGGAGCCACAGACCTTGGGAAATATGGGTAATGTTTCTGTTCTTTGTTGATCAGGGTCAACCCTTTTCACTAACTGGGAAAGGGGTCAGAGGTCAGAAAGCTGATAGCGCCGCACAAGACCATCTCGACAGCACGTATAGATCTGCTTCTCCCACGTGGCTACCTGGAACACAAGAATTCACAGCTCAAGGGAAGCCTAGAATTTTTTCATTTCAAAATGGTGGAAGTTTGCTATTAGCCCATATTAATCCAAAGGAGTCTGAGAAACTTTAGTAACTCTGAAGGCAAAAGAAGATTACATCCATAATACAAATTTACAAAATCTTTGTCCAAGGTCAGGGAATGCTAAGACTACAGAACAGAGACACTAATAGGTCTAAGTGAAATGCAAACCTCTTAGTGTTGTGTAAGATTTCATGCAGAGGGTCTGCATCTGGGGACAGATGGTCCACAGATTGGCTTGGGTATCCTTGAACCTCATAAAATTGTATGTGAAAAAGTTCCAAATATGTGCCTTTTTTCTGAGAAGGAGTTCATTAACTTCTCAAAGAAAGGAAAGAAATACTAACCTCAGGGAAATAGCATGCATTCTGAAATTAACTTAATCTAGGGCCTGCTACCATATAACTGCATGACTTAGGGCAATTTTCTCAATCATTTTGAGAAATCCTTGGCCCCAGTTTACTCTTTTGTAAAATGGAAATGATATGCCAGTTCACAATATAGATCACTTTTAGGAATTTTAAAAAGTAAAATGGACCTATATGCATTTACCTGGGAAAAGCTCCAAGATGTTAAGTAAAAAATAAATAAATCATAGGGAAACATCTATGGAATAATCCCAGTTATATATGCAAACTAAAGATTAAAACTATATTTATATAAGGGCATTAATACACGGATACAAATATATAAATTCTCTAATAGTCTTAAAAGATATATGCAAAACTATAAATGCTAGTTATTGCTACAAAGACTGGAATTATATAAGTTTTAGAGCCAACTTTTCAGCCTGTTATAACTTTTTATAGGTATGTATTAATTGTACAACTTTTTGAAAACAAGAAAAAATCGGAATAATAACACACATATCTCAAGGAAAAGTAATAAAGATTAGATGAGATAATATTTACAAAAACATCAAATATAATGTCTGGTCAATAAATATGACTTCATCTTTCATTTTTCTCTTTCCACTCTAATCAAATGAGATAATCAGTCTTTACCTTTAAATAAAATTATTGCTAAAACTTAAAGAATATATTTATAGTTAGGTGTGGTGTACACACCTCTAATCCCAGCTACTTGGGAAACTGAGGCAGGAGGATAGCAATTTCAAGTCCAGCCTCAGCAACTGAGTGAGATCTTGTCTCAAAATAAAATTTAAAAAGGGCTGGGGTACATGTAGTTCATTAGTAGAGCACCCCTGGCTTTGGTACTCAAAAAAAAAACCTTTCACATGCATTATCTCATTACTATCCTCATTTACAGATAGAAAGTAAAGTAATTTTTCAAGTTTCTACAGTCAGTAAGTGATGAAGTCAGCCGGTTTTGACTTAATACCTGGAATTCTTTCTGTCCCACCATACCGCTTATATAATAAGTTGTATTTTATAATAACTTCCATAATAAGCAGTATTTTAGCACCCTAATGACCACAGATAGCCTGATTTAGTCCTTTCAAAGCCCTAGATCCCAGGAGAGAATCACCCAGACCTGGTGTCCTTTTATGCCTGTATACCTTATACACGGGGTCACAGTCAGCTTCAGTGAGCTCAATGACATAGTCTAGGTCTTGCTGAATAATGAAACAGCTTCCGTCACCTAAAAGGCAGAAAGGTAATTTAGACAACTAAAGAGATGCTGCATACCATAAACCAATATACTCCATATTTTGACTTTTTTATATAGATTAGTAGCCTGAAAAAGATGGTCCTAATATGCAAAAAGCAAGTAAGTCTTACTATGTGGGCTAACTACAATGATCTACAGTGGCTGCCTAGAATGCTTGGCTGGGGAGGATTTGAAGGTCAATTGTAGAGTCAGTGGAAGAAAGACCATATTTGATTTTTAGAACCTGCCAAATGCACAGAGCAAGCAACTATAGGCTTATACATTTATTTACAAACTTATCCTTAACAATGATTTTTTTTTTTAATTCTTAATATTTATTTTTTTTCAGTTTTCGGCGGACACAACAACTTTGTTTGTATGTGGTGTTGAGGATCGAACCCGGGCCGCACGCATGCCAGGCGAGTGCGCTACCGCTTGAGCCACATCCCCAGTCCAACAATGATTTTTAATAAGAACTGTCTATACAAAAGTTTCCTTTAAGAAAAATTTTTATATCCCCAAATTATTCCCGAAATTATAAATTTGGGCTGGGCACAGTGGTGCATGCCTATAAACCCAGCAGCCTGAGAGATTGAGGCAAGAGGATCGAAAGTTCAAAGTCAGCCTCAGCAACTTAGCGAGGCCCTACGCAACTTAATGAGACCCTGTCTCTAAATAAAATATTAAAAAGAGCTGGGGATATGGCTCAGTGGTTAAGCACCCCTAGGTTCAATCACTGGTACCAAAAAAACAAAACAAAAAAAAAATTGGGAGGAAAATAAAAGTATATCTAATCTTAATTGGGATGGAGATCAGTATAAAGTGTTTACCTACCAGGTATAAAGCCCTGAGTCTAATCCCCAGTCCCACAGGGGAAAAAATTAAGTACATCTAATCTTTTTTTTTCCCCACTATATCTAATTTTAAACTTAATTTTCTTGAAACTTGAGATAATATGTAAACTACTTTAAAAGATGATCTTTGCTGCTTTATTTAATATAAAAGTGGTACATGCTCAATGAAGAGAATATTAAAAATAAATAAAACATGGGAAATAAATCACCCATAATCTACCAAAGATAATTAATATTAAAATTTTGACCATTCTTCCAATCTTAATAAAAATTTATTTTACATGGTTAAAAGCATGCTGCATATGCTGCATAAAGGAATATCTTTGGTCCCGGACTCTACAAGCCTTCCATCTCTCGCAGCTTGCTTCTCAGCCTAGCCCAGCCTCACCATGGTGGACGCCTTCGTGGGCACCTGGAAACTAGTGGACAGCAAGAATTTCGATGACTACATGAAGTCACTTGGTGTGGGCTTTGCTACCAGGCAAGTGTTCAGCATGACCAAGCCCACTACAATCATTGAAAAGAATGGGGACACCATCATCTTAAAAACACAGAGCACCTTCAAGAACTTGGAGATTGGTTTTTAACTGGGGGTGGAGTTTGATGAGACTACAGCAGATGACAGGAAGGTCAAGTCCACTGTGACGCTGGATAGAGGAAAACTTGTCCACGTGCAGAAGTGGGATGGGCAAGAGACTACACTTGTGCAGGAGCCAAATGATGGGAAACTCATCTTGACACTCACCCATGGCAGTGTAGTGTGCACTTGCACTTACGAGAAAGAGGCATGACCCACCAGCAGTGTCACTGACTATTCCTCTGCCAACTGCCAACCCCTGGACTCAGCACCACATTACCCCATTTTTTTTCCTCTGGCATTTTGTATAAACCTACTTTGGGGAATTCTTCTGGGGTCAAATGACACCAGCCTGGATCCCCAGTTTCCATTGTGTATGTGTGTGTGTTTCTTTTCTTTTTTTAAAAAACTGTATCCAAATATGCTCTGAAGTCAATAAAGCAGAGCAGAGGCCGTGTAGTTGCCTCTGGTGGAAAAAAAAAAAAAGGAATATCTTTGTACAGGAACTGGGTGTGGTGGTACATGCCTATAATCACACCTATTCAGGCGGCTGAAGAAGGAAGATTGCAAGTTCAAAATCAGCCTCAGCAACTTAATAAGACCCTGTCTCAAAACAAAATTAGAAAAGGGGCTGGGAATATAGCTCAGTGGTAGAGTACCCTCAGGTTCAATTCCTAGTACCAGGAAAAAAAAAAAGAGAGAGAGAGAGAGGTCTCCTCACTAATCACTAAAGAATTCCAAAGAGCTCATAGATTGTAATATGCCCAACTTCTAAACAAGTACAGAATTCCCCTGCAGAGTAGCTGTGCTGCCAGGGTGCTCAATGGCAGCTTCCTTCTCAAGGAATATAAAGTGCTTCCTTATTATAACTGAGATGTGACGTCTGATAACTTTCTCCCATTGGTTTTAGTTTTATCCTCTGAAAACAGATAGTTATACTTTTACTCTCTTTGCCTTCAGCTGTTAGTGACAGAAGTCATGCTTTGCTTTCTTCCCAGCAGAAAACAGCTACAAAAAGTAGAAAATCCAGGAGTTAGCTCTTCTCCACCTGCTACCCCTCCTCTAACCCACCCACTGCCTGCAACATATATGTTCATATTCAATGAAAAAAATGGCCTAAGGGTAAGGCAGGGAGGGAAGAATTATCAAGGCCCTCCTGGGTGGCCAATCTGCAGGTTGTCAGGGATATTAAGCTCTTGCTTCAGAGATGCCTCTGAGACAAGATAAGCTGCTCATGTGCCATAATATGACCCTGGTTTGAAGTCCACATTCCTTTTGTCTCAAAAATCTCACTTTAAGCTATAGTGGGAAACTAACCATGATCTCATCATCTTCTCACCATTATTACCCCATTCAGCAAGGAAAAATGACATCTACTATTGAGTTCACAATCACAGATTCACGTGTCTGCCACACTAACTGTGAGTTCCTTTAGGGAAGAGAACATAATTGACTGATGACTGAATCCTCAGTGTTTTGCAACTTAGGACCACACATTTGCTCTACCAATGTTTACTGAGTTCCCACTATTTAGTGAGCATTAAACTAACTGATGGAGATAATAAAATGATGAATAAGGCACTGTTACAATTGCAAGAAGCCTGGACTAGGGGGAAATACAGACAATTACAAAGCAGAGTGATAAAAACTATGTCATAAGCACAATATGCCAAAGAATCATGGAGGACCATGCCCCATCTCGGACATAGATGAGCCACTTACAACTATGTTTAATTAACTGAACAAGATGAAACAAGCTCTCTTAATTGGCTACTGGACCTACCTTGGCTAGCAATGAATCCATCTCTGAAACTCAGTAGGGATAGAACTGGTGCTCCTGATCTGTGGATGACTTGTATCGGAACCCTAGAATTTAAAGTAAAAGGGGAAGTTTTACTTTCACTCTTTTTCTTTGAAAGCACTGCTTGACTATATTCAACATATAGT
This sequence comes from Marmota flaviventris, assembly GCF_047511675.1. Lineage (NCBI taxonomy): Eukaryota > Metazoa > Chordata > Mammalia > Rodentia > Sciuridae > Marmota > Marmota flaviventris. Next base: position 62,295,353 of record NC_092506.1, on the reverse strand, counting down.
ACTAACCACATAAAAGGAAACAGGACAAATGATCTCTTTCCTGGCAAGATCCTTAACTGGAAGATTGAAGTAACTCAAATTCACCTTGAAGTAAATCTAAATGTGTCTCTAAACATGAAATAAGTCACCAACAACATCTCAGGTTTTATTTTTATTGGTACTAGTGATTGAACTCACGGATGCTCTACCACTGAGCTACATCCCCAGCTTTTTGTTTTGTTTTCTTTTTTGAGATAGGTCCTTGCTAAGTTGCTTAGGGCCTTGCTAAGTTGCTGAGGCTGGCCTCCAACTTGCAATCCTTCTGCCTCTAACTTCCAAATTGCTGAGATTATAGGTGTGAGCCATCATGCTGGGCAACATGTCAAGTTTTTAGGAGAGAACTGACATGGATTGAAAATAACAATGTTAACAATGTGTTAATCTTTTTATTTAAAGATAGAATTAGAACTATTTGTAAAATATTAAAATTGTCAGGACACTGAAATGAAAGATAAAAATGGTGGCTACAGAAGCCATTCAATAAATATTAGTTAAACAAAAGAAGGAAATAAAAGAAAGAAGGGCCAGAATAATAGAGATTGTTAGGTCCTGCAACAGAGAGCTTACATGATTCTCTTTAGATATCTGTAAGCCCAGGATAAGGCTGGTCTTAGATCATGATAAAACTAAACAAAACACAGAACCAGCTTTACTTGAATTAAAAATTAGCATTCAATCTTAGGCCAGTCCGGGTCTAACTGCTTAGAGAAAATTATTGAGTTCCTTAAAGTTAAAGGTTCTAAGGCAGTAGCACACGCCTATAATCGCAGTGGCTCTGGAGGCTGAGGCAGGAGGATTGTAAATTCAAAGCCAGCCTCAGCAACTTAGCAAGGCCCTAAGCAATTCAGTGAGACCTTGTCTTTAAATAAAATATAAAAAAGGGATAGGGATGTGGCTCAGTGCCCCTGAGTTCAATCCCTGGTACCAAAAAAAAGTTCTAGAAAATCATTTTTTTAATTAATTAGTTTATTTCTTCTAACTTTTTTATACATGACAGCAGAATGCATTTCAATTCATAGTACACATATGGAGCACAGTTTTTCGTTTCTCTGGTTGTACACAAAGTAGAGTCACACCATTCATGTCTTCATACATGTAGAGTAATGATGTCCATCTCATTCCACCATCTTTCTTACCCCCATGCCTCCTCCCTTTCCCTTCCTCCTTCCCCTTTGACCTACCAAAGTTCCTCCATAGAAAATCATTTTAAATGAAATGTTAGTTCTTATTTAAGCTTAGTTTTCAAAGCAAATATTATAGTTGGATAATCATGACAGTAGGAATCAAATTAATCTTTTACTATTATTCCAGGAATAATAAAAACAATCAGATAATTCACACCAGAAGAACTTTAATGATGGAAAAACAAACTTTTTTTTTCTTTGGTACTGGGGATTGAACTCAGGGGCACTCAACCACTGAGCTGCATCCCCAGCCCTAGTTTATATTTTATTTAGAGACATGGTCTCACTGAGTTGCTTAGCAGCTTTGCTGAGGATGGCTCTGAACTCATGATCCTCCTGCCTCAGCCTCCAGAGCTGCTGGAATTACAGGCATGCGCCACCAAGCCCAGCTGGAAAACTATACTCTTAATTCAACAGTTATTATATGTTAGGATAAACCAATGTTAAAGCCAATAAAAAATTCCACTCTGTAGAAGATCTACATCATAAAGGGAAGGATGACTCACGTTGGACTTCTCACGTCTAGCTGATAAATGTTTCCATCTTGTGTCCCAGCCAATAGCAAGAAGCCAGAGAGAAAAGTACAGCAGTTGAAGGCATCTGAGCCAATAAAGAGGAACACCTGGAAATATACAGGAGACACAAATGTTGTTTGAAGATTAATTTGTTTCTAGGAATAAACAGACACCAAAAAGGGGGGAAAATTCTTATTTTTTAGAGATATCTTCTTTCTTCCCTCTTTAAGTAGACTTGAATGGGAAACAAAGCATTCACCATTGCTGAAGAAGGAAGCTGTCCCAGGGTTTCAGAAACTGAGGTTGGCTGAGGACTTGAGTAGTATATATAACACCATACTTTGAAATAACAGTTCTCAAACTGTTAACCAACACTCTTTCTTTCACTACAAAAATTTCCACCCCTTTCCATTACAACTCTCTATTTGAGAAACATTTATAATTCCCACATTTAAATTTTGCTTCCTATCACTTCCAGCAACCTTTTGAAGGGGTACTTTGTAGAAAAAGAAACAAACTTAATTAGCTGTTCAGGAGGCTGAGGCAGGAGAGTCCCAGGTTCAAGGCCAGCCTGAGTAACTTATTGAGACCCTTTCTTAAGAGTGCTTGCCTAGCATGTGCAAACTCCTGGGGTTCAATCCCCAGCACCAAAAAAAAAAAAAAAAAAGAAGAAAGAAACTTAAATAAAGTGACAACTTAATGAATCACAGTTCTTCTCATGCATCTAAAAAAAATTATATTTTTTACTTATCCCATACAGTTAGCTCAAACTGATCACTTCCCCCTCAAAAATAAACAAAAAAAACACTGATGTTCCTTTAGAAATAAAAGGTAACAAAAATGGTAATGCTCTTGGGACAAACTTTGAAAATGAAAACATCACTAGCAGAATGGAGTAACAATAGGAATGAAAATACAAAGGTTTTGGCCAAATCAAATCAGTCAAATTGTCTGAATGATGACAGGAACTAGAAGGAAATTTTAAAAATCTATCTAATCTTAGGGAAGACTGAGTTTAGCGAAGAGTACAATTTGCCCAACAAAACCTCACAGGATGAAAGAAGAAAAATCACCTAATTCTTTCAAATATTTTCTTGTCATTAGTTGATGAAGAATCCTGAATGTATGAGCCCTTTAATAAGAATTTCTCTATGTTATCTTAAAAACAGAAGGACCCATAAAGAGGATCTATCCAACCTTATCATTTTACATACAACATGGTAAGGCTCAGAGAGGAAAAGTAACTATAAAAAGGTCACAAAGCATAAAGCATTTCATCCTGATCACATAACCCTATGAGGTAAATCCTATTATGCCCAGTTTAGTGATAAGGAAACAGGCTCAGAAGTTACAGAAACTGTCTAGTGTCATATGCCATTAAATGGAATATCTAGGATTTAAATGTTGGCCCTATTCCAAGTCCCATGCTCTTAATCGCTCACACATGCAGCCTCCTCAAAATGTGACCATAAGGAATGAATAGAAAATATCTCTAAAATAGCTTGCCAAGAGTCAGAGTGAACTCAGAGTTCAGAGGTCTTATAGGAAAACATGGGAACAACTTGCCGGCTGCCTGCTCTGTAATCCCAAGCACTGCAGCTTCTTATCTTCCCGGGCCAATAGTAGCATTTTTGCCTCTGTTCCAACCTCTCGTTCACCTGCATGAAAGAGGAGCCATGTTAATGACAACCAGGCAGATGAGCTGGCAGTGCCCACACAACAGACACAATGGCCAGTTACCAGCAGAATTCATTAATTCTTTAAAAAGTCATGTTCCATTTGTCAGGGATTCATTAATTCTTTAAAAAGTCATGTTCTATTTCTCACTGTTGTATTTTTTATACAATGGTACATCCCCTGTCAAAATTTATAAAACTAGCCAGGCATGGTAGTGCATGCATATAATCCTAGCGGCTCAGGAAGCTGAGGCAGGAGGATCGCAAATTCAAAGCCAGCTTCAGCAAGGCCCTAAGTAAGCAACTTAGCAAGACCTTGTCTCAAAATAAAAAATAAAAAGGGCTGGGGATGTGGCTCAGTGTTAAACCCTTGGGTTCAATCCCTAGTACCAAAAAAGAAAAAAATTATAAAACTTAAATTAAAAAGCTGTGTATTAAAGAGTGGTTTTTACTATATATAAAAGATACCTGGACAAACCCAACTTTAAAAAGCTTAAGTTGTTTGTAATGTACTAAAACACCACACCAAGAGTAGGGATATAATGTAGGACAAAATAGTCTTCTGCCTTCTAAGATTTTAGTCTGAAGGAAATGAAATATATCCATTCACTCAACAAATATTCATTGAGGGTCTACAGTGGTGATGAACAGAAAAACAAGGTCCTTCCTTTTGAGGATTCCAATGGAATGAACCCATACGAGGAAAAAAAATAAGATATTTGGGGCTGAGATTGTGGCTCAGTGGTAGAGCACGTGCCTTGCAAGTGTGAGGCACTGGGTTTGATTCTCAGCACCACATATAAATAAAGAAATAAAATAAAGGCCCATCAACAACTAAAAAAAAATAAAATAAAATAAGATACTTTCAGAATGGTAAATTCTACAAAGGAACCAAAACAGGAAAATGTTACCAAACATAACTAGATGATGGGAGGTTGGGTAGGGGAAGGTAACTTTAAGTTTAAAGTTCAACTTTACAAAGGTTCTGTGGAGGTCACTTTTAATTGGACCTGTATGGTAGCCAGAAACCAGTCATATAAAGAGCTTTGGGAAGTATATTCCAGGTTAAGGGAGAAGGCAGCTAAGGCTAGGAAGCTGAGGTAGTTCACTATGCTGGAGAAGGTGGGTGGTGAGAACACATTAGGCTTCACAAAGGCTGGTGTGACATGAGGCAGGGGAGGACTGCAGGGGTCTGAAAGTTATGGAATTGATGAGCTTGCCTAGGGTGATATTGTACTCAGAGCTGAGCACCTAGTACTTAAGAGTGAGGCCTGATGATGTTTAAAAGTAGAAGAGAGGAGACTAAAAAGGAGATTAAGAAGAAACAGTCAATGAGATAGGAAAGAAAACTTAAGAGTGGTATCATAAAGCAAAGAAAGAAGTGCTTAGAAGAGGTTTAACTATATTTAATACTGCTGAATTCAGAAAGACAAGCACAGAGAAGTCAGACTGGATTAGGCAATATGGAGGTCACTGAAGACCTTGACAAGAATCATTTCAGTCAAGTAGTTGGGGCATAAACCATCCTAGAATGGACTCAAGAGTAAATAAGTAATGAAGAAGGAGAGAAAACAAGAATATATTCATTTAAATTACTTTAATCATCAACTAATCTTTGAAAACAACCCTGTATTTTAAATAATCATATGTCTATGAAATCCTAGGTTTGAGGCCAGGCTTGATGGCACATGGTAATCCCAGCACTCCTGTAATCCCAGCACCTCAGGAGGCTGAGGCAAGATGATAGTGAGTTCAAAGCCAGCCTCAGCAAAAGCTAGGTGCTAAGCAACTCAGTGAGACCCTGTCTCTAAATAAAATATAAAATAGGGTTGGGGATGTAGTTCAGGGGTCAAATGCCCTGGTACCCCACCCCCCAAAAAATTCCTAGGTTTCAAGTATGTGTATTATATTAATATTTAACAAATTAAAAATACTGTGGAAAATTATTTCATTAACCATTAATTGTACATGTAATGTGCATAGGAAATAAATACTCCCTATTAATCCATTAATCTCCAAAGAGGGGTCAGGGAACACCTAATGGTCAGTAATAGTTTTACCATGGTGCATCTATATGGGATGTTTTAGAGAGGTGGGGGAGCACCTACAGTGTGTCTAAAAGCAAGGGGCAAAATTAATCCAAATGAATTGAAAACCTATATATGGATGCTTTTATCAACTTTAATCATAATTGCCAACACTTGGAAGCAACCAAGATGTCCTTTGGTAGGTGAGTGGATAAACTGTATTATATCCAGACAACAGAATATCATTGAATACTATAGAGAAATGAATGGAGCCAGGCACAGTGGCACATGCCTTTAATCCCAGCTACTCAGGAGGAGGCAGGAGGATTACAAGTCTGAGCCCAGTCTTGGCAGCTTAAGAGAGACCCTGACTCAAAATAAAAAATAAGAGAATGTCTGGGGATGTAGCTCATAGTAAAGTATCCCTGAGTTTGATCCCGAGTACCAAAAAAAGAGGGATAATAAGCTATCAAGCCATGAAAAGACATAGAGGAATTTTAAGTGTATATTATTAAGTAGAAGAAATCAATCTGAAAAGGCTAAATCTAAATGATTCCAACTATGACATTCTGAAAAAGGCAAAATTACACAAACAGTAAAAAGATCTGTGGTTATAAGGAGTCAGGGGAGGAAATGATGAATAGATGGACCATGGAGGATTTTTAGGACACTAAAACTATTCTGTATGATACTATAATGATAGTATTACGGAGTGGATATGAAATGGCCCCCCAAAGCTCTTGTATTTCTGCAGGAATATTCAGAGGTAAAATGATTAAATTATTAGAACTTTAATAGAATCAGTCCATCCTAGTTTAAATGGCCTGACTGGGTGGTAACTGAAGATAAGTGGGGTGTGGGTGGAGGAGGTTGGGTCACTGAGGTTATGCCCTGGAAGGGCGTGTCTTCCTTCTGGCCCTTCCCCTTTGTTGTGCTGCCCAACCTTTGGTCCAGAACAATGGAGTCATCCATCTATGGATTGTAACCTCTGAAACTGTGAGCTTCAAATAAACTTTTCCCCCTCTAAGTTGTTCTTCTCAGGTATTCTGGTCACAGCAATGTAAAAGCTAACTAAAACAGATACATGTGATCATACATTTGTCAAAACCCACAGAAAGTACACCAGGAGTGAACCCTAATGTAAATTATAGATAGATCTTAGGTGATAATGATGTGCCAATGTAGTTTTATCCATTGAAACAAATGTACTACTTTTGTGTAGGATATTGACAGCAAGGAAGGCAATCTGGGGGTGAGGAGGTGGGGCAGAGGGTATATGACAACTCTATACTATCTGTTAAATTGTGTTGTGAATCTAAAACTACTCTAAAAATGTCTTTTTAAAATGTGAGATGCTAAGATGATGACAGGAAAAGTGGTCCTATGGAACAGAGGAGCAATTATTAGTATTATCATGGGAAAATAAAAATGAAAGTTGCCTTCCTGGGACTATACTATTCTGTCTTAACAGTTATTCAACCTTACTCTGAATTCAAGCTTCTAGTCCAAGTGTATCTTTTTATATAACAATCAATCTCACCTCCATGCCATAATGCCAACTGCCTCTACATCTACCCATAGCCACAGCTCCTGTTCTCCTACCCTTACCCATTCTAATCTATTCATCTGGAATTCATCTGTGAAGGTTTTGTTTGTTTGGCATACTGCTGGGGATTGAATGCAGGGCCTTGTGCATGCTAGCTAAGCAGGGCTTTGTGCATGCTAGCCAAGTACTCTACCACTGAGCTACACCCTTTGCCCAATCATGCACTTATTTTTTTTGTTTCTTATATATATATTATCTATTTCTTTGCTCTCCATTATAATCTAGTGTCTGGAATATTCAATTATTTGTTTAATAAATAACTGTTTATGTATAGTTTTCCTCTGAACTTATTATATTTGCATTAAGAATGACTAATTTGGGGGGCTGGGGTTGTGGCTCAGTGGTAGAGCGCTTGCCTTGCATCTGTGAGTCACTGGGTTCAATCCTCAGCACCACATAAAAATGAACAAGTAAAATAAAGGTACTATGTCCATATACAACTAAAAAAATATTTTAAAAAAAGAATAACTATTTTAGTCAAAACATTATTTTATAGATTAATTTTATCTACTAATTAACATTGTACTTACTCAAATACAATGATTATAGCATATACTTTCTTTGTAGATTCCAAAGCAACAGAATTATACTAGAAACACAGATAAATATTAATCTTATAGTGAAAATAGTAATACAGCTACAGAACAGAAAGGGATGAGGGGAAAAAAAAAGACACTAATGCAAACATTGCTGGGGGCTTAAGAAAACAAAACAAACTCATGTATCATTATTGACTCACTAGGTGTCTGCTCTGGGGAGCCAAGGTTTATGGAGTTGTCAGCAGCACCCACTGCTACTCCGTTAATGGATGAACCACAGTCTGCAATGACTCCCAAGCAGGCTGAGCGTCCACAATCCCAAAGTCGTGCTGTTCCATCTCGAGAACCAGACACCACATTCCTCCCTCGATCAACGATGGCTGTATCAAGGATACCTGGCAAGAGAAAAAAAGTAGCTAAGATGGAGAAGGGGGTAAAGCAACTATAAAGGGAGAGAAGATGGGGCTGCATAAATGACTTCATCCTTTTATGAACATATATTGAACATGAACATTCATGTTCCACATTCTGGGCGTTTTTAAGTGCCAGAAAACAAAAATAGATCCCTGCTTCCCAATGGTGCAAAGATTAGTAGTGAGAGACAGACAACAAAACCAAGCTCTGGACTTAATATTTAGTAGAGTTTTACAGAAGTGGTTTTTTAAGTTTTTTATTTTGGCTTCAACACACCCCCCCCCTTTTTTTTTATTTTGAAGAAAATTTAAGTGGACATCTTGGGGAGTTCAGTTTGCAAATCATTATGTTAAAAGATCCTGCTGGAAAAAGGATCTTAGGGCTTTTAAGAAACACCATCAGGAAGGGGGTCTCTCTCTCTCTCTCTTTTATTTTGGCGGGGGGGGGGGTACAGGGAATTGAATGCAAGTGTTTAACCACTGAGCCATATCCCCAGCACTATTTTGTATTTTATTTAGAGATAAGGTCGCTCTGAGTTGCTCAGGCCCTTGCTAAGTTGCCAAGGCTGGCTTTGAACTCTCAATCTTCCTGTCTCAGCTTCCAGATCCACTGGGATTACAGGTGTGTATTGCTGGGCCTACACAATAAACAATCAAAGATCTGCTTCTGTCTTCATTGTAAAGTTCCCACTATTTTAAAATGTTACTGAATTCCACAAAAGTGATACAAGCTTTTTGAAAAAACAATTCTGAAATGTATATACCCCAGGCAGGGAAGCTACAGTTGTAGCTAAGGAGCTGTGAACAGTATTAACTGTGTACAAGTCTCAAGTAACACTCAGCAAAGATGTGCCATCCAGAAAAGTTTTTCTTCCTATAAAAGTAGCATGGAAAATTACCATCCTCTAATAAAATGTCACTCACAATATAATGGCACCTAGTGTGGGTTTCTTCATACTTAGATGACAAGAATAAAAGGAAAGAGGAACCCTAAAGAATGGGAACCTCTGAGAAATTATTTCAGAAAGAAGCTATGAAAGTAGCAATTTCAAGAATGCCTTTGTGAGAGAAGCAGACTAGCTAAGACCTACTGGAAGTTACAAAAGGCTTTATATATCAAACCAAATAAATACAAGTCTTCAGAATATAAATCAAGGCAAACAGACATTTGCCTTCAAGAAAAGATTTCACTGAATTACATGTAAGCATCCCAGCAAGTTCACATATAACATTACACAAAACCACAACTAAAATATCTATAGACACAGAGCAAATTTCATATTTCTATATGTATATTTTTAACAAGTTCACTCTATTAAAATGATTTAGTTTTACTATCATATTAAGCTTTTTTAATTTTTATTTTTTTTATTGTAGTTGGACACAATACCTTTATTTTATTTATTTATTTTTATGTGGTGCTGAGGATCGAACCCAGGACCCCCACACATGCCAGGCAAGCACTCCACCACTGAGGCACTACCCCAGCCCCAGATTAAGCCGTTTTAAATGTTTCTAGGGAACAATGAAAATACATGTTTTTGCTTGGAGTCAACATACATCATTTCTGGGGCTGGGGTTGCGGCTCAGTGGTAGAGTGCTCGCTTGTACGCACGAGGCACTGGGTTTGATCCTCAGCACCACATAAACGTAAAATAAAGACATTGTGTCCACCTAAAACTAAAAAATAAATATTAAAAAAAAGAAAAACTGAGTGCTTGTTTAAAAAAAATACACCATTTCTAAGAGTTTGATAATAATGGTCAAAGTGCTGACAATGTAACCTGAATTCTTAAAATTATTCTACAAATGTAAGCACATCCACTACCCTGGTGAACAAATTCAATAACTAGTCAAATGAAATGAGATTTAATTTGGTCTCATTGTTTCATAAATTATGAATGATACAGTATAATGCTTATTACAAAAATCAGTAGTATAAATATATACCTCCAAATGAACCAATTTTAATTAAACAACCTGGACAATTTAACTTCAAACTGATTAAAATACATTTTAGAGCTACTTATTAAACTCATATATTAGAAACACTGAACTACTTTTAGTTTATCTTTGTATTTGAAAGATTCAGAATATATACAGAAATCTTACCTCTGATTGTCAGTTAAGTAAAGAACATGCTAATCCTTTGATTATCCATATTAAAATACACAATAGGAAGAACAATTATGTATGTGTATATATATTCCCCCCCTTCCCCCAGAAGTACTAGGGATTGAACACAGGGCCTTGCCCATTTAAAAAAAAAAATTTTTTTTTGAGGCAAGGTCTCACTGTTGCCTAGGCTGGCCCCGGCTGGCCTTAAACTTATGATCCTCCTGCCGCAGCCTAAAAAGTAGCTAGGATTACAGTGTGCACCACCGTGTTCTTTAGTAATGTGAGGAAGGTGCCAAATATTGTTTTTATTCCATCTCTGTGTACCCATTTACTTAGAGTTATAGAAGTAAATCACTTATTTGATAAGGTTAACGTGTGTTTCTAAGATCATCTCCATGTAATCTGACAAACCATCACAGAGAATATTAAAACTCAGGGCCGGGTTTTACCACTGTGGCTCAGTGGTAGAGTACTCGCCTAGTATGTGCAAGGTCCTGGGTTTGATCCTGAGCACCACATAAAAATAAAGTAAATAAGTAAAATAAATATCGTGTCCAACTACAACTAAAAATATATATATTAAAAAAATTATATTAAGACTTAAAACCTGATGTCTGCCTATAAGCTACAATGTAGTGAGGTTCACAAAGCAAAAACACAGGTACAAATACTATAAGTAGAGGACAATACATAATTAGTTCCCAAATAAGTGGTACAGAAAATGCTATTTTTATTTATTAATTTTTAAGTGGTACTGGGGAGTGAACCCAGGAGTGCTTTATTACTAAGCTACATCCCCACCCTTTCTTCCTATTTATTTATTTATAGGAAGGAGTGAACCCTTAAAATGAGGGATACTTAAAAATGAGCCACACCCCTAGCCCTTATTATTTTTATTTATTTTTTCAAGAAGTGAGATTTTTTAAAAAATTTTTTGGGGGTTGTAGATGGACACAATAACTTCATTTTATTATTTATTTTTATATGGTGCTGAGGATTAAACCCAGTGCCTCACACAAGCCAGGCAAGCGCTCCACCACTGAGCCACAACCCCAGCCCCATTATTTTTTATTTTAAGACAGGGTCTCACCAAGTTGCTTAGGGCCCTGCTAAGTTGCTGAGGCCGGCCTTGAACTTGCAATCCCCCTGGTTCAACATCCTGAGTCACTAGGATTATAGGTACGTGCCACCATACCCAGCACAGAAAATGTTATTATGGTTCCCAGGGAGGGATTCAAAGTAAGGAACTGAGAATGTTATAACATTTTTTGAAATATCCAAACTTATAATGAGCTGCTTAGGGCCTTGCCATTGCTGAGGCTGGCTTTGAACTCGAGATCATCCTGTCTCAGCCTCCTGAGCTGCTCGCTGGGATTACAGGAGTGTGCCACTGCACCCGACTTTATTACCCTCTTAATGTTCTAATTAAGGATTACATCTCTAAATTCTATATCTTTTTCAACATACCAACTAATCAATTTCAATTTTTAATAAGAAAGAGTCTTACAATCTCTGTAATCTGATATTATATTATAGGCTAACCTATTTTTATCTTTAAAATATGAAGAATAACTTAAATTCATGGATATTGACACTCAATATTGAGCTCTAATGTTGCTATCTGATGATGTAGCCATTTGCCACCCAGCTTTTACTGTCACCTCAAAGGACTAATAAGATGTGGATTCTTCCTCTTTTCATCTCTCTCAGCACACAAGCAGAAAATCTCCTGGGAGGATTTTTTTCCCCCTATTGATTGTGGAAAACAACTATCTGTGGAAGACTGTTCATTCTAGATAGCAATAACAAGACTGACTATCAAAAAAATCTCTAGTCCTTGGGGAAATAGCAGCACATCCAAATGACCAGTTGGATGAATTATTTGTACATTTGTGAACAGCTCCTGTTCCTCTCTTGTAATTCCTCTGTGGGGATCATTAGAGAAAGCTTTTCATACCTCCTTTGTGCCCTTTGAAGGTCACCACACAACTAGCATCTTCAGCTGACCAGATCTTCAGCTGAGCATCCATTCCCCCACTCAGAACCACAAGGCCTGATGGGAAAAACCTGCAACAATTCACATCAAACACATGTCCTTCCAATCCTCTCTGGAAAAACAAAAGAAAGTGCCATGCTAGTTCTTTTGTCCATCCCTTGATGTTCTTTCATTCCCCCTGCCCCATATCTTTGGTCCCTTATGTGAAATATATATATGCTATACCCTTGCTCTAGATTTTTTTTTATGTTTCTATTGGTGCATTAGTTGTACATATTGAGGGGATTTGTTGTTTCATATTTGTACATGCACACAATATAACAATATAATTTGGCCAATATTGCTCCTCAGCTCATACTAGATTTATTACTTTTTTTTTTTTTTTTGAGACAAGATCTCATTAAATTTTCTAGGCTAACTCAATCCTCCTGCCTCAGCCTCCTAAGAAACTGGGATCACAGGCATGTGCCAGTATGTCTGGAATTCATACTACATTTTTTTTTTAAAGATGGACACAATATCTTTATTTATTTTTATGTGGTGCTGAGGATCAAACCCAGTGCCTCACATGTACGAGGCAAGTGCTCTACTGAGCAATAACCCCAGCCAACCCCTCATACAACATTTTTAAAAAGGCTGCCCAGGGGCTGGGGTTATGGCTCAGCGGTAGAGCGCTTGCCTCACATGTGCAAGGCCCTGGGTTCAATCCTCAGCACCACATAAAATTAAATAAATAAAATAAAGTTAAAAAAAATAAAATAAAAAGGCTGCCCAGAGGACTTTTTAGATAATTTGTCTACCAAGTAGTATTCTAAGAGCTGGTTGGCTTCTTTTCCTGGGACTGAGCTACAGATGTTATAGCACTAAATTCTAGGGTCTCACAGCCATCCCTAGTTCTAGTTCTAAGTATGAGTTGAGGACACTCAGAACTCTTCCACATCTCTCCTTAAGATCATTTGTATAGGCTGAAGCTTAGCCATACTTACCCTAATAGCCTAGCTACTCTGCGTTAGAAACTGGTCACTGAAGGCAGTTCAAACCAAGGGCCCACCCACCTAAGACACTCACTGGTCTGACTCAAATGCTACAGTCCCACTCTGTCCAGGTCTGGTAAATCACTAAGCTTGAGGATAGTACCAATTAACAAACATGAGACCAGAGATCAACTTAAGTACAGTGGTCCTACATATTTTCAATGGGCCATTCTTCCTTTCATGACCCAATCCAAGGTTTCTGAAACCTTGTATAAGATTCTAAAAGTGTATCCAAATCCTTTACTCTGAGTTCTCCATTGGAAGCCTGCCAGATCTTCATGCTACCATCAGAACTAGAAGACACACCAAGGCCGCCGCCACTGGAAATGTCCAGGCATGTTATCTGTTCAAAAGACAAAACAATTTATAATACAAATAATGAAATGCTCTTATTTCCTTGAAACATGTTATAAATCTCCTTTTTTCATGGTCTTCCAAATCTTCTTCAAGACTATGCTTCCCAACAGCAAGGACCTGTGTTTGATATGAAGGCTGTTTTTATCACCAACCTCCCCACAAGGCTGAAATAAATATCCTTTACTTCCTGTAATCATCTCTAGTGTTCTACTATAACTAAAAGGTTTTCCCTATAAAGTTTCCATCTTTCATGATTTATTTTTTTAGGATATTTCTCCTAATTCTTAGGAACCCACTTATACAAAAGATAATCTTCCAACATACACCAGAAGGATTCAAGCAAAGATACTTCTATCAAGGTATAAATGGAGATATACATCCTATGTTCATAACACAAATGAAGAAAATGGAAACACCTGTATGTTTGGTAATGTAAGACTAGAAAAATAAATTATAACAAAGTCATACAATGTAATACTATGCATCTCCTACAAGAACACTAGGAAAGATGATTGAGAATAATGTACATATTAAGTAATAAAAAGCAAGTTATAAACTTGCCTACATAAGAGTTTCCCAAAGACTGAGAGAATAAAGTAAAATAATAATATGTAAAGTTCAACATGGAGCTAACTCATAGAAAGCAATAAATAAATATTAGTTATCATTGCTATTATTATTATTATCAATAAAGGCTATAAAAGTTCACAACAATTATCTTTTAGAATATAAAAACAGGAGTAATTTTTTACTTTCTATTTCCTAATTTTATCACTATAAATATTTATTTGCTTTGCAACAAGAGTAAAAAGTAACTTATTTGATTTTGCAGTACTAGGGATTGAACCCGGGGCTCATGCAATGGTAGGTAAACCACTCAATGGATGTCAGCCATTTCTTATTTGGTTTTTGAGACAGGGTATCACCAAATTGCCCAGCCTGGCCTCAAACCTGCAAATCTCCTGCCTTAGTCTCCCAAGTAGTTGGGATTATGTTATATGCCACTGCACCCAACAAAAAATAGCTTTAAAAAAAAATGTACCACACAGTAAAAAGGAGACTTATCCACCACTTTTTCACTTCTGCTTTAAAAAAGCTAAAAAAAAAAGTAGAAAGGGCTTTATTACAAAAAACATCTGAAAATTATTCCTCAATGAGGTATATTTAGAATATTGAGAAAATGTTCCTGTCTAGTAGACAAGGTAATGAAATATGAGAAGTGCCAAATTATGCAAGCATCGGTTATTATATCATTATCCAAAAGCTGATAAGTGACTCTGCTAAAATATATTTTAAAAAATTTCAGACAATCTCTAAGATTACCAGTGAGCCTGTCTGTATACATACTCCGGACCCTCACACCAGTTTTGCCACACATCATACTTCATCAGCTGTATCATTTTACAATGTAGAGCAAATGAATGACTCATTAATTATGAATATCTTTACAGCACTAGAAAAGCAGATAAAGTAAAAGAATTAGCATGCTATTACACTTTTTATTTATCAAAATACTTACACTCTTTGTATGAATTCTGGAAAAAGTAGTATATGGTGCCAAAAACTTAGAAGATGTATTTTCCTTTGGACATGAAATATGAATGCTTTTCTAAACAAAGAGGAAAAGATGAAATCTGTCAGTGAAGCTACACCCAAGTAATTAAAGCCTCTCAAAGAAAACATTAAGACCACAGGAAATTCTCATTCTAATTCTTGCCCAGCCCACAAAACTAGAACCCTCCCTTGGTTTAGAAGTCCTTTCACTGCAGAGTGCTGCACTGCAATTTAGAATCACTGAGATGCCATTTTGTTTTTATGTAAATGGTCCCCTAGAGGACAGACTAACAATATGATACAACTGAAAAGCAAGAGAGCATTAATTTTTAGAAGAAAATCAAATCTCAATATTCTCAATTAGCAATGGGACAAGGAACAGGGTAAGCAGGAGAGTACATAAAGAGATGTGAGGAAATTTAGCACCTGCCCCCAAGTCTAGGGTCTAAACAAGTCTAAAAGTGAACTTGCTACCTATAAGAACTTTTTTTTCCCACTTATTTATTTTTATGTGGTGCTGAGGATCGAACCCAGGGTCCCACACATGTGAGGCGAGTGCTCTACCACTGAACCACAACCCCAGCCCCTACTACCTATAAGAACTTTAAGAAAAACCTGTTAGATTACTGACATTTATAGTTACTAGAGAAATTGGTAAAGTAAATTATGGTATATCCATAAATGTGTAGGGATGGGTCAGAACTGCAGTGCCCATTCCCACCTAACACTTAAAACTGACAACCTGATCATAGATTGGCCATCATCACATAGTTGTTTTATGATGCCCCATGTGTTTTGACTAGTCATGTTCATGTCTTTCGGCTGGTAGTGTAGTAGGAAAGTATGCCTACAACCAGATGTTAAATTCAGGTGATATGAGACTTGCTAATGGTCATTTATAATAATTTTCCCAAGTATGTTGGCATTTCAAGGTAGCTGACTGATAAAGGCAGTACACTAATAAAAGGCTTGGTCAACTTTTTGTCAAGGATTCTTGCAATATGACATCCTTTAATCAAAGAATACTCTAACCAACAGAATACAACTTAATTGTATATCTCTTATGAGGAGCTAACTCACTAAAGAGCCCCTAATCTGTTATATCTTCTGCCACAGTACTTCAGATTTTCTGGAAATTCTGGAGGGCAATGAACATGCCTTCAATAATCAAGATTTTCTGAACCTTTTTATATCCAACAGGCACAGATCCTCACATTACATTAGAAAGAACAGCTTCAAAATCATATTTTCATTACTGAAAATCAATTATGTTCTCATTACAGGCCATCTACTCCTTTTAAATGACAATTAGAATATCTACACAAACAGCACTTTCTTAGCCAGCATATCCATGCCTGGCTGCCTACAGTCTTTTCACTAAATTAGTTTCTGCTTCTAACTGCATGACAAAGCCCATATAGCTGCAAGACAGCTGACCTGGATTCAAAACTACCTCCTACACCAGAAACTGATGTGTCAGCTAAACTCTTGGCTAAATAGTCATACCAGCATGGATGCAAGGAGTTCCAAAAGGTTAATGTTCAGACCTTTGTAAAAACTGGGTTTGCTCTCAGAAGACTTCATTCTTGTTTTTTTTTTTTTTTTTTAATATTTATTTTTTAGTTTTTTTTAAGTGGACACAATATCTTTATTTTACACTTATGTGATGATGAGAATGGAACTCAGTGCCTCAAGCATGCTAGGCGAGCACTCTACCACTGAGCCACAACCCCAGCCCAGAAGACTTCATTTCTTTGGGGAAAATTACATGAAAAATTTCAAGAATCAGTGATTTTCTCCTGCTTATCAACCTTACAAATCAACCATTAATCCATAAACAGACTATGGAAGAAGATAAATACTGAGCTATCTTCCAATGTCAGCAGTAGACAATCATGCTGTTAATGAAAAAAAAAATTTAAAGGAAAGCTGCAGGAGATATCAAAACAGACAAATCCAAGGAGGGAAAAGTGAGTATGCCACACTAGAATGAAATTCAAAGTCAATTTTTTTTATATTCCAGAGTTAGGCATTTAAGCATAACGACAGGTATACTATTTAACAAAACACTGTAGCAACATCAAATAGCAAAGTGACTCATGGCAGTTAGGAAACAAATTAATGTTCAACCATAAGCACTTACTGTCTGAACCCACCCAGCAGGTTCACAGCAGAAATTAGCAATGATGTTTGAAGAGATTAGGATTGTATCCAGGCCTAAGTATGAAGGGAAGAAATATAAATCAAGTATTTCCAATAAAAAACTTAAAGAGTCTAAACTGAGATGTGCTACAAGTATAAAATATGCATAGAATTTTGAAAACTTAAGAAAAAAAGGTATATAAAAATCAGTATCCAGGCTGTGGATGGATACTGGCAAAACATCTGAGAATACCAGAGACTTGCAAGGTGGTGTTGAAGTTGGAATCAATAAAACTGGGTTTCAATTCCAGCATACAGTTTGACTTTGATTAATAGGGATTAATTAACCTGAGTATAACACTTATCTGAAAAAAATGGAAATTTAAAATGCCAAGCCCACAGGATTATTATGATAAAAATAACTTTTTTTTTGCAATATTCTACAGTTTTATCATTTGTATCCTAACTCTCCATTAACCATTCTATGAGGTACAGTATTATCTCTGTGATCTAGATGAAAAAATTGAGACTCAGGTAACTTTTATTTGTCCAAAATCACAAACCTAATAAGTATCAGAGTTAACTAAGACTTAAACTCAGATCTTCTGACACTTTCTACAACCATAGCTGCTTATGAAAATATGTAACATGAAGCCTATAACCCAGCACACAAAGGGTAATGAATGCACATTTGGTAAAAATCTTATGTAAATAACAAAGTATTCTCTATTCTTGTCAGTATACTCAAATATCTTAAAACCAAAAAATAAAATTAAAATATACACAAAAAAATAAAAGGAAATAAAAAATAAATAAAAGACTGGTTCACCCTTTGGGAATCATCTCACCAGAGCACACTGATTATAGCCATTAGAATGAGTATGAAAAGGTAGATCATGAGTTCTGTAATACTTTAGCCATCTATTTACCTCAAAAACAAATGAGAAAAACTCTTAAATACTATTAATATACTATTAATGTACACTTTTCACCAAGACCTAGCCAGATGTAGTTCGTGAAGCTATACTATCCAATATGGTAGATTCTAGGCACATTCGGGCTATTCAACACTTGAAATACGCCAGTGCAAATGAAGAACTAAGTTTTAAATTTTATTTAACGTGAAGTTTAATTTAAAAATTAAAGCTGGGCATGGTAGTGCATACCTGTAATCCCAGTGACACAGGAGGCTAAGGCAGAACAACTGTGAGTTCAAAGCCAGCCTCAGCAACTTTGTGAGGCTCTAAGAAACTTAGAGACCTTGTCTCAAAATAAAAAATAAAAAGGGGTGGGGATGTGGCTTGGTGGTTAAGCACCCCTTGGTTCAATCCCCAGTACCAAAAACAAAAAATAAATAATAAATAAATTAAATACAAGGCCAGTGAGGTTCTAAGCTACTTAGCAAGACCCTGTCTCAAAATAAAATATAAAAAGGCCTGAGTATTTAGCTCAGTGATATAGTACTAAAAAAGAAAACTTTTAGGTATGTTTGCAACAATATGAATTTTTTTTCGCAGTACTGCAGACTGAACCCTAGTGGGTGCTCTACCACTGAGTTATATCCCCAGTCCACCCTTTAAAATATTTTTCACTTCTGAGGCAGTCTCTCTAAATTTTCAAGACTGGCCTTGAACTTGTGATCCTCCTGCCTCAGCCTCCAAAGCAGTCAGGAGTACAGGCATATGTACCCATATAAAATCAGGGAGGATTTTTGTGCTAAGGACTGAACCAAGGGCCCCACAAACACTGAGGACATACTCTACCACTGAGCTACACTCTCTAACCCCTATGAATCTATGCTTTCAATTGTAAATTTTATTTTATTTTTGGGAGTGGGGATTGAACCCAGGGGTGCTTTACTACTGACTTATATCCTCAATACTTTTTATTTTTAAGACAGAATCTTGCTACATCACCCAGGATTGTCTCCAATTTGTGATCCTCTTGCCTTAGCAACCTGACTTGCTGGGATGTAACTAAACGCACTACCCCACCAGCTCAACTGTAAATCTTATGAAATATAAATACAGATCAAGTCATTCCTAATTAAAAAAAAGTTTGAATTGAGATGTGCTATAAATGTAAAATAGAAAATTGTGAAAATTTTAAAAAGTAATATAAAATACCTTATTAGTAAATATGTATATTATTTAAAAATTAAAATAATATTTTAGACATATTGGGTTAAGTAAGGTAGATTATTAAAATTAAGCTCACCTATTTCTTTTACCTTTTTAATGTGGCTACAAGAAAATTCAAAATTGTATATGTAGTTTGTTATTATCACAGCTGGTGCAAGGTAAATAAGAAGAAATACATTTCCATTTTAAAGTAAATATAATTAAAGACAAGAAGAAAACTCTTGACATTCAAAGGAGCAAACAGTATGATTATTATACAAATAAAATAGAGATGACACATATATAGATAACAGTGTAAATATCTGAAGTAGATATAGAGGTAAGGCCATACTTCTGAATAGCATGCCATCTAGAAGACATAAAAACTTACCTTATTTATTTCATTTACAATAAATCCTTCTGAGGCTGTAACCTCTGGGATACCATCTAGGCCAATTCCTTGAGAAGTTAGGCTGCCATACAAAGATGGTTTCCCTACATGGGAAAAAAAAATTAAAAGTTTGTCTTAAAAAATTATAAGAACTTATTATTTTTCTCCTTACAGACCCAATTCAAGCATCTGTATAGATGGAACCTATAATGAAATTGGCCCATGAAAGGAAAACAGATACCTGTGTTGAAATTCAGGTGAGGTAGAAAGAGTAAACCTATTTTGGGAGTGAATATGCTAAAAGATTTAAAAGTTAGGAATGGAGATTTAGAGATATAACATTTATAGAAAAAGCTGCTGAAGTGATCTCAACCTGCTTTTATGGCTATGAAATGGAATTCTTCCAGGATGAAAGGTGAAGATCATCATATATATGTGTATTTGCCAACAGTATATACACTATATAACACATCATAAATAATTAAACTTCAGTATTCTAGAAAATATGCCTAAATAGAATTTTTGCAGTCATATGAACTGAATGAAATACTGTCCTAAATATAAACATATGCAGACACTAGAATGAAGCTAAACACTTTGTCCATTCTTTTGACTTTTATATTCAAATCAAAGCCCATATAACAATTACATGTCTAACTTCCTGGCTAGAGTTAGACATGTAATTCAATCTCTTTCTTTTTCTTCAAAGATATTGGTTATTCAGTTAATCCTTCTTTCCTTTACCTCCAAACTACATTTTATTTATTATTATTTAGGTACTGAGGATTGAACCAGAACCACTTTACCCCTGAACTACATCCCCAGTCTTTATATTTTATTTATAGACAGGATCTAACTAAGTTGTTTAGGGCCTTGCCAAGTTACTGAGGCTGGCCTCAAATTTGCCATCCTCTTAACTCAATCTGGGATTACAGGCATGTGCCACCACATCTAGCTTCAAACTGTATTTTAAAAATTGCTCTTTCTTCAATTATTTTCCATCTTTAAAAAACAAAACAAAACAAACAAAAAAAAAAGCTCTGGACTATGAGATTTTTAGCTTCATCCATACAGCACCAATTTCCTCAAGAAAGATTCTATGTTTAAAATATTTTCTCAGCTTGATGAAGTGGCACATGCCTGTAATCCCAACTCTTTAGGAAGCTAAGGAAGTGGATCAAAAGTTCAAGGTCAGCCTCATCAATTTATCGAGGCCTTGAGGGTTGGGAATATGGCTTAATGGTAAAGTGCTCCTAAGTTCAATACACAGTACCACCAAAAAAATTAGATAAAAAAACTGTAGAATATATCACATAAAGGCTAATGGGCTAATTAAAATGCACCAGCACAGGTGCAGTGGTACCTGTAATCTCAGCTACTTTGGAGGCTGAGGCAGAAGGATCAAAAGTTGGAGATCAATGTGGGCAACTTAGTGAGACCCTGTATAAAAAAGAAAAAGTGCTACACACACAGCTCAGTGATAGAGCACCACTGAATTTAACCACCAGTATGGCAAAAAAAAAAAAAAAAAAAGGTTGGAGAAGTAGCGTGGTGGTAGCCTACCTGCCTAGTGTATGAGAGGCCCTGATTTCAATCCCCAATATCTCATTCATATATGCTCTCTCTTTCTCTCTCTCTCCCACACACAAAAGCATTAATAATATCTCCATAAACATCTGTGGCTTACAAATGGAAAACACAATCTGAAGCCCTTCTAGAATAGAGGAGTTGGAATTATTTCAGTAAAATACAAACTACTCAAGCATGTTTGTAAACTATAAGCATTGTGCCAGAAGGGTGGGCCAGCAAAAAATAGGCAGCTTTGTACTAGGGGTAGTAAATCTTTTTTTCAAAGGAGAACAAATAGATTTATAGACATTACCTGGAGGGTGACAGCTCAGCCAGGCCTCCCCTTCATCTTTCCTATGAAGAGAGACAAAAGCCTAATTAGGCTCAAAGTTGAAAAGAATGACACTTGGGAGAAAGGTCATATAACCTTCAGTTTGTTCATTGTACCTAAACATGATCTAGTCTAATCTCCCATCCAGGCATACATTATTTTAAGACAGTCAAATTTTATTGTTAAAGAAATATTTGTGGATTAAGTATTTAATGAATAGATATCACTAGTTAAATCGATTCTCAAATACTTTGATCAACAGGGAGCTTGCTTTGAAAAAAATCAAGATTATTTATATTTAGGCATTTATTGAGATAACTATAAAACAAGAGTTAGACATTTTGCATATAGCATAATTATTCCTTACAAAAACCAAACAAGATACCTTTTATTATCCCCATATTAAATGCAAAAACTTGAGGGTCTGGGATAAGTGACTTGCCCCAAACCCCTAGCTATGAAGTAAGAATTGAAATCTGGAACTGGTTCACAATATGTGTTCTTTCTAAAACCTCATGCTGACTTTTTACATGTTTTAGAATGCATGACTCCAAATCCTCTAAATCCTGATCTCTTAGGTAAGATGGAAAGGACCTAGACCTTTAACTCAGAAAGCTCCAGGTTGACAGCAGCCTTCTATCACATGAGCAGCTGCCTTTGATTCTGATCCTGAATTGTTTCATAGGTACCTTGTGGCACTTAATGGTACTGTTATTCATTTATAACATCATATTTTGCACACTAATAAGTAATGTGTATTTTGGTTAGTCCCACCTACCAAAGTATAAATTTCTTAAGTGCAGGAGGCTGTGTTTCATCCATCTTCACCATTGTTTCAATAGTGATAACAGTTACTAATCAATTAGTAACAGCAACTGTCATTTATGGCATTGCTGTATTCATCCTGATACCTAGAGAAATAATTGGCACAGTATATGATCAACAAATATACATTAAATGAATGAATGAATGATTTACTGCGTAGTTCCAATTAAATGTCACCTTCTTGAAGGGCAGGAACTATCACTTAAATTTAGAATACACATCTGAGCTCCACTGAGCTTTAGGACAGGGCCTGGACTTGGCATGGTTTTCTGAACAGAACTGTGCAATACATCTAATAGGGCGCTGGGGGCGCACGAAAATAGAGTCCATAAAACACAAAAGTGGTAGTGAGTACTGGAACTTTTACAAATAACTGATGACCAAGAAATATTTTCAAAATGACTACTTGGCCAAATGTCTTCCTGTCTCCCAGTTTGTCCACTCATTGATACTATTTCTTACGCAGGGATCACACAGTGCGTACGTATTCCCTTGGCCTCAGGACAACTGCAAAGAATGAAAAGCAATAACCATGCGGGTTTGGGACTTTTTTTCTGGACCTTGTGGCCTCCAGCTTCCTCAACAATTGAAGGTTAACCTCTGTGGATATCCAGGTCAGGCATGGCTCTCCTTGACGTTAAGGCAACATCCGTTACCCGCCTCCTCTGACCCTGATCTGGGCCTGGATTCACCTGAGGGCTTGGGCCCAGTCGCTCTGAATCCTCAAAGGCGCCGCCATCTTGACCCCGCCTCCATTAGCCCGCCTCTTCCGCCCCTTCCCGGAAGTGGAGCCCCCAAACAGGCGGTAGGAACGGAGGGCGGGAAATACACGGAGAAACCACCAATGAAAATGCATTATCTTGCCCTTCCGTCGGCGTGCTGCCGTGAGGGGCTGGTTCTTGTGGAGAGACGCTGAGGATCTCTAACTGCCTGAAGAACCTGCGCCGTCGCTCCATTTGGGTCCTCTCCTCCCACCTTTTCCGTGAGCACGACACCCCTAGTCCTTGCGCCGGGAGGCACTGCGGACAGAACGCGGGCGCACGCGGCTGCCGTACACGCTTGCGTCCTCTCCTTAAAGTGGCAGAGGAGCTTAAGGTGACCTAACCTGGATTGCTCTGCTTTCCGATCCTTTCTGTACCTTCCTAGTTCAAGCCAACTTCCACTGTTCAGTTGCCAGCTATCTCACCTGCCCTGAATTCTGAGCAGGGGTCGCCCTCATTTTACTCCACAGGAGACTGAAATCAGATGATGGAGGGGGGGATCTTAAGATAGCGTTTACAAAGCCTATTGTAGCCCAAAGCATTTTTCATTCATTATGTTAATACTTAAATTCTGCGAGTTAAGCATTATTAATGAGTAATGAAAATTATTACACGGTAAGGCGTGGTACTGGGATTTGAATTTGGATCTCTTTGTTTAGAATCCAAGGTACTTTCCTTTCCACCGTTCTTGATTTCATTGATTTGCTCTTGGCCTTTGAAGAGCTCACAATGTCATAGGAAGCGGAAACATATACAGTAATAGGAACTCTCATATATTTAAACTTTTGTTCGCGTCAATCTCCTTACAAACATTATCATCTGTTTTTCAAAAGAGGTTTCTAAGTGACTTGCACAAGAGCATCCAATGAAACAGTGACAACGCAAGGTTTCCAATCCATGTCTATTTCAAAGCCATTTCCTTTCTTCCCTTAAATTATACTGCCTTCAAAGCAAGTGAATTTTGTGTAGAGATTAAATTCCTCTTGTGATTTCCCCATTGTTCTTAGGATAAAAGTCCTAACTCCTTAATATGGCCTGCAAAGCCTTTCTATGATGAGATGCTTAGTCATTTTACCAGTTTTCATTTCTGGTCTTGTTCTCATCTCCAGCCAGGTTTTTTCTTTGTGTGTTTTGTGGTGCTAGGGATCAAATCCTGGGGCCTCACACATGTGAGCTGCACCCTCAGGCCCATCACTGAACTTTTGGTTCCTCTTATATGTTAAATTCTGTCTCTATCTTCCACTGGCCAGAAATATTCTTCCCATCTCTAGCCAACTCCCACTTATCCTTTAAGTCTCATTTTTTTAAATCACTTCCTCCAGGAAGTCTTCTGTGCCTATTCTTGCCCTGTATCTGGATTAAGTACCCCTCCACTGTGTTCCCAATCCTAGCTATCTATACACATGTTGAAACTGTCTGCTTACTTATCTACATTGTAAACAGGAACTATATCTTTTTTGGATACTCTAGCATAGTGACTGATACATGGTAGGTACGCAATAATCATCTTCTGGGGCTAAGAATGTAGCCCAGTTGTAAGAGCATTTGCTTAGCATGTGTGAAGTTCTGGATTCCATCTTCAGCAGCACCAAAAAAAAAAAAAAAAAAAAAAATTATCTGTTGAATGAATGAGACACAAGAGAGGCATTAAGAAATTCTAACGGGGCTGGGGATGTGGCTCAAGCGGTAGCGCGCTCTCCTGGCATGCGTGCTGCCCGGGTTCGATCCTCAGCACCACATACAAACAAAGATGTTGTGCCCGCCGATAACTAAAAAAAAAAAAATAAATATTAAAAAATTCTTTCTTTACTCTCTGTCTCTCACTTTCTCTTTAAAAAAAAAAGAAATTCTAACGCTCTTTTACAGCTAGCTCATCATGACAAAATTTGTGAAAGGGTAATCATTTCTCTTCATATGTTTCTTAAGTTCTTTGCTTCTTTCTTTCTTTCTTTCTTTTTTTTTTTTTTTTGGTACTGGAAAGTGCACTCAGGGGTACTTAACCACTGAGCCACATCCCCAGGTCTTTTTATTTTTTATTTGGAGACAGGGCTTGTCAAATTGCTTAGGACCTAAGTTGCTGAAGCTGGCTTTGAACTTGCAATATCCTGTCTTAGCCTCCTAGCCACTGGGATTACAGGTTTGCACCATTGCACCCAGCTCTGCTACTTTCTTTTGACTGCTGTGAAGCAGATGATCTTGGGGACATATTCTGGGCAAACATACCTCACATTTGGGCATAGCTGACAAAGCATTTTCACTTACTCTATAGACTGAACTCTTGCCCTGGCGTCTGAATGTTTTATTACATTCAAAGTGAACTCTTTCCATTCCTCCCATGTCAAAACCTACCCGTATTTGGGTATCATCCCAAGTGTTAAACTTATTCTTCCTCAGGCATAGAATAAAGCCAAAGGAGACAACAATAACTAACGGTTAGTTCTTTTCAGGTAGGTCAGAGATGGCTTCTCCAAAAAGATGACATTTCACTTAATTCATATTCCATCAGCAGAATTTATTGAGCTTATTGAATGCTGTTTAAAGCACTCTCAAATATATAATGTTGTTCAATACGAACCATTTTCTAGGCCTGTTTTTTCTGCCAGGCCTACTGCTGGGGACACCAAAGTAAATCAGGCTCAATATCTCTCCTCAAAGAGCTTAGTCTTCGGGCTGGGGTTGTGGCTCAGAGGTAGACGCTCGCCTACCATGGGTGAGGCACTGGGTTCAATCCTTAACACCACATAAAATAAATAAAAAGCATTGTGTTGACCTATAACTGAAAAATAAATATTTTAAAAAAGAGCTTAGTCTTCTAGGGGAGATAAATACATAAGCAAGCTCTAATAGTGCAGTTTAGTTGGTGCTATTTATGACACAGGGACCTTATTATAATCATAATTATATTCTTACCTTGTCTCTGTTGATGTTCTAGACTTCAAGATGTCAACCTCAGTCCCTCAAGGCCATAACTGGGCCCGACAGGTGAAGAAGGAGGATGAAGAAGTAGATCCTCTGGACCAGCTCATCTCCCGCTCTGGCTGTGCTGCCTCCCACTTTGCAGTGCAGGAGTGCATGGCCCAGCACCAGGACTGGCGGCAGTGCCAGCCACAGGTGCAGGCCTTCAGGGATTGCATGAATGAACAGCAGGCAAAGCGGCGGGAGGAGCTACAGAGAAGAAAAGAGCAAGTTAGCACCCACCGCTGAGACCCAAACCACCTGTCCCCAGAGGATGGTCCTGCAGAAACCAGCACATAGATCATGGTGGGAGTATGGGCCAGGAGGTGTCAAACTTGGAGATGGTCTTTTGGACTAGGATTGAGAGCCAGACACCATAAATTTGGATATGACTACCATACTGAACTGCCATGTTTAATGGTCAGATCTCACACATTCTCACCCTTCTTGTTCCACCAATATTTGCCATGTATAACAAGAAGTGGGGTAAAGGAAGCTCCCTTACCCCACCTCTTGCGTCAGTGTGCCAAATACTAAGATGATTATAGGGATGTTTTAATTTTAGAAGTAAATTCACAAACTGAAGTTAAATTGGTTACATAATCAGGTCTTCAATTTTTCAGTCATGGGTTCAATTATATCAAGTATTTCTAAGGCACTGTGTTGGAATGTGATCTCTGCCTTCATGTTTCTTAGGGTCTAGTTTGAGAGATGGAAATAAAACAACACTGGACCAACTAATTTAGCTTCCAGCAGTGATGTGAGTGCCTCTGTCTTTTTATCACCTACTCTGAGTGTTTTATTCTGTTTAATAAAGGAAGAAAGCCAACATGGAAACTTACTCAAAAAATATTGAGTACCTGTTACATGCCAGACTCTGTTGATTAACAGATGCAGAATTTTCCCCCAACTCAACCAATACAGAAAGCTGGCCTGACATTTTAAAAGTATGTTTAACATTAAAATACAGATTTTCAGTTTTTGAAAAATGGAGATGCTATGAACACAGAGCTTATATTTCTACTTGACAACAAATTGCTGGAGCTGAATGATACTGCCTCTTTTCAGGGGCTTGTGTTCTATTATAGAAGTTGCCATCACTTCTCATTCTTCTTCAGTGAGACCACCCGCTATTCCTGAATAGCCGCTTGAGACATTTGGGAGTGAGAAGAAGGTTAGGGGAGTGGCTCTAGCCACAGAAGCTAGAATGCTTTCATCATTATTAATAACAAATACTTTTTGAGCACCTACATTTAAAAAACCCAAACCTGAAGTATAGTAAGCCCTAAAATTTGAACCTTTGTGTTGGTATTTTTAGGAAAGAAGGAAAGAAAGAGAAGAGGACATGAGGAGTTAAAGAAACAGTAGAATCTTATTTAAGGCCAAAGGGGATGATCAGGTGAATATATAAACGTGTTTCTTTGGGTCTGTGTGTACTCAATGCTGTGGATCATCAGAGGGAGGAAGCAGTGTGCTCTAGAGCTGTCACCAAGAATCTCAAAGAAGAGGAGGAAGTTAGTCAAGTTGAGCCTTTAATGAAAGCTGGAGCCAGGCAAGGTGGTGCAGTTCTATGGCAAGTTTGAGGCTAGCCTCAGCAAATCAGCTAGGTTCTCAGCAACTTGGTAAAACCCTGTTTCAGAATAAAAAAGGAATGGGGGTATAGTCTGGTAAAGCACCCCTGGGTTCAATCCCCAATACCAAAAACAAAACAAAAAAACATATAGCTGGGTGTGGTGGCACACACCTAGTAATCCCAGAAGGCTGAGGCAGAAGAATCAAATGTCTGAGGCCAGGGGAGGGGAGGGGGGATAGTAGAGGATAGGAAAGGCAGCAGAATACAACAGACACTAGTATGGCAATATGTAAATCAATGGATGTGTAACTGATGTGATTCTGCAATCTGTATACGGGGTAAAAATGGGAGTTCATAACCCACTTGAATCAAAGTGTGAAATATGATATATCAAGAACTATGTAATGTTTTGAACAACCAACAATAAAAATTAAAAAAAAAAAAATGTCTGAGGCCAGCGTGGACAACTTAGTGAGACTTTGCCTCTAAATTAAAAAAAAATTGGGGATGTAGCCATGTAGTAAGAGCACTCCAAGTTCAATCCCCAGTAACAAAAAATAAATAAAAATTGTTACCATTTATTGAGTGATTATAACTAATATTTATTGAACATTTAATTTAGGCAATCCAGTTCCAGAGTCTGTGCTGTCAATCCCTTTACACAATTTACTAGTTGTGTGACTGGACACTTTTTTTTTTTTTTTTTTTTTTAGTATTGGGGATAAAACTCTTCAGTGGGCATATACCACATAGCTACATCATCAGCCTTTTTATTTTTTATTTTGAGAAAGGGTCTGAGTTGCTGAGGCTGGCCTTGAATTTGCAATCCTCCTGCCACAGTCAGTCCTGAGTTACTGAGATTATAGGCAAATACACCACCCCTAACTGGGAAAGTTACTTAACATCTCAAAATCTTTTTTCTTGTCTGTGTATGTGTGTATTGTATGCTTTCCTCACAAGCCTCAAAACATTAGTTTGGACCTTCCTCATAGAATTGTTGAAAGAATTAATATTGGTGGTGAGCTTAGAAACAGTGTCTGGCACCCCATTCTTGTGTGCTAGTGACTGTCCTGAGGTAGGCTGTCTAATTTAATCCTTAGAACATAGCATTCATTCCTTTTTACAGAGGAGAAAATAAAGGTAAGACCTAAGAATTGGGTTCCAGGCGTATGTTGCTCTAAAGTCCATACTGGTCTCTGTGCTCTGTGCAATGTGGTCTGAGTTTCTCCCTATATAATCTACACTTACCTCTGGCAGCTTTGGGTAACTCCTGGGAAGAGGTGCAGTGCCAGCAATGAGTGGAGAGACCTCTTGGCTGGTTGTCTCTTGACTAGACCTAGGGCAGACTGATGGCTAAGCTCTTCCCTGCAAGGTCTTTGGCCAAGGACTTGGCTTCATACTCAGTACATAGGTGCACTGCAATGTGCTTTACTAGATGAGTAAGAAGATACTTCTGTCTCTCCCTCAGGTGAAGTTGACAGACTAAATCCTTGGGCTGCTGACTTCAGAAATCCAAAAAGAACTGGAGCGAGTCCAGATTGAAACCTTACACTTTCTCCCTGTAGAAAATGCATGGCCTCCTTTCTCTGCAAGACTTAAAGGAGTGGAGGAAGTGGAAAGGATTCTTCCCTTCCTTACAGCTATTTTTTAAAGAATATTCATTCTTCAGAGCCTGGGCATTTTGCCTGAATGGTGAGCTGATTCCCTAAAGTGAGTGGAAATGTCTGAGAATAAATGATTCCAGGGGGAGTGTAAAGCTAAATGAATCATTCCAGATTCTGCAGGTCAATCAGACAATTGGAGATGAAAACATCAAGAAGAAACCAAAGTACAGATGAAACAAGCCCAAAACCCATTGGTCACTTTGTGCCTGTGGTATCTTTCCAGCTGGTCTAGTTCTAGACATGCCCATTGTCTACTCAGACAGTTTTCCTTCCTTAATTACACTCTGTGTCCTAGAAACAGAGGAGATAGAGGTCTCAGCATTGCTACAGTGTCCAAATACTCAAAATACCAAGATTTTTATTTCTTTCTCAGTGACTAAAACATACCCTTTTAGAATCCACAGCTGGCCATTTCTCAAGCTTCTAAGGCAGAAGAACAGACATCCTCATCCAAAGGGAAAGGACTAAAACATGTAGCTAAGGAATCTGCTGGCCTTAACTAAGAAAACCACCCATTTGACCCAGGCATTCTATCCTTGAAAGTTATTGATCTACATAAAAATACACTTCTAAAAATCCATTATATGCAATAAACCAGGAATTGAGTAACCTGGAACAATCCTTGATTCTGCCACTGGCTGAATGGTTGACTTTAGACAAGTCTGTTTCCCTCCCTGGGCCAGTTAACTCATGAGTAAAATGAAGACAAAAATGGATTATCCCAAAAGTTCCATATTGATAGAGCCAATCCTCGAACCTAGTTATTCTGACTTCTAATCCACTGACCCCCCGCCCCGCCTATCCCTTGTATTTTCATGGTTCTACTAGGACTTTTTATTTTATTTATTATTATTATTATTATTATTATTATTATTATTATTATTTCTTGTTTACTCACAGGTACCTACACAAAGCAAGAAGCACTGTTGTAGATCTAATTTATTTTCAGTGCTGGGTTTCAAACCCAGGGCTTCATATATAGCAGGTAGACACTATCACTAAACCACATCCCCAGCCCCCTACTAGGAATTTTTTAATTGGGGCATTCAAAACTAAAAGTATGCTGAAGGAATAAACTACTGACACATGCAACAAAGTGTATAAATAAAGATAAGACACAAGTGAGTATATATTGTACAAGATTAATTGTTTTAATAGACATGGTAATATAAATGAGATTAATGGTTGCTTCTAGGGGAGAATGACTGAAAGAATATGAGGGAACTTTCTGGGGTAATTGACAGAATGGTGGATTTCATGGGTAGATGCATTTTCAAAACAGATCAGTTTCAAAACTGATCAAATACACAATTAAGGTCTGTGTTTCACTATGTGTAAAGTAGATCTCAAAGAATCTCTTAGAATATATATACTGAAGTTGTTTAGAAGGGAAGAAATATCACATTTACCAAGCACTTGGCCAGCCTGTTACAGATCTCTATCACAAACTCTAAAAAGGGATTACCCATTTTATAGGTCAAAAAACTGAGGTTCAGTGATGTTAATTCACCAGAAAAAAAAATTCACAGAAGACCTTAAAACTAATAAGTGTAGAAGCCCAGGCACAACCCAAGTTTGTCTGCCTCTTATAATAGATTGTCTCAAGGAGGGAAGGAAAGGTATTTTCAGCTTGGAACCTGGAGACTTGTGTTCCTTTTGATTTCACAGCCATGTGATCCTAAGAAAGTTCAAATCCCCCTGGGCCTCACTCTAGAGAGTCAAATGAAGCTTGTAATTGTTTTATAACCCTGAGGTTATAGCAATCAGACTATCTCCTGTCCTTTACCAGGATGGAGCATTAAGAGCAATTTCCATTTCTTAGAGTAGAGTCATTATGAGCAACAAAAGCCCTTTGACTCCAGTGAGAAGATAAATCATCAACTAGGTTAGTGACACAAGAGCTGGAGTGACAGAATCCAGCTGCCTCTTATTTAAGATAAACCTAACTTATTCTGCAACAAATGTGATGGGAAGGAATGGAGTGG
Organism: Marmota flaviventris; assembly: GCF_047511675.1. Classification (NCBI taxonomy): domain Eukaryota; kingdom Metazoa; phylum Chordata; class Mammalia; order Rodentia; family Sciuridae; genus Marmota; species Marmota flaviventris. Next base: position 62,263,979 of record NC_092506.1, on the reverse strand, counting down.
GACATTAGATCTGAATCCTGCTGTTACTCTGCCATGGAGATGGCCTATGACCTGGGACAAAGCACTGCTTTTTCTGGGCCTCTAACCTGCATTTGCTCCAGTATCTTGTCCATTTTATGAAACTCTGAGTCCTGTTTCTACATATTATAACAAGGAAAATTGGGCAGCTGGAATCTAATGTGTTTCTCAGATTCCTAAACGGAACCCATGTGGCATTGCCTATGTGCTATGGGGAAATATGTATGTATATATACATTTTATCTTCATTATCACTATATATATATCCCCCAGCTTCACACTCATCCATTAGTTGCTGCTCTTTTATCTTCTGTAATTGAGATTTAGCAATAGGGAATAATTTTATAAATTTATTTTTTGCTTATTTACTCAGACACCTACACAAAGCAGGAAGCTTTTTTAATGTGTTTATGGTGATAGGGTTCGAACCCAGGGCTTTATGCATATCAGGGAGACACTCTACCACTGAACCACACCCTTAGCCCAGAAATAGGGAATTCTAAAATCAAAGTATCAGTCTTCACTGGAAAATTCTGTCCACACTCCAATTGGGGTTCAATTGGAAGTCCTGGGACTTCCATTTGAATTCAGAGAAGCATTTTAATATAAGGGCATCTGCTCTTTTGACAGCCTTCCCTTAATGTTCACCTTGGGAAGAAATCTGAGTTTCCTCTTGTTGCCTGTGGAGACCAAGCAAAAAACCCAAAATAATTTCAGGACTGAAGCTATGAGTTTCAGAAATGTACATGCAATGTTGAGAATGTGTTAAGCTTCTACAGACATCTGGTTAGGGATACCCCAGAGAAGGCTAGAAATAGAGGGTAAAGAGGTTTTGGCTTCTTACTAGCTGTTTTACCCTTGGAAGTCATTTCACCTCTTCAAACTTTAACTTCTCAACTGTAAAACTGGGATAATACCAACAACCTCAAAGATACTTTGTACAAAGTATGCAGCAAAAAAGGAGAATGAATGAGACAGAGACACAAGGATCCATGTTTGTTATGGTTTAGGTATGAAGTTTCCCTCAAAAGCTCATGTAAGACAATGTAAGGAGGTCTAAGATGAAATGACTGGGTTATAAGAGTCTCAGCTCAATCAGTGCGCTAATCCCTGATAGGTATTAACTGAGAGGTGACTGTAGGCAGATAGGGTGTGGCTGGAGGAGGTGGCTCGTTGGGGGCATGCCTTTGGGATATATATTTTATCCCTGGTGAGTAGAGTCTTCTCTGTCTCTGTATACTACAGTCATGTCTCTAGCTGTTTTCCTCTGCTACACTGTTCTGCCATGATATTCTGCCTCACCTTGAGCTCCAAGGAATGGAGCCAGCTTTCTATGGACTGAGACCTCTGAAACCATAACTTTTCCTTCTCTAATATGTTTGTCAGGTCTTTTTGGTCACAGCAGCCAAAAGGCTGACTAAAGCACACTCACATATACTTATACCCAGGCATATACATACACGCCCTGAAAGACTGGTAAGAAGATTAAATGTGTATTTAGCACAAGGTCCAGCTCAATAAATGATAGCTATTCTGCATCGAAGTATAAATGCACAAAGGCTCAGAAGAGACAGAACATTGAAGATCACCTAGACTACTAGTTCTCAAAGAGGTTTCCTGGACCAGCAGCAACATCATCACCTGGGGACTCATATGAGATGCAGATTCTAGACTCTCACTCCATATCTATGAAATCAAGCAATCTGTGCTTTAGAAACCCCCTCCCAGAGGTCCTGATATATGCTAAAGTTTGAGAATCAATCATTTAGACAAGGGTTTGACAAACTGTTTCTACAAAGGACCAGAAAGTGTTTTAGCTTTATGGACTCCATTCCAATTACTCTGTCATTGTAGCAGCCATAGATAATATTAAGTGAATGAGCATGGCCCTCCTCCAATAGACCTTTATTTACAAAAAAATAGAATGGGAATTTGAAACTAGGTAAGAGGTTGTGTTTGTACAACATGGTGAATGTACTAAATGCCTCTGTAAAATGGCTAATTCTGTGGTATGTGAAGTTTACCTCAATAAATTATTTTATAAAACACAAGGAGTGCCAGGCACGGTGGTGCATGCCTATAATCCCAGTGTCTCCAAAGGCTGAGTCAGGAGTATCGTGAATTGGAAGCCAGCCTCAGCAATGGCGAGGTACTTAGCAACTCAGTGAGACCCTGTCTCTAAATGAAATACAAAATAAGGCTGGGGATATGGCTCAGTGAGTGAGTGTCCCCAAGTTCAATCCCTGGTACCAAAAAAAAAAAAAAAAGGAGTGAGTAGGATTTGGTTCATGGACAGTAGATTGCTGACCCTTGATCGAGATCAACTTTCAATGCTTTGCATAATCTCATTCCAGGCACACTTATCAGTTATGTAACCTTTACCTGAATACTTATGTCAAGTCACTCACTAACCCACAAAGCAATTTATTTTGTGTATGAACAGACCTCAGTTCCATATGGAGAATTTTTCTATATACAAAGCCAAAATCTCCCTTCCCATGACTTATACCCATAGAGCATGCCCTAAAAAATGTAATGATTTAGATATGGTTTAAATGTGTCTCCCAAGGGTTCATGCGCTGGAATCGTGGTCTTCAGTGTGTGATTTTGAGAGGTTATGGGCCCTTGAAGAGGTGATGCCTAGTAGAAGGTGCTTAGGTCACTGAGGGCTTTGCCCTGGGAAGGGATTAATGTAGTTCTCTTAGGACCCTTTGAAAGTGGGTTGTTATAAAAAGCACAAGACTAGCCCCTCTCTGGTTGCCTGTCTTGCCATGTGGTTTCTCCCTTTCTTATGTGCTCTTGAATGATGCCTATTGCCATGCTGTGACAAAGCAAAGGGGGCTCTCACCAGAGCTGAGCTTATGCTGGTGCCATGCTCTTGAACCTTCAGAACTTGAGCTAAATAAACCTATTTTTTAAAAAATCCCTGCCTCAGGTATTTCATTATAGCAATAGAAAACAGACTAATACAGAGAATATCCTCATGCTATCATCCCTACTTCACTACGGACTGCATGATAGATTGCTTTAAAGGATTCGTTCACTCTAACTAAGAACATATAGAAGGGATACATGCATCTATGCTAAAGCATCATCAGGCAAAGAGAAAATAGAATCTCTTAGTTAAAAATATGCCACAGGATAGTAGGTTGACATTTCTCCTCTCACCCCCACCCCTCACATACACACACCAGCAACAGCAGTATCATGTTTTTATTAGACGATTCCCTGTGTTATCACAAAGATATGTGGTAACAGCTGGCAAGTGCAGCCATGCTACAGAGGAGAGGAAGAACTCTTCCATGTGAGAACGGGTACTTATGAAATCTAAGGGTCTGGGTCTCCTGCTTAACCCTGACCATCTGGAAACTCTTCTCTTTGGCACTCAATATCACCAGTGCTGGCGCATGAAACAGTTGCAATAACTAGTTCAACTTGGCCAACAGTTCTTCCAGTTCTGGCCGAGCTTTGAACCTTCCCTTGAAGTCTTCTTCAGTGTGCTATGGAGTAGAAAAGAAAATAGGTAGTAAGTACTATGGAGTTTTTAGTTATTTTTACATGCGCAACATCCAAAAAGAGTCATCAGCTTTTTGTAATGTTTTGAACAACCAATAAAAAAAAAAAAAAAAAAAGAAATGCACCACCAAAAAAAAAAAAAAGAGAGTCATCAGCTAACTCTGCACAGAATGATTCAGATTTAGGCAACTATTATTGACTATCTACTATGTCCCAGACTTGTATTAGGTACCAGGGATTCAAATTTGAATCAAACTTACTCTTTGCCTTCAATGTACTTAGAGTCTGTTGCAAGAAGACATAATAAAAGGAAATAATGTTATAGATACTACAAACATAACAACAGAAGTGTGTGTGTATATGTGTGTGTATGTATATCTGTGTGTGTGTATGTGTGTTTGTGTTGCTGGGAATTGAACCCAGGGCCTCATACATTCTAGGCAAGCACTCAACTACTAAGCTACATCCCCAGCCTAGAAGCACTTTTTTTTAATGTAAAAATTATCCTTTAATAATAGGAAATATCAGCTGGGCACAGGGGGTGGGATACACCTATAATCCCAGCTACTTGGGAGGCCAAGGCAGGAAGATCACAAGTTCAAGGGCAGTCTCAGCAACTTTAGCAAGACCCTATCTCAAACTTTAAAAATAAATAAATAGAAAGCACTGGAGATGCAGCTCAGTGGTAAAGCTCCAATGAATTCAATCCCTAGAACTGCAAAAATAAATAAATAAATAGATAAATAAAAATTACAATAACACTCACAGGATTGGAATGTTTTAAGTTAGCATGACCAGCACATTCTCTCTGTGTACTATGTGCAACCTAAATAACAACCAGAAGCTTAACAAGTATAAGACAAGGAGAGCTGGATGAAGCAATGCCACCAGTTTAACATGACCTGATGTGTCTGTATCATTAGAAGAAACATAATGGTCACTGGACTTGAATATCTAGTTTTCAGGTTAAGGTTCCTGATGTTTTACTGCAAGTTTTCCATGCCCAGTCAAACCTCCTTCTGACTGGCATTCTTTACAAAATATATTCAATCAAGCTACAGTCAAGCCTTGAAGGTCAAGGATACTTCTCTCTAAAGTACATTTTCCTATTTGTGTTCTGATTTATTATACTATACATAATCTCATTTTTTGGTGGTGGTGGTACTGAGAATTCAACCGAGGGCCTCAGGCTTAGAAGGTAAATGCTTACCACTGAGCTACAATCCCCAGACCTTATTATTATTTTTATTTTTGAGGCAGGGTCTTGCTAAGTTGCTGAGGCTGGCCTCAAACTTGTGATCCTCTTGCCTTAGCCTCCCAAGTAGTTGGGACTATAGTCATATGCCACTGTGCCCTGCTGTACATAATCTTAAACTATGTTCTTTCCACTATACAACTGCCTGAAAGGAGTTAATTTTGAAGTGTAATGGGTTCCCCAGTAACATCAGGATGATGTGATGGAGATCAGTTCCTATGGTCCATAAAGATCATCCCTGATGCCTCAGAAGAGCCAGAGTGATGACCACAGTTCCACCAGACTGCACTCTTTTCCTGGTTATTATCTAGGCTACATTACCCACATTATCCACATCTGTTGCTTCTAAAGCCACGAAGTTCCCCCACACCCCCAACCACCTCCATTTTTCCCACTGCTGGGGATCAAACCAGGACTTTTACATACCAGGCAAACACTCTGCAATTGAACTATATTCCCAGGCCCAGATGTTCTTATCTTTATTTTGGGCAAAAGTAGACCACCAGGGGGCCTCTTCCCAAATTAGCACCTACCTCCCTTACTGACAATCTGACTCCTTCAGGAAGATTGCTTTGGAGTATTTCCAAGAAAATCTCTGCAAATGTAGCACTCAAACCGCTGATCTGCAAAATGAAAGAAGATACTTTAAGGAAGGGTGCTAAAAGCCAGGTGATTGGGCAGATATGGCCCAGGCTCAAATGCCAGCTCCAGTAGGGTAAAGATGAACACCCAGAGCTAGTTCTGAGCATGGCCCCTGTAAGATTTTTCTTCCCATTTGCCAAGGTGTTTGCTTGTTTGACTGCTGAGATGGCCAATGACAATATCTGTTCCAATAGACAATGGACGTCACAGCTGGACCAAGAAGTTATCAAGTCAACGCTAACTTTCTGATGCAAACCCAGGTTTACCCACACAGACTACTGACTGGTATCAGTACTTGTGCCAAGAATCTAGAGGCAAATCAGATGTGCAGTAGGAAGGACTGAAGGGTGCTGTGAGAACCCACAAGAGAAATACCTACCAACACAGGGAAGGTTAAAGGAAGCTTCAGGGAAGGTGACATCTGGATGAAGTCTTGGAAAAAAACAGGATTAAAACTGGGAGAATTCAATAGTAGTATGGAGAGTTGTTGAGACAAGGAAAACAACATTCTGCAAATGTGGAGACATACAGAGTCCGAGAATGAAAACCAGTTCCTTGGAGCTGAGATTGTGGCTCAGTGGTAGAGCGTTCACCTAGCATGTGCGAGGCCCTGGATTTAATTCTCAGCACCACATAAAATAAATAAATAAAATAAAGATATTGTGTCCAACTACAACTAAAAAATATAAAAAACAAAAAAGAAAAAGAAAGAAAACCAGTTCCTTAAAGGCTAAAGCAATGAGATATGAAGAGGAAAAGCAGAAGAATCATAAAGGCACCTGAATGCTACAGAGTTCATACTTTATTCTATGAGTCTCAGTGGCAAGTAAGAGCTATCATAAGTATGCTGCAAATAATTTATTCCTGCTAATCTGCAAAAGAATTCTAAATGCTTTAGTTGTTTTTTACATTAGCATATTTAGAATTAAGGTGTTGCCCCCTTAGCATTCCTTTTATTACTTTGCTGATACTGGTATGTTTCTTCAGTAGCTTAAAAAAAAAAAAAAAAAAGGAGATGCCATAGAATGGAATATTATTTAGCAATAAAAATGAATAAAGTATTGACAAATTACAATATGTATAAACCTTTGAAACACTATGCCCAATGAAAGAAGTCAGACACAAAAGGCTGCATATTGTACAATTCCATTTAAATGAAATGCCCAGAAGAGGTAAATCTATAAAGACAGAAAGTAGATTCGTGGTTGCAAGGGGCTGGAGGGACCAGGAAAGAGAAGTGACTGCTAATGGATACAGAATTTCTTTTTGGGGTGATTAAAATGTTCTAAAATTGATTTAGTGATGGATGTGTAATTCTTTGAATACATTAAGAGCAATTTAATTGTATACTTTAAATGGGTAAATTATATGATATGTCAATTTTATCTCAATAAAGTTGCTATAAAAAGGGAGAGTGATGTTAGAGCTGGTAAACTGTGAATTTTTAATAATTCTGGGTACCCTCATGGTGGTATGGCTGTCACCCATCTGTCTCTGCAGGAAAAAACAAACAAACAAACAGGATAACTGCTAGAGTTAAAAGGAAGCCACCAAGAGGTTTTAAACAGGAAAATGACATGATCACATTAGTATGAAGGTAAAGTAAATGGTTCGATCTGAAAGTTTTAGGAGGTAAAAGCTAAGAAATTTGTTGAATGAATGGATATCAGAGGACAATGAAGGGTCAAGCATCAGGCTCAAAGGTGGGGAATATTGTAGAAAAAGAAAATCTGTCTTTCTACAATTACTTTTGCATACACTGGGACAGAGAGAGCACTGTGGAACATCTAAGTGGAGAAGTCTGGTAGACAATTGGGTATCAGGTATGAAGCTCAGCCAACAGACCGGATGCAGATATATACATATATATCTGAAGGTTATCAGTGCATTAAGATGATTGCTGAGGCCAGGGCAATGAGACTACATAAAAGGAAAGATGGAGGGATCAAGAACTGAACTCTGGCGTACATCATTATTCAAGGGCAGGTAAGAGTAAGAAAAGGACACAACAGAAAGAGAAAAAATGAAAAGAGAATAGAACCAGAGAGGTAAATACATTGCCTACCTGAACCACTCGCTCATGTACAGTAAGGACTGAGTCCAGGAACATTTTGCTGCTTTGGTCTTGTACCTGCAATATCTCCATGGTTTTAGTGGGCATCGCATAACTGTGGGAAGAAGAGTCACTGTTGGGAGCATTCATTTATACCAGCAGCACTAATTCAATCAGGGTTGTCTATGCATACAGCCACCTCTGCATGGAGTAGTTCATAGAATCTAGGGGATGCTTATCTGCACCCAGAAGCAAAGTAACCAGATATCCTTTACCTCTTCCAGAAGTCCCTAAAGTTTCTGAGGAACTACACTAATACCTTTCTGCATCCCCAAGTATATTTTAATATAACATTATAATGCTATGGATGAATCCTGGTGATAAATAAGCATTCACTGCCACACACATATAGCTAATTCTAAAAGAATGAAATCTATCACTAGATATGCTTTGGAGACTAACCTTGGGTATTTCACTTATCCTGGAGAAAGAAATAAGGCATGAAACCCAATTGTTCTAGAACAGGATTTTTCAACCTGAGCAATACTGATATTCTGGACAGGATAATTCTGTGTTATGTACCCCCACTCTTCTGACTGGATGTCATTAGTGAACCCCAAATAATGACAAAATTATCTCCAGACATTATCTAAATTACCCAGGTACAGAACCACTGTTTTACATTTGATATAATCAGCTTCAGCAGACCTACATGCTGCAGAGAAAAGAACACTGGACTTGCAGTCAAGTGTTGGCCTTGCCATTTATAAGCAATACTTACTTAGGTAAGTCATTCTCCCCTTTGGACCTCAGATTCTTCAGGTATAAATGCAATTACAACCTGGGTCTATATCAATACACAATTGTGAGGAATGGGTGTGGTGATGCAAATAGGACTGACAGAACAGGTTATACAATAATATTGTATTAGTGGTATTTTCATCTGATCAAAAAAAGTTGATCAAATCAATGACAAATAAAATAATAATAATGATAGTAGGAATCCTGGTTTTTCATGCCTCACAAAGTTTCATCACTTAACAGCAAGGGGCATGGCCCTCTGTAGATAGACCTGCAATGATTTAATAAGATTACATAAGTAATTTGCTTGGCATACCACATCCATATTCTTTGCCCACATAAACAGTCAGCAAATGCTGGGTATTGCAACCCCTATCAAGTAGCTTCTGTTAATAACATCCCCTCCCACTTTTCAATACAATTCTGATCTCCTCTTCTCGTGATTCAAATATAGTAGTAACTCCTGATATGAAAAAATGGGGATACAATCATAGACTACTTATGCTTATGGAAGACCAAATATAGTAATTACTCCTGATATGAAAAAATGGGGATACAATCATAGACTACTTATGCTTATAGAAGACCAAATAAAATAATTATGTGGAAGCTTTCAGAAAGTTTTTTTTTTTTTTTTAAGTACTCTAAAATGCTATTTTTCCTTTATGGCATTCTGCAGACAGGGCTGACTCAGGGCTACAGGTGTAGCTCAGTGACAGAGGGCATGCCTAGAATAGGAGAGGCCCAGGTTTGGTCCCCAGCACACACACACACACACACACAAAAAAAAATTTAAAAATCAGATTGACTAAAGCAGGTGTTATCTATTCTTGTCATTAATCATGGGTTTCATTCTTTAATACTTAATGTAAGATTTCCTTGATTTTTTTTTATTTATTTGATTCAATAAACATTTGCTAAGTCTGTTCTGTCCTAGGCACTCTGGGGCAAATGCAATCTATGTTTTCAAGGAGCTCACTGAGCATTTCAGAGAGACAGGTAAGCACATACATTAGCACTGTAGAAAGACAGAGGCTGTCACAGTATGTGAACAGTATAGGGACAAGAGGCAGAGAAGTGGGGCTTGTGGAAGGCTTTATCAAGGTGTAAGGAAGGAACACAGGTGCTTCTGGAGGGCATTCCAAGAAAGTATTGGCAGTAGCTACAAAGGCAAAGGATAGGAGAGGCCCTCAAAGAGAGTCAACAGAAAACCAGACATACTTTGATAAAGAAATACTGGGAACTCTGGACATTTCAAAGTAGAACAGACTGTTAAGTAAACAGAGTACAGGTAATTTTTCTTCAGGATCTATATTTTTCCATACTGTCCACTTTTTCTGCAGTAAACTTACTTGGATGATCAGAGAGTAAAAACAGAAGGGAAGAAATGAAATAACTGAATTTCAAGAGTCAACCCAACATGACAAAACCATGCTACCTTTGGGAAATATCACCTGAGAGGGACTCAAGGAACCTACTGGGCTGTTGGGGACTCAAAATCTGTGCATTTTTTATATAAATCATACTTACATAACAATTTTGAAAAACATAAGTGAATTTAAAAAAATAAAAGAGGAAAGAGTAGTGTCACAATGTGTGATGCTGAGGGATGCTTCATTCGCCACGGGGCACTGGGCTGGTCAGCTTCAGGCATGGAAGCTGCTCCCAAGTGAGAGAGATTTCCATTTCTCCAGGCTGCCCCCAGGAAGGGATGCAGGCCAATTAAGAGGCCCACAGGAGAGGCTCTTCCTCTCGCTTCCATGAGTTGCAGCTGTAGCAGGAAGACCATGGATAGAACAAAATCCAGCACACTGCTCACTCACTCTTTATCCCCATTTCAACTCAAGGTCATAGCTATCATCCCCACCACCACCACTCTCAGCTCCAGAGGAAAAATGGACCCAAATGAAATGAAAATCAGAAGAAAACGGACTCATCTCTGAAAACCTGGGTAGTGAGAATAACTAACAATACAATAGGCTGAAAACCTCAATCAATAAGAGGAGTTGTTAAAAACAAACAGTTCTTTATGTTCCAAGCCATTTGGGGCAGAGACAGGAAAGAGGCAAAAAACAGCGTATCAGTCATTCTACTGTTCTAGGAAATGTCTATGCCAGTTAGAATTCAATCCAAATCAGTAAGTATTTATTCAGTGCCTAAGTGTGTCAGATACTAGACTAGTTCTTAGGGTTAGGCCAGTAATAAAGATAGAAGCAGTCTTTGCCTTACAGAGCTCAGAGTCTAATAGGAAAGACCAATTATAGTCAAACAATTACAAGGTTAGAGAATGCATGTTATAAAAGGGGAGTTATATACCCTTTATTTCTCCTAAATATATAACAATGAAGACCTAACTTAATGAGCTTCCCTGAAGAAGTAATATTCAAGATGATGTTTAGGAAAAATGTAGAGGTGAGGGGTTATAAAGCATATTCAAAGGCCCTGAAGTAGAAATCAACAAAAATCAAGACAGTAACTGGAGGCAGAGAGAAAAGGGAAGAGAAGTGTAAGGTAAGGTAAGGGGGCAAACCCAGGCCATGGAGCACTAGCAAGCCAGGGGAGGAACATTTATTTTGATACTAAAGGAGTGGGAAGCCATGAAGTGGGAAGGGAGTAGGAAGCATTTTAAGTAGGAGAGACATTATCACATTTCCATTCTAGAAAGATTACCCCAAATGCTTTGTGGAAAATTTGTTAGAAGAATTGAGTACAATGGGGAGAATGGGGAAGTGGGTTCAAATCCAGACCTTACTACTCATTAGATATAGGGGAACAATGGACAAGCTTTAATAATAATAATATTAGTAGTCAAGAGTTGCTGGGCATAGCCAGGAGCGGTAACACATGCCTGTAATCCCAGTGGCTCGGGAGGCTAAAGCAGGAGGATAGTGAGTTCAATGCCAGCCTCAGCAACAGGGAGGCACCAAGCAACTCAGCGAGATTCTGTCTCTAAATAAAAATACAAAAAAGGATGAGGATGTGGCTCAGTGGTTGAGTGTCCCTGAGTTCAATCCCCAGTACACTCCCCGCCCCCCAAAAAAAGAGTTGCTGGGCATAGTTCTAAGCACTTTAAATATGCTAGTTCCCCCATACTCAGTAGGCTGAGGCAGGACAATTGCAAGTTCAAGGCCATCTGGGTAACTTAGCAAGACCCTGGAGATGTAGTTAAATGGTAGAATACCTCTGGCTTCAATCCCTAGTGCTGCAAATAAATAAAAAATAAACAGACAAATATTTAAATAAATGAATGAATGAACTGTTTCCCCTAATTTTCATTATATCCTTTTAAAAAATATTTATTTTTTAGTTGTAGTTGGACACAATACCTTTATTTTGTTTATTTATTTTTACATGGTGCTGAGAATCGAACCCAGGGCCTCGCACATGCTAGGGGAGAGCGCTACGGCTGATCCACAACCCCAGCCCTTCATTATATCCTTTTTAAGTAGGCTCTCTTATTAACCAGATGAGGAAATCAAGGCAAAAAGAGGTTAAATAAACTGCCAATGTCACCCAGTAAGAATGCAGTAGAACAAGAATAAAACCCAGGCAGGTTGGCTCCAGAGTTGATGCTTTGATAAAGTAGGTTCAAGGTGCTTATTTGAACTAAGACAATAAAAATATTTAGTCTTTTCAAGTGTTTGGATGATATTAGTGCTCATATTCAACATATGTTACTGCTTTCCTGCCTTCTACTCAAATGCAGGCAGGGCTTCTCATAGATGTGTTTTTATTTATTTATTTTTTAAGAGATGGGATCTTGCAACGTTGCCCAGACTGGCCTTAAATACTGGGCTCAACCTCTCCAGTAGCTGGAACTATGGGCGTGTGTCCGGCAAGCACTCTACCACTGAGCTAGAGCCGCAACCTCAGCTGAGTTTTTAAAGGCAACATCTTCTTTTTTTATTTATTTTTTTTGTACTGGAGATTGAACTTGGGCACTCAACCACTGAGCCACATCCTACCCCTATTCTGTATTTTGTATTTTATTTAGAGACAGGGTCTCACTGAGTCACTTAGCATCTTGCTTTTCCTGAGGCTGGCTTTAAATTCTCAATCCTCCTGCCTCAGCCTCCCAAGCCACTGGGATTACAGGCATGAGCCACCGCACTCAGCTTAAAGGCAACATTCTTAAGAAGAGTCCTGATAATGTAAAACAATATTTCAGGGAACTCGGGGCTGGGGTTGTGGCTCAGAGGTACAGTGCTTGCCTAGAATGAGTGAGGCACTAGGTTCAATCTTCAGCACCATATAAAAATAAAATAGATATTGTGTCCACTTATAACTAAAAAATAAATATTAAAAAAAATATTTTAGGGAACTAATCTACTCTAGGCATGACAGTAACATACTGTGAATAACACTTCATGCTTCTTTGCCACCACCACCTCTGAGTAGCTACCCCTAATCCTTGTCAGCTGAAAAAACTCTTTATTAATTATGAATAACAATACATTATTTAGAGTGTTTACAATGTGTCAGTATCTGTGCCAAGTACTGTAGTGTACTATCCTATTGAACTTTCAGAACTCAAAGAAACAGAAAAATTATCATCCTCAATATATAGACAAGGAAACTGAGGTTCAGAATTTCTCAAAGTCATTTTACTAATAAGTGGTAGAGCTAGAATTTGAAGGCAGGCAGTTTAGTTCTAGACCTTGTTATTCCAACCATGGCCCATAGACAAGCTGCCAGTGAGCAAACTGTCATCAGTCCACACAAGAAATACCAGCCACTAAACACATGTTAATTCAGGTCTTTTTAAAAATTTATTTTATTTTATTATTTTGTGGTGCTGGGGATTGAACCCAGGGCCTTATGCATGTAGACAAGCACTCTGGACTATATCCCCAGCCCTCAAGCATTTTTTTTTTTTTTTTAAACAGCAAGTCTTTCTTGATGAAGGAAGCAAAGTATTAATATACATTTTGGCATAAACTCCTCAGATCTTCTTGAAGTGGTATTTAGAGAATCATCATTCTAAATTACTATGCTACTCTTCTATTTTGAACTGACAATACACTTTATCTTCCATGTACAACCTTCCATATTATAATTATTTCTCATTGTGTACGTATGCATGTATGTGTTCATTGTGTGGGTGTATGCTCCCTGAAATCACCCTAGTATCCATCCCTCCAGTGAGAATGTCTAGTGTAGTTCCCACCAGGTAGCAAGATTTTTAAAGTAATTAAACCAATCATTTCAATTAATTAAAAGCACTTTCATTAAACTTTAGGAAATGTACACCCCACAGCTGGACAGTGTAGTAGTCATATGCAAAAGTCTGAATGACTCCCACGTGGCATTCTTTGTATTAGGTGCTGAAGAAACAAAGAACACAATCCCCATCTGGAAGGAATGCACAGTCAGAGAGAAGGGGAACTGACACTTGAACAGATCATTAAAGCCCAGAGCTCTGAGTGACATGACAGAGGTACATGTCAAGTGCTGAAAGAGCAGCCAGCCCTCTGGGGCATCAGAAAGAGATAAAGTACATTTTTAGGCTTACAGTATTGAAGTACTGTCAGCTGTGAGAGCTAAAGTCACAGCATATTATCAAATCTTCTGAAGAGTACTTTTTGCATTTGCATTCTAAGTTATAAAGGTTTTAAAAGTTCAAATTGGGCTTAAAGACTTAAAATAAGACCCTATATAATTAAAACTATGGAAGTCAAGTAGACTCCCATAAATCCAAACAACTTAATTGGTTCTGTGAATTTTGGCCTTTTCAAATCTCTGGTTTCCCCGTTTATAAAATAGGAATATACTAATATTTTAGGTATAAGAAAGTGTAATTTTTGCATATAATTTTTACACATACCATGCAGTGTAGTACCTCCAGATTGGCAAACTAGATAAACTATTATTTATTAAACATTTTTTAAAAATCAACTCACTGTTTTTTAAATATTTTTTTAGTTGTAAAGGAACACGATATCTTTATTTTTTATTTATTTGTTTTTATGTGGTGCTGAGGATCGAACTCAGGGCCTCATGTGTGCAAGGAAAGTGCTCTACCACTGAGCCACAACTCAGCCCAAATCAACTCACTTTTTTTTTTTAATTTTATTTTTTTTTAGTTTTCGGTGGACACAACATCTCTTTATTTTTATTATTTTTATGTGGTGCTGAGGATCGAACCCAGCGCCCCGCGCATGCCAGGCGAACGCGTTACTGCTTGAGCCACATCCCCAGCCCCTCAACTCACTTTTTAAATAAGAAACTTGAGAGGTAGAACAACTTGGAACTTTATGTATTGTTGATAAGAAAGTAAAATGGTATAGCCACTTTGGAAAAGTTTGGAGTTTCTAAGAAATGCAAACATATACTACATTTGCCCCAGCAACCCACTTCCAGAGAAATTACTTCATTCATAATTTCAAAAACTGGAAACAACACAAATATCCTTCATTTAGTGGATGGATAATTTGCGGTACATTTTTCAGTGAAAAGCTACTCAGCAACACAAAGGAACAAATACTTAACACAGGCAATGACATAAATGAATCTCAAATACATTATGCTAGGTGAAATAAGTCAAACTCAAAAGGAAAAATGATGTATTTTTCCATTTACATGACATTCTGGAAAAGCAAAACTATAGGGATAGAAAGTGGATAGTAGTTAGCCAGGATAAGGGCAAAAAAGGGATTGACTACAGAGGCAGGAAGGAACTTCTTGGGATGATAGAACTTTCATCATATTTTATATTTGTTATCATATATTTCATATTCATAATCTTGATTATGATGGTATTTATTGTGTACATTAGTCAAAAATGATAGAACTACTTACTAAAACACTGAATTTTACAGAATGTAAATTATACCTCATTAAGCCTGACTTTATATTATGACTATAAATGGAAATCAGCTGCTATAAATTGAAGGTTAGTTAAAAATAAATACACAGGGCAGGGGATATAGCTCAGTTGGTAGAGTTCTTGCCTCACATGCACAAGGCCCTGGGTTCAATCCCCAGCACCACCAAGAATAAATACAACAAAAACAAAATAAAGTTGTGAAATTCTAGCTAGATACTAGTGCTTGCCAAAAGATTCCAAGCCTGAAGTCCCATGAGTTACAAAGATTATGAAGGGCTAGATCACTGTTCAGGACATACCCCCAAACACTCTCGGAATTTCTCCTTGATACAATTAGATTGAATGAGAATTAAAAAGGGAAGAATCTTTTTTTTAAGAGAGAGAGAGAGAGAATTTTTTTTTTAATATTTATTTTTCAGTTTTCAGCGGACACAACATCTTTGTTTGTATGTGGTGCTGAGGATTGAACCCAGGCCGCACGCATGCCAGGCGAGAGTGCTACCGATTGAGCCACATCCCCAGCCCCGGGAAGAAATTTCTAACCATGCTATTTAATGTTATTTGAGGCAAACTACTGTACATCCTATACCGTTTGAAACACTGAGATAAGATATGTAAAGTCCCTGGCCTGAAAGAAAGAGTAAATATTAGTTCTCTCCTACACTTTCCTAGGAAATCCAAAGCATACATGAAAAGAAGAACTGGCAAAGAGTACCTAAATAAATGGAGAAAAATACCACACTAAGATTTCAATTCTCCCCAACTTGATTTAAAGATCAAAGACAATCCTAACAAAATTCCATCAGGCAGTTAGTAGAATGAATTGGACATTACATTTCTATGTTCATATATGAATACATGACCAATGTAATTCCATATCATGTACAATTAGAGAATGAGAAGTTGTACTCCATATGTATAATATGTAAAAATATATTCTACTGGAAGGTATAACTAAAAAGAACAAATTAAAAAATTCTATTAGGATCTTTTTCTCTAGAAATCAACAAGTTAATTCTAATTTTATTTATTTATTTATTTAGGTACTGAAAATTGAACCCAGGGATGCTTAACCATTGAGGCAAGTCTCCAACCCTTTTTGTGTGTGTTGTTTGTGTGGGGGTTCTGGGGATTGAACTCAGGGGCACTCAACCACTGAGTCACATCCCCAGCCCTATTTTGTATTTTATTTAGAGACAGGGTCTCAATGAGTTGCTTGGCACCTGGCCATTGATGAGGCTGGCTCTGAACTCACTATCCTCCTGCCTCAGCCTCCTGAGCTGCTGGGATTACAGGTGTGTGCCACCATATTAGCTTCAATCCTTTTTATTTTTTATTTTGAGACAGGGTCTTGCTAAATTGCTTAGGGCCTCACTAAATTGCTGAGGGTGGCTTTGAACTTGTGATACTCCTGCCTCAGACTCCCAAGCCACTGGATTCTTCTATGGAAAATTAAAGGACCTGGAATAACCAAAATAATTTTTAAAAAGAACAAAGAGTTTCAGTAATCAAGCTAGAATAATCAAAACAGTGTATTAGTGTAAGCACTGATGTATAGAGCAATGTAACACAGATGTATAGAGTATGTCCAGAAATAAACCTGTACATATATGGTCAACTGGCTGCCAAGAAAGGTGCTAACTCAATAACAAAAAAATGTCATTTTTAATAAGAACAAAAGGTCTGAAAAGATATGCCACCATAGAAAATATACAGATATCAAATAAGGACATAAAAAGATATCCAACATCATTAGGGAAATGCAAATTAAAACCACTATGAGATACCACTACAAACCTACAGGGTTTCCTTAAACTGCTGATACTGGCCTTGAACTTATGATCACCTTGCCTCAGCCTCTTAAGTCTCTGGGAATACGATGTGCAACACTGTACCCAGCTTAAGGGACTTTTTAAAAAACTGGCAATATCAAGAGTTGACCAGGTTGAAGAGTTACTGGAACTCTTACATTGCTAGTGGGAATACAAAATGGTGAAGCCATTTGTTAGTTTCCTATAAAGTTAAACAATCCAAAAATCACATTCTTAGCTACATAGGCAAGAAAAAAGAAGAGATATGGTCCTTGAAATTTTATATGAGAAGGCTTATTTTGGCTTTATTCATAATCACCATTCCAACTTACTGGTGATTCCTCAAGGAAGTAAGCCAAGTTTGTCCAAATGTACATCAACAGACAAATGGATATGACAGTCTAACCATTTAATAGAATATTACTCAGCAATAAAATACTTGTAAAAATTTGTATATCTATGAGCCAGGTGCAGTGGTGCATGCCTAAGGCAGAAAGGATTGCAAGTTCAAAGCCAGCCTCAGCAATTTAGCAAGGCCCTAAGCAACTCAGTGAGACCCTGTCTCTAAATAAAATCCAAAAAAGGGATGGGGATGTGGTTCAATGGTTAAGTACCCTGAGTTCAATGCCAGGTACCCCCCCACCCCTCAAAAAATGTGATACTTACATTCATAGCAGCATTATTTACAACAGCTAAAACAGGGAAGTAAGCCAAGTGTCCATCAACAGATAAATGGATAAGCAAATCGTGAAATATACATACAGTGGAATATTATCCAGCCCTAAGAAGGAAAGAAATTCTGACATATGCAACAACATGGATGAACTCTGAGGACATTACACTAAGTGAAATAAGACAGTTACAAAAAGACAAATACTGTATGATTCCACTTATATGAAGTAAACCGTTAAAACACAGAGACAGAAAAATAGTATAGTAGTTGCCAGGGGCTGGGGGAAAAGGGGAAAGGAAAATTGTTATTTAATGAGTTTAGAGAGAGTCTTCGTTTTACAAAATAAAAAAGGTTATGGAGATGGTTGGTGGTGATGGTTGCATATCATTTTTTGGAACTGGGTACTGAACTCAGAGGTGCTTAACAACTGAGCCACGTCCCCAGCCCATTTTATTCTTTTTTTTTTTTAAAGAGAGAGAGAAAGAAAGAGAGAGAGAGAGAGAGAGAGAGAGAGAGAGAGAGAGAGAGAGAGAATTTTAATATTTATTTTTTTAGTTTTCGGCAGACACAACATCTTTGTTTGTATGTGGTGCTGAGGATCGAACCCGGGCCGCACGCATGCCAGGCGAGCGCGCTACCGCTTGAGCCACATCCCCAGCCCCCCATTTTATTCTTGACTTTGAGGCAGGGTCTCACTAAGTTGCTTAAGGCCTCACTAAGTTTAAAGCTTTAAACTTTCAATCCTCCTACCTCAGCCTCCTGAGTTGTTGGGGTTACAGGCATGTGCCACTATGCTGGGCAATGAACTGTACATTTAAAATCAGTTAAGGGGTTAGGTGGTAGAGCAATTGCCTAGCATGCATCAAGCCCTGGGTTCAATCCCCAACACTGCAAAAATAAAAACTGAAAAGTTAAGATGGAGCAAGGTGTGGGTGGCACATATCTATAATCTCAGTGAATCAGAAGGCTAAGACAGGAGGGAAGGGTTATGGAAAATAATATTGCTACACGACAGCCCCCTGGGAAAAACGGAGGGACAGTGTGGCTCAGGAGGAGGGAGGGAATTAGCCAAACATTAAACCTCTCCCAGTACCTCCTTTCCCAGTAACAATGGAACCCAAAGGAAAAAGCAAACTTTCATCCCTTCCTGGGTTCATCCCCAGCGTCTCCACAAAAAGCAAACTTTTATCCCTTCGCAACCACAGTGGGTCCTGAAGAGAAGAGGTAGATACAGAAACGCTGGGCCCTGGACTTTCACCCTTTCCCATTGCCAATGAGTCCTAGAAGGAGAAAAGCAAATAGTGAAGCTCTAGCTAACAATGGGTCTCAGAGGAAGGAAGATAAGCAATGAATACCCAGTTCTGAGCTATTCCCAGTGACAAACTTTTTACAACTGCCTTTCTGAGTTAAAATTTTAACCTGCACAACTAGGTCCCTGACTGTTGGAACAGCACCTCTTTAGTCTTCAATGATTAATTCACCCTTATTGTAAACTATAAAACTCAACACTTCTTCTGTAACCCTGGGGCCATTCTGTACCCAGAAAATGAGCCCTCCCATACCTGACTGATTGACTTCACTGCAGAATAAAGTAGAGTTTGCTAATCCATTTGAGGTTTGCCTCCATCCCAGTTATTTGTGTTTTCATTATAGTACTGAAGCTGTGTTGGTTATTTTTGCTTACAGGGAGGATCACAAATTTGAGGTCAGCTTTGGCAATTTAGCAAGATCCTGTCTCAGAATAAAAACTAAAATGGGCTGGGGATGTAACCTAGTGGTAGAGTGCCCCTGGGTTTAATTCCCAGTATGCAAAAAAAAAAAAAAGTTATAATGATAAACTTTATATGTATTAGCACAATTAAAAAAAATAAAAACTTAATCCAGGCTACTTGGGAGGCTGAAGAAAGAGGATTATAAATTTGAGGCCAGCCTCAGAAATTCAGCAAGACTATCTCAAAATAAATAATAAAAAGGGCTAGAGATGTAACTTAGTGGTAAAGCATCCCTAGGTTCAATCCCCAGTACCTCAAAAAATAAAAAATAAATTAAAACTTGACACAGAGACAGAAAAATAGTATAGTAGTTGCCAGGGGCTGGCGGAAAAGGGGAAAGGAAAATTGAATAACCATGAATAACTCCCAAACACATCATGCTAAGTCAGAGGCCAGAGAAACAGCTACATACTGTGTGATCCCATTTACATGATATTCTGAATAAGTTAAAACAACAGGGACAGAAAATCAATCATTGGTTGCCAGGGAACTGAGTAGGGCAGGGGAAGGAGACTGACTGACTATACCAGAGGACATGGACAATTCTATGCTAATGGAATATAAATTTTGATTGTGGCAAACTATATACCTAAAAAAAAAAAAAAAAAGGTGAATTTTTCTGGGCATAGTGGTGCATACCCGTAATCCTAGTGGCTTGGGAGGCTGAGGCAGGAGGATTGTGAGTTCAAAGCTAGCCTCAACAAAAGCGAGGTGCTAATAGCAACTCAGTGAGACCCTGTCTCTAAATAAAATACAAAATAGGGTTGGGGATGTGGCTCAGTGGTTGAGTGCCCCTGAGTTCAATCCCCAGTACCAAAAAAAAAGTGTGTGGGGGGGGGAATTATACTACATGTAAATTATTTCTCAAAAAACGTGATTTAATGAAAAAGACAGAGCATGCTACATCAAAAACATCCACCCAAAGGCTCCTTTCATACCTTTCCTCGACTTTGATGAAGAGATGGTTGCAGAGGTTATGAACATACTTGGCATAATTCTCTGCCAGGGCCATGTCGTATGCAGTTAAGTGAATGTTTAAAACCCCATATTCAGAATCTGTCCCCAAATTAATGGGTCTCACTTCCACTTTTCCCTTCTTCTTCTTGGGCTGAACAGAAAACAAAAAGAGAAAGAAAATAAAATCAAAGTATTGTACAAGAAATTACAATCATACCATTTGGATCTTTTTAAAAAATTCAATCATTCAAATAAAATTGTTCACCATTTTTCTCTCAGGTTACCCTACCTACAAGCTGAAGTTCTCTTGGGAAGGAATGGGTGGCTTCCCTTAACAGTTTGGGTAACAAGAGAGAAAATTACTGGCATTATTTTAACAAGAATACATGTGACTGTCTTCTGCCATTACCTTGTTTTGAGACTCTCTTCCCATCTCTAGTTCTGTTTCTTAATTTGTAAATTGATGTATTTATGTCAGATTTGTACTGGGGATTAAACGCAGAGCCTTATACATGCTAAGCATGCACTACCACTGAGCTATACCTCTAGTCTAGATTAAAAGATTCAGAATCTAGACTTCATATATGAATTAAGAGGTACATGAATTGAGCCGCAAAATATATATGCAAAATTTTACATGTACATTTTCCTGAGAAGAGAATCCTTAGCATTCATCAAAATCTTGAAGACGTCAACAGCAGGGAGTCCCAGCATTCATTCTCTTGCAGACCTCCTAGTTCTTAGATTCCACAACTGTCTATACATCCTTCTTGCTGAGAACTGAGAGGTAGAATAATTATTTTAGTTCTACCTTTATCCTTCATATAAAGTATTGCCTAAGTACATATCAACCTGTGCAGTTTGTTTTAAAAAGTTAGAATGAGGCCTGGGAAAAGATCTTTACCACACCATAGATCAGGATGAAGAATGCTTCTTAACTGAAAATAATCTAACCTAAATGTGCATCAGAAGAGACTTGTTAAATAAATTAATGCAGCTATAAAAAGAAATAAGAAACTTTTCTGTGCCTGTAGTCCTGGGGACTGAACCCAGGGCCTCAAGTACGCTAAGCAAGCATTCTACCACTAATCTACATCCCCAGCTCCTTTTTTGAAATTGTTATTTTGAGGCAGAGTTTCACTACAATGACATCCTCTTGCCTCAACATCCAGATAGCTGGGATTATAAAGATGTGCCACAACGCCTGGCAGGAATTTTTTTAAATAATAATATAGAAAGACCTTTAAAATAAATTAAAAGATGAAATCACACTGTAGAACAGTATGTTCAAAATATTGCCACACATATAGGGTGGATGGGAGAAAACAGATGTATGTATTTGCGTGTGTGTATAATTACATATACACTTGTTTGCTTGTATATCCAAAAATTATTCTAAAAGGATGTTCAAAAATAATTATATCACTGGCTTCTTGTGAGGGGACTGGGTGGCCAAGCTATAGTGGGAAAAAGAAGCCTTTTTAACTGCTTTTCTTCCATATTTAAAAATTTGGGGCTTGGGATTACTTGCCTAGCATGCACAAGGCCCTGTATTTGATCCAAGGCATTGAAAAAAGAACAAAAGAAAATCTACTACGTTTTGGAAGATATTATTGCAACATAATATTTGTACCCCAAAATGCATAAATAAGTATACAGCTTAATAAATTTTCACAAAGTGAAAATATCTGTGTGATCAGTATTCTAGACAATAAACAGATTTTTTCTGGTACTCCAAAAGGTCTCCTCCTTTTCCCAAATTGGTAATCATTCTTCTATTTATATAACCATATGGTTATTTTATCTAATTTTGAATTTCATGAAAACGAAATGGTATGCTACATTCTTTTTTATGTCTGGCTTCTCTCATTATGTTTGTAAATTTTGTCATGCATTATATTAAACAATAATGGTCTTTCCTTCTCAATGATCTAGCAGTCCACTGTACAGATATACTAAAATGTATTTACCCTTTCTACTCTTGGTGGAAATGTGGGTTGTTTCTAGCATGAGGCCATTATGAACAGCATTGCTGCCAATATTCTTGTATTTATCTTTTTTTTTTTTTTTTTTTGGTAGTTGAACACAATAACTTTATTTTAATGTGGTGCTAAGGATAAAACCCAGCACCTAGCATGTGCTAGGCAAGTGCTCTATCACTGAGCCACAACCCCAGTCCTTGTATTTATCTTTTACTGAAAGTATATATGTGTTTTTCTTGGGAATATATATGGGAATTGAAATACTGACCCATAAAATGTGAATGTGTAACCGATGTGATTCTGCAATTTGTATTTGGGGTAAAAATGGGAGTTCATAACCCACTTGAGTCAAATGTATAAAAGATGATATGTCATGAGCTTTGTAATGTTTTGAACAACCAATTAAAAAAAAAAAAAGAAATACTGACCCATAAAGTATGCATATGTTCACTGTTAACAGATAGTCTCAAGACAGTTTTACAAAGTAGTTTTCAATTTAGTCCCCTACCAGCAGTGTATGAGAGTTCTAGTTGCTCTGCATTCTTGTCAAAACTTAGAAAACAGTACAGTAAGGCTTTCTGGTTGGTTTGTTTAGTTTAGTCACTTTGTTTAGTCACTTTTTTGAAATTGTTATTTTGAGGCAGAGTGTGTATATGTAGTGGTAATGCACTGAGGTGTTTTTTTTTTTTTAATTTTAAATGTTTATATTTTTTTAGCTGTAGTTGGACACAATATTTTTATTCTATTCATGTATTTTTATGTGATGCTGAGGATCAAACCCAGGGCCCCATGCATGCTAGGTGAAAACTCTACCACTGAGCCACAACCCCAGCCCGCATTGAGGTTTTGACAAACATTTCCTTTATGTTTACTGAGCCTGAGTACCTTCCCATGTTTATGGCCATTTGGATATTATCTTTTATTACCTGCCTACTCATATATTTGTCCATTTTTATTTTCTGGTTGCTAGGGATTGAACTCAAGGCCCTGCAAATGCTAAGCATGTGCTCTACCACTGAACTAACCACTTTGTTCATGTTAAAAATTGAGTTGTAGGGCTGGGGATGTGGCTCAAGCGGTAGCGCGCTCGCCTGGCATGCGTGCGGCCCGGGTTCGATCCTCAGCACCACATACAAACAAAGATGTTGTATCCACTGGAAACTAAAAAATAAATATTAAAAAAAAA
The DNA here is from genome assembly GCF_047511675.1 of Marmota flaviventris. Taxonomy (NCBI): domain Eukaryota; kingdom Metazoa; phylum Chordata; class Mammalia; order Rodentia; family Sciuridae; genus Marmota; species Marmota flaviventris. The sequence continues at coordinate 62,240,487 of NC_092506.1, read as the reverse complement.
AAAAAATTGAGTTGTCAGGGGCTGGGGATGTGGCTCAAGCGGTAGCACGCTCGCCTGGCATGTGTGCGGCCCGGGTTCGATCCTCAGCACCACATACAAACAAAGATGTTGTGTCCGCCAAAAACTAAAAAATAAATATTAAAAAAAAAATTGAGTTGTCTTTCTCTTATTGATTTATACAGGTTCTTCATATAGTCTAGGCATAATCACTTGCATGTATATGCAAATATCTTTGCTTTCTCTCTAGCTTTCCTTTTTACTATTTTGTATCTTGATGAAAGTTCTTATTTTAATGTAGTCCAATTTATTCATTTTTTCTTTTATGTTTATAGTGACTTTATGTCTGGTTTAAGAAATCTTTGCTTACCTTAAGACAATGAAGATATTCTTCTATCTTATCTTCCAGCAGCTTTATTTATTTATTTATTGGGGGGCGGGTACCATGGGTTAAACTCAGGGGCACTCGACCACTGAGCCACATCCCTAGCCCTATTTTGTATTTTATTTAGAGACAGGGTCTCGCCAAGTTGCTTAGCACCTCCCTGTTGCTGAGGCTGGCTTTGAACTCACAATCCTCCTGCCTCAGCCTCCCTAGCTGTTGGAATTACAGGCACGTGGCAATGCACCTGGCTCTAGTAGCTTTATTTTAACATTTACACTTAGATCTATGATTGCTTTTTTTTTTTTTTGGTGCTCATGATTGAAACTAGGGACCTGTGCAAGCTAAGCACATCTCTACCACTGAACTACACCCTCAGCCTATAATCCATTTTTAAGTGATTTTTGTGTATAGTTTGAAACAGGAATCAAGAGTCACTTTTTGCCGGGTGAAGAGGTGCTAGAAATTCCAGTAGCTCAGGAGTCTGAGGCAGGAGGATTTAGAGTTCACAGCCAGTCTCAGCAACTCAGTAAGACCCTGTCTCTAAATAAAATGAAAAAAAGGGGTAGGGATGTGTCTCAGTGGTTAAGTGTCCCTGAGGATCAACCCCTGGTATAAAAAAAAAAAAAAAAAAAGTAATTTTTTTTTCCTCATAATCATCCAGCCCAAATGATGGAGTACCTCTGTATTGCAGTATCACCCGTCATATACTAAGTGTCCTAAGTGTCAATAGATATGTGGATCTATTCCTGTAGTCTTTATTTTATTCCCTTGGACAATTTGTCTATCCTGAGACAATGCCATATGTTTTTAAAAAATATTTGTAGTTGGACACTATGCCTTTATTTTATTTTTATTTATTTTTATGTGGTGCTGAGGATCAAACCCAGGGCTTTGCACGTTCTAGACAAGCGCTCTACCACTGAGCCACAACCCCAGCCCCTGAGACAATGCCATATTGTCCTAATAATTGGAGATTTATTTAGTCTTACTATTGACAGAAATACTTTTTTAAAGAGAAAATGGGCACTGGGGATGTAGCTGAGTGATAAAGTGCATGCTCAGACCTTGGTTTCAATCCCCAACACCTAACAAAACAAACAACAACAAAAAAAAAGTGGGCGAAAGAAAAAAAAATCTGTCTCTACTTATGTCTTAAGCCACCTCTATCTAGGAGCCAACAGCCTACGGGCTGCCAGAGCATCTGGAATGGTCTCCAGGTCAGCCGAAGACAGCAGGAACCCAGTTTGCATTAGCAGGGGGAAGATACACAAATATTCCATTCACAAGGCTAGTAATACTGACAACAGACCTGATCTCGAAGGGATGTTCTGAGAATTGAACAAAATACTATATGTAAATCTGTAACACATATTTAAACACTCAATAAACATTAATTTACACAGGGTTTGAGCCCCAGTGCTGGGGAGAGAGGGAGATGGGGTGGGGGGAGAGATTTTTGTCCTGGTTCTTCATTTTGTGTGGACAGAATATAAAGCCAGGAGAGACTGAGAATGTCTTCCAGAGTCACACAGGCAGACAGCATAAAGCCCAGACCCATCCACTAAAGTTGTTTTTTTGTTTGTTTGTTTGTTTTGCAGAGGTGGTGGGAAGGGGTAGACAGGGGTGTTTTATTATTCAGCTACAACCCCACCCCGCCTTAAAAAAAATTTTTTTTATAGTTGTAGATGGACAGCATGCCTTTATTTGTTCAGTTTTGTATGCGGTGCTAAGGATAGAACCCAATGCTTCACGCATGCTAGGCAAGCTCTCTGCCACTGAGCTATAGCCCCAGCCCATCCCAAACTCTTTTTATTTTGAGACAAGGTCTCACTAAGTCACGGAGGTTGTTCCGGAACTTGCAGTCCTCCTGCCTCACCCTCCCAAGTTTCTGGGAATACAGGCATGTGCCACCACACCCAGCTGTATTAGTAAAGTTTTTAACAATGGTGACCAGACCAGGGTGCTAGACCTTGCTGTGAGTGAGAAGCCAATTTCTGGAGAGATCAGTCATCAAGGTGCAGGGCCTTGTTCTCTCTTGTTCATAGCCCACCACGCCCATGGCCAAATACAACAACAGGACTTCTCACTGTGACAGCACTGCAGTTGAGTTGTGAAGAATTCTAAAGTCTGAATGCAATGGGGAGAGGCTAAAATTTTCCAACAGAGAAGAGAGGAACTTCCCTGAAGTCCTAGAAGGCTTTTCTAATTAAGGAAAATCCCAGGGCTCTTCAAAGGTGTTGTTTTGGGTGAACAGAGAAAGAAAGCTGATTCCAGTGTCCCTCTGGGCATCTCACTTGCTTTTCCATGATGGCCTAGATTTGTCTGGACTGATCCACATCATCAGGAGCTCATTGTTATATTATTATTGCTCAGTTCTAAGCCAGGGCACAGCATAGCCAGCAAGAGCTTAACTGCATATAACATCAGATTCTAGTTTCTGTAATTTTACCTGCACAAGTTTTCTCACATTCGTCCCCTCCTTTGTTCCTACTGAGTTCACACCTTCATGAATGCCACAGGGAGTTATTAAAGATATTTTTGCAAGGGATGTACATGAAACAGGGCTGTGTTTTGGGAAGCCCACACTGACTGCATATAGAAGACAGCCAGGCAGAAAAGAAGGAAGGCTAGGAGAAAGGTGGTAGGAAAGATGGGCTACTGTCCACCATCAAACCTTCGCATTCCTATGACTGGCCTGGATTTATTATGGGATGGCCTATGGTAGCCATTCTTAAGACCCTGCAGTATTATACTATGGACCTCTAAATGGACTCTGGGATAAATTATCACTTTTATACAGAAATGTTCACATTATTTTACACACACATACACACACACGTTACAATATATAAGTATATATATGTACATATATAAGGTTACAATAGTAAGGAAATGGCAAAGGTAACCCCTTTATGTCCAGTCAGGGCTGGAAAGTGGGTCTGTAAACCCAACCCCAGACTCTCTCTGATTTCAAAGTGAAAGATGAGAGTATGTCTATTACTATTTTGTCCCTCTCTCTCTCTCTTTGTGATACTAAGGATTTAACCCAAGTCCTCCTGCATGCTAGGCAAGTACTCCAAGTATTCTACCACTGAGCCACATTCCTAGCCACAGGTGGCACTCTTTAGGGTGAGAAAATTGGAAAGGAATTGCATCATCCTAATCCTCAGACCAAAAGCCTGATATGCCCTGCAGCATACTCAGTTTCCAAAAGTTTTGGTGATAAAAATTATAAAATTTACAATTTGGGACTTGAATGATTTGCTGATGGCACTCTGAACAGTTCATAATGAACTTTGAGCATGTTTATGACTCAATGACACACACACATATATACAGAAGGCTTGGCTCTGATTGGGGTGGCAAAGTGGCACAACCTGTGGCTGCATCAAGAGTACCAGACTCAGATGAAAGCCAAAGAAAATCTGGACTCAAATCTTAATTATCTGCTTAGTCACTCCATGACACTGAGTGGCCACCTTAGACCTCAGTTTCTCCATCTGTTACAGCAAAGGTTAATGTGAAGCTAAATACAGTGAATTCATATGAAATAGAAATAGCATAAACCATTAGATGGATTCTGAGCAAATACTAGTTTTGGAAATCACTAGTCATTTGGGCAAGTCATTTCATCTTGCTGCATCTTAGATTCCTCAAACAGGGACTTTAACAACCATAGAATATTCTGAGGATTAAACATATTGGGCTGGGATTGTGGCTCAGAGGCACAGCACTTGCCTCACACATATGAGGCACTAGGTTTGATCCTCAGCATCACATTAAAAAATAAATAAGTTAAATAAAAGGTACTGCATCCATCTACAACTAAAAAATCATATTAAAAAATTAAACATATCAATTATAATAGTGTAAAATGAAATGATGTTTTTAAAGCCTGGCACATAGTAGTTACAGCACCTGGTATATAATACTCAATAACTGAAATTTTAAAAATAGTAATATACACAGTTGGGCATGGTGGCTCATGCCTATAATCCCAGTGGCTCAGGAGGCTAAGGCAGGAGGATCACCAGTTCAAAGCCAGCCTTTGCAATTTAGTAAGACCCTAAGCAATTTAGGGAGACCGTGTCTCAAGATATAAAATAAAAATGGTGTAGAGATGTGGCTCAGTGGTTAAGTGCCCTTGGATTCAATCCCTGGTACCAAAAAAAGAAAAAGGAAAGAAAGAATGAATCACAAATAGTAAAACTAAACCACGTTCTTTTTAGTTTGATAATCTGGCCTAGGGACAAGATTGGACTCTTAAAGAAATATCTCAATCTGGATAATTCCAAATTAAATAATGAGAGAACTAAGAGACAACTCCCCTTACTTTCTAGTTTCAATATTACCCATCCTGTGCATATATGATCTTCAAGTCTTTGCAAAGGCTGCATATCCCCTTTGCTAATGGACTCTCCTCACCCCTTACCTCTGGTTCTTTAATTAGGTGCTTATATCTTCCAATCCCATGAGTGGGCTTTGTCTTATAGTGCCGGCTGGTAGTCAGTAGAATGCCACCTAAAAGAGAAAAAATAAAACAAGCCTATTTCTAAGCTCTTCCAAGGACTGACAGATCATATGATAGGAGACAAATTATCCACTGAAGGACTGAAAATATTTGGGGCCAGAGAGCAATTTGTTTGTTTAAATAACCATAGGTATTTCTTGATTCTAGACAAATTCTATTTGCCCTCCTTTTCTCCCCTTTTAGCCCATGGAATATATCCAATTCCCACCACCCATCTTTCTTTTGAGAAATTCTCTCCTGCAAAACTCATTGGGGATAGAAGAACAAAATACATTTTCATAGGGCTCTCATCTCTTCTTGTTCCTTAATAGGCAATAACATTTTTTGTTGGGACTTTATAGATACAGAGGCAAGTAGCAAAAATGTTCAGCAAAGAAGAGAATCACCAAGTTCTATAAAATTTATAGATTTTATAGAACTGCTGGGATGTAGTTCAGTGGTACAGCACCTGCATAACATGCACAAGTTCCTGGGTTCTATCCCCAGCATCACAAACAGAAATCATCCAATTTGAATTATTTGTGTTAATATAAAACAATATCCAAAATATATTGAACAACAATAACAAAAGACTTAGGTACAGAATAGTGTACATGCATGCTACTACTAGGTTAAAAAAGGAGGATCCCTAAACCGGGAGAGGTGGTACATGTCTGTAATCTCAGCAATTTGGGAAGCTGAGGCCAGCCTAAGCAACCTGGCAAGACCATCTCAAAATAAAAAAGACCAGTGGTAAAGCACCCCTGGGCTCAATCCTCAGTACCAGAGAGAGAGAAAGAGAGAGAGAATATCCCTATATACATATTTATTGTGGTAGAGAGGTGCCACCAAAATTTTCCTTTAAGGAAGTACTTGCTGACCACATCTTGCTTCTTGCTTTCATATAAACATATTACATATACAAACATTCCCTTTCAATCTTATTATCCTCATTTACAAATAAAGAAGCAATGGTAGCTAAAAAAAAAAAAAAAAAGACAAAATGACCAGCAAATGATCCAGGAAGAAAGAGGCAGAATTGCCATTTAAATCTAGGTTTATCTGACTGCACAGCCAGTGTTCATAACCATTAGATTAAAACAACTGAATTTCCAGAATACAAAATCTGGCTAGATCTGACCTTTCTTGGCTCTGGTCTCCATTCCTTATCTCTTCCCATTCACTGGAACTAGCCCTGAACAGCTCTGCTTGTCTGCCTGTCTTTTCTGCTGTCTCTACTCTCTGGAGAAGTCCTCGTCCTAGGTTCCTGCTTCTTTTCCTTCTGGCTCCTGTAATCCTGTCTTCATCTCCTTAGGGTCATCACTCTGTCAGGTGGTAACACAAAATTATATTGAGAAGTCTGACATCAAGTGAAAAGGTTTCTTAGGTACCTGTTTTTTGTTTCTATTGTTGTTATTTGGTACCAGGGATTGAATCCAGGGGCATTTAATCACTGAGCTACATCCCCAGTTCTTTTTATTTTTTATTTTGAGATATGGTTTCACTAAATTGCTGAGGCTAGCCTGGAACTCACGATCCTCCTACTGCAACCTCCTGAGTCACTGGGATTACAGGTATGCACCACTATGCCCAGCTAGGCTGCTGTTTCCTAAAATGGGCTTCCAAGGAGGTCTGTTCTGTGCCAGGTCAATCAGAGATAATCCTGGTTTCAAGGCTTTCCTGAATTTACAATCTACATTCTTTTATCAAGATATCCCTTGGTTCCTTTCCATGATTATGGACTAGTCCATATTTACAATTACATGCCAACAATTGTGTAAACACTGGGACGTTACAAAGGTAAATCAAATATGCTACTTTTTTTTGAAACATTCAAGGTCTCCTCAGGAAGGATGAGGATTTGTATACCTTATGGTATACAAATTATTTTTTAAATATTTATTTTTTAGTTATAGTTGGACACAAAACCTTTATTTTATTTATTTATATGTGGTGCTGAGGATTGAACCCAGGGCCTCGCACGTGCTAGGCAAGCGCTCTACCGTTGAGCCACAATACCAGCCCTACAAATTACTTTAATAGAGATGTGGGCAATGTTGTAGGTACACAAAGGAAGGGACAATTAACTTTGCTTTTGGGGTAGGGGTGTAGGGTGCAGGGGAATAGGTTCAGAAGACATAATAGCTGTGTTCTTAAAAGAGGAACAAGAGTTTACCATGCAAGAAGAAGGAGATCTTTCTTTCCTTGCTAAGCTGGTGAGCTGGCTTCAAACTTGGGCCAGCTTCCTGAGTAGCTGGGATTACAGGCATGTACCACCACACCAACCTGAGGGAGGTGTTTTCAGCTAGAAGTTCCCAAAGAGTAATGAACATAAATGAGGTATGTCCTTGGCTGCTGCCTCAATTGTATCTCTCTGAACATAAGACCTTTGAGGCTTTGAGCTCTAGATCCTTCAACCTGGGGCCCACCCAAGAGGCTGATATCAAAATTTCCTTGATGGGGACATGATGATCCTCAGACCAGAACCTTGAAAATGAGTCCTAGCTAACACGATTTTACTATCTCAAAATATGACGTCCTAAAAAGCAATGAACTCTCTAAAGTATGTTCGCTCACTCAATGAATACTTATTATCATGCATCCAGGTAGCCAGTGACAATTGTACAATCAGAGCTATGTAAATGATACACGCGAATTGTGAAACTATGCAGTATACAACTAACCTACTATGTGTGGAGATCTGACTGGTACCAAGCACTACCCCAGAAGCCAGAGTTGAAACAATGAACAAAGTCCATGCAATACAGAACCTATCACCTAGGGAGACGAAGAGTACATCAATATCGGGTGATAAGGGCTATATATGATAGGGCCTGCACATGCGAGGAGCACTTTAGCTGACGAGGGATCAGGAAAGGCTTCTTGGAGCATATGGTTTTTAAGTAAAACTTGAAGGACAGGAAGGATTTAGCAAAGAGAAATCCAGGAGAAGAACCAGAAAGAATTTCAAAGCAGAGCATGAGGAACAGGATGTTAAAAGATGAACTTAGAGAAATAACCAAGGCTTAGGAAGAGTTTAATTATTGAATACTTATGATATGTGGATACAACAGTGAACAATGCCAACAAAACTCTGTTTTTAGAGCTTACAGCCTAGTGGAATCACTAGTGGAATAGTCACAAAATAAATATAAAATACAAATTGTCATAAGTGATAAATAAAGAAATAATAGACAGCTATGACAACATAATAAGCATATCTACTTTAGAATGGAATATCAGCAAAGGTTTCTGAAAAAATGACATTTGAAATGAGACCAGAATTCAGAAGAAAATGGTTAACAGTGATTATCCTCAGGTGGAGAAAGTAAGTGGCTAGAAGAAAAAGGATACTAACTTTTTAGTTTCTTTTGCACCTTTTAAATTTAGTTCCATGTAGATGTATTATCTATTCAAAACAATAAAAATAGGGGATTTAACAGGCAAATAGTTTATTGGATAAAAAAAATGGAGGATGAAATTTGTGAATAACAGCATTTTTTAATAACTAGGCATATTCAAGAAGTAAAAAGACCATCAGTGTGACTGAAGCAAAGAGAGAGGGACACACCAAAGAGAATAAAGTGAGTGGTAGGTTGGAACCAAAAATGCTGGGCCTTATTAAGCGTTTGGATTTCATCCTGAAAAGAAATAAACAGGAAATCTTTATGCCTGGTATGCTTTACAAAGATCCTTCTGGTTACTGTGTGAAAGGAATGAGGAAAAGGAATATAAATGGAAGAGTTGAGAAATTAGAAACTGGAGCAAAGTAATTGTTGTGGATCTCCCTGTACCCACATGCACCCCATTCCATTCCCTAGAACTAACAAATTCTTCTAAAATACAAATCTAATTATGTTGTTTCATAAATTCAACCATTTATATACTGCACATACATATTTTTAAATTTTTTAATATTTATTTTTTCATTTTTTGGTGGACACAACATCTTTATTTTATTTTTCTGTGGTGCTGAGGATCGAACCCAGCGCCCCGCGCATGCCAGGCGAGCGCATTACCGCTTGAGCCACATCCCCAGCCCACACATACATATTTTTAAAGTACTTAATACTTGTTTGACATTACAAAAATAACAATGAATGAAACAGAGGTAGTCTTCGCTATATTTTTCAATGTTTGATGGTTTTCCACTACCGAAAGTGGGAAGTTTTAGGTAAGCATTTAAGAACCTTGATTCTAAGGTCTATTTCATCTCATTCTCCTACTCTCCTAGATCTTTAGAATCCTGTTCTTCAGCCAAAGAGCTACACTTGTTACTCTGTATAAAAACTGAAGTTTTCTTGTCTCTTTGTCTTCCTGAGCTGTTCCCTTACTCAAGGATTGTACCTCTCTAACAGTGAAATTCTACACAGTCTCTGAGGTCAGCTCAAATATCACCATCTCTGTGAAACTCTTCTGCTGCCCTAACCATACAAAGATCAAGAGTTTACCTCACTATAATAGCTCTCATGCCTGAATTATATAATAAAACATTTTGTGTAAATAGAAAAGAGAATTCAAGCATGGCATGGTGGCACACATCTGTATTCCCAGCAACTTAGGAGGCTAAGACAGGAGGATTGAACGTTTGAGGCCAGCCTCAGAAACTTTGCAAGGCCTAACCAACTTGGTGAGACCTTGTCTGAAAATAAAAAGGGCTAGGGATGGGCCTGGGATTGTAGCTCAGTGGTAGAGCGCTTGCCTAGCATGTGTGAGGCACTAGGTTTGATCCTTAGCACCACATCAAAATAATAAAATAAAGGCATTCTGTCCATCTACAACTATAAAAAGGGCTGGAGATGTGGCTTAGTGGTTAAGTGCCCCTGGGTTCAATCCCCAGTACAAAAGGAAAAAAGAATTCAGAGTTGCTAGTCACCCTCTTTAAGTACATAAAAATTCAATCATCCACCAGTGATTTCAGAAAGCAGAAGGAAAACTGATCTTTGAGATGATGATACATCTGAAGTTGAAAGGGCCGCAAATGCTTGACTCAGTCTCATCTGCAGGAATTCCTTGGCAAGGAGACATTTTCAAATTCAGTTTGGGCAATTGCTATAATTAGAGCAGCTGGTTAATTAAAAAGCTGGTTCAAACCACTGTTAAATTAACCATTTTCCCCCTTAAATGAAAGGTTTGTTTCAAATTACCAGTGGTTAAACTGTTTAATTATCCAGTTGTTTTAATTGTAAAATGTGTAAGTTTGAAAGCCTCTGATTTCCTGTAAATTCAACTGGATTCTTTCCCCTTGCTTGAGTCATTAAGCTGGGTTTCCTTCAGTCACTTTAACATTGCAACCTCATGAGAAAAAAGAGCACTCTTCACTGACAAAGACACAAAACCTCATATCTCAAAAAGAGGCTTTGAAAAACTTTCAGTTACCACAATTACAAGATACTGATTTCTCCCACTTGGCTTCTTTTCCCTGTATATATGCCAGAGAGAACTGTCCTTCAATATCCTTGTTTTCTAAACTAAGAATTAAACCTGTCAATCTAGAATGGGAATAGACAACTTTGTTTAATTATTTCCCTTTCGAAAAAGGAACAAACAATTTTAGATTTTAGCAGGGCTATGCAGGTAGGGAAAGGGGGAAAAAACTGGGATAACCCCAGCCAAAACTCTAATTACAGGATATTGTCTCTATCCATTAGACTATAAGTCCCTCAAGGGCAGAGAGAATGCAAGAACCTGGCAAATGATGTATGCTGTTAGTATACATTAAAATAAATAAATAAATAAATAAATAAAAATTTAAAAACACCATGAATGGTTCTTTTTACTTGTATTGAGCACATATCTTTATTTTATTTATTTGTTTGTTTGTTTATGTGTTGTTTAGAATCGAACCCAGAGTTTCACACATGCTAGGCAAGCACTCTACCACTGAGCCACAACCTCAGCCCCCATAAACGGTTCTTGAGTTAGTTTAAGAAGATAATCTGCAATGATTTGCCCTTGGCAAATTTCTCCCTGCAGCTGCCCACTTTTTTCCTTCAAAAATTATTCATACTCCTTTTAGTTCTAATGACTTGGATTTGAATATACCATGTCTCTCTGACTCTACCTTTTTGCTCACACTGTGATAAGAGCACTCTAAGTACTACTCATTTTTAGCCTCTTCAGACCTTTTTTAATATATTTACTTCTACCTGTCTACTGTGCTTACATTAATAAGAAAAATATGGTTATCAGTACCAGGCCTATTTATGGCTTAGATATGAGGTAACTCCCAAAAGCTCCTGTGTTCATGCAATAATGTTCATAGGTAAAATGACTGGATTGTGAGCTGTAATCTAATCAGTTCATACTAGTTTGAATGGACTGACTGGCTGGTAACTGTAGGCAGGTGGTGGGTGGCTAGAGGAGGCTGCTGGAACCCAGGAGTTCATCTGCCTTCGGCCCCTACCACCCTCCTCTTTCTGCTTCCTGGATGCCATGAAGTGAGCAGTTTTCTTCTGCCATGTCTTTTGGCCCTGACCTGCTGCCTCTCCTTAGGCCTAGAGCTATGAATTCAGTCATCTATGGATGACACCTCTGAAACCGTGAACCCCAAAATAAACTTTCTCTCCTCTAAGTTGTTCTTGTCAAGTATTTGGTCACAGGGGCGCAAATCTAACACATGGCCCATCCATGTGCAAACCTAACTATCCACATGGCCCATAAACAGAGGCAGCAGGAATGGTACCCATGGCCCATATATACACAGAGTAGACAAATAAATGTAAAATTAGGGTACTGCTCTCTACTCTTCTTTTCTGAATATCTTATAATTCAATTTGAAAATTTCCGGTGTTAAAGATATCCTAAAGAACATAGGGGCTGGGGATGTTGGCTCAAGCGAGTAGCACGCTCGCCTGGCATGCGCGGGGCACTGGGTTTGATCCTCAGCACCACATAAAAATAAAACAAAGATGTTGTATCCACCGAAAACTAAAAAATAAATATTAAAAAAATTCTCTCTCTCTCTAAAAAAAAAGAACATATGAAGGGGCTAGGAATGTGACTTAGTGGTACACCACTTCCCTAGCAAGCATGAGGCCCTGGGTTTAATATGCAATATCCCCGCCACCACCCCATGCACCCCCCGCCAAAAAATATATATATATATATGAAAAATGGCAGGGTTGGGGTAAAACAAATTAAAAAAGCCAACAATGCTATCTTCTCTCAAGTAAAATTACCTTGGCAAGCCAACAGTGGTTAAGTTATTCTGGGCCATAGGGCTGGGGTTGTGGCTCAGTAGTAGAGCACTTGCCTAGCAGTGTAAGGCACTAGGTTTGATCTTCAGTATCACATAAAAATAAACAAATAAAGATATTGTATCCATCTACAATTAAAAATATTTTTTTTTAAAGTTATTCTGGGCCTTGAAGCCCTCTAGGGACTGGTATTTCCTGAGCACAACTTAAAAAGAACAAAGAAAAGGATAAATGGCCAGTAATATATGTTGAACCAACTAATAAGTAAAGGCACACAAACCACAAATAGTCTTTTAAAACTTATATTAGTAAATATTAAAAGTAATAATACTTAGTGTTGATGAGTATATGAAAAGATTCTCAAATATCAAAGTAATATTAAATGATGCAATCTTTCTGGCGAACAATTTGGTACTATACATCAATAGTTCTAAAAATATACATTTCCTTGACCCAAGAGTTCTACTTTTAGAAATGTATCCTAAATAAATCAGACAAGGGCACAAAAATTAGTGTACAAGGATGTTCTTCATAGTGTTGTTTACACTGCAAAATTTTGGACATAACTTAAATTTTTCCAAATAGGAAATTTTTGAGTATATAATGCAATTATCCCCTACCATTTTTTTTAAAAGATCCCTATTAGATCTATTTCAATGGCACTTTACATGCCATTTGATCTCAGCTTTAAAAACAAAACAACTGGGTGGTAGAATGAGACAGACTACATATATATATTATAATATATATATATATATATATATATATATATATATATATATATATACACACACACACTATATATATATATATATATATACACCCTATATACATGTATGATTACACTACTGTTGTGACTCAGCACCATGTACAGCCAGAGGAATGAGAAATTGTGATCCATTTGTGTACAATGTGTCAAAATGCATTCAACTGTCATGCAGAACTAACTAGAACAAATTTTAAAAAATAAAAAATAAAATAAGCAAAAAAAAAAAAAACAACCTCAGAATTAGGTAGCAAATAGATACTAATATATACAACAAAACTATGTACAGGGGGCTGGGGTTATGGCTCAGTGGTAGCACACTTGCCTGGCATGAGTGAGGCACTGGGTTTGATTCTCAGCACCACATGCAAATAAATAAAGGTCTACCAACAACTTAAAAAATTATTTTAAAAAAAGCTATGTACTGTAACTAACAAGCAGTTTGATACTGACATCCAACATACAGAACAATGAAACAAAGTTAAAAAATAGTCCCAGATCTATATGAAAGCTTAGTATATAATAAAGGTAACATTCTTAAACCAATAGGAAAAAATTTAATAAATGTTGAAACAACTCACTACCCATTTTGGGGGAAAAGCTTCTAATTACAGATGGACCACCTATTTAAAGGAAAAGAAAATACCAGAAGATAACATGAAAGATTTTTTAAAATAATCTTGGAGTAGAGAAGATCTTTCTAAGCATGAAAGAAAATCTAGAAATCAAAGATTACCTCTTAACTATATAAAAATGTAAAATTTCTGCAAAAATCAAAGTGAAGGGAAGGTGGCTGGCAAAAATATAAAACATATAAAATATAAAAATAATAATTTCATTAATATATAAAAACTATATTAAAAGTTCTTACAAATCAAAAATTAAAAAGTAAACAGTTCAATAGAACAATGAGCAAAAAATATAAACAGTCTGGCCTGGGGCTGTGACTCAGTGGTTGAGTGCTTGCCTAGCATGTGTAAAACACTGGGTTCAATTCTCAGCATCACATAAAAAATTAATAAAATAAAGATATTGCATCCATCTACAGCTAAAAATATTAAATATATATGTGTGTGTATATATATATATACTATATATACATATATATACATACATACATATATACACATACATATATATATATATACATATTTTATATATATATATATATATATATATATATATATATATATATATATATATATATAAAAAAAACAGGCAATTCATAGGGAAAGAAATTAAAATTAAAATGACCAATAAACATATGAAAAAATGACAAACTCTCAAAAAATGCAAATTAAAACAATGTGACATGGGGCTGGGGCTGGGGCTCAGTGGTATAGCGCTTGCCTAGCACATACGGGGCACTGGGTTCGATCCTCAACACCACATAAAAATAAAATAAAGGTATTGTGTCCAACTACAACTAAAAAATAAAATATTAAAAAAAACCAATGTGACATAATATTTCACGAGCAAAAAAATTAAATAAAATGCTTTGTAAAAGTCGATTTGGGCCACAAAATACAAATATAAATTAATAGTTTTCTAAAGAGCAATCTTGTTATACTTACCAAAGTTCTTAATTCATAATCCATTGACTCAGAAATTGCAGTTCCAGGAATTTATCTTATAAATGTAGAGACACAGTTTAAAAAGTATATGTAAATGGTTGTTGCAGCATATTTTGAAGTAGCAAAAAACTAAAAATAACCTAAGTGTCCAGCATTAAGACACTGTCATACATAGACACAATATATATCTTCACATGTGCATTAAACTTTCCTGAAAGACATACGAGAAGGACTCCTGAGTACAGTCAAACCAATAGGAAAAAAATGAATAAATGTTGAAACAAGTCACTAGCCATTTTTGGGAAAAAGCTTCTAATTCCAGATGGACCACCCATTTAAAGGAAAATAAAATAGCTCAGTGGTAAAGTACATGCTTAGAATGTGCAAGATGCTGGATTCAATCCCCAGCACACACATACATAAGATATATAAGAAACTTATATCAGCAGCTACTACTGACTGGGAAAGACAAAGAATATTTAATTTTTCATCTTATTCTGTTTTTGTTTCATTTATATGTACTTTTACCATGTATCCATTTCATATTTTTAAATTTGTTCTAACTAGTTATACATAATAGAATATATTTTGACACATTGTACACAAATGGAGTATAACTTCTCATTCCTCTGGCTGTACATGGTGCTGAGTCATTCCAATATTGTGATCATACATGTATATAGGGTAATAATGTCTGTCTCATTCTATCATTCTATCCTCCTCCTTCCCATTCCCACTGCTTCACCCTTCCCCTCATGCCCCTCTGCACAATCCGAAGTTCCTTCATTCTTCCCTACCCTTCTCCAATTTCATATTTTTAAAAGTTGATAATTTAAATAGTAATTTTTTAAAAAATCCTTCCTCAGAATATTTATTTGTTCTAAACAAAGTTTGCCTCTGGTTTAAGGAAAAGAGATGAGTCTAAGGAAAGGGAATAAAGAAGATTTGAATATAACCCTTGTTGTTTTGTTTTT
Source organism: Marmota flaviventris (assembly GCF_047511675.1). Lineage (NCBI taxonomy): Eukaryota > Metazoa > Chordata > Mammalia > Rodentia > Sciuridae > Marmota > Marmota flaviventris. Next base: position 62,225,082 of record NC_092506.1, on the reverse strand, counting down.
AATACAAAAATAAAAAAAGACAACAAAAATCTGACAAAATGTTAATAGTTCCCAATACAGGGGTTTTTGAACATATGACCATTTTTACTTTTCTACAGATTTAACTTTCAAATTAAATTAATAAAAACAACCACATGCATGTGCATGCAGCGCGCGCGCACACGCGCGCACACACACACACACACACACACACAGACACACACAAATCCTTCCCTCAACCCCATATCCCTCTCCAGCTCCTGAATCTCTTTTCCAATTCAATCTCACTTCTTAACATTGTTTATAGTGGCTTTCTCTAACTCCTGAACTTTCATTCACTTGTCAACTCATTCCACCCATTCCATCTACACAGACTGCTCTCCCTAAGGTCACCAATGATCTCTATGTTGTTAAAATGCATACAATATTGTTACACTCATATCTTTCCTGGTCTCTCAGCACAAGAAATTGAAACTGTGACATAGTTGACCACTCTTTCCTTCCCAAAACACTCCTCCTGCCTGCCGGGAAACTATACTATCCTGTTTTTTTCCATCTTTCTTCATTAGCCATTTTTCTCAGGATCTACTAATCCATCCTCTGTCTTTTCTCCTTAGGTGATCTTATTCACTCTCATGGCTGCAATTAAAATCAACAAAATGATGACTTCCAAACTTATAGTTTCAATCCAGACCTACAGTTTGAACTAAGAATCAGCATTTCCAGTGTCCTACTTAATACCCTCAAAGGCACTCCAATTCAACATGTTCAAACTCAAAATCTTGCCCCCATTCAAATGCAGCCATTCAAAATAATAATGTAGATATTTTTTAGTATAAATATGTTCACCATAGATAAAGTGAAAAATAGAAGATTAGGCTGGACATGGTGGCTCATGCCAGTAATCCCAGCCACTCAGGAGGTGGAGGCAGGAGGATCACGAGTTCAAAGCCAGCCTCAGCAATTTAGCAAGGCGCTAAGCAACTCAGTGAGACCCAGTCTCTAATAAAATACAAAATAAGGACAGGGATGTGGCTCAGTGGTCAAGTGCCCCTGAGTTCCATCCCTGGTAGCCCCCCCCCCCCAAAAGAGAAGGTTATAATAATGTTTCCATTATTATAACACACACACAGAATAAGGGAAAAAAATACAATATGTTGTGACAGAAAAAGAGCAAGCAACCTGTTAAGATATATGCCAAGGGGGGCTGGGCTTGTGGTTCATTGGTAGATCACTCGCCTAGCACATATGAGGCACTGGGTTCAATTCTCAGCACCACACAATAATAAGTAAATTAAATAAAGTTATTGTGTCCATCTACAACTAAAAAAGCATTTTTTTAAAAAAGATATATGACAAAATGTTACATAATAATCTTCTTTTTTAGTTTCTTCCTGAGTGTGGTGTGGGTGCGGATGTGTTCTCCATATTCACAAAAAGAAATGCTTTTTACTTTCTTTTTTTTTTTTCATTAATGGCGACTGAACCCAGGTGTGCTTTACCACTGAATGTTATCCCCAGCCCTTTCTACATTTTGAGACAAGGTCTTGCTGAGTTGCTGATTCTGGCCTCAAACTTATGACCCTCCTACCCCAGCCTCCTGAACAACTGGAACTACAGTGCCCCCACACCTGGCTGCTTTTTATTTTTTTATTTTTATTTTTCTAATATTTTTTTTAAATTTTTTAGTTTTCGGCAGACACAACATCTTTGTATGTGGTGCTGAGGATCGAACCCGGGCCGCACGCATGCCAGGTGAGCACACTACCTTTTGAGCCACATCCCCAGCCCTGCTTTTTAATTTTATAATCATATATTCTTAGTTTTTAAAAATTCTCCTGATAGGATGCAATATAAAATTCAGAGTATCAGCTATGATGTTTTCTTTCTAAAACTGTTGGAACTAAAGCTTTTAGATCTAACTTCCAGTTTGTAGGAAGGGGGCAGAAGAACATGTTATGCCATGCCATGAGAAAATAAATAGACAAATCAGAAGAAAGGATATTCTTTAAGATAAATAGTCAAGTCTCATCAAAAACATCACTGTTGGACTTGGCATGGTGGTACATGCCAATAATTCCAGTGACTCTTCAGGCTGAGGCAAGAGAATGGCAAATTCAAGGCCAACCTGGGAAACTTAGCAATACCCTGTTCAAAATAAAAGTTAAAAGGACTGGGGATGTAGCCCAGTGGCAGACTGCCCATGGGTTCAATCCCCAGAACTGTTTAAAAAAAACAACAACAACAAAAAAAAACACTGCTGGGCTGGGTTTTTTAGTGATAACCAGAACACCTGTCCATCAGGTGTAAGGCCCAAAATTCAATCCTCAGTATTAAAAAAAAAAAAAAAATCACTATTATCAGAGAAGAAAAGTGGCAGAACTGTTTTAGATTAACAGTGACAAATGGCAAAATGCAAAGTGTGAAATTTCAATCAGAAAAGAAATTTGAAGGACAAATGAGAAAATGGATAGAATGCTAGATGATATTATGGCATTATTATTAACTTTTTTTGAGAGAGATAATGGCATTATGTTTCTTCAACAGAACACAGAGAATGTCCTATGCATGCTGAAACATTTAGGGATGAAATATCATATCTGATAAGGAAGGTTAACATGACAAAATATTGATAGCTAAATCTAAGTGGTGGGTATTGAATAAGTGCTCACTGTATTATTCTTGAGAGAAAAAATATTTCTTTTTTTTTTCAATTTTTTAGATGTTGATGGACCTTTATTTTATTCATTTATTTATATGTGGCACTGAGAATCCAACCCAATGCCTCACACATGCTAGGCAAGCATTCTACCACTGAGCCACAAACCCAGCCCCAAAATTATTTCTTACAAGACTGTAAGCTTCTAAATGGCAAGAAATAACTATATCCTTGCTTTTTGTTATTGTTTTTGTTTTATTTTTTTAGGGGTACTGAGGATCAAATCCAGGGACTTGCACATGCAAGGTAAGTATACTCCAAGTGAGTACACTACCATGCTACACATCCCCCCAGACCATATCTTCTTCCTTTTTTTTGTGTGTGTGTGTGTATGTGTGTATGGTTCTGGAGGTATTGAACCTATGGGTGCTCTACCACTGAGATACACCTCCAGTTCCATTTTTTTTTTTAATTTTTTATTTTTGAAACAGGTTCTCACTAAGTTGCTGAGGCTGGCCTCAAACTTGTGATTCTTCTGCCTCAGCTTGCAGAGTCACAGAATTACAGGGATGCATCACCATGCCCAACCCCAGCCCATATCTTCTTAATTTTGTATCCCTACCACCTAACAAACACCTTGGTACAATATATGTTTACTGAGAGAATGAATAAATAAAACCCGTATTTTGAGATACTGGGCTTTGGGTCTAGTAGCAGTGGTGGTTCCTAACACATTGTTACTATCCTTTAAAATAATTAACATGGGCTGGGGTTGTGGCTCAGCAGTACAGCACTCGCCTCACACATGTGAGACCCTGGGTTCGATCCTCAGCACTATATAAAAAAATAAATAAACAAAATAAAGATATTGTGCCCACGAATAACTAAAAAAAATAAAATAAAATAATTAACATATGTAAAGCCTCTTACACTGTCTTGCCTAGCAGGCACTGAGTCAGTTAGTTCCCTTCCTCACTTACACATACCTTTATCTCTAATACTATTCAGTCACATGACGGATAGCATTAGACTCTAACAATTGCTTTAAAATTTGCCACATGCTACACAGTAAAAATGGAAAGTAATTGGGTTGACACAGAGAATGAAATTAGCGGAGCTGGGAATATGGCTGTGATAGAGTGCTTGCCTGGTATGCATGAGACCCTGAGTTCAATCAACAGCATGGCAAAAAAAAAAAAAAAGAAAGAAAGAAAGAAAAAGAAAAGAAATTCGTTGAATTGGGCTGGAGATGTAGTTTAAAATGGTAGAGCACTTGCCTAGCATGAGGTCCTGCCCTGGGTTTGATCTCTAGCACCACAAGAAAGACAAAAAAAGAAGTTAGTTGAATCAATCAGATTAAATGGACATTAGTTCTAGATAAAATATTGTAAGAAAAACCTTATCTGGTAGATTGTGGGCCTCAAAGATAGGTCTGAAACAGTAACATTATTAACAGTAACAACAGAAGCTAACTTTTTTTGAACACTTTAAAAAGTTAGATGCTATTATTATTATGCATTTTATTTCATTGAATCTTCAAATAGTTCACTGCAGTTTTTTCTAGAGTCATCCCCATTTTTTTTTTTTTTTAATGTGGAAACAAGCTACAGAGAAGAAGCCAAAGATCACAGAATTAGTAAGTGGTACAGGTGGAATACAAACTTACTACAGCACACTCACTCTTAACCACTACTTCAGGTTTTCCCTCATGGTTCATTCTATGCAAGGGGTGGGACTTGGTCTCTGCTACTATTCTCAAATATGTGGTAGGCATCCTTCTAGGCAAAATTATTATAGAATGCTAGAATAGAAGGTCACTTAAAGTAGGCAGACCATACAAGGAAATAACCACTTACCTGCAGAATAAATGGGATTCTCTCCCAAAGCTCTGAATCTAAAGAGAAGGAGAAAGTATGTTTAATCCAATTAGGTATCCACATTTATTTGTAAAGTTACCAAAACTTCTATGCTCCTCAGGATATGCCAATGCTAGATATTTCCTTATTCCCTCTTTCTACAAACATTATTATGCTTCTATCATTATATGCCAAAGTGGCAGCTCCTAAGGATGCAAATATAAGTAAGATATCTCTGTGTACGTGGGAATGATGTATGGACATAAATGCAAATATAGTACTGATCCAGAACAGAAACATGGACAAGATTCAGTACAAGGACTAGAGATGTGGCTCACTGGTAGAGTGCTTGCCTAGTATGCACAAGACTCTGGACTCAATCCCTAGCACTGAAGAAAAAAAAAAAAAAAAAGATTCAATAGGACACACAAAGCAAAGTATGGTCACTTCTACCAGGGAGGCAGAACTATTTGAATTGAGTTTTTAAAAATGAGGAACTATGTTTGAGTGGAGTGGCACAGGCCTGTAATCCCAGTGAGTCTAAGGCAGGAAGATCCCAAGTTCAAGGGCAGCCTCAGCAATTTAGCAAGTTTCTATTTCAAAAAAATGAAAGGTCTGGGGATGTAGCTCAGTGGTTTAGCACCCCTGGGTTCAATCCCCACTACCAAAAAGCCAAAATAAAACAAAAATAAGGAACTATGGGCTGGAGGAATAGTAGATCACTTGCCTACCATGCGCAAGGCCCTAGATTTAATCCCCAGCACAGAAATAATTAAGTAAATAAAAAGGAACTGTTGTCACCGGGCGCAGTGATGCATGCCTATAATCCCAGCAGCTGGGGAGGCTGAGGCAGGAAGATCGCAAGTTCAAAGCCAGCCTCAGCAAAAGGTGAGGCGCTAGCAACTCAGCGAGAACCTGTCTCTAAATAAAATACAAAATAGGGCTGGGGATGTGGCTCAGTGGTTGAGTACACCTGAGTTCAATCTCTGGTACCCCCCACCCAAAAAAGAACTGTTGTCAATTATTTAGCATTGCAAGAAAAGCATTCTAGGCAAAAATATGAAAGGGTATGTTTGGGGAACAGCAAGCAGCAGGATATGAATGGAATTTAAGCAGTAGGGAAGGAGGCAGGGTGAAAAGATAAAATTGGAGAGGTATTCAGAGGCCAGGTTATGAAGAACTCCATATGCTATGCTAAGGAGTTTGGTCTTTACTCTCTATAGGCAATGGGATGCTCTTGCAGATTTTAAGCACAGGAATGATATCGAGCTTGAATTTGGAATAGGAAGCAGATGAGTGATAGAATAGGAAGAAGTAAGACTGAGTCAAAGAGAACAAGTGAGGTGGTTCTTGCCATAGCCCATTATTAAAACAGGCTGAGGGAGGGTGTGGTTGCATACACCTTTGATCCCAACTACTTGAGAGTCTGAGGTTAGAGGACAGCAAGCTTGAGAGCAGCTCAGGCAATTCAGCAATTTAGGGAAACCCTGTCTCAAAGTAAAAAAGGGTGAGGATGTAGTACAGTGGTAATCCCTAATACTGCAAAAAAAAAAAAAAAAAGTAATGACAGCTGAAGCCAGACTATAGAAAAGAAAATAATTTGGCTGTGATTGGCTGACTAGGTAACTGGAGTATTTTGGTTCCACCACCTCCTAGGAGTTTTTTTGCTTGTTTGTCTGTCTTGTGGTGCTGGGGATTGAACCCAGGGTCTTGTGTATGCGAGGCAAGCACTCCACCAACTGAGCTATATCCCCAGCATCCATCCTAGGAGTTTTAAAACTAAATTATGGTATAAATTGAAGAAAAGCAAATCTGTGACTGCATGCTGACTCAACCATTCCCAAACTGAGACCTTAGGCAAGTTGTTTAATATCACTGTAACTCAATTATCTTTTCTTCACAATATAAATAATAATAGTACAACCTCATGGGACTGAAAATTTATCTTAAGCTCTGAGTCAGTTTCCTCTATTGTGAAATGAGAAAGTTATCTGTCCTGTTAGTGTTTTTGAGAAAGTTAGATGTAACATGTAAAGTGACCAGCATGGCCTTAGTAAGCGCTTATCAAATAGTAGCTGAATGACTAATGATGAAAAAACAGATTGAGACAGAAAAGAAATAAGAAAAAGGATTCAAATAAAATGTGAGGACTCTTAAAATCATCAAGTCTTGCGAATGTCCAGAAAGACAAGCAATTCATTGTTTTATATCCTGTGCCTACTACTCATAAGACACTTGATAATTAGCTGCTGAATAAACTACCAAATGCAGTTCATTTGAGAAAAACAATGGGGAGGATGTACTCTATAAGCAGTTCAGTAAAACAACAATTTGGGTTTGAACCCTAATTCTGACTCATATTAGCTATGTCATCTTAGAGCAAGAGATTGACTTCTCTGGACCTCAATTTATTCATGTAAAAAATTCAGATACTATCACTCCTTTTACCAGGTGAACATTTAACAAATATTTGTTAAATGTTCACTACCAGACTTCATTCCAGGTCTTAAGAATTAGGCAATAACAAAACTAATGAAGACTTTATCCCAATGATGTTTATATTCAGGGGAAGGGTACAGAGAGTTTTTAAAAAATTATATGTGTAGAATACATTAAAGAGTAATATCTGCCATTAAGAAAAATAAAGCAAGGTAAAGGGATAAGAGACTGAGAGAGGTATTTTACATACAGTGTAACAGAAGACTTCTCTGATGAGATGATGTTCAGGCACAAATCTAAATAAAGTCAGAGGGTGAGTCATATGGATATCAAAAGAAAGAATCTGCAAAAATCTGGGGTGGGAAAGTGCTTAGATCATCCAGGAATAGGAAGGCACCAGTGTGGCAAAGCTGAATAACTAGCATAAAATGAGGGAGCAGATTACATAAGGCCTATGGGCAATGGTAAGGATTGTAGATTTTATTTTGAGTAAGAGGAAATACCACTGGAGAATTTTGAGCTGAAGAGTGGTAATGTAAACTAACTTGGTTTTGAAAGAATCACTTTGATTTTAGTGTGAAGGAGAGAAGTTAAAAGTAAACACAGGAAGATCAGTTAGAAAGAAGAGTGATGGTAGCAAAAGTGAAGTGAAGATGAAGAGCTGCTCCCCAATGGTTTAGCAAAACAGAAAGCATTAGGCTAAAAACTGGAGGTCAGAAATGGCTTGATTTAGCTGGGCACCATGCCATATGCCTGTAAACCTAGGAATCTGAAGGCAGGAAAATTACAAGTCTGAAGCCAGCCTCAGCAATTCAGAAAAAAACAAAACAAAACATTTTTGTAAGGGCTGGGGATATGTAGAGAGCCCCTGGGTTCAACACACATACACACAAAAAAAGTCTTCAACAAGTTTTGTTGAAGAATTGGGTATAAAATAAGAGAAATAACAGTGACAAGGATTGCAATCAGATGACTGGAACTGTCTTTAACTGAGAATGGGGAAGAAGTAAGATGGTAGGGGATTAAAGATGCTTAGTAGTCATAGAAGCAGACATGAGGAAAGAAAAATGCTATGTGAACTATGAATGCTACTGTTAGCTATATTTGTTACTAATATCCTTACCTCAAGTGGGAAAAGCCTTGCTTAAAAATGGTATTGTTCCGCAGGCACAGCACCTACAGCAAAACAGCCATGTTAGGACAATCAACCTTGCACAGGACTTCAAGTACCTCTTTGCAAAGAGGCTGGAAACCCCCAGTACACAAACCAAAACATAGTATCCAAAGTTTCTTACCTAGCAAAGAAGGTAGCCTACAGTTAATGCCAAACATGCAAGCAACCAAAGTAATCATCTTTCCTAAATGCTAAAAAACAAAAGTCCTCTCCCCTTTGCTTTCCCATCCTGTTTCCCCTCTCCAATTTGATCCATGTTTTTCTAATATCAACCAACACCTATTATGCATCTACCATAATAAAGAGGGGCTTTTAAAAATCTTTAATTCTCGAACACTACAAGACAATTTTATAAATGAGGCAATTGAGGTCTAGAAAGATTATATTCCAAAAAAATTATGGTTGATAAAGAGGCTAAGAGGACTCTCATTCCAAAGGCTACGCCTCTATTACAGCACATTGTCTCTTTCAAAAATAATTATAATAATAACAATACTGAGAGGTGACAGTAGTAACAGCTTTCCTCCTTTATTTAAATCTCACTCTGGAGCCTGGAGAAATGACTCAGTGGTAGAAAGCTTGCCTAGTATGCACAAAGGCCCTGACTTCCATCCCCATCATACACACACACACACACACACAAAAAAGAAACTCATCCTGCCCAGCTAGCACTCATTTGGAAGATCAGAAGTATCCTTTTTTGGTACTGGGGAATTGAACCTGGGACACTCTACCACTGAGCTACATCTCCCCAGCCCTTCCCCACCGTTTTTTTGGGTTTTTTTTTTTTTTTTTTTGGTGCCAGTGATTCAATTCAAGGTTGCTTAACCACTAAGCCACATCCCCAGCCCTTTTTATTTTATATTTTGAGACAGAGTCTCATTAGATTGTTTATAGCCTCGCTAAATTGAAGTTGGCTTCAAACCTGCAATCCTCCTGCTCTCAAGTTACTGGGATTACAGGCATGAGCCATTATGCCCAGCCCCTAGCCCTTTTTGTTTTTCACTTTGAGACAGAGTCTCATTAAGTTGCTGAGGGCCTAAATTGCTAAGACTGGCCTCAAACTTGTGATCCTCCTGTTTCAACCTCCTGAGCTATTGGGATTACAAGCATGTCCCACCACACCTGGATCAGTAGTATCTTTACAAAAGCAATATTTAACATATACGAGGGTCTTTTTATGAACTAGATAACAAATACTAAATGTCTATCCTTAAGGTCCCATAGAATAAAGAGAAAATTCTGCCCACTAGGAGAAATAATTCGTTCAACATGTATGTGTGAAAAGCTCATTATGCAAAAATGAAAAATCTGAGAAATTTTTCTAGTCAAGTGGAACCTAAGGAAACATGATGACTACATATAATATTCTAGATGGGATCCTGGACCAGAAAAAGATAATTTTCAACTTAGGAAATCTGAATAAAGCACGGACTTTAGTTAATAATAATATATCAATATTGGTTCATTAATCATTAAAAATGTATCCTACTAATGTAAAATATTAATAATAGAGGATGTGCGTTATATATGAACTTTACAATTGTTGCAGCTTTTCTGTAATTAAAAACTATTCTAAAATAAAGTCTGTTTTTAAAAGGCTTTTATGTGTCAACTATTGTGCTAAGTTTTTCTTTCTTTTTTTTTTTTTTTTTAGTTGTAGATGGACACAATACCTTTATTTTATTTGTTTATTTTTATGTGGTGCTGAGGATCGAACCAGTGCCTCACATGTGCCAGGCAAGTGCTCTGCCACTGAGCTACAACCCCAACCCTACTGTGCTCAATTTTAAAAAGAATATAAAAACAAAATGTTAACAACATGAATGAACTTTGAAAACATATTAAATGAGAAGTGGGGCATAGTGGCACATGTCTGTAATCCCAGAGGGTAGAGAGACTGAGACAGGAAAAGTGCATGTTTGAGGCCAGCCTCAGCAACTTAGTGAGGCCCTCAGGAATTTAGTGAGACTCTGTCTCAAAATAAAAAAATAAAAAGGGCTGGGGATGTAGCTCAGTAGTAAAGCATCCCTAGGTTCAATCTCCAGTACCAAAAAGAAGAAAAAAACTAAACAAAAAGAGCCAATCACTAAGGACCAAATAGTGTATAATTGCATTTCTATGAAACATCAGATGAGGCAAATTTATAAAGAAAAGTTGTATATAAACAATTGTCTATGGCTAGAGAGTATGGGAGATGGGATGACAACTAAAGGGTAAAGGGTTTCTTTTTGGAGGAATGAAATGATACCCTTGTTTTAAAGAGTGAAGCAATACCACCTATTTTCCGTGTAGTCAAAATAGGTGACATGCCCAGTTATCCCACTCCTCAGTTTATAACCAAAGGACTTAAAATCATACTATAGTGACATGGCCACATCAATGTTTATAGCAGCTCAACTCACAATACCTAAACTATGGAACCAATCTAGATGCCCTTCAACAAATGAATGGATAAAGAAAATGTGGTATATATACACAATGGAATATTACTCAGCTTTAAAGAAGAATGAAATTATGGCATATGCAGGTAAATGGATGGAGTTGGAGAATATCATTCTAAGTGCAATAAGCCAATCCCAAAAAAACGAAGACCAAATGTTTTCTCTGATAAGTGAATGCTGGTCCATAATGGGGGGGGGGGGCGGGGAGGAAAGAATGAAGGAACTTTGGTTGGGAGAGGGGAGTGAAGGGAGGGGAGTGGGTGTGGAGTGGGAAGGACGGTGGAATGAGATGGACATTATTACCCTATATATATATGTGTGTATGTGTGTGTGACTCTGCACCATGTACAGCTGGAGGAATGAGAAGTTGTGCTCCATTTGTGTACAATCTGTCAAAATGCATTCTACTGTCATCTATAATTAATTAGAACATTTTTTTTTAAATTAAGAGGAAAAAAATAGATGTCATGAACAATGAGCACACATGGCAGAATATCCAGGTGGAGATAGCAGAAGTTCTTAGTTTTTGCAGTGTTATAGACATAGCTAAGGATCTGCTCAAAATCATGAACCTTCTTCCTAGACAAATGCCTATAGCATGGTTATATAAAAAGTTCCCATATTACTTCAAGAAATTCACTGAAACTCTTAACTTCACCCAAGGATCTCTATGCTACACTAAGAGACACCCACAGGCAAGGGTCACCTCTCAGGCAATGGTGCACACTCAATCAAAGTTTGTTTTGGTAAAGAGATAATTAGAAAGTAGTAAATGAATAATAATCATTGCTACTATTTACTAAGCACCAATATCTATTTTGTTCCTAACTCTATCTCTGAATCATAACAACCTTAAAAGAAATATTACTGTCTCCATTTTCTAGTGGAGGAAAGTGAGATTAAGTAATTTACTCAAGTAATTTCCTATCAAACCTATGTAGGATTATCAGTTTCTCTGACTCCAAAGTCCATAATTTCTCCTCTATTTTATACCATCTCTCAAACAAATGAAGGGGTGATACTTAAGAAATCATAAGGGCAAAAGATCAAACTTAAGAAAAGTCAGTGAACGTGAGGCCATTAGAATTGGGAAGGACATGAACAGATAGAATGAAAGGCAAAAAGCACAGATGATCCAAAAAAGCACAATTAAATGACAGATCAAAGACTTTTCAAGTGTGTGTGCAATATTTTTACCTCCTATTAAGAAGCATAACCCCTGGAAAGCCCCTAGAGAGCTCAGGTGGCTGCCCCATTACAGGCCACACTTCAAAGTGACAACAGATAACTCAAAAGTCCCTTCAGGTCCAAGACCATGACAAACAGAATAGAAATCAGAGTGAACTGAATATATATTTTAAATGGGTCATTTTATACTGAAGAGGCACTGTATAGAAAGAGCCAGATGAGTCTGCTTTCTCCTCATTTTAACTGTTCAGATTTCTGAGTCTCTAGCTAAGGATATAATTATCTAAAAGCTAGACTTAAACAGTTGACAACTTTCTGGAAGACATTCAAATTGTGGTGTGAACTCTTCAGCTCTGGGAAATGTGCTTCCTTCCCTCTGCTATGCTTGGCATTATTTATTAGGACAAAAGTAATCTATTTTGAGACTGAATCCACAAATACTCCCTCCCCACAATCAGCAGATGAAGAGCAGCTCTGGCTCAGCAAGTGGAAGAAGAGGTTTTGTGATGCCAGTGAATGAATGAACGAGGACACAGCTGCCACAGTGGGTTACAAAAATAGTTGTACCATGAGCTCTGCAGCCAGGAACCAAGAAAGGACTGCACAGCTACCAAAAAACCAAAGTCACAGGACAAAATCTATAGCATGTGGGTATCTTCAAACACTAGAGCCTACAGGGTGTCATGAATACAGTGGTTCAGGGGTCCTCTGGGCAAGCAAATGAGAGATGTTTTATGAATATTAACAGAATATATTTGTGTTTTAATATGATTTTAAATGCCATCTATTGACGACATCCTTTGTCTAAGCACTTAATACATACTATTTAAATTAATCTTTATGCCAACCTTCTGATTGAGGCAACTAACAACTGCTTCTATTAAGGAGAAAAAAATAAAGGTAAGTTGCCCAAAGTCATAGGGTTGGTAAGAGGTGCCAGGACTTTAAAACCAGATCTGCCTAAATCCAAAGTCCATGTCTTTCATTCTGCCACACTGCCTCCCAAAACAGTGACATCAACTCACACTAGTAAAATTCATGTTAATAATAATAGCCTCAATAATCCTACCATTTGTTGAGGACCTGATGCCAAACATCCTCTTATTTAATCCTCACAACCATTCAGGGAAGTAAATATTTCTACCCTTATTTATAGTGAGGAAATCAAAGCTCAGAAAGGCAAATTAATATGCCTACTACACACAGCTGATAAATGATTGTGTTCTAGATGACCCAGCAATTGACAGTCTTTCCTCTAGCAAGTTCTGGTATTTCATGAAGCTTTTATGTTCTTCCCTGGCCTGAACAACATCTTGATCTGCATTCCAATTTTTACAATGGCAGCATCTTAGCCATCCTTGAAAACAACAGTCCCTGTCGGGGTTCATCAGAAGCTTCAAGTTGACCTGGGCCCACTGGTGCACACCTGTAATCCCAGCTACTTGGGAGGCTGAACCAGAAGGATCACAAATTTGAGGTCAGCATGGGCAACTTAGTGAGACCCTGCCTCAAAAAAGAAAAAGGGTTGTTGATGTAGCTCAGTGGTAGAGCAACCTCAATTCCCCAGTATGGTTAAAAATACACACACACTGGACTGGGGATGTGGCTCAAGCAGTAGCGCGCTCGCCTGGCATACGTGCAGCCCAGGTTCCATCCTCAGCACCACATACAAAGAAAGATGTTGTGTCTGCCGAAAACTAAAAAATAAATATTGGAATTCTCTCTCTCTCTCTCTCTCTCTCTCTCTCTCTTAAAAAAAAATACACACACACACACACACATACACACACAGAAAAAGCTTCAAGTTGAGCTGAGGTGCACACCTATAGTCCAAGCTACTTAGGAAGCTGAGGAAGGAGAATCACTTGAGACCAGGAGTTTGAGGCCAGCCTGAGTAACATCTCAAAACAAACAAAAAGATGGTACACACCTGTAATCCCAGGGTCTTGGGAGACTGAAGTAGGAGGATTGAAAGTTAGAGGCCAGCCTCATCAACTAAGCAAGGCCCTAAGCAATTTAGCAGGATCCTGTCCCAAAATAAAAAATAAGTAACTCCACATCATGTACAACCACAAGAATGAGAAGTTAGGGGCTGGGATTGTGGCTCAGTGGTAGAGTGCTCACCTAGCCTGTGTGAGGCACTGGGTTTGGTCCTCAGCACCACATAAAAATAAATAAAATAAAGGTATTGTGTACACCTACAACTAAAAAAATTTAAAAAACAAAGTCTGAGAAGTTATACTCTATGTGTGCATTATAGTAAAAAATGCACTCTGCTATCATATATACCTAAAAAGAACAAATTTTAAAAAATAAAATTAAATTATAAAATAAAAAGGGCCAGGCACAGTGGCATAAGCCTGTAATCCAAGCAGCTCAAGGGGCTGAGGCAAGAGGACTGCAAGATCAAAGCCAGCATCAGCAACTTAGCAAGATCCTAAGCAACTCAGCGTGACCCTGTGTCTAAATAAAATATTTTTTAAAAGGACTGGGGATGTTGCTCAGTGGTTAAGCACTCATGAATTTGATCTCTAGTACCAAAACAACCCAATCACACACAGAGAGAGAAAGAAATCCAGAAGCTTTAGGTTCTTTTCATAATCATCAGTTTCCACCACTACCTGTCTTACACAGAGGAACAAGGCTAGCCCCTCTGTCCATAATGATCCATCTGCTACTTAAACCTATCTGGACCAGAACTAAAACATCTGCAGATGTCACATGTAGAAAACCCAAACCAGGGGCTGGGGATGTGGCTCAAGCGGTAGCGCGCTTGCCTGGCATGCGTGCGGCCCGGGTTCGATCCTCAGCACCACATACAAACAAAGATGTTGTGTCTGCCTAAAACTAAAAAAAATAAATAAATATTAAAATTAAAAAAAAAAAAGAAAACCCAAACCAACTTCCCCAATAACTTCCATAGTTTGAACCTACTTCCCCACTCTGGTATGACACAGAATAAGTTCAAAGCTTATTTTTCACAGGAGCACCTCAAGTATTTAGAGGCAATCATCACTGTTTCCAGCTTCTCTCTTCCTAAGTTCTTTCAAAATGGCTTTTATTTCTTGTTTTTCCTTTGGCTATACTTTTCTTGAACATGTTTATGTCGATGATCTAAGTCTGATGTTTTATATATTTTATTGCTACATAATAATTATACATAGTAGCAGGATTCATTAGGCAATATTCATACATACATATAACAATTTGATCAGTCTCATTCTCTAGCACCTTCCGTTTCCCTTTCCTTGTCCCTCCCTCATCAGTTTGCTCCACTCTACTGATCTCCCGTCTATCATTATTTTAGTGTGTTATAATTATATTATTGTGTTATATATATGTATATATATGTGTGTGTGTGTGTGTGTGTGTGTGTGTATGGAACTCATTATAGTATGTTCATACGTGGGCATAACATAATTTGGTGGATTTCGTACTCCAATACTTCCCCATGTCCTTTCCTCCTCCCTCCCTCTTGATTCCCTTCCACTACTCTATTGGTCTCCCTTCTATTTTTCTGAGATCCTTTGTTTTAGCTATTTATTTTTTTATGTGGTGCTGAGGATTGAACCCAGTGCCTCAAGCATTCGAGGCAAGTGCTCAACCACTGAGTTACAACCCCAGCCCTATGAGATCCTTTTTTAGAAATTATTTTCCCTTTCCACCCTCCCCTCTTCCACATAAGAGAAAATATTTGACTCCTGAATTCCTGAGTCTGGCTTATCTCACTTATGATGTTCTCCAGTTCCATCCATATACCATTAAATGACATTTCATTCTTCTTAATAGCTAAATAAAACTCCACTATATATATATGCCACATTTTCTTTACCCATTCATCTGCTGTTGAGCACCAAAGCTAATTCCATAACTTGACTACTATGAACTGCACTGCTATAAACACTGTTATACAAGTATCGCTACAATATGCTGATTTAGTGTTTTTAGATAAAACAAGGATAGCTAGGTCATATAACGGTTTCACGCTTAGTCTTTAAAGGAATCTGCATACTGCTTTCCAAAGTGGTTGTAACAATTTGCAATCCCACCAAAAAAAAAAAAAAAATGTGCCTTTCCCCCATATCCTCACCAGCAATTATTATTTGTATTCTTGATGACCACCATTCCAACTGACGTGAGATGAAATCTTGTTGTAGTTTTTTGGGTGTAGTTTTGATTTGCATTTCCCTGATTGCTAAGGATGTTGAACATTTTTTTCATATATTTATTAGCTATTTGTATTTCTTCTTTCAAAACATGGAACTTTATTTATTTATATGCAGTGCTGAGAATCAAACCCAGTGCTCACACATGCTAGGCAAGCACTCTACCACTAAGCTACCACTCCAACCCATTAGCTTTTTAATTTTATGACATCCCATTTGTTGATTCTTGGTTTTATTTCTTGAGCTTTAGGAGTCTTATCAAGGAAGTCTGTACCTGTGCCATTATGTTGAAGTGTTGACCCTATGTTTTTTTCTAGCATTTGCACAGTTTCTGTTCTAAATCCTAGGTCTTTGATTCATCAAAGCTTGTCTCTGCATAGACCCTTCTGGCAGTTAAGAACACAAGTTTTATAATCACACTGATTTGAGTTTCCTTATCTCTTGTGTCTGCTAGGATTATCTCATAAAATTGTGAAGACGAAATAAGATCATGCAATTGATAGCAGTTTATTAACTACAGAATATCAATATTCTTGCTTACATTATCCTTCACACCTTACAAAGTACCTACTCCTACTAACTTTATCCTCTAAAATTTTGACAACAATTCTATGTGATGGGCATCATTATCTATATGCAATTCATAGAAAACTGAAGCACAGAGAGGTTAAATAACCTGCCCAAGGTCATATAGCTAGCAAAAGATAGAACCCAGGTCAGATGTGAATCTCATGAGATTTTTCCATAAATGTAAAGGATGAACTAATACTTTAAGATAGCCCGAAGTAAGGATGGTCACAATGTTAAGGGACAGATAGATAAGAATGGCTGGAACATAAGGATAAGAGAATAATTCTATAAAATGGGCCCACTGAGTCAGTCACTGTGGCATATGCCTGTAATCCCAGTGGCTCAGGAAGCTGAGACAGGAGGATCACAAGTTCAAAGGCAGCATCAGCAAAAGCAAGGCTCTAAGCAACTCAATGAGACCCTGTCTCTAAATAAAATATAAAATAGGGCTGGGGATGTGGCTCAGTGGTTGAGTGCCCCTGAGTTCAATTCCTGGTACCACCAATAAATAAATAAATAGGCCCACTGGTGCTGACCCCAAAAGCAATTTGCCTACAGCCCCACTTAGTCTAAGTGGACAGGATGTGTCACATTCCTCAGTAAACTGAGGCACGGACAAAGGTCAGAAAGTCAGCATAGGTTATAAAAGGATGGGGGTTGAAAGAGGATGACATCTGGTCGTCAAAGAGAGAACAATTGGTTACTAACAGTTAACTTCAGTGCTCCTGCCTTTGGTCAAGGACATGGGGGAGAAAAAAAAAAGACAATAATTAAAGAGAGGATTCTGTGATTTATTAGAAAGCAAGTCTCATCCTGTCCCATGGGCTTTTTGTTTTGAAGGCCCCACTTCTCTTCAGAAAAGTCTGTCTCTATCTCCCTTTCTCAAATAAAACTTGCTCTCTATGTTTGCCTTGGGTCTGGGGTGTTTATTCTTTAAAACTGGGGAACAAGAACCTGTACCCAAGATCAGTATCAACAACACCACACACAATCAGGTGTCAAAAGATAATACTAGCTAGGAGTTCAGAAAAAAATGGGCACTTGAGCCAGAATGGTCAGAAAGGTTTTATAGAAAAAAAGAAATGTGAGCTGGGTCTTGAAGAATGGAGATTCCAATAGGTGGTGCCAAGGAGGAGGATACTCAAAGAAAGAAGGAATCACAAGATTAAAAATCAGGAATTCATGGTTGGGTCTGTAGCTCAGTGGCTGAGTGCTTGCCTAGCATGTGAGGCACTGGGTTCCATTCTCAGAACCGAATAAAAATAAACAAATAAAGGCCTATGTCCATTTACAACTACAAAACCAATTTTTTTTAAATCAGGAATTCAGCATTTGAAATATAATGAAAACCAGGCAAAATGGTCCTCTCCTATTGTCCCAGATACTTGAAAGACTAAGGCATGAAGATCACTTGCAGCTGGAGACAAGCCTTAGCAACACAGTGAAAATCCTTCCCAAGAAAGAAAAATAATGCAAAGAGTAAAGTAAGTAACAAAGGAGTCCGGAAGGGATCAATTAGACTTGGAGGAGTCCTTGTTATTTGTTAGATTATGGCCTTAAGGGCAGATTTCCTTAGGCTCTTTTGGAGGAAAGAATGGAAGGAAATAGTATTCCTTGAAAAATGATCAGGCAGGCATTCCACAGAATCAAGGCAAACACAACAGAAGAGTAGTCACCAATGTGACCATCTGTAACAATGGAATTTTCAAACTTTCTGATTATCTTACATTAAACTTACATCAGATCTGGCCAAATTCTCACAAATTGGCTGAGGTGAACAAGTGAGTCAGTTCATAAAGAATTGAGTAAGGGAGGGCCTCTAGAGAAACTCAAATCTAGAGACATTCAGGGGCAGCCCCTAGGTAACTACACATAGATCATGAACAGCAATGAGTATGCTGACTTGTGTATTACGGAGATACAGTCTCTACAACTTAATGCCTAAATTTTTAATGCAAATTTCAAAACAAACACATTAATCTAAGCAGCATGATACAACTGAAAGAGCCCACCCAATTGAAACTTAAATCTGTTAAAAGAATGAGCAAAGGGCTGGGGATGTGGCTCAAGCGGTAGCGCGCTCGCCTGGCATGCGTGCGGCCTGGGTTCGATCCTCAGCACCACATACAAAACAAAGATGTTGTGTCCGCCGAAAACTAAAAAATAAATATTAAAATTCTCTCAAAAAAAAAAAAAAATGGGCAAAGCCAAGCCAGTGGTGAATGTGTTATTCTAGTAACTCTACAGCTACTCAGGCGGCTGAGATAGGACTGCAAATTCGAAGACAGGCTCAGCTACTTAGTGAAACCCTTTCTCAAAAATAAAGCAAAACAAGGCTAGGGATGTAGCTCTGTGTTAAGAGTACCCTAGGTGGAATCCCCAACATGGAGGAAGGGGGGAATGGAATGCAATTTTAAGAATGGAGTCTCAAACGATTCTGCAATAGCCACTTAAAGTTTTGAAACAAAAAGTGCAGTTTATCATTACTCTTCCCTTAATCACCAGGTAGCTTCACATCCCAACCAATTCAGCAAGACAAAAAAAATTTCAGCAGAAGAATTCTGGAAGTTGATTAAATGCAAAATAAAATAAAATGACCTGCCCAAGGTCAGAATATTTTGGGTAACCATATATCGGTGTCGGCTTTCTCTTTGTGGGCTCTCCCCTTCCCAGGCACGGAGTGGCAAGTGTGGCAAGTGGAAGGGGCGTGGCGTAGGTCTGTACAGCCCAGGCAGCCCAAGGCCGAGGAAGCAGAACATCCCCTTTGACTGCGAGCCCGCACAGACTGCTGGGAAGGGCCTATTTCTCCTCAGGTCTCATACCCGGATGTCTGCAAGCCTCCATCCCCACCTCTGCTCTCTCTACTTCTTTCCCCAGCGCCCTGCCTGGAATCTGTGTTACCTTCCCCAGGGTTCCGTTCATCTTTTGCTGCTGTGACCTCTAAAAGTGTAGACCGAAGATCCGCACCAGCAGTCGCGACCCCTTTGCGTCTGAAAACGCTGACGGAACGGCCTTGAACAGGTCCGGTAACAATATCCCACCGAGAATCACTTCACTACCGCAGCACCTTGGTTCCGGCAGCTTCCGAGACTCAACGTCGGGAAATGCCCCAGACTCCACTCCTAGCTACAGCTTGTGTCACCTCCACCGCTGTTTTTCCAGGCAGAATCAGTTGTCATCTCTGTGTTAGCCGGGTGTTTTGCACACAGTTCTGGCATCTCCTCTGCTGAACTATATATTTATTATTTGTTACCATCTCTGCCCCATATTTGATCGAGTTCCTTAAGGACTCAGACCCCGTCTGATTAATTCATTCCAGCGTCTAGCACAAGACGGGGAAATCTTGACTTCTGACCTCGATTTCAGAGCTGACTGACCCAATGTGAACCTGACATTCAGTTGCCTTATAATTGGCAACTTTTATCGAGTGGCCACCATGTGCAATACTTTATACTCAGTATATCACTTTATTCCTCACAACAATCCTATTAGGGAAATATCACTCCATCTTATAAAGATATCGATGCATCAAGAAGTTAAGGGAGCTGGGGCTGGGGTTGTGGCTCAGCGGTAGAGCGCTCGTCAAGCACGTGCTAGGCCCTGGGTTTGATCCTCAGCACCACATTAAAAAATAAATAAATAAATAAAGGGAGAGGCGGGTGGTGGTGTTAAGGGACTTGTCTCGGGACAGTTGAGACAGAGCTGAGTTTCAAAATCGGTGTGGTTTTGTGAAGTGTTTTATCTCTGACACACCCCTTCTTACATGAGATAAAATCACTTCACACGTTTACTTACTTAACCCTCAGTAAATCAACCATTTGCATAACATACTTTATGCCAGCCCTTCGGTAGAATCCTGGGAACACAAAAATAAGTATTAAATGGCCCCTGACCTTGAGTAGCACATAGGAATTAGTGGGGAAGCCAAGTCATAAACAAGCAAATTAATGAGCAATTAGGAATTCACGTTACAGCAATATACACATAAACTCTGTGTACAAAGGGAGTGCATGACAGGTAAAGTCAGCATTATGTGAAATAATAAATATGCAAATTTGAAATACATTGTTTAACAATGAACAATTGTTGCTTTTGCTTAGCTTTTATTATTGTTATTGGCGAGGAAATGTGTAAAAGCAGATGAATATGAATGAGGTTTCAATGATAGGTTAATTTGGTTTATTGCCAAAATCCCTATCCTAATATTTTATCAATACTTCCTATGATGAAATTCTAAGGAGCCACTGAGAGAAATTTATATAAATCTACTTCTCCCCAAAGGTAGCTCTTCTCCCCTCTGTGGCAGATCTGCTAGGAGACTATGATTGTTAATTGTATGTGTCAACCTGACTAATGGGGTGTGCCCAGGTAGTTGGTGAAACATCATTCTGGGTGTTACTGTGATGTTATTTTGAGGTGAGACTAATTTTGGAGGGGTACCAGTGATTGAACCTAGGGGTGCTTAACCATTGAGCCACGTCCCCAGACTTTTTTTATGTTTTATTTAGAGACAGGGTCTCGCTAAGGGCCTTGCTAAATTGCTGAGGCTGGCTTTGAACTTGAAGTCCTCCTGCCTCAGCCTCTCCATCTGCTGGAATTTCATGCTTGTGCCACTGCACCCAGCTGAGATTAACATTTAAATCAGTGGATTTAATAAAGCAGATGCCCTTGGGGCTGGGATTGTGGCTCAGCAGTAGAGCACTCTCTAGCACAGGCGAGACCTGGGTTCGATCCTCAGCACCACATAAAAAAATAAAGGCATTGTGTTGTGTCCATCTACACCTAAAAAATAAATTAAAAAAAAAAAAAACAGACTGCCCTACCTAATGTGAGTGGGCCTTATCCACTCAGAGATCTGAACAGAACCTCAGCAACTTAGTAAGGTCCTATGCAACTTAGAGAGACCCTGTCTCAAAATAAAAAATAACTTTTTAAAGGCCCTCTGTTCCCCTCTATGATGGCGGTTTCACATCCTCTGTGTTTTTGCTTTGCTAGCAAAAAAATAAAACTTCTTTTTCCTTTTTTTCAAAAAATAAAATACAAAGGTCTGTGGATGTGACTCAGTGGTAAAGCATCCTTGGGTCCAATCCCCAGTATCAATAAAATAAAATTTAATTTAATTTAATTTTTTAAAAAAACTATCAAATGCTGTGTGTGTGTTGGGGGGGGTCAGATGAGATCTTTCCAGGTGTGTGGTTTAATTTAATCCCTCATTACCTCTGTGGGGCTAAGGATCCTTAAACCCATTGCATAGATGAGAAACAGAGACAGGAAGAAGGTACCTAGTTAATGAAAGGTCATAATATGGAACTGGAGATGTAGCTCAGTTGGTAGAGTCCTTGCCTCGCATGCACAAGACCCTGGGTTCAAATCCCCAATACCATCAAAAAAAAAAAAAGGTCATTATGATGTAAGTGGTGGGCTATCCCTTTTCAACTCCTGTGTTCTCCCTGCTCCATAGGATTGTGACTGTAGGCTTGCAAAAGGGACAGATGGACTAAGACAAAGAGTTGTTGTCCTTGTCCAGTTCAGATAAATACAATCTGAAAAAATACAAATCTATCTTCATGTTGTTCATATACTCTGAAGAGTAGGAAAAGTGAAGGGAAAGGGAAAAAGAAGGAATAAAGGAAAGGTTCTTTGTTTATATGTAAAAGGATTCCCAAGGCAACTAGAATATTTCAAAAGGTCAGAAAATCTAGAACCCTAAATGGAGGTAAAATCAGAATCTATGGATAAAAAGATATCTTATCAGTATCCATGAATCCATTGGAATGAACATTATTGTTGCCAAATTCTACTGCTGATGTCATGTGTTATGGAGGTATATGAACTTACTCAACTTCTCACATTTTTCCATATTAAATGTGACCAGAAATCCTTATATATCCATCATTCTTTAGCTACTGACTAATTTTGTGTCTAGCCTCTAAAAACTAAGAATTTCTTTTATTTATTTATTTATTTATGTTAGTTTTCAGCGGACACAACATCTTTGTTTGTATGTGGTGCTGAGGATCGAACCTGGGCCGCACGCATGCCAGGTGAGCGCGCTACCGCTTGAGCCACATCCCCAGCCCCCGACACAATATCTTTATTACTTATTTTTATGCGGTGCTGAGATTCAAACCCAGTGTCTCACACATGCAAGGCAAGTGATCTACCACTGAGATACAACCCCAGTCCCTGAGTATCAATCTTTAACTAGGTAGTAGATTAACCAGTTTCACTTTCTCCCAGGCATGGGACCTGCTGTTGCCCTTTCTTTGTTTCAGGGAACCGCCTGTGGCCATCAACCTAGAGTACAAAATGGATTGAGGTTCATCCAATCCCTCCTTAACCCCATAGGAAAGATGAAGAAAAGGGGATGGAATATTTGGTTGCCACTGCTGCCTCAAGTCAATCCTTCGGGTCTAAATTCTGGATGATTTTGCCCTTCGTGATGAGGAAATATTGGAAGAAAATCAGCTATGATAATAGGGCTAACGAAGAAAGAATCAAGTAGTAATTTATGATCACTTCACTTTAAAAATGATTGGACTTCCAGGCGTGATGGTGCACACTGGTAATCCTAACAAATTTGGAGCCTGAGGCAGGAGGATATCAAATTTGAGGCTAGCCTCAGCAACTTGGAGAGACCTTGTTTCCAAAAAAAAAAAAAAATGGTGTGGGAGGACTAGGTTGCTCAGTGGTAGAATGCTTGCCTAGTACATGTGAAGCACTGAGTTTGATTCTCAGCACCACATAAAAATAGATAAATAAAATAAAGACATTGTGCCCATCTACAACTAAAAATAAATAAATAAAAATGGTGTGGGATGTAGCTCAGTGGTAAAGTACCCTTGGGTTAAATGTTCAATCTCTAGTACCACAAAAAAAAAAGAAAGAAAGAAAGAAGAAAAAGAAAAAAGGACAAATCCCTTTCTTTTCTCCTCCATGCCATTTTTCATGCTGCCATCAGAGTGAAGTTTTGTTTTTGTTGTTTTGCTTTGGGTACCAGGGATTGAATCCAGAGCACTTAACCACTGAGCCACATGCCTAGCCCTTTGTAAAATTTTTTTAAAAATTTGAGACAGGGTTTTAGTAAGTTACTTACAGCCTCTCTAAGTTGCTGGGGCTGGCTTTGAACTTGAGATAACTCCTGCCTCAGCCACCTTAGGTGCTGAGATTACAGGCATGTTCCATCATGCCCAGCCATGGTACTGGAGTTTGAACCCACGTCACATTATCACTATGCTATGTTACCTATGTCCTTTCGATTTTTTTGTTTTAAGACAGAGTCTTACTAAATTACTGAGGGTCTTGCTAAATCGCTGAGGTGAGCCTTTAATTTGTGAACCTACTGCCTCAACCTCCTGAGTTGCTGGGATTGCAGATGTCTGCCACTGTGCCAGGCCAGAGTGATAGTTCTAAACACAAATATGATCTTGATACTCATCTGCCTAAGGTTATTTAATGTCCCCACCCATGCCAATTAGCAGTGCTATTCAACAGAACTTTCTGCAGACATGTAAAAAAATATCTGTTCTGTCCATAGGCAGCTACCAACCACAGTGGCTATTGAGCACTTGAAATTAAACTAATCTGACTTGGAGACTAGATTCTAAGTTAATGTATTTAATTAATTTAAGTATAAATCTAATGTGTCTCCCTTTAGTGGCTTATAGGATCAAGTCCAAACTCCTGAATATGCATACCTAGTCCTTTATTTTCTAGGTTCTATTTCATTTCCCACCCTTTCAACAGCCAAATAAAATCCTGTAATTCTGTAATCATAATATAGTCTATCACATCTCCCTGTTATTGCACTCTCTGCTGAGATGATATTTCTTTACTCATTCATCTGGAAAATTCATATTCTGCTAGCAAGACACAGGTTAATAATACCTTTCTAAGCAACCTTTTCCAACCACTGTACAGGAATGGTGTGTTCTCTTTTCTATACTTCCACAATCTCTTTCTCCTGCCCCCAACACAGACTACTGTAACTATTTGCTTATTTATGTATCTTCTCCATTGGGTTATGAGCATTTTTAGAGAAATATTCTTTAATTTTCTTTGTATCCTCAGCATTTGACATAGGTCAAAGGACATAATGAGGCTCTAACAAATGAATGAAATAATGAATATGAATGAATATGTACATATTGAAAAGTTGCTAGATAAAACTAGCAACAACAACAAAAAAATCTTGCAACAACAACAACAAAAAAGTATGGAGATACCTGGCATTTCTGGATTTATTTTCACAAGCTAGACTTCCTTTAAAAGCTTTAGGGGGGAAAAAAAAAAACCACCCTGCTCCAGTCCTCAGCATAGCCACATCAGAGAAAACTTTAGGGAACAAAGGGAAAAAAAGAGAGGCCCTTTATGTTTGATCAGGTTAAACTTTCTTTAAAGTAATCGTTCTATAGTCACCTATAATATAAAGTTTCCCAATGGTGTCAAAAAGCTCTAATTTATGGCTTAAGTGAAAATATATAAATTAAGCTACCTCAAATTAAAAAGTATTTTATCTTCAGTAGGATTTTTCTGCTTCTTTTTTTTTTTTTTTTTTTGGTTTAATTTTGGTACAAAGGATATCATACTTAAAAGGAACAACAATATAAAAGGTCAGAGGCAAAAGAGGCTGGCCACCTAGGAAAAGACAGAAAGATGGTGCTCATTCCCAGCCTCTTCTTAACCTATTTTCTGTTTGTACAGGTCTGGGCTGAGTGAGTAGTGATTACCTAACCCTGGAGAGGCACCTAAAGGATGATGAAAGTGATTGAAAAAAGGAAGTTCAAGTGGGTAGTGAAGTCGTAGAAGCCATCAGAATGAGGAGAGAGGGTGCAGTGAACCACTTACCAGGCAACTATGTATGCAATTCAGACAAGAATTTTTCTAGAAGCCCAAAACCTGTGTTCTGGTTGATCCAGGTCATCTCAGCTCTAGCACAGTAATATTGGAAGAGTTCCTGCTGTATAGAGTTCCTCCAGCATAGAGATACCAAGATACCTGTAAACCTGAGATTCTATCCTCATCTACCCTCTCAATGTTACCTCATTTTATAATTGTTAACTAGAGACCCATATTCAGGCCAGTTCAACATTATTACAGAGCCCCTGAGCAGTCAGTCTCTCCTTCCCCAGGGCCACATGGAGAGGATCAAAAGGAATTAAGTTATTTCTATACATCAAATAAATAAGTGAATAAATCCACGGAAACTCCCTCCACTGGGCATGTGGTGCATGACTGTAGCCACAGCTACTTAGGAGGCTAAGTCAGGAGGATCCCTTGAGCCTGCAAGTTGAGGTCAGTCTAGGTAACATAGTGAGACCCTGCCTTTAAAAAAAAAAAAATGTTGTGGATATATGGAGCTCAGTGACAGAGTACCCCAGGTTCAATACCCAATCCCAATATGACCAAAAACAAATCAAAACAAAACAAAACCTTTGCAGTTGAAGC
This sequence comes from Marmota flaviventris, assembly GCF_047511675.1. NCBI lineage: Eukaryota > Metazoa > Chordata > Mammalia > Rodentia > Sciuridae > Marmota > Marmota flaviventris. Next base: position 62,199,160 of record NC_092506.1, on the reverse strand, counting down.
TGAACCATATTTGGATACCTAGGAAATCTACCTGGGAAGGTGGGGTTAGAATTCTAACTTCTTTATTTTCTTCTTTCCTTCCTTCCTCTCTCTGACTTGGAACATAGCTATGAGGCAACACTCTAAACTTAAGGAATTCAGCTTTGAGAAGGTTCCTATACTTTCGTAATCCTACTTCAAAGAAAGCTTCCCTCCTTTCTTCTGAGATATTTTCTAGTCCAAAATGTTATAATTCTTGAGTTTCTCAAGACTGTACTACTCTAGAATCCTAGTATCATAAAGACTAAAATCTTCTAATGCCTGTGGAACAACTTTCAAAGGGATGGTGAAGTTGTGGAATGGCCAGTTCTTAGCAGCTCTCCTTGCCTACCTGCCCCACCTCCAATCTGCTATCCACTGGGTTCAGTGTTTAAATGCTCAATTGGGAAATATAAAAATTATGGCACATTCATCCACGGAATACTTTATCCTATGGGTTTTGATTGAACCCACAGTCAGCTTAATCACTGAGCCACATCCCCAGCCCTTATTATTTTTTATTTTGAGACAGGATTTAGCTAAATTGCTGAAGGTCTCGCTAAATTGCAAAGGATGGCCTTGAATTTCCAATCCTCCTGCCTCAGCTTCCAGAATTGCTGGGATTACAGGCGGGCATCACTTTTAATGCACTCTATTAAAATGATAAAAAACAGTATTCAACCAACAGTTTGTATTTTTAATACATATTGTATTAAAAAAGATTCACAGAAAAATAATGACAGCAGTTAATCATGGTTTTCTTTTTCTTTATTTTCAATTGGTGGGTGACTAAATCATTACTCTTTTCATAACTTTTCAGTTTTCTAAAATATGCATGTATGTTTATAATCAGAAAAAAAAAATAAGTTCAAACGTGTCAGGCCACACCTGGCGCCGCCAATTCAAAGAGATGAGTCATCTCAAAAGAGAGGGAAAGGACAACGCGGCTGGTAAAAGGAGGCTTGAAAAGGAGGGACAGGCACAAGATAGAGTGGGGACTGATCAGCTCAGCCACAGTTCAACCCGGAAGCGCTGACGACGGCACAACATGGAACAAAAATCAGCAGCAAAAACAGAAGATAACGTGGCGACCGCAGACTGCCAAGGCCAGCCAGGACCAGCTAACCCCGCCGCTCTCCAGCCAACCCGGATAGCCCCACCCCTCACCGCTCCCCATTGGTCTGCTGAAAGTAGTTTGAGTACCAGGGCCCGCCTCCCGCCCTGCCAGTGAAGGGGCGCTCCTCCTCCATTAAGACTGGGGCGGCCATGCTGAGTGTGGTCCCCCATTAACGGGTGCGGCGGTTTTCTTTCTCGGCCTCCGCTGACTCGGTCCCTCATATTTTGCCGTAGTTTCACCTTAGTCACGGGATCTTGGGTCCCGAAGGAAACATCTGGTTTTCTACTAAAATGATCACCTGGGAGCTGGGGTTTGGGTGAAGTGCTCACGTCTCCAGCCCTGCCTCCAGTTTCCTGGAGGCCTATGGGTTTTAGTTTCTTAGAGGTGACGTCATCACAAAAACCTTTCTGAGATCCTAAAGCCCGATGTTAGAATCTCATAGCCCAAAGTCAGAGCTTCTTATAGACTGAGTGACCCGGTAATTCACTGTTCAAACTGAGACTGCTATGAGAGTGTGTTTGCAAAGTTCATCCATGTTGAAAATATCAATACTTTATTCTGTTTTATGGCTGAACAATATATCTTTGTATCCATCTATTGATACACTTAGGTTGACTATTGTGAATAATACCATGAATATTTGTGTACAAATATTTGTGTACATTTGTTTGAAGGTTTCAGTTTCTCAAAATTCTTGCCAATGCTTTCTAAAATTTTTTATTTTGATATTTTAAAGCCATCCAAGGACTCTGATATGGTGTTTTACTGAGGTTTTGGTTTGCATTGCCCTAATGAATCATGATGTCAAGCCTTTTTTCATGTGTTTTTGGTCATTTGTTTATTTTCTTTTTTCTCCAAAATATTTTTTTAGTTGTAGATGGACACAATATCTTTTTATTTATTTATTTTTATGTGGTGCTGAGGATCGAACCCAGTGCCTCACATCTGTGAGGCAGGCACTCTACCACTGAACTACAGCCCTGGGCCCCCATTTGTTTACTTTCTTTGGAGAAATGTCCATTCAAGGTCTTTGCCCATTTTCAAAATGTATGGATTCTATTTTTGTAGTTGAGTTGTAGGAGTTCTACATGTACATCCTGGATATTACTTCTATTTTTTTTTAATATTTATTTTTTAGTTGTAATTGGACACACCACCTTTATTTCACTTGTTTATTTTTGTATGTGGTGCGGAGGATGGAACCCAAGGTCTCGCATGTGCGAGCTGAGCGCTGTACTGTTGAGCCACAACCCCAGCCCCTGCTTCTTTTTTTAAGTATTTTGTTGTTGTTGTTGTAAATGGACCTTTATTATTTATTTACTTATTTATTTGCAGTGCTGAGAATTAAACCCAATCCCTCACACATGCTAGGCAAGTGCTCTACCACAGAGCCACAATCCCAGCCCTGGATATTACTTCTTTATCAGATATATGGTAAATATTCTCATATATATATATATATATATATATATATATATATATATATAACATTTATATAAAATAATTTATATTTATTTATTTATATTGGTTGTCTTTCCACTTTCTTTGAAGTGTCCTTGGAAACACAAACATTTTTTAAATTTAATGAAATCTAATTTATCTACTTTATTTTAGTTGTCTGTGCATTTGGTGTCATATTTAGGGAACCATTGCCAAATCCAAAGTCATGTAGTCCATCTCATTTTACAGGCATAGAAATTGAAACCTTCAGGGAAAAGGCCTAAGGTCTCAAGGTCACTGGAAGTTAATGACAACTGGGACTAAGACCCAGATTTCTCTTCACAACCAATGCTAAAAAACAACTTTTGAAAAAAAAATCATTGAGTCAAGGTTTATTTGCAATAATAACATGTTATAATAGAGTAAAAACCTTCAGAATTTTCCTCCCAGAATAAACAGAAAAGGTTTTATATTGTTCAAATTATTGTGACAGTGGACAACTCTGATTGAATAATGTTTCTCAGTAAATCAACAAACAAACTAGGTTGTGATCTTTGTTGTAGTTGTTGTTTTCAGGGGGCTAGAGATTGAACCTAGGGTCTCGCCCATGCTGGGAAAAGGCAAGTGCTCTGTCACTGAGCTACATCCCCAACTCAAGTTGCTGAATTTTTTTATACCTTTATTATTATTTGGGGGGTTATTGGGGATTAAATTCAGGGGCTCTATGACCAGAGCCCCAGCTCTATTTTGTATTTTTTTATTTTTTAGTTGTACACAATACCTTTTTTTTTATTTGTTTATTTCCTGAGGATCCAACCCAGGGCCTCTCACGTGCTAGGCTAGCACTCTACCACTGAGCCACAACCCCAGCCTATCTATTTTGTATTTTATTTAGAGACAGGGTCTCACTGAGTTGCTTAGTGCCCCACTTTTGCTGAGGCTGGCTTTGAATTTGTGATCCTCCTGCCTCAGCCTCCCAAACTGCTGGGATTACAGGCATGCGCCACCATGTCTGGCTTCTTTATTTTATTTATTTTTATGTGGTGCTGAGGATCAAACCCAGTGCCTCATACATGCCAGGCAAATGCTCTACCACTGAGCCACAAACCCAGCCCTCAAGTTGTGGTATTTGATATCAAAATAAACAGAATCCTGGCTTATCTCGGGACACAAAAAGTTTATAGAATGACCCTTTCATTCTATAAATGGCTTGAGATACTAGGATTTAAAAAAAAAAAAATCTTTCCTAGGATAGTTACCTGAAGGGTTCCCTGTCTGAAGCCAAGAACCAAAATATCAACTTCACTTGAAAAAAGTTTTTCAACATTATGCATTAATAGAAATGTCCTAACAAAAATTGGTTTTAAAAATTTTTGAAAAGATCATCAGGTCTATTAGAAGTTTTATTCTTATTTTATCATTACTTTGAAAATAAATCATTAGGAATTTTTTTTTTTTTTGAGATTTACATGTGCAATTATTTAGGGCCTGAACAAGACTAATCCTTTTCTCATGCCAAGGTGAATGTAATGTAACAACAATGCTTCCCATGAAATTCATTAATGAACATTTAAAATAGCATCATTTTAGCTGCATAAAGTGGTAAATGCTTATAACCTCAGCAACTAGGAAGGCTGAGGCAGGAGGATTGTCTCAGAAATTTAGCGAGACCCTCAGCAATTTAGGAAGACGTGTCTCAAAGAATAAAAAGAATTCGGGATATAGCTCAGGGTTAAAATGCCCTTGGGTTGTATCCCCAGTCCCATAAATACATATATACATAAAATCATTATTTTTCCTTCAACATTATAAAGTTGGGTATAGAGAGAAAATAATCAAAATTAACAAGGACAGGAGGGAGGAATATAAGATCCTATACTAATGTGAATAGGTTGTAGTGATTCCCATATTCTAATAAGCTTTTAAAAATAGTACATGAGAGCTGGGCACAGTGGTGCACACCTATAATCCCAGCAGCTCAGGAGGCTGAGGCAGGAGGATTGTGAGTTCAAAGTCAGCCTCAGCAGAAGTTTATATGGCTTCTATTCTCTGAGCTCAGTAGTTCTGGAAAATGGAGTTTCCCCAGAGATCAAAGAGGGGGTCTTCATATGCCATGAATTGCTTCAACCCCCTGCCCACCTATTGTGAAACCTTCTATTAAGCAATTTGCTGTAACTCCTACTCTAAAATAAAAATTAATATTTATCTACATCTAGCTATTGGATTCTCACTTCAAATGGAATATATGAAAAACTAAACTCATTATCTTCTTCTCTTTATAGATGTCCTGTGCCTCTTTAGGTACTTATATTTTTCATTCCTTCCCTTAGAATCAAATTCCTTAAATTAAAAAAAAATTCTTGCCTCCATTTCTTCATCTTGAATTTACTTCTAATCCAAATATGGTTTCTGTCCTAATTACACCATTGATATTTCTTAGACCCAGGCCACCAGTAACTCTTCAAAAAATAACACCTTTTTAAGGTATAATTTCTATGCCATAAAAATTACTCATGTTAGGTGTATAATTCAGTCATTTTTAGAAAATGTTCAGAATTGTGTGATCATCACCACAATCCAATCTTAGAACATTTCTATAACCACAAAAAGATCCCTTGTGCTCATTTGCATGTTATTCACCTTTTGATAGCAACTCAATGAATGTTTTCAGTCTTCGGATTAGTTGCTCTGATGTGTTTGGTGCTGCAGAGACCTTACCTTTCTTTCTCTTTTGGGAGGCAGGTCTGAGGACTGAACCTAAGGACATTTTACCATTGAGCTATATCCCCAGTTCTTCTTATTATGTTTTTTAAATTTTGAGACAGGACCTCATTAAGTTATCCAGGCTGGCCTTGAACTTGCCATCCTCCTGCCTTTCAGTGCGCAGTCCTCATCTTTCTTTTTGAAAATTATCTTCCCATGTTGGCTTTCCTGTCAACATTCTTTCTCTTGATATTCCCCCTAACAGCCTGGAATTTCTTTACAGATTATCTTCTCTGCCTGAGTTTAAAGATTGATGGGCATGGTAGTGTACATCTATAGTCCCAGCTACTGAGGAAACTGAGGTTGGTGAATCACCTGAACCCAGGAATTCAAGGTCAGCCTGGGCAACATGACAATCCCATCTCATAACAAAATAAAAACAAACAAACAAACAAAAACCCACTTTGCTATTCTATAGGATTTTGGCCTGGCCTTCTTATCCTCCACTCTACTTAAGTGATAATGATCCATCTTCATTACCACAACAGACACCGCTAAGATGATGACTCAAAATCTCTATCTCCAGCTCACACTTCTGTCCTGAACACCAGACTGATATGGTATAGTAATGCAAATATTTATAACCAACAATGGTTCATCTCTTGGACTTTAGCTATAATAAAATGTAGGTAAAGCCAGGTGCGGTGTGCATGCCTGTAATTCATTCTGGAGAAGAAAATTAAGATTCACCCAGATCTTACTAAGTTTTTAAAGTGGTGTTTTAAAGTGGTGGATGAAGTAGTAAATGTATGTATGATATCTGCAGTCTATCAACCATAATATACTCTTACAAAATCTAAGTTGGAAGCCAGGTACAGTGGCACACACCTATAATCCCAGTGGCTTGTGAGGCTGAGGCAGGAGGATCACAAGTTCAAAGACAGCCTCAGAAACTTAGCAAGGCCCTGAGCAGCTCAGCAAGACCCTGTTTCTAAATAAAATACAAAATAGGGCTGGGGATGTGGCTCAGTAGTTAAGCACCCCTGAGTTCAATCCCCGATACTCCTCCCCACCAAATCTAAATTGGAGTTGTAAAGTAGTTGTACCTCTATTACCTAGGTGATTTTTTTTTTTTTCAGTCCTGGGGATTGAACCCAGGAGCATTCTACCATTTTGTTATAAGGAGGAAAAGACAGAAAGTGACATTGGCAGTCCAATACCAATGTTTTCTATAGTCAATTTTCAGTATGTTCTGTCTTAAAATATTTAGTTGTTCATTTATTCCTTCCACAAGGAATTTGACTACTGCATATCAGTAGTTTTCTGTTGGAAATATGAAGCAAAAAAAAAAAAAAAACCAGTTGTTCTGCACTTTTGAGGTTACATCAATCTACTGATAATACAAATGTATAAAAAAAATTCATGGATATATGAAACAATTCTGGCCAATGAGACGTAATGGGGAGTATATTGAGGGATTCTGGGATTTTTTTTCACATATAAATAGAGATACATAGAGGCATCTCCTTTTTCTACACTTGATAGTATAAGTATGTGTCAACTTTAACTATGGCAGCCAGCCATCTTATAATTTTTCAGGAAACAAGTGCCTGAACAAAGTCAATATTCTGATGAAGGCAGAGCAGAAAGACAGAAGAACCTGGTCTTTGTTGATATGTCTGGGTGGTAATTTACCAATCCTGAAGATGTCCTAACTTGTGACTCCTTTTTAAATCTACCCTATTGTTTAAACTAATTGAGGTTGGGGATTCTGTTCCTCCCAGATGAAAGTTTCTTTCTTGCTGAGAGCCACGGCTGAGTCTGTATGGCCCCTGGCATTTTGCCAACAGTATTGATTGACAGGCAAGGCATTACTATCCGCCTCTGCCGCAACTTTTGAGTTCTCCCACTATTTTGGAGTTCTCGTGGGGATTTCCGGGGATTCCCCGAGAGTTCCCATTGGTTGGGGAAGTGCAGGAGGAGGGATTTCCGGGAGAGATATTTCCGGCTGGGGGTTCCTGGACAAGCCTCGTGGCGCGTTCGGGAGGATTCCCCGGGAGCTGTGTGAAGTGTTTTCCTGCAGTTTAAAAATAAAGTTTGTTCCTGCTTCAGTGGCTCGTGATTTGTGCCCAGCCAGACTGCGGCACTTTCTTTCTTTCTTTCTTCCTTCCTTCCTTCCTTCCTCTCTTTCTTTCTCTTTCTCTCTTTCCCTGGGATTAAACCTAGGGACACTTAACCACTGAGCAACATCCCCAGCCATTTTTTATTTTTTACTTAGAGATAGGGTCTGGGTAAGTTGCTTAGGGCCTCACTAAGTTGCTGAGGCTGGCTTTGAACTCAAGATCCTCCTGCTTCAAACACCTGAGCTGGTAGGGATTACAGGTGTGCACCACTACACCTGGCTCAGATGAACTGTTTCTAACTGATAATGTTAGTAAATGTATCACATAGCAAAAAAGCTGTGTCCCCACCATCACCGCCAGTGGAATAACCAGTGGAAGACAGTGGATTAACCAGGCTCAGTGTTGCATACCTGTAGTCCCAGCTACTCTGGAGGCTGAAGCAGGAGGATGGTAAGTTTGAGGTCAGACCGGGCAATGTAGTGAGACCTTTTTTCTCCTTTGGTGTGTGTAGTAGGGCTCAAACCCAGGGCTTTGTGTATGTTAGGCATGTACTCTATCACTGAGCTACATACAGCCCAAAGACCCTGTCACAAACAAAACAAATAACAAAAAAAAATGTTGCATGTGCATAAATAGCACATATCAACCTTGCCATAATATCTGGTGTCTGTGTTGTACTAGGTGTAATATAGATGTTTTTGCAAGCCTCCTCAGTGAAGGCTATACACTGACCTTGATAGTCTCAGATGTGCACAGTGGAAATAGCAATTAGTATGTCAGGTGAAGTCAGGAAGACAGATAATAGGATCAGTGATAATAAAATCTTATTTTTTTCTACACCAGAGTTTATTTGTCAGAGCTGACAAATAAAGGCCATCTCTCCATAGATAAAGAGAGACCATAAAATCTTATTTTTATGGATGAAAATAATGAGAATTTTCAACTGACTCTACCACCAGCAGCTGGCATTTTATACCCTAAGGGGAAAATCCCAATAGTAGTAATTTTCAAGTTGGTTGATAATACATTGTTTCTTTGCTGTTATCATAAAGCTTTTATACAAATTTTAATATACCTATCTTTCCCTTTTATCTACTCAAATTTTGCCAGTGTGCCAACAGACAACTGAGATTTCACCCTTGTCATAACTTCTCTAATCTCTTAGAGAGGACTTTGTTCCTTGTTTAGCAATTGTTTGTGCAACATATTGTGAGATCTCTATTATTTTGAAATGTTCAAATATTTATTATTTAACTTTTCACATGGATTTCCTCTTCAACTAACTCCTCAAGGGAGGGATTAATGTTAAGGTATCACACACAAGCACCTCACCTATTGGATAATAAACTATTAGTTGATTAAATTGTCAAATGAACAAATAATTTTTTCACATTTTAACTGATGTATTAGTTATACACAATGGTGGGATTTGTTGTTGTATATTCATACATGCACACAATATAACAATATAATTTGACCAGTATCATTCCCCGGTATTTCCCCTACTCCCCATCCCCTGTCCCTTTCCTCTATTCTACTAATTTCCCTCTTCATGAGATTCCCCATCTTTCTTTTCCTTTTACCTCTCTAGCTTCCACATGAGGGGAAACATAACGACCCTTGATCTTTTGAGTTTGGCTTATTTCATTTAACATAATGTTTTCAAGTTCCATCCATTATGTTGAAAATGACATAATTTCATTTTTCTTCGTCACTGAATAAAACTCTACTATGTATATATACCACATTTTCCTTATTCATTCATCAAGTGTTCATTGATGGACACTTAGTCTGGTTCCATAGTTTGGCTCTAAATTGTGTTGCTATAAACATGTATCACTATAGTATGATGACTACAATTCTTTAATATAAATACCAAGAAGTGGTATAGTTGAGTCATGTGGTGGTTCCATTCCTCCATACTCATTTCCATAGTGGTCATACTAATTTACAATCCCACCAACATTGTAAAAGTGTTCCCTTTTCTCCACATCCTCTTCAACATTTATTATTATTTGTATTCTTTTTTTTTAATTTGGAGAATACTTTATTAGTTTCTGTAATCAAACCTATATAGATAAGAACTTATATATTTAATACGGTGTGTTACCCCTGTACAAATGGGAAAAAATGAAGTTTAACATTTCTAGACCAATATGACTATTAATTTCTATACAATGCCAACTCAACACGGTAAACTGGGACACTTTTTCCAAAGTTGATTATTATTTGTATACCTGATGACTACCATTGTGTCTGGTGTGAGATGAAATTTTGATTTGCATTTCCCTAATTGCTAATGATGTTGAACATTTTTCACATATTTGTTAGTTATTTGTATTTCTTCTTTTGAGAAGTGTCTGTTTAGTTCATATGCCTATTTATTAACCGGGTTATTAGATTTTTTTTGGTGTAAAGTTTTGTGAGTTCTTTATAAATTCTGGATATTAATTCTCTGTCAGAGAGTAGCTAGCAAAGATTTTCTCCCATTCTGTAGGTTCTCTCTTCAAATTCTTAATTGTTTCCTTTGTTGTGCAGAAGCCTTTTAATTTTATGCTATCCCATATATTAATGCTTGGCATTATTTCCTGAGCTTTAGGGGTCCTATTGAGAAAGCAGTTTTCTGTGTCTATATGTTGGAGTGTTGATCCTACATTTTCTTCTAGGAGTTGCATCATTTCTGGTCTAATTTCTAGGTCTTTTTAAATTTTAACTTGTTATATATGACATCAGAATGCATTACAATTCACATTACACAAATAGAGCATAATTTTTCATATCTCTGATTGTACACAAAGCAGATCACATCCTTCTTATCTTCATACATGTACTTAGGATAATGATGACCATTGCATTCCAGTGTCTTTCCTACCTCTATATCCCCTCTCTTCCCCTCCCTCTCCTTTGCCCTATCTAGAGTTCATCTAATCCCCCATGCCCTCCCCCAACCACACTATGAATCAGCCTCCTTAAATCAGAGAAAATATTCGGCATTTGCTTTTTTGGGATTGGCTAACTTCACCTAGCATTATGTTCTCTAACTCTACCCATTTACCTGCAAATGCCATGATTTTATTCTCTTTTATTGCTGAGTAATATTCCTGTGTTGTGTGTGTGTGTGTGTGTGTGTGTGTTTATATCACATTTTCTTTATCCATGTATCTTCTGAAGGGCATCTAGGTTGGTTTCACAGTTTAGCTATTGTGAATTGTGCTGCTATAAACATTGATGTGGCTGTGTCCCTGTAGTAATTCCTAGTTCTTTGATCTTTCTAATTGATTTTGTGCAGGGTGAGATATAAGAATGTAGTCTCATTCTTCTTCATATGGATAACCAGTGTTCCTAACACCATTTGTTAAAATTGTTTAAATTTTGTTAAAATTGCTTTTTCCAATGTATGTTTTTGGTGACTTTGTCAAAGATCAGATATCCAAATTTGTGTGATTTTGTCTCTGTGTCTTGTATTTTGTACCATTGGTCTATGTGTCTGTTTTTATGCCAGTATCTTCTGAATTTGGTTTATTTCACTTAACATAATGTTCTCAAGTTTCATCCATTTTCAGTTTTTGTTACTAGAGCTCTGTAGTGTAATTTGATGTCAAATATTGTGATTCCTCCAGCATTACTTTCTTTGACTTGGAACTGCTTTGGCTATTCTCGGTCTTTTATTCTTCCAAATGAATTTTAGGACTATTTTTTTCCAGTTTTGTGAAGAATGTCATTGCCATTTTTTTATATTTATTTTTTAGTTGTAGTTGGACACAATACCTTTATTTATTTATCTTTTATGTGGTGCTGAGGATCATACCGAGGGCCTCCTACATGCTAGGCGAGTGCTCTACTGCTAAGCCATAACCCCAGCTCATGACATTGGTATTTTGATAAGGATTGCATTAAATCTGTAGAATGCTTTTGGTAGTCTAATGGCTTTTCTTTGGTACTGGGGATTGAACTCAGGGATGTTCAGCCACTGAGCCACATCCCCAACCCCGCCTTTATTATTACTATTTAAAAAATATTTTTAGCAGTAGATGGACACAATAACTTTATTTATTTATTTTTATAAGGTGCTGAGGATCAAACCCAGGGCCTCCCATGTGCTAGGCAAGCGTTCTACCAGTGAGCCACAACCCCAGGCCCCAGGCCTTTTTAAATATTTTATTTAAAAACAGGGTCTCTCGGCTGGGGATGTGGCTCAAGCGGTAGCATGCTCGCCTGTCATGCATGTGGCCTGGGTTTGATCCTCAGCACCACAACATACAAAGATGTTGTGTCCTCCACCAATAACTAAAAAATAAATATTAAAAAAAAATAAAAACAGGGTCTCACTGAGTTGCTAAGTGCCTCACTAAGTTGCTGAAACTGGCTTTGAACTCGTGATCTTCCTGCCTCAGCTTCCTAAACCATTGGGATTACAGACAGGCACCACCACGCACGGCTACCTAATGGCCATTTTAACAATGTTAATTCTACCTGTCCATGAACATCTTCTGAGGGCTTCAATTTCTTTTTTTAGTGTTGTATAGTTTTCATTGTAGAGGTCTTTCACCTCCTTGGTTAGCTTTATGTTTTTAGGCTATTATAAATGGGAATGTTTTCCTAATTTCTTTGTGAGCAGATTCATTGTTGGCATATAGGAAAGCTACTGATTTCTGTTATGTTTATTTTGTAATTTTGTTGAATTTGTTTAGCTCTAGCAGTCTTTTGGTGGAGTTTTTTTTTATCTTCTAAGTATAGGATCATATATATATGATCTCTTATATATATCTTTTCTTTTCTTTTTTAGTACTGGGTATTGAATCCAGATGCACACTACCACTGAGCTATATCTCTAATCTTTTATTTTGAGACAGGGTCTGGTTAAATTGCCCAGGCTCACCTCAGACTTGTAATTCTCTTGCCTTTGCCTCTGAAGTTGCTGGTATTACAGGCTTGCACCACCACACCCAGCATTCTTTGATATTTCCTCAATATTATCTTCCAACTCTTTCATTTTACATTATTTTTTAAATCTATGTATTTATTAGTACTGGGGATCAAACCCAAGGCTTGTGCATTCTAGGCAAGTACCCTACCACTAAGTTATATTACCCAGGCTATGAACTGATTTTTATATTGAAGGACCTCAATATTCAGGATTTATAGGCCTTTCTCTGTAAGGTTTTAGTTCATCTTAATGAAAAATCTGTTAGTCTCTTTCTGGGCATATGTGACTGGCTGTCAGTGTTATGGAAGGTGCTTGGGTGCTTAAGTAGAGATGATTAGTTCTCAGTCTCCCTATCTTCTGGCAGCACCTCATCCTGGTAGTCTACTATACCTGGTTCACAGAGCCTACAGCTTCTTGTGGCCAGTCCCTCACAGAGAGGGATAGGTTTAGAACTGCTGTTTATATAATCATTGATACAATTTCCTTGTTTTTGGCCTCTTGTTTTACCCCTGCCTTATGTGGTCCCTGGTGTTTCACACTCCTGAGCCTTTCTGTGTTCTGCTTGGTTGATTGGCTTGCTTCCTTCTACATTCTCCTTTAGTAACACTCTGTGCTCTTTTTAGTTATCACAGCTCATTTTTTGTTTCTCAACATATACATATATACAGTACTGGGGATTTAACCCAGGGTGCTTAACCACTGAGCCACATCTCTAGTCCTTTTTATTTTTTATTTTGAGACAGGGTCTCACTAAGTTGCTTAAGGGCTTGCTAAGTTACTGAGGCTGGTTTTCAACTTGCAATAATCCGGCCTCAACCTCCTGAGTTGAATATAAAGTATTTTGATTCTGGATTAGAGATATCAAAACTGGAGTTTGCATTTTAACTTTTTTATTCTTCTTTTGTAGTGGTTTCAGAAAAGGAAGGAGGCAGAAGTATCTTTATCATCCAAAACTAGAAGTTTGTTCAAGTCTTCCCCATGGCATTGTAACTTATCTCACTGGATAGTTTGAACTATGACTCCTATAATGATTTTGGTATCTTTTGTTTATATATATATAAAGTCCTAGTCATTTTGTGCCATTCAAAAATTTGAAGAAATGTTCAGAAAGACTATTTTGGCTGGTTGTGATTTGATTGTATATTCTGTTGGTATTTCAGCACAAGCAGTGTTGGTCTCCCTTTTTTGTCCTAAGATGCTGTTTTTTATAGAAACAGTCATAGAAGCAGTTCTCTTTTACTCTGAAAGTGATTATCTCTGAGTAGCAGGTGGAGTGATTCATTCTCCTGTACATCTTAAAGGAAAATTTATTATTTGTGGGGGATAGCATGCAGGGAGAGGAGAGCTCCAGCAATATGTTAGGTATTACACATAACAAGCATAAAAAGAAGCAAATTCTTCCCTCACTGCAATTTCAAAGCCTGGAAGTAACACCCAACTTATCAGTCTCTGAGAAATCACATTATTCATAACAGGGACCATGATTCACATGAATAGAGCAAAATGGAATTATCAAAAATAGATTTTGGAGATCAATCTGTAGCAAAAATATCTCTGACTTAGCTGTAAATTGGCTATAATTATAGGAAGGACCAAAATTCCACTTAAGTTCTACCATCTTCTCCTCCACTTTGACTAATAACCTTTATTGGTCTCTTACAGTATCATTATAGGTCAATGTATTTGGAAAGCAGGATTTTGGGGGGGGGGTAAGCTTGGAGAACAAGTTGAATTTTTTTCCCTTTTTTAAAAAAATATTTATTCATTTTTTTTAGGTGTAGTTGGATACAACGCCTTTATTTTATTTATTTATTTTTATGTGGTGCTGAGATCGAACCCAGGGTCTTGCATGTGCTAGGTGAGCACTCTACCGCTGAGCTACAACTCCAGCCCCTCCTTTTTTTTTTTTTTTGGTACCAGGGAATTGAATTCTGGGGCACTCAATCACTGAGCCACATTCCCAGCTCTATTTTATATTTTATTTAGAGACAAGGTCTCACTGAATTGCTTAGCGCCTAGTTTTTGCCGAGGCTGGCTTTGAACTCGTGATCCTCCTGCCTCAGCCTCCCCAGCCATTGGGATTACAGATGTGTGCCACCACACCCAGTTAGAACAGATTTTTAACATGAGATACTTCCCTGTTTTTATGGTCCTTACCAAAGGAGACTTACTTAGAATGTGAGGGCGATCTGACTGTGATTGTCAGAGTTGATCAAGCTGATCTATGTCTTCTTCCTCCCTTACCACTGCATTTATGTCCCTCCTAAAGCTGAGAGTTGGGTGGAAAAGATATTTGTATTATAAAGACAAACTTCCCTGACAGAGGGCCATTCTTTGGTAAAGGGTATAAGAGTAGCTGCACTCTCCTGCTAGAACCTCCAAACTCTCAAAATGAAACTTAAACATACTTTGTATTAACTGTGCTCATTCAATTAATCACCTTAGGTTGAGCATTTTTCACTTCATATATTGACTATTATTTTTAGTAGCAATGATTAACCTGTAGAGTGGGCTAGAAGAGCATCACATTTGATGGAATTTGAATTCATGCCAGACCTATTATTTGTTTCAAATATGAACAATATGATTTCGGTCCTTTTACCTGGTCAGTTTTTCTCCTTTTATTGACTTTCTGCCTCTCTAAGAGCAACAAATCCTTTTAAGGGAATAGTAAATAAGAAAAACCAGCTCAAATTTGATAAGTACTATTGTATTCTATTACACACACATAATATTCAATGTCTAATGTTCAAGGAACTATGCAAGGTGGTTTTTTATTAGTTGTAGGTAGACACAATACCTTTATTTTATTTATGTATATGTGATGATGAGGATCAAACCCAGGACCTCACATGTGTAGGCAAGCGCTCTACCAGTGAGCCGCAATCTCAGCCCTATGCAAGGGTTTTAAGGGACAAAAAGATTAGAATGCCTGCTGCTTTCAGCTATAACAATAACAGAGAAATACAAAGATATTTGTATTATAAAGACATTAGTAAATATAATAAATTTTTTATTTTACTAAAGAGAAATCTAATATAGGGTTGGATCATTATGTCTTTTACTTCTTTGCTTCTCCATCCTCAATGGGTTAGCATTTTTCTTTAGAATTATAATGTTCACAAGAACTGTTTTAGCTCTATCATATCTTTACACAATCACATCAAATAGCAGAAAAATGGCAGTTTTTCCTCAACATACACCTTTTCACCAAGGAAGAAAATCTATCTCAGAAGCCTCTAGCATATTTCCTTCATTTCCCACTGGCTCAGATTGAGTTATGTGTCTATACCTTAACTTAAGGGAAACTGGAAAAAGATCTCTCTCTCTCTGTGTATTTGTGTGTATCATGTATTATTGGATAGGAAACTAATAATTTCTTCCACTAAGAATGAGATGAGATTTCAGTGCTCCTTCAGAAGCTTTGTGTCTCTCAGGGCAAAAGACAAGTTATACTTTTATTGCATTTCAGTGTAGTAGATCCCTGGACACACTTATGGTCATCAAATTAGAAATTCGCTTTAAACTGATCAAAGAAAACTTTGAATTTGTAGCTGCCAAGGCTGTTCTCTCCCAGTGTTCCCAGTTTTTTGTTATGAGATCCAGTCTGGGCACCTTTTCATAAATAATGTTTAGAAATCAAGTATCATTTTATATAACATGTTTTTGGGCAATGTTCTTTTTCTTCAAAATGCTCTTACCTTTCCTTCTCTGAATGTCCAAATCCCATCCATCCTTTGAAGATAGTGAAATAATAATTCTCATTTATTTCACTTAAACAAAATCTGTTGCATGCTTACTATGTAGCAAGTACTTCGTAGTACTCTTGAAATTTCAGGAGTTGGGAGCTCCTATCTCAACAAGCCAAGAGCACTGGTCTCATAGAGGTTAATGGTAAGTAAGACGAACAATTAATGAGGACTTATTAAGTGATGGGAGAAGAATAGGGTACAATGGGAGAACAGGCAAGGATACTCACATTGTTGGTGGGAATGGGAGCAGAAAGGAAACCTTCTTGAAGATATCAGTGGGCTGAACGTTTGTGTACCCTATAAGTTGATATGTGCGGAAATTCTAATTGCCAATGTGATGGTATTAGGAGGTGGGCCTTAAGTGATTAGGTAATGAGGGTGGAGCCATAGTGAATGGGACGACTGCACTTATAAAAGAGATCCTAGAGAATTCCTGGCCCTCTTTCTGCCATATGAAGACACAATGAGAAAATGGTTGCCCATGAACTAGGAAACAACCCTCACCAGACACTGAATCTTCTAGCATCTTGACCTTAGACTTCCCAGTCTCCAGATCTGTGAGGAGCTTTGTTGTTTAAGTCCTCCAGACTATGGTATTCTGCTGTTGCAGCCCAAAGAAACAAAGAAAACATCTTCTTCTCCTTTTTTTTTTTTTGGCACCAGAGATTGAACCCAGGGGCACTTAACCACTGAGCCACATCCCCAGCCTTCTTTTATATTTTATTTAGAGACAGGGTCTCGCTGAGTTGCTTAGGTCCTTGCTAAGTTTCTGAGGCTGGTTTTGAATTTGCGATCCTCCATCCTCAGCCTCCTGAGCCAGGGAGATGGCTAAGACAACTTCTTTAGGTGGTAACTGAAGGAGTATGAATTGGTCTCTTTCAAATAATAGGGAAGAGCACCATCTGTCTACATGACTATAGAGACCAAAGCAGGAAGAAGGAATTAATTCAAAAAGCTCTGGAGAAAGTATAAGTAATTATAGTTCCAATCTTTAGATGCTGCTTTAAAGGCTACTTCAGAAAACAGCTTAAACCTGTCTCAAGAAAGAAAAGGAAGTTGGATGTGGTGGCGATTTGGGCATCTGAGGCAGGAGGATTGCAAGTTCAAGGCCAACTTGGTCCATTTAGTGATATCCTGTCTCTAAATAAAACTTAAAAAGGACAAGGCTGAGAATGTGGCTCAACAGTAGAGTGATTTCCTGGCATATGTGAGCTCCTGGTTTGATCCCTAGTACGGTAAAGGGGGAAAAAAAAAAAGCAAACTTTAAAAACTTCAAAATACTTGGGGTCTTCCATTGGGAAACAGCACCACCTGTCTAGGTGACTAGGGTACAAAGCAGCAGGGAGGAATTGATTCATAAAGCTCTGGAGGAAGTATAAAGTAATTATAGTTCCAATCCTGAAATTTTTCTTTAAAAGCTTTCAGGAAGCATAATGAATTGGTACTATAAGATCCTTGCTTAGCATCTTGGACTGCCATCTTAAGTGACTGCTGTCATTTTAAGGAAAACTTCCACTTTTCCTGCCCAAAGCCATTTCTGTGAATGGGTCACCACTTCCTCATACCAACCCAACCCCTAACCACCGAGGCATTAGGACCTGCCCAGCTCTGATTCCTGAGCCTCCCCCATAAAAGTCCCAGAACTCAAGCCTGTTTTGCCTCTCTTTCCTATAGACAGATAGCCTTTATTTGTTAGCTCTAACAAATAAACTCTCATATGTATCTCTGCCTGGTCTCTGTCTTTCATTTCTTACTTACCTGTCTCTCATTCCTCGCTTTCCTTTCAGAGAGAAAAAAAAAAGAAAAATTAACTTTTTTTGTAAGAGCTTTTTAAAAATAGTTTCTTTGTATTGGAAGTTCTCTGTGTGTCAGGGTTCTAGGTTATTGTTGGGGACAGCACTGTCAAACATGAAACGCTACTTGTAAATGAAATATTTTTTAAAAAATCAATGGCCATGTCATGCTTCAGGTTTTTACTATGTCACTTATAGATGCATGTTCCAAAATCATGAAAGCAGGAAGGGATTTTGATAGATAAGAAGGTTTTAGGATATGGTTGTTGTCTTGATAAGCCAGAATAGTTGATATTTTTAAGAACTTCAGTTCTGGGCTGGGGTTGTGGCTTAGTGGTAGAGTGCCTGCCTAGCATGTGTGAGGCAGTGGGTTCCATTCTCACCACATATAAATAAATGATTAAAATAAAGCCCAGGGCTGGGGTCTTGGCTCAGTGGTAGAGCACTCACCTAGCACATGTGAGGCCCTGGGTTCAAGCCTCAGCACCACATAAAAATAAAGCTATTGTGTCCAACCACACCTAAAAAAACCTTAAATAAATAAATAAATAAAGGTCCATCAAGAAGAAGAAGAAGAAGAAGAAGAACAACAACAACAACTTCAATTCCTCTCTAATTTATTCTAGGCCAATAATTCATCCCAGGGCTTGAGAAGGCACTTATTTGATCCTGTCATTCTGAGAGTTAATTAAATAATAACTATCAAATCATGAGGAAATGTATATATGTGTTTTATGAATGATAAAGATACTATACAGGAAAGTAAAGACTTTAATTATTAGGAAGCTTTTTTTTTTTGCTAAGACTGGCCTTCAACTTGGATCCTACTGCCTTAACCTTCACCTTCTGAGTACTGGGATTATTACAGGCATGTACCATTTCATCCAGTTTGGGAAGCATTTTTTTTTTAAATCTTCTTTTAAATTTTTTAAATTATAGATGAACACAATATCTTTATTATGTTTACTTTTATTTATTTTTTATGTAGTACTGAGGATTGAACCCAGTGCATGTGTTTGAGGCAAGTGCTCTGCCACTGAGTCACAACATTAGCCTCTGGGAAGCATTTTTGATGCCAGTTTGTTTTTGTTTTTTGGGGAGGGGGTACTGGGGATTGAACTCAGGGGCACTTGGCCACTGAGCCACATCTCCAGCCCTATTTGGTATTTTATTTAGAAACAAGGTCTCACTGAGTTGCTTAGCACCTCACTTTTGCTGAGGTTGGCTTTGAATTTGTGATCCTCCTGCCTCAGCCTCTCAAGCTGCTGGGATTACAGGCTTATGCCACTATGCCCGGCTGATATCAGTTTTTATTTTTACTCATTTATTACTTTTTGCAGTACTGGGATGCTCTACCACTGAGCTAATATTCCTAGGCCTTTTAATTTTTTTTTGAAACAGGGTCTTCCTGTTAAATTGCCATGGGTGGCCTCAAACTTGTGATCCTCCTGCCTCAGCCTTCTGAGTAACTGAGATTACAGGCATGAGATACCATGCCAGGTTTTGACATCAGTTTTTAAAAAGGTCTCTCTGAGTGTAGAGATTTCTTTTCTTGAATTTTATTCCACCTCCCTTGTGATGTGGCTGAAGTTGTATGATGGCAAATTCTCTAATTTGATAGTTCTTTTTTTAAAAAAATACATATATATTTTAGTTGTACATGAACACAATATCTTTATTTTTATTTTATTTATTTTTATGTGGTGCGGAGATTGAACCCAGGGCTTTTGGGTAAAGCATGCAAAGTAAGTGCTTTACCACTGAGCTACAACTCCAGCCCATAATTTCATGATTCTTAACCTTGTGTTTTTTCCTTAATAGAATTTATTTAGAAACTTTTAAATTTATTAGCAGACTTTAGAGTAGTTTTAGATTTACAAAAAAATTACACAGGCAATACAGCAAGTTCCCATATACTCCCGCTTTCCTCTATTAACATATTTCATTAATATATTTTTTTAAAATTTTTTTTTAAAGAGAGAGAGAGATAATTTTTTTGATATTTATTTTTTAGTTTTCGGCGGACACAACATCTTTGTTTGTATGTGGTGCTGAGGATGGAACCGGGGCCGCACGCATGCCAGGCAAGCGCACTACCGCTTGAGCCACATCCCCAGCCCCACATTAATATATTTGTTACAACTAATGGATCAATATTAATGAAAGATTTCCTTTATTTTTTGTATTAGGTTCATTTTATGTTCCAGGATCCCATTTCACTGAAAAATTATATTCATGTTTAGTAGGAAGGATTGAACCCAGGACAGTTAACCACCGAGCCACACCCCAGTCCTTTTTATTTTTTATTTTGAAACAGGGTCTCACTAAGTTGCTTAGGGCCTTGAACCTGCAGTCCTCCTGCCCAAGCCTCCCTAGTCTCTGGGATTACAGTCATTCCTCACCACTCCTTACTGAAAAATTGTATTTAATTGTCTGTCAATTGTCATGTT
Organism: Marmota flaviventris; assembly: GCF_047511675.1. Taxonomy (NCBI): domain Eukaryota; kingdom Metazoa; phylum Chordata; class Mammalia; order Rodentia; family Sciuridae; genus Marmota; species Marmota flaviventris. Next base: position 62,178,837 of record NC_092506.1, on the reverse strand, counting down.
AGAATCATGTTAATGTATCATGTTAGTTGTTCACATTACACTTAATTGTCATGTCTCTTAAGGTTCCTCTTGGTTGGGCCATTCGCCTCCAGTTTTTTGGATTATGAATCATACTGAAAATCTGATAAAAGCTATGGATCCTCTCCACATAAAAATTCACATGCTTCAGATAGCTAATATAAGGGAGGTCCACCCATATTCAGAAGCACTCCTTTAGGAGGAAAGGATGATTTTTAAAATATTCCCTTACCCAGATTTGGGTTCTAGTTCAGGGTTTCCCTCGGATTTGTTCTGTGACCTTTTGCTTGTTGCATGAGCCTGTTTCACCAACTGTGATCTGATATCTAAACCCATTTCTAGCAAGGTAGAAGATGGGCATCACCTAGAGTCATCAACATCTGAGGAACAAGGGTATGTAACAGAGGACCAATAAAAGTTAGGCTGGGGAAGTGGACGGGTTCATCAATAAGGTGGCTGCAGTTCAGGAGAGAAAACCTAGGTTCCATTTCATAGCTTTGTGGATTTTGCAAGTCATTTCCACCCTATGGGCTTCAGTTTCCTCATCTCCAAAATGAACAGGCCCTGTTTCTGGTAGTTACGAAACTCCTGGGAACAACAGAGAATGATATCCAGTAAGATGCCGTGTGAAGAATTATGATGAGAAAGAAGATGGAGAAGGTAGGTGAAGGGTGATCTGAGGAAAGTGACGCTGAACTGACAGCTTAAGAAAAAGACACCTATTACACACCTTATGGCTACCCAACTCCACCCATCCATCCTTGGGTCATTCCACCTCCTGGCCCCGCCTCCGCCCCACCTTTCTTCCTTTCCTCTCCCCTCCCCTCAGGGTGCAAAGCGCCACGCTTAGCATGGCCGCCATAGTACCCCGCTTTTCACCGCTGGAGGGTCGCGCGCGCTCTCGCGCCGCCACCTCACTCCTGTCCGGGGCCGCCCTCGATCTTTTCTGATTGGATCCCAGAGTAAGTGATGTAAGTGCTCCATTTTTTTTTCCCCACCCCCTCACTTACCCTGACTTGCCCCGCCTCTTTGCTTCTCCCGACGCCAGTCGAAGTCCTGCCAGCCCTAGTCTCTGCGGTGCGGGAGGAGCTGAAAGAGCCGCTACACCAGGAAGGCGCTGGCGGTGGCGCGCACGCATTCACGCACGCACGCCGGCGGCCGGCTGGGCGACTGGCTCGCGCCCGGGCTCGCCCCGCGCCGCGCCAGAGGCTCGCGCACTCAGCAGGTTGGGCTGCGGCGGCGGCAGCTGTGGGAGTCGGGGCGCTGCGTGTGAAAGGTCCCAGACGCGTTTGCGGTTCCGGCCCCGCCACCCTCAGCCTCTCCCACCCTAGTCTCGGTGCCAGGTGCTGAGGGAAGAGACGGCACTAGCCTCGGGAGCCCCGCACACACCCCTAGCTGCCTCCGACACCGCCCTCCTTCCCTTCGCTGCGGCTGGCCTCGCTCGGTGCTAGGCTACTCTGCGGGAAGGCGGCGTCGGCGGCGACGGCTGCGTGCTGTGGAGAATCCTGCTGCCCTCCGGCCTTGCTCCTTCGCCTGGCCCTGCGGGGGCCGAGAGAGCTCGGCGCCCGCCCTTCCGCTCGCCTTCTTCGTCAGCCGGTTGGAGCAGCGTCGGTCCGGGAGGTCTCTGGGCTGAGGCGGCGGCAGCTCCTCCGGCTCCATCATGTCCGCGGGCGGAGACTTCGGGAATCCGCTGAGGAAATTCAAGCTGGTGTTCCTAGGAGAGCAGAGCGGTGAGTGCGCGGCTCCCCCCTCCTGGCAGCCGGCCGCTGCCTCCCCGCACCACCCCCAGTGCGGCCCTTCTGTCCGCTGAGCTCCCTGCTGGCCTTGCATCGGCGCCGGGTTCCACCCCAGCCTGTCCCCCGTGCTCCCCGATTCCTCGCCAGCGTGAGTCGGTCGGATTTTACCCGGGTCCCCAGGCCCTTCGGTCCTGACTCGGCCCTGTCGCGTCGGTCGTCCTCGCTCCCCAGTCCTCACCCCGCCCAGCCCTGGCCTCCCGTCCATCCCTTTCTTCCTCTGGTCCTGGTCGTCTCCCTACCCTGGCCCTCTCACTCGAGCCCCACCCTTATTCTTTGCTCCTTCTCAGTTCTTCAGCTATGTGAGGCCCACTCCGAGAAGCCCCACTGCTTCGAACCGGCCCTCTCTCTCCAACCTTGGGCAAGGAGGGTGGGATCTGGGCGTTGTTTTCCCCAGAGGCTTGGCCCTAAGAAGTGCAAATCTCCTGGAAGGTGGGAAGTGATAGGAAAAAAATTCTTGGATGGTTTTCACCTAGGTTGAGAATTAGTTTGAGTTGTAAAGGAAATATGTCTGAATTGGAGGCGACTTGAAAATGGGGTGAGAGGGGTGGCGTTAGCAGTAACGATTTTTGCCCCTTGGGTTGGACTGTGGCTTGTTGAAAAAGCTCATTTTCTTCTCTTGACTTTCATCACTGAAAATTCTTTTGGCAGTGTTGATGCTTTTTCTGTCTTTGCCAGATGCTATGTCATGATCATTTTACTTGAAATTTTTAACATCTCACCTCTCCTTATTCTCATTTTAACATGAAACAGCGTTGGATTCTCCTCATGGTGGTGCAAATAGGAATTGCTGTGGAAATATTAAGTCACTTCTTCTTGAGCATTTTCCAATTTTATGTTTACGATTTGTGTGAGAGAAGGCTTAGAATAACGAACATCTTTGTTTTTGTAGGATTTTCTTTGAGTAATGTAGTAGAGTAGGGACAGGTTAATCATCTGGTTATCTAAATTAGATTTAAATATCTCTTGGACTAAATGATTCTATGAAAATATACCTAATATTTTGTAATATCTAATTGAGTGCAATTGTTATGTCATTTACCTAGTCAGGGTTTGCTGTTGCTTTACTTTATATTAGAAGCAAGATTCCATTTTGTAATGGTTGTCTCTAAGATTACTTGTAGAAATAACTGTTTTATGCTATATCATACAAACTTCGCAGTAATTCAGAAATTATCATCCTCCTTTGTTTTTCTTACACTTTTCATGACCATCTTTAAAATTCAGAAACTTGAGGTTATAGAAAACATTAGTTATTTGTTTTGACTAGAAGGTATATATAACTGATGTAAATTCAGAGTTTTGTTACTATCTTGAACTATTTGTATTAATTTGTATGGCATTACAGCAGGTTAATATTAGTTGCAAAACTGCCTCCAGTTGGACCTGGGAAATAAATTTTTTTCTTCTTTTTTTTCCTTTTCTCAGTACTGTGCATTGAACCTTAGGAAAGTACACTACTATTGAGCTAAATCCCCAGTCTTTTTTATTTATTTATTTTGAGACAGGATTCCCAGAGGCTGGCCTTGAACTTGGATCCTTCTGCCTCACCTTCCTGAGTTTCTGGGGTTACAGGCCTGTGCCCTGATGCCTGGATTAATAGAATGTGAGGATACAGTCTTCTTTGCTTATGAGTTTTCTTTAAGTATAAAAACTGTTTCCTTAGGTGAATAATTTAGTAAAACCTACGGAGTTGATTTTGGTCCAGCTACAAGTATAATATATGGTGGCAATTATAATTACAATTATAGTTACAATGGCAATTTCAGGACAATCCCATACATAAAATATAGCTTATCGGTCATTATTGATAAATATTTTCCAACGTGCTAATTGTGTACTCCAGGAATACTATTATCTACTATATGTTGTGATGCTGTGCTGTTTAATTTGCATGAAAAACCCATTAATCTGTCTAGGAAGTTTTTATGAATAGAGATGAATAGAGATCTTAATTTCCTAAGTATCTGCAGGTCTTTTAATTTTGTATTTGTGTTCCAAATCATATTGTAGTTTTATGGCTTCTCATTTCTTATTTCTGTAATCTATTAACTCCTCTTCAGTCCCTTTTACCTGTTATTCCTGAACCTTGTTAAATTTAAAAGAAAAAAACAAACTTTAAAAAAAATATTAATTTAGTTGTAGATGAACACACAGTATGTATTTATTTTTATGTGGTGCTGAGGATCGAACCCAGTGCCTCACACATACGAGGCAAGCACTTTTACCCCTGAGCTACAACCCCAGCCCCAACTTTTTTTTTTTTTAATTTTTTTTAGTTGTTGATGGACCTTTATTTTATTTATTTGTATGTGGTGCTGAGAATCAAACCCAGTGTATCACACATGCTAGGCAAGCGCACTTCCACTGAGCCACAACCCTGGCCCTTTTTTATTTTTTAAGACTAGTTTTAGAGCTGGATGCAGTGGCACCAGCCTGTAATCCCAGCAGCTCAGGCAGGAGCATCGAGAGTTCAAAGCCAGCCTTAGCAAAAGTGAGGCGCTAAGCAACTCAGTGAGACCCTGTCTCTAAATAAATACAAAATAGAATTGGGGGTATGGCTCAGTGGTGAGTGCACCTGAGTTCAATTCCTGGTACCCTCCAAAAAAGAATAATTTTAGATTTTCAGAAAAATTGAGATAGTACAGAGGGTTCCTGTTTATCCCTACGCCCAGTTTCCCCTGTTATAAACATTTTACATTAGTATGGTACATTTATTACAGTTAATGAACTCATATTGGTGTATTATTATTATTAGATAAACTCCATAATTTATTCAGATTTCCTTAGTTTTTACCTAATGTCCTTTTTCGGTTTTAGCTCTCCATTCAGGATACCACATTACATTAAGTTGTCATGTCTCCTCAGCTCCACTTGCTTAGTTTTTCTTCAGGGTTGTGTTTGCATGCTTTTGCCTGTATGGAACTGTGAGATTGATTATCTTTTGAGGTTACTATGTTGCTAAGTAATTCTATCCAATAGCTTTGACAAGATAGATTGATCCCTGTTTTCATGGTCAGTGTCTTATGCATTAGCAAAGGTCTGTAGAATCTATGTCATGTTGATGTAACTCTTCATGAATTATTTATTTTTAGGTCTGTTGGAATTCTGCAGTTCAGCTTTCAAAAACTGTAATCTGTGACAAAGACTTGTATATTTCCTTAATAGCATTTACCACATTTATAATTATCTTATCATCCTTCTCCACCTACTGGGAATTGAATCCCACGACTTTTTGCTTGCTATTGCTAGGCAAGGGCTTCACCACTGAATTACATCCCCAGTGCCCCCCAGCCCTGTGCTTTTAAAATTTTTTAAAAAAATATTGGTTTTAGTTGTTGATAGACCTTTGTTTTATTTATGTATATATATGTAGTGCTGAGAATCAAACCCAGGGCCTCACACATGCCAGGCAAGTGCACTACTACTGAGCCACAGCCACAGCCCCCACTCCTGTGCTTTTTAAAAATTTTGAGATAGTCTTGATAAATTGTCCAGACTGGCCTTGAATTTGTGATCCTCTTGCCTCAGCTTCTTGAGTAGCTGGAATTGCAGGCATGTGCCTCAATGCACCTGATTGTTGCTGCCATAGCTGCTGCCACCGCTGCTGCTGCTGCTGCTGCATATTATTTTGTGGTTCTGGAAATCAAACCCAGGGCCTTGTGCATGCTAGGCAAGTGTTCTACCACTGAGCTACACCCCCCAGTCTAATTATCCTTTTTTAATATATATATTTATTTTTTTAGTTATAGTTGAATGCAATATCTTTATTTTATTTGTTTATAAAACTGTCATCTTTTTTGTTAATGTATCCCCATTGCTTAGCATGATACCAGGTTCATACTAACTGCTCAGAGATATTTAGTGAATGAATGAATGATGGTTGAATCTAATAGTAATCAAAGCTAGTGACCTATATATACTATGGTGAAATCTATTTTTTATTTAATAGTTTAACAATAATATTTTGTGTTTATATTATTTGTTTGAATATAGGATGTTCTAGATGCCGGGGGATGAGATAGGGAAACCAGTAATTTAAAGGCTTACCCAGTTCACTTAAAAAAAAAAAGACTAATCTTCATTTTGCATATATTTTTAGTTGAGCAAAATTAGTCTTGCTTTATTAAAGCTATTAAATTATTTGCTATTAGACTCTCTTGTAATTTCTCTAGTAAACATGGTTTAACAAAAGAATGTTGAAATAAGTAATTCTTGAAGTTTCCTTCAGGTATCTCTTTTGTTCCTACTTCTGACTCTTGTCTTTTTTTTTTTTTTTCCAGTTTTTTAGTTGTAGAGGTATACAATATCTTTATTTCATTTTTTTATGTGGTGCTGAGAATCGAATTCAGTGCCTCACACGTGCTAGGTAAGTGCTCTTCCTCACCCTCTGACTCTTGTCTTGAATTACAGAGGTCATTAGAAAGGTCAATAAGTGGTCGGTAGTAGGTTTTATTATATAGACAAGTGTTATTGATTATTAATTTGAGAATGTAATATCAGGGAAAAGTGCATACCTAGTACTGCTTCTTTTTTATACTTTATATTTTCTTTTAATTTACATCAGCTCTTTTAAATTGCAGTACGCTAGGTAGGGAAAAGTGTCTGTCCTAGACCAGTAGTACTGAGCAGTTTATATATATATAAGTACTTTCATTTATATATATATTAGTTGCTGGTGGATATTTATTTATTTATTTATTTATTTATTTATTTATGTGTGGTGCTGAGGATCAAACCCAGTGCCTCATACATGCCAGGCAAGCACTCTACCACTGAGCTACAACACAGCCCTGAATAGTTTATATTATTATTCACACTATCTTATATTAGGTATTATATATTTTTTCCTGATAAATTCCCTGTGTTTCTTATGAGTAGGCTCTATCAAACCACTTAACTACTAGTTTTCAATAAATATTTGTTAAGTTATTTTAAATACTAAGTATTTCTCATGTGCCAGGCTCTCTTAGAAAAACTTTACATTTATTGACCAATCTTCATGGTAACTATACGATAAGTACTATTATTATCTTTATTTTATTAATGAAGAAATTGAAACATAAAGAGATATTGAGTAATTTGCCAAAGGTCAATGGCCAGTGCTAACATATGAAGCCCAGATTTGTGCTCTTAAACATTAACTCCACTGTTTAGTTTTAAGGCTTTAAAACAAGATATGGAGAACATTCCACTTGAGTGTCCTTACTTGCAATATGAATCTGTAAGAAGGTGGAAATGGCTCGATACTATCTAATTCACTAGTTCTGAAAGTGTGGTCCACTGATGCCCTAGTGATCTCTCAAGATCCTTCAGGGGGCTCCACAAACCTCCTGGGGGAGAGGTCCAAACTGTTTTCATAACATTAAGATATTATGTGATTTTTTTTCCACTTTTATTCCCTTACGAGTGTATATTCGAGTTTCCAAGAACCTACTTGATGTATGTGATCTTAAAACAGACTGAAAGCAGAAACATCTATGAGAATCTAGCTGTCTTGTATTGTCAAGACATTAAAGAACTCTGCAAATATATAAAAAACTCCACTCTCTTACTAAATTTTTGTTTGCAAAATACCTCTTTTTCATTACAAAAAATTATTGTTAATGTGATAGATTTATTACTTTGAATATATTAAGCATTTGAAAATTTTCCTAGTTAATTCTCACTATAGTAGATATTGATATATATTTATATTATAAACTGAATTCTTTAAGGGTTTAGAGAAGAAAAAGTTTTAAGAACACTGATCTACATAATACAATAATATAAACTGTATTACTGACACATACTTTTTCCCTATTATTATATTACAATTCAAAAGAGTTGATCTAAAAAAAGCAATAAAAAGTAAAAAAAAAAATACTAGTTGTGCACTTTTTCCTGCCATTATATTTCTAAATTAATAATTTATAACACTTGTATATATATATATTAAGATCTGTGAACTATTCAGTGATATTCCTGAAATGACAATAATGTCCTTTTTCTATTCCACGATCTTATCTAGAATATACTACATTAAATTTAGTTAGTAGATCTCCTTGGGCCCTTGTCTGTGACAGTTAAACTGGACTACTTTAATTTATTGCATTCTATTTTAAAAATTTGCAAGAAAACAAATTTTATTATTTATTTTTACAGCCTGGGTGTTGAACCAGAGGCACTCTACCACTGAACTACATCTACAGCATCTCCCCCTTTTTTAAATTATAATTTTGAGACAGGGTCTTGCCAAGTTGCCAAAGCTAACCTAGAACTTGGGATTCTCCAGCCTCAGCTCCTGAGTCTTGGGATTATGGGCGTGAACCATGATACCCGGCTAAATTTTATTTATTTATGAGGTCTCACTATTTTGCCTAGGCTGGTCTCAGACTTTTTGGTGGGGAATACTTTGACCACTGAGTTACATCCCCAGCCCTATTTTATATTTTTATTTAGAGACAGGATTTCACCGAGTTGCTTAATGCCTCATCATTGCTGAAGCTGCCTTTGAATTTACGATCCTCCTGACTCAGCCTCCCGAGCTGCTTACTGTCAAACTTGATGGGCTCAAGTAATCATCTTGAGGTTAAAAATTATTAAATTTAGCTGAGTGTGGGTAGCGCATACCTATAGTTTCAGCCTATAGTAACTCTTAGTGGGCAAAAGTGATCCTCTGCCCTCAGCTTCCTTAAGGGTTTGAACTATAGGTATGTGCTACCATATTCAGCTAAATTTAATAATTTTTAGCATCAAGCTTCCTTGTTCAGAAATTCTTAAATCTATTCTTATTTTGTCTGGTTGAGCTTTTCTTATTTGGGAGGCATTATACTGTGATAAAGATGGCTTTTGAGACAAAGCTTTGCTTGTATTTTTGATCCCCATTATTTTTTTTAAGAGAATTTTTTAATATTTATTTTATTTTTTTAGTTTTCGGCGTACACAACTTCTTTGTTTATATGTGGTGTTGAGGATAGAACCTGGGCCTCACGCATGCCAGGCGAGCACGCTACCGCTTGAGCCACATCCCCAGCCCATTGATCCCCATTATTTTTAACATGTTTTTCAACAATTAAAAAAATTCTTCAGGACTAACTCCTTTTGCTTTCTAATGTGACATTACTAATCTCATAGTATTTTCTTTATCCTCTGAATATAAATATTTTGTTTGGGTCAGATCAGTGTTTAATCTTTACATTACTGTAATAGGGAAATGATAGTCATAGTTGAGCCATGTAGCATATTGATAACTTGTACTCGTAAATTTTTTTTTCCTTTGCCTTGCTTTTTTCCTATGTTTAGTTCATATGCTTATTGCTGATTATTCCTAAATTCTTTACCAACAGTTTAAGGCCTCTTTCACTATGTAAGAATGCATCAGGTTTTTATTCAGTTTGATCTTCTTGGGACATTATTCTAGAACTTCTGACTTATTTTAATCTATACTAGTTATCCTTCATGATTGGCATACAATTGTTAATATGGGATTTGTCTTTACCATCAGTCTGAAGTTTTTCTTTATTTCTTTTTTTGTGATGGTTGGGAATTTCCTAGATTACACATTTCCTTCTTTGTTTTATTTCCTTGTTATATTAAACATACTCACCAGTACCTAATAAAGGAAAATGGGAGGAAAAATTTTTTGAGACCCTATGTGTCTGAAAATGTATTCATATAACCTCACAGAAGTTTGAAGACATTTGTTACCATTCTGACCCTGCTCTTTTGACTTTTGACACTGTGTATCTATTTTCATTTTCTGCCTGGGTACTAGTTTTAAATTCTTTCAAACTAAGGACTCATGTGCCTTAGTTTTTTTTTGTTGTTGTTTGTTTTGTTTTTTTTAATAATTTTTTAGTTGTTGATGGACCTGTATTTTATTTATGTATGTGTTGCTGAGAATTGAACCCTGTGCCTTATGCATACTAGGCTAACACTCTACCACTGAGCTACAACCTGTCCCTTAGTTTTAAGAAAATTTTTTGACTATCTTCTCCATTTTTAGATCTCTCTGGAATTCTTATTAAACTTCCTGGATTGGTCTTGTGATTTTGTATTATCTCTCCATTTTTAGATCTCTCTGGAATTCTTATTAAACTTCCTGGATTGGTCTTGTGATTTTGTATTATCTCTCCATTTTTAGATCTCTCTGGAATTCTTATTAAACTTCCTGGATTGGTCTTGTGATTTCGTATTATCTTACCTGTTTTCTTTTTCTTTTGGTGGTGCTGGGGATTGAACCCAGGGCCTTGTGCATGGGAGGCAAGTACTCTACCAAATGAGCTATATCTCCAGCCCCTTTACCTGTTTTCTATTTATTTTTCTATTTAGTCTAACAAAAATTTTCCAACTCTTCTTCTATTGTTTTATTTCCACTATTATGTTAAAGAGCTTTTCGCTTTCAGAAGCATCTTTTGATTCTAGTGTATCTTCTGTCATTTTTAGGATATTATAATATATGGCTTTTTTCTGCATGCTCAGTCTTTTACAAATTGATTTTCACCTGTTTTAGTTTTTCTGTTTCCTGTTTGATGTGGTTCTCAAACAACTATTGATTCTTAGCTATTCTATTTAAAAGTTAAATACTAAAAAAAATTATTTTAGCCTTCATGTGAGTTTATGGGACTTCACTGTAGGACAATTTGTATTCTTTTTTTGGAGGTGGAAGAATCTCTAATTTTTTTTTTTTTTTTAATGTTAGGTTTTTAAGTCTTTTGCTGACCACTTATCCTGCTGACTCAATGTCCTATTGGAGAGAATGATCCTGGTATATTCTCTCTGAATGGAGAGAGGGTTTGAAGTTATAAGTGAATGGATTTAGTCCCCCCCACTTTTTTTTGGGTGGGTGGTGGTGATAGTGGTGTGGTGAACACTAAGCACACCCCAGGCTCCATTCTCATTGTTTTTAGTTCTGTTTGTACTCTGTATTTTTAGCCTCATTTGTACTTTCAATCATACCTTGTTTTCTCTAGTCCAGAAATCCTTTTTTTTCCTTTCTCAACAGGAAAGTTCTGATTTTCTGATGAAGTAGAGCAGGAACCTGATTGTTTGGAATAGAGAAAGGGATGTAAGAGAATCAGTCTACCTGTTAAACAGACCAATCTTCCCTTTCATTATTAGGGCCACTTTCACCCTTATTTCTGTGTGTACTTGGTGCCAGCAGTTCTCTGGCACAAATTAGAATGTTTCTCAGCTTCCCCACTATCAGTTTAAAATTGATCTTTATGTAGTTTGTTGGGCAATACCACTTCTCCATTTGCTTTTGAGCTACTATTTTGAATGAGTTAGCTTTTTTGAAAACCAACACTTACATGTAAATATTTAGAATTAGATGTTTCAGAGTTTCTATTCTTTTTTTAAAAGCACATTTAAAAAAATTAAAACCACCTGTTTACACTCATGCTCATAGTAGCCAAAAGATGGAGGTAGTTAAGTGTCCATCTGTAGATGAATGGATAAACAAAATGTGATTAGAGGGGCTGGGAGTGCATTTCAGTAATAGAGTGCTTGCCTATTAGAAAAAAAAAGTGAGGGCTGGGGATGTGGCTCAAGCGGTAGCGCGCTCGCCTGGCATGCGTGCGGCCCGGGTTCGATCCTCAGCACCACGTACAAACAAAGATGTTGTGTCCGCCGATAACTAAAAAAAAAAATAAGTATTGAAATTCTCTCTCTTTCTCTCTCTCTTTCTCCCTCTCTCACTCTCTCTTTAAAAAAAAAAAAAGAAAGAAAAAGTGATATATACACATGATAGGATATATTTAGCCCTAAAAAGATAGGAAATTCTGACACATGCTAGAATATGGATGGACCTTGTGGATGTTATGCTGGGTAAAATAAGCCAGTCACGAAAGGATAAATACTACATGATATTTATGGTTAATAAGTAGGTCGAAATCACTGTTATCTTGTTCTGCCATTATGAGGTTGCACAAAACTTTGTCCAAACACACCACATAGACTTCTCTTTTGAGATGAAGTCTAAAACTCTTCTGTGTAAGTTAGTTTTTCATCATCCATTTTTTACCCTCCTTACTGTTATTCACCCATCTTTTCTTATTACTATAATAATTGAGCCTTTTTGGCAGGAGGTTGTGATACCAGGGATCAAGGGAACCCAGGACCTCAAGAATGCTAAGCAAGGGCTCTACCATTGAACTACCTCCACAGCTCTAGTATGTTTTATAAATCATCCTTTAAGGTATGTGCTATATAGAAGACTGCTTTTTAAATCTTCCATTTTTTAAAAAATCATCCATTCCTAAGAATCATGTAATCTTAGGTAGTTAATTATCTATTTAACTGATACTCATTGTACACTAGGTTCATTATAATGGGTAATATGGTTGTTAACAAATAGTTTCAGTCTCTGTCCTCTTGTGTACAATTGATAACCAGGAGCTTTATAGCAGATTTAAATTTTTTATATTACTCTGTACCTTCCAACCTCTGTCTTTGAACTTCCCTTTCAATTCAGCCTTCTACATTGATATCAAAGTGAACTTTATAAAAATGAAAATTATAGAAACTTTTTTTACCTTCAAAACAAAAATGTCATGGATGGGTGAGGTGGTGCATGCCTCTAATCTTAAGTACTCAGAAGCCTGAGCCAGGAGGATAAGTTCGAGGCCAACCTCAGCAACTTAGACCTTGTTTCAAAATAAATAAAAAAGACAGGGGATGTACCTCAGTGGTAGAGCACTTGCCTTGCATGTGTGAGGCCTTGAGTTCAATATCCAGTACTGCAAGCAACAGCAAAAAATGAAAAATATAATATACAATAAAATAAAAATTTAACAACTAACTAAGGGGGAGAAAGATTTGATATCCCAAATATCTCGTATGACTCTGTAATCAATAGCTCATGTTGAGGAAAATGGTTTCTCAGAAAAGGCCATTGGGTTTATTAAGAAACTGATTTTTCTCTCTGGGTACTGGGGATTGAACACAGGGGCAGTCTACCACTAAGCTACATTAACATGCCTTCTTCCTTTTCTTTTGAGACAGGGTCTTGGTAATTTGCCCAGGCTAGCCTCAAACTTGGTATCCTTCTGCCTCAGACTCCTAAGTTGCTGGAATTATAGCTTAGATGTGCATTACCCGGCCTTGTCTAATGAGTAATTTTTAGAAAATTTTGGTAAGTCAAGGATTCAGAAGTAGGAAGGTGGGTATAAATGGCATATTAAGAAATTAATTTACTCATGTATAACTAATTAGAACAAATTTAAAAAAATAATTTGCAGTTTAACCAAGTACTGTGATTTGGAGTCCTTAAGATAGTTTAAGATTTCAAACTTATTATAAACCCCCACTATAATTCTTCCTCAGCAGTGTCAGTAGTTACCAAATATATAAAACCCCCTCCCTGGGCTGGGGATGTGGCTCAAGCGGTAGTGCGCTCACCTGGCATGCACGGGGCACTGGGTTCGATCCTCAGCACCACATAAAAATAAAATAGAGATGTTGTGTCCACCGAAAACTAAAAAACAATTATTAAAAAATTCTCTCTCTCTCTCTTAAAAAAAATAAAAATAAAACCTCCACCCTTGTGCCAAAGTGAGTTATTTGACACATAGCCCACATATTTTTTCAGTATTTTGATATGGTTGCTTAAAGATTAATGATCTTATTTAGCTATTCTTTTTTTTAAATATTTGTTGATTGACATTTATATTTGTTTGTTTATTTATTTATATGTGGTACTGAGACTCGAACCCAGTGCCTCACGCATGCAGGCAAGTGCGCTACTGCTGAGCCATAACCCTAGCCCACTTATTTAGCTATTCTTGTGTATATATGTAATTACAGAAATCTTTATTTGGCAGTAATCTCTTTTATGTGTTTTTGGGGTTATAATATTTCAGGTTCTCTAGATTATCAACTGGACGAATGGAACTTTCTGAGTTGGCAAAAATGTCCAATATCTGTGCTTTCTAATATGGTATGGCTAGGGAATTGACTTTTAAATTTTATTTAACTTTTAACTTCAGTAGTTTCATGTGGCTACTTAACATTGTTTTTAGTCTTAATCTTTCTCTTAAAACTGAAGAATATTCCAGAAATGCATGTATGTTCACTTTAAATTATCTACATGGTCATGGTGAATTAAGTTGAATATAATAAAGAAATAAGGAATGTGGTGTCTCAGATTTAGACAGATTTTAGGCTTGCTCTGGTCTAAAGATATTGTGATCTGCTGGGTGCGGTGGCTCACGCCTATAATTCCAGCAGCTTAAGAGGCTGAGGCAGGAGAATCACAAGTTCAAAGTCAGCTTCAGCAAAAGTTAGATGTTAAGCAACTCAGTGAGAGCCTTTCTGTAAATAAAATAGAAAATAGGGTTGGTAATATGGCTCACTGGTTAAGTGCCCCTGGATTTAATCCCTGGTACAAAAAAAAAGAAAGAAAATATTGTGATCTGTAGTATTTAATGATACAACAACAACAAAAAATCTAGTCTTAAACCTTTTAGATCTCTGTTTTTTTTTTTTTTTTTGTCTAGCATAATGCCCATAGAGGCAACCATAAAATATTGAATTTATCCAATCATTTGAATTTAAGATATTGAATTTGTCCTATTTATCCTATAGGTATGTGTCTTTTCCTTAAGAAGGTGAGGGAAGTATCATCACAGTATTGTTTTTTTTTTTTAAAAAAGGTAAAAGACTAGATGATTCCTGAAGTTAATGATAGGGTATTATTCTTCATTTGTAAACCTTTTATGTTTATCAAATTATTTAATATGGAACATTTCTTTCCTTTGGCCTATGAAACATTTAAAATTTATTGTGATCTAAGTGGGTAAATCCTGGAGTAGTAGTTAGGAAAACTAAATGACACTTGAGTGTGGAGCTGAGGTTGTGGCTCAGCTGTAGAGAACTTGCGTAGCACGTGCGAGGCCCTGGGTTCAATCTTCAGCGCCACATAAAAATAAATAAATAAAATAAAGATAATTGTGTCCAACTACAACTAAAAAATAAATATAAAAAAATACTTGAGTGATATTTACCTATTTATTTATATGTACATACATACATACATACATACATACATACTAAGAATTGAGCACAGGGGGCTTAACCACTGAGCAATATCTCCATCTCATTTTTATTTAGAAATTTTTTTTTTTAGTTGTTGATGGACCTTTATTTTATTCATTTATCTATATATGGTGCCGAGAATCGAATCCGGTGCTTCACATATGCAAGGCAAGCATTACACCACTGAGCCACAAATCCCAGCCTCTTATTTTTTGAGACAGGGGCTCGATAAGTTGCTGAGGCTGACTTTGAACTTGTGATCCTCTTACCTCAGCCTCCCAAGCTGCTGGGATTACAGGTATGTGTCACCATGCCCGGCTTACCCATTTATTTTAAAAAGATGTAACTGAGAAGAACTAGATGGAAAAGGTGCATAAGACAAAGTATGGGGAAGGTAGAGGAGGTTTCCATGCCCACTCCAATTCTCAGTGTGTTCAGCAACTCAGAAGCTCTCTAGATCTTGTCTTTAGATTTTATGGAAGCTTCTATGCTTAGTCATAAATCATTGACTGTTGGTGATTAGCACAAACTTCAGCCTCTGTAACCTTCCCTAGAGGTAGGGCTGGAAGTTCTAACTCTATAATTATATGGTTGGTTCTTCCAACTCTGTAACCATATAATGACATGGGTTGGTTCTTCTGGCTACCAGACTCCCATCCTTTAAGGATCTCCAAAAGTCATCTCATAAACTCAGGTATGATTAAAAGGGGTTTGTTATGAATATTAAAAGATGGAAGGAGCTGGGCATGGTAGCACATGCCTGTGATCCCAGTGACTCCAGAGGCCAAGACAGGAGGATTACAAGTTCAAAGCCAGTCTCAGCAATTTAGTGAGGCCCTGTCTCAAACAAAACAAAAAAACCTGATAGTCCTTTTCACTTTTACAACTTATATAAACAGGGAAATGACTAGAGCTTTAATAGCTATGTGTCAGAAACTGTGGGATAGACCCAAATATGTATTTTTTCTTTCCTATGCAATGCATTTTATTTATTGACCTCTCTGAAACAAGCCAAAATTCTTATGGCTAATGGAACTTTCCATGCTAAAATGTTCAACAGGACAAATTTCTATAAAAAAAAAAATTAATGTAGTGCTTTCACTTCACTCTTGAGGAATCAACATATGAACATTACATTTAGATGGTAAAATCAAATTAAAAATATAGGCTAGCCGGTCGCAGTGGAGCATGTCTGTAATTCCAGCAGCTTGGGAGGCTGAGGTAGGAGGATTGCAAGTTCAAAGCCAGCCTCAGCAAAAGTGACATGCTAAACAACTCCGTGAGATCCTGCCTCTAAATAAAATACAAAATAGGGGCTAAAGATGTGGCTCAGTGGTCAAGTGCCCCTGAGTTCAATCCCCAGTACCCCCCAAATAATGTAGGATAAATATGAAATCATGTCATATTTCTAGTTTCCTGGAAAAGAAAACAACAGTTGTGGCAGTCACCTTACTTAACACCTTGGTTAAGTAAGAAAAGAAAATGGGCAGGGGTGTCATAGAGGTATACAAAGATTAAACAGTTCAAATTATCCTTAGCCCTTCTGAGAAATATGGGAAATATATAGCAAATATTCTGTAATATGGTGATTTCGGTCATTATAGTTATCATTTTGTCCAAATATATATTTCTTATATCATAATATCACATTTCCGAATTCATATGTTGAAGATATAACCTTTAGTACCTCAGAATGTGGGTGTGTTGGAGACATAGTTATGATGAGTTCGTACTGGGGTATGATTCTAATACAGTATGGTTGGTGTCCTTATAAAAAAAGGAAATTTAGGCATAAATGTATGGAGAATGCCACATGAAAATAGAGAGCAGATTTCTGCTTCTGTATACCAAGGAATGCCAAGTATTGCCAACAAACCACCAGAAGTTAGGGAAGAACATTGGAACAGATTTCTTCACAGCTTTCAGAAGGAGCCAATTCTATTGATACCTTAATTTCAGATTTCTAGTTGCTAGAACTGTGGAACAATAAATTTCTGTTGTTTACATCACTTGTGGTGGTACTTCAAGGCATTTTGTTACAGCTTCCTTAACAAGCTAATACAGTGCTTAATATCCCTTTGCAAACAAATATAAAATTCAAAATAGCAACTCTTTTTTTTTTTTTTTTTTTTTTTGAGAGAGAGAGAGAGAGAATTTTTTTAATATTTATTTTTTAGTTTTCAGCGGATACAACATCTTTGTTTGTATGTGGTGCTGAGGTTCAAACCCGGGCCGCACACATGCCAGGCGAGCGTGCTACCGCTTGAGCCACATCCCCAGCCCTTGAAATTGCAACTCTTTTTTTTTTTTTTTTTTTAATTTTTTATTGTTGGCTGTTCAAAACATAGTTCTTGATATATCATATTTCACACTTTGATTCAAGTGGGTTATGAGCTCCCATTTTTACCCCATATACAGATTGCAGAATCACATCAGTTACACATCCATTGATTTACATATTGCCATACTAGTGTCTGTTGTGTTCTGCTGCCTTTCCTATCCTCTACTATCACCCCTCCCCTCCCCTCCCCTCCCCTCTTCTCTCTCTGCCCCCTGAAATAGCAACTCTTGACAAGTGTAATGATTAATGTTTATGTGTATTTCCTATGAGACTACTAAGTTTTTTTTTTAATATATATCTTTTTTAGTTTTCGATGGACATTTATTTATTTATTTACTTATTTATATGGTGCTGAGACTCAAACCCAGTGCCTCACAAATGGTAGGCAAGTGTTCTACCATTGAGTCTTAACCCCAGCCCCCAATTTTTTTAAAATAGTTGGACTACCTTTATTATTTTGAATAAATCCATTTTTTAAAAATTTTTAGTTGTTGATAGATCTTTATTTTATTTAGTTTTATGTGGTGCTGAGAATCAAACCCAGTGTCTCACACATGCCAGGCAGTTGCACTACCGCTCAGCCCCAGCCCCAGCCCCAGCCCCAGCCCCAAGCAAATCCATTTTTTTAGTTGTGGATGGACACAATACCTTTATTTTATTCATTTTTTATTTTTATGTGGTGCTGAGGATCCACCCCAGTGCCTCACACATACTAGGCAAGTGCTCTACTACTGAGCCATGACTCCAGCCCCTGCAAATCCATTTTTTTTTTTTTTTAGATAGTTTCCAGATATTGGTATGTTTGTTTTCACATGTAATAATAATCAGCTAACATTTAATTACTTATTACATATCATGCCTTGTTGTAAATGCTTTATGGTTTTAATTCATTTGATTCTTAAAACCAACACTGTGAGAGCCAGGCACAGTGGTACATGCAGAAGAATTACAAGTTTGAGGCCAGCCTTGGCAACTTAGTTAAGACCCTATCTCAAAATAAAAAAGTCTGGTGATGTAGCTCAGCTCTAGAGTGTTTGCCTAGCACACCTTGCCCTGAGTTCAAACCCCAGTACCGGCAGGGGTAATATTGGATTGGATTATAACTGATGGAATTAAAATATTCATTTATGGATCCATACTATTATAAATAAATAAGAGAACAGAGAATGTTTTTTCTTATTAAAAAATCTCAATTAGAACACTGCAGTAATAATTGTAGCATGTGAGATCATTTTGATGAGAGTTAAAATTAGTGGGCAGATGTTTGAGAATGAACATTTTGCATAGTCTCAAAGTATCTTCCCCAGTCTGAAGAAGAGGGGGCCTTAAGCTGAAATAGTGAAGTCAAGTTATATGTGTGGAAGAATTTCCTGACTGAAGAGATTGTGGAAATATTAGAGTGAGTCATAAAATCACCTGGAGAATATTTTTTCCCAAGTAAAGAAGTGGTTGTTTGTTTGTTTTAAAACACTTTTAATTGTAGATGGACATAATAACTTTATTTATTTTTGTATGTGGTGCTGAGGATTGAATCCAGGGCCTCACTGAGTGATAGGCAAACACTCAACCACTGAGTCACAATCGCAGCCCAAAGAAGTGGGTTTGGAAAAAGCTAAATATGTTCAGATGAAACCTGGAGTATACCTACAACTCTTAACGATTCCTATTTTGTGTTCTGTAGCATAATATTTGTTGATTAAATGTTCTGTTCCCTAGTTTTAGTTTTCCTTCCTTGTCTTGATATAAGCCCCCACCATTGACTCCAGATGTGTTTGTCTCTTGAGCTATTATATCCCCAGACCTTTTTATTTATTTTGAGACAGCCTCACTAAATTGCTGAGATTGGTCTTGAAGTTCAGATCTTCCCGCCTTAGCATCCTAAACATCTAGGATTTTAGGCCTGAATCACTTCACCTAGCATGAACTTCCTTCAGGTTTCTTTCAGTCTCTATTATATAAATCTATTATATGGTATCGGTGGGAGGCCAGATAGGGAGAAAAATGGTAGAATGAGTACTATATAATGTGTTTGCCTAGAAGTAGTAGAGGAAAATATAAAAATAAAAAATGAATAGCCATACTACCCATGATAAGATTAATTAGTCTCTGATTGAAATGATCAATTAAATTTTAGGGCTGAGAGTGGAGCTCAGTGTTAATGTGCTAGCTTGATATATTTGAGGCCCTAAATCCCCAGAACTACAAAAAAAAAAATTAAAAATAAAAAAATCTAGATCTCATTTTTGGCACAGTATGTTCCAGCACCTGGGTTCAGTTCCTAGAACTGCCAATGAATGAATGAGTGAAATTTCTTTATCTAGGAGAATATAGATAATGCACTATTAAAGATTTTGAGATTTTGAGAATAAGCTAAAGAGCTTTGAATGAATACAGAGGACATGCAAATTAGGTTTTAAATTTAGATGTTGCTAATCTTGCTGGGAAAAGGAGCTATTTTAACTTTGGAGTCTGATCATAAATGGACAGGAATTTGTGAAAAGATGCTGAAGTGTATCCTTGAGTGGACAGTATGAAGAGTAGAATGTAACTCCCTTTTTCTAGAATTTTGGGGGTAACTTCATTATAAGTAGGAGGCATTGGCTTGAATGCTGACCAAGTGAGAGAAAGATCCTGATCTACTATTTGGGGGTTCTCCTTTTTTTAATATTAATTTTTAGTTGTCGATGAACCTCTATTTTAATTAATTAATTTATTTATATGTGGTTCTAAGAATCAAACCCAGTGTTCCACACATGCTAGGCACGCTCTCCACCACTGAGCCACAATCCCAGCCCTGGGCAGGGGAGTGGGGTTTCTCCTTTTTGAAAACAAGAAATTAAACAAGGGGTTGGGATTGTGGCTCAGCGCTAGAGCACTCGCCTAGCACGGGCGGGGCCCAGGTTTGATCCTCAGCATCACATAAAAATAAAGGCATTGTGTTGTTCATCTAAACCTAAAAAAATAAATATTAAAAAAAAAAAAGAAATTAAACAAACAAAAGCCAACCTGCCTTGAACTAAAATACAGAAAAGTTTATTCTCTGTGTAAAAATGATATATTCCTATATTTTAATGTTTTTTTTGCAGATTTAAAATTCCATGAGACTTGTGACTTTCATTTACTAATTGTGAAATTTTTTGTGGGGGGTGGGAATACTGGGAATTGAACTAAGGGGCATTCAACCACCAAACCACATCCCCAGCCACCCCACCCAGCTCTAGTTGTGAATTTTTGAAAACTGGTGTTGTATAATATTTGTTCTATTAGAATTGGAGGGAGAATATTGTCAAGCTTTGTGTTTTTTCCTTGGATTTAAATTTTTTTCATTATTTCATTATTGTGATATCCAGAAGTATTTTTCAAGTTTGAAAGTTATTGGGTTAAAATATGCTATTAGGTGAAAAGTTAATATGCACATAAAAGAGATTCAGTCTTTTTTTTTTTTTTTTTTTGAGAAACAAAAAGTTTTAACACAGATGGTATTGCTTCATCCTCTCCTACTAAGCATGTGTCCAAAAGATGTACATTTTTTCCTAAGCACACCAGCCTGCTTGCTTGATTTTTGTCACTCAGTAGCATTTTTTTCATGAACAGAAAATGTTAAATGTTAATGTAAATAAATTTATCAGTCTTTTCTGTATTATTAGAGATTTTTGTGTCCTAATTAAGAAGTTTCACGGTGTGTGGTAGTGTATGCCTGTAATCCTGGCAGCTCGGCAAGCTGAGGCAGGAGAATCACAAGTTCAATGCCAGCCCCAGTAACTTAGGGAGACCTTGTCTCTAAGTTAAATATAAATAAAAAGGCTGGCACAGACACACACTATAGCAGCAGCTTCCCCAGCCTGATGCGGTGGCACAAGCCTGTAATTCCAGTGACAGGGGAGGCTGAGGCAGGAGGATTGTAAGTTCAAGGCCATCCTCAACAATTTAGCAAGACCCTGTCTTAAAATAAAAGGTAAAAAGGACTGAAGATGTGGATCAGTGGTTAAGCACATCTGGGTTCAATCCTGGATACAAAACTAAAACAAAAAGCTTCTTCATACTTAAGTAATGAATTAGTCTTTTCTCCCTCTCTCTGTCTCTGTGTATATAGATATAGTGTGCATGTGTGTGTTTTCTCCCCCACATCTCCCTACATGATACATAATAGGGTTTCCACTCAGGGGTCCTTTATCCCTACTCTTTGTTTATTTTTTGTTTTCCACGTAAACCTTTTGTTTTTGTGATTTTTAAATCACATTTACAAATAAAGGAAAATTCTAGGTCCAAATAGATAACAATGAAGGTACTACTGCTAGAAGGAATGCATGCCCCCCACCTAAAGAGCAAGGGACACCATGCATATCACCATGTAGACTCGGTAATTAGAACAATGAAAAGAACAGGAGACTTGGTATAGTCCATGCAGTACTTTCTGACCCCTCCCCTTCATGCTGCAGAACCAAATAAAAACTGTAGTACCTCAGATGAACCATAATTGGGTCCTGATCACACTGAAAGAACCACCTCCCATTGCTAATATTGGGCCAACAGTGTTAGTTACAGAAAGATATCCATTAACAAATATAAATATCAAAACAACAACAGTTTTGCTTCTTATAAGTACAGCAGTGGATTAATTTCACCTCCCAAGGGTTTAGTCCAAAAACTTCCTATTGGCATTTGCACCAAACAAGGCTCCCCATATTTCAGGCATCATCTGCTGGGCTATGAGATCCAGCTGGCTTTCCAGGGTGTTGGAACCCTTTA
This sequence comes from Marmota flaviventris, assembly GCF_047511675.1. Classification (NCBI taxonomy): domain Eukaryota; kingdom Metazoa; phylum Chordata; class Mammalia; order Rodentia; family Sciuridae; genus Marmota; species Marmota flaviventris. Next base: position 62,156,919 of record NC_092506.1, on the reverse strand, counting down.
TTTTACCATCCCCATTATAGATCTTAACTCTTAACTCCACTATTTCCTCAGGCAGGGAATAGGCTCCTGATCGATCAACATCCTTCTTGGTGACAATTTTGTGTAAATTTTACCAGAGGAAAACCTTGTTTCCTGCAGTGAACAGTCATTAGGGGCTCCAACAACTGGTGCAGAGCTTGGAGGACCAGCTGATCCAGCCCCACTTGATACCTGGTTGTATCTTTTACCACCTTGCTGACTCTCTGTTTTGCTTCATTCAGTAAGTCAATGATAAGGTCACCTCTTGCTCTAAGGATTGATTGGGCCTTGCTTGATTCATCAAATTGGACATCTAAATTTTCTTCTGCTGCTCAATTTGTTTTTCTTTCTTCTCACAGTATTCCATAATATCCAGGGTTTTGGGTTTGCATAAGATGGCTTTTCTCAATGTTGAACTCTTCTTCTGCCTTCACATCTATTTCTTCTGCTTTTTCATTGGCTTCTTGTTCAGTGAAAGCCATCATGTGCTTTGTTGGTAGTGGAATGGGAGTTTCATTCCACTGGGACTTACCTGATTCTGCATGTCAGCATCACTGAGAGCCATGGCAAAAGCAGCACTAGGCCAGTGGGCAACGGAAAAATTAATCCAGTGCTCTTTTATTTTTTGAGAGAGGGTCTTGCTAAGTTGCCCAGACTGTCTTTGAACTTATGATCCTTCTGCCTCAGCCTCAATAACAGCTGAGATTATAGGCATGTGCCATGTTTGGAATTTATTATAAATTTTATAGTGGTTTTTAAATTTGTTTTGCTTTGCCTTTCACATTTAGGTTATAATCCACAGAAATTAGTTTTATGTGTATTGTGAAGTAGATGTCAGATTTTTTGCCTTTTAACTTTCACTTTTTTATTAGAATAATATATATATATATATATATATATATATATATATATTATACATATGTGTGTGTGTGTGTGTGTGTGTGTGTTATAGCCCAGTATGGATACATAATTATCCCTACATTATATATTTTTTGTTTGTTTTGGAGCTATAATTTTGAACCCGGGAACATGCTCCAAATCTGAGCTATACTACCAGCTACCACATAATATTTTGATTGATTGATTGTGGTGCTGGGGATTGTATGCCAGGCAAGAGCTGTACCACTGTAGCCCCACTGTATTAAGATAACCTTTTCCCCCTTGCTTTAACATGTCACTTTTGTAATAATTGTGTATAAATGTATTGGTCTGGTTCTGGAATTCCTATTCTCCTAATTTAGTTTGTCTACCCTTTCAGCAGTACCAGACTATCTTACTCACTATAACTATATACAAGTTGCTGATTTCCCAGAGAGCAAACCTCTTAACTTATTCATTTATTCAAAAGTAAATCTTAACCTTTTGCCCCTATGGGGAAGATTTTTAAATTAAGGTTTTGTTTCAGTCAGCTTTTGCGCTGCTGTGACTAAAAGGACCAGACCAGAACAGAGGAGGAAATTTATTTCGCATCCTGCAGTTTCAGAGGTCTCCAATCCATAGACAGCATGCTCCATTCCTTGGGACTCAAGGCAAAGGCAGGACATAGGACATCATGGCAGAAAAGTGTGGCAGAGGGAACCAGCTTACATGATCAGGAAGTAGGGAGGGAGGTCTCCACTTGCCAGAAGCAAACATGCCCAAAACCACCCCTCAATATCCACCTCCTCCAGCTACACCCTACCACTCAGTTAATCCCAATCAGGGGATTAATTCAATGATTGGGTTAAAACTCTAGAACCCAATCATTTTTCCCCTGAATCTATGTACATTGTCTCACACGTGAGCTTTTGGTGGACACCTTATAGGTCTTGTTGGTCCTTCTCCTTGTATATTTGTCTCCTGCTTCCTTAATTTCTTGTTTCTTAGGGTCTATTTTGTTGATCTTTTCTAATTTTTTGAAAGATATACATAGCTCATTATTTTTTTTGCTTTTTGCACCCTCATACATGCTATATATGTGTGAGTACAATTATATAAAATTTCCCTTTAAGTGCTGTCATTAAATTTGAGATTTTATGAATATGTTTTTGTCTACCTGAAAATAATGTGTATTTTGCATTTATTAGGTGTAAATTCTGCATATGATTACTCAGGGTTATTTTTGGGGGAGTACCAGCGATTGAACTCAGGGGCACTCGACCACTGAGCCATATCCCTAGCCCTATTTTGTATTTTATTTAGACACAGGGTCTCACGGAGTTGCTTAGCACCTTGCCATTGCTAAGGCTGGCTTTGAACTCAAAATCCTCCTGCCTCAGCTTCCTGAGCTGCTGGGATTACAGGTGTGTGCCATCAGGCCAAGTGGATGACTCAGTTTTGTTAATCTTGTAGTTTAGATCTGTGTCCTTATTGAACTTTTCTCTGTTCTATTACTGAAAGAAAAATGTTAAAATCTCTCACTGTGAGGGGCTGGGGTTGTGCCTCAGTGGTGGAGCGTCCACCTAGCATGTGTGAGGACCTGGGTTTGATCCTCAGCACCACATAAAGATAAATAAAGGTATTGTGTCCATCTACAACTAAAAAATATTAAAAAACAAAACCAAAAAAAAAGTCTCACTGTGATTGTGGCTCTATATGTTTACATTTATATTCTTTTCATTTTTATTTTATGTGCTAATAAGATTTTAATGTTTGGCATACATCTTTTAAATTGTTATTTTCTTGATGAGTTGTTTTTTTTTTTTTTTGTGTGTGTGTGTGTGTGTGTGTGTGTACCAGGGATTGAACCCAGCAGTGCTTAACCACTGGGTTAAGTCCTTTAACCACATGCTGGTTTATATTTTATTTAGAGACAGGGTCTTGTCAAGTTGCTTAGGGCCTTGCTAAATTACTGAGGCTGGCTTTGAACTCTCAATCCTCCTGCCTCAGTCTCTGAGTCACTGAGATTACAGGTGTGTGCCACCATGCCTGGCTTGTGAATTGAATCTTTGATCATCATCTCATCGTCTTTATTTCTAGTAATTCTTTTTGCTCTAAAGTTTTCTTCAATTTTTTTAAAAATATTTTTTTAGTTGTAGATGAACACAATACCTTTATTTAATTTATTTATATGTGGTGCTGAGGATCGAACCCAGGGCCTCACATGTGTTAGGGCAAGTACTCTACCACTGAGCCACAACCCCAGCCCTTACTTTAATTTTTGTTTGTTTTGCTTTTACTCCTTTTTTTTTTTTTTTTTTTTTTTTTGAGATAGGATCTCAATAGGTTGCCCAGGCTGGTCTCAACCTGGGCTCAAGGATGTGACGGTACACTGTAACCCCATGGATTGCCAGGGTTGACTGAACTGATCTGGTGGGCCAGGAGGGTGTCCCCTTCCTCCCTCGGTACTCCAGGTCCTACCCTCCCAAAGCTACATGTTTGATCAAAAAAAGTCTTCTCCAGTAGAGGAGAACCATTCTCAGGTAGCTAGCTAGGCTTTCCTATTAGAATCTCCAACCAAGCTTTCAAAAGTAGCCTCAGGTGATCCTCCTGCCTCAGCCTTCTGGGTTGAGTAGCTGGGACTTTAGGAATGCTACTGCATCTGGCTTGCTTTCTTTCTTTCTTTATTTGGGTATCAGATTGAACCCAGAGGTGCTTAATCACTGGTCCACATCTCCAGCTCTCTTTATTTTTTGAGACAGGGTTTTGCTAAATTGCTTAGGGTCTAATTAAGTTGCTGAGGTTGGCTTTGAACTTAGGATCTTCCTGTCTTAGCCTCCTGAGATTACAGGCATGTACCGCTGTTGTGCCCACTGGCTTTACTTTGATAATAATATAATACCATCTTTTGGTTGTGTTTTCTGTCTTTATTTTCAGCCTCTTTATATTCTTAGGTTTCAGATATCTTAATAAGTAGCATATAGTTTAGTCATTAGTTAGGCTTTGTGCTTGTCCAATCAGATAAACTTTTAAAAATTGAAACATCAGTACACTTACATTTAATATAATTATCAATAAACTGGGTATAGTGGGGCATGCCTATAATCCCAGCACCTCCAGAGGCTGAGTCCTTGCTCTCAAGTTCAGGGCCAGACTGAGCAGCTTAGGGGGCTTCTGACTCAAAAATATAAGAAAAATAAAAAGGGGTCGGGATGTGGCTCAGTGGTAGAATGCCCTTGTGTTCAACCCTCACCCAGTTGGGGGGGGGGATTTTGAAATGATTTTCAAAAGACTACAAATAACACAAGGAAGGGAAAAATTGTCTAGGAAAAAAAAAGCACATTAAGAAGATGGTGGATTTATTTTAAAACCAAATATATATATTTTGTGTGTGTGTGTGTGTGTGTGTGTGTGTTTGTAATACTGGAAATTGAACCCACAGGTCTTCCACTAAGCTACATCCCCAGCTCTTTTTTTTTTTTTTTTTTTTTTTGTGCTAGAGATGGAACACAAGAGTGCTTAACCACTGAGCCACATCCCCAGCCCTTGACTCATCTTTTATCCTTATGATACCTTGTTTTTTTGGGGGGAGGGGGGGTTTACTGGAATTTGAACTAAGGGGCACTCAACCACCGAGCCACATCCCTATCCCTGTTTTGTATTTTATTTAGAGAAACAGGTCTCACTGAGTTGCTTAGCCACCTCACCATTGCTGAGGCTGGCATTGAATTCGCAATCCTCTTGCCTCAGCCTCCTGAGCTGTTGGGATTACAGACATGGACCACAGTACCGGCTACATTCTTCTTCTTCTTTTTTTTTAAATATTCTTTTAGTTGTAGTTGGACATGATACCTTTTAAAATTTATTTTTACATGGTGCTGAGGACCGAACCCAGGGCCTCGTACATGCTAGGTAAGTGTTCTACCACTGAGTCACAACCCGCCCCCTTCCCACATTGTTAATGTATAACTTGTGCTATCTGAAATATTTTTCAAGACTTGAGGCTGAATATAATTTTGAAAGACAATTTAATTTTTTCTTTTCTTCAGGCATAACCATATGTGATAACAAATTTATAAGCTCATAATGTAACCAAGAAAGAGAAGTTCCACAAAACTACATTATATGAGAAAAGGCTCAGGCTCCAAAGTACATAGTACACTTGGAGAATAAGTAATAGCCTTCCATGATTGGCAAATGGTGTTAATGTTTGTCAAGGGTGGGAGATGAGACTAGAGACTAGGCTCAAGTTTGATTGTAAAAGTCTTTAAATACCTGCTAAAGACTTGACTTTATCTTATGGATACTGGGGAGCCCTGGAATGTTTTATAAATCGAGAAAAGGTTAACCCATCAGTCCATAGGTTAGGCACAGCACAGTGCTTCCTTTTCTTGTTCTCTTTTGTATGTATGCATGTTTATTTCCTTCAGTGGATTGTAAACTCATTTTAGATACAGACCTTATTTGTTTTTGCATTCTCATCTCTCAACTTCCTTATTTACTAGCAATTAATAGTTTTGGAATGAAGTAAGAAATAAATACTAGTCATCTAAGCATTATAATATTTATTTACTTTTTATCTTTGGTAAGAATATCTAGTGGATATTTATATATTTGCATCTTTCTTGTTTTCAACTTTAATGTGAGTAAAAAAAAATTTTTTTAATTTAGGGCTTTTTTTTAGATCAATTTTAGGTTGACAGCAAAATTGAGAGAAAAGCACCATGATTTCATATACACTCCTTGCCTACGCAAATACTTAGTCTTACCCTTTTTCAGTATCCACCATTAGAGTGGTAGATTTATTTAAAATGATGAATCTACATAATTATTACCTAGAGTCCATCATTTATATTAGGTTTCACTTGAGGTGGTGTACATTCTGTGAATTTGGACAAATGTATAATGATATGTATCCATCATTGTTGTCTCATACAGAGAGTTTTCACACTTTTAAAAAACACAAAAGTTTTGCAAAAAAAAAAAAAAAAAAGCTCATGTATAATGGCATAATTTGGTATGAACATACTTTATATAGTTACAAAAATTTTGCTGTGAATGGATAATTATGAATGTAATGCACTCCGCTATTGTCATATATGTAAGAAATAATAAAAAAAGAAAAAGTTTTAAACATCTTCTGTCCTCTCCCTGTTTATCCCTACTTCTAGCCCCTGGCCAGCTAATATTTTTACTGTTTCCTTAGTTTTGCCTTCTCTAGAATGTCCTATAGTAGTTGGAATCATACAGTCTTTTTAGATTGGCCTCTTACATTTAGAATCATACATTTATAGACGCTACATGTCTCATGGTTTTATAGTTTATTCCTTTTTAGTACTGAATAAATTCCATTGACTGGGTATACTTCAGTTTGTTTATCCACTTACCTATGGAAGGACATTTTAATTGCTTATAACTTTTGGCAGTTATGACTAAAGCAGTAACATCTTTGTGCCACTTTTTTTGTCTTTTCTTTTTTCCTGTGGTGTTGGGAATTGAAACACAAAGTGTTCTCTACCTCTGAGCTATATCCCCAGTCCCCCATATGCATGCTTTATGTGTAGGTAGGTTTTTAGCTCTTTGAGTATTACCACTTTTATCATCCTGAAACTCAGAGAATCTAATAAATATTGTAAAGAAATAAAACACCTTTACTAAAAGGAACTTTGGAGTATAGATACGATGTTATTTAATTCAACAAATATGTGTAACCAAACTCATTCTCTTCATTTAAATATATGATTGTGTAAGTGTGGTTTTTGTTTCATAACTTTAGGAGAAACAAAATATTCAGTGTAGGTCTAGAAAAAGGCTGCTATGTTACTAAACTTCAGTGTTATGGACTGGGTTAGCAACATTAAAGTAGTCTAGCTTGGTTTAATTGATTTTCTGTTTTGCTATAGAATTGCATCACCTAGGGGAGACATCCTTGGATATGATAGTTCAGTGAAGTTGGCTTGCAGCTGAGTTTTTCTACTGTGATCCCAGGTACTTTTCTCAGCTGTCTTTGTTATCATGATGGAACAGTGACTATAAATAATGTTTTTTGCTTAGCTGTGTTCTTAAAATCATAGCATATTATTTAAGCTGTGATTATGATAGTGCATTAATATTTTATAGCAGTGTCTGTGATTTAAGAAATAAGTAGAAAATTATAAATATCTAATTGGTCAGATTCAGTACTATTTGGCCTGTGTAACTGACCAAGAATTGTGAAGTGGGTCATAATTTGTCATTTATGGGTTGCAGGATAATTGAAGCTTCTTCATTTGTACAAACACCAGTCTTACATTCTTTGAATCCTGGGTATTCTTTACAAATCCTCTGTAGTTTTTTGGTTTTACTTTTTATTTTTTGCTATTAAGAGGTGTTTTTTTGTTTTTTGTTTTTTGTTTTCCCAAAAGCTGAGGGCTTTTAATTGAACAGAAGATACAATTTTTGATGAAAGTGATCTAAGCGTTCAATGCATGAATTTAATTTTCTTGCATACGGCAAGGTAGGTGAGCCACAGAATTCTCACACACCATAATATAACAAAGAAACAATGCTGTCAGAGAATTATCTTCAGGTGAAGAAGTTTAAATAGAGTAAGAAATACACTATACATAAACATACCCACAAAAAGCCTAAAACTCAGGTTGTGACAAAGGGACCTACAACTGAAACAAATAAAATTTGAGGGAAAAAAAAAAGGGATTCAGTAATCTTTACAAATAATCTTAAGAGCAGACATTTCTGCATCAGATTGTTAATGACTAAAACACCCCAAAACTTTCAACAGCATTTTAGTGTAACCATGCAGATTTCCATGAAATATTATTTTTTTTTTGCTTATTTCCTTTTTCTTTCTCAAACTCAGCTATCTGATTAAATATATTGAGTAAATTTTGAGGTAAATTTTTTTTAACTCTGCTTTCTGGTTGCTCTTTACTTTTTAGTCCATCTTCTTCTGGAATCTCTGTTTTGTTATCTTCCCCAGAATTGTCCTCTCTTTCATATTCTTGATTTGTATTTACCCAGTATCTTTGCTCGTGTCTACTGAAATCACGTGATCCAGAATAATTGTATTTTTTGTGTTTTTCAACTGACTTCCAAGAGTAGTCTGAACTTGCTGGTGAAGTGGAATACCTCACAGAACCTGGCTCCCACCTTCTATAGTGCTCTTTTCTTCCCTCTATGTCTTTTTCAAATCTCCTGTGACCATACATTTTTATCTTGTCCTCTGAATTCCTATAGAAGGAATCTGAGGAATTTCTTCTACTGGAAAAATGTCTTTCTGATTTATATGGCTTTTCAGTTTTGCTACTACTTGCCTGGGTTTTATAGCTATTGTAAAAATCTCTTGGATCTTCAGACCTACCTCCAAAAATCATCTGGTATTTCAGCTGAAGAGGAAGAAAGAGGGCACTTATCTTTCTCTTTTACCTGTGTCTTTTGATATTGAAACCTGTCTTGCTTTTCCAGTAGTTTTTCCACTTCTTGTTTTTGGTTAAGAAAAGATGCAGAAGTATTACTTGGAACTGGATAGCACTCCTCTTTCCTATTCTGATCTATCTGACTTGAAGATGCCCTAGATGAATGCCTTTTGGAACTGCAAGAAGACTCTGACCGGTTCCTCCTTCGTTTCTTATGCCTTCTGTGATCAGAAGAGGAAGAAGATGAGGAAGAAACTGATTCATCAGCAGAAGAAACACTTGAAGAGGAGGATGATTTTCTTCTTCTTTAGCCTTTTCTCCTCTTGTAAGAGCTTACACAACTTTTCTGCACTTGTTTCTATTTTCTTTGTTTTCTGCTTTTCTTCCTTTTCAGCTTGTTTTTCTCTGCATATATTTATGAAGTTTCTACAAAGCATCCTCTGCATCTTTAAAAGTCTCCTCCAAAGCCAAAGCTTTCTTATAGTAACTTTCAGCATTTAAAAACTTTTCTTCTTCTTCTAGCTGCCCTCCTCTTTCTACAAGTGTTTGGCAGAGGTATTTTTTTGCATTTCTGTGAGTTGGACAGTTTTCCAATGCAAGCTCAAAATCTTCTATTGTTTTGTTCAGACTTCCTTTTGTTGCATATAATGCTCCACGAGCTACCAAAGCTTCCACATTTTGCTTATCTATTTCCAGAGCTTTATTGTATTCATTCATAGCATCCACATGGCGTCCAACCTTAAAATAAAAAATATGGAACGCTTCACGAATTTGCGTGTCATCCTTGCGCAGGGGCCATGCTAATCTTCTCTGTATCGTTCCCATTTTAGTATATGTGCTACCGAAGCGAGCACCTATTAAGAGGTTTTTTAAAAAAAATTGTTGTAAAAGCCAGGCATGGTTGTGCATGCCTGTAATCCCAGCGACTAGGGAGGCTGATGTAGGAGGATCACAACTTGACCAACCTGGACAAGTTATTGACACCCTATCTTAAAATAAGATATAAAGGGGTAGGGACATAGGTCAATGGTAGAGCACTTACCTAGCATGCCTGAGGCCCTGAGTTTGATCCCCAGCTCTGCAAAAAAGAAAATAAATAAAAAAATTGTGCTACATAACTTGTAACAAAAGTTACCATTTTAGGCATTTTTAGGCTTATAGTTCAAGGATATTAAGTACATTCACAGCTGGGTATGGTGACACACACCTGTAATCCCAGCAGCTCAGGAGACAGACAGGAGGATTACAGACAGGTTCAAAGCTATCTTCAGCAATTTAATGAAACGGTAAGCAACCTAGTGACCTTGTCTCAAAAAACTAAAAAGGACTAGTGATATGGCTCAGTGGTTAAGCTCTGTTGGGCTCAATCCTTGGTACCAAAAAAAAAGTAGATTGACATTATTTATACAACCATCACCACTATTCGTCATCCATATAAATTTTGTGTGTGTGTGCGTGCGCAAGCACACGTGCGAATGTTTTGGTTTGGGGGCAATACTGGTAATTGAACCCAGGGCTTTGTGCATTCTAAGATACATCCCCAGCCCTTTTCTTTTAAATTTCAAGAAAGGTTATTGCTAAGTTGTCCAGACTGGCCTCTAAATTGCAGTCTTCCTGCCTCAGCCTCCAGTAGCTGGAATTATACTTGTATAATACCGCACCTGGCCCCATAAGTTTTCTCTCTCTCTCTCTACCAGGGATTGAACCCAGGGGCACTTAACCACTAAGCCACATCCCTAGCCCTTTTTATTTTTTAGGCAGGGCTTCGCTAAGTTGCTGAGGTTGTCTTTGAACTTGGAAACTTCCTGCCTCAGTCTTCTGAGTTGCTGGGATTATGGGTGTACACCACCACGCCCAGCTCCCATAAGTTCTTTAACAGCTTTATTGAGATAAAATTATATAATTCAACCACTTGAAGTGTATGGTTCAGGGGCTGGGGATGTGGCTCAAGCGGTAGCGCGCTCGCCTGGCATGCGTGCGGCCCAGGTTCGATCCTCAGCACCACATACAAACAAAGATGTTGTGCCCGCCAATAACTAAAAGAAATAAATATTAAAAAAAAAAAAAAAGAAGTGTATGGTTCAATGGTATATTATATATATATATAATATATGTGCCATTTACTGTATATTATTATATATTATAGTATATATTATATTTACAAAGTGGTGCAACCTCAAAAAGAATCCCTGAATCCTTTAGCTATCACTATTTCCCCCTCCCCAGATGTAAGCAATCACTAATCTATTTTTTTCTTTCTGTATTTGCCGGTTTTAAACGTGTAATAAATGGAATTAACATATGATCTTTTTTTTTAGAGAGAGAGAGAGAATTTTTTTTAATGTTTATTGTTTTTTAGTTTTCGGCGGACACAACATCTTTGTTTATATGTGGTGCTGAGGATTGAACCCAGGCTGCATGTATGCCAGGTGAGCATGCTACAGCTTGAGCCACATCTCCAGCTCAACATATGATCTTTTTTTAAAAATATTTTTTTTAGTTGTAGTTGGACACAATACCTTTATTTTTATGTGGTGCTGAGGATCGAACCCAGCGCCTCGCACATGCTAGGCAAGCGCTCTACCACTGAGCCATACTCCAGCCCCCATATGATCTTCTTTGACTTGTCTTTTAATGTGGTGTTTTCAAGGTACTTTCTTTTGGTAGCAGGTATCAGTACCTCATTCCTTTTCATGACTGAAAAATATTCCATTGTATGGATAATCACTTTTTGTTTATACGTTCATCAATTGATGGACATTTAGTTTGTTTCCACTTTTTAGCTATTTTGAATAATGCACACTTTATGTTAAAATTTCATTATCAGTTCAGATTATTTTTAGTAATCTGTGACTTTGTAAATCCAGGGGTTACAAATAATACTTCTTGGGTTGTGGGGTACAGTGCCAGAGCAGAGGGTTCCATTCCCAGCACCACAAAAAAAAAAAAAAAAAAAAAGGAAAGAAATAGCTGCCACAATGTCTGACTATCACAGTGTATCCCATTATTATTATATATAATGTACCAATAAAAATTTTTTAAAGGAAAATAAAATAAATGGCAGACATAGGTGCTATAATGCTGTAATCCGGCTACTTTGGAGTCTGAGGCAGGAGGATAACAAGTTCAAGTGCATTCTGGGCAGCCTAGCCAGATCTTGTCTCAAAACTAATACAAAATTTAAAAAGGCCAGGGATGTAGTTCCTTGTGCAAGGTCTTAGGTTCAATCTCCAGTGTTTAAAAAAAGAAAAGGGAAGGAAAGAAAGGAGGAACAGGGCTGGGATTATGGCTTAGCAGCAGAGCGCTTGCCTCGCACATGTGAGGCGCTGGGTTCTATCCTCAGCACCACATAAAAATAAAAAATAAAATAAAGGTATTGTTTTATCTACAACTAAAAAAAAGAAAGGAACAAAGGAGCGAGTGAGGGTGTTATCATTATTTCCAAGCATTTCAGGACTTTCTAGATTATCTTTAGTTATACATTTCTTGTTTAGTTTCACTGAAGGGAGAGAACATATTCTTCATGATTTCAAAACCTTGAAGTTTGTTAAACCTGCTTTATGGACTATACTTGTTTTGTTTTTTTATTTTGGCAGTGGTAGGTTTTGAACCCAGAGCCTTTAAGCATGCTAAGCCACTTCACTACTGATTTATACCCCCACCTGCTAGCACTTGTTTTCAGTTAAGAGATACCTTTGTCTTGAATTATCTTCAGTTTTCCAGTGAAATCTTAGATTGAGAAAGGGGACTATCTTCTAAAATATTAATGGCTTACTGCATTCACTGAGCATGGCCAATCATATTAAGCACTTTGCTGGTATTAAGCAATCAAGATAGGAAATGTTATCCTTATTTTATAAAATTGGGAAGATTAAACTGTACAAGTTACATAGCTAGTAAAGTTGATAGGTAGAATAGACAAATCCATAGAAAGGAAAGTAGATTAGTGGTTACCAAGGTCTGGGGAATGGGAGAAATGGGAAATTAAGTGGTTGTAGGAGTTTTTTTTTTTTTTTTTTTTTTTTTGAGTGATGAAAATGTTCTGGACTTGTTAGTAATGGTGGTTGCACAACTGTCTGAATATACTAAAAATGACTGAATTTTTTGCCTTAAAAGGGCTGTGGCTCAAGCGGTAGTGCACTCGCCTGGCATGCGTGCGGCCCGGGTTCGATCCTCAGCACCACATACAAACAAAGATGTTGTGTCCGCCGAGGACTAAAAAATAAATATTAAAATTCTCTCTCTCTCTCTTAAAAAAAAAAAAGGGCAAATTTTGTGGTATGGGAAAAGTAGAACTAGAATTCAAATCCAGAAGCTGTCTCCTCAAATATTGCCTGTTTACTCGGTAAGAGATTGGAATAGGTTTAATATTTGAAGTAAAAAACTGGAAAGAGTATCTTAAACTATCTTAACTGTATCTTAAAGTAATATCCTGCATATGGTTCATTACAAATTAGCTTTTCTTACTTGAATTTGAAGAATTCTGTTAATCTCAGGTAGAGTTATAGATTTAAATTTGTTACGTTCTAAAAATAAGTTTTCTGATACAGGGAAAGCCATGAAGTTTGTTAATTTTTCTGACTAATGTCTCCTTCAGATCTCATCTGTAAAGTCATTATTCTCTGGGAAGTTTTTTCTTACCATCCAGTCTTATTATAGAAACTGTTCCCTTCCCATAACAACTTCTGTACTTTTTATAACAGCACAATAATTATTTCTGTCTTGCACATTTAACCTTGACAGGACTAAGTTTTAATTACTTTTATATTCATTCAGTCCCTGGCTTTTAGTATGTGCTTGTTCAAATGAAGAAATATGTGAGTAGGTTCAGTTTTGCATTATATTTGCTCTGGGCTACATGTATTTCAAAGATACAGCCCTGTCATTTGGATTAGGTTTCACACCTGAATTGTTTGCTAGTGTTTGTTGTATACTAAGATGAAATAGGAATCCCATTGAGATCATTGGAATGCAAGTTCTTATGTAGAAGTGCAAGAGGGTATAACTAGTATGTTAAAAAAAACATGGTTCAGTTCCAGAAACAGTACTATAAATGCTGAAATTAGGCTAGCATGTCGGTTTTATTTCACTGAAGAGGCATTGTGAATATTATTGTAAAATTTTATAGATTATTTACAAAAAGTCATCCCTTGGTCTCTTCTTGTTTGGTTCCAGGACCCCTTGGATAACTAAATGCATGGATACTCAAATCCTTTATATAAAATGGCTTAGTAAAACCTTGTGTATATCTTCCTGTATGCTTTTTTTCTTGCCGTGTACTTTAAGTCGTTACTTATGATATTTATCATTACTTGTAATACCTAATATAATGTAAATGCTGTGTAAATAGCTATACTGTATTTTGGGGGGAATGGTGACCCCCCCCTCCCAGTGACTCAGGAGGCTGAGACAGGAGGTTCTCACGTTAAAGGCCAGCCTCAGCAATTTAGAGAGGCCCTAAGCAACTGGGTGAGACTCTGTCTCAGAATAAATAATAAACTGGGTGCTGTGGTACATGCCTGTAATCCCAGTGACTCCGGAGGCTGGGGCAGGAAGATTGCAATTCAAACCCAACCTCAGCAATTAATGAGACCCTGTCTAATAAAATATTGAAAAGGCTGAGGATGTGGCTTGGTGGTTAAGCACCCCTGAGTTAAATCCCTAGTATTAAAATAAATAAATAAGTATATAGGTAGGTAGGTGGTAGAAAGATAATAAATTTGGGATATATATTATAGCTCAGTGATAAATTGGCCCTAGGTTAAATCCCCAGTACCCTCCCATCCCCTGCAAAAAAGAAAAAAAAAAAAAAAAAAAAGAAAGAAACTTGATTAGGATTGGGTAAAGATTTGTTATGGGCTGGGGATGTGGCTCAAGCGGTAGCGCGCTCACCTGGCATGTGTGCGGCCCGGGTTGGATCCTCAGCACCACATACAAACAAAGATGTTGTGTCAGCCAAAAACTAAAAAATAAATATTAAAATTAAAAAAAATTTGTTATAATAGCTGGATTTGTGAGTATAATAACAAATCTAGTGTTTTGAGGCAAGGTTGAATGAATCTTGGAGAGTAAAAGGAATAGTTTGTCCTTTCCCTCCCTCCACCCCTTCTTTGTCTTTCAGATTGAACCTAGAGGCTCTACTACTCAACTACATCCCCAACCCTTTTTTTAATTTTTTATTTTGAAACAGTGTCTTGGTAAGTTGCTGAGGATTTTGCAGAGTTCTCCACGCTGACTTTGAACATGGCTATTCTCCTGCCTCAGTCTTATAAGTCGCTGGAATTACAGGTGTGCAACACCACCCCTGACTGGAGAAGTCTTAAATATATGACTTGTTGGAAATTTAACATATTTATATACCCCCGTAACTGCCACTCAAATAAAAATATAAATCATTTCCAGCATTCAGAAGATTCCCTGGCCCTCTTTGCCAGTTGGAAACCCCTTCCTATTCTGACTAAAATTTGCCAGGTTTGAATTTATGTAACTGGAATTATTCAATGTATGTTCTTTGAGTTCCCTTTCCTATGTAGTGTCTGAATTTAACCATGTAGTTTTTTATATTAGTAGGATATGACTTTTGCCTGTGTGAATTTTATGGTGATGCCACAATTTATACATTCTGTTATTGGTAGGTATTTGGATTGCTTCTGGCTTTTTGCCATTATGAATAAACCTGATGTGGCTCAGTGCAGAGCGCTTGCCTAGCACATTGGAGGCACTGAGTTCAAACCTCAGCACCACATAAAAATAAACAGATAAAGTAAAGGTATTGTGTCCATCTACAACTAAAAAAAACTTTTTTTTTAAAAAAAAAGTCGTCTTTATGGTTTTTGCTTCAAATACCATAAACTGCCTCTTTTCTTACTGAGCTTTAGATTTTTTTAAAAAAATAAATGTTTTGTTATTTGCTGTTATGCTAGAACTGTTTTCAGAGGCATTTAAATGTTTAATTTGTTATAATATCAATAATTTTTTACTAGTTTCACTGGGAGTGTGTATTTGTAGCACCTTACACTGTCAGGCTGAAACTATTTCCTTGGTCAGATATTTCCCATTTGGAGCTTGCCATTTTCAGTACTTTAATATCACATTGTCTTATTTACTGTAGGTTAATGATAAATCTTAAAATTTAGTAGTATAAGTTGCCCAGTTTTGTTCTGTAAATTTGCCTTGGCTATTCTAATTTACTTTTTCCTCTCCAAGTAAATTTTTTTTTTGATGCAGGGTACCAAGGATGGAACCCAGGGATGCTTAGCCACTGAGCCATGTCCTCAGCCCTTTTTATATTTTATTTTAAGACAGAGTTTTGCTAAGTTGCTGAGGTTGACTTTGAACTCACTATCTTCCTGTCTCAGTCTCCTAGGTTGTGCCACCGCCACTAGAAATATAATTGATTTTTGTATACTGGCCACCTATACTGAGAATCCTTTTTCCTCTCAGGTTTTTTGTTTGTTTTTAAGTTGTAGATGAACATAATACCTTTATTTGTTTATTTTTATGTGGTGCTGAAGATCAACCCAAGTGCTAGGCAGGTGCTTTACCACTGAGCCACAACCCCAGCACCTCCCTGTCAGGTTTTCATAGGGCATATGAAAAGAGAGGTAGAGGCCAGCATCTGGCCTCTAAAAATTAGCTTAAAATCAAAAGTTTAAGTAACTTTTCATACTAAAATGTAATGTAATTTATGTAATACATACTAAAATGGAAATGACTTGTTATGGATTTTATCATCTCCCAAAGTATTTATATTTTGGGAGGCATTAGAGACTTATTTATCCAGTGCCTTTCTAATTGATAGAATTTCTTGCATTTATTTAATACTTAGTCTGTGCCAAGATAGAAAAATAATTTGGTATGTTTTTGTTCTTGGAAATAATGCTCATTACTAAGGAAATTTCCAACTTTCCACTATTTTTGGCCTAGTGGTCCTTTCCTAAAAATACCAATACAGAATAGAATTGTGAATCTTTGTGATTTCTCTGTGTAAGTAGTGAGATCAGATTCTTTTTTTTTTTTTTTATTTTTTGTAGTTGTAGATGCACAAAATACCTTTATTTAATTTATTTGTTTTATGCAGTATTAATGATTGAACCCAGTGTCCCACACAGGCTAGGCAGGCATTCTGCCACTAGGCTACAACCTCAGCCCAAGATCAGACTCTTCATTTTCCTCAACTCTTAACTAAACACTCTTTCCTGTTACTATTGTTATACTGGGAATGGAACCCAGGACCTCTCATATGCTAAGCAAGCACTGAGTTACATCCTCAAGAAATTGCAGTTCTTCATAGAATTGCCCTTTTCATTTATGTATGTATGTATGTTGAGATAGTGTCTCACTAAATTGTCCAGGCTGACCTCAAATTTGTGATCCTCCTGCCACAGCCTCTGAGTAGCTGGATTATAGGAAGGTACTACTAGTACATGTGCTTTTTTTTTTTTTTTTTTTAATTTGTTCCTTTTAGTTATACATGACAGTAGAATGTTTGGCACATTATGCATACATGAGTATGGCTTATTCTAATTAGGATCCTATTCTTGTGGTCATACATGAGGTGGAGTTACACTGGTAGTGCATTCAAATACAAGACTAGGAATGTTATGTCCCATTAATTCTACTGTCCTTCCTATTTCCCTGCCCACTCTCTTCCCTTCGTTTCCCTTTGTCTAATCCAGTGGACTTATATTCTTTCCTTCTCTACCCTCCCTTGTTGTGGGTTAGCATTCACATATCAGCAAGAACATTCGGCCTTTGGTTTTTTTGCGATTAGCTTATTTCACTTAACATGATATTCTCCAGTACCATCCATTTACCAACAAAAGCCATAATTTCATTCTTCTTTATGGCTGAGTAATATTTCATTGTGTATGTATGTCATATTTTCTGTATCCATTCATCCATTTAAGGACACCTATAGTTCCATATAGTTTGGCTATTGAGCTGCTATAAACATTGTTATGGCTGTGACTGTAGTGATTTTAAGTCTTTTGGGTATAGACAGAGGAGTGGGACAACTTGGTCAAATGGTGGTTCCATTCCAAGTTTTTTAAGGAATCTCGATACTGCTTTCCATAGTGGTTGCACCAATTTGCAGTCCCACCAGTGATGTATGAGTGTACCTTTTCCCCCACATCCTCACCAACACTTATTGTTACTTGTATACTTGATAATTGCCATTCTGACTAGAGTGAGATGGAAACTCCGTGTAGTTTTAATTTGCATTTCTCTAATTCTAGAGGTGTTGAACATTTTTTCATATATTATTTGACCATTTGTATTTCTTCTGTGAAGTGCCTGTTCAGTTCCTTTGCCCATTTATTGATCCGGTTATTTGTTTTTTGGGTGTTAAATTTTTTGAGTTCTCTGTATAACCTGGAGATTAATACTCTAAGATGCAGGTGATAAAGATTTTTCTCCCATTCTGTAGGCTCTCTGTTCACATTCTTGATTGTTTCCTTTGCAGTGAAGAAGCTTTTTAGTTTGATTCCATCCACTTATTCTTTTTTTATATATATTTTATTAGTTGTTGATGGACCTTTATTTATTTATATGTGGTGCTGAGGATCAAACCCCAGTGCCTCACACATCCTAGGCAAGCACTCTACACTGAGCCACAACCCCAGCTCCCCCATTTATTGATTCTTGATTGTACTTCTTGTGCCATAGGAGTCTTGTTGAGGAAGTTGGTTCCTAAGCTGATATGATGTGGGGTTGGGCCTACTTTTTCTTTTAGTAAGTGCAGGGTCTCTGGTCTAATGCCTAAGTCCTTGATCTACTTTGAGTTAATTTTTATGCAGGATGAGAGATAGGGGTTCAATTTTATTCTACTACCTACGGATTTCCAGTTTTCCCAGCACCATTTGTTGAATAGGTTATCTTTGTTCCAATATATGTTTATGGCACCTTCCTCTAGTATGAGGTAACTATATTTATGTGGGTGTGTCTTTGTGTCTTCTATTCTGTTCCATTGGTCTTAATTTAAAGAGATTGTTGCTTTAACAACAATATTGGCAAACTTGGGGGATAGTTGGTTTTTAATTAGGGTTAGTAGAACCATTACAGATATTCTCCATAGAATTAAATTGCAGTTCTTCATAGAATTGCCTGAGAACACAATGTGTTAACTAAGCAAATATGTTTTTCTTTTCAGTTGGAAAAACATCCTTGATCACCAGATTCATGTATGACAGTTTTGACAACACTTATCAGGTAATTTGTTTTTATCAATTTATGATAGTTTTCTATTCTGTATTAGAAGTAACATTCAAGATTTTTAAAAATTTTACTTGTAATATTTACATGTATTCATGAATGTAGAAGCACTTTCTGTAATGTGTAAAATACTATATGTATATATATATATATACACACACATATATATATGATCATATATATGCTTTTTCTCATAGTTCTCAACCTTATTCAATTTGTCTCCTCTCCTAAAGTTTATTGGAAGATCATTTCTATACCATCAGGGAGGGAATTAGAAGTGATAGTGGATGTTTTCTTATAGAGAATTAATCCAAGTCTAGGAATTCTATAACATTTTGATCTATACTTGAAATAGAATAAATGAGTTAATGAAATTAAAAATCATTAACATAAGAAATTTGAGACATTCATAGGTGGAATTAAACAATATGCTCCTTAATAAATGCCAAAGATGAAATTATAGTAGAAATTAGAAAATACTTTGAGATAAATAAAAAGATAAAACACAATATATCAAAGCTAATGGAAGACAGCTTAAAAGCAGTACTATACAGAAAAGATTAAACTAATAACTTAATCTTCCATCTTAAAAAGCTAGAAAAAGAAAAGCCAAGAAAGCTGAAGGAAGAAGTTACTTTAAAATTTAGATTTTATTATTCAGGTATGGTGAACCCAGTAACTAGATCAGGAAATGATTGACAGAAGGCAGGGCTAACCTTAAATGGGAAAAGTTAGGTTTTTTGGTTTTGGTGTTTTTTTCTTTCTTTTTTGCAGTACTGAGGATTGCACCCAGGGCCTTGCACATGTTAGGCCAAGTGCTCTGCCGCTGAGATTTTATCTCTAGCTTGGAAGGCTAGGTTATTATTTTAGAGTTTCAATGTTTCATTATAGAGAAAAGATTAATGGTTGAGGAGATAGATAAGCTAATTATCTTGCTATCATCATTATACAATGTAAACATATATCTGAACATCATTTTGTACCCCATAGACTTGTACAATTTTTATTACTTTTAAAATACATACACACTCAACAAACTAGAAATAGATGGGAACTTTCTCAGAATGGTAAACAGAGTCATTATATTTAATGATGAGAGACTGAATGCTTTCTTCTCTTTTTGGTACCAGGGATTAAATCCATGGGCGTATACCCACTGAGCCACATCCCCAGCCCTTTCTATTTTTTATTTCTAGATAGGGTCTTTCCAGGTTTCTAGGGAGTCTCACTAAATTGCTGAGATTGACCTTGGAGTTGCAAAGTTCCTGGGGTTATAGGCTTGTGCCACTGTACCCAACTCAAAAGCTTTATTCTTTTGTGATTATTATCATTTACCATTTAGAAAAACATTGCTTGTCTTTATGTCTTTGAAGACTTTAAGTGTTGTCTCATTGTTTTCTTCTTCATTCTGATCCATCACCATTTGAGGCATTAGTAATTGTTCACATAGAAATCTGTTAACCTCCTGTACTTTCATTTTTATTTTCCTTTCTGTGTTTTCATTTCCATGATCTACCAAAATCATTGATTTTTATGTTATGGTTAGTAGAACCATTACAGATATTCTCCATAGAATTTTCTTCTTAGACTGTCAACTTCTATCCTAAGTTTTTTGTTCAAGTACTCTTATTATAATTACGTAAAATTTTCTGCCAGCAATTTAGATAAAAACCTCAGATCCTCTAATTCTTTCATAATATTTGTAAACATCAAATTCTGTTTCCTTCTACCTTCTGCTTTCCTACTTTTCTACCTTAAATTCCATGGGAAACATTGTTAAATGTCTAGGCTCCTTTTGGCTCAGTTCATCTGCCGGCAAAATCCATATTGTAATTGAATTCATCATTTCTTTTCTCTTTTTGAATGTTAGTGTTGCTAGTATCAGCTGGGTTATATAAATTCTACTGAGTTTAGTAACTATTTTATATTTATTCTATACTCCTCAAACCTGATCTTTATATCACTATAACCACTATTCTCTGGCCCTTACTTTGAAGACCATGTTTGTTAGGGAAATGGAAGTTAGTGAACAGGAAAACTCTTATTACTTTTTTCCTTACATCAGCTCTAGATATGTAATTATACCAATTCTTTCATTCTAATATGGGAAAGGTCTTCTTCCCATTGAAACGAAAGCTAGTCCCAGCCAGGATATGGTGGCACACACCTATAGTCCCAAGAGCTCAGGAGGCTAAGGCAGGAGGTTCAAAAGTTCAAAGTCAGCCTCAGCAATTTAGCAAGGCCCTAAGCAACTTAGTGAGACCCTGTCTCAAAATTTAAAAAAAAAAAAGTAGGGGAGGGCTGGGGATTTGGCTCAGTGGGTAATCTATGGTACCAAAAAAAAAAAAAAAAAAAAAGCCAAATCCGCAGGCACAGTTTTATATCCTGGGTTCCAGCAATGAACAAATAGACCAAGCCTTGCTCTCAGAGAACTTCTGGTGGGGAAAAATTGTACAAGTTAGCAATCAAATCATGCATCTAGTTAAAAGTGCTATGAAAGAACTTCCTTAAAAGGCTGGATTTGTAGCTCAGTGGTAGAGCACTTGCCTCGCATGTGTGAGGCACTGGGTTCAATCTTCAGCACCACATAAAAATAAGTAAATAAATAAAATGAAAATATTGTGTCTATCTATAACTACCAAAAAAAAAAAAGTACTGCCTTAAAGAAAGAATGGTCACAGTATGGTAATGACTTTGATCTATATAATGCCCAGCCCTAATTTGCTGTTTTTAGAGGAGGAAGAGGGTACCCTTTTTGACTGTTACATATCATGAAATTTATTGGTAGTCAGTTTTAAACTGTTGCCTGTTAACGTCAGTGCATTTGTTTGTTTCAATTAGATTGACGATTAAACCCTCTGGTATGATATTAATTAGAAGTAGAAGAAGAAGACATACTTGTCTTGTTTCTATGCAGTGCTTCTATTTCTTTTCAGCAGAGGGCCCACAAATGCCAGGCTCAGGGACTAAAGAAGTGTTGAGGTTATTGGGGCAGATATGAAGAATTCCTGAGGGTATAAGCTTGAATCTGTGAGAGTAGAACCAAAAATCACAGCATAAAAAATTTGAACTAAGCCTTAAGAATTGGGAGCAAAGACTGTAGAGTTTTCTGGATGTATTAAAAGTACTTTAATTATACCCAAATTCTCTGAGAAATTAAGGAGACCTTTTAAGCATACCAAAAGTGCCATTGATGGGGTGAGGTTATGTGGAATTTGACAAGTAAGGAAAGATTTTGATTCTTTGTGTTAAAGTTGCTAAGGGGAAGCCCAATGTTATGTACTTTGGCACTAAGAGGAGAGGCTAATTTATGATTATTTGCTATGATTTTTTTCATAAGAAGTACAGTACTAGGTCCAAAGATATAAATCTATCAAAGAAAATTTGTGTGACATATAGCACTCTACATTCTTACTTAGAAAAATTGGCTTTAAATTGTTTCAGGTATTTTCTGTGTGTGTGTGTGTGTGTGTGTGTGTGTGTGTGTGTTTATGTGTATGTTACTGGGTTCTAAACCCAGGGATGCTCTACCACTGAACTAAATCCCTAGCCCTTTTTCTTTTTCATTTTGAGACAAAGTCTCACTAAGTTAGGAGGTGCCCAGGTTGGCCTTGAACTTGCAATCCTCCGCCTCAGCCTCCTGAGTAGTTGAGATTACATGTATACACCACTGCACCCAGCTCAAGTATTCTTTAAAGATCAAGAATTGACCATATGTATGTGGAAGTGATTCTCTTAAGTAGCTCTTGTTTTTCACAGTTCCTTTTCTTTTTCCAATTGTAAAACCATAGACTTATCTAACAGTTTCAAGTTTTAGTTTGAACCATATTGTTACAATTTGTATAATTTAAAAATAATAAAACATTGGCAATTTTTATATAGTTCAATTTAATATAAGCTCAGGAAAGATTTCCACAATTGGAGTAAATTCATTCTTTTTTTAAAATTATTTATTCTTATTTGTTATACATGATGGCAAATGCAATTCATTTCATATTACACATATAGAGCACAATTTTTCAAGTCACTGTTGTATACAAAGTATTTTCACACCATCCATGTCTTTATACATGTACTGATGTCTAACTCATTCCACCATCATTCCCCCCTCCCATCCCCTCCCTCCCCTTTGCCCTATATAAAGTTTCTCCATTCCTTCTATGCTCCCCTGCCATTGCCATTATGAGTCAGTATCCTCATATCAAAGAAAACATTCGGCCTTTGGTGTTTGGGGATTGGCTTGCTTCACTTAGCAATATATTCTCCAACTCCATCCATTTACCTGCCAGTGCCATGATTTTATTCTCTTAGGAGTAAATTCATTCTTGAGCAAGATAATGTTGCTCAGAATAACTTTTGAAATTATTTTAGATTTAGAGGACTTATTATTCCAAAGGATATTAGAGATTACCAATAAATATAAGCACAAGATGGCATAGATAAATCAGTAAGTTTTAGGCACATAAGGAACATTTTCAGAAAGATAGTGGTAAATTGAATATACCCTTAACCCTTTAAAGTTAAAGCTCTAAGCAGTGGCACACACCTGTAATCCCAGTGGCTCAGGAGTCTGAGACAGGAGTATCTATTCAAAGCCAGCCTCGGCAATTTAGCAAGTCCCTAAACAACTCAGTAAGACTCATCTCTAAATAAAATACAAAAAAGGGCTAGGGATGTGGCTTAGTGGTTAAGTGTTCCTGAAATCAATACCGGGTAAAAAAAAAAAAAATTTTGTTCTACACAAAATTCTAGTGAGAAATAAATAAAATCCCAACTGGTTGAACCACTTTTTCTTCCTTTCTTCTCCTATAATCAAACCCAGCTTGTGTATACTAGACATTCATTGAGCTATACCTGTAGCCCATGAACCACTTTTCTGATTCAGTGTTTGATTTCATGTTTTTAAATATGCTTTAATTTTTAATAACTCGTTTAGAAAACCCACAATCTACCTGGTTTCTGTTCTGCATAATACAACACAAAGATATGTAGGGGGAAAGTTGATAAGGCACACACATGTACATAAAAAATACATAAGCACATTTACTAATGGGATGATTAATCTTCTGTAGTAGAATTTGCATCGGTATACTTTTTCTGGGTCCTTTGCCACCTTTTTTTCCCCCCTCTCTTTTTTTACCTCCCAAATTTAATTTTGGATTCTTAAACTTATCTACTTTTTCCCTTCATTGTTCTAGTCTTTGCCTTTTTCCCACTCTTTCACTGTTTCTCCTTTTTCCCCCCTCTTCCTTGATGGGCAAAGTAGCAGCCAGATAACAGAATATTTCATTATTTGGATCATAGAAGGAAGCTGATAATCATTGTGTAGTATGAGGAAAAAGTTTTCCTTGCCTAATTTTCTTTTTTAAAAATATTCTTTTTAGTGGTAGATGGTAGATGGACACAATATATTTGTGTGTGTGTGTGTGTGTGTCTGTCTGTCTGTCTGTCTCCTTATTTTTATGTGGTGTTGAGGATTGAGCCTAGTGCCTTACATGTGAGGCAAGCACTCTACCACTGAGCCACAATTCCAGTTCCTAATTTTCTTTTTTTTTATATATCTTTATTTTATTTATTCATTTATTTATTTTACATGGTGCTGAGGATTGAATCCAGTTCCTCATGCATGTGAGGCAATTGCTCAACCACTGAGCTACAACCCCAGCCCTGCCTAATTTTCTTTTATATTGGAAAAACTATCTCTTTTAAAAATCATATTTCTGGGTCTCTGGAAATCTGTGGCATTAGGACAGTTGACAAGCCATTATATAGGAAATTCAGGCAGAACAACAATTCACATCAGCAATATTGTATAAAATTACTAGTGGAACAAATAGCACCATTCTGCCTGGGGAATATTCAGAATAATCTTCAAACTAGGGTTCAAATACAGATGTTTGAATATTCAAATATAAATATGCAAACTAAAATTCTTTGGTCTTGTTATCTGTAAAATGAGAGAAACAAGGATGAGAATAAGTTACCTTGCAGGAATGTTTGATGATTAGAAATGATCATATAAAGAGCCTAAAGTAATTCCTAACAAAGAGAAGTGCTTAATATGTGGAAGCCATTATTACTGAAAATTTTATTTCTTCTTACTTGGCTATAGTGTATCTATTTGTTGTTTCTTCTACAATCATGAATCCCATTTGCACCTTAACTGCTGGCCACACCATTATTTGTTAACTTTGTCTTGTTTTGTTTTATAGGCAACAATTGGCATTGACTTTTTATCAAAAACCATGTACTTGGAGGATCGAACAGTGAGTAATGCTTTCAATGTGCAGTTTTCTCCAACACTCCAGGTTAGAAAACTCAGATAAACTATTATCAGTTACTGTCACCATCAGAAGTACTTAGCAGTTACCAAAGTTGGTGTATAGGCCTTGAGAAAAACTGTTATTACCACGAGTTGTTTTTCACATTCTGACTTTTTATACCCAATTGAAGATCCAAAGAGGAAGAGAACGTCAAGTGTTTTGTAAAATACTAATATCCCTAGCCCTGTTAAACAAAATTTGTTGTCTTGATTTGGAAAAATGACAAGAGAGAGCTTTAAGAGAGAAAAGAATTTTCACGAAGAAATCAGAGTTGCTGAAGACCTTTGGAATATCATTTGAGACATTCAGAAATCTATCATTCAAATATTATGCTTTTGTGAACTTCCAAGATTTTCTTTGTCATAATAGGATATGTTCCAAAGTGACTAAATAGGAAGAAATAATGTATATTTGCACTTGCATATTTATCTTCCATTCTTTTTGAGTTTTCCCTTTTAAATACAATGTAAATTCTATATTCTAGCTTACTCTTCCTTGAAATGATTCCTGTCACCTAAATAATAAATAAGTTAGATGCAATATTGCAAGACCTGCATCCCCCAAAAACTATTTTATCTCCAGTGTTATTTCTTATTAGTGTGAATTTTTTCTTTTGGATGTTTTCTTTTGTCTTCATATATAATTACCATTTCTTAAACCTTGAAAGCTGGGAAACTGCTTTACACTGGTAAGAAAACTTGATGCTTGTTTTCACACTTTTCATCTTATAATGTAGATGTGAGAAAGTAAAGAAATTTTTATGTAGGGTTGCAGAAAGATATTTCTCCTTTTTGATGCATTATCTATAATGTTCTGGGGAGAAAGAAGTACAGTAGTGAAAGATATCAGAGCTGGAGATGTAGCTCAGTGGTAGAGTGCTCACCTAACATGCAGAAGGCCCTGGATACAGTTGCCAGCACTGCAAAATAAAAAACAAAGCAAAACAAAAAACCATGCTTGTAATCCCAGCTACTCCACAGGCCGAGGCTGGAAGAGCACAAATTCAAGGCCAGCCTGGGCAGCTTAATGAGACCCTGACTGAAAATAAAATTAAAAGGATTAGGGATATAGCTTAGGGGTGAAGTGCTGGTTTAACCCAGGGTTCAATCCCAATACTGGAGGTGGGGAGACAAAAAAAAATCCATTGTTCTAGACCCAGTGGGAAAGACGTTTTAGCTTCAGAGAGGCTTTCAAAAAGCTTAATTCCTTTACTCTTGTTAGCTTGAGCTGCTCATTGACATTTTCCTTCATTTTATCTTTTATGTTCAGTATTTGAACATCAGTAGTCTACTCTTTGTCATCTGGAAGACAGGGATTTTAAAAGATTAGAAGGAGAGAAAGAAGTGAATTCATATTTCTAGTTCTGTGTCATCTTTCACAGTGGCATTTTTCAGTCATGTACCTTCACAGTGAGCAAATTTTTCATATTATATTTTTTTGTAAAGGGAGTTTTATGTTAATTTTCATTCCTTACTTCCTTGCAACCTCTTGCATGAGTCTTCTTTCTACCTTTCATCCTCCCCCTTTACAAAAAACATTATTTCTTTTTTTTCTTTTCGTTTTTTTCCCCAAGTATTAGTTTTTTTGTTTTTGTTTTGGTTTTTTTTTTTTTTTTTTATTTATTTTTTCCCATCCCACAGATCAGGCTGCAGCTGTGGGATACTGCGGGTCAGGAACGTTTCCGTAGCCTCATTCCCAGTTACATCCGTGATTCTGCTGCAGCTGTAGTAGTTTACGATATCACAAGTAGGTATATTGCAACGGGTTGACCTTTCTTATTTTTCTTGCTTGTTTGACTGATTTTGTTGTTAGGTACGATTGCAATTATGGGACACAGCAGGTCAAGAGCGGTTCAGGAGCTTGATTCCTAGCTACATTCGTGACTCCACTGTGGCAGTTGTTGTTTATGATATCACAAGTGAGTGGGGGGAATTATGCATTTCTGATCTTCTTCAACCTCTAGCTTACCTGCATGCATGTTCTTGTCTTGTGCTTGTTTTCCTTACTGGCATGTAAAAATAAGTTTTGTCATAGCAAACTTTATCACAGACCAGCCAGGTCAGAAGTACTTGCTTTGGTGTTTGTACCAATATGCTTCATTTCTACTGTGCCAAGTTTTTCACCCCAGAATTGTCTTTCAGGTCCAATTATGAATCTTTTTAAAATATTTTCTTAATATCCTTTTGTCCCTAAGCCATGCCATAATTATAGTGGAATTATAGTCTCCTTTTTCATTTAATTTGATCTCAGATTTCTCTAATATAAAAGTATTCTGCATCTAAGCCTCTTGCAAAGTTTTCTAAATCTTACCAGGCTCTGTTGAGGCTATTAAAAGCTTCTGCTAGCCAGCTTTTCTCTGCTTCCTCCTTCCAGCCATTCTTTCTTTAGTGAGGAAGACAGAGAAAACATAATGTGCACGTCTCTATTGATGATTTTTGTTTGAGCCATATCTAGATTCTTTGACATACTTTGCTGCTAACAAATCACACTTAGGTTTCTCTTCAAGAAAAATGTTTAAATGGGAAATGAAACAAGTAATGTTCTTTTTCTTTTCCCCAAAGACTGAGCAATGCCTTTGACTTTTGAAGTGACTAAATTTTCCATG
Organism: Marmota flaviventris; assembly: GCF_047511675.1. Taxonomy (NCBI): domain Eukaryota; kingdom Metazoa; phylum Chordata; class Mammalia; order Rodentia; family Sciuridae; genus Marmota; species Marmota flaviventris. The sequence continues at coordinate 62,129,485 of NC_092506.1, read as the reverse complement.
GCACATTGGAGACTGACAGGAAATGCTCTGTGATTGAAATTGTCTTTGTAAATTGGTTTATCTGTATACATAAGGCAATGTTTAATCATTCCATATAGTGGTCCATACTTTATGAAAAAACCAAGATTATATAGCATCTTGGACTTCTTTAAATTATTTTTATTGATTTGAGCTGGTAATAATATTACTAGATATCTTTGTATATTTGCTCAGACATCATAGGTACTAAATAGTAATTGCAATGACAAGATTAGAATTTAGAAGATTGCATCCAGGGATTTTTTTTCCTTTTTTTTTTTTGATAAGTACTATATGCAATCTTTATTCTCTTGCAGCTTTACTTTGGGTTGCTGTTTTTTTTTTTTTTTTTTTTTTTTAAGTATGTTCATTGTTACACATTGACCAGTTTTGTAGCTTTGACATGTTTGTGCTCACTTTAACCAAAGCAAATGAAACTTGGTATATTTTTCTTTAAAAATTCCATAGATATATTAAAATATTAATAAATTGTTTTCTTTAGCCACTGTGAAAAAGATTTTGAAGTACTCTATTTAGAACCTATTACTAGCACCATCCCAATAAAAGAAAAAAATCTAATACTGGAAAAGATGAATTCTTTTAGAAGTGATTCTGGTGCATAAAACTAATAAACTTCAGGATACAGTGATCACAAACTGAATAAGCAACACAAACACAGTGGTGTTGAAAGCTATTTGAAGGCTTTACAAATTTTTCTGGATGTGTTGGGACTTACTGGCTGACATACTTTTGGAAATGCTTTCTTTGTCATATTTGGTATGTGTAAGTGATCAAAAAAAGCATTGTGGCAATATAACACCATATTATCTGCCATAGCTGTCCTTACATTTTAAAAAGTTTTAAATTTTTTTCCAATTATATACTACATTGTGCTTATTTGATTATTATTTTTAAAAAAGTTAACTTATATATAGAAGGAACCTTGAGGATTTTATTATTCAGATTTGTTTAGATGGTTGACAGATGTAATCAGATAAAATGGAGTTATGTTGTAGGCACATTAAAAGTGGGTTCATAATGTGCCATCCCTCTTCCAACTTGCAGGGTATTTGAGGGAGTGCTGTCTGTCACTTAAGTAGCATTTCAGTAACACTAATCTCTCTGTCCACCCTCCTATACCAGATGTTAACTCATTCCAGCAAACTACAAAATGGATTGATGATGTCAGAACAGAAAGAGGAAGTGATGTTATCATCATGCTAGTAGGAAATAAAACAGATCTTGCTGACAAGAGGTATGAAGTGGGTTTTTTTGTGTGTGTGTGGAATATCTTGTTTTTTGTGTTTAGCTATTGTTACTTTTCTTCATTAAAAAGTTGTTTTGAAAGGAGGTATGTTTAATCCTCAATTTAAGCTTTTCTTTAGTATGAGAATCTGAAATATTTAATATGTAAACACTAAACTCAGTACTTAGGGGAAAATGAGTTATTTTGTGGAAGCCCATGTAAAAAAATCTCTTGTATAAGATTGTTTAAACATGAAGCCTGTACATATTTTTTATTTTTAAAGTCTCTCATAAGAGGAAACAGTGTTTTGTTAGAGAACAAACCATTTTTTAAAACATCTTTTAAAAATTATGATTAAGTATACACACTTTATAATCTCATTTGTTAAATTCAGTGGTATAGGCTTTTTTGTGTATGTGATTTTATTTTATTTTTAAAATTTTTTTTAATTGTATGATTGAGCCAGACTGTGTAGTTGAACTGAATATCTTAATTGTGGAAGTCAAAAGTGCAAAGCCATATCGAAGCCATAGGATACAAAGTATATTTACGTATACTTTGTATAACTTTGTATAGCCACAGGATACAAAGTTTCAAGAAAAGTCTTTCTTAATTTAATTCTTTATTTTTGCAGTACTGGGGATTGAACCAAGGGTGCTCAACCACTGAGCTTCATCCCCAGCCATTTTATTTATTTATTTATTTATCTTTGATGGACACAGTATTTTAATATGGTGTTGAGGATCGAACCCAGTGCCTCACACATGGTAGGCAAGCATTCTTCCACTGAGCCACAATGTCAGGTGCCGCCCCCACCCCCCCTTTATTTATTTTTGAGACAAGGTCTCACTAAGTTGTTGAGGCTGACCTCAGGTTGGATCTTCTGCCTCAGCCTCTTTAGCCTTTGGGATTACAGGTATGTGCCACTGCACCAGACTAAAATCTCTTAATTTAAAAGTAAATTCAAATATGACTTCATCTTTTGTAATCAAATTTTTTGTACATGAATTGCTTATGATGCAAATTTGGCTTTTTTAATGTATTCAGTATGAAAAGTTGAAGATTATATTGTTAAATTTACTCAAGTTCCTAAGGACCTTTATTGTTATATAGAAAGATATAGGACGATTGTACGTCTGCATTGTTTCTCCTTTATAGCCAGAGTCATCTATGGAGGATGCTTTTAAAAGTGTCTGTTCTTTTATTTTTTTTTGGGGGGGGGGGTCGGGTATTACTAAGGCTTGAACCCAGGGAGAGCTCTATTACTGAGCCATATCCCCAGCTCTTTTTATTTTTTGAGACAGGGTCTCACTAAGTTGCTGAGACTAGCCTCAAGCTTTGTATCTTCCTGCTTCAGCCTCCCAAGTTGCTGGGATAACAGGTCTGCGCCACCACACCTGGCTATTACTTAATATTTCAATTGAGTGCACAAATGCTAGAAATTTTAATAATTTTCTTTAATGTAATATTTGTCAACAGCTTTGGGGTTACCAGCTTTCTTAGTAATTTTTGCCAGAGTATCACCTCTCACCTTTTAATTTTTCCAAGAATAGAGCTTGTTCTTTACACTAAAATGACTTCCATATGAGTGAAAGATTTCGTTGTTTAGCAAAAAATCACTAAAAGAAAATGTTTTGGTCAATGTTTAGTAGAGAGGGTGGCCTTATATAAGCATGACATGAAATTCTGAAGTTATAAAGGAAAAGATTGTTCAGTTTGAATACATAAGGGTCATATTCATTTAAAAGATTGACAGTAATTCAGAACATTGATAATACACAGTGTTGTCAAAAGTTTGAATAAGCAAAAACTCTCATACACTAAAAAGTAGCTGTTAGTGGGAGGGGCAGTTTGACAATATTATAATTTAAAATACTCACTGACTCAAATCTACCTCTAGTATTCCTTAGAGAAGCCCACAAAACACTCAAAGATGACCATATAAGAATTTTATTGCAACATTACTATAATGCTAAAAATTTTAAATAATTCAAATGTCTGTCATGAGCAGATAGGATATATAATTTTGGGAAGTATTGAAAATACTTAGTAACGATTAGAAAGAAAGACGAATTTATTAATAATCTACCATATATCTAACACATGAAGTTTAAAAAAGCACTTGATCGGTATATCTAATATGACATCTTTCTGTTTAAAAAGATGGTAGAAATATTTATTTGCTTAAAACAATTTTAGATAAGAATACATGAAAATTAACCATAGTTACCTTTGGGAAGGAAGCGAGATTATGATGGATTTTATTATTGATTAATCTTTTGTAGTACTGGAGATTGAACCCAGGAGCACTCTACCACTGACCTCCCCAGCCTGTCTTTCCTCCCTTCCCTCCTTTCTTTCTTCTGTGATTGAACCAGGGGCACTTTACTACTGAACTAAGTCCCCAGCTCTTTTTATTTTTTATTTTGAGACAAGGTAAGATGCTTAAAGCCTTACTAAATTTCTGAGACTGGCCTCCTCATGCCTCAGCCTCCTGAGCTGCTGGCCTTTTCCTTTTTAATTTGAGATGGAGATGTAGCTCAGTGGCAAAGCACTTCCCTAGCGTTCCTGAGTTCCTGGATCCCCAGTACCACAAAAAATAAATGAAGAACATGACTGTGCATGGTGGCTCAGGCCTATAATCTCAGTTACTCAGGAGTCTGTAGGTATGATACTCAAATGAATAGTTATGAGGAAGGAAGGGTTGATGTATAATGCCAGGAATAGTGGCTTATGCCTGTAATAAGTGATTGTGGAAGCCAAGGCAGAAGGATTGCAGTTTTGAGGACAGCCTCAGCAATTTAGCAAGACTCCATCTCAAAAAGTAAAAAGGACAGGGGAAAAGCACAGTAATAAGGCACCCCCAGGTTCAACCCCAAGAAACGAAAGACAAATATGGTATATAATATACAATTACATAATAAGAATATACTTATAATGATTTAAATAATATATTATTTGCTATATATTATTATTACATGCATATATGTGTATATATAAACTCTAGATAGTGATTTCAACTTACTTTAATGCATTTGTGTCAATTTTTTTTTAAATATCCACAGATTAGGACTTTTGGTTTAAGGGAGAGAAGTAAACCATTAAAAAAAACAGGGGGCTGGGATTGTGGCTCAGTGGTAGAGCGCTCGCCTAGCACGTGCGAGGCCATGGGTTCGATCCTCAGCATCACATTAAAATAAATAAATAAAATAAAGATATTGCGTTTAACTACAACTAAAAAATGATTTTTTTAAGTAGGTTATTAAGTTTTGGTTTTGTGGGGTTTGGGAGGATTTGTTTTGTTTTGTTTTTGTTTTGTGGTTCTGGGTATCAAACCCAGGGCCTTTACCTCTGTCATTGAGTCACATTCCCAGCCTGTAAGTTTTATTTGTTTATTTGTTTGTTTTGTTTTGGTACTGGGGATTGAACTCAGGGGCACTCAACCACTGAGCCACATCCCCAGCCCTACTTGTATTTTATTTAAAGACAGGGTCTCACTGAGTTGCTTAGTAATCTTGCTGTTGCTGAGGCTGACTTTGAACTCTCAATCCTCCTGCCTCAATCTGCTGGGATTACAGGCATGCACCCCATGCCTGGATAAGTTTGTTTGTTTGTTTTTACTTTATTTATTTAGTTTTTATGTAGTGCTGAGGATGGAACCCAGTGCCTCAGGCTCCACCACTAAGCCACAACCCCAGCCACCCCCCACCCCCAAGTTTTCAATTGTAAAAAAATCACAGGATGAGGGCTGGGTTTGTGGCTCAGTGGTAGAGTACTTGCCTAGCACGCGTGAGGCATTGTTATTTATTTTAAAATAAATAAATAAATCTACAATAAATACATCTACAACTGAAAACAACAATAACAAATACATACACACACTCAGAGGATGAGCCAGGTAGTACACTCCTGTAATCCCAGCTGCTGAGAAGGCCAAGCAAAAGATCTCAAGTTTGAAGCCAGCCTGAGCATCTTAGCGAATTTTTTTAAGTTTGTATTATTATTTTTTTAATATTTTTTAGTTGTAGTTGTCAATATCTTTATTTTATTTATTTATTTATTTAAAAATTTTTTTTGTAGTTGCACAGAATGCCTTTATTTTATTTATTTATTTTTATGTAGTGCTGAGGATGGAACCCAGGGCCTCACACATGCTAGGCGAGAGCTCTACCGCTAAGCCACAACCCCAGCCCCAAGTTTGTATTATTTTTAAAATAGTTTAAAAAGATTTTTTTTTTTTTAATGTCTGGGGATATAGCTCAGTGGTAGAGCATCTCTGGGTTCATTCCCAGTACCACCAAAACAAAAGAAAAATGTTACCAGACAAGTAAAAGCAAATCTGTAAAAAAAACAAAACAAAAAAACAAACATCTTTTAAGCCCGGTGTGGTCACAGATCCATATAATCCCAGCTACTGGGGAGGCTAAGGAAGGAGGAATGCAAGTTCAAGGCCAGCCTGTGAATTTAGCAAGACCCCTATCTCAAAATAAAATTTAATGGCTGGGGTTGTAGCTCAGTGGTGGAGCACTTGCCTAGCATGTGTGAGGCACTGGGTACGATCCTCAGCACCACATAAAAACAAATAAAATAAAGAATGTTTGAAGCATTATGTTCCCTTTTAAAAATAAATAAATAAGGGGTTGGGGCTGTAACTCAGTGGTAGAGCACCTGCCTCGAACATGTGAGGCACTGGGTTTGATCTTCAGCACCACATAAAAGTAAATAAATTGTGTCCATCTACAACTAAAAAATATTTTACAAGAATAGTTTTAAAAATAAATAAATAAAATTTAAAAGAGGTTGGGGATTGTAGCTGAGAGATAAATTGTTCTGGGGTTAAATTTCCAGTACAAAAAAAGAAAATAAGTGTGTGTTTATACCTTTTTATTGATTAAACAGGGTACACAACTGTAATCCCATCTGTTCTGGAGACTGAGGCAGGAGAATGAGAGTTCAAAGCCACCCTCAGCAATCTAACAAGGCACTAAGCAATTCAGTGAGACCCTGTCTCTAAATAAAATACAAAATTGGGCTGGGGATGTGGCTCAGTGGTTGAGTGCTGAATTCAATCCTCACTACCAAAAAAAAAGTTAAATATAACACATACACACACAAATGTACAAAGTTTAAGTGTAGTGGATATTTTTCCCCCCTTTAGTTTTTGGTATTGGGATTGAGCCTAGGAATGCTTTACCACTAAGCTACATTCCCAGTCCTTTTTTGAGACAGGGTCTTGCTGAGTTGCTTAGGGTTTCACTTAAGTTACTGAGGCTCATCTCAAACTTTGATCCTCTTGACTCTGCCTCTAGAGTCCCTGGGATTATAGGAATGAGCCAATGCACCCAGCCCACAAATTTTTAGATTAATATTGCCTGTATAACCACCATCTATATGTAGAAAAGTTTTTTCAAAACTCTGTTTATAATCTTAATAATGTCATATTTCAAAAGTAAGAATTTATCTTTTTTCTACAGGCAAGTTTCAATTGAGGAAGGAGAGAGGAAAGCCAAAGAACTGAATGTTATGTTCATTGAAACCAGTGCAAAAGCAGGATACAATGTAAAGCAGGTACATGTCCATTGAGTATTGAAAAACATGAAATAATTGCATGAGTGTTCTGTTCTATAGTGTACAGTTTTCATCCAGTTAGTAACAAGGCCTCATGAATTAGCAACATTTCAGATAGTGAAAAAAGTAAAAATGAAGCATGGGAAATGGGAAAATAAAAACTTTTTAGATTATACACAGGACAACTCTTTTTTTGATTGCAAAGTTGTAAACTTTCCATACTCTTACTATATTCCTACCTGAAAGTAAGCTTTCCTAGTTTCAGAGGTGGCAAGATTGTGATAAATGAAAGTAATTATTCATTGTCAGTTTTGCATGTGGTAAAAGTACATTTTGGTGAATTTATTCTTAATAAACTGCTGGTGTTTAAACAGTGTTAACAACAGGAATGTTTCAATGGAAGAGAGCAAGAAAATATAGAAATCTCACATTACAAAGTTTTTTTTTTTTAACTACAAGTGATAAAGTAAAATCCTTTCAATTAGGATGAGCCTCATGGGGAAAAAAATCTCTATATTGTTTTCATTTTTGCACAGTATTTTCCATTCCCTCCTTGTCTTGTACTATTAAGATGTCAGGTACATCTCCTCTGACATTTCCTACCCTACCTCCTGGCTAGGCTAATAATTTGTGTTTTCACAGACCCCTTGCTCCTGTGAAATCACTATTATGGAATCTTACCACAATGTATTGAAAATCAGTCTCTTTCTTTATCTCTCCCCATCCCCTTCAAAATTACATAGTCCCAGAACTTAGCAATGTGTGTGGAAGTATAGCAAACTAGTTGAACCTGTAGAAGTCACGGGCAATTTATTTTTGAGTAATAGAAGTTACTACAATATTATAATGAGCCAGTGTTCCAGGAAAAAGCAGTAGGTAACTTCATCTGAATTTCTCTATTAAAAACATTTTGATAAGGTTTTGAACTAGTAGCTTTTATGTCATGCTACAGAATATCTTTTTTTGGGTTAATGTTTTGAAGTTCTAGGATCATCAGCAAATATAGAACACTACTGATAACTAGGATCTTCATGATGTTTAATCACTCCCAAATTAACAGCTTTATTTAAGTATAAGTTGTATATCCTAATCCAAAGTGCTCCAAAACCTGAAGTGTTTTGATCACCTACCAGATTTCCTAAGTGGAAAATTCTACACCTGACCTTACAGGTACATTCAGATTATTGCAATAAATTACCTTCAGTCTGTGTGTATAGGAAACAGGAATGAATTTTAGATTTGACTTGAGCCCCATACCCAAGATGCCTTATTATATATCTATATATACAAATATTCTAAAATCTGAAATCCAGTAGCAAGCATTTCAAAAAGAGATATGATATGATTTATATAATTATATGTGACATATTCTTTATATACTGTTTATATGTCATAAATTTTGCTTAGTTTAAATGTACAGGTCAATTATTTTAGTAAATCTATGGCATTGTACAACTATTGCCACAATCTGACTTTAGAATATTTTCATCACCAAGCACATGATTTTTTTCTGAAAACCTGACCAATATAGACAGATATAACTATATTGTGATAATGCAGAGAGATTTATTTTATAAAAGTATTGTCCTGAATTCAAAACCATTTACTACTTTGTTCTTCTTATTTATATGGTATGTGTGAACATCTGGTTTTGCTGAAGTTCCTGATTCTATTGGGACTTGATATTACCATTCTTTTAAATATACATATAATGAAAATTACTTCTAAATTTTTGGAACAGATCTACCTTTATTTATTTATTTACTTATTTTAGCTTCCATCTTTTTTTAATATTTATTTTTTAGTTGTAGTTGGACACAATATCTTTATTTCATTTTTATGTGGTGCTGAGAATCAAACCCAGGGCGTCGTACATGCTAGGCAAGAGCTCTACCACTGAGCCACAGCCCAGCCCAGCTTCCATCTTAACTCACAAAAACCATTACCTGTTTTCACTTTATAGGGATAGGATTTTATTTCAGTATTTGGAGACCATGCTTTGTTAACTTATATAATTCAGTCAAGGTGGAAAAATCCTGGAACCCCCAAATGAGAGGATGATATAAAAAAGAAACTAAAATCTTAATAATAGACATTTAAGCTGGCTGTGGCAGCATCCATCTGTAATCCCATGACCTCAGGAGGCTGAGGCAGGAGGATCATAAGTTTGAGACTGACCTCAGCAATTTAGGGAGACCTTATCTCAAAATAAAAAAACAAAGGGATGGGGAAGTAGTTCAATGGTAGAGTGCCTCTGGGTTCAATCCCAATTACTGAAAAAAAGCACATTTAAGTAATAGGGTAAAATCTTTTCCCTTGCAACTAGTAATGATTAATCATGTAAAATTTATTTCTGTCAAGAGAAAATGACTTGTTAATTTGTCATATTAACTAAGAAATACATTGCCTTTTTTTTCCCCTCCCCTTTTATTTTTTTCGTACTGGGGATTGAACCAGGGGACTTAACCACTGAGCCATATCCCTAGGCCTCCCCCCCCCCCTTTTTTAAATAAATAAATATATAAAATTTAGAGACAGGGTCTCCTTGAGTTGCTTAGGGCCTCAATAAATTGTTGAAACGGGCTTTGAACTCACGATCCTCCTGCGTTACTTAGCCTCTCAAACCGCTGGGATTACAGGCATGTACCACCATACCCAATTGCATTATTTTGAGGGGTAGGCAGGGGCTACCAGGGATTGAAATCAGAGGCACTCAACCACTGAGCCACATCCCCAGCCTTATTTTGTATTTTATTTAGAGACAGGGTCTGAGTTGCTTAGCATCTCACTTTTGCTGAGGCTGGGTTTGAACTTGCAATCCTCCTGTCTCAGCCTCCCGAGCCCCTGAGATTACAGGCCTGCACCACTGCACCCAGCCTCACTGCATTATTTTTGATGGTTCCCTGTATGTTGAATTTTTTATAACATGCCACCTCTTTTCTTTCTTTTTTTTTTTTTAATAATTTTTTATTTGTAGATAGACTCAACATCTTTTATTTATTTATTTATTTTTATGTGGTGCTGAGGATTGAACCCTCAGCCTCACACAGGGGAGGCACGTGCTCTACCACTGAGCCACAACCCAGCCCCATAACATGCCACCTCTTTTCATTCATTCTCATCTCTCCTGAAATCAGAAATGTTCCCAGTATACATTTTGGATAGATGGCCAAAATTGAATATTAGTATATAGAATGAATTTCTGAAATACAAAAATAAATCTAAAACTTTATCCTAAAAACATAATCAGAATTTGATATAGTGCCATATTTTCAGTTACAGTACTTTTTTTTAACTACCTATTTTTATATTGGTGGGGGAATGCTAATTTTTGCTTCTTATTTTCTATAAAATGTTTCCACCACACTCTATATTATTTATCATAAAATCAACGGATACTGGAGATTTTCCTGATGCATGAAATTTTGAACTGACAAAAGTTGGTATTTTTTTTTTTTGATACTCTACTTTTCACTCAATGCTAATATATCATAACTTCTAAAACATTAGAATTATCTAATTTTGTACTAATTAATTTTTTAATTTAATATTTTTTTTGTGTTTGTATGGTACTAGGGATTGAACAAGGGACAGGGAGCACTATACCACTGAGCTACATCTTAGCCCATTTTTTAATTTTTATTTTGAGACAGAGTTTCCCAGATTGAATTTACTATCTATCCCCCGTCTCAGCCTCCCAAATCTCTGGGATTATAGAGGCATGCCCCACTGTGCCCGGCCTAATTAAATTTTTATTATCACCTATTGGGTTAAGAAAGGCATAATCTTCCTAAAGTTATCTATTATATTGTGTCAATCTATTCATTTAGCTTTTGTAAGTTTTTACTTTTGTTTATAATATTAGCAGCTTTCAGAGTCATTATTTATTAGAGTATTTTTATATCTAAAATGTTTACCTATATTTGGAACTCCAAATAGACCCACTACCTTATATAATTGCTAAATTGATTTGATATGTTAGTAATTTATAACACTACATGATCTTTGATTTTGCCCAATTTCTGGCATATCAGAAATGATGTTAAGGTAAGCATTCTACAGTTTGGAATCTGATAGTTAGTTTGGGAAAAGTATTGAGGCAGATGCCTAATTTGGTACCTACTAAAATCCCCCTAAGCCTTATGGAACCAAAACAATTAGTCTTTTCCTTTCTTCCCTATTTCTGCCCTATTGAACTGTTGTCTAATAGATAAAATCTTTAGTTTGCTCTTTTTTTTATAGGATTTTTTTTTTTTAGAGAGAGAATTTTTAATATTTATTTTTTAGTTTTCGGCGGACACAACATCTTTGTTTGTACGTGGTGCTGAGGATCGAACCCGGGCCGCACGCATGCCAGGCGAGCGCACTATCGCTTGAGCCACATCCCCAGCCCTAGTTTGCTCTTTTTGTATACTTCTTTGCTGCAAACAGTTTACACACAGATCCAGTTCCTCATCTCTAGCTTTTCATTCATTCTGTTTCTTCTCATTTTTAGCAACATTTATGGAGTACTTAACTCATTGAGTTTTTCAGCCAAGAGATATTTTGGGGGGGTGGGTACTGAGGATTTAATCTAGAGGTGCTGTAATTGAGTCATATTCCCAACTCTCTTTTTATTTTTTAAATTTATTATTGTTTTTTAAATTTTTTTAGTTGTAGTTGGACACAATACCTTTATTTTATTTATTCATCTTATGTGGTGCTGAGGATCGAACCCAGGGCCTTGCACATGCTAGGTGAGCACTCCACCGCTAAGCCACAACCCCAGCCCCTCTTTTTTTATTTTTTATTTTGAGAAGGGTCTCACTAAGTTGCTTAGGACCTTGCTAAGTTGCTGAGGCTTGCCTCAAGCTTCCAAGTCAGTGGGATTACAGGCATGCGCTATGATGCCTGACGAGCCAGGTAAAATTTTAAAACTGCATTTAAATCCCAGCTCAGATGTTACCTCCTAAGAAATTCCCATGCTCCTAAGGAGGGCTTCCTTCCTTTGTTTTTTTTAAACTAAGGATTGAACCCAGGGGTGCTTAAGCACTTGGCCACATCCCTAGCCCTTTTTATTTTTATTTTGAGACAGGTCTCACTAAATTGCTTAGGGCATCAGTAAGTTGCTAAGAGTGGCCTTGAACTCTCCATCCTTCTGCCTCAGCCCCCCAAGTCATTGGGATTATAGGCTTGTGCCACCATGCCCAGCTGAGGAGGGCTTTCTTAAATATGTATTTTCATATCATTTCCTACTTCTTCTGTTTGTAGTGACTTATCACATTGTGACATAAGGAATTGTTTGAATCTGTGCTTTGCCACATTGCAAACTGATGAATTAAAAAAATTTCTTGAGCTGGGCACTGTGGCACATATCTGCAATCCAGCTACTTGGGAGGCTTAGGCAGAAGAATCACAAACTTGAGACTAGCCTGAGCCACTTAGATAAATATTAAAAAAAAAAAAAAAAAAAAAAAAAAAACTGAGAATGTAGCTCGGTGGTACAGTGCTTGCCTAGCATGTGTTCAATCCCTGTACTACCAAAAAAGAAAAAATTATATCCCTTAAAGAGTTTCAGTGCCTTAAGTTAGCAGGCACATGGTACAAGGGAGTTACATCCTATAGAAATTCTATACTACATGCCTAACTAAAAGAGAAATAATTGAAATGATTAGGTGGTTTCTTATGACATTCTGCTTATTCAAAGTGTATGCCTAAGATTGAGTACAACATAAGAGTTATGAATCTGTTGTTCCTTTAGTCAGTATCTGTTCCCAGGTACTTCTCAAACATCTCACCAGGATTGGGTGTTTTCCTATTGAAGATAACGTTTTGTAATGCTTTACCTCAAACACAACCCAACCACTTCCTCTGGGCGTATTCACATGATCTAAGAAAGGCCAGCTGTGTTGTATTTGAGAAGTCTTATGTTGATCTCTAAAATAGTACTTTTCTAAGTAATTATCAAAGCTAATTTTGACTAACCTCACTTTCACTACGTATAATACACTGTCTTTAGAACCTAACCCTTTATGAAAGAGAAAAATTCCACTATATTGTCTTACTGAGATGAATGAGAAATTTCACTATACTGTTTCTGTAGTACCATATTTCTAAGTTTTTTTCCATATGATTACTGTAGTACCATATTTCTATGACTCAAATGATATTTTTGCTGCCTGTTGCACAGCTATTTGTTCTTGTTTTGTCTCACCTTTGTTCGTGGTTGGTATTTAGCGTGTTTTTCATATGATATTCATTTATAGGATGAATAGACACTTTAATATGCCTTAATGATGCTTAAGTCTAAGTGAGGAATAACCCAAAAGCCACAGCCTTTCACTCATTACCCCCCTGGTCATCCATCTTACTACCACCTCTCTCCTACAGCTCTTCCGACGTGTAGCAGCGGCTTTACCTGGAATGGAAAGCACACAGGACAGAAGCAGAGAAGACAGTATCCTTTTTTTTTTCTCTCCGAAATTTTTATTGTTGATACTAGTCTTCAGATTTTTCCTTTGCTGGCTAAGGAATATTGTGCCATTTCCTTTTACAGCTAGGGATTGATGACTCAGATAGACAAAAACTCAAGAGGTCTTCTACACAAATGAGGTCTACTATATAAAGTATCATTTGCAATGGCTGCTCACTATAATTATTCAGTGAGAGTGTAGATTTTTTATTTGCTTTTTAATAGGTAGGAAACTTTTAGAATCCCAATCTCCTGCTTCTTTTGAGTCCCATTGGCTCAGGACTTTTTCCCCATAAGCTATCATTTTCTTTTCCTACCTTTTCTAAGATTCAAGCTCTGTTCTAGCATAGGCAATAAATAACTCAAAATACAATTTTATCATAGACTTTACTTTCAGAAACAAAACATAATGAAGCACATCTAATAATCAGTTATTTCCAAGGATTTTTGATTTTTTAAAAAATTTTTTCTGTAGCTGTAGATGGACAGAATGCCTTTATTTTATTTTTATGTAGTGCTAAGGATCAAACCCAGTGCCTCACACGTACTAGGCAAGCACTCTACCACTAAGCTACAGCCCTACCCCCAAGGATTTTGAATTTTAATGTTTCATTGTTTTATGTTTTATATTTACCTTTAATATTTTTCCATATGTAGACATTTTTATTAAACCATAGAGTTCATAAAATTTTGTGTTCAACCCTTCCCACTTCTAAATATTTCATGTTTTTTCAAGCCACCTTTATTTTCATGGTATAATGTATTCTACTGAGTTGAAGTGGCATTACTTATTAAATTTCCCGTTATGTGAACTCTTGTATACTATTGTCAAACGTTTATTATAGATGATTCTATAGGGAATATCATCTTTGTATTTTCTTACTCCTGTAGAATATTATCCTTAGGGTAGATTACCGTGAATCGAACTTGTATTTCATTCTGACTCTTGTTGCATGTAATAGACAGAAGCAAGTTTTTTCCATATGATTACTGTGTATGGTGGGGTAGCTATATAGAATATAGCAACTGTGTAGGCTCTGAAGTCAAATAGGGCTATAAGGGGCTTGCCAAAGATGTCAGAGTAAACAAGAATTAGAACTGTGCTTTTCTGTTTATGGCTCCTTAAATTTTGTTTCAGTGATTGACATTAAACTGGAAAAGCCTCAGGAGCAACCAGTTAGTGAAGGAGGCTGTTCCTGCTAATCCCTCATGGCATCTTCAACCCTTCTCCAGAAGCTCACTGCTTTGGCTCCCGTACTCTTTCATTGACTGCAGTGTGAATATTGGCTTGAACCTTTTCCCTTCAGTAATAACGTATTGCAATTCATCATTGCTGCCTGTCTCGTGGAGATGATCTATTAGCTTCACAAGCACAAAAAAGTCAGTGTCTTCATTATTTATATTTTACAAAAAGCCAAAAGATTCCAGCATATTCCAGTGATAACCTTAAAGATCAGATACATTTTCTTAACATTTTTCTTTTTTTAATGTTATGATAATGTACTTTAAAATGATGGAAATCTCAACAATATGAGCATGGCTTGGTTAAGGAGCAGTATGTTCTCAGCAGCATTTACCTACCTACTTGATCTTTCCCTGCTTTTCTCACCTCTCTCTTACCTGCATTCCCTATTCTCACCCTCCCACAAAGCAAACCGGAGGTGGCAATGCAGCAAACCCATTGGAATTATCTTTCAGTTTTATAGATAGCCACTTGCTCTAGGCCAAGATGTCCAAAATTATTCTTGAGCACTGATATAAATTACTTAGACCTTCTTTGAGATCAAAACTTAGCCATCATGGTGGGCAATGCTTAAATGAGGAAAGGGTTCTGGTGTGTCCTCAAAATGAGTCCTAATGAACATACTGAGTACTTACAAGTAGATGAGCATAAAATTTATTTTTGACCAAGACAAATGACCCTTTCACATGTACTTTATTAGACTCTGGGAGAAAAAAAAATAACCAAATGCTTCAGAACAAGTTTTTAATATTTAATTATTCATGATAAAATCAGTTCCAATTAACTCTTTCTCCCAAGGTTTTTAAAATTGTTGAGATAGCTATTGTTTGTTTTAAAACAAAAAACTCCACCTCACCCTTTTGAGCAATAGATTTTGCTTGTATTTTCTTTCTTTTAAAAAATGCTATGCAGGCAAGGCATTGTGAAAATCAAATTCCTTTAAGAAACAGTGGAAGAATTTAAATTTGATGACTTGATCAAAACTATAACAAATAGAAATAATGATATCTAAAGCTTACCCACAAAAGAACCCTCACAGAATAGCAAATATCCTACTCTGAACATTTGAAGTCAAAATTAAAATGGAAATAATTTTCTTGTAAGCCCCTAGAGGCAGATAAGAATATTGAAAAGGGAAAGGAGAGAATGGAAATAAAAGTCAATATTATGCAGATTTATGCCTTATTTTTTAGCATTTTTTTAAATGTTGGGTCTTTCAAGCTGGTTTTGCTTTTTATTAGATCTGTATAGTTTGGTTAATTAACTAGTGATTTAGTTTTATATTTAAGCTACAATTAATCTTTTTCTTTGGTGATATTTATTTCTTTGCCTTTTTTTTTTTAACTTTGAATTTTCAGATGTTTTGGTGAATCTTTTTAGAGCTTCATCACCATGGCAATATGCATTTCCCTTAAAACACTGCAAACAAATATACTAGGAGTGCACCCTTTTAATCTTTACTAGTTATTGTGAGATTGCTGTGTAAGTTAATAAACACATATGTAAATACATTGTTTGCAGGGAGAAAATTTCTGAGTTAAAGCTCAGGAAAAGCCTGCTGAATTTATGTTGTAAGCATTACTTAACACAGTATAAAGATGAAAAGACAACAAAAATAACTTCATACTTCCTCGTCTTCTCATTGCTACAAAACCCTTAACTCAGAAAACCTTGCTCCCCTCTATTCCTCTTCCTCCTTCACTTTTCACTTATTGTCACCTTGTAATATTCAGAGAGCACTTGGATTATGGATCTGAATAGAGAAATGTTTTCAGGTAATCATTAGCCCACATACCTGTAACTTATACTCAAAGATGAGATGGAGTTGTAAAGTGCTTTTATAATACAATATTATTGTTAAAAGCAAGGATTGACTCTTTTTGTTTTATTTTGACATGGCATGTCCTAAAATAAATATCAATTCAATATGGCAGATGGATCATATTCTTTATTTGAAAGAAGTTGTGATTTCTGAAAAGTCTTCCTACACTGTTGCATTTGATTCTTTTTATGTATCTTTAAGAAAGTAACCAGTATGCTGCTTTTAATATTGGTCTTTTTGTTTGGCTTGGGGTTCTTTAACTGAAGCAGTGAAGTGTGTTCATAGTCTAGGCTTTTTTTTTTAATAAACACAATTTTGCTGCCAAATATATATAAATAAAACACTAAAGAAAACAATTGTTGACTTGGTTTCCCATTCCTGCCATGGTGTTGAATTAGCATATGCTTTTAGAACTATAAGAGGAACATGGAAATCAGAAAAATAACAAGAAAAAATGTGAAAAACCATTGGGGAGTCCGAAGACTTTTCAATTGTTGGAGGAGTGGGAGAGTGGCTGCCACTTGAAGATGGCTCTGGTAAAGTCAGTAATAGGATTATAGCTATGTACCCCATAATGACATTTCAACCAATGATGAATCACATGTACAGTGGTGGTCCCATAAGATTTTAACAGCCAAAAAAAATTCCTTTTGGCTACTGATATTGTTACTGATACCCTAGGCCAAAGGCCTTGCTGGAGTTCTGATAGACTGGATTCAGTTGCGTTCCTGTAGCAGAAATAAGAACAATATAAAAAGGAAAAATGAATTTAATCACAGTTTGGCCAACTAGGAAGGTAGCCAATCTGCCTCTAGTAATCCTGCCAGATTGTTACAATTTATAGGACATATAGAAGTCCAGCACATACAATTATGTACAATACATAATACCTGGTAATAAATGACTTAGTTACTGGTTTATTATACTATACTGTGGGATGCCACCGTAAAGCTACTTGAGTGGTATTTTACTCAGTACTGAGCCATGGGGGTCTTGGGAAGGATCCTGGCATTCCCATGTGTAGACTGCCCAAGATGTGAGATCTCTGCCCTTGCTCTACTAGTGGGATTCTGATTGAGTGTAACCCATTGGAAACTGGACAGCCCACCTCCTACCATGGCAGAAGAACATTCCATGAACAACCTTTGATGCTTCCCCCATATAAATAAAGCAAAGGCAGGCTCTTGTGCTCTCTTTCCAGTGTGGATGCTTGACCCCTAAGATTGAAAAACCGTCCCATCCCTGCTTTCTAAAATTACTTCCTGGGTCCTGTGGTTTCTTCATTTTTTCTCTTAGCTTTATTTCACAGCCAGCCCATTATACACAGAAGAAACCCAAATTCCACCACCTTCAGGGGACATGCGTGAGACTATACCTTTAACATTATTTTTAGAGCATACTTATAAGAAAAAGGTTACTGTGAAACAGTATGCCACACTGCGCCAGCTGGCCTCATAGCTTGTTTAGTGCATCTCTTGATTGACTCTTGTGCTTGATTTAATCTTCTGCTGTTTTGTTCATCCTGGCCCCAGGAGCAATAAGCTAATAGACATGGACTCCATGTAGCCTAGGTTTGTAGTAGGCTGTACCATCTAGGTTTGTGTGAGTACAAATGTTCCCACCATGGTGAAATTGTGTCCTTTTGTTAGTGAGGACTGACTTTATTAGGAAAAATAGTTTTTTTATCCTCAAACCCAGGGCCTCACAGGTGTTAGGCAAGCGCTCTACTGCTGACCCACAACCCCTCCCCCCCCAGGAAAAATAGTTTTTAAGTTCTGCTTTTGCCTCTTCTGAACTACACCTTTGCTTTGGGTCAGGGATTGGCAACTTTAGCCCTACCACCTAATCTAACTTGTTGATTTTTTGTTATTTGTTTTCTCAGTATTGGGGATTGAACTCAGGTGTGCTTTATCACTATGCTACATCTTCAGCCACTTTCATTTTTACTTTGAGACAAAAGTCTAAGTTCCCCAGGCCAACCTTGAGTTTGTGATGTTCTGCCTCAGCCTCTTAAGTAGCTGGGTGACAAGCAAGTGCCACTGTACCCAGCTCTGCTACCTGTTTAAGTATTATTGGAACTCAGCCATACTTTCACAGTACAAGGTTAGAATTGAATAGTTGTAATAGAGTTCACAGCTCAAAAAGCCAATAGGATTTATTATCGGGCCCTTTTCAGAAAAAAGGAAAACCCCTTCCTTGGTTCAACCACAGCTGATCTTCTTACTATACAAATAAAGGCCACAGATTAGAATACTGCAAGTGTCCCCAGGAGTAATAGTAAGGTAGTGCTGCTGTCAAGTGAGGAATTGATGAAAATAAAAGTAAAGCCCTGGAATAAGATGTGTCCCATGGGGATAACACTGGGAGTGATTACATGGAATCTTAGGGGTCTTAGAACTCTTCACTCCAAAGCTTCACATCCTCAACTTGAGTCCATCTTTGACCCTTACCTTGTATACCTCTTCAGATTAGTAGCTTATACACCAAGGGGAATTTTAGTTTTGGAGAGGGAGGAGAGGACCAGGAATTGAACTCAGCACTGTACCACTGGGCTACATCCCCAGCCCTTTTTATTTTTGAGTCAGGGTCTCTCTGAGTTACCTGGGCTGACCTCATACTTGAGATCCTCCTTAGCCTCTCAAATAGTTGGTTACAGGTATGTGCCATCATGTCCTGCATTTGTTTCTCTCTCCTTCCCTCCCATCTTTACTTTTTTTTTTCTTTGTTACATATATCTCCGACCTAATCTTTGATTTCCTTCATTCTGGGAGCTTTGGATTTAGTTTTTTGTTTTTTCCTTGGGACATACAATTACAGTTATTGATTTGAGATTTGTATCAGTAGGGGGTACTAGGGAGTAAACCCAGGGCCTCCTGCATTTATACTCAACATTGAGCTATATTGTAGCCTGAGATCTTTCTTTCTTTTCTTTTTTTTTTTTTTTCAATTGTTGTCAGACACAATACCTTTATTTTAATTGTTTATTTTTATGTGGTGCTGAGGATGGAACCCAGCACCTCCCACGTGCTAGGCGAGTGCTCTACTGCTGAGCTACAGCCCCAGCCCCAGAGATCTTTCTTTTTTAATATATTCATTTACAACTGTAAAACTTCTAATATTGCTTTAGTCTTCCTGATACATTGGCCATTTGTCTTTATAAATGTCCAAGTTTATTTCTAGTAATTGTCTTGAAGTTTGGTTTTGTCTGATGCTAAAATAGCTGTTCCAGTTTTCTTATGCTTACTGTTTGCATGGTATATCTTTTCCATCCTTCTACTGTTTTGTTTTAAAGACAGGGTCTTAATATGTTGCCAATACTAACCCCAAACCCAAGCAGTCTTCTTACCTCAGCCTCCCAAGTAGCTGAGACTGTGGGCATGTGCTACTATGCCTGGGCTCTTCTAGTTTTAGCTTATTATTGTATTTTATTTATTTATTTTGTACTGGGATTGAATCCAGGGGCACTTTCAAGTATTTTTGGTATTGGTTCCAGGTATTGAATCCAGGGGTGCTTAACCACTGAACCACATTCCCAGCCTTTTTTATTTGTTTATTTTGAAACAGTCTCACTAAGTTGCTTAGGGCCTGGTTTTGTTTTTAGATTAATCTCTTTAATTATATTTTCAGTGGTTCCTCTTAAGAATCCCAGGGTGGACAGGCATGGTGGCACACGCCTGTAATCCCTGCAACTCAAGCTGGAGGCAGGAGGATTGCAAGTTCAAAGCCAGCCTCAGCAGTTTAGCAAGGTGCTAAGCAACTCGGTGAGACCCTGTCTCTAATAAGTACAAAATAGGGCTAGGGATGTGGCTCAGTGGTCAAGTGCCCCTGAGTTCAATCCCTGGTACCTGCCCCCACCAAAAAAAAAAAAAAAAAAATTCCAGTGTGCATCTTTGACTTATCAGCAGATACTTTAGTATTATACTATTTTACATAAGGTACAGGTAATTTAACAGAGTATAATTCTATCTTCCTACCCTCCTCCCTGTCTTCTCTGCCATTTTTTGAGATTTATCCATAATTTGGTGCATATATATTCTCATTTTTAAATATTCTATTTTGTGACTATTGCAATAAATCCATTCTTCTAGACTAGGTTGCATAGGGTGTTTTATCACTGAGCCACATCCTCAGTCCTTTTTTTAATATTGTGACAGGGTCTCACTAAATTGCTGAGGCTGTCCTCGAATTTTTGATCCTCCTATCTCAGCCTTCCAAGTTGTTTGTGTTACAGGCATGTTCCAGTGTTCCTGGCTTAATTCAGAACTTTAAAAAAAAATTATTTTGATGACCATATAAAATGTATGTAAGCCAGAAGTGGTCCATAGGTCACCTCCAGATTATATTGTGTTATCTTCAAGGATTAATGTATGCCTTTTTCTGTGTGATTAATTTGAAAATCATGTACTAGACAGCTGGAAGAATTAAACATTCATATTGCAGTTCTATTAATGAATAGGTTTAGAAATAAACTGTATGTGTGATGTCTTTTTGCACTTTTAGGGGGATTGAACCCAGGGGCCTTATACACATCCCCAGCCCCCCCTTTTTAAATTATTTTTTTAATAGTTGTAGATGGACAGCATGCTTTTATTTGTTTAGTTTTTTATGCAGTGCTAAGGATAGAACCTAGTGCCTCAAACAAGCTAGGCAAGCACTCTGCCACTGAGCTACAGCCCCAGCCCCCCAACCCTTTTTTTTTATATTTATTTTTCTGTTTTAGGTGGACACAATATCTTTTTTTTTTTAATATTTATTTTTTAGTTATCGGCGGACACAACATCTTTGTATGTGGTGCTGAGGATCGAACCCGGGCTGCACGCATGCCAGGCAAGCGCGCTACCGCTTGAGCCACATCCCAGCCCATGGACACAATATCTTTATTTTACATTTATGTGGTGCTGAGGATCGAACCCAGGGCCTTGCATATTCAAGGCGAGCGCTCTACCCCTGAGCCACAACCCCAGCCACCCCCCAGCCCTTTTTATATTCTGTTTTGAGACAGGGTCTCGCTAAGTTGCTTAGGACCTTACTAAGTTTCTGCAGCTGGCTTTGAAATAACAATCCTCTTGCCTCGGCCTACCAGCCCTCTGTGATTACAAGAATGCGCCACCACTGTGCCCTACTTCTTTTTTGCACTTTTACTGTTCTGTTAGGGGGAGTGAGTGGAAAACACTGTAGCCAAAGTGTAGAGATATTTTTGGGAAAAGCCAGAAGAGAGGATAAGGGAATAAGGTGAGGAGATAGGGACTCTGCAGGTAGATCAAAAACCTATCTCCTTATGGAGGAGATAAACTGTAATATAGTTTTTACTTTTTCATTTTCTTGTTTTCCCTTTGGTTACCCAACAAGTTCAGTAAACTCTGGTGGAAGCATGTCTTCATGATGGGGTTGGCAATGACATGGACAATGAAAAGCTAGAGCAGCAAGGGAAAGCTAGTCCACACTGATCCCCTCTGGTACCCAGGTGGAGAGAATAGACATTACTTAAAGAAATCTTGACAAGTGATGACGAGTAAATCCAAGCAGACTAAGGTGTTGGGGGAAAAACAACTGGCCAGTGGATAAATTCTAGGTCTGGCATAGCTGGGGTTGTGGCTCAGGGGTAGAGCATTTGCCTAGCATTTGTGAGGCACTGGGTTTGATTCTCAGCACCGCATAAATATAAATACAATAAATAAATATAAATAAATACAATAAAGGTCCATCAACAATCAAAAAAAAAGTTCTAGGGCTGGGAATCATTTTGGTCTGAGGCCCAGAAATGAAGCTAAAACCCAACTCTTAGCAGTTCTCTGGAGGCAGGTTTCAGGTTCAGCTGAGGAAGGACATCTGTACTACCCCATAAGGGAAAGGGAAAGAAAGGTTCCTATGGGCAGCATAAAGCAGTAGAACAGTCCTAGCAAGCCAAAGAGGCATTTAGTGTCCTTTCCAGCAAGTGTTCTCAGTAGTTCTGACATGGAGCCATATACTTGGTTCTGGAGAAGTGCTCAAGTGTCCAGATGCTCAGAGTGAACAACCCTGTCTACAAAATCCTCTCAAGGAGGGGGCTAGTTGAGCTACCCCAGTGAACATCATGACCTGAACAACCAGGCAGCTCTTGGGCTGTCCAGTTTGTATAGATTGTTTTATCTGAGTTTAGATTGTTGTCTATGGGGATTAATGTTTTTCTCTATGTAATCTTTCTATCTTTCGATTGTGACCATATTCTTCCCTTGCCTCACATATTTTGAGGTTCTCTGTGATCCTGGGAGTCTAGTTCAAGCTCCTTCCCCAGCATTGAAGACCCCTGATAGTCTGATCTGCTGACCTCTTTCTCTACCCTTAGTTCCCTCTACAGTCAAATCACACTGCACATGTGGCTGCATCCAGTGAAATCCCAGCATTGACTGATTGAGTGTTGCTTTGGTGTGTTTCCTCTTCTAACTCTCATCAGACCATAGTTGGGAAAGCATTTTTCATTTAATCCAATTTAAGACAATTACTTCCTCAACCTTCTACCTCTTTGTGTCCTACAACCTAAGGGCTACCATTTGCCACAGCCCCAATGATACCTTGTTTCATAGCCACAGCTCATGTCTGACACAGACATAGTTCCTTGAGTGTAAGGCTTAAGTCTCATTCATCTTCTAGTTCTCAGCTTCTAGCGATTTGCTAAAGGAAAAGATGTTTGGTAGTGGCCCTGGTCTCCTCAGAGACTTTGTAGTGCAAAAACAATGTAGTGTGGTGGGATAAGGTCAAGTGACCTGCATTTAAATCCAGATTCTGACACAGCATGCATGACTTTGGGCAATTTACTTTCCCCTACTGCATCTGTTCCTTTGTAGGTAAAACAGATATTAACAAGTGGCCCATGGAGATACTGTGAAGACCTAGGAGATAAAGAATGGGAAGCTCTGGGCAGTGAATTTGAGTGGTACCAGCCCTGCCCTGCAGCTCCCTGACACATTTATGGGAAAGAATCTGGATTGCTTAGGCATTTCCTACATACTGATTCCTAAAAAGCCCTGAGACTGAATCCCAGAGAGAAGGTACAGAGAGGAAAGGGTCAGCCTCAGAGATGTCCCTGCAGGGGCATGCAACATACCCTCTAGTGAGATGGCTTAGTGGAGATGCTACTGAAAGACTTGAGAGGGCAATGGGCATCTGTTAGAAAATTAAGGCTGAGGTTCTACAGCATGAGTTGAGTCTGATACACTGCTGGAGCCCCAGAACACAGTGCAGGTCTACCTTGGGCCTCTGAAGAAGTGCTTGCATTTATGCCTTTGCCTGTACTCATACAACTTCCTGGACTATGCCCTATGCTGGTGAGCTTGCCCATAGGGTTCTCTGTAACCTGGCCCCACCCACCAATCCTTCTCATCATGCAACCTGCTGTGACAAGAGACTGATTCTTACACTCAGTAAAGGCCTTTGCTCATGCTGATACTTCTTTTTCTGTATAAAGACTCTTTCTGCTCAGATGGCCAAACTCCTACTCCTCCTTCCAGGTTCCAACTGAAGTTCCACTTCCCACCCCAAAGTTTTCTGAAGTTCCCTGGCAGACTCCAGTACCTCTTCTTCAGAGTTTCCATAGCACCTTGTTCCTCTCTTGCCACAGTGAATCATTACTGTTTATATGTCTCCCCTCTAAGTTGGTTCTCAGGAAATATGACTGAGATGGATACCTATATTTTTGTCAGCCAGCTCTCCTGATCCTACTTTTGGCAGTGTCCTAAATTTCTTTCAGGACACTGTCCCATCCCTGTGTAAGCCCTGGTTTTTTGATTTGTTGTTGTTGAGGGGATGGGGTGTTTATTTTGTTTGTTTGTTTGTTTAGTACTTCAAATTAAACCTAGAACCTCGCACATCCTCAACAAGTACTCTATCACTGAGCTACATCCCCAGCCCTTTTTATTTTGAGACAGGGTCTTACCAATTTGTCCAGGATGGCCTTGAACTTGAGATCCTCCTCCCTCAGCCTCCTGAGTACCTATTTCTGGGCCTAACTATCCCTTATTGTTTTAGACTACCATTTTTCAGACCACTATGATTGATTCAGGGGTGGCTATAGGACCAAATCTGGACTGATATGTCTGTCACACTCAGGACTTTCTTCATACTGTTAGAAGAGAAACTGTTGGCCAGGTGTGATAGCACAGGCCTGTAACCCAGCTTAAGAGGATGAGACAGGAGGACATCAAGTTCAAGGCAGCCTCAGCAATTTAATGAGAACTTGTGTCAAAAAATAAAATGGGCTGAGAATGTAGCTCAGTGGTGGTGCCCCCCACCTCACCCAAAAAAGAATACAAATTCTTTTGACTGGTTTTGAACCCAGGAACATCAAAGTCAGGAGCTGCTGGACTCCAGACTACTGCAGCCTTCAAATGAGCCAGCCCAGTGGATGTAAAAATAGAAACAATGCAAAGTTGAAGTGACACTATTTGAGCCCCTGGTATTTGACTTCTCTGTTGTGTCCCCATGTTTTTCCTTCTTTGACTTGAATCAGTTTGAACAGGAGGTTTCTGTCACTTCCACTTTAAGAAGCCTGATATATGATGGTTGTTTTCTTGCCTGGTCAACTCATTTCTATAAAAAACAATTCATTAGCAAGGCATGATGACACATGCTTGTAATCCCAGCTACTTGGGAGACTGAGACAGGAGATGACAAGTTTGAGGCCAGTCTGGGTAACTTAGTGAGACCCTGTCTGAAAAAATAAAGGGCTGGGGATGTAGCTCTGGGTTCAGTCCCTAGTATCAGGAAGAAAAAAAAAAAAAGATTCAACTCTAGAAGGAAGGTTCCCACTGGAAAAGACAAAACAGCACAGGTCTCTCAGACTAGCACGCAGGGCCTGCTGTGGATCATGCATCAGCTCAGATAACAGAGACCCTGGCGCAGCCCCTCCTCTTGAGCCCTCGGGGATGGCCAACTTCAACCTACCACTTGTGGGTAGGGGAAGCAATGTTCAGAAAGGTCAAGTGACTTGCCCCAAATTGTTTAGCTAAGATAATGTCGCCAGTTCCACCTGACCCCAGAATCCAAACTCTTCTCATTTATTAAGAGAAGGCACTGGTAGATGCTGGGCCACAGAGATGTCCCAGGGAAACCGGGCCTCCTGGGAGAACAAAGCAAAACAAGCCAGAGCCAGTTCTAGAGCCAACCACATCTTTATTAGTCTCTGCAGCTGAGCCAATGGAGCCCCTGTCTACAGGGGACATTAGTGAGCTACTTTGGCTACTGGGCATGGATGCTAGCTAGCATTTCTACTGGCAATTGGGATTGGGTGGAGGAAGAGACTGGAAGGGACCAAATGGGCAGACTGCTGGGCCACCTTCAGGCAGGCACATGGGGAGCTTCCCAGAATGGTATAAAGGTGTGTCAGTCCCAGAGGGAAACACTGCTATCTCCCCAGAATGAAAGATCAGACAAAGCCTGAGATGGGGACAATCACAGCAATGGACAGAGCTCCTGGGATCAGAAAGGCATTTCCTAATGGAGGCAACTTTCTAAGGCTGGAGCTCCCAAACAGAGCTCACCTGGTCCCCAACCGGGAGCCCCCAGGTTCAGTTCAATTGTTGTCATGGGGAACAGGGAACCCAGGAAGATGGTACTAGGAAGGATGGAGCTGAACTCAAGAGTATTTGGGGTAAGGATATGTCAGGACTAACAATACAGGCAAAATATTCATCATAGGTGCAATCCTGAAACTTCACTCCATAAAAAGGTCACATCTCCCATTTACCTAGCAACAGCCTGGAGGCCCATCATGATCTGACCCAGCCCAACTGATCTCCCCTTCGGACATGCTATGACATTCAGGGCTCTAAACTAGTCAACAACAGCACTCCCAATCCACCCGCTTTGCTCCCTGCCCCTACACTTGTCAAAAGACACAACTGCAGTTTTAGCACAAAGTGTTTGTTTACTCCTGTTTTCCCACTAGGCCTGGAGCTGCCCCTAAAGACAGCAGAGCGTGCAACACGCGTTCTCTTTCCAGCACCTGAAGAACTTGAAGCCAAATGAAAGTTATATTTACTGTCTTCGTGTGGTTAGATGAAATATAGGTGTCTATAAGGGATTTCTGGGATGTCTAGCAGTAGAACCACGTTTGTGCTGAAGATGTTAACTTCTTCCGATGGGTGGGCATGGGGTGAGGGTAAGGAGTGGGAGGGATGGTCCAAGCCCAAAAAGGGCTAAAGGAGAGGAAAGGGCTCATTTGGCTTGGAGGGTGGAGGGTGGGGTCCAGGAGGAAAAGGGGTTTAGCGGTCTAAGCGCAGGGTCCAGCGATCCAGTCCCATGACTCAGAACCAGCAGGGCGACCACATAAGTGAGCCCAGTGCAGCGCCGGTGGCGGCTCCGGCAAGCATGCCCATGGCCAGCGGGGCGCCAGCACTGTAGCAGGGATCCTCCCGCACTATTACGTGCGTCACGCCGGGGCCTGCGGAGACAGCCGTGAGTATCAGCGACTTAGGAGAAACCAGTCATCTTCATTCCCTTTCTGCGTGACTCCAGCCCAACCCAATATTAAGGCACTGAATCCATACTCCCCAGTCGGAGAAACTGAGGCCTTGACGAGGTAAGGGATCCACACTACCACTTCCCTCCCGGGTCTGCCACGGACGTTCGGTAACTTTGGGGCCTGGGCGGGGCGGACCTCTAAACACACCACACTGCACCTATGGGCGACTGCGGTTCCCAAGTTAGCCACCAGGCGTCGCTACGAGCTCAGGAAAGATTGCTGGGAAACCAAACTGAGTAAGTGCGAGCCTGGAGGCTTCTCTGGAGCATGGAGCACTATTTTTAGCTCTCAAGCTGCTAGGAGTTTGCGGAGTTCCTGCCTGAGAAAATAGGTAAACACTAAAAGGGTGAGGCTGGTCCTGACTGCCAATGACTCGTGGACAGGACCTGGCATTGGACTGAGAGTCAGGCTGCGGTTAGGGGGACCGTGAAGGGGCTGGGCTTAAAGGGTGAGGGAAAGCTTACCTGCGTAGGGCGGCCCGTAGTAGCTGCGGACATACGTGGCCTCATGCGCGTTGGGGGGCACCACCTCGTAGTAGTCCTGGTACGGGCTGTAGACGCGCACCTAGAGAGTCCAACCCGGTCAACTGCCCAGGAACTCCCTGGTCTGGATTTGGTCCCCAGTCCCCCTGCTCCCTAAGTTTAGAAATGGGCCCCCAGGCAGCAGCGAGCTCCTGGAAAGGTCCCACTTCTCCACAAAGTCCATGGTCTTTTTTGTTTGCTGGTTGGTTTGTTACTGGGGATTGAACTCAAGGGCACTCGATCACAGCCACACCCCCACCCCTCTTCTGTATTTTATTTAGAGACAGGGTCTCCCTGAGTTGCTTAACCCCTCGCCTTTGCTGAGGTTGGCTTTGAACTCGTGATCCTCCTGCCTCAGCCTCCCAAACTACTGGGATTACAGGCGTGCGTCACCGCGCAGGGCCTCCATAGTCTTTTGTATTCTAAAAATTCAGCCCTTAGATTCAGCTCCCAGTGATGATGCCTTTTCTCACTCTGGTCTCCTACCTTGCTAGAGAAAATTTTCTCTGACTCCCAACTTCCCTTCACAGGTAGCAAAGGTAGACTTTGCTAATTAATAAGTGTATAATGGTCTCACTTAAAACCCAATTGATTTCTCCCCTAGTCATAGGGTGGGAATATGGCCAAGTCCCGGGCTGAAAATAAAGAGGGGTTAGGGAGAAAAAGAGGAAAAGGAAGGGTAGGAATGAGAGGTAACCAAAGTAACTGTTATCGAGCATCTACTGTGTACCAGGCCCTGGGAGAGGTATTCACCTGTGCTACCACCTCTAATCCTTAAGATGAGTATTATTATCTCTTTACCACACAGACCTGGGAACCCAGGTTCAGAGAATGACCAGTTTTCTCTGCAGAATGTACTCATTACCCGCCCCCATCCCCCAGATTCTTCCCAACCCTTCAAAACCTAGCTCAAAAGCCACCCACTTCAGAAACCCCTCCTAGTCTCAAAAAGAAGCCTTTCTTCCTGAATTCACTGTGGACCTTGCTTGTGCCTCTCATTATCATTTCTCTTGGCCTTTTCTACCTGCACTCCAAATGTGAGCTACCTGTGAGCAAGAACTCATTAATTTTGCTAGACCAGCAGGGTCTAGCATGTGTCAGGAACCAAAAAATAAATGCTGGGTTAAATGGAAGTGCCCAGTCCAAGAGGGAGCAGAACTGAGGAAGGGGTAGGGTCTCCTTCTCCCCTTCTCTCCTGGATCATTCCTCTTAAACCCCTTTCATCCTATACTTCTATCTCATGGGGCTTCACACCTGAATGGTCCTACTCCCTTTTAGAAGTCAAAGTGTCTCAAACTCCATTAACTTGGAGTGACTGCAGCATTTCACCATGCAACACACCTGTTCCTCTCCCAACAAATGTCTTTCTCTAAGAATGCCATCAAAACACACACAAACAAAGAATTTAGGTTGGCACCCTTGTCTTCACACACTTGTCTTGCTTGTCACGTCAGCCACTAGGTCTCATGATTTGATCTTCTAAATATGCTCTTCTATCCATCCTCTTGGCCAATGTCAAGAGAATAAGCCATTAGCACACTGATTTCAAGTCTCCATGCCATTTCCCTCTAATAAGGATGACTTCTCACCTTTTCTCATTCAACTACCTAATTTGCGTTTCAGATTCAACTCAGGTATTGTTCTCCTTGAACTTCAGTTTCTGTTGTGGTCTCATCTAGACACCCACGTAGCTCTTGGACTTCCCTCTCTCTCAGCTGATCAATGATAAAGCCTTGTTTGTATCCTTGTGTTGGTCTCTCTCACAAGACTTGGAGACCCCTCAGGTTCCAATCAGTAATATGGTAAGTGCCTAATAAATGTTTAATGACCTTAGCACAAGTGAATCAAATACAGATGGGAGGGGCTGAGGTTGTGGCTCAGTGGTAGAGCGCTCGCCTCTCATGTGTAAGACCCTGGGTTCGATCCTCAGCACCACATAAAAATACATAAGTGAAATAAAGGTTTGTGTCCATCTACAACTAAAAAGAAAATAAATATTCAAAAAAAAATACAGATGGGAACTAAGGTCACCCAACTCTGAAACTGAGTTGAGGTTTAAGCTAGGGAGAACAAATGGTGCCTGGGCAATGCAGGGGGCTCAGACAAGCATGTGTAGGTCCTCAGGCTCAATTAACTGCTGGTTGTGTTCTCTCCCCAAGGGCTTTCTGGATGAGGTAGCCAGGATCTGGGCTTCATGCCCAAAAGAGGCTGGCGGGACTTAAGCACTCAGATCCAATTTTACTGTTTGAGAAACTGAAATCCAAAGTTTCCACTTGCTCTGCAGTTGCGGTGAGCCAGTGGCCTTGTGAGGCCCTGACGAGGGTGGAAAACACCACCTCATGTCCCTCTGGGGCACCTGTTTCTACCCTCCAGGCCTGGGAGGCCCAGAAGTAAACTCATGTAGATCACCTGGCAATAGGCAACCTGAGGCTTAATCTCTGATTCTTCCCCTCTTCTGGAGGCCCCACCACTTACATAGGAAGGGAAGAGTTGGTCTGTCAGGGGCCACACACAAATAACCTCCTTTTCTCCAATAAACTTATACTAAGGTTTACAGTCTTTTAAATCCTATTTTTTAAGGCATTGCCACTTTAAACAAACTTATACCCTAGGCCATGCATGGAGAATACCTCAGAATGAAAAGCTAGAGTCAGGTGCAATAGTAGACACCTGCAATCCCAGCTACCCAGGAGGCTGAGATAGGAGGATGGCAAGTTGGAGTCCAGACTGAGCAACTCAGCAAGACCCTTTCTCAAAATAAAATGAAAAGGGCTGTAGATGTTATTCAGTGGTAGGGTACTTGCCTAGCATGCATGAGCCCCTGGGTTCAAACACCTGGAACCCCCCCAAAAAAGGGAAGGGGGCTAGGAGTCCCCGGCATGTCATTGATGAATTGAGTAATGCTGATCTAACTAAGTAACCCTCAGAACTTCAGCTTCCTCATCTGCAAACAGTCTTTCCCACACTGCCAACTCCCAAGGAACTGTGAGAATCCAGCAGAGCCACATCTATTAGGCAACCATGTGGCCCGAGCTCTTCTAGGCTCAGAATTCATGCACGTCAGGATCCCCAGGAGCAATCTGTGTGATATATGTTTGTGTTTTGCTGTGGATTGACCCATGCAAGGTGAGCACATTAGCCCAGAAATCTATAGTTTAAAAAATTCACTCCTGAGGCTAGGGATGTAATTCAGTGGTAAAGTGCTTGCCTAGCATGCCTAAGGCCCTGGGTTGATCCCCAGCACTGCAAAAAATAAAATTAAATCTATAAATACTACAGATTTCCTATGCCCCACCCCAGACCTATGAAATTAGAGCATCCAGAGGTAACATTTTAATATCTGTTGTTGTTTTAAGTCCCTAAGCAATTCTAACACACAGCCTCACTGAGCACCACTGAGTAAGAAGAGTTCATAGTCAACTGTAAGACTACAGACACTCTACTCAAGCCCCACTGCCACCTATCCCATCCTGGCTGGACCTGTATTGAGCACTGGACAGAAGTGGTTCAAGCCCAAGTCCTGATTCCAAGAAACATTCAGGGAGAGGACAGGCAGACCCGAACTAAACTATAATAGGTGGTAATAATGCCATACTGAGGCCTGGCCCTGCCCTTCCCTCCTCCCTTCCTTCCTCCCTTCCTCCCTTCCTTCCTTCCTTCCTTCCTTCCTCCTTCCTTCCTTCCTTCCTTCCTTCCTTCCTCCCTCCCTTCATTCACTTGTCCCATGAGCATACTCTGAGACCTATTTCTGCTAGACCCTCATGTACTAGGAATGTTCAGAATAAACTGTCCACATCACTGAGCACATCTCACTGAGGAGGTGGCAGCATCTGAGGTGGGCCTTTAAGGATGAGCACCAGTTTGTAGGTGAATGAGAAAACTAGGCGTCTTGGTGGCAGAGAGAATGGCATTTGTGGTGCGGGAAAAGGAGAAAGCAGGAGTGGCTGGGGCAGAGGGCACAGCAGAGCACAGGGATGAGGGGAGGTAGCAGGTGAGACTAGCTACATTCTACAGGCCTTAAAAACCAGGCCGTGGTGGGTATCCAGTGAGTGTGTGTGAGAGGGAAGAGTGGTGACTGGGACTGTTTTGGAGAGGCTCATCCTGGTGTCCAGAGTGGAGGCAGGGAGGGCTAGCCAGCACTTACCCAGATTCGCCTCTCAACCTTACAGGGATTCCACGATCGGGTCACACACCTGACCTTGGGGCAAACCCGGCGGCTCCTGAGTGGGACGGGGGCTCCAGCTGGGGCCTGCTCAAGCCACAGAAACCCAAGAAGGGGGAGGGACATAGGTGTCAGAGGCCCTCTATGCCTGGAGAGACTGAGCTCTTAGCAGGCCCTACCAGTGCTCTCTGCCAACTGGGCTGGGGCAAGGGGGTGTCCTCTTCCTTTTCAGCCCAAGGTAAGGAGGAGAGACACAGAGAGGGATGGTGACTGCCGACTCTTTCTAGCCCACCTTCACCTCTCGAATGCAGCTGGGACTCCCAGTCTCCAGGCAGGAGAGGGCAGCTCAGCTCTCAAGTATCCTCAGCTCTCATCTACCTGGCCCCCTTCACCACCACCACCCCCGCCTGGCCCCTGGCTATTTCTGTCCCCAGGTTCTGTGTTCCCTGGTACATCCAGGTCAGGGACTCCTCCTGGAGTCTTCCTCCAGAGTGGGGCATGAACCTGTAGCATATGGAGGTCACACCTGCATAAGCACAAGGACAGAAAAAGCCCACAGACATGAATGCACACAAACAAAGCAGACACAGGTACAAAATCATTGACACACACACACACCTACTCTAAGCCAGGGCCCAGAGATGTGTATGTGTGGAGCAGAATGAAGTAGGATCAAGGGTGGGGCACAGAGAAGTGGTCAGCAGAGCAGCAGAAGGGTGGACAGATAGAGAAGGGCCAAGGCAGCTTCATAGAGTCAGAGTGCAGAACGGTCAATCCTCACCTTCCATGGAACTGAGTAGCCCTACTCGAGGGCTTTGGAGCTCAGAGTCCTGTGAGCCTGACCTGGGTTCCTCCTCCCTGCGGACCACTGTTCCAGCCTCCTCACTCCTGGCTTCCTCCAATCCTGGAAGCCTGAGTCTGTCCCCCAAAGTCTAACAGCCCTCTCTACATAATGTCCCTTATTGTTCCCACAACCCTCAAGAAAAGTCCAGTTTGAGGTCCTTTGTGATGGGGCCTCAGAGGTAATCTCTCTCCCATGTCATTCCCTCCATGCTAGGCCACCCAACAGGCCACACTCTGGGCCCTCTGCCACATGCCTGTGCACACACTCGCACACATCCCTGCCTCTACTCTGGCAGCTCCTTCTGCAGATGCCTCCTCTCAAAACACAGGCTCGTCACTGAATTAAGACCTAGACTTTGGACATAGACTTTTTTGTCTCTGGACCTCAGCTTCCCTATATGTAAAATGCAACTGATGATATCAATACCCAGGCTCTCCCCACCCCTCTTCCAGGGCTGTGGGAGGATGAATTGGCATAACTGGGTGCTCAGCACAATGCCTGGCCCCCGAGGGGGTTTCTACATGCATCCCAGGCTCCTTTGCTCTTTCTCAGTAGACTTTCTCTCTAGATGACAGCAGGCTCCATTATGCCACAAACAGAAGGAGCAAGCATAGATTCTGGAATCTGACAGGCAGGAATAGAGGTCATGCTGGGCCTTGGCAGCTCTTTAAACTCACGTCTCCATCAGTCACTAAGCTCTTTTGACTGCATTTCCTAAATATGTCCTGTAATCATCAGCCTGTCTCTGCCAGCGAGGCCTCCATCCAGAACTGTTGCCTGAACACTGTCCTGGCCTCCAAGCTGGTCCCTAGGCACCCACACTACAATTCATTCCCTAACTACCAGCCAGACTCTCATTAAAAATCCAAATCTGTCCAGGTGCCTTGGTGCATGCCTGTAATCCCAGCAGTTTAGGAGTCAATTTAGCAAGGCCCTAAGCAATTCAGCAATGTTCTTCTTCTTCTTCTCCTTCTCCTTCTCCTTCTCCTTCTTCCTCTTCCTCTTCTTCCTCCTCCTCCTCCTCCTCTCCCCCCTCCTCCTCCTTCTCCTCCTCCTCCTCCTCCTCCTCCTCCTCCTCCTCCTTCTTCTTCTTCTTCTTCTTTGATATATACATATTTTTTAGTTGTAGATGGTCACAATACCTTTATTTCATTTATTTTTATGTAATGCTGAGGATTGAACCCAGTGCCTCTCAAGTGCTAGCAAGCGCTCTACCACTGAGCCAAAACCCCAGCCCCAGCAATTTTATTCTTTGAGAATAAAAAAAAGGGAGCCAGGTGTGGTGCACACACCTGTAATCCCAGCAGCTCAGGAGGGTGAGGCAGGAGACTCTCGAGTTCAAAGTCAGCCTCAGCAAAATCGAGGTGCTAGGCTGGGGCTGTAGCTCAGTGGCAGAGCACTTGCTTTGCATGTGTGAGGCACTGGTTTTGATCCTTAGCACTGCATAAAAATAAATAAATAAAATAAAGGCATGCTATCCATCTACAAAAAAGAAAAAAAAAAAACAAGGTGCTAAGCAACTCAGTGAGACCCTGTTTCTAAAATAAAATACAAAATAGGGCTAAGGATGTGGCTTAGTAGTCAAGGGCTCCTGAGTTCAATCCCTGGTACAAAAAAAAAAAAAAGAATAAAAAAAAAAAAAAAAGCTTGGGGATGTGGCTCAGTGGTAAATTGCCCCTTGGTTAAATTCCCAGTAATTTAAAAAAAAAAAAATCCAAGTCTGGCCAGGCATGATAGTGTACACCTGTAATCCCAACCACTCAGGAGGCTAGGGCAAGAAGATCACAAGTTCAAGGCCAACCTCAGCAACTTAGTGAGACCCTGTCTCAAAAAATAAAATGGGCTGGATATGTAATTCTGATCTAATCATGCCATCCCTTTGTTTACAAATTTTCGATGGCTTCCTGATGCTCTTAGCAGAAACCAGCATCCTTAACACTGCCCACAAAGCCTGGTCCTGCCAACTATCCTTTTTAACTGCCCCCCTCCTGAGCTCCAGTCACCTCAGCCATTTTTCCTTCTGTTGCTCTACCTGCCACAATCTTAACCCCTCTCAAGCCTTTGCACAGCCATCTACCATGGATGGATCAACCGTCTAATTCATCTACCCGGAAAGCTGTTCCCTTCACTACATCCCCACACTGTTTACCTGGTCAATTTCTGTTTATCCTTCGGGTCTCAGCTTAAGCCTTATCTGAATTCCCACCTGGATCAGAGCAGTTACCAATATTGCAATGGAATCATTAACTAACTAATCAGTTGTTTCACATCTGACTCCTCACTAGGCTGAGTCCAGGAGGACAGGGCCCACATCCCCTCAGTTCATTTCTGATCCCTGGCACTTGTCACAGTACCTAGAACATAGTAGAAACTCAGTGAATATTTATTGTACAGAATGAATGAAACTCAGTCTATATCTGAGAAACAATAATCCCAGGTAGCAAGGTTGACCTCACAGGACTATTGTATTTGGAATTAGACCCCTACATCACACCTGGAACATAATAGTTGCTCGATAAAAGTTCCTTTCCCCTAGCTCACATGCCACCCCCTCCTCCCCCTCTTCATGGAGGCTTCTTCTTCTTTTTTTTTTTTTTAAGAGCACCCTTGGTCTTCATGGAGGCTTCTCTACCTCTCTCCTCTGAGTTACCAGCTGGCTGTCCTTCCTCTTTTTCAATGTGGGACTCAGGGAATCTGAGTTTGCCCAGGCATAGGAGCACTAGATTGAGAACTGCTGACAGGCAGAGACCGAGTCTGAATCACCCATGATTCTATGGCACTTGGGGCTGGGAAGAAGGGAGAGAAAATGGGGCTCACCGGAGTGGAGTTCGCCTCCAGCAATGCCGTCTTCCATGCTCTGCAAAGCAAATCCCCAAGACCATGAGGTGATAGTTTGAAAGAAGGGGGTTCAGACCTTCACATTCTAGACTTTTCCTCTCTAACCCCAGTCTCATGAAAAGGAGTCAGATCCACTTGGCTCCTTTAGGTAGACAAGAGTGATCCTCCCCTGCCCCTGTCACATGGATGGACCCTTAGTTAGGCTAATTCATTCTTAGAACACAGTCCCCTCCCCTCTAGAAGTTCCAGTTTTTCCATAGATACAGTGGACAATTGGGCTTAGGGGGGTCTCTTAAGGGACTTACGATTCTGACATGCCTGGGCGGGTGCTCTAGCTGCAGCCCACCTCCACATAGCAATCCTACAAACACAGCTCTCCAGAGCTCTGACCCTTGGGAATGCCCAGTGGACACCAGACAATTGGGCCTTTGTTGGTTGCCATGGCACCTGGCTGGGGTGGACAAGGCGGCTCTATGCTGTGTGCCTGGAGCTCAGCTTCCCCCACTCCCACACACCCATCTCTTTACTCTCCCCCCAGTGCAAAGGCTAACCCCCTCAGCCGGAGGGGAGGAAGGCAAGGAATGTGAGATAACAGATGGTACCCAAGGACACCTCCAGGCTTAGTGTGGATATGCATCTGACATTGGGGTTCCCTTGCCTGGCACACAGGCAGGTTTGGGTCTATCCTTCAGATCTCAGTCCCCATGTCAGGGCATTTGCTCAGAAAGGAGTAGGAGGCAGGGTCCTTTTTCAGATGCCATTGGCTTTGTTTGCTCTTTTATATCCCCCCAACTGAAGACTCCCCTCAGAAGCTGCTAAATACATTCTGAATGCCCGGGGAACATGCACCTGAGGCAGGTGTGCACACCTCTGCCTCCACACTTTGAGCTCATAGATCATGTGAAGAGCCCACTGCTTACCATACCAACCATCATCATCTGTCTCCCTGCTGCCCAGCCTCCATGACACCACCTTACTGGTCTCAGACCCTCTTCCTACTGTTGGGGAACTGGAAGGCCCAAGAAGAAGGGGGTGTCTGGTTTCATTCCCTAAGATTCTATCGCATCCTCTCCCAAGAGCTACTCACACAGCATCATCCCTAGTCTCTGCGCACAGGTGCAGGCGGGAGCCCTCCCGCAGGTTCACGGTCAGCAGGCCATCTCGGCTCCGGCCCTCTGGGGGCTGTATATCTGGAAGCAGACATACACTGGTGGACTTTCCACAGGTATAGGTCCCAGATCCCCCCAGAAACTAGGAACAAGAACAGGAACTGATTGGTCTTTTCTACCCTCCTCTGATCCCCACACTTTCTGAGGATTCTGCTGTACCCTTTCAGCCAACCCACATTACCAGTTTCCTTATGAACATCTTCCAGTTTTCTCTGTTATAATTGTGGCCTAAACCTTGGTTGAAGAATTTAGAGATTAGCCAAATTAGTGTGACTCTTAGCCAGTCACTTAACTTCTCTGAGTCTCCTTATTTCATCTAGTTCATGTCTGACTTGTCTCTGCAACTGGCACAGAGTAGGAACTTGACAAAGTAGTAATTTCTTACTTCACCTCTAACTGAAGTGGGGTTGACAAAGGCCCAGAAGCAGTGTCAGTGGGAGCCTTCTGAAAGCTGCAAAGAGGCTTCCAATTGCTGGTGTTCTCAGAAACAGTGGAAGGACTCTCCCCTGGACACAATGCCATAGAGGAAGGGCTTCTGCTCACCATGACACTCTTGGCCGATCTTTATGTCACGGACATTGAACTGGATGAGCACACGGTCTTCCTCGTCCTGCGCTGTCTCATCATGGTAGTAGCCCAGCGTCCCATCCAGCCATAGTGCAAACCAGTTTCGCTTCCAGCGGCGGAGGATGGAGCCTGCGTGATATTCCAGACCCGCCCAGCGAACTAATCCCAGAGCCTGCTGGGGGCAGGAGCCCCAGATGGGCTCCCAGAATCCCCTCAGTCCTAGCCCTCAGTATGTTAACCTCTTAACCCCTTTCTTGTATATCCACCTCTAAAATGGGCACAGGGTCCCTTTCTGTCTTGGTCAACTACTTTCTCTCACTGGCCCATACCTTACCAATATCTCCTTACCCTAAGCCTCTCTCTTATCTCCTATCTTAGCTTGTATGATAGTCATTTGTGTCATGTCTGCCTCTTCTACCAGACTTGGGAGGCCACAGCTACCCACACAGATCATAGAACTAGCAGAACCTGTGTTTAGTGTTTGCCAAATTGAATGGGCAGGGGGCATGGGGTATGGGGGTCTTGGTCCCAGGGGTTCCCAGGATAGCTCTTGTTCAGATCAAAAATCCGGTCAGAGACAGGTCTGAAAGCCTGAAACCACTAGAGCTTCAGACATTTTGCAACTGGAATCGTAAGAGGAAAAAGCAGACATAAGACGGCTTCTCAGAGCTTTGTGGATTTCAAAGCAGAGATATTTTCCTTTTGTTCTGGGACTTGTTTGTGTTCCAGCCTTGGATTGGGCTGCTGAGGATACACAGAGGGTTAAACTCAGTCTGTGTCCTGAGGAGCTCACACTCTAGGGCCAGTATGGGGTGGAGGACTGGGAGACCCATAAGTAAAGACGGTTACATTAAAACTCACTGCAGGAACAGGGAAGGGGGCCTCTGAGCCAGGCTGATGCAGTGGCAAGAGTGAGGGTTAGAGGAAAAGTCAGAGAAGGCTCATCAAAGAAAGGGACACCTGGCTGGATGTTGATGATTAATTAGAAGTCTGCCAGGCAGTCAGGAATAGGGGGACACTGGGCAGGGAGAAGAGCATGGACAAGGGAGGAGAGGAGAACTGATTTTCCTGTTGCTGGCCTAACACTGCTTCCCTCACCCCTGCCCGGGAACCAGAAGAGGGATAGAGAGGGTCTGGCTCAGGATCACTCACTCTGTCTCCACAGCCAGCCGCCCCTCACCAGGGCCATTTCTTCAA
The DNA here is from genome assembly GCF_047511675.1 of Marmota flaviventris. Classification (NCBI taxonomy): domain Eukaryota; kingdom Metazoa; phylum Chordata; class Mammalia; order Rodentia; family Sciuridae; genus Marmota; species Marmota flaviventris. The sequence continues at coordinate 62,091,341 of NC_092506.1, read as the reverse complement.
AGGGACTTTCCAGGATGGAGTCAGGCGGGACCTGTCAGAGGAACCCAGGCACACAGTCCTCATCAGATCCAGACTCCCTGAAGAACCCCCAGTTCTCCCTGGGGAACCACCCAGGGAACTTTTAAAGCAGTAAACAAACAAGAGCCAGGCAGCCTCCATCTCCTCCCCATTCTCTACTCCAGCCAGAGAATGAAAGCTCTGTCCTCTGTCCTCGTGGGGTCATCAGGGCTACCACCAGCTATGATGTGGCGGGGCAGGAGTGGGGGGTAGGGATCAGGAGCCTGGATTCCAATCTCAACTCCAAATCCTTTGTCAAGTCCCTTGTCCTTGACCTTCCAGGCCAGCCTCAATTTCTATGAAACTGTGTCCCAAGGCAGGTAGAAGTGTGTCTATGAAGCAGGTAGGTGCTGGAGTGAGGAACTCCTAAAACTCAAATATTAGAAAAGGGGATTCTGAAATGCTAGCAGCATGGAATATCAGAATCATGGCAATAACTGAGGGAATTTCACAGTAAGAAAAGCCTCCCTCCCAGCTGAACCCACTCACAAAGTGCATAAAATAATACTTTAACAGCAGCTATGACTAATGGAGTCCTGTGTGCTAGGTGTACTTCTCTGCTTTCACCTATCATCTCATTTAAGCCTCTCAGCCATCCTTGCTATAATTCCCACTTTAGAGATGAGGAAACTGGGTCCAGTCACTTGCACAGATCCTGTTGATTAGCAGTAAGCACTGAAGCCAGGATCCACACTCAGCAGGCCTGGCTTTTCATCATTAAACCCAGCAGGAGTTTTGAAAACATGCAATGTTCAGGTCAGGCCCCATGACAATTAATCATCATTTGTGGAAGAGGCAAGCACTGCTAGTCTCTAAAGATTCCGAAGCGATTCCACTGCACAGCAAAGTTTGGGAGTCGCTGTGGGCAACTACCTCACTTTGTCCCCATTGTAATTTTGTTAGGAGTTTTACTCCTTTCGGATGGACAGAGGGGCAGCAAATGACTTAATCCACGTATATGACAAAACTTGGATTGGAAACCAGGTGCCCTTTATTCCTAATGGTGAGTTATTTGTGAGCAGGTGTGTCTACCCCGCCCCCACCTGCTCACACCTGTTTCTGCGTAACAAGGGCTGGCACACCTGGGGTGGAAGACCTGGCCAGGTCTCTTTTTCTCATACGCTCCCACCCCTCCAAGCTGACATAGATCAAGAGGCCAGGTGCGAACTCCCTCTCCAGCCCCCCTTGATGCACCCACCTGTCTACACCTGTTGTGGATGCTGCTGCCAAAACCAGCGCTACTCGATGCAGCTGCCACCCAACCCGCTGCGCCTGCGCTTTGTGCGCCTCAGAGAGCCTGGGGCATTTCACTGCCAGGCTTCGCCCCGGGCCTAGAGGCCCCGGGGCCCCGCCCTGCAGACCCGCCCCACCCCCAGGGAGGGGGCGTGGCGCGAAGAGGTGATGACCGAAGCATGCTGGGACTTGTAGTTTGCAACCCTGCAGAAGGGCAGGAGATGCTCACATGAGTGGTAGTCCTTTACTGACCCGGCGGGTCTTTTTTTTTTTTTTTTTTTTTTTTTAGAACTGACATTTCTTCTCAAATTTTTTATTCCCTAAATGAAGCAATTAGCTCAATGTATAAAACAATTTTTTTCTCAGTAAAGGAGCATCTATTACATGCCAAAATTAAAAACCCAACTACAAAACTTTTTTTTTTTTTTTTTAGAGAGAGACAGAATTTTTAATATTTATTTTTTTTAGTTCTTGGCAGACACAACATCTTTGTGTGTGGTGCTGAGGATCGAACCTGGGCCGCACGCATGCCAGGCTAGCGCGCTACCACTTGAGCCACATCCCCAGCCCCAAAACTTTTTGACTAATGAAGCCTACACAGTTTTCACCTAAACAAATTTGCTCAATAAGTTGACTAAATTCTAAGATGCTTATTTAAAAAAAAAACAAAACATAATTTTTTTTTTTCTTTTTTTAAAGAAAGGGTGGCGCTCTGTGGCCCAGTCTGGTCGCCAATAATTCCCTTACCTCAACCTCCCAAGTAGCTAGGTGTGCGCCAACGCGTCCAGTTTATTTTACTAAAACGTTTGCTCACTCATTAATTGTGTATATTTTCTTCAGTGCTGGGGATCGAACCCAGGGCACGCAACATGCTAGGCACGCGCTGTGCCACTGAGTTGTAACCTCAGCCTTTACAACAAATATCCCCCCTCCTTTTTTTTTTTTTTTTGTACTGGGGATTAAATCCAGGAGCTAGGAGAACTCTACAAATGAGCTACATCCTCGGCCCTTTTTTATTTTGAGACACGATATCACAAAGTTGCTGAGGCTGGCCTCAAACTTGTGATCCTCCTGTCTTAGCCTCCCGAGTCGCTGGGATTACAGGTGTGTGCAACACAACTATGCCCAGCTAAAATAATTTTTCTTAAGAATTGGGCTCGGGGCTGGGGGGTTGTGGCTCAACAGTAGAGCGCTCGCCTGGCACGTGCGAGGCTCTAGGTTTGACCCTCAGCACCACATAAAAGTAAATAAATAAAAATAAAGGTATTGTGTCCAACTACAACTAAAATTTTAAAAAATAATAATAAAATAAAAAAAAATTTAAAAAAGAATTTGACTCCAGCTGGGTTCCTGGCGCACTCCTGTAATCCCAGCGATTCGGGAAGCTGAGGCAGGATGGATGGAAAATACAAGGCCAGCCTGGACGACTTAGTGACACTTTCCCAAAATAAAACAAAAGGAGCTGGGAAGTGCTCAGTGCTTGTTACCACGAGGGAGGCCTGGGTTCATTCAATCCCCAATCCCGTCCCCATCATCACACACAGACACAATTCTGTGCATGAACACCGGATGTGTGAGTACAAGGCTATTAAAAAGGATGGCTGTGCCAATTGTATCCTGTGAGCACCCAAGGACAAGGCCATTAAAAAGTTCTGCAGAGGCCAGGCGCCTTGGTGCACGCCTATAATCCTAGCAGCTCCGGAAGCTGAAGCAGGAGGATCACGAGTTCAAAGCCAGGCTCAGCAATTTAGCCAGACCCTGTCTCTAAATAAAATAGAAACAAGGGCTAGGGTGTGGCTCAGTGGTTAAGTGCCCCTGTATTCAATCCCAGGTACAAAATAAATAAATAAATAAACAAACAAACAAATAAATAAAATTCCACAGAGCAAGACCTGCAGTGGTGTGCACCTATATAATCCCAACAATTTAGGAGTCTGAGGCCGGAGAACCACATGAGCCTAGGAGTTCCCAGACAGGAAAGAAGGAAGGAAGGAAAGAAAGAAAGAAGAAAGAAAAAGAAATGTTATTAGAAACATTGCAGAGGGCTGGGGCTGTGGCTAGTGGTAGAGCCCTTGCCTCGCCCACCTGAGGCACTGGGTTTGATCCTCAGCACCACATAAAAATAAATAAAATAAAAGTATTGTGTCCATCTACAACTAAACATATATAAAAGAAAGGAAGAAAGAAAAAGAAAAGAAAGAAAGAAACATTGCAGAAGCTGTAGCCTCACTTGTCAGAGTCATTCCAGAAGCCAGTCTTTGGCACCTGTGGCTTCCCAAGCTTCCTGTGAAGCTCCATCACTGCATGAATGTGCCATTCACAGCAAGGGAGGGAGGCAGGAATTGACTTCCCTAGTCTCACAGGGTTGAACACCCCACCCTAATTTAGACCTGCAGGTGCTGCCCCATCACCTTCACCATAGTCCACATAAAGAGCTGAGTTTTTAAGTATACTTTTTAAAAATCAATTTTTAAAAATCTGTAAACTAATTTTCTTAAAAAAAAAAAAAAAAAAAGTAAAGTTTCCAGGAGAAACCAGACTCCAGTTTTGCATGGTTTTTGTTTGTTTGTTTGTTTTTGTTTTTGGTTCTGGGGATTGAATCCAGGAATGATTAACCACTGAGCCATAACCTCAACCCTTTTTATTTTTTATTCTGAGACTGGGTCTTGCTGAATTGCTTAGGGCCTCACTAAGTTGCTGACGCTGGCTGTGATCCTCCTGCCTTAGCCTCCAGAGCCACTGGAATTACAGACATTTGCCACGGCCTGGCTTGCATGGTTTTTTGAAGCTTGGTTTTTAGGAAGTACAGCACTGGGCTCCAGGGCAGCCTCTGACATGCCCTTGCCCTCCACTCCTAGTTTATTGTCTCCTGGGGAGACTAAGTGTAAACACACAGTTAAAGCAAAGAATGTGATTTAACAAGGAGAAAGAAGAGTCAGTCTTTGACCAAGAGATTGGGGAAGGCATCCCAGTGGAGGTTGAAAGGTCTCAGTGGATGGGTAGTAGCTTTACAGGCTAAACAAGAGTTCATATGAGCTCTGGTCAAAAAGTTCAAGGGTGGCCAGGCACTGTGGCACACACCTGTCATCCCAGCAACTCAGGAGGCTGAGGCAGTAGGATTACAAGTTCAAAGTCAGCCTCAGCCATTTAGTCAAGGCTCTAAGAACTTAGCAAGACCCTGTCTCAAAAAATAAAAAGGGATAGGGATGTGTCTCAGTGGTTAAATACCCCTGGGTTCGATCCCCAGTACCCTCACCTCCCCCCCCAAAAAAAAGTTCAATTGTGCATTATTTTTAGAAAATAGAAGACAGTGTGGGGGAGCATGGAGAGCAGCAGATGATAAAGCTGCAGAGTTTGCTAGATTATAACATAAAGGCCTTACATGACAGGCTAAGAGCTTGGATATTATGGCACAGTAGTAACTGCAGCTTGGGAAAGCGTTTCAAGGGTTTAGGCGGTATGATAAATGGGTTGCATTTGGGAAAAGTTCATCTAGAGCACAGTCAAAAATGGATTAGAAATCCGAGAATGGTTGCACATGTCTGTAGTTCCACCTATTATGAAGACTAGGACAGAAGGATGGTTTGAGCTCACAAGTTTAAGATCAGCCAGGGCTGATCCCAATTCAAAAAATAGGAAGAGAACAAAAAAGATTGGAGGGTTAGAGGGGCCCAGCTCCCAAGTGGGGAAGAAGAGTGTTTCTTTGTCTCCTAGGTCTGTCTAGGTCTGCCCCATCCAGGATCATTTCCTTGAATTGCCCGACTTCAAATCCCCAGATAGGAGCAGACAAGGCATACCTTCCAGAGATCAGGGATTGCCAGGGTCTGAAAGGCGCCTGGTCCATCCTCTATTTAGAAGGGCCCACCCCACCCCTGGCCCTCATATTCAAGAAAACTTTCCTTACCGGAGTTGCAGGGCTCATGGTTCCCAGGCAGTCAGAGAAGCGTTTCCCAGACGGCTTCTGCACGGGGGCATTTCCCTGAGCGCCTTAGAGATAAGGGGATCAAGAAGGTGCTACCAAGAGGGGCCAAAAGGGGGAGGAAAGGAGGAAGCACACAGATTTAGGGAAGTCATCTTTCTCTAGTCCTCTCCCCAACCTTCCCGACTGATCTCGGGCTCAGACCCTTAGTGCCTGAACAAGTCATCGGTGATTCGAGATGGTCTTAGCCCTGGGTCGCCAAGGTACGGGGGGAAGGAGGATATGGGGGGAGGGGGGAAGGAGAGCGGCTGGGCCAGTCCTCCACCATCAGTGGGGGATGGGACTAAGTCTTCATTCTGCTGCTTGACAGAACCGCGCCCATCACCCAGTCCTGAATGCTCAGCTTGGCTCCTTAAGCCTCCCTCTTTCCGCTCCTGAGTCTCTAATCTTGACCTCCATCCACCCCAGCGCTTCAGCCCTTCGTGCAGTGCGTGCCATGTTGGGAGATTCGCTGTGGTGGATCCTATTAGCCACGGAGCTGATCCCCTCTTAGCAGTCCAGGAACCAGACCTCCCAAACCATGCTGTTTTCCATACCTGTGCCTTTAACTCACTTTCTGATCCTTGGACTGTTCCATCCCAACCTTTGCCTGGCTAAATTTTCCACTCCCATAGCACAGATGGGAGAAGAAGAAGAGGCTGGAAGAGAGCAAAGGAAAGGAGGGAGGAAAACTGGGTCTCAGGAATCTGGACCTGGATCCTATCGGTTCCTTTCTCTTCCTGCTCCCATCCCAGATGGACAACTGGGCAACTGGGCGTCCTTCATAGAGGGGGGTAGGGTGGCGATCCATGAAAACATCTTCTAGATTGCATTCTCCAGATTTAGCAGCCAGATGAAAAGAGAAGATTCTTCAACAGCAGTGAGAAAGACTGAGACCCTCCTAAATGGAGGCTAACACAAGAAAAAGAGCCAAGGAAGCTAAGCAGATTAAAACCACAAACTCCTGACACCAATTCCAAATCTAAACACAGCCAGTCCTGGCCACTGTCTTAAAATGTTGCCAATGCCCTCTGTGAGAAACTAATAAGAAGTGTGGACTCTTCAGAAGGGGGTGGGGATGTCTATACACATTGTAACATTTTGCATATAATCCCTGCTACCTGAAGTCATGATTATCACTGTTGGATTGGTTTTTAGTTCTTAGCTTTTTTGTGTGTGGGGGGGGGGGAGGCTGGGGGGGCAGTGTTACAGGGCTGGGGCCTTCTGGGACACTGAGGCAGTGTGAAGACACCCCCTTCAAACCCCAATTCTTTCTATCAAGTCAGAAAGATTTCAGATGTGTCCTTCAGAGTAACAGGCATGAGTTTATTGAAGGGGAATAAGAAAAAGGAAGCGGGGGTGGGGGGGGTGGGGGGGGTGCTAGGTTGTGGCTCAGAGGTAGAGCGCTCACCTAGCCTGCATGGGGCACTGGGTTTGATCCTCAGCACCACATAAATGTAAAATAAAGATATTGTGGGGCTGGGGATGTGGCTCAAGCGGTAGCGCGCTCGCCTGGCATGCATGCGGCCGGGGTTCCATCCTCAGCACCACATACAAACAAAGATGTTATGTCTGCCGAAAACTAAAAAAAAAAAAATAATAAATATTTTTAAAAAAGATATTGTGTCCACCTAAAGCTAAAAAATAAACATTAAAAAATAAAATAAATAAAATAAAGATATAGTGTCCACCTAATACTTAAAAATAAAGATTAAAAAAGAAAGAAAAAGGAAAGGGGACACTCCCAAGGAAGAGAGTAGGTCCTGTCAGAGTGGAGGGGGACAGTGTACCTCTCCTGCACTCCAGGCTTATCAGGAATCCCAGAGAAGTTTCCAGAGAGCTCCCGCCCAGGTCCACCTCTTGACTTCTGACTGACATTAGACTTTCAAGTCCCCACTGACATGACAATTCTAGGTCACTTTGGCATATGCTGACCAATTCTAATTGGGTTCTTAACCATAAATTCTTACAGACTTTGTGGTTAAGAGGAATTATTCTTATCTCCCAGAGTGTTTCAGGATTTGGTCTGTGAGGTTTTTTTTTTTTTTGTGTGTGTGTGTGTGTGTGTTTAGTCTGTGAGGTTACCCTTGAGGGTAACTTGGATTCCTCTTATCAACATTATTTCTGACCTGTGTTTCTCTTGCAGGTAACAGGTAACTTGCTGAAGAATGTGACATATCCTGTCTATTTAAGCCAGGCAGGGCTACAGGTAAATTGTTTTTTGGAAAAGAAAGCATGTGGGGATCAATATAGTGGGCCCATTTTATAGAATTAGTCCTTTAACCTTATGTTCCCACCATTGTATCTGTCTGTCTCCTATGCGGGGGGGGGGGGGGGGGGGGCGTTGTACTAGAGATTGAACCTGGGAGTGCTTTATCACTTTTTATATTAATTTTGAGACAGGGTCTCACTAAGTAGCTGAGGGTCTTGCTAAATTGCTGAGGTTGGCCTTGAATTTGCAATACTTTTGCCTCAGCCCCAAATTGCTGAGATTATGGAGTTGCACTACCATGCCAGCTACTGGGCCATTTTTAACCTCACTGTGTAGATAGTGAAAAGGGTGGATGTACCAATGATGTTATAGGGTGGCTCTATCACCCACCCTGGGAGGAAAGAGGCTGGGTCTACCTCTCTGGAGAGCCCTGACTAATTCAGGAAGAGGAATGGACTCCCCAGTTGAGTCTATTTCAAATGCCAGATTTAGAAATGAAGGAGGAAAGCCTGAGAGCCAAGGAGAGGGTCTGTAGAACCTCCTGTCTCGGGGAAACAGCACTCCACGTCAGGAGATGGGAGGTTGCAAGTTCCTTCTGAAAAAACATACCATCTGGATCATCAGATGTACAGGGAGCCACTTCTAGAAGCTTAAGCAGTGACTAACTGTTCCCATCATTCTTTGTCTGTCTCTGTGATCTGTCGAGATGAAGAGGTTTCTCTCAGCCTCCTGCCCTCCCAACCAATGATCCTGAGCTTTTGGTTCAAGGGCGATAAGTTGGCTTTGAGAACAAATGATTTTTTTCCATCTTTGCTTCAAGGTCCTTGGCTTCCTTTCAGAAGGCCTTCAGCTTTGTGTCATTTTCTTCAAAACTTTCCTCCTGTCACTCCATCTAATAATCTTTCTGGAAAGATTAATCCTCAAGAGAATCCATTTCTTTCTCTTGACAAAGTTCAGTCATTTGATTTCCTCTCTCCTGAAAATTTTGATCTTCACTTTTCAATCGAGGTTTGCTCAGCCCAAAGACTTTTTAGATGATCTGTCATGTCAGTTTTTCTGTTTTCTTCAGTAATGTCAGTGTTGAATTGATTTTTCTCTCCAACTTTGGTGTTTAAGTGCACACTTGGTTTTTCTGCAATCAGTTGCCTCCTGGCTGCTCTCATCTGGTCATAAAAAATTATCTCTAGATCCTGATTCCAAGTTACTATCCATATTCTCTTGTCTAAGGGAAATTATCAAGTCTTTCACCATTTTTGTTTCAGTGTGTGTGTGTGTGTGTGTTTGGTATACTAGGGATTGAACACAAGGCTTTGCCCATGCTAAGCAAGAGCTCTGTCATAAGCTACATCTGCAATCTGGGCCTTCCATCAGTAGCCAGCACTCCTGCAGAGATTTGACCTGACTCTTCCCATGTGCCCGAGAGTTCTATAGGAAAGTACTAAATCTTCTCCTGTTGCCTGTAATGGTTGTTTGATTTTGCTTTCCCCATTTGTTTTATCAGTTTGTTTTCTGGTTTTAGACAGGGGATATTCTAGCACAAGAGAGAGCAGTTCATCTTGATCTGAATATTTTCCTTTTCCCACTTGGATTGCTCTTAAACATAAGATGCAGCAAACTGGGGAATTAGATATGTCCAGGGCAGGAGGCTTGTCTAGGTTTTTATCTGCTTTTGCATCAGGGAGAAACTTGACAAGAGCTTTGATTTCACTAGGACTAGTGCTGAATTAAGAATGGTGTGTTCTTGACTCTCAGTACAGAAAAAAAAATATTTTTTTCATTGATTGAAAAATTCTGCCCAAAACCAAGAGCACTATTAACACATATTAACTGTTTCTCACGGATGCCCTGGAGAGTGAGACTTTCTCACATTGCCAGGTACTTCTGCATTGAACTCTGAAGCGTCTCCCAAGTCCCTTCACAATGCAGATTCCTGGCAGGATGAAGCACCTCCCTGGTACCTAGGCAACACAGAGCAGCCTGCTGTTGCCAAGTCCTGCTGGGCCGAGACACACTGAGGCAGACACGGAGCTAGATTACATCTAGAACCAAATCGATACCTGGTAACCAAGCTGACCTAAATGGAGAAGGGGGGTAGATGGGGTTGGGGTGGGGGAGGGGAGCAAGGGAGGGGTCAGGTGGGCAAGACTGATCCAACAAAGAATTTACATATGTGCAATTTCTCCATGGCTGCTGCTTTCTATATTTGAATGTCTCCTTCTATGACCTTAGAGGACTCTCTCTAGCGGCCTATACAGGGAACAAGGCCCATCCTGTAGTCACTGGACCTCTTTATCCCCATATTGATAGGGCCCAGGGCAAGACCTGGCACAGAGGACGTGCTCAGTGCTCCACACGTTTGGGGAAAAAAACAAATGAATGAGAGAGTGAATGAAAGAGGAACAAAGCCATCACGTGCCATTCGAGTTGATTTACATAAACGGCTCTGCTGGCTTAGCAGATGGCTCCATTAAGAAAGCTTTAAGAAACTCCTTTCAGACCTCAGTGCAGGATTGTGGACAGAAGTGGAAACGGCAGCTGCTCTGGCTTGGGTCCCCACCCTCCCCCACTTCAACTCCTGCCCTGCCAAATCCACTATGAGACTTCAAGCAGGTTGCCTGGTCTCCCTTAGTCTCCCTCCCTCCTGTAGAGGTGGAGAGAGCACCGTCCAGGTCTCACAATTGTTGTGAGGATTAACACGAGGGTGGGCATAGGCCTGGCAGGTGAGGGACTGCATACATTTTAGTGAAGTTCTTGATTGAATCATAGAAGGTATTAGCAACTCCTCCTGCTAATCAAGTATTTGGTTATCCCACCCAGGATTAGCAAGAGCATTAAGAGATAAAGTTCTTTTTACTGTTAACTAGTACGTCTAGAAAACAAAATATTCTAACAAAACCCACTAGAATTAATAAGAGAATTGGCAAGATATCTATACATATAAAGGAAATATATAAAGCTTTTATTTTATTTTTGGTACTGGGGATTGAACCAAATTCCCAGCCCCCCCCGCTTTAAATGTTCTTTAAAAAAACAAAACAAAACAAAACTTTATTTTTTTGTGTGTGGTCCTGAGGATCAAACCCAGTGCCTCACACATGGCTCTACTCCTGAGCCACAACCTCAGCCCATCCCCAGACACCCTTTTTTAAAAATTTATTTTTATTAGTTCTAATCGGTTATACATGACAGCAGAAAGCTTTTTGATTCATTGTACATAAATAGAGCATAATTTTTCACTTCTCTGGTTGTACATGAAGTAGAGTCACACCGTTCGTGCAATCATGCATGTACCTAGGGTAATGAAGTTGGTATCATTCCACCATCTTCCCTCCTCCCATACTCCCACACCCAGCCCATTTTTTTTTTAATTTTTTTTTTTTGAGAATGAAATGTTTCCCATCATAGTTAATTTTTTTTTAGAGAGAGAGAGAATTTTTTTTAATATTTATTTTTTAGTTTTCGGTGGACACAATATCTTTATTTTGTTTTATGTGGTGCTGAGGATCGAACCCAGTGCCCCGCGCATGCCAGGCGAGTGCGCTACCGCTTGAGCCACATCCCCAACCCCCCAGCCCATTTTTAAAATTTTATTTTGAGACAAAATCTTGCTAAATTGCCCAGGCTGGCCTCAAACTTGTGATCCTCCTGCCTCAACTTTCCTATAGCTGGGATTGCAGATATACACCACTGCAACCAGCAAACAAAACAAACTAACAACAACAACAAAAAAAAAACCCAAAAACACAACCCTTTTTTTTTTTTTAAGAAAACTACCTTGAGGGGCTGGGGATATGGCTCAAGTAGTAGCACGCTTGCCTGGCATGCAAGAGGCACTGGGTTCGATCCTTAGAACCACATAAAAATAAAATAAAATTAAAAAAAAAAAGAAAACTACCTTGAAACATAGTAATCCCCCTCATCCATAGAGGATATGTTCCAAGCCTCCAGTGGATGCCTGAAGCTATTCATAGTGCCATCCTCTCTATATAATCTGTGTTCTGCTATACATATATACCTGTGCCACAGTTTAATTTATAAATTAGGCACAGGAAGAGATTAGCAGAAACAACTAATAAGATAGAACCACGACTGGGAATGGGGTACGTAAGTGAGAGACTGAAATGCTTAATGAATGACTGCAGTTGGGTTGCAGATGGCAGGAACTCAGACACTGCAGACTGAGAAGCTTATGATTCTTGTTACATGGTAGCCAGATATTTGATTAAAACCTTGTGTTTAGTTACTATTATGGGTTCTTGTGTTGAAGACTTGGTCCCCAGTGCAGCAGCATTCAGAGATGGGACTTTTTTTATTTTTTATTTTTATTTTTGGATACCAGGGATTGGATTCAGGGGCACTCAACCACTGAGCCCCATCCCTAGCCCTATTTTGCATTTTATTTAGAGACAGGGTCTCACTGAGTTGCTTAGTGCCTCACTGTTGCTGAGACTGACTTTGAACTCATGATCCTCCTGTCTAAGCCTCCTAAACCACTGGGATTACAGGCATGCACCACAGCAGCGCCCAGCAAGATGGGGCTTTTGAGAAGTGATTGACCCTGAGGGTTCTAACCTCAGCAGTGAACTAATCTCTTGATGGATTCATAGCTGAATGAACTACTAGGGGAGTGGAAACTATAGGAGTTTGAGGGAGTGGGTCCTTGGGGTGGGCCTAAGGACTATATCTTGTCTCTGGACCCTTCCTTTCTCTTTCTCTCTGCTTTCTGGATGCTGTGAGCTGGGCAGCCTTCCTCTGCCATACCCTTCTGTCATGATGGTGTGCTTTGCCACAGGATCAAAGAAAGCAATGAAGACAGCCAACCATGGATTGCAACCTCTGAAAACTGTGCACCAAAATAAAGTCTTCTTCTTTAAAGTTGTTTTTCTCAGGTATTTTGGTCGCAATGACGAAAAGCTAAGAGTTACCTCTTTTTGTGTGGCAAACATCCAAACTTAATGCGTTAAAACAGCAAGTATTATATGCCTCTCACCATTCTGCGGGTGGTTCTTCTTGGTCCCACAGTGTCTTTCATGAGGTTGCAGTCATGTGGTGGCTGGAGATGGGATGTCCAGGATGGCTTCATTCACCTGTGTGGAATGACAGAAATGACAGAAGGCTGTAAACTCTCTTTCCATGTGGCTTAGCTTGGATTTTTTTTTTAGAGAGAGAATTTTTAAAAATACTTATTTATTTAATTATTTTTTTAGTTCTTGGCAGACACAACATCTTTTTTTGTATGTGGTGCTGAGGATCGAACCCGGGCCGCACACACGCCAGGCGAGTGCGCTACCGCTTGAGCCACATCCCCAGCCCTTAGCTTGGACTTCTTTACATGGTGACTGAATCCCAAGAATTTTCTTGCCATTTCTATATTGCTAAATTGCATTGCTTCAACCTGAATCTGCCCATGATCTGCCTTCCAAGATAAGGTAGTTAGTGTGCCAATATTCCCAACCTTGTGTAGTACATCCTATTAAATCTGGGCTAGCTCTGCAACTCTTTTTTTTCATTCATTCATTCATTTATATATATATATATATATAGTTTTCGGTGGACACAACATCTTTATTTTATTTGTATGTGGTGCTGAGGATCGAACCCAGTGCTCCGCGCATGCCAGGCGAGAGCCACATCCCCAGCCCCATTCATTCATTTATTTTTGATGGCACTGAGGATTGAACCTAGGGGTACTCTTTCACTGAGCTATCCTTATTTTTTTTTCTTAATTTTTTTAGTTGTAAATGGATACAATACCTTTATTTTATTTATCTATTTTTTTAAACATTTATTTTTTAGGTATAGATGGACACAACACAATGCCTTTATTTTGAATTACAGTAGATGGGGTAGAGAGAGAAGATGGGAGGGGAGGGAAGGGGAGGGGAGGGGGGATAGTAGAGGATAGGAAGGGCAGCAGAATACAACAGACACTAGTATGGCAGTATGTAAAAAAGTGGATGTGTAACCGATGTGATTCTGCAATATGTATACGGGGTAAAAATGGGAGTTCATAATCTGCTTGAATCAAATGTATGAAATATGATATGTCAAGAGCTTTGTAATGTTTTGACCAACTAATAATAAAAAAAAATTTTTTTTAAATGCCTTTATTTTTATGTGGTGCTGAGGATCGAACCCGGGTCTCGCAGTGCTAGGTGAGCACTCTACTGCTGAGCCACAATCCCAGCCCTATTTATCTATTTTTATATGGTGCTGAGGATTGAACCCAGTGCCTCATATGTGCTAGGCAAAGGCTCTTCCACTGAGCTCCAGTCCTTAAAAAAAAAAAAAAAAAAAAAAAAAATCTTTATTTATTTATTTTTATGTGGTGCTGAGGAGCCAACCCAGGGCCTTGCACATGCTAGGTGAGCACTCTACCGCTGAGCCACAACTCCAGCCCCCTCCCCAGCCCTTTAAATTTTTTAAAAAATTTATTTATTTATTATTATTTTTAATATTTATTTTTTAGTTTTCGGCGGACACAACATCTTTTGTTTTGTATGTGATGCTGAGGATCAAACCTGGGCCGCACGCATGCCAGACGAGCACGCTACCGCTTGAGCCCCATCCCCAGCCCCTATTTTTAAAATTTAGAGACAGGGTCTCACTAAATTGTATAGGTGAGCATCAAACTTCTGATCCTCCTGCCTCAGCCTCCCAAGTTGTTGTAGGGACAAATGAGGCAAGGCATCAAAGATAGCAGGAAACAGTTTTATTTGGCTGCAGCCAGGTTCAGAGGGTATAGCCTTTGCTGTAATCATTCAATCCCCTGAACCCCGAGTTCAGGGAGTTTCAGAGTTTTATACCCAGCATGTAAGGGGAGGGGCTCAGAAGTTCACAGTCTGCAGAAGTTCACATAAAAGCAGCTTTTTCTTTCACTATTCTGGGCATGTTAACTCTTCAAGGACAACAGCTGAGAAGGGGAGAGCTTCTTCTTTCTATCCTCCCCCTGCCAGCTGTTACCATGGAGCCCATTTGTAACTTATCTTAAAAATGTAGACATCTCTGTGAAGCCCAGCTCAAGGCCAGAGACCTTGTTTGCATATTTCTTCAAAGTACTATACTGGATACGTTTGTGAAAAACTAGTAAGGGGGTGTCCAGCACCTGGAGTGCTGGTATCTTCTCAGCCAGTGGCCAAGTAAACAGGGCGACATGAAAATAGGAAGTTTATCTACAATGGACTATTTTGCTGACAGTCCTAAAATCAGCCATGGTGAAGAGGGCTTTTCTGTGGAGAAAGGGGGTGCCACTTCAAAGTCACTGGGATTATAGACTTATGCCACCTCACCTGAATGACCCTGCAATTCACTTTAATCAACAGAATGTAAAAGAAATGACACTTGCTAGTTCTGGGCCTAAGCCATAGGAAGGTCTGGCAGTTTGTACTTTTGTATCATTGGGATTCAGTCACCATGTAAAGAAGCTCAAGCCAAGCCACACGGGGAAGGGAGGTTATAGCCATCTGTCCCTGTTTTCTTCTTTCTAGTTCAGCAAAGTTCTACAAAAGAGAAAGGGAAAAATAGAGAAACATCAAGCTGGAGTTAGCTACTCCATACAGCTTTGCTAAGGGATGAATTCTTTGCTAAAATTTACAATCTGGGATGAGTGAGAATCTTATAATTTTGAGTTTTGCCGAGTTGAAAAAGCCATTGCTTCTACACCGAAGAAGTTGTAAGTGGTATTGCAAAGTGGCAGCCTTAGTAGGATTTTGGACTAGTGCCCACTTCAGAAAAGCTGTGAGCCTATTGGCAAAGAAGGAACTAAGAAGGATGGTGCTTTCCTACTCAAGCCTGTGTTTCAGATGGCCTGAGAAAAGCCACTACTAAATTGGTAGAAAGGCTAGTAAGTAAAAGATCAGAGTCTTCTGGCTTGAACACCATGACTAGATAAGATTTTTGACCTTGGTTACTTACATTGGAACTGACCAGAACCAAGTAAATCAAAGGTCTACTAAATTTTTGAAGGGAATTGTGCTCTTGAATTCGTGCTACCCCAAAACATGGCTGCAAAGGCCTGTGACTACTCAACCTCAAAACACTCCTTGAGCCCTTCCATGAACCAGCAGGAAGTAGACTTGGATGACTGTGAATTTCCAAAGAAGGGCATGTTCTCTCACATCCTTCATGCATGTGGCCATTCAGCCTTGGGCTTGTGCTCTGCTTCTCAGCCATGTGGCTGACCTAGTAATTAAGTGAGTACTGTTGGCCTATTCATTAGTTTAACCAGCTTTTACTGGGCACTTTCATATTCCAGATATAAAGTTAGTGCTGGGGATTCAGTTGTGAAGGGTAGAGACATTCTAGTCAAGAAGGCTCCCAGAAACCCTGAGGTCATATTGTTATATAGTTCTTGCTTGATTGAGCTGATACTAACTGAGCCTTCAGGAAGACACTAAGATGAGACCCTGTCTCAAAATAAAATTTAAGGGCAGGGGTTGTAGCTCAGTGATAAAGCGCTTGCCTTGCACATGTAGGGCCCTGGGTTAGATCCTCAGCACCACATAAAAATAAATAAATACAGGGGCTGGGGTTTTGACTCAATGGTAGAGCACTTGCCTGGCATGAGTAAGGCTTTGGGTTCAATCCTCTGCACCACATAAATAAATAAATAAAGGTATTGTGTCCATCTACAACTAAAAAATTTTTTAAAAAATAAATACAATAAAGTTATTGTGTCCTACTACAACTAAAAATAAAAAATAAAAAAAGGTTGTGTTCAACTAAAAAATATATAAAAAAATAAAATTTAAGGGTTGGGGTTGTGGCTCGGTGGTAGAGTGCTCGTCTCGCATGGGTGAGGCACTGGGTTTGATCCTCAGCATCACATAAAGATAAATAAATAAAATAAAGGTAATGTGTTCATCTACAACTAAAAAAAAAATAAAAATTTTAAGCACACCTGTAATTCCAGCAACCCAGGAGACTGAGGCAGGAGGATCACAAGTTCCAAGGCCAACCCAGGCAGCTTAGGGTGACTCCTATAATTTTTTGCCTACTCATAATTGAAGTAAATTAGGGTTCATTCATTAAGGATTAGTGAGTAAAGATGTAATTTTTTTCCCATCTAAGTTCATAGACCTCATGCATTATAGAGGTTTATGGATCCCAGATTAAAATACCATTTTCTAGATTTGGTGCTCATAAGTACAATGGAATATGCTCCATCTATTGCAATGATCCTGGGTTGTCTGCAACCCAGCTGCCTGCCAACCAGTGTATTCAGAGGTATCTCTCTGAACACATCATGAGAGTTACCACACCAGGAGGTTCTTCCTGGATCCCTGGACTGAGCTGTAAACTCCAGAGGTTTCCCATAGTTCAGGGCTTCCTTCTATTTTATCACAGAGTAATGTCACGGTCCATGTTCTTTGATCTTTTTCATTCAGCCCACACTTATTCATTGAGCCCCTATTATGGACTAAACATTGTACCACATACAAGGAATCCATCAGTGAAAAGACCAAGTTCTTACATTTTTGGAAAGAGGAGAAAGGAAAAATATAAGAAAACAAATCCCTGAGCAAGATACTATAATAAATGCCCAAGGAAATAAATAACAGGTTGTGTTTGAAATGAGGAAACAGTTGGCAGGGGAATCCTGGTAAGGAAACCCCTTTTTGAAGCTATTCAGACTACAAGAGGAAGAACTGCCCAGTCTGAAGAAACTGTGGCGCAAAGAGCCCAGGGTAGAGAAGATTCTGGTTTACTTGACAGTAAGGCTGTGCCTTAGTGAACAGAGGAGAGGACGGTGGTAGATATGAGATTGTTCAGAGAGGAAGACAGGAGCAAACACATAGTGGGTGGAATGCAAATTCTCGGAGAGTTTTCAACAAAGAAATAACATGACGTGACTCCTTTTCCTTTTTTTTTTTTTAAGTTGTTGATGAACCTGTATTTGATTCATTTATTTATATGTAGGGCTGAGAATTAAACCCACTGCCTCACACTCGAGGCAAGTGCTTTACAACTGAGCCACAACACAGGCTGCAATTCATTTTTAAAAGCCCACTTTGGGGTTTGGGATGTAGCTCAGGGGAACAATGCTTGCCTTGCATTGAGCAAGGAACTGGGATCACTCTCTAGCATCACAAAAATAAATAAATAAATAAAATTAATAAAATAAGAATAACTCTACCTGCTAGGTAGAGAATGGCTTTAAGTGAGACAAGAGTGGAAGGAGGGAGACCAGTTAGGAGACCATGGAAAGCCACAGACGTAATTACTTGGAAGGGGAGGTGGCAACAGAGACGGTGAGAAATGGATGGATTTTGTGTTCATTTTGGATATCTTACTACCTTGCTGGTGGACTATGTATAATTCTTGAGGGACAAGAAGATTTTAGGAAGGAAACCCAGGTTTTTGGCTTGAGGTGGAGCCATTTGTATGTGTGTGTATGTTTCAATATATACAAAATATTTCCAGAAGAATATATAAGAAACACCACAAGAAGCATGGTAGATTGCAAAAGATGGCCAGAAATTCCTCCCCACCCCTATAGACAAGGTCTTCTGCAAAGTGACTTTGCCACTCCTCCCTTTAAGAGGTGGAGCCTTTTTCTCCCACCCTCAAGTCTGGCTGGCCAGGTGACTTGCTTTCATCAATCCAAGGTACCTGAAGTGATCAGAGTTCTGGCCTAAGCCTGAAGCTTCCACTCATTTCCTCCTTCTGCCCCCAGCCCTTACCATTAATTTTTTAAATATTTTTTTTTAATTGTAGGTGGACACAATATCTTTATGTATTTATTTTTATATGGTGCTGAGGATCGAACCCAGTGCCTCACACATGCGAGGCAAGTGCTCTACCACTGAGCTACAGCCCCAGCCCGTTCTTTATAATTTTTTTTCATAAAGCAGAATGTCCCTACATGGGCTAGGGATGTAGCCCAGTGGTAGAACTCATGCTTGGCAGCACGAGGCTCTGAATCCATCCCCAGAGGCACAACAACAAACCCTACAGAAAAGTACACAAATCATAACAGGACAACTTGATCCATTTTCACAAAATGAACACACTTTGTGTAAATTGTGTTCAGATCAAGAAACACCACCATCAGCCGCCTTCATACCTGTTCTTAGCCACTATCTACAAGGAGTATATAAATATATGTGTATGAATTTACATATGTGTATTTGTATTGTTTTTATTTACATATATTGTATTAACAAAGTAGATTCGTTTCATTCCCCACTAAGTACATGTGAATATGTATGTTAAGAGTGTCATTTTTGAGGTACACCAAGTTATCCTTCACCCACAGATCTCCATCTGGCCCTTCTGCTTTAACAGGATAAAAATACCTTGAGCAGTTCCTGGTTGAAGACAAATTTCTGCCACTGGTGAGAGGCATTACTGCCCTCTCGTGACCAAATTTGGTTGCTACACTCAAGCTAGGTACCCAGCCAGTGAAAAAAGGACTTTCCAAAGCTTTAGCCAAGGTGAGGAACTAGATAAATTGGGCTCCTTACTGGGCTGGCATTTTAGAGTGACTCTTCCAGCTGAGATGACCTGACAGTCCCCAGCTTAGGTAGCACCTATCAAGTCACTCCTATGGCAGGTCGATGATTTCCACCATCAGCCTATTCCTCCATGAGAGGAGAAGAGCAGCTGAAGAGTCCTTTGAAGCTATTAGATTCTGACTTCGGCATTCTCAAAACAGGAGGACCCTGGGCATGCTCATATGGCTGATGCCCTCAAGTCCAGCAGCTTCTCTGGAGCTTCTTTTACTTCTCAATTGGAGGTGTCATATGTGGGAAGTGTCAATAAAAGCTAGGGCAGGGTTGGGGTTGTGGCTCAGTGGTAGAGCACTTGCCTAGCACATGTGAGGCACTGGGTTCAATCCTCAGCACCACATAAAAATAAATAAATAAATAATTAAGATAAAAGCTAGGGCAGATGGCTACAAATATTCTGAATGTCTCCAGTGTGAGCAGGCATAGAGAGAGACAGGAGCAGACATATACTTGGAAAATTTGATGTGTTGCAATTTATATTTTTTAAAAATTCACTTTTGGGAAGTTGGTAGGACAGGTGATTTCTTGAGATAAGATATGGTGATAAGCTAGTAGCTGTGATGTGTGGGTGGCTGCCCATGAGCTATGTTAAGCATTCTCTCTCGGCCTGGGGCCAAGGGGGTGTTGGTCTGGCATTGCACACTGTAGCTGCGTGATGCAGGTGACCTCCACTTTCCCTCTTCCAAGAAGTTTTGCTTTCTCATGGCTCTGGACCTGGATGTTATTACCCATTGGGCCTTGACTAGTCTACGTCCTGCCTTATTTGATGAAGAACATTCTATCGAAAAGCCTTTATTAATCTCCCTATAAATAAAGGGATCCTGGGAGCACACACTCTCTCACCCTCTCGCTTTCCAGTGTGATAGCAGGACCTTTAAGGTCGCAGAGCCATCTTACCCAGCTTTGTGAAAAAATTACTTCCGTGTATCGTGTGTGTGTGTGTGTGTGTGTGTGTGTGTGGTGTGTGTGTGTGTGTGTGGTCTTTCCCCTGCCAGCCCACACAACACAGAGGGATCCCGATAGTTCAGGGCTTCCTTCTATTTTATCACAGAGTAATGTCACGGTCCATGCTCTTTGATCTTTTTCATTTAGCCCACACATATTCATTGAGCCCCTATTATGGACTAGACATTGTACCACATACAAGGGATCCATCAGTGAAAAGACCAAGTTCTTACATTTTGGAAAGAGGAGAAAGGAAAAATATAAGAAAACAAATCCCTGAGCAAGATACTATAATAAATGCCCAAAGGAAATAAATAACAGGTTGTGTTTGAAATGAGGAAACAGTTGGCAGGGGAATCCTGGTAAGGAAACCCCTTTTTGAAGCTATTCAGACTACAAGAGGAAGAACTGCCCAGTCTGAAGAAACTGTGGCGCAAAGAGCCCAGGGTAGAGAAGATTCTGGTTTATTTGACAGTAAGGCTGTGCCTTAGTGAACAGAGGAGAGGACGGTGGTAGATATGAGGGACGTGGGCGGTAGTGGTGCACACCTATAATCCCAGCGACTAGGGAGGCTGAGGCAGGAGAATTACAAGATCAAAGCCAGCCTCAGTAATTTAGCAAGGCTCTAAGCAACTTAGTGAGACCCTGTCTCAAAATAAAATATAAAAAAGGTGGGGATGTGGCTCAGTGGTTGAGCATTCCTAGTTTTAATCCCTAGTAGTGGATTAAACTATGGAACTTGGTCACATTGGAGAAGACTTCCTGCAGAAGATAGTACTACTAGGACTGTAGACTCTACCCCATGACTCTCACACCTGGATGCAGCATTTGGTTCAGAGTCCAGAGCCAGGTGCCATCAGCGGATATTGACATTAATCCCTTCTAGTTTATGTCTACTCTATCATCTCTGTCTCAAGGTTTTCTTTTTGTATCACATTTTGTCATGCACACCACTAGCCCTGGTTTGGTGTGTAGAAGTAAAATGAGGTATAATTAGGAGAAACCTCCAAGCAGAGAAGAAGGCCACAAACAACCCTTGAAACTCCCATTACCCCTCTGTGCTGTGGCCAGGGTCCAGTAATCTTGAAATGGGGAAGGAACATATTTTGCTGACATGAATGATAGAAAAAGGAACTGTTAAATAGGGTGGTAGAGGGAGGGAAGAGCTTTGTGACAATGCCACCCTAAAAGCTCTGCTACAGAGAAAGTAGCCTTGTAAGAAAGAGGAACCCCTGGGACCCTGTGATGATAACATGAACCAGATCTTTCACTGGGTTAATTTGGACATGTGGAGATAGCAGTCTGGGGAGATGAAGTGGACCCTCAAAGCCATCCAGATATGCCTGCCTTTATATATATATATATTTTAGATGTTGATGGACCTTTATTTTATTCATTTATTTTTATGTGGTGCTGAGAATCGAACCCAGTGCCTCACACATACTAGGCAAGTGTTCAACTGCTGAGCCACAACCCCAGCCTTATGCCTGTCTTTTTATACTGTAAAAAAGGATTTTTGTGTCAGGATATTTTTTATTGTAATTGAGTCTTCTTAAGAAAGGTAACTCAAACCATTAAAGTTTTATACCTCATCTAGTAGAATAGTCTTTGGATTGACTTAGTGGCTCAACCTGTCATCCAGGCCTTGCCATCTCTCTCCTCAGCCATCCTTCTTGGGCAACATCTTTCCTCAAGGTTGCATGATGGCTGCCACAGATCCAAATATCACACCATCACACAACATTGTCCAAAATCTGGAAGGAAATATCAAGAGAGCTTCCTCTCTTGTTTTTTCTTCTTTTTTTCAGGTAGGGAAATCTTTCTTAAGATCTTGTTCCCCTTTCCCCCAGCACACTTGCCCTTTCAGCCCCTTAATAGAACTGGGGCACACAGACTCTATTAAATAAACCCCAGGGGAAAGGGACAACTTCCAGGCTGACTTGGACCAATGACTCATGCTGTTGACAAGGAAGAAAGAGGATGCCTGTCGGGAAATGACAGATTGTGTCTGCCATAATATTTGTTGTTCTTTTCTCAAATTACAAAAGTCATATAAGTTCATTATAGAATATTTGGGAAATCCAGAAAAGAATGAAGAGGAAAATAATCTCTTAATATTCCAACATTGAGATTCAAGTCTTATCCTTCTTGCATTGGTTTTATTCACCTTTGCATTCCATCCTCCCCAGACCCCTGCATCCTTCCTTGTGCACCTGAGCCCTTGAAATCTGCCCACCCATTCTGAAACCACTTTCTATTCAGCACACAAAAGTTGATTGTTGGGCTGGGGTTGTGGCTCAGTGGTTGAGTGCTTGCCTTGCATGTGTGAGGCACTGGATTCAATCTTCAGCGCCACATTAAACAATAAAATAAAATAAAGATATTGTGTCCATCTACAACATATATATATATATATATATATATATATATATATATATATATATATATATAAAGTTGGTTGTTGTCGGGCATGGTGGGCATGCTTAAAATCCCAGTGCTTGGGAGGTTGACAAGAGGATCACAAATAAGTTCAAGGATAGCATGGGCCACTTAGTGAGCTCTGTCTCAAAAAATAAAAAAAGAGTTGTGGGGCAACTCTAGCTGGAATTGTGGCTCACTGGTAGAGCATTTCAACTCTCAGTACCACATATAAATAAATAAATTAAATAAAGGTCCACACCACATATAAATAAATAAATTAAAGGTATATATATATATTCAAAATAATTAAGCCAGGTGCAGGGCACACCGTCCTCTCCTCTGTTCACTAAGGCATAGCCTTACTGTCAAATAAACCAGAATCTTCTCTACCCTGGGCTCTTTGCTCCACAGGAGGCTGAGACAGGAGAATCACGAGTTCAAAGCCTGTCTCAACAAAAGCTAGGTGCTAAGCAGCTTAGGGAGACCCCGTCTCCAAATAAAATACAAAATAGGTCTGGGGATGTGGCTCAGTGGTCAAGTGTCCCCGAGTTCAATCCCTGGTACCAAAAAAAAAAAAAAAAAATTGTGGTGTATCTCAGTATAGAGCACTTGCTTAGCTTATGTGAGGCCCTGGTTACATCCCAAATACCACCAAAACAAAGTGGGTTTTAGGTCTTGGTCCCAAATTCCTCCCTCACTTGTTTTTTTTTTTAAACTGTGGGAAAAAAACTAACAAATAACAGAGTTTGTACAATGGATGTGTACCATTTAAAGAGTAATGCTATAGTTGGAAAAGATTATAAATAAATAAATAGAATGTAGATGAGTGTGGTGGAGCACACATATAATCCCAGCAACTCATGAGGCTGAGGCAGGAAGATCACAAATTCAAGGCCAACCTCAGCAACTTTAGCAGATCCTAACTCAAAACTTACAAAAAAAAAAAAAAAAAAATTGAAGACTCTGGCGATGCCTACTATGTAGGAAGTCCTGGGTTCAATCCCTAGTACAGAGAAAAAAGAAGAAGGAGAAGAATGATGTAATAAACACTCATGAACTGAACATTGGACTTGAAAACAGAGTATTACCAATATTTTGAAACCCTGTGTGCCCTCCCTGATTATGTCCCCTCCTTCCTCATATTTTCTGTTGCTTCTTGTTTTAGTTCCTTGTTGCCCCCCAAATGTCTCACCTCAAAGCTCACAGACCATTTAGCTGCTTTCCTGGTCTGCTGGCGAACTGCTGAGCAGTGAGTCGACTGAGGAGATTGGATCCAGGTCTATCCCACATATTTTCATCCTACCTGAATCAGAGTTTACCTGGGGTGTATTCTTCTCCTGGCAGCTCACTGAGGTGTGGGAGCCAAATCAAACAGCAGAAGCATACTTGAGGCCACTGTTTGTGTCATGTCTACAAACATTTCTTGTGCAAAGCAAATCATATGGACAAGTCCAACATTAACCTGGTGGAGAATTCACAGTGAATGCAAGTATCTGCTAAACTGTAATCTAAATGAAATCTAGAATATTGCAAGCTGCAGGTAATTTTTTTCCCCCAGTACTGGGGATTGAGTCCAGGGGTCCTCTACTACTGACCTACATCCTCAGCCCTTGCTACTTTTTATTTTGAGACAGGTCCTTGATAAGTTGCACAGGCTGGCCTCGAACTTATTATCCTCCTGCCTTAGCTTCCTGAGTAGCTGGGATAACAGGCAAGTGCCATCTCACTTGGTGAAATTTAAAAAATCTTGACAAAATGTAGATAAGCAAACCTTTGGCTGCTGTCTTCATTTCTGTTTTCTCTTAAGCTGCAGCGGAGAGTAAGTACATGTGGTTCACTCTTTTGTCCCCAAGGATGTTTTTGTTTGTGTTCACAAACACATTTTTAGTCATCTAAAATTATGTCATATTATTTTTCACTGAGAATATTTATCAGAACAAATACCATTAGGTCAGTTCAATACCTTTATATTTTCTACATAGCCTATTGAGTATATTTTCAACTAATAATTTTTACTTAAATCGAGCTGCAATTAACTTCATCTGAAAATAATTTTTCATATAAATGTTATAATGATGATTTGAGTCATCAGTCTTAGAAATCCACATCACAATTTAATAATTATAGTTCCATCTTCGTTTTGTTTTGGTTTTGTTAGTTGTAGTTGGACACAATACCATTTATTTATTTATTTATTTATTTATATGTGGTATTGAGAATTGAACCCAGGGCCTTATATGTCCTAGGCAAGCACTTTACCGCTGAGCCACAACCCCAGCCTCTGTAAGTTATTTTTTTGTGGTCATTTGTATCTTCTATCAATTTCATTTTCCTGGGACACATTTTTCAGATCTATACTTTGCCAATATTTATTTGATTTTTCCATCAATTTGTAGTCAATAACTATTTCACCATGTGCAATTGAGCTGTTGTCAGTTTTATTTTTTCTGTTAATTATGTAGTGAGTATGAATAATATACCACAAACAGGACAGCAAAAAATGGCATATTACTTTATTCACTTTGTGTGTGTGTGTGTGGTGGGGAGAGATAGTGGAGGTCAGACCCAAGATATTGTACATATTTGGCAAGTGCTTTACCACTGAGCTACATTCCAAGCCCACTCTACTCATTTTAAATCAAGTTAAGTAGAACTCAGCTACACCTAGACTTTATTTGGATTCCTTCCACCTTAGGGTTGTACAAAGGATTTGGGGTCTTAGGTAGAAAAAAATATTTGAGGAGTCCCCTCCCCTTACTAGATACCAATGCACTCCTGTTTACCAAATGCTGTCCCTTCTTCATAACCAGATTGCACCACACACATGTCCAAACCCCAGACCTTCCTAGTTCTGTCTTCTCTCTCACCCCCTTGAAGGCATCAACCTCCCCACCCAAGCCCTTACAAATATAATACTTTCCTGTCTTTTCTGAAAAATAGCTTCTAAGGCTATCTTGGGTGAGAACCAGACAAATTTCATACCCCCATTCAGGTTAGGATGGAAATATTTCAAGAATATTTTGAGTTTAGGAGTGTTATGGTTTGGATAGGAGGTGTCCCTCAAAAGCGCCCATTAATGCAGGAATAATTATAAGTAAAATGATTCAATTACAGAGTCTATAAGGAGAAAACAAAATGTGTAGATGAAAACATAAGAGCTGGATGGATTTTATTTAGGAACACAGATGCTTTATCCTCTTTGAAATCATGTTTGACTTTTGACAAAGGGTGACTGTCTACAATACATAAAGACTTTCTAGCGGAGGGGGTCACAACAATGAGATTTCTCTATTTAGCTATTAGAACAGATACATTTAAGAAAAGTGATAATACCAGATACTGGTGAGAATGTAAAGAAATTGGATTCATCATACTTTGCTGGTGGAAATGTAAAATGATACATTTTGGAAAACAGCTTAAAAGCATTTCTTATAAAACAAAATGTGCATTTATCATATGACCCAGTATCTTACTCTGCCACATTGGAGAATAATTTTTCAACACATGAATTATGGAGGACATATCAAACCATAGAACCCAGCAATCAAATTCTTGGGCATGTATCCCAGAGAAAGAAAAACTTATGTTCTCACAAAAAAACTATACATGAATGTTCCTGCAGCTTTATTTATTCATCATAGCAAAAAAACTGGAAGCAAACCAAATATGCTTCAAGGAGTGAATGATTAAATAGACTTGGGTACATCCATAAGATAGAATCCTGTTTGCTATTCAGTATTCAAAGGAATGAACTATTGACACATGTAACAACTTGTATGGATCTCAAGGGCATTATGCTTAGTGGAAAAAGAAAAAAAATGTCAACCTGAAAAGGTTACATTTCTCTAAATGACAAAACTAGAGAGATGAACATATTAGTGGTTGCTATGGTACAAAGAAGGAGAGGTGGTATGAGGGAGTTCTTTTGTAGAGGAGAAACATTGTTGCAATTCTTTTTATTTATTTTTTTCTTCAGTTCTGGGGATTGAACTCAAGGCCTCCAGCATGCTAGGCAAACAGTTCTGAACTACATACACTGAACTACATCCCAGTCTTTTTAAAAAAAAAATTCTTATTTTAAAACAGGTTCTCACTAAATTTAGCAGACTGCCCTCAAATTTGCGATCCTCCTGCTTCAGCCTACCGATTAGCTGAGATTAAGGGCGTGTGTGTCACTTTCCCAGCCAGTGTTGCTTCTTCTTCTTCTTCTTTTTTTTTTAACATTTTTTTAAATCTTTGTTTTATTTATTTATTTATCCTGCTGAGGATAGAACCCAGGGCCTCTCATTGCTAGGCGAGCCCTCTACCGCTGAGCCACAACCCCACCCCCCAGTGTTGCTTCTTGATTGTGATGGTGGTACATTTATTAGCTGGAATTTTTCTTCTCATCAATTACCCTGAAATATGTAGTTTGCTTAGAAAAGTTTGCTTAACATAGCTGGGCTCAGTGGTGCATGCCAGCTACTTGGGAGGCTGAGCAGGAGAATCAAAAGTTTGAGGCCAATCTCTATAATTTAATGAGACCCCTGTCTCAAAGTCAAATCAAATCAAATAAAGGGCTAGGGATGTAACTTAGTGGTAGAGCTGCTTGCCTAACATGCACAAGGCCCTGGTTTAATCCCCAGTACTGATAAAACAACCAAATAAAAGATTAGATAAATCTTTGATTCTTTCCTTTATTTACCAATATTCAGAACAATGAGTTGGTTCCTAGCATTCTCCAAAGGTGATCAATGGGCTTTGTTTTTGTAGAATCATTGTAAATTCATGGATTTAAACATATTTAATATGTTTCCACCTGCAGTTATTATTCTTGGTTCCATCTACTGCCAATAGGAAGTTCTTCAATTGGTATCTGATACAATACCAATGGTCTTTGACAGATTCCTTGATTCCTGGTTAGACAAGCACTTCCAAACTCATCTTTCATTTCTTTCTCTGGATACAGAATTAATCATTTCTCTAAGAAGCTCTAGTTCATTTCAGTGGGGAATGGTATATAGAGAATATAGTCCAAATCTAAGTACTTTATTGCTATTAGTTGGTCATTGTTTCTTTTTCTTTCTTGTGTCCACCTAAAACTTAAAACTGCTGCCTAGGAGCTTCAGTTGCTATCATTGGGTCATTTCAGGTTCATTTGTGATTTACGTTTGCCCTTAACTTCATATATCAAATATTAAAAAAGAAAGAAACAACTTACATAGTAGGTCATGGTATTTGGACAGAGCCTCAGCTTTCTAGGGTGTCCTGGCCTCTCACTTTTCCTTCCTTGGAGTCTTCCTGCCTCAGCCCTGCTATCTCTGTATTGGTTAACTAACCTAGAGTATATTCTCTGAGATTTGCAGAGATCATCATATCCCAAGACAATTCACTCTCCTGATCTTGTCCAATCTGCCCCAATGATCCCTGAGTGCCTACTGCCAACCTTCCTAGAGTTTACTGCACTTGCAAAAATCCCAAACAAGGCTGGGAGCGGAGGCGAATGCCTGTAATCCCAGTGGTTTGGGAGGCTGAGACAGGAGAATCGGTTCAAAGCCAGCTTCAGCAATGGCCAGGCACTGAGCAATTCAGTGAGACCCTAGTCTCTAAATAAAATGCAAAATAGGGCTGAGGATGAGGCTCAGTGGTCGAGTGCCCCTGAGTTCAATCTCCTGTCACCAAGACAAAAAACAAAACAATGTAAACAAAACACAAAACCCTTGTCTACAAAATTTTAGTGTTGAAGAGTAATTTACATTGACTCACATGACAACCCTATGAAGTTATGTGGGAATATCTGCATTTTGTGAAAAGATATAAAAAAAAAACTTGCCCAAGTTCATGAAACTGGGGTTCATGTGAAGAAAGAGTGAGGAAAAGGATTGGAGTTCAATTCTGACTGGACCCTTAATCTCTGCTAACTGTACCCCACTACCTCTTCAATCTCACATATCATTAAAAATTATAGTCACCTGCTGGCCTGGTGGTGCACACCTATAAACCCAAAGACTCAGGAGGCTGAGGCATGAGGATCATGCAATTTAGTGAGGGCCACAGCAACTTGGTGAGACCCTGTCTCAAAATAAAAAAAATAGAAAGGAACTGGGAATGTAGTTCAGGGGTTAGTGCCCCTATGTTAAATCTCTAGTAGAGAGGAAAAAAAAACCCACAGAATTATAGTTTTATAGTCAGTGGATGTGGTGGTACATGCCCATAATCCCAGCAAGTCGGGAGCTGAAGCAGGAGGATTGCAGGTTTGAGGCTAGTCTTTGCAATTTAAAATGATAAAGTGCTAAGTGTAGCTCAATGGTGGAGCACATCCCCACCCTCACCCTTATCTTGAGAGTTCATGAAAAGAACTCAGTGACTCTATGATCTCCAATGGAAAAGTGACACTTTTATATTCATTCATCTTTACAGATATTTAGTGTTTCCTTCCATGCTAAATATAGGTAACAAAGTACATATAGTAGAATTAGTAGCACTACAGTTCCTGTGACTTTGTCACCATAACAGACATTTTCATGTCACATTACAGTTGTTGCAGATATGTCAAAATATGGTTTGTGCTCCTTGCTACTTTAAAATTATGGCAGTTATGGGGCTGGGGATGTGGCTCAAGCGGTAGTGCGCTCGCCTGGCCTGCGTGCAGCCCAGATTCGATCCTCAACACTACATACAAACAAAGATGTTGTGTCCGCGAAAACTAAAAAATAAATATTAAAAAAATTCTCTCTATCTCTCTTAAAAAAAATTATGGCAGTTATTAGACAGCCAATGAGGTCTTTGTGTGTGTGTGTGTGTGTGTGTGTGTGTGTGTGTGTGTGGTACTGGGAATTGAACCAAGGGATGTTCTACCACTGAGCTACAGCACCAGTGCTTTTAATTTTTTAAAATTTTGAGATTAAAAGTTCAAGCTGGCCTTGAATTTATAATCGTCCTACCTGAGTTGCTGGGATAATAGGTATGTGCCACTGCCTATGGTTTTGGGCATCTTTTGGGAGGACACAATTCAACAGTGCAATTTTTATGTGTGTGTGTAACTATATACACATATATTCACGTATACATATTTTTAAGTTTATGAACTTGAGCATTTTGTGTGTGTGTGTGTGTGTGGTGCTGAAGGATCCAACCCAGGCTTCACATGTGCTAGGCAAGCAGTCTACCTCTGAGCTATAATTTCCCATCCCTTGAGCAGCTTTATGCTGCTAAACTTAAACTCCAACCACTTCCTCCAAATTATTTTCTGGCTTTTTTCAGTAACAATCTTCACTCTGTCAGCTCTGCATACCTTGCAAAACATCTGTTACTTTAGTTAACTATTTCATTTGCAGGAAGTTCTTCAAGGTTTTACAAAAGAGAATACAGGTGTAGGTGGGAAAGTGACTTGACGGAGGACATCCAGCTAGGAAATGGCAGGAATTGAACCTAGGACATTAAGGTTTTTTTCCTTGTACTGCTGCTGCTGCTGCTGCCGCCGCCTAGGAGCTTCAGTTGCTATTATTGGGTCATTTCAGGTTCATTTGTGATTTACTTTTGCCCTTAACTTCATTTGATGCGTATTTTCCCTTGCAGTCTAATGGATTCTCTATATTATCTATAGACTTGTCATGCTAATTGATTGATTGATTCATTCATTAATTTAATCACAACTTACTGAACCCTTACTTTTCAAGAAGCCCTGAGCTAAATTGAACTCTGGACCACTGAGAGCAACCAAATCACCTTGGGCTTTGTCCTTGAGGACAGTATGTAAATAGTGAATACCAGATGTTAGCAGGGCAGTGAGAGCCCACAGAGGACTCAACATAGCCAAGGCCAGGTGAAGCTTCCTGATATCTGAATTAGGTCCTAAAGGATAGGTAGAATGCAATTGTATTCCTTTAATATTGGCTAGGATGCACATTTGATACTCATGTATTGAACTAATGGTGTGTTATTAGTTTTCCAGCATTCTGGCAAGCTGGCATAGCAGCTTTATCTAACAGCCTTCAGCACAAATGGTAGTAACTTCCATTTGCCCAGTGTTGAGCCATTTACAAAACATTTTCACACTTCTTGTCTCATTTGCAGTAACAAGAAGCTCAGAGAGTGCTTTGTTTACATTCATGTAATTTCTCTTGTTTTATCTCTTAGCTAAACTCAAAAATTATATTTAATTTTCCAACAAGATAATAACACACATTTATAAATTAAATGAGATAACCTGCAAATCATAATTCAAATAGCACTGATAATTAAACAAAGACCTGGTTCTAATTCTAACTCAGCCAATCCCTTCCTCTTTCAGTCTCAATTCCCTTTCCTATAAAATGGGCAGGTAAAGGAAATTTAGGTTGATAGATTTATTTTATTTGGTAATAGGGATTGAACCCAGAGGTGATTTACCATTAAGCCACATCCCCAGCCTGGTTTTTGAGACAGGATCTTGCTAAATTGCTGAGGCTAGTTTTGAACTTGTGATCTTCCTGCCTTATTCTACTGAGCCTCTGGGATTATAGGTGAGAGCTATTGCACAGCTCAAGTTTGAAGGATTTAAATAGATAATAGATCTTAGACATTAACACAGCACTTGGCTTATTAATAAAAATCAGTTCTCCTAACATGATTTAAAAAAACAATTTTTTAGTTGTAGATGGTTACAATACCTTTATTTTATTTTTATGCGGTGCTGAGGATTGAACCTAGTGCATCACATGTGCTAGGCAAGTGCTCTACCATTGAGCTACAACCCCACAACCCCAGCCCCCTAACATGATCTCTAATGTCCAATTTCCTGTGATCCCAGAGCAGTTCTTCTTCTTCTTCTTCTTTTTTTTTTTAAAGAAAGAGTGAGAGAGGGAGAGAGAGAATTTTTTTTAATATTCATTTTTTAGTTATTGGTGGACACAACATCTTTGTTCGTATGTGGTGCTGGGGATCGAACCCGGGGTCACACGCATGCCAGGCAAGCGCGCTGCCGCCTGAGCCACATCCCCAGTCCCCCAGAGCAGTTCTTAAAGCATACACATGTGCCAAAGCCCCCAAAGAGATGTTTTGAGAGGCGGTTTGCAAAGAAGCTCATTAACATTGCTGGGACAAAAGAAAAACACTACAAAGCACAAGTTAATCAGATAGTAATAGGCAAAGGACAGTGTTTGGACTCTGTCATTTTGACTCTGAGTTTATTTTGAGGGGATTGCAGAAGAAAATTAGATATGGTAGAAATAATCAACACAAAATAAAACTGACAATGGCTAAAGCTACATGTGGTACAATTTATTATGGATGGAGAAGCAAACTGAATAATCCCATCTTTGTTGGTAACATTGACCACAGCAAATTTGACCCCTGGGAAAATTCCACTTAGTAGGAATAATCGACACAAAATAAAATCAACAATGGCTCCAACTGCCTTGAGGAAAAGGTAGACTTGGTGGAAATAATTATTAACAAGGAAATTTCATAATGGCTGAAACAATAATAATCAGTAAAAATCATAAAAAATAAAGGATAATTGATAAATAAAATCTTATTATAAAATTATAGAGAAAATATATCTTGATACAAATTCAATATAGAAAAAAATATAGAAAAATCCAAAAAAAATTTTAAACTTAGCACAATTAGAAATATAGAAAATTTTGTCAAAGAATTAAATTGGCTAATAGAGTTAAATCATCAAAATATTCATTAATGTTGATATAATTCTCAGACAGGAAGTTTATATGCCACGACTTGGCAGTGATTTGGAAATTTCAAATTATATGAAGGAATTAGACTGTGATGCTCTACACTCTTCAAAACACTTTTATACTCAGAGATTCTTTTTTTTTTTCTTTTCTTTTTCTCTGAATAGGGGATTGAGTCCAGGGATATTCTACCACTGAGCTACATCCCCAGGCCTTTAATTTAAAGACTTTTTCTTTTTCTTTTTTTTTAGTTGTAGATGTACACAACACCTTTATTTATTTATTTAATTTCTTAATATTTTTAGTTGTAGATGGAAACAACACCTTTATTTATTTAGTTTTTTTATGTGGTGCTGAGGCTCAAACCCAGTGTCCCATGCATGCGAGACAAGTGCTCTACCACTGAGCCAGAACCCCAGTCCACCAGGCCTTTAATTTAAATTAAATATTTTGAGACAGCATCTTCCTCACTAAGTTGCTGAGCTTGGCCTCAAACTTGCCTCAGCCTCCACAGTAGCTGGGATTACAGGCATATGCCACAGTGCCTGGCATATCCATTTTAAAAATAAATTCTCCTAAAACCTTATGAAATGGCAGGGTGGGAATCATTTTTTCCATTTTACAGATATAGAAACTGAGGTTCAGAAGTGAAGGGATTGAGGATCCTCATCATGTTCATGGCAAGGTCTAACTTAGAACCTGATTCCCAGATTCCTGGTTCAGGAAGTTTCTTTATATTGCTTGATTCCCCTAACTCAGATAATGCTGAACTGACTGGATAGATGAGAGCTCTTCTAATTTTTCCCACAGATCCTCCACTTCTTGTCACTAGAAAAGTGGGGAAGAAGGAGGAAAACAAGTGAAGTCAGGGTTTAGAAGAGTCATGGTTAACAAGACAGAGGGAAGGGCTTGACACATAGACAATATATCATAGGCAACTTTTCCGCTGTTGTTAGAAAAGGGAGCAGAGGGCTGAAATTTTTAAAGCTGGGAGATCAGTATGAAAAAGCAGATAGCAGTTGAAAAAGACAGTGCCTGGTATATTTGGGGAACATGGGTCCTGAGGAAGAGCAGTATAACCAGACTGGGCAGTTGGGGGAGCTAGAGAGAAAAGCTGTAGCAGAAGACTATAAACTGTTATCCTCTGAGCTAAGCAACCATGGCTTTCTCCCAGCTCTCCTGAGCTTCAGTGGGCTGGAGTGGTGGAGCTCAAATGTCCTACTTTTTTTTTTTTAACAGAACACCAAGGAATAATGACATACAGCTGAAAATACTGTAATTGAATATATTATTTATGTTAAATCAGAGATATCATATGCCATATTTGGTGCTAGGGATTAAACCCAGAGACTTGTACATACAAGGCAAGCACTCTACCACTTAGTTACATCCCCCCCCCCCCCCCCCCCGGCCCCCTGGCCTCATAGTCTACATTCTGGAAGAGCTAGACACAGGTGTGAGAAGAAAAAACAATTTTTTTAAAACTGCAAAATGAATTTATTCGTTCTGTAGAAAATGCTTTGTGTAGGTAGAACTTTGTAGACACTCTCTGTTCTTCCATCTTTACTTCCCTCCTCACAATCTCTGGCCCACGGATCAGAAAGCACTACTATAAGAATGAAGATGTAGCCTGGTGTAGTGGAGCACACTCGTAATAACAGTGGCTCGGGAGGCTGGGACAGGAGGATCACAAGTTTAAAGCCAGCCTCAGCAACAGCGAGGCACTAAGCAACTCAGTGAGATTCTGTCTTTAAATAAAATACAAAATAGGGCTGAAGTGGGGCTGGGGATATAGCTCAGTTGGTAGAGTGCTTGCCTTGATGTCAAGGTCCTGGATTCAATTCCCAGCACTACGGGGGTGGGGGGGACAACAAAATATGGTTGGGGATGTGGCTCAGTGGTTGAGTGCAACTGAATTTGATCCCTGGTACCCCTATCCCCCCACCTCAAATAATCAAGATGTAAGGAAAATGAGTGTCCTTAAAAATATGCTGGAGGGAAGGTAGAATTTTGGCCCCAGTTTGAAGAGTGAGTAAGAGAGAAGGAGGAAAAGGGTGTGGAAGGACCAGAAAAGGGAAACATTTGAGAACACTGACAATTGAGAAAATTCTCTCTGCTAACTTAATGTTATGAATTGGAAGTGACTACCATTGTTTCAATAGTGGCAATGTTGAGCTCTCAGAAAAACCAGACAGTCCTTTAGCATTGCTGAGGCAATGGGAAGCCACGGAAATTTTCTAGGCAGGTGAGAGGTTGTTGGATTTGGAAATTTTACTTTTTTGGAAATAGTCTCAGTTTTTTCTTTTCTTTATTTTGATACCAGGGATTGAACTCTGGGGTGCTTAATCCCTGAGCCACATCCCCAGTCCTTCTTATTTTTTATCTTTTTAAAATATTTTGTTTTAGTTGTAGTTGTACACAATACCTTTATTTTTTATTTTTATGTGGTGCTGAGGATAGAACCCAGTGCCCCGCATGAGCTAGGCAAGCGCTCTACTGCTGAGCCACAAGCTTAGCCTCTTATTTTTTTAATCTTGAGACAGGGTCTTGCTAAATTGCTGAGGCTGGTTTCGAATTTGTGATCTTCCTGCCTCAGCCTAAGTGGCTGGGATTACAGGTGTAAGCCACTGAGTCCAGCAGTCTCATAACTTTTCATAAATAATATGTGCTGATGGGTGCGGTGGAGCATGCCTATAATCCCAGCACTGGAGAGGCTCAGGAGGATTGCAAGTTCAAAGCGAGTCTCAGCAACTTAAGAGACCCTGTTTCAAAATAAGAAATAAAAGGGTTGGGCATGTGGCTCAGCTGTTAAGTGTTCCTAGGTTCAATCCCCAGTACCAAAAAAAAAAAAAAAAAAAAAAAAAAAAAAAAGAGAGAGACAGGGAGAATAGTCTGGGGGTGTAGCTCAGGGGTAAAACACCCCTGGGTTTAATTTCCAGTAAGCACTCCACCCCCCAATAAAAAGAGAAAAAGAAAAAAGAAATGTGTTCCTTTTCAACAATTTACTTAATATTAAAATTTAAATAACTTGAAATCTGACACCATTTCCCCCAGATAATCATTTGGGGAGAACCTCTTTCCTGTAATCTCTCTTTGCTTATATTGTCTTAAATTTCACATAAACTGGACCTGTCTAAACATAGTGTCTTGTAATTATTTTTCCCTTTGAGAATAAGTTGTGAATAGCTTTTCATGTTAATAGATCTTCATCATTTTAAATGGCTGCCAAGTAATGCATTGTATGTATACATATATCACCATTTAATGAGCCTATTGACGAATATTTGCGTTTTTCCCCATAATCAACAATCTAATAATAACTTGTCTTTTCTAAATTATTCCATTATCTTTTCAAGGTAAATTCTTAAAAGTAATGGAGCTGTAAATGTAATTAAATGTCCTTTTACATTTGAATTCAAGTTGTGGAATCGTCCTCGAATTTGCAAATACCAGTGAGGAAGCTAGCTGCCTCTTTAGTTCTGGCGTGAGTCAGGGGCAACCGAGATGGAGAGTACAGAATCACAGGTGATCTAGCCCATCTAAGCCTATGCTCGGTGGGTCAGCATATTCCTTCCCTTTTTTCTCTCTTTCACTTCTTTTTCTTAACATGGAGGAAGAATCGAGAACTGCACCTCCTAGTCTTTGCAGGGACCACACTCCCTGGGAACTGTAGTACCGGGTCTGAGAAAGGTACGGAAAGAGGAGAGTGGGAGGCTGTGTGGCACGCCGGGAGATGTAGTCCAGCGGGAGGCAACCCGTGTCTGTGTAGATTGGAGACTTTGAGAGCTACGCCACCTGGGGATCGGGGTGCAGAACCGCCGACTTTCCCGACATGTGGTCTTCAAGGCTACAAAAGGCGCCAGTGTACAGACAGCTCGTTCCATTGTCGGTGGTGGGAGAGGGCACAGCACCCTCAGCGCGGGCGCGCGGCGGGAAGCAAAGGCCTTGGGCGGGCTGGAACAGGGCATGCCGGGAGTTGTGGTCCCGGCGCACTGAGTCCGTGGGACGTGTCGCGACGCCGCGGCGGCTCCTCCTCCCCCGCCCTTCTCAGCGGTCCCCCGCCCCCTCCCTCCGCCTCCTCCTCTCTCGCCTGCAGCCGATCGTCCCCTCCCCCCACCCGTCGGGCTCCTCCGCGGCTACTGCAGAGGATTCAGAGCCGAGTAGCTGAGGAGGAGGAGGCTCCCGTCCCTGCGCGCCATCCGCCACCTTACTGGACACGGGCGAGGGAGCGAGAGCGTCGCCGCTGTAGCCTCCGGAGAAGACAAGGGCATCGCCTCCTGTCGCCTCCGTAGCCGTTTTCGCCTGCAGTGGCTAGCCGGTGAGGAGACCCCCCACCCCCCCACCCCCCCCCCCGGCCCGCTGGCCCGCTGGTCTGGAGCCTGGGCTGGCGGCGATGGGGAGAATGAGAGTGGGGGCTGCGGAGCCCCCTCGCGGCTTGGGGGGAGGGGGCTGAGGTCGCGATGGAACGGCGGGCTGGCGGGGGAGACTTGTCCGAGCGCGGACTGGGGGTGGGGTGAGGGTGGGACCCCAGCAGGTTGGAGGGGGGATAAAGGAGGTGGGCTTCTCATGGGGGAATAGTCGGACCTGGGACAGGAGCGTGTGTGTGTGTGTGTGTGTGTGTGTGTGTGTGTGTGTGTGTGTTGGGGGGGGGATGGTGTCGGGAAAGATTTGGGATAGTCTTGGGGCGAGATATGAGACTGAAGTGGGATGGTTTTTATAATGGGGGAGGGGACTGAATGGGGGTGGTGATTTGGGGTTGGCCTGGAGCAGTTGACAGCTTGGGATCTGAGCCCGGGTGGGAGATAGGTGGATGATTTCTATACAGAGTGGGATGTAAACCGTTGAATAGGGCCCTGGGGAGTGTTTTAATTCAGGAAGGTGGAATTTGGGGTGGGACTGGAGTAAGCTGATGGAAGTGGTAGGGTGGTAGGAGCTGGGGGTGAGGGACTTGGCATGGGTTGAGACCTGAGCTTGAAGTGGGCGTTTGTCACCTGGGGATGGTGGAATTTGCGGAGACTTACGGAATTAGTATGGTTAAGATAGAGCAGAGGGGGTGGAATTTGAGATTTTCCTGGGATGGTTGATGAAGGTTGG
The DNA here is from genome assembly GCF_047511675.1 of Marmota flaviventris. NCBI lineage: Eukaryota > Metazoa > Chordata > Mammalia > Rodentia > Sciuridae > Marmota > Marmota flaviventris. The sequence goes on along the minus strand of NC_092506.1, from coordinate 62,054,258 downwards.
AATAGGTGCTGGCAGGGGTGAGACTTTCAATGGGGGATGGAGTGTTATGGTGACCTGGAAGGAGGGGGATAAATTGGAAGTTAGGCCTAAAATGGGAGGACAAGGATTGAAATTGGGGGTGGGGCACAGTGGAATAGGATTTAGGGTGATCTTGGACTCACTGGAGGGGGCATGGTGGCTCCCTGTGTAGGGAGAAGGCAGAGGGCACATGCGACTGCTAGACTGGATTCACTGAAAGAATAGTGGCAGGTGGTGAGCAAGGTTGGGGGATGGTGTCTTAAAGAAAATGTCCCTTGGCCAAGGTGGCAGAGGGAGTTTTGGAGAAGGAATGTCTGTGATGAGCTGGAGAGGTGTTTGTGGATGGTGAGGTGGTAGAGAGGAAATTTAAGATGAAAGAGACCTGGGGTTGTTGGTATGGATGGGACAGAGAGGATGGAGAGGTGTGCAATACTGGGAATGAGTGGGTTGGATTTTTCTGGAGAGGAAGGATTGGGATGTCCTCCAAGAGACACCAGAGGTTTAAGGGTTAGAACACTTAAAGGGACAGTTTTGGTTGCTGCGTTTGGAGGGGAGGCAGTAATTGGAAGATTGTTAAAGGGGACTTTGTAGGGAACAGAGAAGGTACATTAAAGACTCTTCTAAAGGACATTTTAAGCTTTAGTTTGATCTTTTTGTTTGTTTTATTTGTATTAGTATCTTTTGGAAGTCAGCCAAAAAGGTAAAGTTAAGGAGGGGACGATGTCTTTTATTATTCACGTATCATAAAGAGAAGTTGGGGGGCACTTTGAAACTAAAGGTGGGAGGAGATGCAACGAGGTTGTGATAGGTATTTTTCTGTATGAGGGCTCTGTCTTTTCCTTTCCCTCCTCCCCCTGGTGCATTAAAACTAGTACTGGAATTTGGAATTTAAATAGATTTGATGAGCTTGAGGTTAAGGGTGCATTCCTTGCTTGAGAACTAATGAATGAGACTAAAAAATATGAAGCTGAATTTATTTTCTAGGCAGGCAACGTGCATATATGCAGAAAACACTTAGGCCTTTTTTTCTTTCCTCTTAAAATTGATTGCTTGAAGACTCCATTTATTGGTGTCCTGGTTTGCAAGGCAATTAGGCCCATCATTGTATTGCAGGCTAATAATCCTGAGATGAGTCTTGGCATCACTGCTTTATGTAAACAGAAGACAGGAAATATGGAAATGTCATAAATATTCATTGGTGAGATCGATGGTTTGGTACTGATGGAGTTTTTCATTTGATTCTCTTTTGACATTACTTGATAAGACTTAAAATAATTGGACTATTTCTATAGATTGAATTTTCTTCTAAAGGAATTCAGGTGATCAGAATTCTATCAGATGTTGATAAATGAAGTATAGAGAATCATTTTTATTTTTTAGGGGATGATGGTGATGTATGCATTGTATTAACTACAGAAACAACATCTACATCTATTCATCAGAAATTTGACTTAAAGAGATATGCTTATTCTTATGGCAGAATGCTGACAATGGAAAGTAGAGAGGAGTGTGAATGGAGGGAACATCTTTAGGGAAACTGTTTTCTGGACTTAATTGCATTAACTATAATATGTTAAACATGAAGTAGATGTTGATTAGAGCTCAGACTAAGGAAAAATGAGTTGTAAAGAGGATAAAATTGGCACCAATGGGATCAAAATAATTCTTTTTATTTTTGTTAAAGCCTCAGAGTTCAGCTTGAAAGCAAACCACTTTTCTTGGCTTTCAGTTGAGCACACAAAAATACCCACTTGGAATCTTTTTTTTTTTTTTTTTTTGGTAGTTTTCAAAATGGGCAGAATGATGGAAGGTTGAACTCACCCTTGGAATTGAAAGTCTTTTTTTATGAGGAAGCTTTCTGTATTACAATAAAAATCAGGTTTGAGCAGTTACCTGTAATACTATGAGAATGTAATCTAACTAATGCAAACATTTCTCCTCATAACTTTACTATGGGGTCCAGACCTTGCTTTTGTGCATCTGCAGGCAATGTCTAGAGGTGGGATGTTTCTCTGAAAGTCCTGGCTTTTGAAAGCTCAAAATGAAAAGTAATCACCTGAGAGAAATGTGTTGGTGGATTTTTCCCCCCTACAGCTGCAGTCATCTGTATAGTATTAATGTGAATAAAGTGTTTTAGCGTCTTTACTTCATTTGACCCTCCAGACACTCTGGTGAAAAGGGGAGAGCAGGTGAAGGTATTGGTAGAAGCCTTGGTAGAATGAAGAGCTCATGAATTTAGGAGTCAAACTGGCTTCAAATCCAACACTTAAAAGCAGAGACTTCAGTAAAGTCATTAGAAACCTTTCATATTTAGTAGTAATGGTTGCTCAGCATTGTGAATGTACTCAGTGCCCCAAATTATACACTTAAATATGGTAAAACAAAACAAACAAAAAATGCTTTGTATTTCACAAAGGTATCAAGAGGAATAAATCAGTTCATGTCCTGAAATTATGTCTTGAAAACACTGCACATATATGAAATATCTGTTTACTATTTATTTATTGGATGCCTGCTAAGTTCCAGGGGAAATGAAGATGAACAAAAAGCAGTTGTCAATGAGCTTAAAGTGTCATGGGAGAGAGAATTTAATGTGAAAAAAAGTGAGGCAAAATGAGTGCAGTGACTGAGTGTGGGTTCTGAAGTCTGTCCATCACTATTACTGTATGACCTTGGGCACAATGAACTCATCTTTAAAGTGGGCATAATAGAACTAATCTCATAAGGTTGCTTGAAGATTAGAGAAAATAATCCAAGAAAGCATTTAACATAGAGTGTTGCATAATGTACACTAAAACAGTGTAAATTCCCATTATTAAAAAGCTAGACAATGGCTAGAATGATGAATTGCGTTTTGTGCCCTACCAATGAGTTCTTAGTATTATGGTATTTTATTATTTATTAAAGAGGCATTATTTTGTATTATTATGATATAACAATTTATCTGCAGTTTGCATGTTTGTGCTACCTATTTGCATATTTGTAGTCTAGGAACTTTAAATAGTTATTTTTTTTTGAAAAAAATTTTTTAGTTGTAGATAAACATATAATATCTTTACTTATTTTTATGTGGTGCTGAGGATCGAACCCACTGCTTCACACATGCGAGGCAGGCGCTCTACCACTGAGCTACAGTCCTAGCCCCTTTAAATAGTTCTTTAAATGCCAAGGAAAGTACCAAACAGATGTGAGTTGTTGATTTCCTCTTCTATAAAATAAGAAAGACTGTCAGGGATTAAATGATTTGTTTAAAGTTATACAGCCAGTAAGAGAAAGAGTCTGGATTACAGTTCATTCTTCTTCACATGTTTCTTTTAGGTGATTTTTTTTTTCTTGTATGTGGTGCTGGGGATTGAACCTAGGGCTGTGCGCATGCCAGGCAAGCACTCTACCAACTGAGCTATTCCCCTGCCCGCATCTTCCTTTTACATTGTGAAATAATTCATATGTATAAGAGTATATATAATACAAATCCAAAATTTAAACAATAATAACAGTTGAAGATGTGTAGTATTACCCAGACTAACAAAAAGGAGTTTGTAGTATTTTTATAGCCTCTTGGGAAGTGCTGCTCAATTGAATCTTCCTCCTTCCCTCTCCCTCAGGGGTAACCATTTTCCTGAATTTGATATGAATCATTCCCTTACTTTTATCAAATATGTGCATATGTCTAAATATCTAAACAATATATTTTTTTCCACATAAAAAAACTTTTTTTTTTTTTTTTTTTTTTTTGTAGATGAACCCAATATCTTTATTTTATTTATTTTTATGTGGTGCTGAGGATTTAACCTAGTGCCTCACATGTATAAGGCAAGGGCTCTACCGCTTAACTACAATACCAGCCCTCCACATTTTTTACTGATGCATTACAGTTGTACATAGTGATGGGATTTGTTGTTACATATTTATACATGCATACAATATAACAATAAAATTTGGCCAGTATCACTGCCCAGCATTCCCCCCTTCAACCCTTTGTAAACAATATAGTTTTCACTTGCAATTTTTTTTCTTTTTTGTGGCAGCTGCAAATAGAACCTAGGGCCTCTCTCATGCTAGGTAAGAGACATTCCTTGCCCTGTGTGTGCAACTGTTTATAAATAGTATCATAGTATAAGTGTTCTTCTGTGACTTTCTTTCTTTTCTTTTTCTTTCTTTCTTTTCTTTTTTGTTTGGTGGTATTGGGGATTGAATACGCTAGGCAAATGCTCTACCACTGGGCTACATCCCTGGCACTTTTAAAATTTATTTTGAGCTAAGCACAGTGGTGCATGCCAATTCCAGTGACTGGGCTCTGGTGGATAAGGCAGGAGGATTGCAAGTTCAAGGCCAGACTCAGCAACTTAGCGAGGCCCTAAGCAACTTGGTGAGACCCTATCTCAAAATAAAAAAAAAAATAAAAGTAGTGGGGATGTGGCTCAGTGGCTAAGCACCCCTGTTTTTTTTTTTTTTAATATTTATTGTTTACTTTTCGGCAGACACAACATCTTTGTTTTTGTATGTGGTGCTGAGAATCGAACCTGGGCTGCACGCATGCCAGGCGAGCACACTACCACTTGAGCCACATCCCCAGCCCAGCACCCCTGGTTTTATTTGGGGTACCAGATTTTTTGTTTGTTTGTTTTTGAGACCAGGTCTTTCTAAGTTGTGCAGGTTGTCCCCAAATTTGTGATCTTTAGCCTCTTGAATAACTGGGATTATAAGTTGTGCCACCACAGCAGACACTTTATTCCTGTTTTTTAGCTGTAAAAGAACTTTGTCTTCTACCACTAAAATATATATGACGAAAATTGGAAATTACAAAAAAATACAAAGAAGCAAAGTTATTGTCTATGGTTCTCCATCCATCCTTCATTCCTTCCTGTGCTGGGGATCAAACCTGGGACCTTGCACATGCTAAGCTCTGGAGGATAAGGCAGATATAATAATATTTTCTATTATCTGTGGATGCCATTTGCTGAAGAATATGGGTAGTGTAGCAGATAGCAAGAAGCAACCAATTTGCTTTTATTGATGATCAGATTACTTTGCTATGGATCAGAGTTGGAAATAAGGGGTAGTAACAGTTTTGTGAACTCTTATTGTTTTTGATGCTGGGGATTGAATCCATGGGTGCTTAACCACTGAGTCACATTCCCAGCCTGCCTATCTATCTATCTATCTGTTTATTTATCTATCTATTTATTTTGAGATAGGATCTCACTAAGTTGCTCAGGATCTCACTAAGTTGGCTGAGACTGGTCTTGAACTTACTGCCAAGTTGCTGGAATTACAGGCATGCACCACCACACTTGGCTTTGTGAGCTCTTAAAGAGCACTATTTTAAAGCACTTTTCTCACTAGTAGAGAAATTCTGCATATTTTAGATTTTTATTGTTGTTGTTGTTATACCAGCTTGAAGCTTCATGTCATGTTTTTGCAAGCTACTTGGATCTTTTGGTCAGGGTTTTTATACCTCTTCTTTTTTGCAGAAGGCACCCTGGTACATTAGTTCTCACCTGATTGTGTAGGAGAATTTGTCATCTGAAGTACAGAGTACCACCAACAGGAAACCTCTATTATATATATCAGAAGTTTAGCAATCTAAATGCCAAGCATTTTTTGTCCAAGAAATTTGAAATCAAATTCATTAATAATTCTGTTGCGTTTTCAGTTTAAATACCTAAATTTGAGCTAATAAATAATAAATTTGAGATAATAAATGTGAAAATGCTTTTTAAACTATAAAAGACTGGCTCAGTGCCTTGCCTTGCATGCGTGAGGCCCTGGGTTCCATCCTCAGCACCACATAACAATAAATAAATAAATAAATAAAAATAAAGTCATTGTGTCCATCTACAACTAAAAAAATATTAAAAAACAAACAAACAAACTATAAAAGACTATATATGGCTGGGGCTATAGCTTAGTGACAGAGCGCTTGCCTAGCATACATGAAGCACTGGGTTCATTCCTTAGCACCACATAAAAATAAATAAAATAAAGGCATTCTGTCCATCTACAACGATAAAAAAATAAAAAAAATTAAAGAAAAGAATATATAAATCTTAGTTGCATTTTTTTTCTCCCTCCTAGTTTACCAGACTGAAATCAGGGCACCCTAAAACATAAATAAACAAATAAATAAACATAAATAAAAAGTTTGTCATACTTGGTTTATTGCCTCTCTGAAAGGTTCTTTTCCCAATGCAGGTGGGAATCCATGAAGGCCAGTTTATAGTTTCTCTCTTGAAACTTTATAATTGGTGAATATAGTGGAATGGAGAAAGTGCTAGTAGACTTTCTTCTCGTGAATTTATGGGACCACATTAACTGTGCTGGCTAGCTAAAAATGAAACAGTTGAGGCTTTATTGAAGTAGAGAATGTGGTATATACTATTTCCTTGCAATTATTCAGACAAACACAGCCATTTCCCTTTTAGTTTTCTACCTGTAACTTATTACAGAGACAAGTGAGAAAGATTGTTTAGTACATATATAAGAAGGAAATATACTCCATTGTTGGGTTGATGTATGAATTAAGTGAGGCAAGGAGGTCAAAATACCTGGAATAGTGACTGGCACATATGTAGTTGATGCTCAGTATATTAGTGCTTACTGTTTTTGATATTTTTATTTTAGTTGTGAATTGTTTAGTGTCAACTTTTCTTCTAGGCTGCTGTTTTGTTATTCATTGTTGTCCTCAGCTACATCTTCCCTCAGTCAATATATATTTGGAATAAATTTACTTTGATACTATCATAAGTGAAGCAAAATAAAGAATGTAAATCTATAACTGCAACACATTCTAAGGCCAAGGAGCTAGTAGTCTTGTGCGAGACAGGTTTAAAATATCTGTTCAACAAATATCTGTTGAGTGATTATTAGATGGCACGCAGTAGGGAGTGCTGGCAGTCAAAGATACAAAAATAAAATTCTCTGCTTTTAAGGAGCTTACAGTCTAGTGGGGAGGTGGGATATCATCCATAATTGTAGCAAAATAGGATTCGTACTACAGTAGGTGCATGGACAAAGCATCTGCCAGTGGAGCAGGGAGAGGAATTAGTGCTTGAGGTAAGTCCTGAAGGATATGCAGATATTCTGGGGAATGAGGTTTGGAATGGCTCATTTTATGATCACATACAGTCTTCTTTAATTGTTCTCTTCTTGTGTGCTGGTAGGCCCTAGTTTGTATCTCTTTTAGGGCTTTTTAGGATGTGTTTCTACTGTAAAATCAGATAAGCCAGTCCCGAATTAGACTGTACTATCATACTCCTATGCTTTTTTTTTTTTTTTTTAACATTTTTTAAATTTATTTTTTAGTTTTAGGTGGACACCATATCTTTATTTTATTTTTATGTGGTGCTGAGGATTGAACCTAGTGCCCCATGGGTGCTAGGCGAGCACTACCACTGAGCCACAACTCCAGCCCCTGTACTACTATTCTTGCCATATGTTGTACCTTCCATCCGGAAAGCCCTGAAAGCCCTCTCCCTACCGAATTTCTTTTCTTTACTTCAGCCACCAGATAAGCTAGCTATATTATTGAACATAGTTCATGGTTTTTGCTCTTCCTGTTGGATGTTTAGCAGGAACTGATTTTTGAAGCTGTGAACATAACTGATATTTAAGGAGAGATCTTAACTATTCTTTCTTCTTGGGGTTGGCTTCCTGGCTCACTGGATTTTTAGATTATTTCTTTGAGTAAGTAGTCATGCTCATATGCTGATGACTTAAATTTCTTTCTCCAGCTCAGAGGTCTCTCCTAAGCTCCATACTTGCAGGTCTCACTAGCTACAATCTACTACCTGTAATACATCCATTCTGGTGATCTCAATGTGTGCAAGATAGAACTCATTATCCCTAAGATTTCTTATGACTTGCCCCAATTATATCCTGGATCAGTGCTAACAGAACTTCTGTGGGTGAGCTAAAGTAGGCATGTATATGGGTGTCTTGGTTCAAATGTAAGATATTTGTAAAAAAAAAAAAAAACCTTAGACTGGGTAGTTTACAAATAATATGAATGTATTTCTCATAGTTCTGTAGGCTAGGAAGTCTAAGATCTAGGTACTGGCAGATTTGGTATCTGGTCAGTGTTCTTTGCATCCAAATGGTGACTTGTTGCTGCATCCTTTGGAGAGGACAAAAGCTGTGTCCTCACATGGTGGAAGGAATGGAAGGGCTAGGCAACACTCTCCAGGAAGCTTCTTTTATAAGGGAATTAATCCTATTCATGATAATGGAACCCTCATGACATCATCATATCCCCAAAGTCCTTACATCTTAATACCACCACATTGCGGGATTAAGTATGAACATGAATTTTGAAGGGAAACAACATTCAAACCATAGCAAAGTTATATGTTTACATAGAAAATATAAATTAAAATGAAATTGTATAGAGGTTTACATGATACATGAAAAAAAAAAAAAAAACAAAAAACAAAAAACATAAAACGTATGACCAGCACCCAGATCAAGAAAGGGAACTTTACCCATTCCTCTGAGGTTACCAATCTTTTGATTTTTGTCTGCTTATGAACTTTCATAAAGTATGACTAACTTGCTTTTTTTTTGGTTCCAGGAATTGAATTCAGGGGCACTTAACCACTGAGCCACATTCCTAGCCCGTGTATGTGTGTATATATACATTTTTTTTAAAGAAATATTTAGTCGAATATGGGTACAACGCCTTTGTTTTACTAATTTATTTTATGTGGTGCTGAGGATTGAACTCAGTGCCTCACGTGTGCAAGGCAAGCGCTCACCCTTTTTGTATTTTATTAGAAACAGGGTCTCACTGAGTTGCTTAGGGCCTCGCTAAATTGCTGAAGCTGGCCTCCCAAGTGACTGGGATTACAGGTGTGCACTACCTTGCCCGGCTTTGACTTGCTTTTTTGTTCTGACCATTCGTGTTTGTAGGAATAGTTTTTCTTACTTGTTGTATAGCAACAATTCTTAAATGAGGTGTCCTTACATTTTTACTTACCAAGGACCCCAAATATCTATCAATATTTATTGCATTAGAAATTAACACTGAGAAATGTGTGGAATATTTATTTTTATTTTTTAGTTGTAGACAGACACAATACCTTTATTTTATTTATTTATTTACTTGTTATGTGGTGCTGAGAATTGAACCCAGTGCCTCACACTTGGTAGGCAAGTTCTCTACCACTGAGCTACAATCCCAGCCCAGAATATTTAAATTACTAAAAAATAAAACTATTACTTGTTAACTTTTTTTTTTTTTTTTTGTACCAGGGATTGAACTCAGGGGCACTTGACCACTAAGCCACATCCCTAACCCTATTTTTTATTTTATTTAGAGATAGTGTCTCACTGAATTGATTAGTACCTCACTTTTGCTGAGGCTGACTTTGAACTCACAATTCTCCTGTGTCAGCCTCCCGATCTGCTGGGAGATCTGCTGGGATTACAGGCATGTGCCACCACTCCTGGCTGTTAGCATATATATATATATATATATATATATATATATATATATATATATATATTTTTTTTTTTTTTTTTTTAAAGCAAGTATATTATCCCAAACCAAAAAAATTAGAATAACATTTTACATTTTTTTCAAATCTCTTTGCTGTCTGGGTTCATAACTGGTTTTGTATTCAAACTGTTGCAGTTTATTATTTTGCTATATAAAAATTAAAAAAAAAAAAAAAAAAAAAATATATATATATATATATATATATATATATATATATATATATATATATATATATATAAGTTCCTGTCCTACCTAAGTAGGTGTTTGAGAAAGGAATGTTTAATTTGCATTTTTATATAATTGTGGATCTTCTCCTTTTCCTCTTCCTCCTCTTCTCCTCCTCTTCCTCCTCCTCCTTCTTCCTCATCATCATCATCACAGGGATTTAACCCAGGAATGCTTAATCACTAAGCCATATTCCCAGCACCCCTTCCTTCTTTCTAATTTTGAAACAGGGTCCCACTAAATTGCTTAAGGCCTTGCTAAATTGCTGAGGCTGGCCTCAAACTTTTGATTCTCCTGCCTCAGCCTCTTGAGTTGCTAGGATTATAGGCATGCACCATCACGCCCAGCTCGATATTCTTCTTTGATACTACACCAGAATTTGAAAACTGCAGTTTCTTAAGGTCTTTTGGAATTTCTTATGGAATCTAAAACTGTATCAATGATCTTTTTCTACTGTTAGTCAACTTTTTGTCATCATGACCAAAATACCTGATTTAAAAAAAACAAAAACAAGGGGGCTGGGGATGTGGCTCAAGCGGTAGCGCGCTCGCCTGGCATGCGTGCGACCCGGGTTCGATCCTCAGCACCACATACCAACAAAGATGTTGTGTCCGCCGAGAACTAAAAAATAAATATTAAAAAAAAAAAAAAATTGACAGAAGAAAATATTAAAAAAAAAAACAAAAACAAAAATAAAAACAAAAACAAAACAACAACAACAAAGAAAACTAGTGAAGGAAAAGTTTATTTTGGCTCATAGTTTTAGAGGTTTAGTCCATGGTCAGCTGAATTCCTTGTTCTGGGTCCAAGATGAGGCAGAACATCATGGTGGAAGGGCCTGGTAAAGGAGTGCTACTCAGCTCATGGTGACCAGAAAGCAGAGAGAGAAGGGGAGGGAGCTGCAGGGAAGTTGAACCTTCCCAATACTCACCCTCAGTGACCCACCTCCCTGCCATGCCTCACCTGCCAAAGTTACCACCCAATAGTCCATCCAAACTAGGATAAACTGATTAGGTTACAACTCTCATAATATAACAATCATTTCACCTCTGAACATTCCTGTATTAACACAGGAGCTTTTGGAGGAATCCCTCATATCCCAATCATAACACATATGGTTATTTTAAAATTGATTGGTCTGTTTTGAACTTTGAATAGATCTTTAAACCCATGCATGATTCTGTTAGTAATATACCTAGGTCATTTGGAAAATATTGGTTCACAAGTATCTTAGTTTCTTTGGGCTGCCATAATAAAATATTAATACCAAGTGACTTAAACATTAGATACTTATTTTTTCATAGTTCTGGAGGCTCAATGATCAGGTTGCCAGCATGACTTTTTCTGATGAGGACTCTCTTCCTCCCTTATACACACACACACACACACACACACACACACAGACACACACACACTTTTTTGCTTTATATGGGGGATTGAATACAGGGGTGCTTACCCACTGAGTCATATCCCCAGCCTTTTCATCTTTTATTTTGAAATAGGATCTCATGAAGTAGGACCTTACTAAATTGCTCAGGTTGGCTTTGAATCTGTGATCCTCCTGCCTTAACCTCTGAGTTTCTGAGATTACAGGTGTGAGCCACTGTGCCTAGCCCTTTTTTTGGGGGCAGGGGTGTGTGAGGGTACTGGGGATTGAACTCAGGGGCACTTGACCACTGAGCCATATCCCCAGCCCTATTTTGTATTTTATTTAGAGATGGGGTCTCACTGAGTTGCCTATTAGCACCTTGCTTTTTGCTGAGGTTGGCTTTGAACTTGCAATCCTCCTGCCTCAGCCTCCCAAGCTGCTGGGATTACAGTTGTGCGCCACTTTGCCTGGCTGTGCCCAGCCTCTTCCTGACTTATAGATGGCTACCTTCTGGCTTGTCCTCACATGGGGTGGAGTTGGGAGAAAGAAGGGAGAAAGAGAAAAGCTATGATGGGGGTCAGAGATGGAGAAAGGATAAAGTGAGAGCACACATGAGCAAATTTAATTACTTGCACAATCATGCTCTCTGGTGTTTCATAATAAGAGTGCTAATCTCATCATGGTGCCCCCTCCCCCCATGACCTCATCTAAACCTAATTATAAGTAATCTAAACCTTATTTTTCTCCCAAAGGCCCATATCCAGATACTATCATATTGGGGGACAGGGCTTCAACATATGAATTTGGAGGAGACACAGTTCGGTCTATGGCACTGAGTTATACAGATCATCTAAATGTTGATATCCTATTGCATAATATAAAAAAGTCACATTCCTTAATATTGCTACCAATCTCTTTAGACAAGTCTTCTAATTTTCACTTGAAAGCTCAAATTTTATCATTGGCAACAAATACTGACAGTTGTTTTCCTTGAAGTGACAGTCTCACATTGTTCATTTTTGAAAAAATGCCTGCCAAACATCTAAATCTGAGCAATTATGGTTTATCTGCCAGTTGTTCTTTCAAGTAAAAATGTTGTTTTATGAAAAAAAATGCAGCTAGTTCAGCTTGCAACTCAATTGCACAAGTACTTTAGTGCTTTGCCTTGAGATAATCTTGTACTTTTTTATGATGGCTGAATGCAATTCATGTCATATTACACATACAGAGCACAATTTTTTGTGGCAGGGGTTGGACATACACAATCTATTTTCACACCATTCATATCTTTATACATGCACTTAGGGTAATGATGTCTAACTCATTCCACTGTCTTTCCTACACTCATGCCCCCTCCCTTCCCCTCCCTCCCTTTTGTCTTATCTAAAGTTCTGCCATTCCTCTCACGGTTCCCCCCACCCCACCCCCATTGCCATTATTGGCATTCTCATATCAAAGAAAACATTTGGCCTTTGGTTTTTGGAATTGGCCTACTTCACTTAGCATTATAGTCTCTTAACTCCATCTATTTATTTGAAAATGCCATGATTTTATTCTCTTTTAATGCTGAGTAATATTCCATTATGTATATATACCTAAGTTCCCCTATCCATTCATCTATTGAAGGGCATCTGGGTTGCTTTCACAATTTAGCTACTGTGAATTGTGCTGCTATAAACATTGATGTGACTGTGTCTCTGTAGTATGTTGTTTGTAAGTCCTTTGTGTATAAAACAAAGAGTGGGATAGCTGGGTCAGATGATGATTCCATTCCAAGTTCTCCAAGGATTCTCGGTACTGCTTTCCAGATTGGCTGCACCAATTTGCAGTCCCACCAGCAATGTATGAATGTACCTTCCCCCCCACATCCTCTCCAACACTTATTGTTGTTTGTATTCTTAATAGCTGCCATTCTGACTGGAGTGAGATGAAATCTTAGAGTAGTTTTGATTTGTATTTCTCTAATTGCTAGAGATGTTGAACATTTTTTCATTTATTTGTTGATTGATTGTTTATCGTCTTCTGAGAAATGTCTGTTCTGTTCCTTGGCCCATTTATTGATTGGGTTATTTGTTTTTTTGGTGTTAAGGTTTTGGAGTGCTTTATGTATCCTAGAGATTAGCTCTTTATCTGATGTGTTTGTGGTAAAGATTTGCTCCCATTCTGTAGGCTCTCTTATTAACTTTACTGATTGTTTCTTTTGCTGAGAAGAAGCTTGTTAGTTTGAATCCATCCCATGTATTGATTCTTGGTTTTAATTCTTGTGCTATAGGAGTCTTATTAAGGAAGTTGGGGCCTAATCCAACATATTGGAGATTTGGGCCTACTTTTTCTTCTATTAGGCGCAAGATCTCTGGTTTAATTCCTAGGTCCTTGATCTACTTTGAGTTGAGTTTTGTGCATGGTGAGAGATAGAGGTTTAATTTCATTTTGTTAAATGTAGATTCCAGTTTTCCCAGCACATTTGTTAAAGAGGCTATCTTTTCTACAATATATGTTTTTGGTGCCTTTGTCTAATATGAGATAACTGTAATTATGTGGGTTAGTCTCTGTGTTCTCTATTCTATACCATTGGTCTAAAAGTCTCTTTTGGTGCCAATACCATGCTGTTTTCTTACTAATGCTCTGTAGTGTAGTTTAAGGTGTGGAATAGTAATGCCGGTAGCTTCACTCTTCTTGCTAAGGATTGCTTTGGCTATTCTGGGTCTCTTATTTTTCCAGATGAATTTCATGATTGCTTTTTCTATTTGTATGAGGAATGGCATTGGGATTTGGATTGGGATTGCATTGAATCTGTATAGTGCTTTTGGTAGTATGGTCATTTTGACAATATTAATTCTGCCTTTCCAAGAACAAGGTAGATCTTTCCATCTTCTAAGGTCTTCTTTAATTTCTTTCTTTTGTGTTCTGTAGTTTTCATTGTAGAGGTCTTTCACCTCTTTTGTTAAGTTGATTCCCAAGTATTTTATTTTTTTTTTGAGGCTATTGTAAATGTGGTGGTTTTCCTATTTTCTCTTTTTGAGGATTTGTCACTGGTGTACAGAAATGCCTTTGATTTATGGATGTTGATTTTATATCCTGCTACTTTGCTGAATTCATTTATTAGTTCTAGAATATTTCTGGTGGAATTTTTTTGGGTCTTCTAGGTATAGAATCATATTGTCGGCAAATAGTGATAATTTGAGTTCTTTTTTTCCCCCTACCATATCCCTTTAATTTCTTTTGTCTATCTAATTGCTCTGGCTAGGGTTTCAAGAACTATGTTAAGTAGAAGTGGTGAAAGAGGGCATCCCTGTCTTGTTCCATTTACTTATTTATTTTTATTTTTTGTAGTTGTAGATGGACAGCATGCCTTTATTTTATTTGTTTATTTTTATGTGGTGTTGAAGATTGAACCCAGGGCCTCACACATGCTAGGCAAGCACTCTACCGCTGAGCCACAACCCCAGCCCCTTGTTTCAGTTTTTAGAGGGAATGCTTTCAATTTTTCTCCATTCAGAATGATGTTGACCTGGGGCTTAGCATAGATAGCTTTTACAATGTTGAGATATGTTCCTGATATCCCTAGTTTTTCTAGTGTTTTGAACATGAAGGGGTGTTGTATTTTGTCAAATGCTTTCTCTATATCTATTGAGGTGATCTTATGATTTTTAACTTTGAGTCTATAGATACGATGAATGACATTTATTGATTTCTGTATGTTGAACCAACCTTGCATCCTTGGGATGAACCCCACTTGATTATGGTGCACCATCTTTTTGATATGTTTTTGTATTCAATTTGCCAGAATTTTATTGAGAATTTTTACATTTATATTTGTTAGAGATATTGGTCTGAAGTTTTCTTTCTTTGATGTGTCTTTGCCTGGTTTTGAATCAGGGTGATATTGGCCTCATAAAATGTGTTTGGAAGCATTCCCTCTTTTTCTGTTTCATGAAATAGTTTGAGGAGTATTGGTGTTAGTTATTCTTTAAAGATCTTGTAGAACTCAGCTGTGTATCCATATGGTCCTGGGCTTTTCTTGGTTAGTAGGCTTCTGATGGTGTCTTCTATTTCATTGCTTGAAATTGATCTGTTTAAATTGTGTATATCATCCTGATTTAGTTTGGGCACATCATATGCCTCTAGAATTTGTCAATGCCTTTGATATTTTCTATTTTATTGGAGTACAATTTTTCAAAATAATTTCTAATTATTTTCTGTAGTATCTATTGTGATATTTCCTTTTTCATCAACAGTGTTAGTAATTCGAGTTTTCTCTCTCCAGTTTTATTTATTTTTTCAAAGAACCAACTTTTTGTTTTGTCAATTTTTAAAAAATATTTTTTAGTTATACATGGGCAAATATCTTTATTTTGTTTATTAATTTTTATGTGGTGCTGAGGATTGAACCCAGGGTCTCACATGTAAGAGGCGAGTGCTCTACCACTGAGCCACAACCCCAGCCCCTGTTTTGTCAATTTTTAAAATTGTTTCTTTTGTTTCAGTTTCATTGATCTCAGCTCTGATTTTAAGTATTTTCTGTCTGTCTTCTACTGCTTTTGGGATTGATTTGTTCTTCTTTTTCTAGGGCTTTGAGATGTAATGTTAGGTCATTTATTTGTTGACTTTTTCTTGTTTGAAGGAATGAACTTCATGCAATGAACTTTCCTCTTAGAACTGCCTTTGTAATGTCCCAGAGATTTCAATATGTTGTATCAGTGTTCTTGTTCGCCTCTGAATTTTTTTTAATCTCCTCCTTAATATCTTTTGCAATCAGTTGTTCATATAGTAGTATATTATTTAGTCTCCAGGTGTTGGAGTAGCTTTTATTTTTTATTTTATCATTGATTTCTAATTTCATTCAATTGTGGTCTGATAGAATGCAGGGTAGTATTTTTACTTTTTTCTATTTACTAAGAGTTGCTTTGTGGCATAATATATGGTCTATTTTAGAGAAGGGCCCATGTGCTGCTGAGAAGAAAGTGTATTTGCTTGTTGATGGATAATATATTCTATATATGTAAGTTAAGTCTAAGTTATTGATTGTATTATTGAATTCTATAGTTTCTTTATTTAGCTTTTGTTTGGAATATCTATCAAATGGTGAAAGAGGTGTGTTGAAGCCACCCAGAATTATTATATTGTGGTCTATTTGACTCTTGTACTTGAGAAGAGTTTGGTTGATGAACGTAGATGCTCATTGTTTGGGGCATATGTATTTATAACTGTTATGTCTTATTGATGTATGGTTCCCCTAAGCAGTATGAAATGTCCATCTTTATCCCTTTTGATTAACTTTGGCTTGAAGTCTACTTTATTTGATATGAGGATGGAAACCCCTGCTCATTTACTCAGACCATGTGAATGGTAGATTTTATCTCAACCTTTCACCTTCAGTCTGTGGACATCTTTTCCTATGAGATGAGTCTCTTGAAGGCAGTATATTGCTGAGTCTTTTTTTTTTTTTTAATCCAATCTACCAGTCTATGTCTTTTGATTAGGCCATTAACATCCGGGTTATTATTGAGATATGATTTGTGTTTCCAGTCATTTTTGTTTATTTTTGGTATTTAACTTGATTTGGTTTCTCCCTTGGTTGGTTTTTCCTTTATCATAGTTCTCCCTTTTGCAGATTTTCATTGTTGTTTTTTTTTATTTCCTTGTTGTGGAATATTTTGCCAAGAATGTTCTGTAGTGCAGGCTTTCTTGCTGTAAATTCTTTTAAGCTTTTGTTTATCATGGAAGGTTTTTATTTCGTCATCAAATCTGAAGCTTAATTTTGCTGGATATAAGATTCTTGGTTGACATCCATTATCTTTCAGAGCTTGGTATATGTTGTTCCAGGATCTCCTGGCTTTGAGGGTCTTGGTTGAAAATTCTGCTGAGGTCTGAATTGGTCTTTCCTTATATGTAATCTGATTTTTCTCTCTTGTGGCCTTTAAAATTCTATCCTTATTTTATATGCTCGGCATTTTCATTATATTGTGTCTTGATGTAGATTTGTAATTTTGTACATTTGGTGTCGTATAGGCCTCTTGTATTTGATTTTCCAATTCATTCTTCATGCTTGGGAAATTTTTTGATATTATTTCATTGAAGAGATTGTACATTCCTTTGGTTTGAATCTCTGAACCTTCCTCTAACCCAATAAATCTTAAATTTGGTCTTTTGATGGTATCCCATAATTCTTGGATATTCTATTCTTGGTTTCTTACCATCTTTACTGTGAGATCAACTTTATTTTCAAGATTCTATATTTTGTCTTTAATTGTCTACGGTCCTGTCTTCCAAGTGATCTAGTCTGTTGGTGATGCTTTCTACTGAGTTTTTTATTTGGCTTATTGTTTCTTTCATTTCAAGGATTTCTTTTCTTTCTTTCTTTCTTTTTTTTTTTTTTCCAGAATCTATCTCTTTCTTGAAGTGTAATCTCTTGCTACCTGTTTTTGCTCTCTTATTTCTTTGTTGGTGTGAACGATGGGCGCCTGTATTTGTTCTTTTATCTCTTTGTTGGAGTGATTGATTTTTGCCTGTATCTGCTCACTTAGGTCATTCTTTAACCCCCAAATCATTTTAGTTATGTATATTCTGAACTCCTTCTCTGACATTTCATCTACTGTGCTATCTATGGATTCTATTGTTGTAGTATCTTGATTTGTTTGGGGCACTTTCCTCCCTTTTTTTTTTTCATGATGTCTATGTGTCTTCCCCTCTTGTAGTGTAGGTCTGAGGTATTACAGCTTCTGCCCTTTAAGGGGGAGATCAATATTACAGCACTCAATGTATCCAATGTGCAGCCATAGATCTGTTTTTACATTTGTAGTTTTGTTGCCATAATCAGAAATAATGAGTTTGGTTATCTTCTACCATATAGTCAATAGCCTTGCAAAATGGTTTACAGTTTCCAGTGGTAGAAGGGGGTGCTGGGGGTTGTCTGAGATGTTTATGAGGTAGGATGTGAGAATATGGAGGTCTTAGATTATATGATTCGTGAGAGGGTAATCATAAAAAGTTGGCTGTTAGTAGGAGAAACAAAGAGAGAGGTTACTCCATGCAAGACTCTCTGTTACCTCAGCAACAGGATAACTGTTACCATTTCTAGTAGAGATACCTCTGGTGCAGCCAGGCCCACAGGGACCTCGGTGATGTCTTACCAGGTCCTTATTGTTGTCCCTTGATAGAAGCAGCGATATCCTTGCAGTGTAGTTTTGTGGTGGCAGCAACCTCAAGCCCACCTGTACCCTGGTGTAGGGCTATGGAGCCACACTTTGGTGAATAAGGAACCCCAGTGCAGAGTGCCTCTCCACGAGGGCCGTGGGGCTGCGGGGCTGGCCTCTTTCCAGGTCACAGGGCTGCGGGGCAGTACTCTTGTACTTTTATATGTAGCAAAAATGCTTTATGTGTACATGTCATTTCCACCCAGACTAATTAGGCTTCCTTACTTTTAGCCTAGAATATTAACAGTAGAAAAAGAAAAAATGCAGTGTACAACCAGAGATATGAAAAATTGTGCTCTATATGTGTAATATGAATTGTAATGCATTCTGCTATCATACATAACAAATTAGAATAAAAATGACATTTTAAAATATTAATCAAATTAAAAAAAAAAAGAAAAAATGCAGCTGAAGCCATGGCCAATTAATTAATCTTGTTTGTGAAATGGCTTTGATTTTTACATTATTTTTTCCCCGTGGTACTGGGACTCAAACCCAGGGCCTTGCTTATATTAGGCAAGTGCTCTTTAACTGAGCTGTATCTTTGACTCTTTTTAATTTTTTTCTTTTTCTTTCTTCTTTTTGCAGTACTGGGGATTGAACCCAGAGGCCCTCTATGCCTAAAGCTACATCACCCCCCACTTTTTTTTTTTTTTTTTTTAGTTTTGAAACAGGGTTTTGCTAAATTGCTGAGGCTAGCCTTGAATTTGTGATTCTTCTCTCTCAGCTTCCTGAGTCACTGGGATTACTTGTGTGTGCCATTGCAACTGGCCTGCATGACTTTGATTTTTTCACTGTGAACAGAGAATGCAGAAAGAAGTAGGCTAGACAAGTCATAGCACTGAACGTCATTTTACCTTCTAGTTATCATCCCTATACAGCCTAGAATCTTAGTTCTTGGGGTGGGGAATTAACATTCTTTGCATTAGTCCCTGTAACCTCCTCCTCCTCCTTCCCCACCCCACTTTTTGTGGTACTGGGGATGGAACCAGAAGTGCTCTACTACCGAGCTACATCCCCATCTTCTCACTAATTATTTGTATATCCCTGTTAATTGGAACCCAGCAGGTCCTTAGTACATTTTTGTTGAATAATTGAATCAGTGCTAAATGAATGAACCAGAACCAGAAATTACAGAATAGATATCACCTAACTACTCTCACTGTATGCTGGTGCTACTAAGTGTACAGTGGTTATGCACACTGGGATCTGGCCACTGTTTGTTGGTATGGGGAAAGATTCAACCTTTTTCTTTTTTTCTATGGTGGTGGTGGTGGTGGTGGTGGTGGTGCTGGGGATTGAACTTAGCACCAGGTGCATGCTAGGCAAGCACTCTACCAACTGAGCTATATCCCCAGGCCCCAAGAGTCAACCTTATTTTTGTCCTGCCAGTACTGAGAATTGAACCCAGGGTGATCTACCACTGAACTACATACATCCCCAGTCTTTTCACTTTTTAAAAAAATTTGAGACAAAGTTCTGCCATGTTGCCCAGGTAGATCTTCTACTTGCTATCCTTCTGCCTTCGCCTCCCAAGTAGTGGACTATAGGTGTGTACTGCTGTTCCTGATTTTCACATCAACTTTTTTTTTTTTTTTTAAAGAGAGAGGAGGGAGGGAGGGGGAGAGAGAAAGAGAGAGAGAGAGAGAGAGAGAATTTTAATATTTATTTTTTAGTTCTCGCTGGACACAACATCTTTGTTTTGCATGTGGTGCTGAGGATCGAACCCGGGCCGCACGCATGCCAGGAAAGCGGGCTACCGCTTGAGCCACATCCCCAGCCCTTCATATCAACTTTTTAAACCTTGTGGTCTGGTTTCTGATTGAAGTATTGAATTGTTCTGGAAAGTTACTAAAGTTGATAGTTCTGATTCAATTAAAGATTTCACTAAATATGAGAAACACCCTTTTATAAACTTTCTGACTACTTTAGTCATTACTGAGGAGATCCAATATTTCTCCAAAATATCTCTGAAGCATTTGGAGTTTTTTAAAAATATTTTTCTGTATTTATGTTGATGTTAATATTATCCTTATGTTTGTGATTTTTGGCTCTGACAGTACTTTTGATCAAGCTATGAAATTATGAAGCGGGAAAAACCAACTTATTCTCAATGTTGATATCTGAAACGATATTGGTATCCTTCAATCAAATGTCATTGTACCAACACTGTTTCCTAGATGAGAGTTAGCATGAATTTTTGTTTTGTTTTAAAAATTTTTTTAGTTATAGTGGGACACAATACCTTCATCTTATTTATTTATTTTTATGTATTGCTGGGGATTGAACCCAATGTCTCGCATGTGCTAGGCGAGCGCTCTACTGTTGAGCCACAACTCCAACCCCAGCATGAATCTTGAATACATAAGATCCTTTTTTTCCCTGGTGCCAGATTGAACCCAGGGCCTCATGTGCCCAGCAAATGCTCTACTATTGAGCCATGTTCCCCAGCCCCTCAAATACTTAAAAATCTTTGAGTTGAGGTTCAGTTCCTCAGTATAGTATCTAAGTCAGTTCAGGATTCTCATCCTAACTTTCTCTCCAGAGTCATTCATGATTTTTTTCTTTTCCTAGTTTGCACATTTTATTTTCAGTATTGCTGAAATGTGCATTGTATTGTGCTTACAGTTCTTCTTACGTGTCATGCCTTTTGTCTCAGTGTCTTTACACGTGTTCTTCTCTTGGCCTAGATGACTCTTTGCTACTCTTTTTGCTTTTTCCCCCTTTTTTGCTGTGATCCTGGAGATTGAACCCAGAGCCTTCTACATGCTAGGCAAGTGCTCTAACCCTGAGCTGCAACCTGTAACCCCTTCTTTTTACTTTTAATTGGTTTACTCTGACTCAGCCTTTAAGGCTCAACCTAAGAGCTAATATTTTCCAAAAAACTTTCCTTGACTTCCTTTGTTGGGATTGGGTGCCCCATCTCTGGGTGTCTCTGATTATAATTACCCGTTTACTAATTTTTTTTAGGTTTCTCTGCTTGAAGTGGGCAGGGAGTATATTTGATCATCCTTTTTTTTTTAAATATATTTTTTAGTTTTTTTATAGTTGGACACAATACTTTTATTTATTTATTTTTATGTGGTGCTGAGGATTGAACCCAGCACCTCACACATGCTAGGCGAGAGCTCTACCACTGAGCCCCAGCCCCAGCCTCTGATCATCTTTGTATTCTCAGAACTCACCTTGGGACTTTGCATAGAATAGGTATCACTAAGGACTTGTCAAATTAATCCATAGTTTCAGGCTGGCTTGTTAAGCAGGTGTAATTTTCCAACCAGTCAGTTATACAGTTACAGCAATATTGCTATAGGCTGAATTTTAGAAGAGTGGCTTTTCTGTCTTGTCCATTGTCCATTGCTCCCTGTGCGTTGTGTTGCCTGTTCTTACTTCAGTTGTCTCTCATGCAGCTTGCCTGTATTCTTTGCCTTTAGTTGGGTCAGTGGAGCTGTGTATATACTAGACATCTAAATATTCAGAAGGAGCTTGATTTATGACAGCTCTTGGAATCTCATTTGGATTACATTGCTAAATGGAGAAGCTGGGACATTAAGATTGCTTTTCTGACTCAGTCTATTGTTCTTTTTTCCTGCTTTTGAGTTTCTCTTTGCTAACCTTGGTCAATTTTAACTTCTGGATACCATAAAATATATGCTGCAGAACCAAATATTATCAGTACTTTGCTTGTGCATTTGATTTTTTAATGTACATATAGGATTTAGTTTATCTGAATGGTGAGATGACTGAGACTTTAAAAAATTAGGGGTTTTAATGATTGTCCAACTAAACCCTCAGTAATTTCTGACAGGTGATTGAAATTATGATTCTTAAAAATATTGCTGATTAGAATCTTAGTAGCAAGCCAAAGTAATCCTTTATGCATGCATTTATTTTTTATTTATTTATTAATTTTTTTAAAGAGAGAGGAGAGAGAGAGAGAGAGAGAGAGAGAGAGAGAATTTTTAATGTTTATTTTTTAGTTATTGGCGGACATAACATCTTTGTATGTGGTGCTGAGGATCGAACCCGGGCTGCATGCATGCCAGGCGAGCACGCTACTGCTTGAGCCACATCCCCAGCCCCTATGCATGCATTTATTATACATGAGTGTCAAACTGTGTGTTAAGTTGGTTCTGGTTGATACAGATGAGTAAGATATTGTTGCTGTCTGTAAGAAGCTCCCAGGTACATGTGAAAAAAGGTGTAAATAAATACATTACTGTTAGTGTGTTGTGGATACTTTAACATGAATAGCAGAACAGAGGGATTAAAACTTTCAGGGAAGAGTTCTTTTGGAGGAGAAGCCTGAACTTATTTCTGATGATTCTGGGCATAGAGTTAGAAGTCCTGGATTTGAATCTTAGTTCAGCTACTTAATAGTTGTCCAACTTGGGTAAATTGTTTGAGCATTCTGAATATCATGTTTTTTTTACCCTTAAAGTGAAGATAACTATATTTGTTTCTATCTACCTTGAAAGTTGTGAGAATTTGATACATTAAAAAGAACCTCATAAATATACATACAAATAGTATACTCTGATTTTTTATTCTTTCTTTCTTTATTTATTTTAGTCATACATGACAGCAGAATGAATTTTGACATATAATACATACATGGAATGTACATACATCAATCATATTGTCAATTCTATTCTGCTGCCCTTCCTATCCTCCTTACTCCTCCCCTCCTCTCCCATCCTTTCTCTCTATCCAATCTAATGTGACACACTTTTTTTTTCTTTTTCTCATTACAACATTATATATGTATTCTGTATAATAATGAGGTTCTCCTTCCATCTTCCGTGCAACTCCCCTTCTCCCTCTTTTTCCCTCCCACCTCTCTTCCCTATTTAGTGGTAGTCTTCTTCTCATGCTCTTCCTCCCTATCCCATTTTGAGTCACCCCCCTTATATCAGAGAAGACATTTGGCATTTGTTTTTTAGGGATTGGCTAACTTCACTCAGCATAATCTGCTCCAACGCCATCCATTTGCCTGCAAATGCCATGATCTTGTTATCTTTTAGTGCTGAGTAATATTCCATTGTGTATAAATGCCACATTTTTGTATATTCTGATTTAAAATATAAATTTACTCATTGATAAGTGTTTTGACAGAGGTATCAGGTGGTTTTTTTTGCCCAAACCGTAAATAAGCAAGAAAAAGGTTGAGAATATTTGTGTGTAGATATTATTTATGGAGTGCTAACATTGTAAACCTCATGAATTAGGACAGATTTTTAAGTCCAGAATCCATGAAATTTTGAGTCTTTGCTATTATGGAAGACACTGCTTAAGATGAATGATTTCTTATTTATTTTTTTGTATTAGGGATTGAACCCAGAGGTACTTAACCACTGAGCCACATCCCTAGTCATTTTTTTATTTTTTACTTTGAGATTTTATTTTTTATTTTGGAGGCTTCTCCTCCAAAAGAACTCTTCCCTGAAGGTTTTAATCCCTCTGTTCTGCTATTCATGTTAAAGTATCCACAACATGGGCTGGGAATGTGGCTCAAGCCGTAAAGCACTCGCCTGGGGCGCTGGGTTCAATCCTCAGCACCACATAAAAATAAAATAAAATAAAAATAAAGATGTTGTGTCCACCGAAAACTAAAAAATAAATATTAAAAAAATTCTCTCTCTCTTTAAAAAAAAAAAGTATCCACAACACACTGACAGTAATGTATTTATTTATACCTTTTTCCACATGTACCTGGGAGCTTCTTAAAGAAAGCAACTATATCTTACTCATCTGTATCAACCAGAACCAACTTAACACATAGTTTGACACTCATGTATAATAAATGCATGGGTAAAGGATTGCTTTGGCTTGCTACTAAGATTCTAACCAGCAAAATATTTTTAAGAATCATAATTTTAATCACCTGTGAGGAATTACTGAGGGCTTAGTTGGACAATCATTAAAACCCCCAATTTTTGCTAAGTTGCTTTAGGGCCTTGCTAAGTTGCTGAGGCTGGCTTTGAACTTTGCAGTCCTTTTGCCTCAGCCTTCTGAGTTACTGGGATTATAGGTGTGCACCACCATGCCTGGCTCTAAAACATTTTTGAGTGTGTTTCTTAGTGGCTTGGAGAGCAAGAATATGAACTAGAAAGAGCTCCATTTCCTGTTTGAAGACTTAACACTTGCATCCAGGTGACAGTTTATGTTTTTACCACTACTAAAGGTTGTTTAACATTTCAGAATTTCATTTTCCCCATCAGTAAAACAGAAAAAAAACAATAGTTTTGGGAATTAAGAATGAATTAGGTAAAGTACATACCACTAGCCTTAATCAGTTAAAAGTTTACTTATGAAATATTATAATTTTTTTTCTTTTAAAAACACTAAACTTCTTCAGAGAAGCTTGCTCTAAAGAATGGGGATGGGCATTCTATCATTTATGCTGTACTGACACTGATAGCATTTTGTCTCCTTCAAGTTTATTTTTCTGAACAATTTTGCAAGTTGAATTTAAATACTAGCTGTTCTATTTATTTTAACCTTTAAAGTTACTTAATCTTTTTTAGCATATTTTCTCCATCTATAAGATGGGGCTACACTCTTTTTATTACTTATTTTCCTCCATCTGTTGGATGGAAATATAATGGTATTTACATTATATATTTTTGGTGGGGAGGATTAAATGAGATAAAGTGCTTAGTTCAGTTTTTGGCACATGGTATGACTTCTTTTAATGATAGTGCTGTGAACTCTGTCCTCTCCAAATTCACACATTGAAACCATAGTGCTCAATGCAGTGGTATCTGGAAGTGGGGTCTTTGGGAAGTAATTAAATCACGAGGGTAGAATACTCACGATGGGATTAGTGCCTTTATAAGAAGAGAAAACAGAGAGCTTGCTCCTCTGTGTTCCCCCCCAGGTGAGAATACAATGAAAGTGAAAAAAGGACGATCTGCAAATCAGGAATCAAACCGTCACCAGATACTGTATATCTTGGTACCTTGATCTTGGACTTCCCAAGTGGTATTCTTGTTTTTTTTTTGTGGTATTGAGTTTTGAACCCAGGGTTTCTCAAGATGGCTAGACAAATATGCTCTACCTCTGAAGTACATCCCCAGCCCTTTGTATTTTTATTTTTCATTTTGAAACGGGTCTCTTTAAGGTGCCCAGGCTGGCCTTGAACTTGCAATCGTCTTGCTCCAGCCTCCTGAAGCACTGAGAATACAGAGGTGTGCCACAAAGCCTAGTTTTGTGGTATCCTGTTACATAGACAGGGAGTATTGTTATTATAACTTTGATTTTATAAATGAAGAACTGGACACCAATTTAGAAACTTGACTAGATTCACTAGTAAGAATCAAGTATAGGAGTCGGTTCAGGTTTGTGTGATGCAAAAGCCTTTACTGTTTATCCTTTCTACCAGGCTATATTCTATAGGAAACATTTCCTTTGTATGAAAATGTAGTCTGATATGAGATGTTTGGAAATAATTTGTTTTTCTTAGAAAATTGAAACTTTCAGTGATGTTTTGATAATAGTTTGTATTAAACTTATGAAACTAAATTGGTTAAGGAAAGAACTCTGGCTTGGCATCTGTGTCATCAAGCACAATTTAAGGGTAGATATTTTGAGGTGTTGGTCAGTGATTAGTAAAAATAATATGTCTGTTTCCTTCTAAACAGCTTTATTATGGTAAAACTGACATAAAATAAAGGACATAAATTTAATGTATAGTTTTCTAAGTTTTGATACATGAATTTACCCATGAAATCATCAATGCAATTCAGATGGTAAACATTTTTCACTTCCCCAAAGTTTCCTGGTACCTCTTTGAAGTCGTCTCCTTCATCCCCAATCTAAGTTACTACTGATGTACTTTTTAGTATCATAGATTAAGCAGTGTTTTTGAAATCTTAGTCAGGATTCAGTCACTGCATTTCTCAGCCTTAGTTGACTCATCTGTAGAATAGGAGTTCTACCACCTGCCTAAAGGACCATGAAGAAAATTAGGAATAATGAAAATAAAGAACCTAAAGGGCTAAGGCAGTGGCTCAGTGGCAGAGTGCTTGCCTGGCATGCATGAGGCACTGGGTTCGATCCTCAGCACCACATGAAAATAAAACAAATAAAATAAAGGCATTCTGCCCATTTACAACTACAAAAAAAAGATTAACAAAAATGTTAAAAAAAGAATTCATATTAAAAAAAAAAAAAGAGCCTAGAGGGCTGGGCATGTGGCTCAGTGGTACTGTGTTTGCCTGGCATGCATGGGGGCCTGGTTTTAATCCTTAGCAGTGAAAAACAAAAACAACAACCTAGCATAGTGCCCTCCATAGTGGGCCCTCAAACCCTGGAAGCCAATATTACCAGGCATGTTTTCACTTGGTGGTCCAAAGTACATTTAGGAGTTCAGAATTCCAAAATGATTTTCTGTCACCTAGATCTCATGTTGTCTTTCACTGGGCTTCCAGTGTTTTTGAAATAGGAAAGTTTAGATTGAGGCAGTTTGAGGCCCTAAAGGGCTTTCTGGTGCTCCCCTCATTCGTAGTTTTCCACATGATATTAATTATGAACAGATGTTCTTCATAAATAAGCAAAGAACTTCAAGCGGATTTTATGTTTTTTAGTTCTTTATGCCTATTTTAAGTCTAGTATTGTAATACAGTTGCATAAGCAATGAGCTTATAGTCAGAGTCCTAGGTTTTAATTTCCATTTTACCTTGAGCAAATCATAAATTCTTTCTGAGCCTCAGCTTTCTCACATGTGAGGCATCAGTTATCACTCACTTCATAAGTCTTTTGAGAGTTTAAAGAATTTCAAAAGTGAATTTTGGGGCTGGGGCTGTAGCTCAGTGGCAGAGCACTTGCCTCTTATGTGTGAGGCACTGGGTTCGATCCTTAGCACCACATATAAATAAATAAAAATAAAGATTAAAAAAAGTGAATTTTATAATGAGGTCAGAGTCCACCTGCATCTATCTATGATTCCTTTATAGTGTTAGAGCTTTATAAAAGGTTTAGGTAGAATTTGGTTTGATATCGTTATTTTTTTTTAAAAAGTATTTTTGTTAGGTTCTACTAATAGCACAAAAAGCAAAAACTAAAGGTTAAGAAGGTTATAGTTTAAAGTTAGAGCCTTTAAATCAAATCTTAGTTTAGAAGGTCTGTGACTTTGTGTTATTGTTTTTGAACTTAGCTTTAAATTCTCACCGTTGATAAGGGATTTCTGTTCTACCTCAGAGAGATGTTGTGAGAATTAAAAATACTGCGTGTACAGTGGTTGGTATAGAACAGATGCCCAGTGAAGGTAGTTTCATTCCTTCTTTTTCCAAATTGGTAGATTTGTGCATTCATTGAGCTGTTACTGAAAGGATTACTTTTGCTTTCCCTTTAGCATGTAGTTTAGCAAGGATTGCACCTAGGCAGTGTGTCTCAGGTTTCCCATTTTAGTCTGAAAATACAGTGTGAGGTTTATAACTTAGCAGTTATTTTAAAGGGGCTTTTTCTTTTTTAATAACAGGAGGAGCCTATGCCATGCTTTTTGCACTTTCTCATTAATTCTCATTGCGCTAGCAAGAGGTCTATTGTACTGTTGGGAGCCAAGGAAACCAGGGGCCATTTTCTTGTCTCTTCTGTGTTTATTTGGGTTGGAAGGGTGTCTAAAGGTTTTCTAGTCAATAAAGTGCATTTTCTGAGTTCAGATTCTTCCTCTTGGGTGAGCCCAGGAACAACCTACTGGGAGAGAAAACAAATAGGAAAAAGCAGGGAAAACTGGTGAGTTCTGCTTGTAAAGTTGTCAGAATCTTTTGAATGTGGGGGCTCGTGGAGAACAGTTGAGTCTCCATTTCTCCTTTCCCCTTTAAAGCACATACACTCGAACACAAAGGGAGTTTTAAGATGGAGGTCTGCATTGTAATTTCCTAGAAATTACTGCTTCTGGTAACTGCTCATTCAGTTTGCACCTCTTTGCTGCAGTAGATGAAACAATGGGGACAATAAAGCCATTTATCTGATAGTTGTAGCCTCAATGGGATGTTTGTTTTAATAATGGTATAATTGGTAGGGCTCATAAATTGTGATTTTATTCTCATGGAAATAACTGCCCAGTGGTATTTGGATTCTCAGGTCTCCTGTTGTGGATAATTTCAATAACATTCTGGCTGACAATTCCTTTTATTCCAGACTTCCTTTTAGATTGTTCAGGCTGGTTGCGTAATTAGCCCAGTGCTGAGCCAATTTTCTTTAGTTTAGGGCTGGCAGGTGGTTACTAGGTAACTAGAGGATCTTCTGAAGGGGTAAGAAATTCTGCTTAGGGATTCAAGGCAAATACTCAGGTTTATTTTGATATCTGAGATTTAAAAAAAAATCTATCCAAAGCCAAAATATCTAATGATATTTTAAATGTTAAGTTATTTGAATATTCATTTTCCATGGTACCACACAGTTCATTATATTTGGAGTATTATGTTTTTGTGTTTAAAATTTTCATCTACATGTTTTGACTGGGAAAATCCATTGGGGGCAAAGGATGATGATAGCTGTCACACTAGATGTTGCCCTGGGTATTTTACATATATTATCTCTAAATCTTAATGAGAACCCTGAGAAGTAGGTATTGTTTCCATTTTACCTATACAAAACTTAAAATTCAAAGAAATAATTAAATTAAGGTATCCCAGCTAATTAGTGACAGGCCTGCCAGATTCAAAGCTCAAACTAGCTTTTTAATTATAGCATTACACATTCTGACAATACATTCAAATTTCTACTAAACTCTTATTAGATTTTATAGCAGATAGCTCAATAATCTATTATATATGAATTAGTACCCATCATCAGATATATGTATTTGTTTTCTGTCATTTAATCTTGTATTATAATAGTAAGGTCCATGGAGTATTTTGATTATCTTAATAAAATTAAAAGCTTTTCTTTAAAAAAAAAATTTTTTTTTTGTAGTTGTAGATGGACAGCATGCCTTTATTTTGTTTATTTTTATGTGGTGCTAAGGATGAAACCTAGTGCCTCACACGTGCTAGGCAAGCACTCTGCCACTGAGCTATAACCCCAGACCAATTAAAGGCTTTTCTAAAGAGATGTTGTTTTATGAATTCTTTGAAAGTCTCTAAAACATGACATAGTCACTGGAATTAGCCCAGACTTTGAGTTTGGGGACTAGGTTTCAAAATCTTGGCACTGCTATTAGGTGATCTTGGATAAGCCTATTTTGCTCATCTGCAAAATAGGGATGTGATTGATACTTACTTTACAGGTATGTTAAGATTGATGTATATAGTAATATTTGCCTATAGCATAGAAGGGGCTCCATAATTTTTTTTCCTTCTTGACTATTCCTTGTGGAGTGTTATAGGATAATAGAGTGTTTCTTTGATCATTGGCCATAGAATTTATTAAAAAAGACAACAACTGCTAGTGCCATTTTATTGTATTTTCATGTTGATACTGTTAAACTAACAAGAGTTCACTTTTCTCTAGGAGCTTGTTGCTCCAGGAGGTAATTTGTTTAAGGACATTTAAACAGCTGGTTTACTGTTTACTTCCTTGGACAAGAGAGTGAGTGCCTATGTGGAAAGGACATGGGTTTGTGATCCTACAAACTTGGTTGTAGTTCCAGCTTTGCTACTTAATAGTTGAGTTTCTTGGGACAACTGACTTTCTCTGAGACTTGGGACAGCGATGATAATAAAGGTGACCTTTCCATCTGTTGTGAGGATCAAATGAGATAATAGATGTGAAAATGCCCTTTAAATTGGAAAATGCCGGACAAAGTAGTAATTATTTTATGACTTTTATCATTAGATTAGGTGGGACTTAGTGAGAATTCACTAGCAAATATTTAAAAGAAAAATGCAAAATTTCACTTAAACTATATAAAGGAGACATTTTGATAAGTTTTATTGTTATTCTTAGGGTCTGCTGAAGAGAAGAGGTCAGAATGAGGTCCTGGGTAAAAAAAGTTTTTAGTGGAAGTGAGAATAGGGTGGGGGTAGGGATACAATGTGAGGCAGCCCAAGGGGACTTAGGGAGGAGCTTAGAAATCAAGTTTGGATTCTGGTCTAATCCTGATCCATAGAACAGGGAGGAGGGAGGCTCCTTGTTTAGAAAAACTCAGGACACTGGGCAGTGGGTGGAGGATTGGTTGAAGAAATAGGGATGGCTGTTAACATCTGTAGCTTCCTGAATGGGAACACTAAAGTTGAAATTCCAGTTTTAAGTCTTCTAGGAATCTGTAAAGAAGCTAATATATATTTTGTTTCATTCCTAACTCTTTACTTTCCAACATATGAATATGGCCATTTTGGGGGAAAATTGTCAGTGAATCTTGTGTTATTGCACATGAATCCAGAGGTGGCTCTCAGGTGAGCACATTGGCATATCTTCATTTAAAGATGTGCAGGTGGTTGGCAAGTGGGGGATCTGCTTCCATAGACTAGAAAGCTCAATTTTACACAGTCATATTCAGATTACTTCTCTGAAATTGATTTTGTTTATGATATTTCAGTGATGCAGATGATAGTTTTCCTCAGTGCAACATCAACCCACATTTTCATTGTGTTTAATTATTTAAGTGATGCAGTATATTGGCTAAGCATTTTTCCATAAGAAGAAAGCCTTCTGGCTCTGGATTTTGGTGCTGCACCAGTTTTATTCATTTTTCTTTCAGGGTGATGTTGTTTCTTCTTGACTATACATGACTGTGTTATGTTGTCTGGATCATTGCCTTCTCTATTGGCCATTAGGGTAGAATAGTTGTTGTTCAGGACAGTTTCAAAGTATGTATTTTATATAATCGTAAGAACACATTTAGGTTTCATCTTCTATGCTTTTTGTCTGCTAGTATGAAGGTAGTATAATGGTTAAATAAGGAGATGGGTTTCCATAGGCCCCACTTAGATTCAGTCTTGAGTTACCTTATCATGTTAACTTTATATTATAGTGTTGACTGATATTGATATAATTCATTTTTTAAAAGCATTTTTATGTTATTTAATCTGTTTCTAATCTCTTTCTTGTATTAAACTGGTAGTTCTCAGGGCAGGACCAAATTGTTTTTTCCTCCTTCTCTGTATTCAACACAGAGCTAAGGAAGATAATGATGATGTTAACTAACTAACGTTGTACTCTATGCCAGGCATTGTGCCAAGTGCAATATTTGTCTTAATTCTCATTGACCCTATTTCTTTTTTTTTCTTTATTTGCTCATTTTAGATGTACATGACAGTAGAGTCTATTTTGACATACTGCATTGAGTATAATTTAATCTGATTAGGATCCCATTTTTGTGATTTTACATGATGTGGAGTCTCATTGACCCTATTTCATAGAAGAGAAAACTGAGTCTCAGAGAAAGGAATTTGATTGCTCAGTCTCATAGCTAATGAAGAGATGCAGTTGTGATTAAAACCCAAGTCACTCTGACTTCAGAGCCTATATAATCCCTACAACTGTATTTTCTCAGAAAGTTTCTATGCATATGTAAATATTTATGAAATATATTATCTATCTGATTTGAGCCTTAAAACTCTGTGAAATGGACATTATCCTTTTTGTGTCTATTCTATAGGTCAGGAAAAGTGAACTGCATTAATTATATAGGCTTATACATTTGCTGAGTAGCAGAATCCAAATTCCAGGTCTCCTGACTTCAAATTTCATATTTTCTCCCTCTACCTTACTTTTAGCTGTTAGAGCTTTACATCTGTTTTCTTAGGAATGCACAATGATTTTTTTGATATGTGGATGGATAGAACAGTTTGTGTGTGTGTGTGTGTGTGTGTGGTGTCTCTTTTTCGAGTAGTTGGCATAAAGGTGTATTCCATAAAGGTTGGGAAGGTGTACATATTGAAAATGTTGATGCTGAGTGTAGTATTATTAGAGAGTGATGATCCTAAAATTGCTAGTTTATTATATCCTATGCTTTCTCCTAAATCTTCATTCTTGGTCACTATTTGATTATATTTGAGAATTAGATTAATTCTAATTTTAGTGGCGTTTAACATAGTTGGGCCAGTATATGATAACTGTCTATAACCCTTCATATGAGAGAAGGGATTATACTTAAGTCTTTGTAGTACTTGAAAAAGCGAATTTTTTTTTTTTTTTGATGTCTGGGTGAATTGTCTTAATTGTACTGATAGTTTTTGATTGCCTTGTCAGATTTCTTTTGTATTTCTAAAAGGAAGGAATAGCAGTAACAAATTATTTTCCAGTATTTTTTTCTTAATAGCATTTTAAATAAGAAATTGAAGCTATAGTGTATTCTATAAATTTTTAACATTGAAGTATTGGCATTTAAATGACAAAATTATTTTAATACTATTAGAATATTTACAAACTTTGGAATTTCATATAGCTGTAAAAAACTTATTATCTGTTCCATCTCTCATATCACAAAGATAAGGAACTGGAAACCCAGAGAAGTGAATTGATTTGTTCAAGGTCATACAGTTTGAAAAGGAAGAACCTGGGGCTAGAATCTATGTTGCCTTGTACTTACCACAATACATTCTTTTTCTTTTTCTTTTTTTTTTTTTTAGCTTATCACAACACAATTTTATTTATTTATCTTTTTAGTTGTAAATGAAAAAATACCTTTATTTTGCTCATTTATTTTTATGTGGTGCTGAGGTTTGAACCCAGTGCGAGGCAAGTGCTGAACTGCTGAGCAAAACCCCCAGCCCCTCAATTTTATTTCTTACAGTTTTGCAAGTTGGGAGGTCCAAGATTGAGGTCCTGGCAGGTTCAGTGTCTGGGGAAGGCCCACTCCTCAGGGTTTTCAAGCTATGTCCTCATATTGTGGAAGGGCCAGCAAGCTCCCTTGGGCCTCCTTCACAAGGGTTCAGATCCCACTGCCCAAAGGCCTCACCTCTTCACAGACTAGTACATTCTTTTTCTTTTGGAAATTATTTGTTTACTTTGGCAATTTCATAGCCAGATAATGCCCTAAAGGTGATTAAAGTCACAGGCCCAAGTGTTTTGACCTTCATCCTCACCATGAGGAGAAGCCAGTTTTGATTGGTTTAGTTTCTAGGCAGTCTCAGAGCCAAATAGTCCTGTTATAACCTAGCTACTTGGTTTTTCAGGTGTTCTGACCTGCATTATTTTTCTGTATGATTATAGTTCAGAAATCTGAGAATTCCAAGCTCTTGTTTTAGTCTGACATGATTGTTATATAAATTAAGAATGTCACAAAATTGATTTCATTGTTCCAGATTGTAGATTTGATTTAGTTAGTAATCTGTATATTATTGGCTCTTTTAAAAACTAATTGTGGAATTTGTATGAAAAAAAATTAGAACTTTCAATCTTAACTAGATGACTACAGTCCTGGACCGTTTCAGCTCTTCTCATTTGATGTTTATAAGTAAATGTGTGTATGTATGAATATGAATGTTCCTCCCTCCAATCTCAAGCATACTATCAACATCTAGCAGATTTTTAGGGTCCTGAAATTTGTCTTGCTTATTTTCCTTGCAGATTTTTAAAGTTTGGTATAGAATTCAGGGTGGCTGTTGAAACAGAAATCCAGGCATTCAGTACCTCAAACTAGATAGACATTTATCTTTTATTAAACAGTCCAGAGGTAGGTTTGTTATGACTATGGTGGTCAGAGGTCTTGCTCCCTGAAATCATTTTGGAAACCAAAGTTACTTCTATCCCATTGTTGTCCGAGAATGACGCCTTTATCTGCATGCTCAGATAGCTGATTGACACACCTACCTTCTAGTCTGTGAGAGGGGAGCAGGGAGAGTGGATGGCACTTAGCTGCCAAAAAACAGGGCGGGTGTAGCTCAGTGGTAGAGTGTATGCTTAGCATATGTGAGGCCCTGGGTTCAACCTCCTTGTCCATCTAAAAGAGCTGGAAGTTGTATACATTAATTCTTTTGGCATCTCATTCATTATATTTAGAAACATGGCATACCTAATTGTAAATAATCCTGGGGAATGGATGTTTCCAGCATGTTTGCTTGTGCCCAGTTAAATCTTGGCAGGGGATTAGGATAGGGAAGTGTCTGTACTCAGGGAGAGAAAATAGATACTATTAGCAATCTCTTCCTTAGACCAATGGGTAGAGGGTAACGATTCCTTCTATCCTTCCCCCATCCATTATCCTATTTAATTCTCACCATAACCTTTATTGTAATAATTAAAATAATAATTTTTCCAACTGAGAAACTGAATTTGACATATTAAGTGACTGGTTTAGTCACAAGACTGGCTTAAAACTAAACTCATTATCTTCTTCCCCAAACCTTCTCTTTTTATTTCTTATCTCAGTGAATGACACTGCCATTTTCTGTCATCAAAGCCAGAAATTTAGGATTTCCTTATCTTTCTTTCAGTCACAGAGCTGTGTAGATATTATCACCTTAACATTTCTCCAATCTGTGGCCTTTCTCTTCATCCCCAGAGCTGTTGCCTTAGCTCAGACTCTCAGCATCTCTCTTGTCTGGATAGCAGCTTTCCTTCTTCCCTCTGCTGCCACTTCCTCTTCTGAACTCAAGTCTTCCCAACCACTTGCAGTCCCCAGTATTCACCGAGTTATACTGCCAGATCTTAACTTGCCCCCCCACCCCAAATGGTTCTCTTCCCTTTTTAACTTGATAAACATGGCCTTATGTTATTTAAAAAAAATGTGGTACCAGGATCATGTCCTTTGTAAAGCTGTACCTCTTTTCCAGGTAGAGCTGACTATTTTCTCTTATGCTTCTCTTGTGTTGATGTCTGTCAGAGAATCTGTAACACTAATTTATTACGTGTCCTCCTTTGATCATCAGCATTCAATACTGATAAAGAGCAGCTACTCAATAATTTCTTGGATGAGTTATGTTACAAACTGGTGCTTGAATCCAAATCCCGAGTTTTTCTTATCATAATGGCTCTTCCTGTGTAAATATGTATGTATTTCTCAAGAGTTTCTTCTGAATATGAAAAAATGTTCAATATCTCTGGCAATTAGAGAAATGCAAATAAGAACTACTCTAAGATTTCATCTCACTCCAATCAGAATGGCAACTATTAAGAATACAAACAACAATAAGTGTTGGCAAGGATGTGGGGGAAGAGGCATACTCATACATTATTGGTGGGACTGCAAAATGGTGCAGCCAATATGGAAAGCAGTATGGAAATTCCTTGGAAAACTGGGAATGGAACCACCTTTTGAACCAGCTATCCCACTCCTCAGTCTAAACTCAGAGGACTTAAAAGCGGCATACTACAGGGACACAGCCACATCAATGTTTATAGCAGCACAATTCACAATAGCTAAACTGTGGAACCAACCTAGATGTCCTTCAGGAGATGAGTAGATAAAGAAAATGTGGTATAATGCATAATGGAATATTATTCAGCATTAAAAGAGAATAAAATCATGGCATTTGCAGGTAAATGGATGGAGTTGGAGAATATAATGCTAAGTGAAGTTAGCCAATCCCAAAAAACCAAATGCCGAATGTTTTCTCTGATATAAGGAGGCTGACTCATAGTGGGGTTGCGGTGGGGGGGTGCATGGGAGGAATAGAGGAACTCTAGATAGGGCAGAGGGTGGGAGGGGAAGGGAGGGGGCATGGAGTTAGAAATGATGGTGGAATGAGATGGACATCATTATCCAAAGTACATGTATGAAAAAGACACGAATGGTGTGAATGTATGTTGTATACAGCAGAAAGATGAAAAATTGTGCTCTACTCTGTAATATGAATTGTAATGCATTCTGCTGTCATAACATTCGAATTAAAAAAAAAAGTTTCTCTTGATCACCAAATTTGGAGACCTGATTTTCCAGAAACTTACTTTGGAAGTCAAGAGTAGCCCTGCTTGAAAAGGGATATTTCAACTAATGAGTGATTTTGTGGCATCATCATTGCTCTGTTACATTAGAGTTCACAGGAACAATTTCATTGATATTTGTAAGAGTCTATGTCTTCCAAAGGTCAAACTTTGACCCAGAGATAATCAAACTTCTGGGAAAATTATTCTTCCATTTGGATTTTGGGGATGGGCTTTATTTGCCCCCCCCCCCTTTTTTGTCTGGTGCTACAAAAACCATTGTCTATAATTTGCAAAACAAAGAAGTGTTGGGTGTTTGGCTTTAATTTTTATTGCTTACATCAAGGGACAAAAGAGTAGCTTTTTAGCTTGGTGAGGTGGCTCATTCCTATAATCCCAGCTTCTGGTTGAGGCAGAAGGATAACAAATCCAAGGCCAACCTGGACAATTTATCGAAACTGTCTTAAAATTAAAAAAAGAAAAAAAAAAAGAAGGAGAAAGAGAGAGCTATTTGCTTTACATTTTGGAGGAAAGGTAGGCAAATTGGAAAAAAAAATGCATCCCCTTGAAGATGGTTTTATTCTTAAGGTTATTTACATAGAACATGAAAATGAAAAAGGTATAACTTCAGTTTTACAAATAGGTATCATTCAGGGAAACATGGTAACATCTCAGTGACAAGTGTAAATTCAGTCTGGCCATTATCATTTTTGATCACTGAAGCTCACTTATGGGTTTTAAGCCATCTGTTTTGGTGTTAATCCTTTAAAACTCAATTGGTGGATGTTAATGTGATAAAAGGTAATAAAGCTTGAAATATGGCAGTCATTTGGTCTGGTTTACATTTCAACTAATTGCAAGCAAACTTAAGTATCTTTGGGAAAAAGGAAAAGGACGAATTAATGCTGTAGTCAACTATTTTGATCTCAGCTTGAGCCCTGCACACCTGTCACTGGCTTATGGAAGTTTTCCTCCATAATTAAGAGCTTCTCTCTCATGTTATTACTTAATTGAATGCCACAAGAGCCTGGTGAAACAGTGGAATCCTTTTAATTGCATACCAGCTTTTAAAACAAATACCAATGTTTAATGTGGTATTGTTTTTATAAGCCCTCCCTGGAAACAGTTTTGATCACTTCAAGTCCAAAAGAAAATGTAGTCTCTGTGTTGTGGAGCTTTGAGGATAGTGTTCTTTATAAAAGTAGTTCTATTATTTTTTTTGAAACATCCCTTCTTAGATAGTAAAGGAACAAAAGAAACATTTGCATAATATTTTACCATTTGACTAAATGTTTCCCTTGTTTTAATTCCTGTCATAGCTCCAAGACAGATATTATAATCATGTTTTCCACTTTTAAAAATGTATTCTTTAGTTGTAGATGGACACAATATCTTTATTTTATTTATTTTTATGTGGTGTCGGGAATCCAACCCCATGCCTCGCAAGCACTCTACCACTGAGCCACAACCCTGGTCATGTTTCCATGGGTCAGAGAGGTGACTTGCCCAAGCTCACACAGTTAATAAGCACATGGAGACGGATGCAAATTCCAAACCCTACCACCTTTTTGGTACATCATGCTGTCTCAGAGAGCATGAATTGCATGTGTGGAAATGTCAATTTATTGGGGTTTTCCTTTGATTTGTTTTGTCATAATGTGGCCTCAACTTAGCAGAGTGAGAGAGAGACTCCATTCACCAGCTACAAAGGCACATTCCCAATGACCCATCTCTTCTGTCCACGCCCTACCTACCTTCAGTTACTACTCAGTTAATCCTGATCAGGGAATTAACTCATTGATTCGGTTAAGGCTCTCATAACCCAGTCATTTCACTTCTAAGCCTTCTTGCATTGTCTCACACAGTGAATTTTTGGGGCACACGTCACATCCAAACCATGACAGATTCAATTAGCTGAAATTCATGTAAAATCATTGAAATTAACCATTCTCTAAAGTGAACAACCCACTGGCATTTAGTGCATTCATAGTGTTTTGTAACTATCACCTTTGTGGAGTTCCAAAATATTTCATCACCTCAAAAGGAAAAAATAAACTCTGTATCCATTAAATAGTGATTTTGCATTCCCATTCTCCCTAGTGCCTAGTGCAACCAATCTTTTTTTTTAATATTTATTTTTTTTTTTAGTTTTTGGCGGACACAATATTTGTACGTGGTGCTGAGGATTGAACCCAGGGCCGTGCGCATGCCAGGCGAGCGCGCTACAGCTTGAGCCACATCCCCTGCCCAACAATCAATCTTTCTATCTCTATGGATTTACCTATTTTGGATAATTTATATAAACAAATCATATAATATGTGACTTTTTGTATCTTCTTGCACTCAGCATAGTATTTTTGAGGTTCATTCATGTTGTTGCATATATTAGTACTTTATGGCTTCATTCCATTGTATAGATATACTATATAGTTTATTCATCTATCTTCTGCTAATGGACATTTGGACTGTTTCTACCTTTGACTATCATGAATAGTACTACCATGAATGTGTGGATAGATGTATTTGTTTGAATAACTGTTTTCAGTTCTTTTGGATTATACCTAGGAGTAGAATTACTGGGTCATATGGTAAGTCTATGTTTAACTTGTTGAGGAGCTGCCAAACTGTTTTCCATAATGGCTACACCATTTTAACAATCTTACCAGTAATGTATGAGGGTTCAAATTTCACAATTCTTGTTAACACTGTTATTTTCTTTTTTTTTTTTAATGGTCATTTTTGTGGATATGAGTGACATTGTATCTCATATGATTTTGATTATTATTTCCCAAATGATTAATGATATTGAGTATCTTTTCATGTATTTGTTGATTATTTGCATAATTTTGGAGAAATATCTATTCAGGTTCTTTGCTTATTTTAAAATTGGATGTTTGCCTTTTTTTTTTTTTTTTTTAAATTTTAGAGTTCTTTGTGTATTCTCAATACCAGACCTTTACCAAGAGAGTAAAAACAAACAAACAAACAAAAAAACAACCTACAGAATGAAAGAAAATATTTGGAATATTGGAAAATATTTTTTTTTTACTCTCTTGGTAAAGTAGCTGGGATTATAGGTATGTGCTACCATGCTTAGATATAAAAGTTTTAAATTTTGAAGTCCAATTTAATTTGTCTTTTGTTGCTCATGTTTTGGTATTATATCTAAAAATTAATTTCCAAAACCTAAGTCATGAAGATTTATTCTTGTTTTCTTCTAAGAGTTTTATGGTTTTAGCCTTACATCTAGGTCTTTGATTCATTTTGAGTTGTTTTCTATATGATATTAAATAGGAATTCAGCTTTATTCTTTTAAAATATTTGTTTTTAGTTGTAGATGGACACAATACCTTTATTTATTTATATATTTTTATGTGGTACTGAGGATTGAACCAAATGCCTCACATGTGCAAGGCAAGTGCTCCACCACTGAGCTACAACCCCAGCTTTACTCGTGTGTAGAGGTTTTTTTTTTTCCTTTCCATCTTCTTTTACAGTTTTGGAGATGGAACTTAGGTGCTATCCATTGATGTACATCCCCAGCCTGCAGCTGTATTCTTTTGTATGAAGATTATTCTTTATTTCTTTACGGGTCTTGACACCTTTATTGAAAGTTATTTGCTCACAGATGTGTGAATTTATTTCTGGACCCTTTATTCTATTGCTTTATATGTATATCCTGTACCATACTGTTTTGATTACTTTAGCTTTGAAGTGAGTTTTAAATTGGAAAATGTGAGTCCTCCAACTTTGTTCATCTTTTTCAAGATTATTTTGGCTATTTGTGGCCCCTTGCAATTTCATATGCGTTTGAGGATTTAGCTCTTATATTTCTACAAAGAAAAGCCATGGATTTTTGCAAGAGATCATATTGAATCTGTAGACTGCTTTGCCTAGTTATAATATCCCCCAAATATTAAGTCTTTCAATTTCATAATCATGTTATATCTTTTATTAATAACTTAATTTTAAGATTTTCACTTTCCCATCCTCCCCTCTTCCTCATTTCTAGCCTTCTATATTTTGGAAGAATAGTTTAACCACTATAATAATGTAGAAAAATTCACTTTCTGGGATTTTGAAGATTTGCAGACATTCATGAAACATCAAACTCATCTTTTTAGTTTTCAGTTAAAATTGCTTTCTCATAGTCTTAGTGATTTATTGTCTTCAGTGGTACATACTGGAAATTTTGGAAGTGAATAGAGCTGGGCTGTAACCTTGGCTCTTTTGGTTACTGATTATACAACGCTGAATTACAGAGGCTATGGTGAACAAAATCAGATATGGTCTCCACATATTTATGGAGCTTACAGTTTAGTTATGATTATTGATATTGATCAATTAATCATATGCATAAACACAATGTAAAAATTGTAACTGTGGTTAAGTATTACAAATGAGAGTTTCATGTTGCTGTCAGCAAATATCTCAGTGGGATCTGACCTAGTCTGGGAGTTCTGGTAAAGCTTCTCTAAAGAAGTGGTATTGGATGGGGAGTCCAAAGGACAAGTTAGAGTTTTCTAGACAAAAACTAGGGCAACAATAGTGAGTAGAATCTTCTATGTAGAGGGAACAACACATGGAAAGTCTCTTGCATAATAGAGATTGATATATTTGAGAAAATGAAATATGTATAGCATGGTTACAGTACATAAAGCTTTAGTACTGAAGGATAGGAATAAGAAACATAAAGGACCAGATATTTTTATTTATACTAAGAATAATTGGAAGCCATCAAAGTGTTTTATGGGGGTATAACATGATATAAATTTGGAAAATAGCACTTTGCTATCTATTGAAAGGAATAGAGTCCCCTCTTATCTATGGCTTCCTTTTCTATGTTTTCAGTTACCCACAGTCTAAAAATATTAGATGGAAATTTCCAGATATAAACAATTCATAAATTTTCAATTGCACATCCATTCTGGGTAGCATAATAAAATCTTGTACCTTTGGTCTCAGTCCAGCTTGGGACATGAATCATCCCTTTGTTCAGCATATCCATGCTGTATACCAGTTAGTCACTTAGTAGTTATCTCAGTTATCAGATTGACTGTTGGGTACTGCTGTGTGTATTCAGGTAACTTTTATGTAGTAGCCTGATATTTTGTGTCACAATTTCTATGTAATTCACCTCTCTTCATCTTATAGGGGCATTGTATCATCTCACATAATCACAAGAAAAAGGTTGAATGGAGTACAGTGAGATTTTGAGACAGACCCCATTCACATAACTTTACAGTTTACTGTTATAATTGTCCTATTTTATTATTAGTTATTGTTTTTAACTTATTACTGTGCCTAATTTATAAACTAAACTTCATTGGAGATATAAATGTATACAGGGAAAAAAACAGTATGGATAGGGTTTGGTACTATTTTTTTATTTCAGGCATTCATGGTGGATCTTGGAACATTTCTTCTGCAGATGAAGAGGACTACTGTCTAGAAGGATAACAGTAGATGCAGGGAGTTTTTTTTTTTTTTTGTTCACAGATATGGTTCATGTGAGAGATAAGATGATAGATTGGATGAAGAGAATGATAGGTGAAGATGATAGGTGGAAATGTTAAAGAGGTATTCAACAAATTGAATTTATAAGACTGAATGATGGATTAAATGGGGGAGGGGTAAAGGAAAAGGAATGATAACGATTTTTTGGCTCAATAAGTAGGAGGTGGTTGGTGGAGATGTCTTGCAGTAAAATGGGAATTCTTGAAAAGGATTGGTTTGGGGAGGGAATCTTGTGAGTTCAGTTTTGGACACATTGAATTTGAAATGACTTTGAGACATCCAAGTGATGATGTTGAGTAGGCAGTGAGACAAGTTTGTCTTGAAACTTACAGAAAGAAAAGGACTAAAGAAAAATTAGTTATGTATTTGGCATTTAGATGGTTAAATAAATAAAGTCATGGACATGGACATGGATTATAGGAAGAGAGAGAAGAGGGAGAAGAGAACAGGGAATAATACAGTCTTGAGGAATACATTTAGACATTGAGTAAATGAGGCTAAACCTGGAAAGTAGAGAGTGGGCTAAAACACAGAGGTGGGAGGAAAACTAGGAGAATACAGTGAAAGAATAAGGAAGAAATGAATAGTAGAGCTAAACAATGCTGAGAGATCAAATAGAAACACAGACTTAATGTCCATTGAATTTTTTTTCTTCCATTTGATCATTCACACT
This sequence comes from Marmota flaviventris, assembly GCF_047511675.1. Taxonomy (NCBI): domain Eukaryota; kingdom Metazoa; phylum Chordata; class Mammalia; order Rodentia; family Sciuridae; genus Marmota; species Marmota flaviventris. The sequence continues at coordinate 62,012,010 of NC_092506.1, read as the reverse complement.
GCAGTGACATACAGTGAAGTGTTTAATAGGGGATTTTGCAGCTGATACCTTCTTCACTGAAAAGTTGAATGCTTTGAAGGAATATTGTTAATTTACTTTGGTCATTTTTCTGTAATTATTTTTCTTTTTTTAATTGACAAAATCATATGTATTTATCATGTACAAAATGATGTCTGAAATATGTATACATTGTGGAATGGTTGAACTTTGGGGTGAATTAACACATGCATGGAAGGGATATTAGTTGTCTAGTGGATTTTAAAAAGTTTAACCCTACAAACCTTTTCCTCCAAATGTTGCATGAAGGTTAATAACAGATTAAATGGGAACTACTCTGGTTAAGTGGGGCTTGTAACACTGCTCCTTTGTATCCCCCTCTACTTCTGGTCTTGGGTACCTTTTCGTAACCCCTAGTTCTCTGCAGAACAATTTGGAAAACACTGATTTCTGCAGTTTCTTATTGTTGAAGGGGAAACTGAGGGTTGGAGAGAGGCAGTCCCTTAGCCAAGCCTACCTAGTAGGCTTTAGATTTAGAACTAGTCTTATTATAGTATGAGTGTTCAAACTAAGGTCTTTAAATCCCCTTCTTAGGTGCTTTCCATAGACTCTGGACTCTACAGAATGTCCTTTCTACGATGGCAGTTCTTCCTGAGTTTTTAGGGACCATACATCTAGTTTGAAAGCAGCCTGCTTCCCTCATTGTTCCCTGTGTCCTAGAGGGATTGGTTGTATGTTTGCCAGCTTCCATTCTACTCCAAAAAGTAGTTTAAATCAGTTACTCATGGTAATCCCATGCCCCTTGCCAATGAATGATTTAGGAATGGCTATGTCCCCAAAGTTTGGCTAATTGAGATTTGAGAAGAACACTATCAGAAGCTTCTGAGAAAGATTTTTGGCTTGAGAAAAAGATAAAAGGAAAGGCCTCTTTTTCTGGAAATAATCCCCACTATTTATTTATTTACTTACACCAAATTGGGACAGTTTAGTCAATGAAGATATGAATACCTACTTCTCAAATTTGTGAAGAATAAATGATTTAATGTATGTAGATGTGTCTGAGAACTGTAACAGATACTAGTTCATTTGCTAGTAGATGTCTGTCTAGCAGGGTGGTTTAAGGAAAAGTCTACAGAATTGGGATGTTTCGAGAGGTATCTGGAGGAAGAAAAGATCTTGTTTAGATAAGTTTTTTTTTTTCTTTTTTTGGTATTTTATTTAGAGACAGGGTCTCACTGAGTTGCTTAGTGCCTCACTATTGCTGAGGTTGGCCTTGAACTCCTGTCTCAGTTTCCTGAGCCGCTGGGATTACAGGTGTGCGTGTGTGTCACTGCGCCTGCCTACACTAGTTTAGAACTCAGTGGTGGTTGGGATAGTATAGTTGGGAGTGGAAGAGCCTAGGGAAAATGGGCTAGGAGGAGACTGGAGTTGATAATTATTTCTAGGACTGGTCTCTGGGAGGAAAGGGAGTGAGGCTATTAACATTGAAGCATTGTTAAACAGCAATAATATTGTAGGTACTGCCAGAGGAGTGTTTGCCCTCCTGGAGGAAACATTGTTACAAATATCCTAAGTACCTGTGTTCTGGCTTGGTAAATTTGGGGTCTGGAAAACCTATTGCAGGCCACCTCTGTTTTCTCCTCAGTGGTTCAGTGCATCCTCACCTCTGACCATTGGAGCCTGCCTAATAGGGTGTTTGGTGACTTTTAGCAGAACTGGAGAGAAGGACAAGTCAGGGTCCTAGGCCTCACTAGTGGCAGAGAGCTTTACCTGGTTGGGGAGGAAGGTAGTCAGCAAGGTCCTTGTGGTCTGGTGATAGAAATGGCTCCCTCCTTGGAAGTATTGCAGAGACTCATTCCCTGATTTATGGAGTTTGTGATCAGGCCAGGTATCAGTGCTGTATTACCATCTTGAATGTTAATGCCTTTAGCCTTTTTCCTCTGTGCTTCAATTTTAGCACCTTCTCTCAGAAGCTTTCTCTGAGCCCCCAGGGTGACTTGGGTGTGCTTTCTTGTGCTCTAACCTCCCAACACTCCTCTTTTCCATATTGCTGCCTGCTGTCTCTTCTGCTGGAGTGATCTTCTTCTGGGCTGATATCCTTGTAGATTTACTCATGTAGCTGCTTGAGTGATAAAGTAGACCGGACATTCAGGTTCTCTGAGACAGAGACTTCTGTCTGACTTCTGATGACTTTCGCAACTACATCTTTCACCCTGTCAGCCTTGAATTTTGCTCTTTAGCCATGCTGAAACAATATCATTTCCCTAAGGTACATTAAGCTGTTTTTATTTTCCGGGGTGTTCCCTTTTTCCTGGAATGTACTTTTTGCCTTTCTCTAAATTAATGTCTTTCTCTTTTAAATCAACCATCTTCCAAGAACCTTCTTTGATTCCTCTGTCTTGCCACATCCCTGTTGCTGCCTTCCATTATGTCCTTTGATATGATAATTGACAGGTCCAATATTCTCAAGGAATTTACATATTTTAGCACTAGTTCTTAGGTGGATTTCTACCATCTTCTTCACCCAGCAAGCTTCATTCCTCACATCACTCATTGAACTTGGCTTTGCTGATGACAGGCATTCTGAAAAGAAAGTGACCTCTTGGGAATCTGATGGGATTTCCTTTTTATTGCTCTTCCATTGTGTTTCACCCTTGCATTTGTGTCAGTTCTCACTAGGATTAAAATAGTCCTTTTGTACAAAAATAATATGCCTTTTATATCCTTCTCACCTAGCAGAGATTCTAATGATCTCAATCAATCCTGATGGTATTTTATATCCTCATTTTTCTTCCTTACATTTCCTTCCTCCTGTGGATTTTGGAAAAATTCCTTTTATGGAAAAAATTGAAAACTTGGCAAATATATCTCTCTCTGTTCTACTATACAGGGACTAATTTAAAATTTTATAGCATTTGGTGAGGCAGGAGGATCAAAAGTTCAAGGCCAGCCTTGGCAACTTAGTGAGACCCTGGCTTAAAATAAAAATTTAGCCAGGTGTGGTGATGCATACCTATAATACCAGCAAATGGGGAGGCTGGCAGGAAAATTCCAAGTTTGAGGCCAGCCTCAGCAACTTAGTGAGGCCCTAAGAAAATTAGTGAGACCCTGTCTCAAAATAAAAAGAAAACTAAATAAAAAGGGCTGGATATATAACTTGGTGGTAAAGTGCCCCTGCATTCAATCCCTAGTACTTAAATAGGTAAATAAATGAAAAATAAAAATTAAGAAAAGATCTGGGGATGTGACTCAGTGGTAGAGTGCCCCTGTGTTTAATCTCTAGCACTAAAAACAAAAACAAAATAACTTTCAGCATTTGGGCTTTCAAAATATTTTTTTCTATTTATTTTATATTGTTAAGATCAGTCTATAGGTAGTTTTATGGAGTATTTTAAAAAAATTTTTAGATTAAAAAATTTTTTTAAAGAATTTTTAAAAATATGGACACAATATCTTTATTTTTATGTGGTGCTGAGGATCGAACCCAGTGCTCACATGTGTGAGGCAAGCGCTCTGCCACTGAGCTATAACCCTAGCCCCATAGTGCTTTTTATTCCATTTATTTATATGAAGTGCTGAGAATTGAACCCAGAGCCTCATGCATGCTAGGCAAGTGCTCTGCAACACTGAACCACAACCCCAGCCCATCGAGTGCCTCTTAATTTAGCAATCTATCAGTTTTTATTTATTTATTTTTTTGGTTGTAGATGGATACAATACCTTTATTTTATTTATTTTTATGTGGTGCTGAGGATCCACCCTTTACTCCTATTACCCCTTATTACCTAAATTACTATTTAGGTAATAAGGGGTAATAGGAGTAAAGGTGTAATTTTTTTAAGGGTCTGGATACATGCTCTTGAATTATTCTGTTCATTGTATGAATTATTTGTTAAATGAAAGAAGGAATACTCCATAGAAGACTACCTACTTATGCTCTCTAGAGAAGGGGATGAGTGCCTGTAACTCCCAAACTGCTTTTCGTAGTTGATTCTGTCTGTGTTCTGTCCTCATTTGTTCATAGTTAGGATTTTATCCTCTTGTTACTTTTGGATTTAATTGCTTTCTCTAGCTCAGGGCAGATGAAATCAGGTCTTTATTCTTCTTTCCCAGAGGAGAGACACTTGAGATTCATCTCATTTGGTCATGGTCCTTCTATAGCACTTCAATTATTCATTGGTGGTATCTTCTGACTCAGAAACCACATAGATTCGAAAAACTTGATCAATCCCATAGGTAACATTTAAAATATGTAGAGAGAGAGAGAGAGAGAGAGAGAGAGAGAGAGAGAGAGAGAGAGAGAGAAAATATATCTAGTTACAGGAAAAAAACAAAAACCTATAAATATAGCTTTTGAGAGACCAAAGGGGATTGTAGTTGCTATTCTTAGTGATCTTAACCTTTAATGTCTCTTGGACTCTGTTTATTACCTGAATATAACTCTCTAAGGTCAGGAACTGTGCAGTCAAAAATATGACAGTCCGTTGCCTTTTAAGATGGGGTATAGCTAGCTCAGTGGTAGAGCACTTGCCTAGCACATATGAGGCATTGGGTTCGATCCTCAGCACCACATAAAATTAAACACCTTAGTTTATTTTGTAAGGCCCTTTCATGATTTGGGCTCTGCCTGCCTCATTAGCCTCAAATACTCTTCTTTGTTCCAGTCAAACTGAACTACTTGACACTTACTGTCCAGGTCACATTCTTATACTTCACCCATGCCATTGTGTCTATTTGGACACATTCCCATTATTTCTTTATCTCCAGCCTCTGTAATGGACTATTATATCTCTAATTTGTTCATTCAACCATTATTTATTTAGCTGGTCAACAGATATTTATTGAAGCCTATTTTGTGTAACTAATGAGGAGGAAGACAGCAATGAAAGAAATTGCATTTTAGTCTGAAACATGCTATGATACTAGTAATGAAAGCAATTAACACTTAATGATTACCTACTGTGCCAGGCACTGTTGTAAGCCCTTTATCTGAATTAATTCATTTAATCCTTAAAACAAACCTTTAAAATAGATATATAATTACTGTTAAGTACAAATTATAGTTGGATACAAAGGAAAGTGTTAACATACTTAAATGCCCAAATGTACCAGACATATCTAGATATTTTGTGTACATTTTCTTTCATCCTCACCATAGCTCTGCAAGGTTAAGTATTAGGTATTATAATTTTATACATGAGGAAATAAAGTTTCAATAAGGTTAGGAAATATGCCCAATTTCACACAATATGTAAGAGGTAGAGTTAGATTTGAACACAATTTAGTTCAATTCCAAAGTCTTGCATTTTAGTTTTGTTGGTACAAGTGAGAAGGATAGGTAAAACTCTCTATGGTCAGGAATTATGCAGTCAAAAATATGACAGTCCATTGCCTTTTAAGAGAAGAGGAGGTAAAACTGAAAAATAGTACTTTGTTAAAATATGAGTTGCTGGGGCCGGGGTTGTGGCTCAGTGATAGAGTGCTTACCTAGCATGCATGAGGCACTGAGTTCGATCCCTGGCACCACAAAATAAAAATAAACAAATAAAATAAAGGTATTGTGTCCATCTACAACTAAAAAAACATTAAAAAAAATATGAGTTGCTTCTTTTCATTTTCCTACATATACTGTCCTCTGTGGAAGGAGCATGACCAAATGAGATGAATCTCAAGTGTCTCTCCTCTGGGAAAGAAATCCTTTTTTTAAAGCAGTATGGATATATAAGAGATTCCTAAGTATTGTCCTTGAGGCTGCTGGTGGTACATGGCAGTTCTGAATGCTTTAGCCATGTGCCTAAAAACTGAAAATTCATTCAGGGTAGCCACAACATGTAACCAGATGGGATTTAAAATTGGCATGTTTATATTTTTAAAAAAGTTAATTTAAAAATGTCAATTTGCAACCTGATGTTGCCATGTTAGAATTTTCCCCAACAAAGAATAGGAAATGTTTCATTAAACTCGTGTTAAGTTGTTTACATTTGTTATACACTGCACAGATGTGCTCATCTGGGTAAAATGTTTTTCTAAAATTGTGTTCAGTGGAAAGGAGAAAAGTGAGCAGTTTTAGTTTGAAGTTTAGAACGACTATTGAATAAAGGAGTGCTGTGAAATTTTTACAGTGTATGGAATGGACTTTAACAGTTGCTTTTCTAGTTGTGTTATATAATTAAATCATGATGTTACAGCTTTAAAAGGCATAGACTAATGGAGAAAGACCATTTAAAACAGGCTGTGTTTAAAACCATAACTATTTCTATTAGGAACACACTCTCTCTTTCTTTCTCTCTCTCTCTCTTTGGTACTGAGATTTGTTAAAGATTTTACTCCTCTTTCCTTCTTTAAAACTATCAGAGATTTTCCATAACTTAGAGGATAAAATTTAAGCCTCTTATTTTACTTTGTAAAGGTCTTGATTTGGGCTCTGCCTGCCTCATTACCCAGAAATTCTCTTCTTTCTCATATGTTGTTCCAGCCAAAATGAACTCTTTATTTATTGTCCAGGTCCCATTCCTATACCTTTATGACATTGTCTCTATTTGGGAAACATACTCACCCCTTTTTCATCTCCCAATTTCCTGATTACCCTTTAAACTTAGTTTGGACTCATCTTAGAGCAGCTTCCCTTGTGGTTCCTCCACCCTGCACCCTGTTTCCCCACTGGGTTTTATTCCTTTCCTTCATTTCTCTTTTTTTTGGCACCTCGTTTGTTTTTGTTTTTATTGTTTGTTTTTTGTACTGGGGATTGAACCCAGTGGTATTTTACCACTGAGCTACATATCCCCAGTCCTTCCTTCTTTTCTTTCTTCTTCTTCTCTCTCTCTCTTTTAAAATATCTTTATTTTATTTTTATGTGGTGCTGAGAATCGAACCCAGTGCCTCATGCATGCCGGGTGAGTGTGCTACCACTTGAGCCACATCCCCAGCCCCCCCCCCTTTTTAAATTTGAGACAGGGTCTCACTAAATTGCTGATAGTCTCACTAAATTTCTGAGGCTGGCCTCGAATTTGCAATCCTCAAGCCTCAGCCTCTTGAGTTGCTGGGATTACAGGCATGGACCACCATAATTGGCTGTCTTCAGCACCTAGTTCTTAATATTTCTCAGAAAATGTGTCAAGTGACTAAGAACATACTGAGGATATCTCTATCCATGGAGTCCCCAAAAGTGTAATAAATTTTGACTGGAATTTTCCTGTTTTTATTTCTGCTAAGTTGTGACATTGTTCTAGTATTTGAAAAAAAAAAAAATTCCTTTCAGAATCACCTGTAGTTTAATTACTTGCCAAACCTGAAATGAGAAATGAGCCTCTTAATTAAATTTTATAATAAGTAGTGAAGCTTTAGGGGAGAGGGACTGAAGAAAAAGACTTTCTGATTTCCCTTACTATTATGGTTTCTTCTTTTTCCCACAAATTGGAAGGATGGTTTATTTTTACACTGATTCTAGCCTGTAAAGGACACTGAATTTATGGAAAAGAGGACCTGAGTGCTGTGTGATAATAAGGTAGAACAAGCTGTCTCTTACCCAATGTCATTTATTCCTAAGAAACATTTAATGGGGGCTTATCAAGGGCTGATGCTGGGGTACAGAAATGAGTTAGGCATAGCTACTGCCAAATTGACTCCTAGCCTACACTACAGGTAATTGATGGAAATATTCTATATTGTGTTGTCCATTGGGTAGTCACCAGCCACATGTACTCTTGAGTGCTTGAAACATGAATAGTGAGACTGAGGAATTGAAATTTAAGTTTTACTTAGTTTCAGTTAATTAATTAATTAATTTTTTTGTTGTTGTATATGGACATGGAACCTTTATTTTATTTGTTTATTTTTATGGAGTGCTGAGGATTGAACTCAGTGCCTTGCTTATGCTAGGCAAGTGTTCTACCACTGAGCTACAGACCTTGCCCAACTTTCAGTTAATTTAAATGTGAATTAAAATAGCTGCAAATGACTAGTGGCTTACATATCAGAAAGTATGGCTCTAGAGGGTCAAAAAAACAGTGAGGAAACAGACATGCAGATGAGGAAGTACAGTTCAATATAATAGAGGGGCTGGTGGTGGTACTGTGTTGGACCACTTACCTAGCATTCATGGGGCCTTGAGATTGAGCCCCAGAACCCCCCCCAAAAAAGTCAGTAATACTTAATTCAAAGGATTCTTTTTGAGAGTTAAATGAAAAAAAATTATAAAAAATCCTATTCAGAAATACAGTAGGTGCTCCATTAAGCTTGGTTGAGTGCAAACCTCTTACAGCTTTGTTTAACCAAAGATTCCTATGAAGGAGTGGATTAACATTCTCGGAAAGATAAGAAATCTTGCAAAGAAATATGGAGAATTAAGAAATGTGGCCTAAAGATAATAAATACAGCTAACAAAATATATTTGTTATATAGTGCATCATGTTTATTTGATAGAAACTACAGAAGAGAAAAGAATTCACACTGAGGAGCCTTCACTGACCTTCCTTGAGTGTTGGGGAATGATTATGATCAGCAGAAAGTTAATTCCTCATTAGGCCCCTATTAATGCTGTTGGTACTTTATTTTGGCATAGTGTCTTTTTTTATTTTTTAAAGCTTTTACCTTTTAGATAAATAATAAACATCATAAACAATGAGATATGGGGAAATAAAGATTTCAAGTAGAAACAAGGGGAATGTATGTAGTGTAGGGCCTGGAGGAAGTTCTAGCATCCATTAATGGGGTGGAGATGCAGAGGGTGGTTTTTGTTTTTACAGAGCCATAGGCCAAAGGAAAGAGTCCTTTGCTCAGAGCAAATATGAAAACTATTCAGAAGTTTAGAGTGACTGCAAGGAGGCTGGTGGCACTGATATCTGATAGCATTGGAGGCAATATTGAAACTGGGATGCCAGGGGCTGAGGCTGTAGCTCAATGGTAAAGTGCTTGCCTCGTATGTGTGAGGCACTGAGTTCAATCCTCAGCACCATATAAAAATAAATAAAGATACTGCGTGTTCATCTACAACTAAATACATATTAAAAAAAAAAAAAGAAAAGAAACTGGGATGCTGGAGGCTAGGTCTTAGAAATGTGTGTGTGTGTATATATGTGTGTGTGTGTGTGTGTGTGTGTATGTGCGCGTGCGCAGGGTCTTGTGCCTACTTGAGTGATGATCTAGAACTGTTTAGATTTCTCTCTCTCTCTCTCTCTCTCTCTCTCTCTCTCTTTTTTTTTTCCTGGGCTGACTTGGGGCTGGTTCCAAAGGGAGATACTGTGGGGCCAGTTACATTTTTATATGTATATTTTACCCCCCAAGAACAGTCTTGATGTTTCCACAACTCTAATCACATACATTGAATGTACAATGTGTCTGCTTCTAATGTGGCTGTTTTTAATTGAAAGTTTAAATTGTCAGGATTGAATAGTTATCTTTGTCAACTTATGTCTATAGTATCTTTTTAAAAAATATTTTTATTGTTGATAGACTTTTATTTTATTTATTTTTTATTGTGCTGAGAATCGAACCCAGTGCCTCACACATGCTAAGCAAGTGCTCTACCACTGAGCTACAACCCCAGCCCTGTAGTTGTTGTTGTTGTTACTAGGGATTAAACCCAGGGACACTTTACTACTAAGCTACATCTTTAGCATCTTCAGTCATTTTTATTTTTTATTTTAACCAGGGTCTTGCTAAGTTGTCCAGACTAGTCTGGAATTAGATACTCCTTTCTCAGCCTCTGAGTTGCTGGGATTACAGGTGTGCGCTGTTGTGCTTGACCTATCTATAGTATTTGTTATGGTACTTTGTGGTGTAAGATACCAGTGGTAAAGTGCCTGGGCTTTGGAGTCCAATTGCATGAATTTGAATTCAGTTTCAGTTTTGAGCAGTATAATTCTGAGCAAATGACTTGACCTTTCTAGGCTCAGACTTCTCATTTGTGAAAGAGGGATTGGATGAGATTTTGGATGCAGATGGGTGAGATAATGTACTTGCTTATAGAAAACACTCAGTAAATGTTAACTGTTATTATCATTTTACCTCCTGTCACATTACTATGTGTGTCCATCTTATTTATTTATTCATAAATGGATTGTGATAAAAACATTCCATAAGATTTACCATCTTAACTATTTTAAGTTACAGTTTAGTAATGTTAACCATTTTTACATTGTTGTGTAACAGATCTCTTAAATTTTTTTTTTCCTGCAAAACTGAAACTATCTCATTGAACCCACTCTATTCTTTCTGCTTCTTCCCAGTTTGTATCATCTGTCATTCACAATTTAAGTGGAATCATACCGTATTTGTTTTTCCATGGATGGCTTATTTCTTTTAGCATAATGTCTTCAAGGTTGACCCATATTGTAGCAAGTGACAGAATTTAAAAGCCAAATAATATCCCATTGTATGCATATACCATGGTTTCTTTTTTTTGTTAACTCCATGATGGTCACTGGTTTGTTTACACCTCTCGGCTACTATAATAATCCTGTAGTGAACATGAATGGGCACACAACTATTTCTGTGATTCTGTTTTCAATTCTCTTGGATCTATACCCAGAAGTAGAATCACTGGATCACATGGTACTCTATTACTAATTTTTAAGGAAACTCCATACTGTTTTTATTAGTAGCTCAGTTTACATTGTTGCCAGTAATGTATAAGAGTTCCATTTTTTTTTCACATCCTCACCAATATTTATTTTTCATTTTGTTTTTATAGTGGACATTCAGAATGTCCACTATAAAAACAAAATGTTGGTATTTATTTTTATGTGGTGCTGAGGATCAAGCCCAGGGCCTCACACATGCCAGGCTAACGCTCTACCACTGAGCCACAACCCCAGCCCAGGTCTTCTTTTATTAAATTTATTTTTTAGTTGTAGTTGGACACAGTACCTTTATTTTATTTATTTATTTTTATTTTTAAAAAAGTATTTATTTCTTTTAGTTGTACACAGCACCTTCGTTTTATTTATTTATTTATTTTTATGTGGTGTTGAGGATCAAACCCAGGGCCTCACACATGCTAGGCAAGCGCTCTACTGCTGAGCCACAACCCCAGCCCCATTATTTATTTATTTTTATGTGGTGCTGAGGATCGAACCCAGAGCCTCTCATGTGCTAGGTGAATGCTTGCCACCGAGCCACAACCCCAGCCCTTGTATAACTTCTTTAGAGAAAGGTCTATTTAAGTCCTTTGACAGGTTGTTTTTTTTTTTTTAGTTGTAGATGAACACAATATCTTTATTTTTATTTATTTGTTTTTATATGGTGCTGAGGATTGAACCCAGGGCCTCACGCATGTGAGGCAAGTGCTCTACCACTGAGCTACAACTCCAGACCCCTTTGCCAATTTTTTAATTGTTATTTTGTTGAATTGTAGGTAGCTCATTTTTTTTTTTTGTATGCAGTTTTTGTTAAATTTTGTTTAAAATTGACTTGTAATAAGATTCTTTGAATTTTAACACATGGGTAGTTTGTGTAACCACCACTATAGTCAAGATACAGGACAGTTTCATCACTCCAAGAAACTTTCTTGTCCCAGCTTTTTTTTTTTTTTTTTTTTTGGTACCTGGAATTGAACCTAGGGGTGCTTACCCACTGAGCCCGCCCCCCCCACGCCCCCCACTGCCTTTTTATATCTTATTTAGAGACCGGGTCTTGCTGAGTTGCTTAGGGCCTTGCTCAGTTGCTGAGGCTGGCTTTGAATTCATGATCCTCCTTCTTCAGCCTCCTGAGCGACTGTCACAGCTTGCTTTTTTTTAATATGCATTTTTCAGGTATAGGTGGGCACAATACTTTTATTTTATTTTTATGTGATGCTGAGGATTGAACCCAGTGCCTTGTGCATGCCAGGCAAGCATTCTACCACTGAGCCACAGCCAGGGCCCCCACAGCTTGCTTTTTTAAAAAATTTTTTTGTTGTAGATGGACACATACCTTTATTTTATTTGTTTATTTCTATGTGGTGCTGGGGTTCTGTGAACCCAGTGCCTCATGAATGCTAGGCAAACGCTCTACCATTGAGCTACAACCCCGGCCCCCACAGCTTGCTTTTTAAATGGTACTTTTTTCTTGTTTTACTAAGAAGCTGCTTTACTTTTAGATTGGTTGAGGTCAGTTGTGAATTGAATGAATCTTATGATATAAGTGCTTATGGCTTTTAATTGATTTGCTGGGAAATGCTCTGCACCTTTCTTTTTTCTTTCTTTCTTTTTTTAAAAACACCCCCTGCTCCCATATAAATGAACTTAGGAATCAGACCTAGCCTCCTTTTCATGTAGGAGGGCACTGATGAACAAGTGAGATAATTGAGTTTTATAGCAGTTTTGGTAATCATTTTTTTAATGTGTTCTTTTTTTTTTTTTTTTTGGTGGTATGGCAACTAAACATGGGGCCTCATCCTGTGTTACACAAGGATTCTACCACTGAGCTACATCCCTTGCCCCTAATCTGTGTTCTTATGATTTTAAGTTCTTGCTTTATTAATTCATAGTTGCTTTTATGAATAAGTGCTACATCCAGATCTGAATTATGCTCAGTAATAAGAAGAGAGCGAGAGAGAGAGAGAGAGAGAGAGAGAGAGTGCTGAGAAACAGTTCTAGTTTGAGACAGTGAATGCAGCATCAATCCTGGCTTTGATAACTTCATAAAAATCTAAATCATTTAATTTCCATGAGATGTAGGTATCTTGCTTACAAAAAGGGTAAGTTGATAATTCCTGTCTTGTAGGATTTTTGGTTGTATTAAGTAAAATAAAGAAGGTGAGAGTTACCTAACATTCAGTAAATGTTAGGTTGAATATGAATGGTAATTTGAGAAAGCTTTTTTTTTTTTTAAAGTCTCAACTGGAAGTTTTTTTCTTTTCTTTTTTAGTCTTAGTGAATGGAAATATTGATAAACGGGACCCAATGTAAGCCTCAGATCACTTTTTATTTGTTTATTTGTTTGCAGTAATAGGGATCACACCCATGGCCTTGTGCATGCTAGGCAAGCACTCTACTGATGAGCTATATCCTGCAGCCCAGATTAAGTTTTTAATGGCTTTTCAAAAATAAGAGTTTTATTGAGATATAATTCATGTACCATCCAGTTCATCCATTTAAAGGGTACAACTTAGTGGTATTTAGTATATTTAAAGAATTGTAGGGGCTGGGGATGTGGCTCAAGCGGTAGTGCGCTCGCCTGGCATGTGTGCAGCCCGGGTTCGATCCTCAGCACCACATACAAACAAAGATGTTGTGCCCGCCGATAACTAAAAAATAAATATTAAAAAAAATTCTCTCTCTCTACCTCTCTCTCTCTTTAAAAAAAAAAAAAAAGAATTGTACAACTACTACCACACTCAATTTTGGAATATTTTCATTACTCCAAAAAATTCATACCCTTTAGTAGCCACTCCCTGTTTCTCCCATATATACCAGCCGTGGGCAACCAACTCATCTATTTTCTATAGCTAGATTTGCCTTTTCTGGACATTTCCCATAAATGGAATAATAAATCATGGCTTATGATGACTATTTTTTTTCCAGTTAGCATAATGTTTTCAAGGTTTATCCATGTTTTAGCATGGATCATTACTTCCTTTTTATTGCTGAATATTGTTTTATGGATATGCAACTCCCCACCTCCCCAGCCTTCCCCACTTGCTCCATACTGGGGATTGAACCCAGAGTTGCTGTACCACTGAGCTAAATCCCCAGACCTTTTTATATTTTATTTTGAGATGGTCTCACTAAACTGCCAAGGTTGTCCTTGAACTTGTGATTCTCCTGCCTTACCCCTGGAGTTTCTGAGATTATAGGCATTTGTCACCAGTATATGTGCCATGTTTTATTTATTTATTCATCAGTTGATGATACTTTGGTGGTTTCCACTTTTTAGCTTTCAGTAATACTGTGAACCCTCAGATAAATTTTTACGTGGACAAAGGTTTTTATTTATCTTGAGTATACACTTAGGAATGGAATTGCTAGATTATATAGGAATTTTATGTTTAACCTTTTGAGGAACTTCAGAGTGGCTGCACCATGTTATATTCCCACGAGCAATATAGGGGGGGAATTTCTCCATGTCCTAACATCTACTTGTTATTTGTCTTTTTGTTTTTAACCATACTGTTGATATCTTATTGTGATTTGATTTTGTGTTTCCCCTGATGGCTAATGATGCTGAGCATCTTTCATGAGCTTATTGCCCATCTTGTTACTTTTTTTTTTTTTTTTAATGTATATCTTAATGCTTTACCATGTAGCTTGGTAACATCTTTCTAAATTTGGTAGGATGGTACTCTACACCCAAAGGTGCTTGCTGATATTGATTTGTTAGCTGATTATAAGAGAATTTCATGGGGAAAAAAATCTGGCTTCATTTTTCATTTTTTCCTTCTTTAGTTACTTCTATCCAGTATGCAGAAAAGGGACATTTTCAAAGAATTTTTCATTCTGTTTAGGGGAAAATGAGATTAAAGACTTAAGATATAATTAAAAAATAATTAATGGCTGAAATATATTACTGGTATTGAGTGTAGAGTACTTAGAGTTTGATCTTGACACTGGGGATACAGCAGTGAATAAAATGAAGTCCCTCCTTCCAATAGAGTTCTAGAGGTAGAGAGAAAAAAAGTCAATCGGTGTATGGGGAAAAGGAGTGCTTGGAAGGGAGGGAGCTATTTTAGATATAACCAGTTAACCTAGGCCTCTTAATGAGATGAAATTTGAGTAGAGATCTAAATGAAATAAAGGAGCAAGTCATACATATAATTTGCTTGGTTTATCAAGGAACAAAAAGGGGAAAAATGTCCCTGTTGTTCACATTAATGGATCTGAGGATTGCATGTTTTTCTTGATCTTTGCTTTTGGTCATTTCAGAATGGTTTTCAAACACCATAGATGTTGGTGTTAAAATTTTAGTACAGTATGGAGCAAGGAGGAGAGTAGTAACTGTAATGAACAGAGAACAAGAAGGAGTGTTGTAGGGGGTGAGATGAGATAGATAGGAACTACATTACATGGTGTCTTATAGGTTATGGTAATGATCTTGTATTTTACTCTGAGTGAAAAAAAAGTCATTGTAGGATTTTGAAGAGAGTGGAATGACATGCTCTCATTTGAACTTAAAAGGATCATTTTGGCTACTGGGAGGGAGGAAGATGGGGTAGATATGGTGAGGACCAAAGCAGAGGATTCAGATAACCTGTTTTACAGTTAAACAGCAGTAATGAAAACTCAAATCTGTTAGTGATAAAAGTGCTAAGAAATGGTTAGATTCGGGATGTTAAGAAAGTAGAGCTGACTGAATTTGCTGATAGATTAGATGAGGATTATGACAATAATAAAAATGCAGTCAAAGATGATTCTGACATTTTTGCTTTGTGCAACTATAAAATAGAGTTGCCATTTATAGAGATGGGAGACTGGGAGAAGCAGGTGTGTGTGTGTGTGGGGGGGTCAGGCATTTGGTTATAAACATATAGTTTTGCACATATGATATTTTCTTCAGTCATGGATCCCATATATAGTGGTGGTCCTAAAAAATTACATAGTGTAGCAGTGTTATAACTGTCTTAGTTTGTGTCAGTACATTGTATAATATTTATGCAGTGATGAAATCACTGAATGATGTGTTTCTCAGAATACGTCTTTGTTGTTAAGTGACACCTAACTGTATTATACTTTAAGATGGCTGGTAGATAACCAAGAAGATATGTCAGGTAAGCAGTTACATTTCTGAAATTCAGGAATGTCCAAGTTGGAAATATAAAATTGAATTTGTAATAGTTAGCTTCATGTTACTAAATGAAGTACCCAAAGCAATTAACTTAAAAAGAGAAAAAGTTTATTTGGTTTATGGTTCTGGAGTTTCTTGTGCAATATCAGGTGGTCCCATGGCTTTGAGGCTCTAATGAGGTTGGTACATCCTGGCAGGAACACATGACATAGAGTAAGCCACTTACATCTTGGGCCGAGGAGTAGAGGAAGAGAATGAGTCCAGGACTCCACAACCCCCTTTGGAGGCATGCTCCCAGTATCCTAAGGCCCTCCTTCCATTACACCTCATCTCAAAGTATCCACTACCTCCAAGTACTGCCACCTTAGGAACCAAACCCCACGTTAAAACACGTGGATCTTTCAAGGGCACTTATCCAAATCATAGCTTTAGTCATTAGCATAGGTAAAGCCATGGAATAGGTGTGATCACCTAGGAAATATGTGTAGATAGAACAGAGAAGAGATCTGATCATTGATCCCTGGGCACTCTCACCCTGAAAAGTTAAGAAGATCAAAGGTGCAGCCAGTGAGATAGAAGGACCAAGAGAAAGCAGAGCATGAGAGGCCATGCAGTCTGTGGCTGATAATGCTAGATGTTCTAGTGTGGTCATCTGGAGTCCTAGAGTCTAATCATTGTTTGATTCTAAATAACTGTGGGACATTGGATAATAAACTTCACCTTTTTGGGTCTTGGGTTGATAATCTGAAGTGAAGGTCTTTACTTACCTCTTAATTTTTTTCCCATCATTAAAATAAACCTGTTTCTATATTTTTTAAATATTTATTTTTTAGTTATAGTTGGACACGATACCTTTATTTTATTTATTTATTTTTATGTGGTGCTGAGGCTTGAACCCTGCGCCTCACACATGCGAGGCAAGCACTCTACCGCTGAGCCCCAGCCCCTATGTGATCTATATTTTTATATGCATTTTATAGATAAGATTAAAATTTATAGACTTCCAAAGTCATACCATCATTGTTAGTGAGAGGCTTAATTGCAGGTCTGCCTGATCTCAAAACCTATGCTCTTTCTATCCTGTAACAACTACCTTATGGTATTGATATTCTAGAGCTCTGTGATTCTGCGCATGTAGAATTTGATCATTCATTCAATAAATATTTGATGGGTCCATGTTATACTAGTCACTGGTCTGTGCTGAGGATACAGTTTTGACCAAGACAAAGTGCTGGCCTTCATAAGTTTTTCATTCTATTAAAGGAGGCTAACAGTAAACAAGCTAATAAATAATATGTTAGTGCCATAATTATAAAAGAAAAAGATAAGGGAACAGTGTATATTGGGAGGATGACCAAGAACAGCTCCTCTGAAGAGATTGCATTTGAACAAAGACCTGAATGATCTGAAGTGGAAAGCCTTGGAGCAATGTGGTAGAAAGAAGTTCAGAGGCAAGAAACAGCAGGTAGAAAGATACAGAGGGTGGAATAAATCAGGTGTATTTGAGGAATGCAAGAAAGACATTGATAGGACAGAAGGTTGACAAACAAAATGCATACAGCGTTGGGGGGTCGGTTATGACTTGTATCAATTAATTTGATGTGTGACTCTGGGAGGAGTACCTAACTTTTCTGAGTTTTCTGCAATGACTTATCTAACCCAATAATGGCTTATCCTTATCTATAAAATGAAGATAATAAAATAAAATAAATGAGAGAATGTAGGTAAAACACCTAGAACGGAAGCTGGCATATTACTTCATTTATTAAGCATATGCACTATTACTGTCAGTGTCCTAGGCTGTCCTCAAATAAGTTCAGTTTATTTTTCTCTGTTTTAAAAATTTGTTTTAGTCAGCATATCTTAAAGTCCTAGTTTTGTGCCAAGGCTGTCCTAGGCACTCTCCCTGAGCTCACCTTCGTGTTGTGATCAAGAAAGGAGTGTTGGACTAAAAAGAAAACAATTTAGAAATTGATGAGTAGGTACAAAAGCAAGAGCTTGGAATTCTGGTAATTGCAGCCCTGATACATTCATTTATTATGGAAGAAACTGTGAGTTCATTTTTGTCATCTTTCCTCATCACTGGATACTACCTCTACTCAGGCACTTCTCAGCCAGCCTTCCTGCTGATCCAAACCTGCTTGCTGTAGGAAAATGAGATGGGAGCAACGTCCTCTATCCTTATATGACCATCTGTTTTCAGAACCACAGATGCTGCCCTTACAGTTGCAACCCAATGCAACTGGAATGATTTATTCATCTCCGGGTAACATTTTTGCACCAGTCTTCTAGCAAAATACAGTATCAGCTTTACACTTAATGAAGCATCCAGCACAGGTGGTAAGTTGTGCGATAAAAAGGATTCTTCTGGTTAGAAATGACTCATGGACAGGTGGAGGTAAGCTGTTAGTCCTTAGAGTGTAATTAGATGAAGCAAGCTAACACTGACAAGAATGCCTTGTCCAGTGAATAGCATTTACGATCATTTAGCCCAACTGACTTTTTTTTTTTGTACCAGGGATTAAACCCAGGGAACTTTACCACTGATCCACACCCTTTTCATTTGTATTTTGAGACAGGGTTTTGCTAAGTTGCTGAGGCTGGCTTTGAACTTATGATCCTCCTGCCTCAGCCTCCTGAGCTACTGGGATTACAGGCTTGCACCACTAAGCCCAGCTCTACTGATTCTTTAAGTGTTGTACCACTATTGCATAGGTGAGGAAATTCAGAGCCAGAGAGGGAAAGGAACCTAGTTTAAATTGCATAACATTTTCAAACACATAGCCAAAACTAGAACTCAGGTGTTAGTATTCCTAGCCCATTGTTTACCCCAATCCCATATTTTGTTGTGCTTGTGAAAAATTTCAAAGCATTATCCAAATATAAAGTGGCAATATTATTATTTTTTGATACCTTGAACAAATCACTTTTTCCCCTTACCTGAATGACTGAGCAAGTTGGTTAATTTTTTTTAATGCTCTTATCATCTGTAAAATGAGACCAATTAACACTTGTTATAAATTGTTTTGGGGATTAAATGAGATAAAGTATATGAAAGTTGACTGGGTCATTTTTGATAATCAGAGGATAGTAAACAAATACTAATTAGTTTTTTTTCAGTTCAATTGAACAAACGTCTATCTTGAGCCAGTTCAATTTCACTTATTTTATTTAATCTTTACATTCTTTTCTGGCTCTTCTTGCTATATTGAGGGTCTAACTGGTATAATAGTATGAATCTTTCATTCTATAGTAAAATCTCCATAATGAAAAATAATTGTTCCGGGCTGGGAATAGAGTGCTGACTTAGCATGCATCGGGCCCTGAGTTTGATCCCTAGCATTGGGGGTAGGGGGGAGTTGATAGTAACAAGTGATTCTTACTTTCAGAAAAATATAGAATATTAGTATAAACATATGGTGACATCTATGGGTAAATGCAGCTGGGGAGGTAATCTGGGTCTTGGTCTCTACCCCTCCTACAAGGTACTTTGGAATCTTCTGTTTAGAAGGTGTCACTATTATGACAGCATTCTTTGTTACCTCAAAGAGTCTTGATTTCCCTTTTGGAATGGTTGGTTTCAGTAAATTGCTTCCTTTTCACCTTAGGTTTTAGGTTCTTTGACAAGCCATCTGCTTTTCAACACCAACTTTCCTTATCCAGCAAGGGCCTGCAGGCAATTCAGATGGAAAACAAAAGATTTTTCCAGTTTCTGGTAGTTTTTGTCAGAGTGGGAAGGCTCTAGGGAAAAATGCATCTGCTTAATGGAGTTTATTTATGATGTGCGCCTTACTAGGCAGTATTTTACCAGGTCCTCTGCTGAGCTGCCTGAGGAAGAGGTAAAATTCTGGAATGGAGGTCTTTCAACATGCAATTTGGCTATTTCACTTCTTAATAGCATCTGCTCTGAAGAGCTTATTGGAGTTGATGTTGCTGATTTTCTTTTTTAATTTTTTGGTGGTATCTGCATTTATTGTCTAAGTATTGCATTTGTTCTTTGTTTTTCTGTTTGGTTGCTATTACTGGTTGCTGACCTGTTCAGTTAGAGACTTAGTGTAATGTAATTCAACAGAATGTGTTAAGTAGAAATTCAGTAACAAATAAGTAAGACATGGGGAAACCCAATACCTGTGAGGTTTAGATGAAGTGTTGGTGAACCCAAAGACATGTGGATTCAAACCTCATCTTTGCCCTGTACTGGCTCCATGACCTTGGGTAAGTCTTTCAGTCTCTTTGAGCCATAGTTTCTTCATCTCTGAAAATGAGTATAAAAATATCACCCCATCCAAAATTGTAGTAAGGATCCAATGAGAGAATATATAGGAAAGGTTAAGGCATTAAATTGGTGGTAAGTCTTCCCTTTCATCTTTTTTTCCATCTCCTTAAGAAATATACATGAGAAATCAGATATTTATGTAAGTAACTGTGTGTTTGTGTGCGCACACACACACACACACACATGCATGTTTGTTTAATGAAGGTCTAATAAGTGGCTGGAATTGGCCACAGTCATTGGGAATTGGGAGGTGAGGGCTTGGGGCAGATGGATGTTTTTGAAACCAGACTGAGAGGTACACTCTGATAAGGCAGCAAAGCATAATCTTCGTGTCCTTAGAGAAGATATTAGGAATTGGGGGGAGGGGGGCTGGGGAAGAACCTGAAAGTAGAGGCAGGGTTCCTCAGGGAAACCATTAGAGTGTCTCTAGTAGTCTCTTAGAGAGAGAACAGTCTGCTTCATAGTAAGCTGAGAACAGAACCTGGGGTTTGTAGGAAGGAGAACTGCTACACGGAAGGTTGTAGCATCATTCTTCCCCTTGACCCTCAAATCTGTCACATTATCATCAGAAAATCTCTTAAGATACAAATATGGTCATCTCAATTTGCTGGTAAAACTTTTTGTTGGCTCCCTGTTGCCTTCATGTTAGAATCCAGATTCCTTCCATGACATGCAAGGTGTTTCTTGATCTAATCTCTACCTGCCCTTTTAGCTTCATTTCCTGTTGTTCTTGTTTATGCTCCAGTTGCACTGTACTATTTTTGAGCTTCTCAGCCCTTCCATACTCATTTATGTCTGTCCCCTTCTAGTCTTCTATGCTGTACTTCCTGTTTTGTCTGACAAATTTCTACTCTTTCTTTAAAACTCTTCTCAATCACCATGTTTTCTATGAAATCCTCATGACCTCTGAAGGTGAGATACCATGGAATGAGTGACCTGTTTCTTCTAGGTTCATCTAGAATTTGAACTTACAAAAATATATCTACATGTTGTTGCATCACTATTTAATGGACACAGTGATGCATCCATTAATGCTTTTGTTTATGACCCATTCAGCAGATTTTATTTTATTATGCGTCTTGCCCCCGAGGAAGCAAATAACCATCAGTAAAACCATTATGTTTGAAAAGGGCTATTTTTTTTAATCAGATTGTTGGCATAGGTTCATCTGATCTGATTTTAAATTATTGGCCAACTTTGACCAAGATAAACATGATCATTATTCCTTTTCTTTTCCTTTCTTTTTTTTTTTAAAGAGAGAGAGAGAGAGAGAGAGAGAGAGAGAGAAGAGAGAAAGAGAGAGAATTTTTTAATATTTATTTTTCAGTTTTTGGTGGACACAACATCTTTATTTTATTTTATGTGGTGCTGAGGATTGAACCCAGCGCCCCGTGCATGTCACGCTAGCGTGCTACCGCTTGAGCCACATCCCCAGCCCTTCTTTTCCTTTCTTTATCCTCTTCACCCCTCCCTTTCTTCTCTCTTTTTTCTTTCTTAATGGGGTCTTACTGTTTTTCAGGTTGGCCTCAAACTTGTTATTCTCCTATCTTGGCCTCCCAAGCAGCTGGGATGTATTTAAGTTTTCTTTCAAGTAACTTCTCATTTGTATCCCCAAATTTCTTCCCATATAAAGACATAAATTCTGTCTTTCATGTTCGGGTTTTCTCCAGATATGTGGTGATCCTTGATTGCCTCTTCATATTTAAAAGTAGGATACTAGAAAGATAATTTTTAAGTTTTAAATACATGATTGGGCTTACTGGATGTGAACTTTGCTGTATGATGATCTGCATGGGTTGTATGTAGGGGCAACTACAATGTTAGTATCTTTAGGTCTTTCCACTAGGATTCACCAGATTCTTTGGAAGAATCCCCCAGTCTCTTTCATAGAAGTTATAGGCCTGCTACCAGTGATTGGAAAGCTAAGTGAGAGAGAAAGGTTCTCAATGTTTAGTTTACTTATACTATTTATTTATTTTGGTATAGGAATCCTGCTTCCCTCCCTCTCTCTCAATCTCTCTCCTGATGAGATAAAAAAATACTCTTTTGGGCTGGGATTGTGGCTCAGTGGTAGCATGCTTGCCTAGCATATGTGACGCACTGGGTTCGATTCTCAGCACCACATACAAATAAATAAAATAAAGGTCAATCAACAACAACAAATATTTTTTAAAAAATACTCTTTTATTAAAAAAGACTCTAAAGGAGCATCTAAGAAGAGGACATTTATTCAATTTATCAACTTTGTCCAGAAGTCTTTATCAGAATTTCATTCCCTGTTTGACAGTTGGAGAAATCATGTATTACTATGTTTAAAGGCAGCTGTTTGCTCTGGGGGAATGTGGGCTTTAACATTATTAAGAAACTTGAGTTTTAGATCCATTGCTAAGAAGCTTTGTGACATTAGGACACTTACCAGAATGAGATGTCAACAGGCTTTTAGGTGGCATGCAGTGTGCAGTGTCACATAGATCAATTCTATGTAGCTGCATTC
Source organism: Marmota flaviventris (assembly GCF_047511675.1). Taxonomy (NCBI): domain Eukaryota; kingdom Metazoa; phylum Chordata; class Mammalia; order Rodentia; family Sciuridae; genus Marmota; species Marmota flaviventris. Next base: position 61,989,544 of record NC_092506.1, on the reverse strand, counting down.
AGACTTATCACATCCACAAGAATGTGATTGTCCACTCCCAGCAGTATAACCTAACACAATATGCCCAGCACATAAATGTGATTTTCTTGACTAAATTACATCACTTGTTCTCCCGTCCATTAGCAAATAAGTAGAGGCATCTAGTAAATGACCAACTTACCTGGACAGTTGGAATTTTTACGCACAAACACTACCCACCCTCATCACACCATTTAGTGGTATTGGGGATTGAACCAAGGGCTTTGCGTTTGTTAGGCAAGCGTTCTACCACTGAGGTACATCCCCAACCTTTTTGAAATTTTATTTTGAGACAAGGCACCTTGCTAAATTGCCCAGGCTAGCCTTGAGCTTATGATCTTCTTGCCTCCTAAACAGCTGGGATTATAGGCATGTATCACCATGCCTGCTTGAGGCTTTGTCCTTTTAAGCACCAAATTAAAAAGTAAGGAAGAAGAGAGGGAGGGAAGACTTTTGAGTAGATTTTCTTCCTAAAATGCTTTATATAATTCCCTTTTCATAGTAGACAGAATATCACTGGATCTTCCTTGAGATTCAAGTTCATTATTTTGAACATCAGTTATTTTGCCATTTATGTTGTGGTGATTCCCATGGGAGCTGTTGCATTTTGCACTAAAAACACTTATGCTGTACTTAAGCCTATTGGGTGCCGTGCCTATAATTCCAGCATGCCTATAATTCCAGGCTGAGGCAGGAAGATCACATGCGCAAGGCCAGCCCTAGCAAATTAGTGAGAGACCCCAAATAATTTAGTGAGACCTTGTCTCAAAATAAAAACAGAAAGGACTGGGGATGCAGCTCAGTAGTAAAATGTTTCTGGCCCAGAAGTGCTAAAAGCCACATTCTGGTGTGTGAATACTATGTTTTAGATTTTGTCTGTGTGTTTAGATGGTGGTACCTGGTAAGCATGTGCTCCTTCCCAGTGTGTGAGGTATATCCTGTGAGCTATATCCCCAGTGCAATTTTTGCAGTTGTTTTGAATTATTTTTCTGCCTTTTCTCTTTGGTACTTATAAAACATGATAGAGAATAATGTTCTCCTTTGTTTTTGGCTACTTCTCACTCACTGTATGTGGTACTTTGAAATAACTGAGTTTGTGTGTGTGTGTGTGTGTGTGTGTGCGCGCTTGCTTGCAGTGCTGGAAATCAAATCCAGGTCTCACACATGCTAGATATGCACTCTGCCACTGAGCTACACCACCAGCTCTGTTAGATCTGTTTTTAAAGGAAGAGTGAGGCCCTAGGGACTCTCCTAGTAATAGATGTGTTGCATTAAAGACAGTTATTTTGGCTTTGGAGAGGACTTTTTTGCTTGCTTCCTAGTTTAGTTCTCTGTGTGTTCCCAAAAGACAAGGTAATTGAGTTGCTGAATTCCACATATATGAAGTGTTTTGATGAAACTTAATGATTTGTCAAGTACATTGCTTTCATCCATATCTTCTCATTTAAAAAAAAAAAAGCTTCATAGTGATTCTGTACATTAAATAGGGAAGGTAGGATTATTCCTATTTTATGGATGCAACAATTTGAGGCTCAGAGAGATGAAATATCTTGCTCATATCACATCATGAATGGTAAAGCTGGGAATAATCTCAGGTTGTCTGACTCAACAGAGGGGGTTTAATTCTTTATTTTTATTTTTTATTTTGGTACCAAGGATTGAACCCAGGGGCATTTTACCATCAAGCTATACCCCTAGCCCTTTTATGTTTTTATTTTGAGACAGAGTCTCACTAAGTGGCTCAGGGCCTCATTAAGTTGCTGACCCTGATTTTGAACATGCAATTCTGTCTCAGCCTTCTGAGTACAGGGTTCAGTTCTTTGGAACACAGGGTTTTGTTGTTTCCCAGGCTGTTCTTGAACTCCTGGGCTCAAGCAATCCTCCTGCTTCAGCTTCCCAAGTACTTGGAATTATAGGTGTGTGTACCACTGTGCATGATTGATAGGGTCAGATTCTTTAGGTCAGAGTACAGTGCAATGAGGAATAGTTCTCATTTGATCCATATAGTAGTCCAGAGGAGCAGGTAGTATTTTTCCTATTTCCTAGCTGAGAAAATTGAACCTCAGAGAAATTAAATGACTTTCCAAGTTCACCTGGAAAAATAAAAGTTGGCAGACTAGGACTCATTCTCTTCTTTTGACTCCAGTTCCTACTTCTTATTACAGTGCATGATTCGCCCTCTCTAAATAAAAAATGAGCTTCCAAAAGAAAAAAACATGCCAGCAATATGAATATTAGACAGCAGTAGTTTGAATGTTAGTAAACAAGGTTTATAGTAATTGAAATTCTGTCTAGTTTTCTAATTCAGATAAAGGAGGAAGATAAAAAACTGTTGTGTTTGGACTTGCAACAAATTAATTTCTTTAGTAGAAGCTCTAAAGATACATAGTTGCATTGCCAGTTTGGCACAAGGAAATACTTAAGTTCTCAAATAGAAGTATTTTCTGAGTTTCTAGTGCAGTTTAATATTCTTAGACCCCAGGAGGGATTTTTCATGAATCAGGGTATGTTAGGACTCCATTCATTATTAGGCAAAAAGGATGAGTCTATCCAATTTAATAGAACAATTATGTATACTGCTGTGTACTGGGAACAGTAATAGGTACCAAGGAACAGCTTGCTTAGGAATCTCATACTGTAGATGGGAAAGACACAAATTGTATTTTTATTGTTATTGAGAGTCAGAAACAGGGACTACTACTACTAGTAGGTTTAGCCTGTGACCATGTGCATGTTCTTTTCAATCTTTGGAACATGAGTTTATCTATAAAACAGGAGGCTGGACTCTATGATCAGTATCATAACATTTATCCTACTTATATCATTCATGATTCAAGAGGAGACAAAAGTTCCAACAATGATTTGAACAGGTTAAATTCAATATAAAGAATTGTTAACTAGGTAAAAGGTATTTAACTACCAAAAGAGATAAAAGAAAATCCAATAAATGTAGTAACTGCAGAAAATGACTACCACTGCTAGGGCTGAACAGGGAAGGAGCTTAGAATAGAGTTTCACAAGGCTCAGATTCAGACCTCTGAGGAGAATACATGGTTTCTGTAGCAATGTTCTGCTTATTGTTGTGGTGAAGAAGAAACTGGCTGATGGGCACTTGCCTCAGTAACTAGAGAGTCATTGCATTGAAATCAGCCAAGGCCCACTATAAACTGACCTGCTTGCTGCCTTGTGGAAAACTGAACATTAGAAAGAGTTCCTTCTATCTCCCCAGCCTTGTAGTCTCCTTCCAGCACCCTCTGTTGGCAGAACCTAATAGGCAGTTGGCTGGGAAAAGAGAAATATAGCCTTCAGAGTCTGGCCTGGTATAACAGCAGGACAATAGAGAATTAGTTTGAAACTGTAAGACAACAAATGAATAAATTCTATATTATAATCATCTGTTTTGATATCTGTCATCTTCATTGGACCATGAGTTTGATAGTGGCTGCAACACTGTCTGATTTGTCTCTGTGTCTGCATTATCCCAGAAGGGTCTTGGTGTTAAAGAGTTGCTCAACAAGTGCTATTTGAGTAAAGGAATATCACTAAGATAGAGAAAGTTAGATATTTCTCTAGGTTGGCTTAATTCTGATTATTGTTGGAAGGGATCGAACTGGGCTAGGTATCATCTTTAGCAACTGCTTTATTTTGTAAGTTAAAGCCTTATTGAAGGCACAGGCTTTGTGCCTGTCATGTGCATCGATGCTAGAGTGAGCATGGGAGAAAATTCTGCTATTGATGTTCATATGTACTACGAAATCAAACATATCCTCTTTCCTAAAAGGTGATAATCTGAACTCTAGGGTGGATACTTTGTACACACATGTATTTCTCAGAAGGGAAATAATTTATTATGGGTCATGTACAATTAGTTCTTTTATTCCTGTTATCCCATTGTATTATCCTCATTTTTCAGATAGAGAAACTGAGGGACTTGACTAAAGTTGTACATCTGGTAAAGTAGAAGAGACATGAGAAGAGCCTGAGTTTGAATGTTTTAAAATTTAAACTGGACAGCACCTTCTCCCTTTCTCCCAGCATTTGAAGGCAAGCCCAGAGCTTATTAGGTGATGACAGTAGAAATCTGTAGAACGGATTTCTCTTTCTGTCCATTAGAGACTGGGCAAGCAATAACAGAACAAAATAGCAGCTCTTGCAAAGCTGCAGTAATAATGTTTGCTAATAGTTGGCCTTTTAAATAAGCCAATTTGAGCTTGAGCTTCCAACACTGATTAATGAGGCTGTTGCTGCCTGGTAGCAGGATCATCTTCTTCATCTTTGTCTTCCTTCTTTTCCTCTTCTTCCTTTCCCTTCTTTAATTCCACACTAGCAGTTTACAAAAGAGTTCTAATACATTCCTTACAACATTAAGCTTCTCTTTGCTTGCTCCTAAAGTTTGCTTTTCTGGGGACTGAGGGTGGACAGACCATTTAATTATCATTATGAAACAAAATTTATGAGGCTGGTGTGTTTGTTGCTTCTGGGTCAGCATACACAAAGCCTCTAAGTAAATTATTTAGGGTTGGAAGTCAGTTAATTCTTTTTTCAAGATATCATCCAAGCAGGCAGAGTTGGAGATCCTAGTCTCATTGCTTATAGGGTTAGAGTATGTTGCTTGTGGCCTGGGAGAGATGCTATTAAGACAAGCTTTTCATTAAAATCACTGGGTAAGACCAGTAATGACAGAATTTGCAATCAAATTATTCAGCTGCAGGGAAAAAAAGGATCTCATTTAAATAGAAGGGAGACCAGTAAGGTAGAGGAAGGGAGGAGAGGAGGACAAGGGAAGGTTCTGGGGATTAAAATCCATCAAATTATGTTATCTGCATGTACAAATATGCCAAGTGAAACTCATTATTCTGTATAATTATTGTGCACCAGTAAAAACTTATTCACCTGGTTGTAATGATCCATTGGATGGATGGCCGGGAAAATTGGCTCATTTGGGAGTATGACTTCATCACAAGAGTAAAAAGTCCTTGTATTAATGCCACCTTTCCTTTGTTTCTTTTGGAACTATCATTAGGAGGGAATCTTAAGATAGTCACCTTCCCCATTGATTTTCTTTGCTGTAAATGCTGTTCCTTAACGGCTTTTCAGAAGTGATGACATTTATTTATTTATTTATTTTGGAAGGAACTAAAGAAAAGAGTCTGTACATGACATTTATTTGTTTGTTTATTTATTTATTTTTTTTACCATGTTGCTCAGGCGGGTCTTAAACTCTTGGACTCTTCTCCCTCCTCAGCCTCCCAAATAACTGGGACAACATTTGTGTATCATCACACCCAGCTGTGACATGTCGTTTATTATTAACTGTGTACTTGTTGGAGTTGAAATTTTAATTTTGTTGTTTGGCATAGAACAAAAAAAAAGTGGTGTAGTGTAAGTAGTATGGGCTTTAGAAACAGAACTATGTAGGGCAAACCTGCATTCTGCTACTTAATAACTTAATGATATATCCCTTCTGAGTTTCAGTTTCCTCATCATTAAAATGAGAATGATATATAATGATGATAGTAATGATCCATGATTTTGAGTAAGTTCATTAATCTCTCTGAACCTCAACTTACCTATAAAATGAAGGCAATAATTCCTTAATGATAGTTTTGGTTTGAGAATAAACCTGGCTAACGGAAACAGAAGTGTCTTGTCACACATCTGGTACATAGTATTTGCATATGCTAAGGGCTCAATAAGTGGTTATAATCCATCATTTTTAGGGGAATTAAAGGAAGAAAAATCCCTAAGGTGCATATTTCCTGTGGAATGAGTCAGTTAAATACATACTCAAGGATTAATTCTAATGGGGAGCTTTTGCCATTTGCTTTAGGGGCAGTTTTATGTGGTCCTCTGGTATTCATATACTAAACAGAACGATGGAGTTGTTTCCTCTGTGAGTTTCCTTCCCAACTCTGCCAAGTTGCTCCATAATAGATAAAGTGTAGTGCAAAGGCCAAGTGGTGGTTCAGAACCTCTTGTACTCTATATTTCTGGGTCTGGTTTTCTGTATACAAGACTAAGAAGTGTCTGTCACAGGCTTTTAATGAGGTGTGATCATGCTGTAATTTTGTTATTTCTTTGGTATAAGCCTTAAAGGAGGGTTGACCAGTAAAAAATATTCATAAAATCTGTAACCTGCAAAGCTGGCCTAGGCTCTACCTAGGTTTTTCAAATCAGAGACTCTAGTAAGTTTGAATTCTACTGTTGAAGTTCAAGGGTTTCATTTTTCTTCCCCAGACAGTAATAGAATCCTTAGAGGTCTTTAGAAGCCAAAAAACAGAGAGTAGAGGACTTCCTTAAATTCATCTGGTGAAATCAGAACCTGGATTTTGTCCTTTTAATTCTCTTTATGCAGTTCTTTGGGGGAAATTAGCTATTTAATTCATAGGCTCTTTAGCCAACAATAAACAGTTAAATTTTGAGACCACTTAATTGGTTTGTCTTATCATAGTATTGTTATAGGATTGCATTGAGCTGTAAAATTTACAGAGTTATTTTATGGCCAGTTTTTGTTGCATTTTTTCTTCATAATACTTTGAAGTAAACAGATTATATTCTCAGTGAATTTTGTTTTTCGTTTAAACACTGAGGAAATGGAGGCTCAGAGAAAGGTGGTGAATCAAAGTCACTGAGTCAAGAACTCAGTAGTTAGAATGAGAACTCAGGAGCAAGGAGGCCTTTTAGTTTTTAGGTTTCTGATTATCACTGGGAACATCGTCATACCTTGCACACCTCACCAACACTAGATATTATCACTGTCTATAATTTTTGCCAATCTGATGTGAGAAAAATATCTCATGGTTTTAATTTTTAAATCCTTAGATTACAAGTAATGTTGTTGTTGTTATTATTATTATTATTATTATTGGTGGTGCTGGGTACGAGGCAAGCACTCTGCCAACTGAGCTATATCCCCAGCCCATAATGTTAAATTTTTTAAAAATATTTAAGTTGTAGTTGGACACAATATCTTTATTTTATTTCTTTATTTTTTTATGTGGTAATGAAGATTGAACCCAGGACCTCGCATGTGCTAGATGAGCGCTGTACCGCTGAGCCACAATCCCAGCCCCTACTATGTTAAATTTTTTTTTTTTAAAGAGAGAGAGAGAATTTTTTAATATTTATTTTTTGGCGGACACAACATCTTTGTTTGTATGTGGTCCTGAGGATCCAACCGGGCCACATGCATGCCAGGCGAGTGCGCTACCACTTGAGCCACATCCCCAGCCCTAATGTTAAATTTTTTAAAAAATATTTTTTTTTAGTTGTAGATGTTGTACACAATACCTTTATTTTATTTTTAAAAATACTGATTTTTTTAGTTGTAGTAGACACAATATCTGATTTCATTTTTTATGTAGTGCTGGGGATCAAATCCAGTGCCTCACACATGCTAGGCAAGTACTCTACCATTGAGCCACAACCCTGTCCCCAGTAATGTTAAATAAAAATTTTTGTTTGTTTGTTTGTTTATTGGCCACTTATATTTATCCTGTGAACTTTGTGTCATTTACTGCACATTTTATGCTGAGTTGTCTCATATTTTATGCTGAGATTGTTGGTATGTTAAGATATTTATTACTATTTTGATATACATGCTGCAAATATTTTTGTTTTATTTATGAAACTGTTGCTTCCCTAGAGCACCAAAGAAAAATAGTCTTTTATATTAGGATAACTGTTTAAAAAAAAGTAATTGCTATTATTAGCAGTGTTACACTTATTTTCTAAATTTTCCAAGAATTTTCATATTCTTTGTGTTTGTGCTACTTCCAAGAACTTCATGATAGGGGCTATAATTAAGATAAGACAGATTGGGATTGGAGTTGTAGCTCAGTGGTAGAGCACTTGCCTAGCATGCGTGAGGTACTAGGTTCGATTTTTAGCACCACATATAAATAAATAAAATAAGGTCCATCAACAACTTAAAATATATATGTATAAATATTTTTTTAAAAAGATAAGACAGATTGAATATGTTCATCTTATATTATTTTAAAAACTTCTTAAAATGGAACAAAACTGGTATTAGCTCATAAGGGCTAAGAAAATAGGAGAGGAGACAATAATAAAAGAGAGGGGGCAACATTTAGAAGATGAAAAAGAGCACAAACAGTGAATTGTTTAACAGATTACAGAAAGTAGAAAATTAAGGCTGCAGAGGATGTTAGTGAGAACGATGTCATTTTGAGGTAGAAACTCTACAAAGCCCTAAGTTATTAGAGATTCTTACCATCTTGAATTTTAAGTAAGAGGTAGAGAAAACAGAAAGATTAATTTAGAGATTATATAAGGAATAATTATACTCCTTTGTCCTTTTTCTGTTTCAGCAGAACACTGAGGTTTATTCACTGGAGAAAAAATCAGGGAGGATCTGCACTTGGGGATATGAAACTTAACTGAGAAAAAACATCATTCAGAGAGGTGGCGTCCTGAAAACAAGAATTAAGTGAAGGCCTCTATCTAGTTCTTAGTTTGTAGACATAGGTAAATCAGGTTTATTCTCCTCAGGTAGGAATTGGAGGATTTCTCTCTGAGAAACTGACCCATAGCCATTTGAAGGCCTCTCTTCCCCCCCCCAGAATGAAAAATTTGACATGGCATTTTCTTTTGCTGTACTAACGCCTAGCAGTTAAAATGCCCTAGTGCTCATATAGTGTGTCTGTATGTGCTTTACTCTTAAATGTGAATGAATGGGCAAAGACAATTACTATTTGAGAAAAATCTCTTAACATGAACAACAAACTAAAACTAACAGATAAAAGGAACCTCCATCCCTTTCAAAAAGAGAGCAGGGGGCTGGGGCTGTAGCTCAATGGTAGAGCGTCTGCCTCATATGTGTAAGGCACTGGGTTCCATCCTCAGCACCACATAAAAATAAGTAAATAAAGATATTGTGTCCATCAACAACTAAAAAAAATATGGGGGGTGGGGAGAGGGAGGGGAGGTGGAGTAGGGAGAAGGAGAACATGTGAGCTCAAGAGCTCACATAGGGAGCAAAATAAAATTTGTTAAAAAATGTCAGATCAGAGAAGGATTGCCTCAGTAAAACAAAAGGCCAAGAAACAAGAAAGAACTTTTGGACATTTAAAAATATATTAGGAATGTATGATGTGTCAAAGTGCATTCTACTGTCATGTGTAACTAATTAGAACAAATTTTAAAAATTAGCAGAAACAAATAGTAGAAAATAAGAAAGAAAAATTAAATGATCAATTTAAGATGTATTTAAAATTAATAGTTATTTAAACATAAGATTGATTTAACTACTTCTTGATGATTTCCTTCTATTCAGTTTCTCTAGTTTCTTCCCTTCAGATCTAGTATCTAAATTATTAGATATTAGATCATAGAGTGAAGAAAATCATCAAATAAATAACATGATTTCTCAGAACTTAAGTTTAGATAAAAGGCCCCAACAAGGGCCCAGTGTACTGAATGAAAAAAATATATATATAGCAAGGAATTCAGTACACTGGATAAAAGCTTCCAAAAAGAATTAAGAGGTCACATACAAAGCATTTGACTTTTCAAAAGCAATGTTGGAAGCTAGAAGAAAGCCAAGGAATTGTTTATGAGAGGAAATAATATTCAGCCTAAAATTCTATACTCGTTTGACACAAATATGAGAGGGGAGGGACATTTTCATGTAGCAGTACCTCAAAAGACTTATCTCCCATATATGTTATCTCATAAAACTGGATAGTTTGATCCAATAAAATGAGTTAGAAAAGGAAGAGAGAGGCATGGAATCAAGGAAATAGGATAATGTAACATAGAAAATTGAGGAGAAATTCCCAAATAATGATTAAGGAGTATTCCAGAGCCATGTTCTAAATGTACCCTAATATTAATTTAGCTGAAAGTTATGATCTAACTATGCGGGAGTAAGGGAAGTATGTGGACTTCTGTGTGGATTTGAGTAACATATGATGTTGACATAAAAGAGCGAACTCTAATCTCAGAAAGATAATAAGAAGTGACTAAAATTAAATTAAAATGACAATGTATGCATTTTTTAAAAAATAAATAGACACTAGGAGGTTAAGCTAAAAATTGAAGTGATTGCTTTCTGAAGCAGAAATCAGGGATAAGGTAGAAGTCTCACATTTTGTTATAAGTCTTATGGTATTATTGAATTTGACCTGTGAAACTACCTATAACCTTGATTAAAAATAAAATTAGAGCGCTGGGGAGGTAGCTCAGTGGTAGAATGCTTGCCTAACATGTGCAAGGCCCTGGGTTCAATCCCCAGTACCCCCACCAAGAAATAAAATAAAATAAAATTAGTTTATAAAATAATTGTTATGCCCTGCCTCTCCTCAAAACCATATGAAATTAAGAGTTATGTCATACATAGAAATAAGGCCCAGAGAGTTAGAATGAATAATTAGAGAAACAGACTTCTGTCTGGCCCTTGACTCTCCCCAGTGCCCTTTCTGCTCTACCATGCTTTGGAGCGTTTGCTGGTGATGTTCATATGAATGAAACTTAGCTTCTAGCAGTGTCCTCATAATATTTTTAATACTGGCCCTTATAGCCTCTGCATATAGGACACTGCAGAGTCCCTGACATAGCAAACAGGAGTCTTAACGACCCAGTTTTTGAGTAGCTGATGATGGGGTAAAATTATCATAAAACTGCTTTCAGAAATGCCAGATTGACAGCCATGCCCCCCGCCCCTTGGAATGGGCTAGGAATAGCTCTTTTGAGGGGCATGGACTTATATTTTTTAATTAAAAATTTGATTGTTAGGAGGCAATCCTGGATTCAATTCCCAACAACTCCCCCGCCCCCCCGCCCAAGGCCACTTTGATGTTCTTGAATTCTATCTAGAAGCTGTTTCATTTTGGACAGGGCATCCTTTGGTGACAGGCTTGATCATCCTTTTCATTTAAGGATTATGATTTCAATGAAACATTTTGAGAACTAAAGAAACTAGGTCAAATCAGGTATGATTTATGAAATGTTCCATTAATGAGGCAGCAGGAAAGTCAGTTTTGTTTTTCTATATCCTGAAATTCTGAAGAGGTTAATTACAGGAAGGCCTTCAAACCATATGTTCCTTTATCTTGGATACAGTCCTATTTTAGCATAATGTGCTTTCTGAGTGACTGCAATTAATTATACAGTATTCGGTACCTGCATTTATTACTTGCTATTTTGTTTTATATCTAAAATTATATATAGCTAGCTTTAAAATAATATTTAAAGGATAACTCTGGGGAGTGAACCTGCTATACTTAATGACCTCTGCTTAACCCAACAGTATTGTTTCAGAAATCTATGCTCTTGTCCTTGTGCCACTTTCCCTTTTGTTTACTGGTTTTAGCCACACTCAGCATCTCTCTGTTTCTGAGTGTGTCAAGCTTTTTTCTGTTTTAGTGCCTTTGTGTTTGCTGTTCCTTTTCATAAAATGTTTGCCTGCTCCTTCTTGCAACATGGCTAACTCCTCCTTGGCTGTGGCAGGTTTTAAATGTCACTTCCTTGGACTATCCTTTCTTGACTTGCCATTGTTGTTATTATTATTATTGTTGTTGTTATTTTATGGTGTTGGGGATTGATCCCAGGGCCTTTGTAGGCAAGCACTGTACTGAGCTATATCCCCAGCCCTTGACTTGCCATATTTAAGCACATCTCTCTTTGTTTCTTTGTGAGCATCTCTTACAAGTTGTAATTATGGGATGTATACGTGTGTTCCACCTACTGTGTACCACTTTCTTCATCTAGAGTGTAAAGTCTGTGTGGACAGAAATAGTAACTGGTAGTGCACCACTGCATTCTCAGTGTCTCACATAGTGTCTAGAGCTTGACACATAGTAAGAACATGCAAAATTACTCATTGAATGCTTGAATGAATGAAAAAGAACTTCTTAAAAATTTTTTTATAGATGTTTCTTAGGGAGTATCCCAAGAGAACCAGTTAAAGCTGTATCCTATAGGTTGTAATTTGGGCTACCATCCCAAATTCAAGAGGAGGAAAATTAGGCTCCTCTTCTTCTTTTTCTCCCCACCCCCCGCCTTTTTAAAGGAGGGGTACTGGGGATTGAACCCAGGGGAGCTTTACCACTGAGCCACATTCTTAGTCCTGTGTATTTTTTAAGTTTTGAGATAGGGTCTCTTTAAGTTGCTTAGAACCTCGCTAAGTTGCTGAAGCTGGCCTCAAACTTGGGATCCTCTTGTCTCAGCTTTCTGAATAATGGGTGTTACACAGGTGTGTGACACCACATCTAGTTTGGCTCTACTTCTTGATGGGTTTGTGGCAAGATCACATTATGAAAAAAAACATATGGAATGGGAGATGTTATTGTGACCATCTTTGGAAATTATAATCTGTTAGAATAAGTTGTTCTTAGTTGGGTACTGAAGAGCTTCCCTGGGAAATGGATGCAGCTCTATTATAGGCCTGTATACTATTCTGTAACATCCCTGGAATAAATAAATCATAGATTCAGATCCTGATTCTGTCACTTACTAGTGACAGAAAAAGAAAATTATCCAAAAACCTAAGATGTTCCTCTATTCAGGCTCTTAACAAATATATTTTGAATACTGCTATCTACCAATTCTTGGAAACTGTGTTAGGCACTGAGGATATTGTAGAGAACCAGTCTTTGCTCCTTTCCCTAAAGCACACAGTCAATAAATGGAGTCACTGGGACACTCTACTCTTTCTCCTAAATCCACTGTCTTTTTAAGAGACATTTACTATTGAGTTGTGACCTAGCTGAAAGGAATGGTTCCAAATCTTCTACTTCTGTATTTGACCCTAACAAAATGACATATGCTTTCTATCTTATGTGGAAAAGCTATAGCACAATGCTTTCATGTTTAAAAAAAAAAAAAGCTAGGCAAGGTGGCACATGCCTGTAATTCCAGCAGGTTGGGATGGTGAGGCAGAAGGATCGCAATTTCAAGGACAGTGTCAGCAACTTAATGAGACCCTAAGTAAGTTAATGAGACCCCTCTCACATAAAATAAAAAAGGCTGGAGATATGGCTCAGTGGTAAAGTGCCTTTGGGTTCAGTTCCCAGTACCAAAAACCAACCAAACAAAACCCCCCCAAAACTCAGTCATATCAGGTATTTCAATTGGTATCCCTGAGTCACCAATACCAAGGTTATATAGTATAGAAGACTCTTTTGAATTGTTGTTCTCCCTGGTCCTCTTGAGGAGCAGAAATATTTATTTCTGCATGTTAGAAGCATACTTTCAGAGAACTCATGGGCAAGCCCAATTCAACAACGTATACAAGGCTTCCCCTACCCAACCCTGCCCAAATAAACAGTGCCCTTTAACTATTAACATAAGATCTTTTTCTGTTGGATTTAGAAATCTATGAACTGGGATAGAGGCAATAGTAAAGGTAATCTGGGTTCTAGACTAGCTGCATGAGGGGAGGGGTTTGGGGGTGGAGGTATAGAGATCCATAGGGAGAGTTTGTTTATTACTGACTTTTTAAAAAGTATGTAGACCCAGTGGTCTCAAAAGTACCTTACAGGGCTGGGGTTGTGGCTCAGTGGTAGAGCGCTTGCCTAACATGCGTGAGGCATGGGGTTCGATCCTCAGTACCTTATAAAAATAAAATAAAGATATTGTGTCCACCTACAACTAAAAAATAAATGTTAAAAAAAGTTTTTTAAAAAAGTATCTTACAGTTGTACTTTTTCTGTAACTACATGCTCTTGCCTACTATAAACCTCCATAACAATTTGTATTTTTTAAAATAATAATATATTTATACTTTCTTGTTCCATAGCTGTCTTCCCTACTACCCGGAAACTCCATGAGGTCAGAATCATGTCTATTCTTTTTTTTTTCCTTCCAGTACCAGGGTTTGAACCCAGGGGCACTTAGCCACTTGTGCCTTTTTTACTTTTTTATTTTGAGACAGGGCCTCGCTGAGTTGTCCAGGCTGGCCTCAAATTTATAATCTTTCCTGCCTTAGCCTCCCAAGTTGCTGGGATTATAGGCATGTGCCACTGTGCCCAATGAGATCATATCTATTCTGTTCATTGCTGCTTCTGTAAGATTCAGGGCAGTGCCAGGAACATAGAAGGCACATAATAAATACTTTTGGATAAATGAATGAAGGGTTTTCTACCATCCACTCTTTAAAGTACCAGAGGTCCATTGATTTGTTTGTCGGCTCAGACCTTTCCTGGTAGGCCCTGAATTATGAGAATTGCCCCATAATCACTACCCTGGAGATACACAAGATCTATTAGAAGAGATATAGACATGGAAATATATATATATATTTGAAGTTTTCATGAAGTTCTGTAGGAGTTGGATAAAGGAGCCTTATGTGTATTGTGGTGGATTGTGCTTGCCTCTGAAGTTATAGTCCTACCATGCAGAAAAAAATATTTCTGTTCCTTGAGGATCAGGAAGAACAACTCAAAAGTGTCTTCTATACTATATAACTTTGGGGGTGAAAAGGGAATGAGTAATTACATTTATAAGCAAGACTTAATTGGGCTTAGAGTTTGAGGCTTATTTATTAGAAATGTAACTGTTTAATTTCAACAATAATTTAGAAGTTAAAACTTAAGTTAAGCTTATTCTATCAATATAGGAACAGAGGGGTAGTGATCCTAAGGATATTATTTTGAGTTGTGTTACTATGAATATTAGTTTATCAGGTATTTTCTCAATCATTTCTCACTTAATTATTTTGCCTATCTAGTAAGGTAAGTTGTATTATTCCCCATGTTAAAAAGAGACAAGGTAGTTGTGATCAGAGATGTGATCAGAGTGGTTAAATAACTTAATTGAGGTAAGATAGCTGGTAAAAGACAGAACCAGGACACATATTAGGTTTTTGGACTACAAGTTTTGTATTGCACTGTAAGTTCATTTTATAGAGCTCTCAGGTGTTCCCCTCACGGACCAAAATTCTTGATGCTTTTGAGGAATTTCCTAAGATAATTCTCATTCTCCAGACTATTGAATTAATTCTTCTTTGAAAAGGATCCACACCACTGGCTTCTTGTGAAGAATAAATGTAGCAGTAAGATAGGTTATTTTGACCATTAAAAAGTGTTACAGACTGGAGGATGAGTTTTCTTTTCCTCCCAAAGAAACAAATAACTGCTTTTTCTAAACTAGTCCAAGCACAATTTGTCTTCCAGACATGTGCCCTTTCTTGATTTTGACAACACAGACTCCAGTTGGAATTTCTCAGCTGAGCATCAAGTGCAGTCTCATATTTTCCCCCAAAGGCATTTGTATTGTTCCCTCTGCTTTCATATATTTTATTTAATTTTCATAACAATTCTGAGAAGATAGTGCCACTACTTCCATTTTAAAAAGTAAATCAAGGGCTAGCAAACTGAAACAACTTGGCCAAAATAGCAAGTGGTAGACTACAGATTTGAATTCACTTATTCTAGGTTTATCTTGTTACAATTTCATTGGTTAAACTGGGCATGGTGGTGCATGCCTGTAATCCCAGTGATTCAGGAGAATGAGGCAGGAGGATCCCAAGTTCAAAGCCAGCCTGAGAAACTTAGCAGAACCCTGTCTTGAAAACGAAAAACAAATTCAAAAACAAAACAAAAACAAAAAACCCACAGCAACAACGGAAAAAAAAAAAAAAACAAAAAAAAAAAAACCATAAAAAGGGCTGGAGATGTGGCTTAGTGGTTAAGCACCCTTGGGTTTAATCCCTGATACTGTTATGATTAAAGCTTCACCCCAGGGTTTCATAAACTGACTTCCAGACCACTCACGTATAATCGAATCAAGCCTTTATTGAAGCACACTAGTGGTGACTGACCAGAACATAAAGCTGTTCCCCTGATCAGCCCCAAACAATTGCAAGGGCACTCCTTATAAGCCTGAAAACCACAAAAGGGGATGTTCAGGGGTCTAGTCAATGCAAGCAAGCCAGATTACAGAAGTGGGAGAGTGCAGTCAAGCGGCGGGAAGCCAAACCAATCACAGATAGCCCAGTCACCCCAGTTACAGAAACAGAGCCCCATTACCCTAGTTACAGAAACAATGCCCAATCGTGTTTCTATAGCAAAAGGAAAAGAACATCTTGCCCCAGTCATGACCCTTCTACATGGCATTATTCCCTCTGCTTTCATATATTTTATTTAATTTTCATAACAATTCTGATAGTGCCACTACTTCCATTTTAAAAAGTAAATCAAGGGCTAGCAAACTGAAACAACTTGTTGATTTACAGGATGAAGTCATAAAACAAAATGGAATCACATTTGCTTCTACAATCACAGTACTCCCCCCACCAAAAAAAAAAAAAAATTCCATATTCAGGATAGGCAGAATTACGATGATTATTTAGGCTACTTCAGTCTTCTGATGCCACCATCTCAGCATGAGATTCCAGGATGCCTTTGGAGGAGAGAGAAAGCTATGGGTCATAATCACCTTTTAAGTACTACTTCATGTATTTGAGACATATCACTTCTGTTCATAGAACATTGGCCCAAACTGATCACATGGAGCTGTCTGTTAAAAGCTGTTAGAACTGTGAGAGAACTCATGGATAGTGAGTGAATATTGAATATTTTTGCCAGACTACTTCGTAAGAGATGCTTCCCTAGGGAAATTATTTTCACAAAGTATATGTTTCCTTTTAATTTAATTATAGTTTGTGAACATGTCTGGATGATATTTTATACTAAGTGTCTTGAAGTCAGGAATTATATTAATAAATGGCTTATTTTGCAGTTAGTTTGACTAAACATTATTGAACACCTGAAATTCAGGCCTTGTTTTCATTCTAATATCTTCTCTCCCCACCACCTGGGTCTACCTAGGGCCTCACCTATATTAAGCATGAACTCTACTGCTGAGCTACTTCCCAGCCCTCCAGTATTTATTTGTAATAGATAAATAAGATAGATGTTACCATCTTATCTGTCTCAGAGAGAGATAGATGTTAAAAAAAAAAAAGCAACTTAGGATCATGTGGATGATAAATAGTTGAGCTGGGATTTTGGTCTGATAGCGAAACCCGCTTTTACTATTTCTGATGCTTGCAGAAGGAATATTCTGCTATTTCTCTGATATTTATAACTAAATTCTACAAAGCAAAATATATATTTTGTTTAAAATAACTTGGGATTTATTATATATTTTGAAATGTTCAACTCCTGTTGCTCTCTTTATCTTGTGTAGAAAGAAGATTTGAGGACAGAGAAACCCTGAGATGTGGTCTCAGCTTTGGGCAGGATGGGTTCTGCCCCACTGGCTTTGTCCATTGTCTGCATTGCCGGGCTTCTGGCTGGTACCTCTCCTTTTCTGGGGCATGAGTCTCCTTTGTGTGGAAAGGGACCTTGCGACTTGAATGGAGGGTTTGTGCAAAGCTTCCTGTGAATGAGAAGTGTTCCTGTGATTAGCCATGACCTCCTGGCAGCAGATGCATTCATCATCCAACCTCAATTTTCCCATCCCTCTTTGAGGTTCCACTAGATCTCCTGGTCACAGAGCAGCTTCCATTGAATGCAGAAGCTTGTTTCTGTTTACATTAGGCATTATCTATACCATGTTCTTGGCTTGCATCTTGAACAGGTAGTACTGTGGTTATTTTCCACAGAGTGGCAAAACTGAGTGGGAGGACCCTTACAAAGCACTGATTATAACCCCTGCTCATTTTTCAGAGTAAGAAAGCAGATGCCTAGTAAAGGGAAAGTACTTACCCAGATCACAGATTCTGTGGCAGAGGTGAGAACCTGTAAGGACCCTGATGCCTTACAAATTAGGGCTTTGTTTTAGAAATTTCATTTTTGAACTTAATATATGCAGCTTAGTCTGATCTTGATCTTAGGCTGATCTCAAGCCAGACTCTACCTTCTATTTTCCTACTCACATAAGATCATTAGCTGTTAGAGGGCTGAGGTCATGCCTTATGTACCTTTTTATCCCTTAGAGAGCCTAAGTTATGAGGCATGTCTAATAAACTCTTAGGTTTGTTAAATCAGTGGCTATTTGGTTTTGTATATGGAGGATGAGTTGCCTAATTGAAAGAGCTTGGTGGACCTGGATGTGAATATTGACTCGGAGTTGATGGAGCCATGGTTACAACTCAGATATTCTGAGTTCAAGTTGTCCATATTCTTTCTAACATACTATAATTGTACTGATATGATTTTGACAGGGGAGACACAGTACTATTAGAGCCAATCTCCAGAGGCAAAGTATTAGCTAATTGTAATTGGAGAAGAAACAACTAAATTGATGTGGTAGCCAGAACACAGGTTGAATTAAGTGAAGGAAGATGAGGAAAGGCAGTGAGAAATGATGGGGGTGGGGCAAAAAGGGTTCAGAACCAGAGAGGACTGATCACTTTAATGTGGCCTTTTTAGAGAAAACCCTCTGGAGTTGGGAGCCTTGAGATGGGCCTGAAGGATGGTTACGATTTGAATTCACAGGGATGGCACAAGGTTTGTGGAAGAAGACCAGAGTGATTCATTTTGCCTGAAACATTGTTGAATAGTGGGAAGTTCTGGAGCATGGAGGTTGCAGCTAGGTTTTTAAAAGTACAGAATCCTAGATTTGGGGATTTCATTTCCTGTGAATACCACTGCACAAGTACTCCCGAGTGTATAGAGGTAAGATGTGGGAACTCTGGAAACAGCTGGGTAATGAATTCTCTGCCTTTTTGCCCTTTACAAATTAGGGCTTTGTTTTAGAAATTTCACTTTTGAACTTAATGTATGCAGCTTAGGCTGATCTTGAACATCTTCAAAGGCCCCTTGAGCTGCCATAATTTCCCATTTTCTCAAGGTGAGCATTTGAAATGCATTTGACAAGGCAGTGGTGGATGAGAGTAATTTACTTAGCTAAAGAGTGCCTCATCCTTGGAGTCACTGGCATTTGTAAATGTGGGGGTTATTAAACCATCCCTGGAGATTTGTTCACAAATGTTAAGGTTTTTCAGATTTCCTTCCTATAAATTTGTATATTCAAGTCTACAATCAGCCTGCTCCTGAGTTCTGATCTCAGTTCTGTTCCCATGTGATTGTGAATAAGCTTCTTTTCCTTTCTAGTCCTTTAGTTCCTATATCCATAATAACAATAATGCTATTTCGGATACTCTCTAAAGGCTCTTCTGCTTCTTACATTTCAGGATTTTAGTATACTGGACACAGATCAGCCTTTTCTAGTATACTCTTCACATATGTGGATTGTAATGCACATAATTATCAGTTTATTCAACATAAGCATATGAATAGATACAATTGTTGATCATATTACACTAGCTTGGGGGTATTTTTCTTCCATTTTGTTGTTCTTATATCCTGTGCAGCTTTCATGTTCTGGCTGTACCATCTCCTGTTACCCAGATGAGCAGGCCACAGACCCAGAGATACCACTGTGTTCTTGTAGTATCAGAGGAAAAAAAAAATTCTAAAACAAAAACACAACTAGCTACTTCAATTTAAACTGGCTTTTCTGGTAGATGCAGATGATCAATTACTGTGCAAGCAGCCTACAAAGCTAAAGAAGGAGATATGGCAGTTTTATTTCAATTTAGTAGAAAGACCCCAAGCCTTCCCTTTCCTATTACTTGTAAGTACATTTCCACATGTGCATTACTGCAGTATTAAAGATGTTTGGAAGGAAGCTAGAAATGCAAAGTAGAGAAATAAAAGGAACTATATTTAGAGAAATGTTTAAGATAACTGTCTTTTTTTGCCTGTGTGTGTGGTGTTGGGAATTGAACCCAGGGTCTCATTCATGCTAGGCATAACACTATACATTCCAAGCCCAAGACAACTGTCTTTTTTTTTTTTCGAGGCAGGGTCCCAGTAACCCAAAGACCTCTCACTAGGCCCCACCTTCTAAAGCTCCCATATAATCTGTTGCCAGGGATTAAACTTGACCACTGAGCCACATCCCCAGGCCTATTTTGTATAGGGTCTCATTGGGTTGCCTTGCCATTGTGGAGGCTGGCTTTGAACTCACTCAGCAGCCTCCAGAGCTGCTGAGATTACAGACGTGTGCCACTGTGCCTGGCTGACAACTGTTTTTTGACACTCTTTCCCTCTTTGATTTGTTCCACAATTTTGGATACTGGTATTCTAAATAATATTTAGTATTATAATTTTGGATATAAGCATTCTAAACATTTCACAGCATGTTAAGCTGAAGAGGCTTTTTTCCTCATATTGAAAATATTTTCATAAGCAACCTGAAAATGATGTTACTTTTCATTGAGTACTTACTGTGTGCCAGACACTGCACTAAGTGCTTTACTTGTATTATCTTATTTAATTCTTACATCAGCTGAAAATGGTATTATCACTATTTGAAAGAGATGAAGACATAAAGACCCAAAGAGATTAAGTAACACACTCAGAATCATATGGTTAATATGTGATAAAGCTGTGATTTTTTTTTTTTTTTAAGACTAGGGCTCACTTTGTTACTCAAACTGTCCTTGAACTCCCAGGCTCAAGAGTAGTCTCAGACTCCTGAGCAGTATAGGAGCTAGAACTACAGGTGTGCCCCACTATGCCCAGCTTAAAGCTGTGTCTTAAATATAACACTGCCCAACTTCATAGCTGATTCTAATGATCTCTGTGAAGTATGGCATTGTATCTTTTTTTTCCTCATATTTTTTGTTGTTACATATAATTCTACATAATACTGGGATTTGTTGTTACATATTCATACATGCACACAGTATAACAACATAATTTTGTCAGTATTGTTCCCTAGTATCTCCCCTTTTCCTCTCCTGCGTTTGTGTCTTCACCGACAGATGAATAAACTACCAGTAATCATATGGCACATATATGGTAGATAGACAATATGAATTTGGATCACTTGATTTAAATATTTGCCTCATTTGGTTTTTTAATAATAATTTTCATCTATTTAGCTATCTTTTTTTGAGAGAGAGAGAGAGAGAGAGAGAGAGAGAGAGAGAGAGAGAGAGTTTTTTAATATTTATTTCTTAGTTTTCGGCAGATACAACATCTTTGTATGTGGTGCTGAGGATCAAACCCGGGCCGCACGCATGCCAGACGAGCACGCTATCGCTTGAGCCACATCCCCAGCCCCTAGCTATCTTATTTTTATATCTGAATAAGAGTAGATTGTCAGTATTTTCATAGGGGTTTCATGCTTTCATACAGAGAAAGCATTCATAAGAGGATTACATTTTTTTCTCCCAATCTGTGTGACTTGTTCTCTTTCCTCCTTCAGGTCTTTTCTCAGGTAGCACCATCTCAGGCTTTCTCTGACAATCTGCTTAAAAATTTTGACTACTATCTGTCTTAGTACTCCCTGTCTCCTTATCTTGCTTTATTTTCTTCCCATACCACTAATTGCCTTTACTTTTTACTATTTGTTAATTGTCTTGCTCCTCACTCCCACCTCTTGGCCACTATGAATAGTAAACATGGGTGTGCAAATATCTCCTTGAGATTTTTTTTTTCAGTTCTTTTAAATATATATCCCAAAGTAGGATTGCTGAATCTTATAATAATTATGTTTTTAATTTTTTGAGGAACTTCCATATTTTTTTACAATAATAATAACAGCTAGTTCTTATGTGGTTGAGCATTGTTTGTTTGTTTGTTTTTGGTGTGTGTGTGATAGTGGGGATTGAACCCAGGGTGCTTTACCACCGAAGTACATCCTAGGCCTTTTTTAAAATTTTGACACAGGAGTCACTAAATTGTCCAGGCTGTCCTTGAACTTGCGATCCTCCTGCCTTAGCCTCCCAAGTTGCTGAGATTACAGGTATATACATACTGCTGTGCCCAGCTGTTAAGTATAAGCCCTTTTTGGATGTTAACTGATTTAATACTTATAGAAGCCCTGTTAGATAGTAGTATTATTACCCATCTTTTACAGATAAAGAAACTGAGGATTGGATTCGTTTAATCTACATTACTACAATGAAATAGTTGAGGTAGGCTAACTTTATAAAGAAAAAAGGTTTGTTTGGCACACAGTTCTGAAGATTCAAGGGTATGGTACTGATGTTGATTCAACTCTGGTGAGGGCTTCATGGCAGTGCCATCACAGTGGTGGTGGCGCATGTGAAAGGAATAGATCACATTGCTAGGCAGGAAACAAGAGAGAATGGAAAGGGTCAGGATTGTTCCTTTTATAATAACTTTTTTTGAGAGAATCAACTCAGGGTCACACTAGAATGACCTTAATCCTTTCGAGGCAGGGTCCCAGTAACCCAAAGACCTCTCACTAGGCCCCACCTTCTAAAGCTCCCATATAATCTGTTGCCAGACTAGGGATCAACCTTTCAACATATGAACCTTTGGGGGAACATCCAAACCATATTAGGCATGAAGAAATGAAGTGATATTAAAAAAATACATAGGTGGTTAAAAGCGGAACCAGAATTTGAACCTCAACCCTCTGGCTCTTTTTGCTCTTAATTGCTGTATCTGCTTCAAGTTTCTGAGGACAGGGATGTTTATTTTGTTCACTGTTGTGTCCCCAGTACTTAGAATTGTACAAACCTGGCACACAATAAGCAATAAATATTTGTTAAATGGTTGAATGCACATCAGTAATATGTGAGAAAAAGGTTACATGGAGGGTTTTGTTTTTGTTTTACCATTTACTTCTCTTTTTCTTCTAGGATCTGTTGTTCCACTCCTATGCTGTTGAGTATGCTGTTCAATATGGTAGACAATAGCCATGTTTCAGATGCTCAATAGTCACATGTGGTCAACAGCTTTTTTTTTTTTTTTAATTTTTTTAATATTTATTTTTTTAGTTCTCAGCAGACATAACATCTTTGTTTGTATGTGGTGCTGAGGATCGAACCCAGGCCGCACGCATGCCAGGCGAGCGCGCTACCGCTTGAGCCACATCCCCAGCCCCTGGTCAACAGCTTTTGTATTGGATAGTGTTCAGTTGGACAGTGCTTTTCTTCTTCTTCCGGGGCCTAGATTAGCCAGAGGGCAAATAGAGTGTCACCTGAGGAGTAGCAAGGGTTAAGAATGGAATGCTAGATAGGAATGGAGTCGCAGGGCTTTGGATGCCAAAATAAAGTTTGGACTTTATTTTAAAGCCTGTGGTTTTTTGAATTTCAGAAATACCACTACCATAAATACCGTAAGAATTTTTAAAATTCTAATTCCCAGATGGTCAGGTTTAGTAGTTTTGGTGTGGAACCTAAACTGTTTGTGTGTGTGTTTAAAGGACAGATTGACATAAAAGCTACCATCTTAACCATTTAAGTGTACAGTACAGTAGTATTTTTATTTACTTTGTTGTTCAGCAGATCTCTAGAACTTTTTCATCTTAGAAAACAAACTATGTCCATTGGACAGCAGCTCCCATTTTCACTCTCCTCAGCCTAAGCTTGGTAACTACTATTCTGCTTTCTGTTTCTAAGAGTTTGACTATATTAGATGTGTCATGTAAGCAGAATCATGTATCATTTTTGGGACTGGCTTACTTTACTTAGCATGATGTCCTCAGTTAACATATGACAGATTTTTTTTTAAAGTCTGAATAATATTTCTCTGTGTGTGTGTGTGTGTGTGTGTGTGCACGCGCAATGCATTTCATTATCTATCCATCAGTGGACATTTAGATTGCTCCCACCTTTGGCCACTGTGAATAGTGCTGCATTAAACATGGGTGTACATATATCTCCTCAAGATTTTGTTTTCAGCACTTTTAGAAATATTCCCCAAAGTGGGATTGCTGAATCTTATAGTAATTATGTTTTTAATTTTTTGAAGAACTTTCATATTGTTTTCCATAGTAAGTGTACCTTTTACATTCCCACCAAAAGTGCATTTAAAGTTCTAGTTTCTCCACATCCTCACCAATATTTGTTATTTTCTGATTTTTTGATATTGGCCTAAAGGATGAGGGGTATTGTTAGTGTAGTTTTTTTTTTTTTTCTTCTTTTTTGGTACCAGGGATCAAACTCAGCGGCCCTTGACCACTGAGCCACATCCCCAGTCCTATTTTGTATTTTATTTAGAGAAAGGGTCTCACTGAGTTGTTTAGCATTTTGCTTTTGCTTAGGCTGGCTTTGAACTCGAGATCCTCCTGCCTTAGCCTCCTGAGCTGCTGAAATTAAAGGTGTATGCCATTGCCTGGCTGTTAGTGTAGTTTTGATTTTCATTTCTCTAGTTATCAGTGATATTGAACATCTTTTCATGTGCTCTTCATCATCCATTTGTATACCTTCTTTTAAGAAATATCTGTTCAAATCCTTTATTCCTTTTAAAATTGAGGAATTTAAATTTTAAACTTATATGTAAAATTATGTTTTAATGACTGGGGATATGGCTCAATTGGTAGAGTGCTTGCCTCGCATGCACAAGCCCCTGGGTTCAATCCCCAGCACCTTAAAAAAAGAAAAAAAAAATGTTTTAAATGAGTTCCCAGTGGTTCTGATGGAGGGTAATGGTGATTGGGCTGCAGCAGTGATGGAGAATGAGGAGACTTGGATCACTCAAGCTGCATTACTCTGTACTGGGATCTTCTTTGGCATTATACATGTTCCAGTCTGATTTTTTTTTTTGTTTGTTTTTATTTTATTTATATATATATATACCATCAAGTCTCAAATTAGAGAGGTGCTTCCCTGGGAAATCTTCACTGAGTCCTGAAATTACCCTCTCTATCATTTCCTAAGCCCTCAGCTTCTTCTAATAGAGTCTCTTTCTTTTGCACCCAGAGTGCTTTCTCATTGTCACTGTTGCTGAGCAAATGAATCTACCTCTCCATTGCTCCCAAACTCCCATTTCCCCTCAGTTTTTCTTTAGCTTCATCAGAATGAAATCCTTACTGGTCCATTGCCCTAGCCTGCAGTCCATAGTGTTCTGGGGCCTTTGCATCAAATAGAGATTGTTCTGCCAGGTTTTTCTGAGCCCTTCTGTCCTGAGACAAAGGACTTGGCCCTGGTATTCTGCATGTCAGCTGTTTGGAATGCAGCAGTTCCTGATTCAGAGTCTTAGACCTCCCACTTCAAGGGCCCAGTAGTCTTATAACTAGCCAGTAGGCAGTGGAAATCTCTTGTACTTTGGGTAGAAAGAGCAGCTTCACTGCCACTCTTCTGGCTGAGAGTCTGGAGGCCTGAGGCCCATTTCTGGCTCTATCATTGACTTGCTCTGTGACTTTGAGAGAGTCACTTTGTCTCTTTTCTCACTGCAAAACAAAAGGCTTGAATTAAATGATCTTTGAGTTTCTATCAAGTTCTAGGTTGATCAAACTGTGTACTTACACTGTGCTTGGCTTTATTAGCCAGTGGGAAACTCCACAGGTTTATAAGATATCCGCTGCTTTCAGAACTCTCTGCCTAGGAGGGAAGCAGTTGCATAAATAAATAAGTTGTCTTTTTGTATGTGTGTGTGGAGTGATCGGGGATTGAACTTAGGGGCACTCACCTACTGAGCCGATATATCCCCAGCCCTATTTTGTATTTTATTTAGAGACAGGGTCTCATTGCATTAGTTAGCGCCTCACCATTGTTGCTAAGGCTGGCTTGAATTCGAGATCCTCCTGTCTTAGCCTCCTGAGCTGCTGAGATTACAGGCATGTGCCACCTCCCCTGGCTAAGTCTTCTAACTTGAAGTGGGTTTAGCATGGAGCTATCACTTAGTGTGTTTGGAACAGAAGACAGGGGTTAGTTCTAGCTGGAAAGCTTCGCAGAGCTTCACGTAGGAAGTAGTATGGGAACCTTTGGACCTGTCTTCTCCTCTGTTCTGTTGTTTTTCCTCTCCCATTCCATAGGAATCCCAAGCCTAGTTCTGTCTCAAACTCTGCCACAGTTTTCATGGTAAATCATGTTCTTCCTTAAAAACAAACAAACAAAAAGGAAAGCAAAGCAACATTATGTAACACACTCTGGGTGCATAGACCCTCTAACTGATAGAATAGGAATTTGAACTCAAGTTCCCCAACACATCAGAAACCCTAGAAACCAAAAAAACACAGATGCAATCTCTCATGGTGATCCTTTTCTCTCCTGTATGAAATCCTGTGATAGCTGTACAGATGCACAGGTTACCTATAAAATTCATTTGGCTCTTATTGTTTTGCCTTTTTAATATTATTTTAAACTGTGAGTTAAAGGCATGTGTCTGATTTTGTCTGCCATCAGGATTTTAAGCTCTGAGAGTGTAGGTCTCATTTCTGCTACTTAAGCCTCTTCAGTGTATCTTACTCTCTTATCGTCTGTCTCTTCCAAGTGATTTACAAAAGGAATATACAGAGTAGAGTGTCATTAGACATGAGTTGATTTTAAACCAAGTTTGTGGCTCTACTATGAATGCCACATCGGCTTACTTTTTCAGGATGTGCTCTTTATGTTGTTAAGTGAATAATTTATAATGTGTGACAATCTTTTGTCAATCTTGATCCTCTTTCTTGCTTCAGCCATCTTCTTGGCTCCTCAAAATATAGTGAACATTATTACATGTTATAAGGAATGCTGAGCTTACAGTATGAGGAGTAAAGTCTGGGCAAAGGGCTTCTCTTCTTTTAGGCTTTTTCACTTATAAAGTAGAGGCTGATCCCAGACCTGATTCCCCTTTGAGTTGTTAGACTATGGAAATGCTTTGGAAACTCAAAAAGTTATCTGTTTATTTGTTTGATTTTTAGTGTTTTCAATTTAACAAACATTCCCAAAGTACCTGTGGGTATATGCTTAGAGGACTTGAAGGAAGAATCAGACATGGTCTTTGCCTTCAAAGGACTTTACAGGGCTGGGGATGTGGCTCAAGCGGTAATGTGCTCGCCTGGCATGCGCGGGGCGCTGGGTTCGATCCTCAGCACCACATACAAATAGGAAAAGATGTTGTGTCCACCGAAAACTGAAAAATAAATATTAAAAAATTCTCTCTCTCTCTCTCTCTCTCTAAAAAAAAAAAGGACTTTACTTACTAAATGGTCAGGCAGGTATGAATACAGAGGGACAGGAAAGTGAAGAAAGTGGGTGGGTGGGGAAAAGAATTAGGAAAAATGTTTGAATGTTGAAGTGGTGAACTTATGAAGTTCAGTTCTACGCTTCACTTATCAGATGAAGATGGGGAAATGGTAGTGTTCAACTAGTGATTATGACTTTTGTATAATATGTTATAGTACAACAATAGGGGACAGAACAGGGAACTTGAGTTCAAATTCCTGTTCTATCAGTTAGAAGGTCTATGCGCCCTGAGTGTGTTACATAATGTTGCTGAAAGCTCGCATTTGTCATGAATGAAATAGAATAAATACCTCAAATAATTGTTATTCAATTTAATAAAAATTTATGGGAATGTTCTCTGTGATAGCTGGATTTTGAGCTTGCAGAAGTGAAAGGACAGTGTCTCAGGAATTCTCAGACCAGGGGGAAGACAATTTTACCAAGCAAGAATGTAAAATAGAAGCCATGAAAGCACATCCCTTGATTATGAGAACTGTATAAACATGTAGACCAAACATGAAATTTGCTTTCTACTGGAATGGTAACTTTCCATCATATCATCTTTCTGTTTGTGATCCTCACCTCTCTGTGGGCCATTTTTTCATCTTCCATTAGTCCCTAGCCTTCCTTTTTGCTGAAGCGCGCGCGCGCATGTGCACATTTTGTCAACAGCTGGTCTCTGAAGGCTCAGGATTATTATGAAGAATAAGTATAATAGTATAAATGAGACCAACCGGGATTAACATCTGACAAAAAGTAGGTAGTGACTAATGGAAACTTTCATTGTCCATGATTTGCATGTCATCTGAACCATAGAATAGAGGGATGTCTCAAATTTTATCTGCCATATTCTGGTTACTGTTCTAACATGGGAGGCAAACAGTGAACAAAGTAGATGGGAAATTCCTATTACAGTGGAACTTATATTTTATTGGGGAAGATACCATTAACAGGGTAAAAAATAAAATATTAAGTAGCATAGTTAAGTGGGAAAGAATAACTATAAATCAAAGAAGAGAGAAAGATTGGAAGTGAAAAACTGAATTGTTAAGATAGGGACCCAAAGAAAGCCTTACTGGAAGGTGATTTTTAATTAAGACTGGTGGTAAATGAGAGAGTGAACTGAAAGAAGAATTTTCAAGGCAGACAGAACAAGTGCCAGAGCCCTGAGGCCAAGCCCAGTATGGTTCAAGAAGGACACATGCAAAAACAGGGAGACTAGCTAGGTATACACACGCCAGTAATCCCAGCAGTTTGGGAGGCAGAGGCAGAAGGATCATAAGATCAAGGCCAGCCTCAGCAATTTA
Organism: Marmota flaviventris; assembly: GCF_047511675.1. NCBI lineage: Eukaryota > Metazoa > Chordata > Mammalia > Rodentia > Sciuridae > Marmota > Marmota flaviventris. The sequence goes on along the minus strand of NC_092506.1, from coordinate 61,961,332 downwards.
GTGAGACCCTGTCTCAAAATAAAAAGTAGAAAGGGTTGGAGATGTAACGCAGTAGTAAAGTGCCTCTGGGTTCAGTCCCCGTACTAAACAAAAAACAAAAACAGACCAATTAGAAGGCAATAGCATTAATCCTGTGCGAATCGATAGTAACTTAGATTAAAATGGTAGAAGTGGAAGTAGTAAAAATTTATTGAAAACTGGATATAATTTAGAGGTAGAAGTAGAATTGAGAAAAATTTGTTGATGGACTGACTGGTCATGATGAATGAGAATAAAAGAAGTCACATATAACAGCAGACTTTTGACCAGTGCAGTTGAAATCATGGAGTTGCAGTCCATTGAACTGGGGAAGACTTTAGGAGAAACAGATTTCCGAAGGCTGGGAGGTAGTAAATATTAAAATACAGTGGTATTTAGTCATGGAATTAGATGAGGTGACCTTGAGAATGTATGGAGGTAGATAAAAGGCTCAAACTTGAATCTGGATCATGGCAAAATTTAGAAATTGAAAAATTGCTGTCAGAACCAAAGGGAGAAAAAACAAAACAAACACGCCAAAACCCAGGTGAGTGTAGTGTCTGGAAGCCAAGTAAAGAAAGTATTTAAAAGAGCAAGGAAGCTGGGAGCGGTGGCACACATCTGTAATCCCAGTGACTCAGGAGGCTAAGGCAGGAGGATTGCAAGTTTGAGGGCAGCAACAGCAATTTAGCAAGGCCCTAATAAGTAATTTAGTGAGACCCTGTTTCAAAATATAAATAATAAATAAGTAGGACTGGGAATGTGATTCAGTGGTTAAATCCCCAGTACCTAAACACACACACACACACACACACACACACACACACACTACAAAGAGTAGGGAAAAACATTTTTTAAAGGAGAGAGCAGGCTGTGATGTATCTTAGTGGTAAAGAATATGCATGAGGTCCTGGGTTTGTTCCCTAGCACTGGAGAAAAATAAAGAGGAGATAAAAGGATTATGAGGGTCAAGTGCTGCTGATATGTCAAGGAAGATGAGGGCTGAAAATTGATTACAAGTTTTTGCATGGTGGAGGTCACTGGTGACTTTGATAAGGATGGTGGTGGTGGGATGGTGAGAATGAAAATCTGGACAGAGTGTGACCAAAAGAATGGGAGGCTGAGACAGGAGGATCACAAGTTCAAAGCCAGCCCCAGCAAAAGTGAGGCACTAAGCAACTCAGTGAGACCCTGTCTCTAAATAAAATGTAAAATAGTGCTGGGGATGTGGCTCAGTGGGTGAGTGCCCCTGAGTTCAATCCCCTGTACCTGTCCCCTACCAAATGGGAGAAAAGATGAAAGAAAACAAATAAAACTAGCTCTTTGTAGGAACTTTGCTCTGAAGGGAAAGAAACGAAGTTGTAGCTGGCATGTTAGATGGAAGCAAGAAAGCATTTTTTTAGTTTATCTTAGGTATGCAATTTTTTTTTTTTTAACCCCAAGGGTGTTTAACTTCTGAGCCATATCCCTGGGCCTTTTTTTAAATTTTATTTAGAGACAGGGTCTCACTGAGTTACTTAGTTTCTCACTGTTACTGAGGTTGGCTTTGAACTCACAATCCTCCTGCCTCAGCCTCCTGAGTCGCTGGGATTATAGATGTTTGCCACCCCACCTGCACCCAGCTTATGTATATGCTTTTAGATGAGACAAGTAACATGTTAATATGAATAATCCTGCAAAGAAGATAATTCCTGATAATGCTTAAGAAATAGGGGAAGTGACTTGAATAGTATCCTTCAATTGGTGAAGAAATTGAATCTAATATATCACTGGAGGACTGAACATGGATTGTTCATCTGTAGTAATAGGGGAGAGGTTAGAGTTTGTGAATACAAGTGCAGTTTGGTAGGTAAATCTGGAGAAGCTTGAGAAAGTTCTCATGAAAAGCAAAAATACTATTTGAGAAGGAAATTAAGAGCAGAGAAGCATGCAATATTCTAGGAAAAGGAATGGACCAGGAAAATATAGGATGATTGTCAGGTAGCATTTAAAGCCACATGAAAATGATGATCATGAATTTAAAACTTAACTTTAGTAAGCATAAGTGGTATGTTTTCTTCCTTCCAACATTTGTACCAATGTGAGCAGTGAATAGATGGTGAATTGGATTTAATGAGATTGGATTTCATCAAACTAGTGTTAATACAAGTGGTAAAGGGCAAAGGAATGTTTATAAAAAATTGACTAAGGAGTTTAAAGTAGTTACAGTTCTAAGGGATATGAGAATCTGAGGAGAATGGTGGGTAATGAAATGCAGGTAGAATTAGTAGAGTTGAATGTCCAGATAGGTTGAAGGATTGTTAGAGTTGAAATGCTATAGTGAGCAAACTAAAGATAGAAGATGGTTACAGAATGAGATATTTGATATTAACATTATAGAAAGTGGGCTGGGAAAGTAACTCAGTGGTAAAGCGCTTGCCTGGTGTTTTAGTCAGCTTTTTTAGCTGCTGCCACCAAAAGACCTGACAAGAAGTTTTAGAGGAGGAAAAGTTGACTTGGCACTCACAGTTTCAGAGGTCCCAGTTCATACATGGCTGTCTTCATTGCTGTGGGCCTGAGGTGAGACAGAATACCATAGCAGAAAGGTGTGGCAGAGGAAAGCAGCTCATCACAGGATATCAGGAAGCAGAAAGAGAGCCTCCCGCCACGTGGACAAAACATATATCCCAAAGGCACATCCCTATTGATATGCCTCCTCCAGTCACACCCTTCCTGCCTACAGTTAAAATCCAGTTAATCCTTATTGGGATTAATGCACTGAATAGGTCAAGGCTCTCATAATCCAATCCTTTTACCTCTAAACTTTTTTTCATTTTCTCACATATAAGCTTTTGGGGGCCACTCAGATCTAAACCATAACATCTGGCATGCATAAGCCCCTGGGTTTCAGCCACAGTACTGTCTCCCCCCAAAAGAAAAATGCTCTAGAAGGTTACAGTTATTAGTCAAGGACAACGTCATAACCATGGAAGTGAGAGGCTAAGGTAGGGTAGAAGTCAAGATCAAAGGAAGAGAGCAAATCAAGCAACAGAGAAGGCAGTTATAAAAGCTTATTCTAAACATTAATCTTAGGGCTGGGATCATTCTGAATGGAGAAAAATTGAAGGCATTCCCTCTAAAATCTGGAACAAGACAGGGATGCCCTCTCTCACCACTTCTGTTCAACATAGTTCTCGAAACACTGGCCAGAGCAATTAGACAGACGAAAGAAATTAAAGGCATCAAAATAGGAAAAGAAGAACTTAAATTATCACTATTTGCAGATGACATGATTCTATACCTAGCAGACCCAAAAGGGTCTACAAAGAAACTATTAGAGCTAATAAATGAATTCAGCAAAGTGGCAGGATATAAAATCAACACGCATAAATCAAAGGCATTCCTGTATATCAGCGACAAATCCTCTGAAATGGAAATGAGGACAACCACTCCATTCACAATATCTTCAAAAAAAATAAAATACTTAGGAATCAACCTAACAAAAGAGGTGAAAGACTTATACAATGAAAACTACAGAACCCTAAAGAGAGAAATAGAAGAAGATCTTAGAAGATGGAAAAATATACCCTGTTCATGGATAGGCAGAACTAACATCATCAAAATGGCGATATTACCAAAAGTTCTCTATAGGTTTAATGCAATGCCAATCAAAATCCCAACGGCATTTCTTGTAGAAATAGAGAAAGCAATCATGAAATTCATATGGAAAAATAAAAGACCCAGAATAGCAAAAACAATGCTAAGCAGGAAGTGTGAATCAGGCGGTATAGCGATACCAGACTTCAAACTATATTACAGAGCAATAGTAACAAAAACAGCATGGTACTGGTACCAAAACAGGCGGGTGGACCAATGGTACAGAATAGAGGACACAGAAACCAATCCACAAAACTACAACTATCTTATATTTGATAAAGGGGCTAAAAGCATGCAATGGAGGAAGGATAGCATCTTCAACAAATGGTGCTGGGAAAACTGGAAATCCATATGCAACAAAATGAAACTGAATCCCTTTCTCTCGCCATGCACAAAAGTTAATTCAAAATGGATCAAGGAGCTTGATATCAAATCAGAGACGCGCCGTCTGATAGAAGAAAAAGTTGGCTACGATCTACAGTCGGTGGGGTCGGGCTCCAAATTCCTCAATAGGACACCCATAGCACAAAAGTTAATAACTAGAATCAACAAATGGGACTTACTCAAACTAAAAAGTTTTTTCTCAGCAAAAGATACAATAAGAGAGGTAAATAGAGAGCCTACAACCTGGGAACAAATCTTTACTCCTCACACTTCAGATAGAGCCCTAATATCCAGAGTATACAAAGAGCTCAAAAAATTAGACAATAAGAGAACAAACAACCCAATCAACAAATGGGCCAAGGACCTGAACAGACACTTCTCAGAGGAGGACATACAGTCAATCAACAAGTACATGAAAAAATGCTCACCATCTCTAGCAGTCAGAGAAATGCAAATCAAAACCACCCTAAGATACCATCTCACTCCAGTTAGATTGGCAGCCATTATGAAGTCAAACAACAACAAGTGCTGGCGAGGATGTGGGGAAAAGGGTACACTTGTACATTGCTGGTGGGACTGCAAATTGGTGCAGCCAATTTGGAAAGCAGTATGGAGATTTCTTGGAAAGCTGGGAATGGAGCCACCATTTGACCCAGCTATTCCCCTTCTCGGTCTATTCCCTAAAGACCTAAAAAGAGCATGCTACAGGGACACTGCTACATCGATGTTCATAGCAGCACAATTCACAATAGCTAGACTGTGGAACCAACCTAGATGCCCTTCAATGGATGAATGGATAAAAAAAATGTGGCATTTATACACAATGGAGTATTACTCTGCATTAAAAAATGACAAAATCATAGAATTTACAGGGAAATGGATGGCATTAGAGCAGATTATGCTAAGTGAAGCTAGCCAATCCCTAAAAAACAAATGTCAAATGTCTTCTTTGATATAAGGAGAGTAGCTAAGAACAGAGTAGGGTCGAAGAGCATGAGAAGAAGATTAACATTAAACAGGGATGAGAGGTGGGAGGGAAAGGGAGAGAGAAGGGAAAATGCATGGAAATGGAAGGAGACCCTCAGAGGTATACAAAAGTACATACAAGAGGAAGTGAGGGGAAGGGGAAAAATAATACAAGGGGGACAAACGAATGTCAGTAAAGGGGGCAGAGAGAGAAGAGGGGAGGGGAGGGGAGGGGAGGGGAGGGGAGGGGGGATAGTAGAGGATAGGAAAGACAGCAGAATACAACAGACACTAGTATGGCAATATGTAAATCAATGGATGTATAACTGATGTGATTCTGCAATCTGTATATGGGGTAAAAATGGGAGCTCATAACCCACTTGAATCAAATTGTGAAATATGATATATCAAGAACTATGTAATGTTTTGAACAGCCAACAATAAAAAAAAAAAAAAAATCTTAGGGCTGGGGATGTGGCTCAAGCGGTAGCGCATTCGCCTGGTGTGTATGCGGTCCTCAGCACCACATACAAACAAAGATGTTGTATCCGCCGAAAACTAAAAAATAAATATTAAAAAATTCTCTCTCTCTCTCTCTTAAAAAAAAAAAAAAAGAATGAATAAAGCAAAGGTATTGTGTCCGTCTACAACAAAAACGTAATTTAAAAATGTATGAATTTATATGCATGTGTATACATATATACAAAGACATATATTCAAAAAATCTATGGATAATTTAAAAAATAAATAAACATTAATCTTATTCAAACTTGATACCATGTTCTCTTTTTTATTGGGTCATTTGACTTCCTAATGAATATAGTTAGAACTTATTTTGAGAGTACTAAGATGCTCCATCTAAATTATCTATTTAGAAATACTTGTTCTAGATTAAATATAAGTTTGGAAATCTCAATGGCACTGAAGGGGTTTTATCTGGCAATGTTTTATAACCATTATTTATGTAGTTATTGACATTATTATGAATTAATGACAAGAATGATTAGAATGACAGTGAGCCCGGAGCCACAATCTTTAAGGTATTAGCAGAGAGTAACCGGAGAGTAGTAAAGAGCCAGGCATGTGTGATGGCACGCCTGTAATCCCAGCTACTTGGGTTGAGACGGGAAGATCAAAAGAAAAAGGGATGTAGCTTATTGGTAGAGTGTTTACCTAGCATGCACAAAGCTCTGTGTTTTATTCCTAATTGCAGATAGGGGCAGGGGTAAGAGTAATAAAGGCCTATAAGGAGGAATGATTCTGAATTTAAATTCAAAGCTAGATGTTTTTATGGAGAAGGAAATGGAAGCAACAGTAAGTTTCAAGGTTCAGTGATAGATGGGGAGTAGAGACAAAACCAGCTCATTTGAAAGGACTCCAAAGGAAAACATTGTCATGAGAGATAGCCAGATTTCACTTAAGGGCAAGAAAGTGAAGGGGACATTCACAGAAGAGGTTGAAGTTACAGAGGATTTTGCTAATCTTGAATTATAGAGAGTGTGGTGGAAAAGATCAGGAGGAGATGAGAGAGAGATGAGGGTCAGAACATGCAGTGTACAGGGACACATGGGATTCAAGTTTGGGAGGTGAGGTTTGGGGAGAGGTGGGAAAGCAAACAATAAATTATATCTCTGAGAGTGAGGAAGTATTTTCTGATTATAGTAAGATCATTCACACTTTTATTCACATTGGTCTTGCTGGTTAAAGTATAATTCTTGGCCCATCAGTGTGGATAATAAGAATTTGTTAGCAATGTTAAAAAAATATACTACTTTGGAATAGGAAATGGTTGTAGAGGTATTATATGTAAAATAATCAGATGCATATTTATTCTCCTGCAAGAAAATTTTATTGATATCAAAGCAAATGAATATGGGCTGGGATTGTGGCTCAGTGGTAGAACACTTGCTTAGCATGTGTGAGCCACTGGGTTCAATTCTCAGCACCGCATATAAATAAATGAATAAAATAAAGGTCCATCAACTACTAAAAATATATATGAAAAAATTTAAAAAGAAGCAAATGAATAGCTTATTCTAAACATTAATCTTATTTATCCAAACATTGATAACACATTGTCTTTTTTATTGAGGGTCATTTTACTTCCTAATGAATGTTAGAATTTATTTTGAGAGCAGCAAGATGCTCCATCTAAATTATCTATTTAGAAATATTTGTTCCATATTACAAATCAATTTGTAAATCTCAGTGGTTATTGGAGGGGGAAAAATCCTACAGTGAGCTTTTGATTTTATCTTGAACAGCTAATAAATGATGATCTGTCTTATAATTTATGGTCATCTTTATCTGAGACGGGAAGTCTGTAGTGTTTTGTAATGAAAAAAACAGTGTTTTTCTGCTATGACATGGATAAACCTTGAAGATATTATGTGAAGTATCATTCACACAAGCAAAAACATTATATGATTCTTTAGAATACTTATTAAATTCATAGGGACAGAAAGTAGAAGGGTGGTTGTCAGGGTCTGGGTGGGGAGGGGCAACGGAGAGTTCTTGTTTAATGGATACGAGGAGTCACACTGGGAAGATGAGAAGCTGTGGAGATGGATGGCGGTGATGGTTACACAGCAATGTGAATATATTTAATGCACTATATTAAACTGTATACTTTAAAATGGTTAAAGTAGTAAATTTATGCTTTTGTAAATATTTTACTGCTAAAAAGGCAAGACAAACAAAAAATAATAAATTCCATTGTTTTTGAGTATCCAGTGCCTACAAAACTGTCTAAACTTTGGTCAGCTTTACTTGCATTATATCAGAAACTATGAGCCCCTTTCCCTAACACTTGCATTTATGTAATAGGTAGATAAGAAAAAGCAATGGGCAGGTCAGGGACAGAGATAAGTGTATAGACCAACATGGTCTAGTTCCTGAAGTTCCTTGAACATAAATACAGAGGCTGAAAACTTGAAGCAGGTAGGCTTTGAAGAATAGAGCCTTTGATTGTTCTGAAGCAATATAGTTTCTCCAGCAAAGACCCCCTTTATTAGAACCCAGAGGCAGAAGAGTTGAAATCTTCACTGCTAATTTGCACATGGGGCTAGCTTGACTCTAAAACTTCAGCAGAATATGCAGTCAAAGTAAGTAGCTTCATTACACCATCTTCAGTTTGACTGAGTAAAATCTATATGCCTCTCATTTTTTCCTAAAGAGAATTAGTTTAAAAATTATAAGCTGAGCACTGTGGCATGTGCCTGTAATCCTGGCTACTTAGGTGGCCAAGGCAGGAGGATTCCAAGTTTGATGCCTGCCTGGGCATAGAGACCCATTCTTTTTTTTTTTTTTTCCCCACATCTTCATACATGTATTTTGTACAACGATGAGGGTCTCCTTCCACCCTCCATGCAATTCATCTTCTCCCTCCCTTTTCCTCCCATCCCTCTTCCCTATCTAGAGATAATCTTCTTCCCATGCTCTTCCTCCCTACCCCATTTTGAGTCACCCCCTTTATATCAGAGAAGACATTTGGCATTTGTTTTTTTGGGGGATTGGCTAACTTCACTTAGCATAATCTGCTGTAATGCCATCCATTTCCCTGCAAGCCATGATCTTATTATTTTTTAGTGCTGAGTAATATTCCATTGTGTATAAATGCCACATTTTTTTTTTTTTAAAAGCACTCTACCACTGAATCACAAACCCAGCCCTTTGTTATGTTTTGATTAGCTAAAAAGTTATTTTTTTTAAAGTGATTTTAATGGGTTAAATGCTCTGGTGGTTGAAACTTGACCTTTTGCTGATGAGCATCTCATTTTCAGGCACGCCGAAAAGCTGGTTGTTGGGCTTTTGCATGTGGAAGCCTTTCAGATATTGAGATTCTTAACAGATTCCTTTAAGTCAGATTTTCCATTTCATCTTTAAATTGAAACCTTTTCTGAAATGAAATGTTATGTACAGAATTGTAAAATGCAAAACTCTAATGTGCACTTGTGATTACATTGGGCAGACAGGATGAAGAAACAGATACTATCATAAAAAACTGGGCTCCTGGACTGGGGTTGTGGCTCAGTGGTAGAGTGCTCGCCTAGCACATGTGAGGCACTGGGTTCGATCCTCAGCACCACAATAAATAAATAAATAATAAAACAAAGGTATTTTGTCTGTCTGCAACTAATAGAAAATATTTAAAAAGAAAAACTGGGCTTCTGTGTGGGGTCTGGATTGTCTCCTGGATAGGAAAAGGACATTGGGCAGTGAAGCACTGGGCAAGGACAACTGGTGAAATCCAACACAATCCAAAGTTGAATTACTGGTATAAAGCCCATGCTAACAACTACTACTACTTCTCCTCCTCCTCCTCCTCCTCCTCCTCCTCTTCCTCCTCCTCTCTCTTTTTTTTTTTTTTTTTTGGTACTGGAGATTGAACCCAAGGGCGCTTAACCTCTGAACCATATCCCCAGCCCTTTTAAAAATTTTATGTAGAGATAGGATCTCCCAGAGTTCTTAGTGCTGCTTTGAATTCGTAATCCTCCTGCCTCAGCCTCTCAAGCCACTGGGATTACAGGCATATGCCACTGTGCCTGGCCTGCTTTCTTAAATTCATTTGGAGGAGGATTACGAGTTCTTATATTGTTAGAAAAAAATGTTAATTTCTATAATGAAATTAAGCTCTTGGATACCAATAAATGCTTTCTTCACTTATTCATCTTTCATTAATCTAGTTAAAAAGTTTTTATAGAAGTTTTCTACTTTTGTACCAGGCCCTTTTCTTTAGTAATTTAGTACTAAATAAAACAGATACAGCCCCTTTAGACCTCTTTGTGTTTAAAATGAAGCAGGAAAAAAAGAATAAGGCAGACAAATTACAACCTCAATGAGTATTTAAAACAGAAAAGTTCATCGATCTCTGGGGTCATGAAATGACCTGTAGCCATGCTATATCTGGCGTTTTGATGTCCTTTGAAAACTTGAGTGGACACTATTGAGAAATGGAGATAGGAATGATAATATTCTTTCCATATTTCCCCTTAGGTTCTGTGCTTTAGCTTTCCAGAACTGCTTGATGTTCTCTGTATGTCTCGCTCTGTGCTGGTATAATCTCATAAATGGCCTTTCCTTCTTTTCTTTCTGTAGAATTCGTGTCATCCTCCAGAACATATCTTTTTTTGAAACCTATAGTTTCTCCCCTATTAAATAGGTTTAGCCACATATAACAGAAATCTAAAATAATAATGGATTAAAAGCATAGAGATTTATTTTTCATGTAAAAAAAAAAAAAAGTAAGAAGTCCGTAGTCCAGAGCTAAAATGGTTGTTCCATGAACTTTATCAAAGCTGCTTCTGCCATTCTGGGTTTAAGGTTTCCGTTCTTCAGATTACATGGAAAAGAAGACCACTGAGCTCTAATCATCATGTTTAATTCTAGATGGTGGGGAATAGTCAAGGGAAATGGAAGGACAGGGAGGAAGAATATCTTTTCCCAAGCTAGCACAATTCCTTTTATGCAGCCTTCCCAGAAATTCTGCCTGTAATTTCATTTATGCCTCACAGAACAGAACTTATCAGATAGCCACCCCTAACTAACTTGGAGGCTGGGAAATAGAATCCTTTAACTGAGCATATTGCTGCCAAGTGACAGCACAGCATTTCACTGTCCCCTCATTTTAGTTGTTCTTTCTTTATATTCTAACAGTATAATAACTGTACTAGATTGCCATTAATTGCCAGTTTCCATGGCTATCGGAAATTTTGTCCCATCGACCTCTGAATCTATAACACGTCACACAAGGCCCAATACAAGAACATTAGTTCATGTATATAAAATGAAAATGTTGGGGCTGGGGTTGTCACTATAACTTCTTCTTGAATCAATAACTTGTATTTTTAGCAGCTTTATTGTGGTATAATTTGTAGATGATAAAAGCCACCCATTTTGAGTTTATAATGCAATGTTTTTAGCAAATTTACAGAGTTGTGCAACTGTCACCAAAATCTAAACCATTCTAGGTCCAAAGAAATCTCTTTGATTCTATCTGTTGTCAATCTCCATTTCTTTTGAATTCCAGACAACCAAAAATCTATTGTCTGTCTCTGTAGACTTGCCTTTTCTGAACATTTCATATAAATAGAATGAATAAAATACATGTTTGTTTTGCTTTGGCTCTTTTCCTTTGGCACAATATTTTCAGAGTTAATCCATATTGTGACATGGATTAGTAGTTTATCCCTTTTTATTTGCTGTTATTGTTGATCCTTAAAATTTTTAAGTTTATTCTTCTGGTAGTTACTTTGGGTATTAAAATATACATCATAACTTATTATTATTTATTGTATTATAATATTTCAGATACAGAACTAATGTCAATAAAATATAGAAAATTTGCTCTCATATAGCTCCATTCCCATGCTCCTTTACTTTGTTTATATTATATGTTTATATTATATCCTTACATATCCTAAAGCTAACAATACAATTTTATAGTTAAACAGTTAAGAAAAAAAATACTGTACTATTATATATCCTATCTATCTGGTTACCTTTACTGGTGCTCTTTATTTTTTTGTATGAATTTGAATTACTATTATCACTTCCTTTCAGTGTTAGTATTTCTTTAGTGTATTTTTTGAAACACAGGTTGCTAGCAGTGAATTCTCTCAATTGTTACTTGTTTGGAAATGTATTTATTTTGCCTTTGATTTCAAAAGGTAGGTTTAAGATTCTTTGCCAGGTCTGATTCTTGGTTGACAGGTTTTTCTTTCAGCATATTGAATACATCATCCCCATCCCCCCTGCCTTCTGGCCTCCATTATTTCTAATAAGAAGTCATCTGTTAATCTTATTAGTGTTGCCTTTTATCTGGGAAGTTGTTTTCTCTTTCCATTTTGGAAAATCATTGATTTTCAGTGGTTTTACTGTATATTTTACCATATATAGGTATGGATCTTTTTGTGTTTATACTGCTTGGAGTTCATTGTGTTTGTTGGATGGGTAGTTGCAGTAGCCTTTTTTTTTTTTTTTTTAATTTTAGTTATACCTGGACATAATGTCTTCACTTTGTTCATTTTTATGTGGTGCTGAGGATCGAACCCAGTGCTTTACATGTGCAAGGCAAGCACTCCGCCACTGAGCCACAACCCCAGCCCAGCCTTTAAAAAAAAAAAACTAGGAGGCAGCCTGCTTATAAGAAAAAAGGTTTTATTTAACTCACCATTTTGCAGGCATGGTACAGGTTCTTGTAACACCCTCCCCCCACCCCCAGTTGCAGCCCCTCATGACAAATTTCAGTGGTAGTAGCATATGTGAAAGCAGGAGATCACATCATTAGACATGAAGCCAGAAAGGATGGGATCCCATAATCCCTTACAAGGTCAAGTCTCTAGTGGCCTAAGGACTTCCCACTAGGCTCCACTTAAAGGTTCCAGTTCATTTCCTGGTACTACCACCCTGAGTACCAAGTTTCCAACGCATGAACCTTTTTGTTGTTATTGTTAAGTCAAATTTAGGAAGTTTGGGGCCATTATATCTTAAAAGATTTTTTTTTCTTTCTACTTCTCTCCTCCTTTTGAGACTCTTATTACTTGTATGTTTTTGTTTTTTTTTAATATCCTGTAGATCTCTGAGACTCTTTTATTTTTCTTCATCTGTTCTTTTGTTTTTCATATTGCATAATCTATATTGCTCTGCCTTCAAGTCTAGTAATTCTGCCAACTCAGATTTGCTGTTGAGCCCCTCTTTAATGTTTCATTTCAAAAAACAATTTCAGTTTGGTTCTTTTTGCTTTTGTAAATTTTGTTTATTGATATTCTGTGTTCCGTGAGTCAAATTATATTTTCATTTTAATTATTTAAAGTATGACTTTCTTTAGTTCTCTTAACATTTATAAATGCTGCTTTGAAGGTTTTATCTCCTGATATCAATATTTTGATTGTATAATATTTGGATCTAACATTGCCTGCCTTTATTTCTTTATTTCCTGCCTTTATTCCAAATAGGCCATGCTTTGCATTTTTCATGATTTTTGTTGTTGAAAGGCATATGTTTAAAACACTATATTGTTGCAACTCTTGATTCAGATCTCTCACCACCGAGGGGCTATTGTTGCTAGGGTTTTTGTTTAGTGACTTTGTTTAGTGACTTTGAGTCTTCTGTAAATCGGTCATTTTTTTCACTGTGTGACTACTGGTGTCTCTGGTCATATTTCTTAAATTTTGGGGGGGCAGGGGATCCCAAGGATTGAACTCAGAGGCACTCAACCACTGAGCTACATCCCCAGCCCTTTTTGTATTTTATTTAGAGACAGGGTCTCACTGAGTTGCTTAGCACTTCACTGTTGCTGAGGCTTGGCTTTGAACTCATGATCCTCCTGCCTCAACCTCCTGAGCTGCTGGGATTACAGGTGTGCGCCTCTGCATGTGGCATATTTCTTAATATTTTTATTTTAATTTTCAAATTTGGCTTTCTAAAGACCACTCCTGGGCATTGATTAGTGGCCAGCCAATCATTGGTCAGGGGTTGTGCTTAAATCCTAGGCTTGGAAGACTTTTATTTTACGCTTTGCTGATGGATCTGTATGTGGTTTGGGGAAATGCATTCAATTTATGACTCTGCTCTGGCTTTTAGTTTTGGTGAGTTCAAGGTCTTTTTATGTTCACTTAAGGTCAGTAGTTAGGATTCTCTCAAGTGTTTCCTAAATAATTGTTATGCCTTTTGGACCACTAGGGATCCCATGAAAGATTATCAACACTCACTATACTGGTTTTTTTTCCCTAGAATCTTTTTAAAATTTTTGGTTTATCTAGGGTTTATGGCTTGTACCAACTAGTATTATGGCCTCAGGGTAGCTGAAGTAATGGCCTTCCTGGATTATATGCTATTGTTCTCCAGATTGTCTCACTGTTGTATTTGAACAATGACGCTGGGCCTGGCATTTTCCATGCTCAGCTTCAAATTAAATTGTCCTACTCTGGTAGCAGTAGTTCTCTTGGCCTAGTCTGTCCCCTCCCCCACCATCCCAGAGAATTAACCCCAGGGAGCTGGGGGCCTTGGAAATAAGGATAGCTCCAGGCTAAAATGTCATACACTTTCACCAGTATTAATTTGGTTCAGTGGTTTTTCTCACTTTAATGTATGCATTTAATTTTCAGAGAACTGCCTGGTATGGTGGTTCATGCCTGTAGTCCCAACTACTTTGGAGGCTAAGGCAGGAATATTGCTTGAGCCCAGGAATTTTGAGGCCAGCCTGGGCAGCATTGTGAGACCACATCTTTTTTTTTTTAAAGTTGTAGTTGAACACAATATCTTTGTTTTATTTATTTATTTTTATGTGGTGGTGCTGAGGACTGAACCCAGAGCCCTGAAAGAGCTAGGCAAGCACTCTACCGCTGAGCCACAACCCCAGCCCCTGAGACCACATCTTACAAACAAAAACAAAACATTTCAGGGGTTGGGAGAATAGCTTGGTAGTAAAGTGTTTGTCTAACATGCTTTATGCCCTGGGTTTAGTTTCCAACACCTCAAAATAAATAAATAAAGGAAGAACTGCCCCCAGCAAAACCCCAGAGGCCTGAAAAGGCTGTAGTATTTTTTTTTTTTTTTCCTCTTTTCTTCTTTTGTGTGGTATTGGGAGATCCAACCCATGGCCCACACATGCTAGACAAGTGCTCTACCACTGAACTACATCCTCAGCCCTTTATATTTTATTTTATTTTGAGACAGGACTTCACTAAATTATTGCCACCTAGACCTTGTGTCTTCTCTCATCAGCCTCCCAAGTCATTGGTATTACAGATGTGTGCCACTATACCCAGCTTGAAATGATTGTTTTTGATCATTTTGTCCCATTGTAGTTTTGCTTTTTGGGGAGAGAGTTTGCTGAGCACTTTGGCTATTTCAGAATTTTCATCCCCTTGTATTATTATTATTATTATTATTACTACTACTTTTTAATTTTCTTTCTTTTTTTGTTACTGGGGATTGAACTCAGGTTGCTTTACCACAGAGCTATAACCCCAGTCCTGTTTATTTTTTATTTTGAGACAGGGTCTTGCTAGGTTGCTTAGGCTGGCCTTGAATTTATCCTCCTGCCTTAGCCTCCTGAGTCTCTGGGATTACAGATGTGTGTCAGTGTGCACGGTTTTGCTGCTGTTTTGAAAGAAATAGCCCACAGTTGTTTTGAGGGCAGCAGCAAGCCACTTGTAGAAAGAACAGTGGGCAGAAAAATCTTAGGGTACAAACCAGCTTCATCAGCACCTCTATTTTATTTCACATACATTATATTACTTCTGGGTTCACCTTGACTTGTTCAGCCCAAGATGAATCTCTTTGAGAAGTAGGTCATGGAGAGACCATGGAGCAAAGTAGTTGACTAGAGCATGCCAAAAAGTGCCAAGTGCCTTAAAGCTTTTTTAAAGTTGTCTTTGGAGAAGCATGAAAAATGGCTCATTATTCATTCAACTATTATGTACTGGTGATATAAGACAAAAGAAACAGCACCCTTATTTTCATGGAATTTACTCTAATGAAGGAAAGAATAAGCAAATAAGAAAAAAAATTAGGTAATAGTTGTTGCTTTGAATATTTTTCCCCTTCAAAACTCATTGAAATTTAATTGCCAGTGTAACAACATTGGGAAGTGAGGCCTTTAATAAGTGATTAGGCTGTTGGGTGGGGTGGCACATGCCTGTAATCACAGTTGCTCTGGAGACTGAGGCAGGAGGATGACAAGTTCCAGGCCAGCCTCAACAAATGAGCAAAATTCTGTCTCAAAATAAAAGGTCTAGGGATATAGATCCATGATAAAGCACCTCTGGGTTCAATCCCAAGTACTACAAAAAATTTAAAAAGTAAATAAATAAAAGAAGTGATTAGACCATGAGAGCTCTGCTCTCGTGGGTGGGTTTAATGCCTTTAAAAAAGGGCTTTCAGTAGGTTTCAGTAGGTTCTCTTTCTTGTCCTTCTGTCTTCCACCATGGGATGATTTATCATTAAGGCTCTTTCTAGACGCCAGACCCTTGAGCTTGGGTTTCCCAGCTTCTAGAATTGCAAGAAATAAGTTTCTGTTCAATATAAATTACCCAGTCTCAAGTATTTTGTTATAGTAACACAAAATGGGCTAAGACAGTGTCAATAGGAAAAGTAAAGCAGGATGAGAGGACAGAGATTAACATCATTCGGAGGAGCTATTTTACAAAGGTTGGTTAAAGAAGGCATTTCTGATTGCCAAGGTGATGTTTGAGCAGAGACCTAAAGGAAATGAGGGAACATTCCATTTGCATATCCAGGAAGAAGGGCATTTAGATGTGGCAAAGAGCAAGTATGAAGACTTTGAGGCACCAATAAGTGTGGTGTGTTCAGAGAAGAGCAAGGAGGTCATTGGCATTGGAATAGTGGAAATAAGGGTATAGTTGTCGGAATTGCAACTGGAGAGGTAGTTGTACAAGGCCAGATCATATAAGGTCTTACAGACTCTTATAAGGACTTTAGATTTTTTTTCTGAATAAAATGAGAAGCTGGCATAAGTAAAGTAGACTTTATGGTGGTTCAACCCTAGGGAATAGGGACAGCTGCATACTTGACTCTGGAAAGATAGGTGGGCAGGACTTACATGGTGGGTACCCCCTAAGTTTGTCTTACTGTAAAACTGAAATCAGATCGGATGGGTAGTGTATGGCAGCTAAGATTCTAGTCAGCTGGCAGGAACAGAGAGAGAGGCAAGGCTTTATTCTCTTGTAACCGCCCATGTATGCCCAGCAGGGACCCAGCAGGTGGTGGTACTATAATGGATATGAACTGCCTCCGTGGTGGGATTTATCAGGGTCCAAACAGAGCACCAGGACCCCTGAGGTGTAGGGGGGTTGAAAACCTGGTATTTCAGAGGAACATTTAGTGCAAGGCTAGGAGACAGAGGAGCCTGGGAGAGTTACCTAGCCTAATGGAAGTAGCATAGACATTGTAGTCAGTTTGAAACTGACCTTTTCTCACTTCTTATTTGAGACCTTGGGCAAAGAGACTTTCTCTTGGCTTAAGTTTACTTACCTGTCATATAGTAAAAATAAAACCTATTTTGGAAGATCTTCGTGACCTAATAAGACTTATAAGAACTTACTAAGACTCTAGCACAGTACCTGTTACATGATAGACAATAAATGGTAGCTGCTGGTAGTAAAGTAATATTTAAAGTGGTACTAATGATTAATCCTTTCAGGGGGTTGTGTATCAATCATTGTTCTTTTTTTAAAAAATATTTATTTTTTTATCTTTTTTTTAATTTTCGGCGGACACAACATCTTTGTTTGTATGTGGTGCTGAGGATCGAACCCAGGCCGCACGCATGCCAGGCGAGCGCGCTACCGCTTGAGCCACATCCCCAGCCCCTCAATCATTGTTCTAAGCAGAACTTTGGAGTAACTACAATTTAAGTCCAAATCTAAATTTTTATTCTTCACCCAAACCTGCTCCCCTCATAGTTTTCATCCCAGTTAAATGGGATTTTTATCATTCCAGTTCCTTAAATCACTATTGGAGTCATCCTTTGTCTTCTTTCCAGACCCTATATTCAATTCATCAGCAATTTCTGTCAGCTTAATCATCAAAATATGACTTTCCACCACCACCATCACTACCACCAACCATTCAACCACTACCATCTTACTTTCTTTCTTTTTTAAAAAAATTTTTAATAGTAGTTGGACAAAATACCTTTATTTTATTTATTTATTTTTATGTGGTGCTGAGGATTGAGCCCAGGGCCTCGTACATGTTAGCAAGCACTGTATCACTGAGCCACAACCCCAGCCCCCCATCTTTCATCTGTACTATTTCAGTAGCCTCCTAATTTATTACCCTACTTCTCTTGCCTTTTTGCCATCTGGTCTTAGCACCACAGAGTAATTGTCTTCAAATGAAGTCAAATCATGTCATTCTTTTGCTCAAAGCACTGCAATATCTTCCAATTTGTATTAGTCAGTGTTCTTCAGAGAGACAGAACCAATGGGATACCTATTATAGATTCATGAGATGGAATTTATTAGAGGAATTGGCTCACACAACTATGATAGCTAAGGAGTACATGACAGGCAGTCTGCAAACTGAAGACCTTGGGATGCTGGTAGTGTAGCTCAGTTCAAGTCTAAAGGCCTCAGAACCGAGAAAGCTAATGGTGTAACTCTCAGTCCAAGGCCAAAAGCCTGTGAACCTGGAGAGCTGATGGTGTAAGTCCTCGAGTCCAAATGCCTGTGAGATGAGAGTACTGATGTTCAAGACAGTAAGAAAAGGCCTATCCTCAAACCCACATAAATACAGTTATCTCACACTAGACAAAGGCATCATAAACATACATTGGAGAAAAGAAAAACATACATTGGTGCTGGGAAAACTGCAAATCCATATGTAGTGAAATGAATCAGACCCCTATCTTTCACCAAGCACAAAACCTAACTCCAAGTGGATCAAGGACCTAGGCATTAGACCAGAGACCCTGCACCTACAAAAATAAAAAGTAAGCCCAACTCTCCATAATGTCGGCTTAGGAACCGACTTCCTCAAGAAGACTCCTAATGTGCAAGAAGTAAAATCAAGAATCAATAAATGGGAAAAGCTTCTTTACAGGAAAGGAAAGAATCAAGAACATGAAGAGAGAGAGTACAGAATGGGAGAAAATCTTTGCCACCTCAAATACAGCATTAATCTCCAGGATATATAAAGAACTCAAAAACTCAACACCAAAAACCAAATAACCCAATCAATAAATGGGCAAAAGAACTGAACAGGCACTTCACAGAAGAAGAAATACAATAGATCAACAAATATATGAAAAAATGTTCAACATTTTCTAGCAAATAGAGAAATGCAAATCAAAAGTACTCTAAGATTTCATCTCACTCCAGTCAGAATGGCAGTTATTAAGAATACAAGCAACAATAGGGTACACTCATACCCTGTTGCTGGTGGGACTGCAAATTGGTACAACACTATGGAAAGCAGTATGGAGATTCCTCAAAAAATTTGGAATGGAACCATTTGACCCAGTTATCCCATTCCTAATGTTATACTCAAAGGACATAAAATCAGCATGCTGCAGGGACACAGCCACATCAATGTTTATAGCTGCTCAGTACACAGTAGCTAAGCTATGGAACAAACTTAGATACTCTTCAACAGATGAATGGATAAAGTGTGATATGTATACACAGTGGAATATTACTCAACCATAAAGAAGAATGAAATTATGGCATTTGCTGGTAAATGGATGGAACTGGAGACTATCATGCTAAGTGAAATAAGCCAATCCCCCCAAACCAAAGACTGAATGTTCTGTCTGATATGCAGATGCTAACACATAATGGGGGTGGAGGAAGAATAGAAGTTCATTCAATTAGACAAAGGGGAATGAATGAGAGGAGGGATGGGAATAGGAAAGATAGTAGAATGAATTGGACATAACTTTCCTATGTACATGTATGAATACATGACCAGTGTAACTTCATATCATGTTCAATTCCAAGAATGGGAAATTATATTCCATGTATGTATAAATATGTCAAAATATACTTTATTGTCATGTGTATCTAAAAAGAACAAATAAAAATTTTTAAAAGGGGGAAGGTCTATCCCAGCTCTTGGAGCAGAGACCAATTCACCTTCCGTATTTATTCTGTCCTAGCTGGCCAATGAGAGTGGTGCCTGTCCTCTCTGAGGGCAGATCTTCCCCACCTCATCTGCTAAAACTCAAATGCTAATCTTCTCTGAGAGCAACCTTACAGACAAACCCCAAATAATTCTTTTTTTTTTTTATTGGTTGTTCAAAACATTACAAAGCTCTTGACATATCTTATTTCTTTACCAAGTATTTCTTAATTCAGCCATTTAATATGCTAAAATTTACCGTTAGGGGGTGGGTTGTAGCTTAGTGGTTGAGCACTTACCTCGCATGCAACAACAACAACAACAAAAAACCATTACAACCTAGCCTACAAAGTATTTCTCAAACATATTTTCACTTCAGGGCATTTTTGCCTGGCGCATGCTGGGCAAATGTGCTTTATCACTGAGCTACTCTGCCAGGGAGTTTTTATTTGCTATTTCCTCTGCTTGGACAGTTTCTTGTTAAAGTATTACATGGCTCTTTCGATTTTATTCGGGTCTTTGCTCAGATATTACTCTGACATTTTGACTAATCATCATATTTAAAATAGAAACTCTTGTCCTAGCATACCTAAATTCACTCTAAGTTGATTTCTTTATAGCATTTATTGCCATCTAATATACTGGTAATTCAGTTTTTAGAAAATTCTGTCTCCTCTTCCCCAGTTAGAATATAAGTAGAGATTTTTGTTGTTCTTGTTCATTGCTATTTAGTTTCTTTATGTATGGAAATTGCATTTGGGAAAGAGTGCTCCTTAAACTGTTTGGACATCAAAATCTTTTTTGGAACTTAAATACTTACTTAGATTCTATCATAAAATACTGACTGTAATTTGGAAACTGGGAATCCTGTCTGCCCTTAGGCAGCTTCCCACAAGTGGCTGTCATAAGCTTATTTCAAATTTTTAACCCCTGACAGATCTCTTTTCTGTCAGTCATTACTTGGGATTGGAATTGATGCTGATATGAAATACTGCCCCAGGCATGGTCTCTTCCTGTGCCAGTTGCCGTCATTTTGAAACAATAGGAGACCAGTTCCTTTGATTATGAAAAACAATTTTGTATTTTCTCCAATCAGCAATACAGAGTGCTTTCTCAATAAGAGGGTGCCCTGATGTTTATAGGCTCAGTTGTGCTGCCCAGCACTTGTCTTAGTCATTTTGTGCTGCTGTAAAGGCATTCTGTAGCCTGGGTAATTTATAGTAGATTTATTGGGGCAGTTTGGGGAAGCTAGGAAGTTCAGTATTAGTGTTCTGGGATCTGGCAAGTGCCCTCTTACTGTGTCATCCTGTGGCAGAAGAGAAGAAGAGTAAAAAGAAGGTAAAAGAGAGCAAGAGGGAGCCAAACTCATTCTTTTTTTTTTTAATATTAATTTTTTAGTTGTAGTTGGACACCATACCTTTATTTATTTATTTTTATGTGGTGCTGAGGATCGAACCCAGGGCCTCACATGTGCTGGGTGAGCATTCTACCACTGAGCCACAACCCCAGCCCCAAACTCATTCTCTTATAAGGAACTCTCTCCCATGATAACAGCTTTAATTTATTCATTCATGAGAGCAGATCCCTCATGGACTAATCACCTCTTAAAGGTCCCACCCCTTAATACTGTCACAATGACCAGTAAGTTTCCACAAGCTTTTTGTGGATCCATTCACCATAGCAGCACCTTAATAGTCTCCCTCATGCTGGCTTACTATGCAGAGAACTGGGTAAATAGAAGGGAGACACCCAAGACAGGAAAAGTATATAAGCAGTCCTCTGTGTTGTCATCCTCACATTGGCACCATTGTCATACCATCCTTGTTTACTCTGCATGTCACTTTATAGTTTGTGACATAATATCTGTGATCTCTTGTAATTTTCAACTCTGGTTGTGAAATTTCCTAAGTTGAGCTAAAATATACATATCTTCTTTAACTTTCATCTTCAAGTTGTTGTGGTTTTAGTTTATAGACAGATGGTAATTTTATCTAGGCTGTGACCCTGAGGTGGTTTGCCAAGGCTGCATATTGGATAGGCTTTGGGAAGTTCTGGCAGCATTATCCCTTTTGCCTGTCTGATGGCCCTAACTTCCTCTCCTTGGGAATCTATCCTTTCTCTACCTCTCATTTCAGATTCCTGGACAGACTGATTAGTCTCAGAACAGTTGTCATCAGGCCAGCTGTTCACTGCCTGCCTTCAACATTGAACTTATTTCCTATTCTGAGGTGTTAGAAAAGTTAATGACCTAAAAAATTGCCCATCTATCATATGAACCTAGTTAGGAGGGAATATTTTGATTTTTATGAAGTGTAAATAATATATTTAGGGCTAGGGCTATAGCTCAGTTGGTAGAGTGCTTGCCTAGCATGTGTGAGGCACTGGGTTTGATCCTCAGCACCACATAAAAATGAAATAAAGGTATTGTGTCCATCTACTATAAAAACATTTTTTTAAAATAATATATTTGTAGACACATTTTCAAACATGTGTCAGCCTGTGTGTAAGAAATGGCTACCTAAACAAGGTTGGAACAAATTGGCTGGTTAATAGAACTTAATGACAGATTTTCCATTAATCAGAATAGGAGAATGTACTTCATTAAGATAATTAACAGAACACTTGTGCAAGTGACAGTTCCTGCACACAAATTTCTAAGTTTATTTTTTCTTGAATGAATATGTAAAGAAATTCTGGCTGTTTCCTTGTGTACATTAAAATGTTCAATGGGGGGCTGGGGTTGTGGCTCAACGGTAGAGTACTTGCCTCGCATGGATGAGGCACTTGGTTCTATCCTCAGCACTGTATACAAATAAATAAATAAAGATATTGTGTCCATCTATAACTAAAAAAAAATTTTTTTTTTAAATGTTCAATGGCAGTGAACCTCTCTTCACCTTTTTTTCTTTAAAGCTGCGTAACTGGTATCTTGTCCTCTGCAGGTACAGGGATAGGTAAGACACTTGCTGCTCTTCTTTCCAGCAGGCTGTTGTGTTCATCATCAGGCACCGTACTCCCTTAGTGAACCACAGAAGTATATAATTTTCCAGCATATAATTTTGAGCTAGTATCATTAGAATTAGAAAGCACCTCAGAGATCCTAAACTAATTCATTTTATATCAGGATATTAAAATGTAGAGAGAGAGAGAGTGACCTGGCCAATGCCACACTAATGACTAATGACAGAGCTCTCAGTAGGATAATTAACACTGCACTGAGAACCTGAGTTGACATTAAACAAGTTGTATCACTGCTCTGCTTCTCAATATCTTCATCTGTAAAATGGGAAAAGTATTTTGTATAGTATGTTGTTTAGTTGTTTTTATTACTAAACTATGATTCTTCCCTTGGAGCATAAATTGGAGATTTTAGAAGAAAAACTTATGTCAAGGAAAATGAGCAATTAATAATTAATTCTGTTTTCTTTGTTTTCTCTGTAGGATCCTCAGTCTTCCACAATGAACCCTGTTTACAGCCCCGTGCAGCCTGGGGCTCCTTATGGCAACCCTAAGAACATGGCCTACACGGGTGAGTGGTGTGAGAAAGGCTCTTGTGAGAAATGGGGGTTGATGTCATTGCAAAATAACTTTCTGAGTGACTTGGTGTGCTGTGCCTTCAAAAGTCACTTGGGAACTTGGAGAAGATATATCTGAGGTCAAGTAATGAAGAAAGTGTGACATTCTTCACTAAGAGTCATTGAATTGTTAACAAGTGAGAAGGTAGGGAGGTAACACTGGGCACCTATCATGGGTCTAGCCTATGCTGGGCACTTCCATATACCTTATTTCACTTCGTTCTTAAAGCAAATTCTACATAGTAGAGCTTATTATCACCATTTTACAGATGAGAAAAATCAAAGTCACATAGTCAAAAGTACAAAACAAAATTAGATCTTCAAACTTGGCTCAGATGATTCTGAAGATATTAACTGCAGACCAGCTGTTTCTTACTACTGTACTTTTATTTATGTTGTCTCTTTGTCTTGAATGCTGCTGTTCCCTGACTGCTTTACTTTATTCCTTAAGAAATCAACTCTTATTTTGGACAGTACTTTTCCAGAAAGCATACTTTCCTTTACTCAACTTTAGGCAAGTTTTCCAAACTTCTAGAGCCTCGGTGTTCTCATGTATTAAACAGGGACATTACCCTACTTTATAGGGGTGCTGAAAGAATTACAGGAGCTAGTGTAAAGCACTCAGCACTTACAAAGTGTTTAGTAATGATTATTATTATTTACAAACAAATAAAGTCAGAGAGAACTTATGGCAGTAGAAGCGAATGAGAAGATGTAAGTTGTCTAGCATGGTGCTTAGCACATCACAAACCTTCAAAAACATTAATAAATATAAATGAAGGTGGAGGTAACAGTATAAACAATCACATGGAATTGAGATAGTCTGGTCAGGCCTGGGGCAGCTCAGTGGTAGAATGCATACTTAGCATGCATAGGGCCCTGGATTCAATTCCCAACACCAAAAACATAACAACAACAACAACAAAAAAGAATGTGTGATCAATTCTTGACTATACAGGGTACTGTCAATCCTCAAGCTTAGATGGAGTATATAGATTAGAAAAGAAATGGGAAAGAAGGAAAGATAGATTAAGGTCTTGGTAGCAAGTTTGGAGTTGGGAGCATTGAAGAGTTTTGTCCCAGAATGAAAATAAGTAGAAGTGGTGGCATGTATCCGTTTCTCAAACTCCTTACGTACTTTTTTGTGTATGGTGTACAGCCTTCTAAGACTGAGAGTGGAAGGATCTCAGAGAACCCATTGTTTGCTTGTGTCTAAATTTTGTCTTATAAGAACACTATGAGAGTGTTTTGGTATCCTCAAATATTTGATTTTTTAAAAAAAGATTAAGATCTGTTTTTATAAAGCATGCATACGTATTTTATTATCATTGTTTTAAGGGTCTAAGACTGCATGTTAATTTAAAACAAACAAACAAAAAACTGCTACCATTTGCAGCTTCTCATCTTTGTTTTCATTTTACTGTGATGCTTGGGATTAAACCAGGGTCTCAAACATGCTAGGCAAGTGCTCTACTGCTGAGCTATACTCCCAGCCCCAGCTGCTTATGTTATTAAATCAGAATTGTCTCAATACCATGCCACCACACATTTTGAAATATATTGGAAGTTAAGCCAGATACAACTGTAGCTATTATCCCTAACTTTCAATTTCACATGTTTATGTTATCACAACTGTGTACATTTTCCTTATTATTTAACCTTAAAAGTAAATATTTTTCTATTTGAATGTCTATTGTGTATTTATTCTAATAAAAGTAATTCTAGTAACTAAGACCCATGGGGTAGTACCCCACATCTATCTAGCTGGTTGGTTTTCCCCTTCCCAGTTGAGAATATGCTAGCAACCTAAGATCCTTTGCCAGAGGGCAGAGTTATTTAGCAGATAGAGTCCTTGGGAGCCCTGTGGGGCTTTGGTTTCGTAATTGCTGTGATCCTGGCTGTCTTCATTCTTACTGAGTTGCTAAGCTTGAGAAGGAAGGAAATAGTTGCATTTATTTATTGATTTACCCCCCAAAATATTAGGCAGTATGATATATTGGAAAGGGAATAGACTTTGTCTTCCTGACTCATAACAGAACTTGGTAATGTGTTTCAGTTGAATGAACAACCAAGTCCAAACCTCAGCATGATCAGGTAATAGCTAGGTAATATTGGACAATTTGGTAACCTCCCTAAATTTAATTTCTTTTCCTTTTCTTTTTAAAATATTTTTTAATTGTCAATGAATCAATTATTTATTTATTTATTTATTTGTGGTGCTGAGGATCAAACCCAGGGCCTCACACATGCAAGGCAAGCACTACCACTGAGCCACAACCCCAGCCAAAACTTAATTTCCATTATAAACTGGATAATATTTTCTATTAAAAAAAAATATATATATATATGGTCTATTTCATAGGACAGTTGTGAGAATTAAATAATTTGTACTTCTCTAGAAGGAGGGGTTTTGTTTCTTTCTTTCTTTCTTTCTGCTAATCACCAAGGAATATTATCAGGATGGAACTATGTTTAAAGTTCATTTCCCTGATGGAGATTCTAGGACCACACAGGTAGTATAAACTCCACAAAGTTTTATAAATTCAGGCTTCATTCAGGCCAAAGTTTCAAATTCATAGGGAGATTTTTTTTTTCTTTTTTAACTTGAGTGTCCCTGTTTTATCTCTTCTCTCACTCCCTCCCCTTCCTTTCTTCTCCCTTCCTTCTTTCTGTGGTACTGGCAGTTGAACCCTGTTGGCACTCTACCACTGATCTACATCCCCACAATCCATTTTTTTTTTTTTTTTTTTTAATTTCTTAACTTGTCAAGGCTGGCTTTGAATTTGTGATCCTCTTGCTTCGGCCTCCTGAGTTGCTGGGATTACAGGTGTGTGCCATGACTCTGGCTCATGTTGTATCTCTGTACTTTTGGATACAGAGATATTTATTAATTTTTAACTTACAATACAGCTCCTTTAGGGTCCCAGCTTTATACAGGGAAATTTAAGTTCCAGCCCTTGGCCTCTCTAAGATCCATAGCCTTATGTCCTATCCCTGCTGGCTATAGAATGCAAGCCCTTTGGTTGCTAGGACCCAAACCCTAACCAGAGCAGATGGACATCAACTTACTATTTAAACTTCCTGATTTTTAGTTTCACCTTCATTTTTTGATCCCTGAATAATTAATTTCTTTTTCTTTCTTAAATCTCAGATTTACCTAAGAATAAGATATTTGTTATACTTCATCCAAATTTTCTAGATGTCATTCAGTAGGCATAATTTTGAGTTATTTTTTCTTTTATATTGCTGGAAATGGAAGATCCAAATGAGATAATTAGAAACAAATGGCAAAACGTAGTACATTACAGTATACACTTATTGTTACTAATAGTAATGGTTATGTTAACAAGTATTAATTGCTATTTGGTGGACACATTCTGGGTTTGTTCTGTGTATGTATGTTTGTGTGTATTGATTATGATTAATCTTATTAATCATAAACTTCACAGTACTCTTTAACAGATTTTTTTAAAAAACTGTGATAGTTTAAATCAGTTCATTGACTTGGCTAGTATATCTAGCATCTAAGGAATGAGGAAAAATTTGAATTTAAGTCTTCATGATTTTAAAGTATATGTGCTCTCTGTTATGGCAAGTTGATCTGTCTTAAAATATGTGCCCCTTTCACTGCTCCATGAATAATCTAAGGGAGAATCCAGGACTAGGGAACCTTCCCTTTGAGATGGTACAAGCCTGCTGCTGACCAGTAGTTTAGGTAGGTACAGCAGGGCAAAAATTGAGGGAGTCAAGTGCATTGTGGTGTTATCTGCTTCAAAGGCCATGGGGTGATGGCACAGGAATTAAAGGAAAACACTCCCAATTTGAAATTCTCTCTGAAGTATTAGATGGGAAATGAAATACATTTTGTGATACAGTGTATTCCAGTAAATAGCTATCTTCTATCCAATTGACAGTGTTTTTCTTCTCTGTCTCCCTTTCCACTCCTCCCCTCTTTTAAAGCTCCTTTACTGAGTATTTACTGTGCACTCAGAACTGAGCCCAGCATTCTATACACAAATTGTATTTTTACACCTGCAACAATCCTATGGCATTGTTATTGCTACCTCCTGTACATCTTGAAAAAGTGAATTTAAAGAATGTAGTGTACCATATACTTTAAAATGTATACAGATTGTGTTATGGACTGAATGTTTGTGTCCCTTTAAAATTCATATGTTGAAGCTCTAATCCCCAATAGGATGTTAATTAAAGATGGGGCCTTTATAGGTTTACATGAGATCATAAGGGTGGGGACTTCATGATGGGATTAGTGCTCTTAAAAGAAGAAGAAGAGACATCAGAGCTCTTTCTGCTTTATGAAGACACAAGAAGGTGGCCATCTGCAAGCCAGGAAGACCTGTCACTAGAACCCAACCATGCTGACATCTTGATCTGGACTTCCAGCCTCCAGAACTGTAAGAACTAAATGTCTGTTGTTTAAGCCTCCAGTCTGTGGTATTTTGTTATGGCAGCCCTGGCTGCCTAAGACAATAGTAAGTATAGTGAACGCCTGAATACCTGTCGTTTTGGTTAACTATAACAATGAGCTCTATACAGACTGGGACATTTCTTTTTCTGAAGGCCTCAGATAGATTTCTCTGCTAGAATTCTGGAATGTAGTTAAGACGTAAACATTATTCTGTTTCTTAAAGTGTTCTGATGGTGTCAGTATCCAGGCATCACCCAGAGGTCTGATAGGTGGTCTGGGAAGAGGACAGGTTTTGCTAACAAACCTGAAATAAAAATATAGAGAGATGAAGCTCCATGCAAAGAGTTTATTTGGGAATGTGCAAAAGTGCAACTCAGGATACGCATGCTACAGTGAACCATAGGCACACCCAGGAGGCCTGGAGCAAAAGGGAAACTTTTAAGGAAAAAAAGTTCATGTAACTATTATGAAACAAAGACCTTTGGTTAAAGGGGCTAGTTGCAGGATTTGGCGTGAGGTCATTGTTGCTAGGCAGGCATCTTTGTACAAGTGGCTTATCTGGAATACTGTGGTCTTGAGGAATTTCTTGCAATAAATCCTATAATAGGCACATGTGAAGGAATTTCTTATTATAAGCCCTATTACAGGCATTTGTCTATAAAAGCTCTTCTTCATGACGTCTTGACATCATTTTGTTAGGATTTGACATAAGTGACTATTTTGATATTGATAACTTTGTTTCGTGTCTTTCAGATCTGGATTGGAATCTAGGCTCTCCCATTATTTAGGTGTGGCACATTAGTTATTTAGCCAATCTAAATTTCAATTTCCTCAACTGTAAAATGGGGTAATGACCTAAACAGATGGTTTGGTTAGTGGGTCCCTAAATTTGTTGATTGAGCCTATAATAACATGCCTGTCTCATAGTTGACACTCAGTTAAGGGTATTATAAAGCTCAGCAATGAACATATCCTCTGTAAAGGAAAAGAGTATGGTATTTAGAGATGGTGACTTAGATTACAATTTCATCTGTCACTTAAGTTCTGTGTGATATCAGATAAGTTATTAAGGTTTCCTACTTTCAATATATCATTTGCAAAAAAAAAAAAAAAAAAAGATAACTTATGAAAAAGAATTAGGAATGCTTTTTTCATAAGACAGCTGAATGTAATAGGACCAGCCATTTACTAATTCCCAAAATCTAATTAGAAAAGAATTTTGAAATGTGAGAACAAATGAAGTGAAACTAATTCATCATTTATAGGTGAAAAGATGGAGAATAAGAAGTATTTTACTGAAAGTGTTGGAGCTGAGTCTGAAACCTAAGGCTCCCCACTCTGGGCCTGTGTAATCATTGTCTCTCTACCACAAAATAATAAGCAAGGTTTCATCTTCCCTGCATCCTGTCCTGACCACTTCCCATTAGTCTGCTGGCCCATATCAGTCAAGTGCCCTCCTGACTCCTGTGGTAGGCCCTGAATGAATTTCCTGATTTCATCTTGTATCAAACCCATGTTCAAAAGCTACAAATACATAAATAGAAGATATGACCCCCAAATTTATAAAGCTAAAAAATTGATGTGTTCAAAGATGTCACCATCTTTCTAACAGTTTTTTTTTCCTAGACTACTTCTTTTACTTAAAAAAAAAATAGTCAATTTAAGAAGCAGATTATATTTGACAGTGATTTATCATCTAGATGATCTTGAAAATTAATGAAGCTGATGGCCTGCAGATATAATGAATAGCCTGATATATCAGTAAGATTAAAAAATAAAGTCTTCTACTGTCATGTATAACTAATTAGAACAAATAAAAAATAAAAAATGGTGGTCTCAGCAATGACCCAAGCCCTACTCAGCTCATTCTCTTTTTGTAAGGATCATATGTAAGATTAACTAACATTGGTGCATTTATTCTTTGCAAAGAACTTTTGTGGGAGTTTTCCCTCATATTTGTTTTTTTTATAACAACTCTGGGGAGATAGCCATTATTTTCCCCATGAAATAATTGGAGATCTGCTTTCGCAAGGTCACACTGTGTTGCAGAACCCGTACTACAGATTTTCTGAATTACAGAGTGAGTGCTTTTACTGCTGTGGCACATGTGGCTGTAGCTGTATGTTGGACACCACCATGGTTAAGGTCTTAGATGAATCTGGAAAATAGATTCTAATTTCTGAAACTGCTCCAGCAAAACCCTCTTTGATGTTCAAACTTATTTCCTCTGCTCAGAAAAGACCTCTCAGGTCACTTTTTCACCTATAGTTGAAGAAGAGCTTCAAGAGACTTCTTATGAACTATTCTCACTATAGTTACCAATCATCTCCTTCTCGTTAAATACAATGGATCTTTTTCAGCCCTCATTTGACACCCCTGATGCCCCTTCCTTCTTGAAGCAAGCTTTTCTTACTATTAAAAAAAAAAATGTATATTTTTAAGTTGTAGTGAACACAATATCTTTATTTTTTATTTTTATGTGGTGCTGAGGATCAAACCCAGTGCCTCACACATGTGAGGCGAGTGCTCTACCAATGCTATAACTCTAGCCCCAGCTTTCCTTACTTTTATTTTTTTAAATTAATTAATTAATTAATTTTCTGTCTTTCCCTCCCTCCCCCCCCCCCTCTCTCTCAAGGAATTTTCCATTGGCTCACCCATTAAAAGTTGGTGTTGTCCAAGGGCCACATCTCTCTTGCTTTGCCTTGGCTACTATCTATAGATTGATGATTCATTTACTGTAGCTTTGTGGCAAATCACTCTTCTGAGCTACAGACTAGTTTATTCCAGCTGTCTTTGGAACATCCCTTCCATGAATGTCTCATACTTTGCACAGACTTAACATATCTAAAACTGAGCTTGTTCACTTTCTTTCCCCTGTAACCTCTCTTTCCTTTTATCAGTTTGTGGTTTGTATTTGATTTAAATGGAACCATACAATCTTTATCCTTTTGTGACTGACTTATTTCACATTGCCTAATGTCATCAGGTTTTGAAGACTGAATAATATTTCATTGTGTATATATACCACGTTTTGTTTATTTCTGTCAATTATCACTTGAGTTCCTTCTACCTTTTTTTTAAAAAAAAAAATATATATATATTTTAGTTGTAGTTGGACACAATACCTTCATTTTATTTATTTATTTTTTTATGTGGTGCTGAGGATTGAACCCAGCACCTTGCACATGCTGGGCGAGCGCTCTACTGCTGAGCTCTACTTCCACCATCTCAGCCCTCCTTCTACCTTTTGACTGTTGTGAATAATGCTACTATGAATATGAATATACCATGTATCTTGCTTTCAGTTCTTTTGGGCATATTTCTGAGGTGGAATTGCTGGATCACACTGCTGGATATTTTTAATTTTTTGATGAGCCATCATATAATTTTCTTAGCAATTGCATCATTTTTCATTCTACCAGCAATGTATTAGGGATTCCAGTTTCCACACAGCTTCATCAATGCTTGTTATTCTCTCTCTCTTTCTGTTAAAAGT
The DNA here is from genome assembly GCF_047511675.1 of Marmota flaviventris. NCBI lineage: Eukaryota > Metazoa > Chordata > Mammalia > Rodentia > Sciuridae > Marmota > Marmota flaviventris. The sequence goes on along the minus strand of NC_092506.1, from coordinate 61,930,239 downwards.
AATAACTATTTTAATAGTTATTTCATAACTCTTAATTTTTTTTTTGTAGATGAACAGTATGCTTTTATTTATTTCTTTGTATGTGGTGCTAAAGATCAAACCCAGTGCCTACACATGCTAGGCAAGTGTTCTGACACTGAGCCCCAGCCCCAGCCCAAAATAACTTTTTAAAAAACAAAAATGTTCTTTACATTTCTCAGACTGTCATTCCTCATCTTTCTCATCCTATATTCTGATATGATCCTATATCCTATCATTCTGATAATGGTCCTATAGCCTATCATTCAGGCCATTATTACTCTTTCTGGGATTTTAAAAATTGCCTAACTGGTCTTCCCAGTTCCTATCATAGGCTTTCTTCCCAACCCATTCTTCTTTCTTTTCTTTTTCTTTTTTTATAGTGCTAAGGATTGAACCCAGGGTCTTACACATGCCAGGCAAACACTCTACCATTAAACCAAACTCCAGCCCCCCAATTTACTCTTTACATAGCAGCCAGAATCATTTTTCTAACTTGAAAATTTGACCACATCACTCTAGTGCTTAAAACTCTTCAATGATTCTTCATTATCCTTCAGATAAAATCCAAACTCTTTAGCTTGTAGTGGGTAGTTTTAATGACCTAATCATTCAGATCTCTTCAGCCCATCTCCTGCTCATCGTTTTTTTTTTTTAAATCCGTATTCTCCTGGTGTCTGGCATTAGGTTTTTAATTCAAATTATAAGGAAAGCATTTATTGATATTTACAATGAATTCAATACCTGATTTACTTTAGTATCTCTAGTAACCAGCATAGCCCCATGCCATGAATATTTACTCAGTAGTTTTTGACACATGAATAGACAGGGAAATGTGAGAGCTACAAGTGGAACCCAAATACTTTGGCAGACAATGTGGTTCTCTTTCTACTTACCTTATGCTGTTTATCTTTTCTTTTTTTTTTTTTTTTAATTTCTAATACATTTATTTAGGTTTCTTTAAACAAGGTAACTCTATCATCTTTTCAGGTCATTTCCCACCTCTGAGTTTCCTGTTAAAAACAGGGATAATAGGGGCTGGGAATGTGGCTCAAGCGGTAACGCGCTCGCCTGGCATGCGCGCCGGGGCGCTGGGTTTGATCCTCAGCACCACATAAAAATAAAATAAAGATGTTGTGTCCACCGAAAACTGAAAAATAAATATTAAAAAATTCTCTCTCTCTCTCTCTCTCAAAAAGAAAAAACAGGGATAATATTATCTACCTACTTCAAAAGTGATTTGAGGATTGACATAATATGTGTAAAGCATCCAGTATGTGGTTAAGTCTCTTATTAGGTACTAAAGAATGAGTAGCCATTGTTTTATTCTTAGTCATCCTTATATCTGCAGTATCTAGCACAAGGAGTGGTGCAGAGTTGGCTCTCAGTAAATTTTGAAGGAAGAAAGGGAAGGTGGGAAGGAAGGAAGAAGGGAGGGAGGGTAGGAGATGGAAATCTGAGTGAAGGAGATCACAGCAGAGAAGTATACATTGGGTTTGAGGAAGAGATGTCTGTGACCTGGTTGTTCTTGCTAATGAGTAGCCTTCCAATGTGGCAAGGAGAGTTTGGGACCAGTAGCCAGTGTGGGAAGGTTTGTTCATGCTTTGTAGGTGAATGAAAATTTCACTTGGATGTTATTTTATGATTGATCAATTCCTCTAGATGGAACAGGAAGATTTTTATTACTTCTGAGTCATGTAGTCAAAAGGATCCTTTCCTCTGACCTACTGGATTTGAAAGAAATGTTCTTTTTTAGAACAGTAATAATTAACATCCAATGATTCCATTGAGCTACTTACTTAGCAAGAGTTGCTTTCAAGCTTCCTGTATTATCTATTCAGCCCTGGACTGCCTCACTTTGAGGAACAGCTTCTTTGCTAACAAAGACAGAATGGACCTTGACTTTGAAAAACAAAATTTAACTCTCCTATGAAAAATTTTCTCTGAAACATGAGAGAGCAAAGACCCACAAAACCCATATAATAAGAAGTATATTACTATAGAAATTAAAACTACCATTTGTGAAGTCATTTAATTCTCAGAACAGTACAATATTTATTCCTATTAAAAAATCCTATTCATAAATGAAAAAAGACTCAGAAAGATTAATAAGTCTATACAAGGTAATACAGCTAATAAATAACAAAGCCAAGATTAGCATTTAGGTTTACCAGACTCCAGTCTTTTCCTTCCACCAAGGTATCAGGCAAGGTCTCTGTGGATTTTTTTTAATAACTTTATTTTTTTTTTAAATTTATTTTTTTATGTGGTGCTAGGAATCGAACCCAGTTCCTCGTACATGCTAGGCCAGCGCTACAAACCCGGCCCTCCCTGTGGATTTTGGAATGAATACAAATTGTGAGTGTGTACCTAAAGGTACATGGATTAAATCTTGTCCCACCAAGAGCCATATACATTAAACCACATTGCTATTTTTCTGTGACCAATTTTCTTTCCAGCATCACAAAATAATTTCCCACCTCTGTAGAAAAGAACAGCTTATTCTCCCAAAGAAAGAAGTACTAGTGTTGTTGGATTGTTATTCTAAATCCATGCTTCTAAGTCTTCTTGTCTTCCTTTTCTCAGGAGTTGTGCAGTTATTTGGGTCTTTCTAGACTGTGAGCTCCTTGAGGGAAGGAGTCATGGACTTCCTTTGCCTAGAACAGAGTGTGGGCACTTATTTACTCATTAAATATCATTACCATTATTAGTTTGTATTAATTTTATTAACGTTGCTCTTAATGTTAAAGTAATAGCTACAATAATACTGTCACTAGGGTGCCAGGCACTTCAAAAACATTGTTTCTAATTCTTGTGATAATCCTTCAAGTGAGAGCTGTTTTCATTTTACTTCTGAGGGAATAAGAAGTTTCAAATAAGTTGAATAACTTTCCCAAGGGTATATAGCTTATAAAGTCACCGTAAATGAAATACAAACATGCTTTAAAAAAAAAACAAAAACAAAAAACGTTTATCATGGTAAAATGTATATTACATAAAATTTACTATGTTAGTCATTTTTAAGTATAAAAATGGCTAATTTTAAATTCAGTAGCAATAGGTACGTTCATAATGATGTGTAACTGTCCTCATTATTTCCAGAACTTTTCAACATCCTAAACACAAATTCTGCACCCATTAAATAATAACTCCCCTTTATCTTCCCTCCAACCTCTATAACCCCTAATCTACTTTGTGTTACTATGCATTCGTCTATATCACTCACTAAGTAGAATCATGCAATATTTGCTTATTCATTCATCTGTCCCTTTACATATCCTGAAATCTTGATTCAGCCAATAGAAGTTGAAACTGGCTGCCAGCTTTTGGGATGGTCTTTCAGTGACCAAAACCTGCAGTCAAAACATATAACCCTGATATTTGGAAGACAGAGTCCTTATTACCATACATATTACAAAATATCATCATGTCTATTTTTTTTTTTTTTAAGTCCTTCTTGCCCACCCTGGCTCCAGCAAAGCATACCAGAAACTAGGGGATGGCAGCTACTGGGCAAAATGCTGAGATTTACCAGTGTTTTCATCAAGCTCTCCCCTGGATGCTATAAATATTCTGATTAGAAACCAGAGTTCCAAAACAGTTACCTCAGATACTTTCTGCCGGTAGTTGTCTGGGTGGAGAAGTAGACTCCTGGAGTTTTCTATTCTGTCATCTTTCATGACATCGCTCCCAATACAGATATTCTTTAAATGCAACAATGAACCTTTGGTGTCATATTTTAAAAAGGTCTGTCAACATTGTATCATAAAAAGTATCAAGTCAGAATTTGCTTTTTTCCCTCCAGATACAGCCTTGCTATATTATAATATTCTTTGTAAATAAAGAGTAGCCATCAGCCTGCAGGATTGATGGGATACATGCTTTCTGTGTACCCATTCACAAGGACAGACAGAGTCTCTCAATTAACTGAAATCACAGCAGTGTATTCAGTATGTTAGTCAGCTTTTTGTCATTGTTGTCAAAATACTTGAGATAATGAACTTATGAGGAGGAATCATTTACTTTGACTCAAAAGTTTTGGAGTTTTCAGGCCTTGGTTGCTTGTCCCCTTGCTTTTGGGCCTGTGGGAAGGGAGAACATCGTGGTGGCATGGGAGCACACCATGGAGCAAACTGCTCACCTCATGGCAGCCATAAGGCAAAGAGAAAAAGAGTGGAAGAGGCTAGGGTCCTAATGTCCCCTTCAAGGTATGCCCCCAGTGACCTAATTTTCTCCCATTAGGTTCTACCTGTTAAAGCTTTCCCACCTCCCAAAAGCTCTACAGGCAGTGACTAAGCCTTTAACACGTGGACCTTTCTGTAACATTCAGTCATGGGCATATTTCTATAAAATGATGCAAAATTGTCTGATAGCTCACTGTATTACCTTTCTTCTGCCCTAGCGCGGGAAAAAAATCTGTATCATCACCATTCTGAGAGCTTTGACTGAAGACTTAAGGTGCCTGCTTTTATCTGGAGAGATTTCATTTAGGGTTTTGCATTAAGATGCTTTATCCCTGCCTTTCCACCTTTCCGTTTTTGAGATCTTTATGTATTCTGGATGTTTATTTCTGCCAGAAGAGAAACTGGCAAAGTTTTCCCTCCATTCTGTGGGCTTTCTTTTCATGTTCTTGTTTCCTTTGCTGTGCAGAAGAAGCTTTTAATTTGAAGCCCTTCCATTTGTTAATTCTTGGTATTATTTCCTGCGTTTAGTGGTCTTTTTGAGGAAATTGTTACCTGTGCCTGTATGTTGGAGCATTGGCCCTATGTTTTTCTTCTAGCAGTTGAAAAGTTTCTGGTCTAATTTCTAGGTCTTTGATCCATTTTGAATAGACTTTTGTGTGGGGTGAGAGATAGGGATATAGTTTTATTTTTCTACACCAATTGTTATATTCTTTATTTTTCAAATTATATAATTATAAGTTTGTGAACACACACCTAAAATGACTGTGTTCTTTGTGTACATTCATGGCCCCTGCATAGACTCTCTTTATTAACCAGCACAGGGTCTGTATGACATAGAAAGACACGGGTGTGTAAGGACACAATTTTAGTACACTGAGAGACACACTATCTCAGAAGGAGGTGCCACAATAGTCTAAAAGCCTAACATAATAAATAGATGCAAAAGGTGTACGTGGAGTCAGAGAATGGTGTCAGAAAAGCATTCTGAAAAAGCAAGCATGGAACTAGATTTTTGAAGCATAAGAAGAGTCTGAGTTCTAGGTCTGACTGCACTATAAATGACTGTGTGAAACTGGGCAATTCCTCCCTATTTCTCTTGTCTTCACTTTCACATCCATGCTACCAGGGGCTTGAGTTGCTCGGTAGCTCCCTTCCAATTCTAACATTCTGGGCATTAATCTTTAAATTTTTTATTAGATTTTTTTCATTACAATTCCTTTCCTTAATCTATTTCTTTTGCCTCTTCCCCCATACCTCTCCCCGCCCCCCTGCATTGGGGATTGAACCCAGGGACTCTGTAAAGTGGTTAACACTGAGCCACATTTCCATCCCTTCTATTTATTTTGAGACAGGACCTTGTCAAGTTGCTGAGGCTAGACTGGAACTTGAAATCCACTTGTCTCAGCCCCCTGAATAGCTGGGGTTACAATTGTGGGCCACTGTACCCAGCTCCTTTTGCCTTGGAATCTGAGATGTAACTGAAGGGCTCAGAAATAGGTAAGGACAAGTAAGCTCAGTACCCCTACTCAGAACCCATTCTGAGTACGGTGACAACAGCTTCTGTCAGCCCAGGGTTCTTTCCCTACAGCTCTTGATGGATTTGGGCAAGATCAATAGGAAACCATGAAAGCCTTTTTTCACAAGTAGCTTCTTATGGAAGATCACTTAGGTATAGTCATCACGAGTGACTGAGTTCCCTTTTCCTGCTAATTAAGCTTATGCAATTTAATTTTGTTTTCTATTAGTTACTTATGGTTCTTAGTCAATGCTAATATAATTTTTGTGGCTGTGAGTTGAGTGCAGATCAGTGGGATGGATGTTAACAAAGGATTTGAAGAGCTTTGGGCTGTGCTGCATAAATTCTCATTAGAATGACCTCTGTTGCTTAATGCAGATGGCAGAGCCTACACTTAAAGTCAGAAGACCCAGTCTGCTTCAGCTGCTTCTAACTAAAAACTTGAGTAAGTCATTTTATTTCCAAAGGCCTCAGTTTCCTTCTCTACAAAGGTAATAATAATAATAACCTACCCTGTCTATAATTTGTTTCTGATATTTTAAGAAGATAATTCATCTGTCAGAAATTTTAAGATGGCCATGGATGGAGCTGGATTAGACTGACTGTTCTTATCCTGGAGGTTAACTGCTTGCATATGCTAGGCTCCCAAAGCAGGCCAGGAAGTCATTGAGATTAGCAACTTTATCAGCTAAAATGTTTCTTTTCTGTGTTTAGAAGAGAATTTCCTGGCATTTGGAGGCAGAATTGGCCTGTTCTCAGCATGGAATCACTGGGCTTCGGGGCAGGACCTGGAGAGGTCCCAAACTTGGAAAAAAATACCATAGAGGGGGCCTCCCCTTATGTTCCAAGCTATATAGAGTAAATTTGTTTCTCCAGTGGGTGGGCTAATAAGAACAGCTATCTATTACTAACAACAATGATTTCTATTTGTAGAGCATCCATTATGGACCATACACAATGTTTGGAAACTTACTACAGTGTACCTGACATTTGAGGACAATGAAGTTTGTCTTGTCTTCAAAATTTATATGAATTTTGCCTGAAAACACCATTATATAGTCATACTTGTTTTCTATAAAATACTGTATTTAGTATCTGGTAAAATTAATATCCCAGGAAGGTGCACTATATTTATTTATTTATATATATTTTTATGTACCTTTCAGCATATTGTTGAGTAACCACAGGGGTTACTGAATACAGTTTAAGAACTGTTATTTTACTTAATCTTTATTTTACAAGTTTTAATATTTATAGACACAAGAAAGATGGAAAAAGACTTGTTCCTATCACAGACCCAAGAAACAATAAAGCCAGATCCAAACACAGACTGGGATGTTCCATGCTTTTAACCACTGAACTACATGAGTCTCCCATATCATTGTACTGCCGTATTTATATATTTAGTACCTGTTACCCTTGCAGGCAATCTGTGTGTCCTTTATGCTCAACAGGGTGCATAACACAAAGTAAACTCTCAGCAGGGTGCTGCGTCCTGCACCTATGATCCAGCAACTTGGCGGGCTGAGACCAGAGGATCAAAATGCTGGGGATGTGGCTCAAGCGGTAGCGCACTTGCCTGGCATGCGTGCGGCCGGGTTTGATCCTCAGCACCACATACAAACAAAGATGTTGTGTCCGCCGAGAACTAAAAAATAAATATTAAAAAATTCTCTCTCTCTCTCTCCCACTCTCTCTTTAAAAAAAAAAATGCAAAGAAACAAATAAACAAAAAGTAAACTCACAATGAACACTGATTGGTTGAATGAATAAGCCCCTAAAATGAAGTCATTTCAAGGGTTCACACATTTCTAGCAAATTGATCTCAGAGTTTTTTTAAGACCTTTTTTTGTCCTTAGGTTCTTCTGTAACAATGATTCACATTAAGCTCTAAGCCACTGCTTATGTGCAGAATAATTGATATTTACAGGGAACTCTGGATAAATAGAGAAAGCTGCCCAGGAGCACCTATGTCCACCTCCTTCCCAGACACCATTAGATTATCTTAAAAAATCAGTAAAATCTCAAGTCACAACCCATGAACAACTCCTAAGCTACCATGAAGGAAATCTCAGAATTGTGTGGCTTATGTTTGTCTCCCTATCCTCCCACTGTATACTGTATTCACACATCCCTTTCTCTTCTCTGTTTTGTACCCATATATTCCTTATTATTACAGTGATGAGAACAGGTGTGTTATATAAAACACTGGATGTTTCCCCCTAGTAGTAGCAGCTAGTATGGGGTGTGTGTGTGTGTGTGTGTGTGTGTGTGTGTATATATATATATATATATATATATATATATATATATATATATAGGCTTTGAAAGGTTGGAAAACCTCCTCTAGAGACTTCTCCTTTCTTCCAGAGTGAATCTCTTCTGAATTTAAAATATCTATTTTTCTTTTCTTTCCCTTTCTTCTTTTCTTTTTCTGTGCTGAGTTGAACTCAGGGGCCCTGTGTATACTAAGCATGTGCTGTACCACTGAGCTATAGCCTCAGTCTCAAAGCATCTTAAGAGAGAGCTTTGCCTTAAGAAAACCCATAGGCATTGCACAGTGTTCTGAAATTTTGGAATCCATTTGATCCTTAAAAATCTATGGAAACCTGTTACTATTGGCTTTCAGATTGGTAGATGTTAACATTTTGGATCTGGAATGTCCCCCAAAGGCTTATGTGTTAAAGATTTGGTCCCCCGTGCAGCACTGTTCAGATGTGAGGCTTTTGGGAAGTAATTGGGTCATGAGGGCTATAACCTTATTGGTGAATTAATATGTTGATAGATTCATAATTTGATAGCATTATTGGGAGGTAGTGGAAAGTTTAAGAGTTGGACCTTAGAGGAAGTAATTCACTGGGTGTGTATCCTCAAAGGATATATCATGTCCCCTTCCGTGCACCAGTGCCCCCTCCCCCAATACCCTTCCTGGCTGCCAATGAGGTGAGCAGCTTTCTACCCTCAATCCCTACCGTTCCGCCACGGTGTTTCAGCCTCATCACAGGTCTGAAAGCAATGGAGCCAGCTGGCTCTACACTGACAAATTGACCTCAGAGTTTAAATAGACCTTTTTTTTTTTTGTCCTGGGGCTCTTCTATAACAATTATTCACATTAAGCTCTCATTCAGTACTAAAATACATCTTTCCTCTTCTAATCTGATTTTTCAGGTATTTCTTCACAGTGATGTAAAGCAGTCTAGCGTGATGTGTATGTGTGTGTGTGTGTGTGTGTGTGTGTATGTGTGTGTTGCTTTGTTTAATAAGTTAAATATTCTGATGTTGAAGAATCTCTTCTTAGGAATGAGGAGACTTTTCCAGCATCTGGATTTGCCCAATAGTGAGTAAATCCTCCAAAAGGCCAAAAGTCTCTGTGACTAATAAAGTGATTTGCACTTTATAGCGGTGATTCTCTAAGTGTAGGTTCTAGGAACTTGTTTAAAAATGCATTCTTGGGCCCCCACCCCAGACTCACTGAATCAGAAACTGGGAGGTGGTTCCCAGCAAATTGTATGTTTTTCATAAACTCTGTAGACATTTCTGATGCACTTATCTGTCATTTAGTAAATATTCAATAAATAGTCTCCTCTTCCCTCCCAATTTGGTGATCTTGTCTAGGAATATTGCCATTGTGAATACCATAATTACTTTGAGTTCACAACAGATTTATAAACAGGTCATGTGTCAACTATGATGGGAGGGGCAAATGGGAGAGACAGATTGAGAAGTCTGTGGTCAGGCAACCCCAAACCCTGGGCACAAGGATGAAAGCTACAGTTTCCAGCCAACAATTTTATCGTTTTCCTTACACATCTTTGGGAAACTAAATAATTGACCCCCAACATTGGCTTTAAACGGACTCTTATTGGGTAAGGTCAAAAGTGTGATTACTTGAAAATTGCTCAGCAGGTGGGGAAGGTACTTGATTTTAAGTGTCTAAATCAGGTTTTTGCTATTACTGCTCTCAGCAGGAGAAGAGGCAGAAAAATCAATAGTCTTGTTTAAGCTGTAAAATCACACTTCATGTTATCTCACAAGGCCTTTAAGTGCTAGAGAGAAGCTTTGACCTTTACTGTTACAAAGGCTGTCACAATTTGTAAGTTTATGGTGAGTTCATTGAACTCTGTGTTGTCTGGCATCTGCATGGCATGAGACTTGGAATCTTTTTGATACCTTGAGAATAGTACAGGTGGGCAGAAAACCAAAACCCAACTCCAGACCATCTCTCCCTTTTTCCTCTTGAGAGTGAACCTGAACTGGGAGAACTGAATTGAAAGTTAGACAAGAGAGCTGGACATATTGTCTAAGGAGAGGGCGGGCAGGAGAGGGCTGTTCCTGAGCAGCTCTGTTGTAATTAAAGTTACTGTTGATCTTAAGTTTCCAGAGGAGCATAGAGCTTTAAGGAGGTGGGCTGAATGATTGATATTATCATCAATTTTATTATTTAAATACCCATTCCCTACCAAATTCAGTAAAAGGTGATTCTTATGTAACCCACCAGTTAAGATTGCCCAGGTTTGGGCTGGGAATGTAGCTCAGCTTACATCTCAGCTAGGTTTGAATCGCAGCTCCATCATTTATATCAGTTATAAACACCAGAAGATGCTTCTGGAAGACTTGACTAACAGTAGCTTAACTAGGCATATGGGGGGGAATATATATATATATTCCCCCCCACACATTAAAAGAAGTCTAGGGGCTGGGGTTGTGACTCAGCGGTAGAGTGCTTGCCTAGCACATTCGAGGCCCTGGGTTTGATCCTTAGCACCATATATAAATAAATAAATTAAATAAAGGTATTTAAAAAAAAGAGTGGATGGGCTGGGCTGTAGCTCAGTGATGGGGCGCTTGCCTGGCATGTGTGAGGCACTGGGTTCGATTCTCAGCACCACATATAAATAAAATAAAGGTACATTGACAACTAAAAAATTAGAAAAAAAAAAGTCTGACGTCAGTAGCAGGTGGCATTGATTTATTAGATAAGTGATTTCAAGATCCCCATGACTCTTGTGGTCTTTGTTGATCTAAGATGGTTGCTATGGCTCTAGGAATTGTGTCTATGATTAAGGTTGGAAAAAAGGGATATAGGAAACATCAGTAATGTGTATTTTTTTTTGTTATTTTATTTTTAGATTTTATTTATTTATTTATTTATACGTAGTGCTAAGGATCGAATCCAGTGCTCCACACATGCTAGATGAACGCTCTACCACTGAGCTACAACTGCAGCCCCCAGTAATGTGTATTATTTTACCAGGAAAGCAAAGACTTTCCCAAATTTCCTTTTGTAGACATTTTTTGAACATATCGTTAGACAGAACTAGACCACATGGTTATTATAAGGTGTTAGGAAACCTGGGAAATGAGTAGTGTCCACCCCCACCAAGGGCAGAGGGGGTTGGGAAGGAGTATTCAGCGAGCCAGCCCATTGTATCTACCACAGTGACCTCTAGGTTTTAATAGTAAAACCTACTATTTATTATTTATTATTCTAAATAGTAGAACCTACCTCATGAAGGTATTGTGATGATTAAATGATATTAACATAAAGGGCTTCCTTAGCATAGATAATATCAGCATTATAATTATCTCAACTCTGCAAAGTAATTATTACCCATTTTACATAAGAAGTATGAACTGGGAAGATTCAGTGGTAGTATGTCACACATATTTTCCACCTGCTTCCTTAGGATGTCAACAGTGAGTTGACAGTCTATAGGAACAATAGTGCTTTAAATTTGTAGGACCCAATGAAAGTTTTTGCTACATTTTTACATACACATAGCATGTGCAAAGCCCTGGGTTCAAAACATGTCTGTGCACGCGTACACAGTAGCTGAAGCTCAGTGAGTAGAAATAACTTTACTAAATTCATATTTTGAAGTAGCAAAACTGGGGTTACAGCCTATATCTGAATTATAATCCATGCTACTTTTTTCTGCACTAGAAGTTGAATAAGCACAGAAATAAATTTTCATTAGTTGGTGTGTCTGTCTTTGCCAGACGTAGGGCTTCAGTTAAGCCTTGTTAATTAGGGAACAAGAGAGACCAAAAAAGCATAGGTATGGGTGATGAGAGCCCAAGCAGAAGCCCCCACCTGGAGCATATAAAGGCAATCACAAATTAGGGGGTCATCCTTGAACTGACCCTAGATCCACAAAATAGAGGGATGACTATTTGAGAAAAATGGAAATGTGTGTGTGTGTATTTTTTTTTTTTTTTTTTTTTGAGAGAGGGTCTCACTGTGTTGCCCACTCTTGCCTCAAACTCCCAGGTTCTAGTAATCCTTCTACCTAGCCTCCCAACTAGCTGGGATTCCAGGGAGTGCTACTGCACCTGACTGTAATTTTTTTTTTTGGGGGGGGGGGGGGGTGCAGGGAGTACCAGGGATTGAACTCAGGGGCACTCAACCCCTGGGCCACATCCCCAGCCCTATTTTGTATTTTATTTAGAGACAGAGTCTCATTGAGTTGCTTAGTACCTCACTTTTGCTGAGTCTGGCTTTGAACTCTCAATTCTCCTGCCTCAGTCTCCTGAGCTGCTGGGATTACAGGAATGAACCATCACGCCAGGCTCGCTGTAATTTGATAAGCACTATAAGAAAAAACAGTTATGATAGCCTGGAAGAACCTCTGATCTAACCTGGAGGGATGAAGGTCAAGGAAGACTTTTAGGAGAAAAGAAGTGAAGGGCAGAGGAAAGACTATGTATGCATAAGGACAGCCTGAACAACAACATGGATATAGAACAGGACTGCGAAGAATTGTTAGGAAAGTTCCGTGTTTGATGTTGGTAAAGTGTAAAAAGCCAGGCCAGGCTTGGCAAGGGAAGTAAGCCATTTAGATGGATAGGAGGCAGATGTGGAGGATCCTTATGCTATGCTAAAAAGTTTAGGGCAGTGGGGTGCCATCAGAGTGTTTTAGGCATGATGTATAGATTGGCATGTTTAAAAATGATCTCCCTAAATGCAGTGAGGTGGATGGATTGGAGGGAGTGGGGGGAGAGAAATGGAGATCAGAAGACCAGTTAGGTTTTTAAAATGGTTTAGTCAGGAGACCTGAGTTAGAGGTGGTGTCTGGGATGAAAAGGAGAATAGATTTGAGTCATTGTTAGAGAGAAAGATATCTGACATACAGTAGACATTCAGCATTTGTGGAATATACATAAGAGCTTGATGTTGGATTTGGGGAGTGAGAAAGGGGAGGAACCTGGACTTATCCCAAGCTCTCTCTGCTATAAGTGACAGATAGCTTGCTGTGCCATCACTGAGTTCTCAATAATACTGAGACCAGTGAGTGTTTCAGGGAGCTTTCCTTTTAGATATTTCTCAGATAATTGTCTCATAACTTTTCCCCTAGAACTGGACATTTCTAAACTTAACATATCTTGGTAATTATGGGGCAAGATAATGTTATTTCCATTTTACAGATTAGAAACTTACGTGCTGAGTAGTTAAGTAGTTTGCCTGGTATCACCCAACTGCTCAGAGTAAGAAAATATTCTTCCTCCACAGCATGTTGCCTTTGTGCAATACTTGGACTTTCTGTTGTAATTTCAACTGATTATAGGCCATAATAAACCAAGCAATAAAATTCGGAAGATTGATCTAATTACTCAGCTGTTAAGATAAGGCCATGAGTTAATCGTAATTCAATGCACCTTCTAATTCAATCCAACAGAGTGCACAGTATCATTCGCATTATACGAAGAAAGTTCTGCTGATGCCTCATTAATGTTAAAAGAAAGAAAACCTAAAATAACTCACAGAAATATTCAGATATTCCCCTACCCCCATTTTCTTTTTTCAGATCTGATTTAATTCTTATATGTCATTTAAGTAACCATGAGAAAATTATGAAATCTCTCAGGGCCACAGTTTTTCACCTGTAAAAAATATTGGATGGGATGGGGATAGAACTCAGTTGGTAGAGAGCTTGCCTCACATGCACAAGTCCCTGGGTTCAATCCCCAGCACCACAAAAAAAAAAAAAAAAAAAAAAATATATATATATATATATATATATATATATATATATATATATATATGAGATGTTCATTTAAGAGTAATTATTGTTATTGTTTTGCAGACAAGAAAACAGATTTAGAATTCAATAAGGAGCATAAGGATCTTACCTATGTCCATATAGTAATTTAATGATAGCTCTAACACCTGTCCCCTGCCCTCCCCCCAAAAAAAGTGTTGAAGTGGTGTTTTCTGAGGGTCTTTCACTTAAGACATATTTCATGTTTCATTTTATTTGAAAACCCCATTCTGGTTTGGATGTCACACATATTTTCCACCTGCTTCCTTAGGATGTCAACAATGAGTTGAGAGTCTATAGGAACAATAGTGCTTTAAATTTGTAGAACCCAATGAAAATTTTTGCTACATTTTTACATACACCTGGAAATCTGGGTATTTGGATTATAGTCCTGACTCTTTCTGAAGGATGAGTAGCAGTTATTTGGAACATATGAAAGAAATGTCTAACAATAGGAAATTAATTGAACCTACCTAAGTGTCCAATAACACAGTTATTTTATGGTTTCTCTTGTTGTTTTTCCTCACTTCCAAAACAAGTATGTTCATGTTAGTGTAGGGCTGGGGTTGTGGCTCAGTGGTAGAGTAAGTGCTTGCCTAGCACACGGGAAGCACTGGGTTCAAACCTCAGCACCACATAAAAGTGAAATAAAGATATTGTGTCCACCTACAACTAAGAAATAAATATTTAAAAAAAAGAAAAATCAAAGTGTTGACAAATGAGAAGAACATAAAAAACGCCCATAATTCCCCTGATCTGGAAACAATCACTATTCTTTGATATATCATTTTTCTAGTTCATTTTAAATGAACAGACAGACATTCTTTTTCAAGAAAAATGAGATTATATGTTGTGTACTGTTCTATAATTCATCTTAATTAGTTAATTAATTAATTTTGGTACTGGGAATTGAACTAAGTGGTGCTTTACCACTAAGCACCCAGTTCTATATATCCCCAGTTCTATACCATTTTCCATTTTGAGACAGGACCTTACTAAGGTCCACCTCAAGCTTGTGATCCTCTTGCCTCAGGCTCCTGAGTTGCTGAGTTTACAGGTATGGGCCACCACGTCCAGTGTTACCTTAATTTATTTGAATTCTGAATTGGATCATTTAAATTTATTTCAACTAATGTTCTATTGGTAGATGTTTTGGTTGCTTAAACTCACTATAAACCAAAAAGCACAAAATAGAAATAATAGACCAAGTTGAATTAGAAATAAAAATGCAAAGATGTGGGATGCTTTAATTTACTGGTTTTTTGTTTGTTTTTTTTAAGGGGAACAAAAATGCTTTAAAATGTCCAGAAAGGATTGGGAGTATAGTTTGGTGATAGAGGACATGAGTCCCTGGATTAAAGCCCCAGCACAATGCCCAAAAGATTATAATCATACAACAATACCCCCCCAACGCGCACACACACACACACACACACACACTTATATTCAGTGTTTCTACAAAAAACTAAGCTGACTTGTAGCTTGCTTTTGTCTAGCCAAACAGTAAAAGGCCTGACTATCTGAACCATGCGAGGGTAAGGAAAAGGTGGGAGATAAGGCACATGATTGAGGACTTGGAGGATTTTGATTAAATAGTGTTAAAATCCATGGGCCATTTCCAAAAAGGAGCTTTTAATGAAAAGATTATGGGTGGGGAGACTAACATTTAAGTACCTACCACTCTGTGCCAAGTATTTATGTGAGGTATTTTGTGTAAAGTGTTTAGAATTTCAAGTATTCTTTTGATTGTCTTACCTGTAGTATAGGACATCTCTGTGTTCCTAAGGATCAGGTAAAGGGATTTGTCTTAAGATTTCATATCTGAGTAAATGGTACAGCCAGCTGTTGAATCCTTATTTGCCTGCCTTAAGAGCCCCTGTTCGTTTCAGTGGACTGATGGCTCCTCTAGGAGGGCCAGAGAAGGAAACTCCTAAATTACAATAGGAATACTTGGATGGATCTTTACAAAGCATGTTCAAGGACTCCCCTGTCCACCTCCCCAGCCAATCCACATGCAGAAGGAAAAATGATACTGATGCTGACATGGAATTGGTAATAAAAAATAAATATTACAGATTGCATCTATCTTTTAAAATATCAAAACCCAGTGTTTTAATCAGCTTTTTCATTGCTTGTGACCAAAAGACCTGACAAGAACAACATAGAGGAGGAAAATTTTAATTGGGGCTCATGATTTCAGAGGTCTCAGTCCATCAGTGGCCTACTCCTTTGCCCTGGGCCCAAGATGAGGCAGAATAACATCATGGCAGAGAAAGCAGTTCAGTACTTGGCAACATGAAAGCAGAGAGAGAACTCATCTCACCAGGAGTTCAAAATATAAGCCCCCAAAGCATGTCCTCAGTGACCTAACTCCTCCAGCAATACCCTCCCTGCCTACAGTTACCACCCACTTAACTCTTATCAGTGGATTGATCCACAGATGAAGTTACAACTCTCTTAATCTAATCATCTCACCTCTGAGTGTCTTGCATTGTTACACATGAGTTTTTTGGGGTCACCACATATCCAAATCATAACATCCAGGCTCTGAAAGTTGAAGTGAGTTGCTCAAAGACACAGAGTTTGTAAATATGAGAGCTGGGATTTGAACCTAGGTCTGCCTATGAATGAAGTTTTTGCCGTTACATAACACTGTATAGTTTGACTTTGTTTTACTCCTGGACTCAGTGTGCACAATCCTAAGGGAGGGTCCATGGCCTGACCATAAGTTAACACACTATTTAAGGTGTTCTTGTCTTTAACTTGTAGTTGCTTCAGCCTCTCCAAAGCCAGAAGTCAGACAGAAATTCTCTTTTTCTTTCCTGTTCTCTCCCACAATTCTTTGAATTTCCCTCTGCCACAGCATTTACCCAAGGTTGGTATTACCCAAGGCTAATACCAGCTTATTTATGTGCTTGCTTGTCTCTCCCATTAGATATTCAATTTATGCACAGCGAGGATTGTATCTTTTCTTTTTACATTCACTGCAGTCCCCAACACACTTAAGTGTTTAAGTATTCTTCTAGTTAAATTGACCAAAGTTTTTTGTTTGTTTGTTTTGGGAACTTATTTTTTTATTTTATTTATTTATTTGTGTGTGTGTGGTGCTGAGGACTGAACCCAAGGCCTTGAGCATGCTAGGCAAGTGTTCTACCACTGAGCCACACCTCCAGCCCATGTTTTGTGTACTTGACTCACTGATGAAGGCAATGATGCAGGTGTTAACATTTAATATATACACAATTTTAAAAACATGGATTTTTGGCTTCCAGCCAAGAATTAATTCCCGCACTGGGGTATAGACTTCAGGATACTAAAATGAGTATGAAAGTGAGTATTAACAAATATCATCATAAATGAAAGTGTATTTAGATCTATTCCCTAATTTTCTTCATTTTTTAAGGAGAAGAAAAGTCTTCTATTTAAAAAAAAAAAAAAAGGGAATTTCCTTTGGATCCTTCTACCTCCTCAAGCTATCATCACTTCTCCTTTCCTTTATTGTCGGCATCTTTACTCACTCTTCAGCACACCCTATTGTTCTGGTGCCTTCATTCAATCTTCCCTGTGTTGACTTTAAAGGCAGATGTTGTCAGACTGTATTAAAAAATCAAGATCCAGGGGCTGGGGCTGTGGCACAGTGGCAGAGCTTCTGCCTTGCACATGTGAGGCATTGGGTTCAATCCTCAGCACCACATAAAAATAAATAAACAAAATAAAGATATTGTGTCCATTTATAACTAAAAAATATTTTTAAAAAATCAAGATCTATTTTGCACAATTACAATGCACCAATTAAAAATTTTTGGAAAAAATAAATAAAAAATTAAAATACATGAAAAAAGAAACCAAGATCCATCTCTTTGCTGTCCACAGGAGACACACGGTAGATTCAAAGCTAGAGATTATTTGAAAGTAAAAGGATGGGGAAAAAAATCATGTAAACAGCAACCATTAGAAAGCTAGAGTAGTTATGTCAAACCAAATGGGCTTTAAAACAACAACAAAAATGTTGCTAGAAATAAAGAGGGATACTTTATAATGAGAAAAGAGTCAATTGAAGATACAACAATTACAAACATATGCACCTAACAATAGGGCCCCCAAATACATGAGAAAAAACTGACAGAAATGAAGCATGAAAGAGACAATTCAGTAATGATAGTTGGAAACTCCATTACCTTCACTTTCAATAATAGATAGGGTTAGGTAGAAGATCAGTGAAGGGGCTGGGGATGTGGCTCAAGCGGTAGCACGCTCGCCTGGCATACGTGAGCCCTGGGTTCGACCCTCAGCACCACATACAAATAAAGATGTTATGTCCGCCGAAAACTAAAAAATAAATACTAAAAAATTCTCTCTCTCTCTCTTTCTCACTCACTCTCACTCTCTCTTAAAAAAAAATCAGTGAAGAAATAGAAGACTTGAACATTGTACACCTAATAGACATCAGTAAAATACTCTAATAACAGAATATAATTCTTAAGAAAGCATGGAATAATCTCCAGGATAGACCATATGCTAGGCTAATAAACAACTCTTGATACATTTAAAGGATTGAACTTAAATAAAATATGTTCTTTGATGGAGAACAGTGGAATGAAATTAGTAGTAACAGAATGAAATTTGATAAATTTGTAATTATGTGAAAATGAAACAAAACACTCCAGTGAGTCAAAAAACAAATCACAAAAGAAATTAGGAAATATTTTGAGGTGAATGAAATATAACACCAAAACAAATAGGATGCAGCTAAGCAGTACTTGGGAAAAGGAAATATATAGCTGTAGATTCGTACTTTAAAAAAGAATAACAGGCCAGGCGCCACCTGTAATCCTGTGTCTGAGGAGGCTGAGGCAGGAGGATTGTGAGTTCAAAACCAGCCTCAGCAAAAGTGAGGTGCTAAGCAACTCAGTGAGACCCTGTCTCTAAATAAAATACCAAATAGGGCTGGGGATGTGGCTCAGTAGTTGAGTACTCCTGAGTTCAATCCCCAGTTCCCCCTCCCCCCACAAAAAAAGAAACAAAGATGAATGGTCTCAACTTAATAACCTGACATTTCACCTTAATACATTGAAGGAAGAAAAGAACAAAGGAAACTTAAAGCAAGTAGAGGAAAGGAAATAAAGATTAGAGCAGAAGTCAGTGAAATAGAGAAAACAACAGAGAAAATCAGTAAAACAAAAACTGGTTTAATAGTATCAAAATTGAGGTGATCAAGACTGATCAAGAACAAGAGAGTAAATTCCCATTTGCTAAAATCAAGAATGATTTTATAATATATACTTATATATACTAGATACTTATCTTTATCAGATATATGATTTGCAAATATTTTATCTCAGGCCACAGCTTGTCTTTTTATCTTTTTCACATGGAATTTTGAAAAGTAAAAGTTTCTAGGTTTTTTTTTTCAGTTATAAAGAATGATACAGGGGACATTACTGCTGACTTTATGCAAATAAAAAGAAATATAAGGGAATACTATGAACTATTATATGCAACATATTAGAACATACAGGTACACTCATTCTATGAGGCCTATATAACCTTGATACTCAAACCAGATACAGATGTCACAGACAAGAAAACTATATGACCAATATGCTATTTGAATATAAATCCAAAAACCCCCAACAGAATACTAGGATTATTTCAGATCCTTCCTTCCCAACTGATCCAATTGCAGTGGTATCAACCTAAGACAGGAGGCTGACGCCTAAAGGTAAGAACCATATGTTGAATTGGACAAACCTAACAGGCACGGTCCCTAGCCACATTGCTTGTTGCTTAATTAAACAGAAGGGGGGAGATGCTAAGAGCCACAGCCAAGTAATATGATGCTTGGCATTTTTGGTTGAAAGGTGATGCCAGCAAGCCATTGAGATGATATGATTATGTTAAGATTTGCATTCATATGGATATTGGACTCCTGCTGTTCACCTCGGCCTGCTACAGGACTCCTGGAGAGTTCCCATTGGTTGGGGAAGTGCGATAGGAGGGAATTCCGGAAGAGGAACTTCCTCTTGGGATCTGGGAGAACGCCTTGGTGCGTCGGCAATCTTCCAGGGAGCTTATGGGGCATTGGCGGCAGTTTCAAAAAATAAAGTTTGTTCCTGCTTGAGTGGCTCGTGATTTTGTGCCCAGCCAGACTGTGGCACCCAACACTTAAAATTTTTGCTAGTCTGTTAAGTGTAAAATGATAACACATTCCATGTATTTGCATTTTGTTGATTACTGGTGTAGTTAAACATCTTTTTCTTTTCTCCTCCTTCTACCTAGTCAATTGAATTATTTCATCTGCAGATTGTCTGATTAGAGTCTATTGAATTAATTTCTCATTGACTAATGCAAGTTTTTAATTTTTAAGTTTGGACATTAATCCTGTATTGTACATCTTACAAATGTCTTTTCTCTCTGTGTACTTGTCTCTTAACTTTGTTTATGCATCTTTATTATGTAGAGCTTTATGTTTTGATGAGTTAAATTTATCATCCTTCTGTGATTCTTCTTTTAGTCTTATCTAAAAAATACTGTCTAAACTGGGTAAGGAGGCACACACATAACTGTCGTAAACCCAGTGACTCTGGAGGCTGACAGAAGGATCACAAGTTAGACAGACTAGCCTCAATAACTTAATGAGATGCTGTTTCAAAATAAAAGTATTTGGGGATGTAGCTCCATGGTAAAGTATACTGGGGTTCAATCCCTGTCCAAAAAAAAAGGAAGGAAGAAAGGAGAGAAGAAGGGAAAGAAGGAACAAAGGGAGGGAATGAGGGAGAAAGGAAGGATGGAAGAGTCTCTCTTATCTTAGGGTTTTCGAACCCTAGGGTCATACCAGTGTTTTCTTCTTTTTCTTTTAATAGTTTCAAAAATTCTATTTTATAGTAAAGTGTGTTTTTTTCTAGAATTGTAGAAGTGTGAGTTGGGGGTCTGATTTTAATTTTTTTTATATGGAAAGCAAGTGTCCCATATGTTTTATCGAATATGAACTAGATTCTCCCCTTTGCTGCATAATGGAATGAAAGAGTGAGTTGATCTGGAAGGGAAAGGGATTCATGGACCAAATCATCAGTTTGCAAAATCTTACTTTGCTTTTTAATCTGTATTTAGAAGATAAATGCACAGAGGACAGAGACCATTCAATCAACATAGGAAGTGTTGGGTACTTCCCAAGCGCCTTATAGATACAGTGGGGGAAAAGAAGAAGGAGAAGAGAAGCAGCAGCAGCATTCTTTTGAATAGGAGATTGAGACAGAATAGGCCATCTGCTTTCTATTAAAATCTCTTCCATTCCAGTAGATAAGAAGAATCTGGAGAGATACAGTGAGATTTGTTAAAGAATCTTTTCTCCCAGAGGAACAGCACACACACCTGGCCTTATGTACTTAAGAGCAATTATATTAGGAACATCTAAGCAGCCTGTTTTCCTTTTTTGTTGTTGTTGGTATTGTTTCTACACTAATGACATGCAAGTTAAGCCTGCCAAGGTTTTAGCAGCTCTTTCTGCTGGGACTTTCCTAGGTGAATGGCCTAGAGGTGGCTGCCCTTAACCTGGATAGGCTTTCCTTGAAGATGCAACACAGTGCAGGTGAGCACCAGGTGTCTCCCTTCTTGTTATCTCAGGGGAGTTACCTTGCCCTGAGAACAGTGCCTCTCTCACAGCTTTACAAAACCTTGGGGCACTCCAGTGCTAGACTTGGTGGGTGGGCCTTAAATCCAATATACAGGCTGCCTCAGAGTCAGGCCTGATGGGCAGGCCCAAAGGCAGCACTCCACAACTACCTCCTGCTTGGGCTGACCTACATTCTCACTAGTCTAGCACTCTCAGCGGCCAGGCTTCCTAGAGAATAAAAGGAATTCAGATTTAGGCATTTTTCTGATGCTAACAGATTCAAGGACCCATCTAATTTATTTTCTTCTATTGAAGAAGAGAGAGGCTGGAGTTGTGGTTCAATGGTACAGCTCTCGTAGCGAGGCCCTGGGTTCCATCCTCAGCACCACACATAAGCAAACAATCAAACAAATAAATAAATAAATAAGATAAAGGTATTGTGTCCAACTACAACTAAAAAAGAAAGAAGAGGGGAGGAGGAGCCTGTGTACTCTGTGTTAGAATGTTTTCCTTACTTTGTAGCTTCTCAGCCTATAGCACTAAAAATGGGGTTTTATCTATCAGGATCAAATTTTGTGGGTTCTGTCTCCTAAATATCTTTGCAGTTCCTTCCTCTTTATCCCATTGCTATTCTTTTAACTTTTTCTTTGGGCTACTGCAGTAATTTCTTATTAGGTCCCTCTGATCTTGCTCACTCTGAACCTCTTCCTACGCTGCTGCTCTAGTGGTTTTTGCAAAACACAAATCTGAACCACCCCACACACACACCCCCAGTTAAAAACCCTCCAGTGGTTTCCTTTTATTTACTAATAAATTCTGTCCTTTAGCCTGGCATTCAGTCCCTTCACAGTTTGCCCCTCAGTCTTCCTTTTTCCTTCATTTCCTTCTATTTTCCCCTATGTGTAATCATACTAAACTATTTACCATTTTCCTAATAAGGGAAGCATTTTCATACCTTCATGCATAGAATGAATATATATTTCTTTGTTCTCATCCCATACACCTCTGACAAGTTCTTCTCATTCATTGTTCAAGGCCAACTGAAATGTTTCTTCCTCAGAGAAGCTATTCCCAACTCTTCCAAATCTGTTTTTCATAATCTCCTTGGCATTCTGATTGTATATTTTATGTAATACCTATAGATTAATTTAAATGACCTAAGTTATTTCCCATTGGACTGTAAACTCATATGTATAGAAGGTACTTAACACCATGTTTGGCACAGAGAAAGCGTTTGCTATATGCTAACTATTATAATGATGATGAAGAAATCTGGATTAAGTCACTTTAGGCCTTCACTGACCACCATCATCAGAGTCTTATTATGTCAGTTCAATTATTATTATTTTTTTAATCAGGGGGAAACCATCAATGGAAGAATGAGCAAAGCAGGAAGAAAATTGAATTGTTTAAAGGAAAGGGGATTTGTATAGTAAAGTCTGATCAAAGGTGAACAATCAGGAGGGGGAAGCTCGAAGGAATTGGATATATTAGATTTGTACAAGAGAAAATTAAGGAAGAATAACTGATGTCTTCATATATCTGGAGGGCTGTCCTGAAGCAGAAGAAACTAGCATGTTCTGTGAGGGTAGAACTGGGACCAGTGACTGAGGAAGAAGATGTCAGATACAATTCCTCATGAGGCTGTTTTTTTTTTTTTTTCTCAAAGAGAAGAATTTCCAACCTCCAGTGCTCTCTAATATGAGCTTTGACTGACCGAAAAGATTCTGAACATACTTCTTTGTCTTACTGAGCCATTAGAAAGGGGTGCAGCAGCAGCTGTTGCCAGGCCTGTGGATCACTGTAAAGGATGGCAAATTAGACTTAGTCACCTCTTAATACTTCTTCCAATTCTAACTCAGTGTCTGTGTGTTACTTTCAATATCGTGAGCATGGCCTATATTAAGACACTGAGCAGGAAAAAAAATAGCTTTTTTTTTTTTTTTTCCTTTTAAACAGACCATATTTGTGTGGTTCGGAAGATGAAATAAAAAAATCTTGGCCAAGTTAATGGCAGCCAAATCTGGAGGTTACGTTGAATAGACTCATATTTTGAGAAGAGGTAAGGAAGTTGGTAGGAATAGACTAATTTGCTCTGGTCAGAGTTTTGTCTCCACTTTCTACTTACTTTGCAAGACATGTCTCAATGTTCTCATCTCTAAAATGGAAGTCCTAATGTATTTTATAGAGTTAGGGTGAAAATTAAATCAGATTAAAGACTTGCCTACCACAGTGCTCAGAATATAATATAGATTCCAAATTATATCCTTTCTTTTGCCCTCTTTTTAGTTGGAGAGAATAAAGACTTTTGTTTGTTTGGGGTCACTCTGACATTTGGAGAAGGGTGGTTTACTTTTTCATTGTGAGTGTCAGACCTAAAATGTCTTTATTCCTAAGTATCCCCTGCTCACAAAGGAGTAATCTTCTTTGTGTTACTGAGCCAGAGAGGTAGTCTTTCATTAGTCTTTTAATACTCTATTATTTTTAGCACCTAAAAATCAAGTAGTTTCAGAAATAGTTCTCTGATTTCTGCTGAGAGTAATTTCTAATTTCCATATTAATCAAAAAATAACTTTATATTTATTTAGTTTTAATCCCAGTAAGAACAAGAAAAGAGGATTAAATTGTATTGACATTTACAAAGAAATTAAAATGTACACATCAAGATCTCAGGAAACCCAATCACTACTATAGCCTTTGGACTGTAAAAGAGAAAATCTCGCTTGTATCCATTTATTTTCTTCCCTCTTGACCTTCAAAAAATATAAATACAGTCAAATACAGTGGTGTGTTTCTTTAATCTCAGTGGTTCAGGAGACCAAGGCAGGAGGAGCACAAGTTTGAGGCCAGCCTCAGCAGTTTAACAAGATCCTGTCTCAAAATAAAAGCTAGAAAGGGATTGGGATATAACTCAGTGGTAAAGCAGCCCTGGGTTAGTCCCTAATACTGCAAAAAAAAAAAAAAGAAAACACAGACAAACCCACAGAAGGGGTACATTTGTTTCCAAGGTCCCAGTTATAGTTATTTGGAAGGTGTGGAAAATGATTTTGGGGTACCTTTCCCAGTTTTACCACTGAAAAACTGGATAATCTTAGTCAAAAAGTTACTTCACCTCTGAGCTTATGTTTGCTTATCTACAAAATAGGAGAAATAATATTAGGGTTAATTTTAAGATCAAATGAAAAACAGGTGTGAAAAAATTTTTTTTGTATGAGCAATGGGTGAAATATACACATATGTTATTTCAATTCAGTATGCTTTACTACTGATGTACCTCAGCAGATGCAATCAATCTTGGGGACCTAGGGTCTGTAATGTACTACACTCACAGGGCTGAGACTGAGCCTGTAGGGGGAGAGCCTTTGGAGTGTGGTAAGAGGAGACTTTTAGCAAGGAATCCACAAATTAGCAAGCTTGACTGTTAGCTTACATTGTAGTGATGGGAGATGGACAGTGATCACATAAACAAGCATATATGATGTCAAGTTTTAGTACTACAAAAAAAAAAAAAAAGAAAGAAAGCAGATCAAAGAGCATAGAAAATGATGGAATGCTGTTTTAGAAAGAATGTAAGGTGACCTTTGAACAAAGTTCTAGGAACAGGGAGCACCAAACTTAAAGGCTCTGAATTGGAAAAGTGCTTGGTGCATTTGAGGAATGTCAAGGAGGCCATTGTGGCCAGAGAAGATTAGCAAGGAGGCAATAGGAGAGGAGGTTACACAGGTAGCAGGGACCCAGGTTGTTGAAAGAGATTTGGCTATCATTGTCATGTGGGCCACTTTGGGACTTAAAGAGAGGAGTTCTGTGACCTGACTTATTTTTAAAAATATATATTTAAGTTGTAGTTGGACACAATATTTTTATTTTATTTTTAAGTGGTGCTGAGGATCAAACCCAGGGCCTCGCACGGCTAGGCGAGCACTCTACCACTGAGCCACAATCCCAGCCCCATGACTTAATGTTTTAATAGGATCACTTTGGCTACTGTATGAAACAGACCATATGGGATCATCTAGGGGACCACCTATGAAGCTATTACAGTAATCTAGGTGGGTATTAATGATGATTTGAATTAGGATAGAAATTGTGTAGACAGTGAGATATGATCAGATTCTAAATATATTTTGAAAAAAAGGAGTTGAAAGGATTTGTTAATGGATTGGATATAGATGGGAAAGAAAGAATAGTCAAGAATGATTCTAAGACTTGCCTTGAGAGTTGGAAGAATGAATTACCATCTAATGCTATAGAGAAAACCATGGAGAACAAGTTTGGGAAGATAAGATGCAAACATTTATTCTGTAGTCTTTTATGTTTGAAATAATAATAGCTAACTTTCCTAAAAGGCTTAACTATGGGGGCTGGGGTTGTGTGCTTGCCTAGCATGTCTGAGGCACTGGGTTCAATTCTCAGCACCACATATAAATAAATAAAATAAAGGTCCATCAACAACTAATAAAAAATATTTTTTAAAAAAAGGCTTAACTATGTACTTGGCCCCAGCACTTTGGGTCTTAACTAGTTTAATACTTCTAGCAACGTATTGTATTATCTTGGATTTTTTATTTTTGTAGATATTGTGAATGGGATTGCTTTCTTAATTTCATTCTCAGCAAGTTAGCTACTGATATATAAAAGTACTACTTACTTTTGAATGCTGATTTTTGTATCCTGCTACTTTACTGAATTCATTTATCAGTTCTACCAGTCTTTTGGTTTTCTATTTATAGAGTCATGTCACCTGCATAGAGGGATAATTTGACTCCTCCCTTCTTGTTTAGATGCCTTTTATTTCTTTCTCTCCTAATTGCTCTGACTTGCAGTGCTGTATTGAATATAGCAACAAAAGTGGACATCCTTGTCTTGTCCCATATCTCAGAGAAACACTCTCAGCTTTTTCCTGTTTAGTATGGTATGGGCTATGGGTTTGTTTTATATGGCCTTTATTAAGAAGAGATGCATTATCTTCTGTAATTTGTTGAGTTTTTATTACAGATGTTTGATTTTATTGAATGCTTTTTATGGATCTATTGATAATCATGATTTTGTCTTTAATTTTGCTAATATGATTGACATGTTTGTTCATTTGCATTTGTTGAACTATCTTTGCATCACTTGATCATGGTATAAATCTTTTTTAGTTCCCCCTCTTTCAAGTTTTTTAAGTAGTCTGAAGTAGTTTTTGAAGTAGTTTCTGAAGTAGTTTTTGAAGTAGTTCTTTAAAAGTTTGGTATATTTTAGCAATGAAGCCATCCAGTCTTGAGCTTTGCTTTTTTGGGAGACTTTATTACTGGTTCAGTTTTATTACTTGTTACTGATTTGTTTATGTTTTCTACACCTTCATGGTTCAATTTTGGTAGCTTAGATATGTCCAGAAGTTTATCCGTTTCTTCTGGGTTTTCTAATCTGTTGGCATATATTTGTTCATAACAGACCTTAATGATTCTTTAACTCCTGAGATATCAGTCTTCTTTTTATCTCTGATTATATTTAGTTGCCTCCCCCATCTTTAGTCTAGCTAAATGTTCACTGATTTTCAAAAAAACAGCTCTTTGTTTTATTGATCTTTTGTAGGGTGAAAAATGAGGGTCTAGTTTAATTCTTCTACATAGGGATTTCAGTTTCCTCAGCACCACTAAAAGGCTGCCCTTTCTCCAATGTATGTTTTTGGTGCTTTTTTAGAAAATCAGTTGGCTATAGATGTATGAATTTATATCTGAGTTATGTATTCTGTTCCATTGGTCTATGTGTCAGTGTTATTTTTCTTTGGGGGAGGACACTAAGAATTGACCTAGGACCTCATACATGTGCTTTTATCACTGAGCTACACCCCCAGCTACTAGGTGTCTATTTTTATGCTAGTACCATGTTGTTTTGTTACTATAGCCTCGTAGTAGGTCTTAGGAGCCAGTATCATGTTGTTTCCAGCTTTGTTCTTTTTACTCAAGATTGCTTTAGCTGTTTGGGGTCTTTTATAGTTCCATGTGAATTCTAGAATGCAGTTTTCCGTTTCTTTGAAGAATGACACTGGTATTTTAATGGAGATTACATTAACTCTGTAAATCACTTTGACATTTTAACAATATTAATCAATTCTGAACATTCTAACAATATTAATTAATTCTTCCGATTCATGAACTTGGGAGGTCTCTTTATTTTTGCCTTTCTGTTTCTTTCATCACTATTTTGTAACTCTTATTGTAGAGGTCATTTACTGTCTTGGTTAAATTTATTCCTAGGCATTTTAGTTTTTCTGTAGATATTTAAAATTATTAGCCTCATTTTACAGATGGGAAAACTAAAGCACAGAGAGGTTAATTAATGTTATTGTTGGAATTCAAACCTAGGCAGTCTGGATCTAGAGCCCACACACAGTTTTTATTTATTCATTCATACATTTATTCATTCATTCATTTTTTGTATGAGGGATTGAGCTCAGAAGTGCTTAACCATTAAGCCACATCCCTAGCCCGTTTGATTTTTTATTTTGAGACTGGGTCTTGCTAAGTTGCTTAGGGCCTTACTAAGCTGCTGAGGCTGGCTTTGACTCTGTGATCCTCCTGCCTCAGCCTCCCAAGCCACTGGGATTATGGGTATGTGCCATTGCACTCAGCTCCACTCATTTTAAAAATTTTCTCCCTCCTGCCCTTCTTTTCCCTTTCTTTCCCTGCCCTGCCCTTCCCTTTCCTGAGCTCATTTGTATTAGGCAAGTGCTCAACTACTGACATACACTTCCAGCTATCAGGGGCCACTCTTTTTTTTGGTACCGGGATTGAATCAGGGGCTCTCAACACTGAGCCAAATCCCCAGCCATCTTTTGTGTTTTATTTAGAGACAGGGTCTCACTGAGTTGCTTAGCACCTCACTATTGCTGAGGCTGGCTTTGAACTTGCAATCCTGCTGTACTGCAAAGCCTTCATATCTAGCAAGCATCCAAGAAGAGATGTCAAGAAGGCAGTTAGATACTATATGAATCAGAAGTTCAGGCAAGAAGTATAGCAATATAAAAAGCCAAGTATAATTAGTGGACAGATGAAGTCAGAAAGGAAGGTTAGGGCAACTACCATAAAAGGAGACATGGTCACAAGAAGGCAAAATTTTAAGTTTAAGTCCTTGAAGACAAGGGGTTTGGTTAAAACATCAGTTCTACCTCTCAGAGCCAAGGAGGGCATAAGTAAAGCCAGTGGTGGATGACCTCAAAATGCTACTTTCTTTTTTTTTTTTTTTTAAAGATAGAGTGAGAGAGGGAGGGAGGGAGAGAGAGAGAGAGAATTTTTTTTTTAATATTTATTTTTTTTAGTTTTCGGCGGACACAACATCTTTGTTTGTATGTGGTGCTGAGGATTGAACCCGGGCCGCACGCATGCCAGGCGAGCACGCTACCGCTTGAGTCACATCCCCAGCCCTCAAAATGCTACTTTCATCTGGAATGCCCTTCTTTCTCTTTTGAATTTACATCCAGGGACACTTTGCCCAGGATAATTCCTAACAAACAATAGATCTAAATAATGGTGATTAATGAAAGTCTCTTCTCTGACCAGTCTATCCTTGTCATGGCACATTTTAGACTATATTCTAACTGTCCACTTATCTCTGCCCCCTCCCACAACTTTCTATCCTCTTATCTTTCTCCCTCATCAGTTGGTGACCATCTCAAAGCCAGAGACCCTGTTGAATTTGTTTCATTTGTTTTTAAACCACTCAGGCTAGGGTTATAGCTCAGAGCTAGAGTGCTTGTCTAGCATGCATAAGGCCCTGTGTTCAGTTTCCAGCATCACAAAACAAAAAACAAAAACCTTCACAAAACTCATGGAGAAAAAAGGGCTGGGTACGTAGCTCAGTGATAGAATGCTTGCCTAGTGTGAGAAACATGCTCATCTGCCCAAACCCAAACAAGGGGTTCAGAAACAGAAGGTACAGGGGGAAAAAAAACAAAACTAAAAACAAAACAATAACAACAACAACAAAAAAAAACAGGCTTTGATGGCAAAATCAGGTGTCTGGTTGAGCAGGCATACCCAGAATGGTTACGATTAGCATTTTATCCCCTAGTGTGCAAGGTCCTTTATTGCCATCTATCCTAGCTGGCGATCTAATGCTGGGTTCACAAAATCTGACTATTCCAATAACTTTAAAAAAAAGACAAAGAGGGGCTGGGGATGTGGCTCAAGCGGTAGCGCGCTTACCTGGCATGCGCGGGGCGCTGGGTTCGATCCTCAGCACCACATAAAAAATAAAAATAAAGATGTTTGTGTCCACCAAAAACTAAGAAATAAATATTAAAAACATTCTCTCTCTTAAAAAAAAAAAAAAAAAAAGACAAAGCATGCAAACACACAGAAGTACCTTTTCAAAATCCGTGATGGCTCTCTGACCTTAAGGGTCCGTGGAAAGAGAATGAGCACTGGAATTCTTTATTCTTATATGGGAGACACACAAGGGGAGGTTCCATGGAATATTCTCTCCCAAAAAGGGCAAAAGGGTAGGATTACTAAGGAACAGGTAAGTGTAACTCAATTCCAGCTAGTGATGCCTACTCCTGGAGCCACACCTTGTTATCCAGCTGGGGGTAACACCCAAGTTACTGCTGAGGGCAACAATTGTTCAGTGCCCCTGGGTATCAGGACTTAAAGGCGTGTGCATCCAGGGTAGCTCCTGACAGTCCTACCGCCCCCCCCCCCACACACACCCATTCCTCATTGGCTGAGTATTGTGAGGTACACAGTCTTCTCAAAAGTTGCCTAGGTTTTACTGTCTCCTATTGTGTTATTTAAAGAATAAATTTATACCTTAGCTGTTCCCATCTCCCTTTGTTCTCTTGTGGGGAGAAAGTCTTCTTGGATTGAGTACCTTTTGGCACATATACAAGCTCTTACTTTTTTACCTAAGTTATTATTTCTTTTTATTTTTGAGAGGTGGGTACCAGGATTAAACTCAGGTGTACTCAACCACTGAGCCACATCCCCAGCCTTATTTTATATTTTATTTAGAGATAAGGTCTCTCTGAGTTGCTTAGCACCTCGCTGTTGCTGAGGCGGCTTTGAACCCACAATCCTCCTGTCCCAGACTCCCCAGCCGCTGGGATTTCAGGTGTATACCACCACTCCTGGCCTAAGTTATTATTTCTTAACAGATCTCTATCTCTGTGGGTCAGACAGACTCCTTTTCCCACCTCCTGTTTTGTCAAGGGGCTGTTTAGGTACATGGATTTTGGATCTGTCACAGTCATTGACTGGTGCTGTTGTGAGTTAACTGCTTGAAACTTTCCATTCTGCTCTATTTCCCCTCCAGCTGCCTTTCCTTTCTTATGTCCTAATTTTACATATAAGGCTAAATATTGTATTCTGAAAATGGACCACTGGACTTTCTCACACCTACCATGCATGAGGCCCTGAGTTCAATCCCCAGCACACACACACACACACAGCCACTCATCATTGCAGAAAACAACCCCTTGATAATCTCTTCATTGAGTACCTATACCTATTCTTTGCCTTATCTGTGCTTGGCATTAAAGATGCAGATATCATCATCAGTAGAAGAAGCAGGATGAAAAATATCAGTTGAGACAAGGAAATGAAATAAACAAAATGAAAACCAGAAAAGAGTAGGGAAGGAACCCAATTTATCTGTGATTTCCTTTTTGGACAAAGTTGATAGTAGGGAAAGGATATTCCCTGCTGGCCATGCAGGCTGTCAGCCACCCAGCATTTGAGAAGCTTGGAGCTTACTGTCCAGGCTGAGAGGAGTGGTGAGTTGGTGAGCTGAGTGGGAAGTGGGAAGGGGGACTGACCAAGAGGTATTGTATACAAGCAAATGAGGCATAGCTGTGCCTTTAAGGAGCTTACAGTTTGGGGAGAGGGGAATGAAAACAAGGCTTTGAAGTGTACAGTGTAATAATTATAGTGTGAAGTACAATGTGTTAAGGCAACTATGTATCTTCAAATTTTTCTGTTCTAAAAAGTAGAAGCTACAGGTAGTCAGACTTTAGTGCAGTATGAGAAGGCATTTTTGGACAGAGTGGTCTCACAGTGGAGTAGGGGATCTTAGGAAAGGAAGGCCTTTACTGTTAGTAAAGACGTAAGTTTGGGATAAATGATTTCATTGAGGTTATTGTAATGGAAGCACTAATTCCTCCTAATACAAGATTGGGCTAAAGGGATTTTAAGATGCCTTCTAACCACAGCAGTCTGTGATCCTAAAAGTCCCTTCCCTTTTCTGGGCCTATGAACGTCACCCATAAAATGAAGAAGAGTCAACAAAATAAAACCCCCTACAGTGCTGCCATTCTATGTGAATTAAAAATAATTCTACTTGGAAACATTTAAGGAAGATCCTATAATTGCCCCTGAAGTAAATAGCATATGAGGTGACAGAATAGTGATTACCCACGCTGCAGTCTCTCACTTGAAGCTGAGTATAGATTCCATCCATAAGACTGATCACTTAGCTTTCCAGCTTAGACCCTGACTTTCTTCTCCAGAGTGACATACCTCCTGATTGCTAATTAAATGACAAGTTGGTTACTTCAGTTCCAAAATCAGAAATGATCAAAGATGAATTCAGAAGTGCATTTTCTTTGGAGTTGGAAAAGATTTAGGGAACAGCATATTAACAAAGATATATTATTAAAGCTCCAATATTTACAAATCCCAAAGAAGCTTTTAGGGATTTAGGGATTTAATCTTTGACTTTTAAAACCAGCTTTTCATTGTCAGTCAAAATACCAAAGAGCATTTAAAAACTGCAGGGAGTAAGTAGTGAGACAGGCACTTTTACACTGCTAGTGTAAGTTCAAATTGATAGTTTTTCTAGAAAGCAGTGCAGCAAAGTATTTGAAGACTTAGCCTGTCACTTCTCATCAGCTGCACTGCCGCTGTCCTGGTCTGAGCCCCACCATCTAGTGCCAGGAGTTTGCAGTAGCTCCCTGCTGGTCTCCATGCTTCTCTGTCCTTGCCCCCTTGTACTCTCTTTTCAGCACAACCATCAGAGTGACCCTTTTCACATAAGTCAGATCATGTTATTCTATTCAAAACCCTGTGACAGATTCTCATTTCACTTAGAATAAAAGTTGTAGTCCTTATAGTAGCCTGTAAGGCCATACATGAACTGAATAGCTCTTTATCTTTCTTACTCCCTCGGCTACTACTACTGTATCCCTTATTTGTTCCTCTGCTGTGTCCCTTATGCTCCCCAACTTCAGCCCTTTGCATTGATTGTTTTCTTTGTCTGGAATGCTTCGGCTTTTTGTTTGATTAACCATATCATTTCCCTCAAATTTGTGGAAATCTTACCTTCTCAGTGTCTTACCCTGATTATCCTATTTAATATTGCAGTGCTCTCAACCTAGACAGTGGCAATTCTGGTGTTTTTTCATCCTCCCTTTTTTTTTCTCCCATAGCAGTTGCTAATGAAGTGACACATTGATTATCTAAATTCGAAAATCAGAAAATGATTGAAGATGAATTCAGAAATGAATTCTCAAGGGCAGAGGTCTTTAGTTTTGTTCCCTAAACCAGTGTCTGGTACAGAATTGATAATCAAATATTTGTTCAATGGATGAATTATAAAAATAGCCTTAGGAATCTCACTTCTAGTACTAATATTTTTCTAAGCTTAAGATTAGCTTTAGGGGCTGGGGATGTGGCTCAAGTGGTAGTGCACCTGCCTGGCATGTGTGCGGCCCGGGTTCGATCCTCAGCACCACATACAAACAAAGATGTTGTGTCCGTCGAGAACTAAAAAATATTAAAAAAAAAAAAAATTCTCTCTCTCTCTCTTTAAAAAAAAAAAAAAAAGATTAGCTTTAATTTATTATTATTATTTTAATTGTACAAATTTAGGGATACAATGTGATAATTTAAACACATATCAGTATGCAAAGATCATATCAGATTAGTTAACATTTACATTTCATTAAGCATTTAAAATTCTTTTTTAATTAACACATAATAATTGTACATATTTATGAGGTATATGTGATATTTTAGTACATCTATACAATATGTACTGAACAAATGTGATAACTAATATTTCCATCTTATCATTACTTGGATTTGGAGACTTATGAAGAGATTACTTGTTTTGCGGTATGAGATGGAAGTCAGAGCTTCTCTAATTCTAGGTAAGGGCTCTTAGCACTGAGCCCTGCCTATGAAGAGATTCGGGTTTCTTGTATGGGAGGGTACTAGGGATTTAACCTAAGGGCTGATTTAACCTAAACACTGAGTTGCATCCCCAGCCCTTTTTATTTTTTATTTAGAAAACAGGTTTCACTGAGTTACTTAGGGCCTCACTGAGCTGCTGAGATGGGCTTTGAACTCTCCATCCTCTTGCCTTAGTTTCTGAGCCTCTGGGATTATAGGCGTGCACCACTGTGCCTGGCTTCTATGAAGAGATTTCATAAGATGATTCTTGGAAACTCTCTGTAGTGGCTACAATATTCATTTAATATGTCTGTTGATAGATAAGGACATTTAATTTGCTTCTAGACCTAATTTTTAAAGAAATAGAGTTGCAGCCAAAGGTTTATTTAGTTTACTTGATGTTGTTAGCTATAATAAAAATGAAAATTTTCAAACAACCTAAACATCTAAAAGCAGGGTAATGGTTAAGTGATTTGATATATCTGTGTAATGGAATAGTATAAAGATATTAAAAATAAAGTTTTTGAATAATATGTGATTATGTGGGAAATGTTTATGTTTAAATGAAATAGTTATAAAACTATATATACCTCTACCTCATACCATACACAAAAATTAACTCAAAAGCCCCCAAATTATAAAACTCTTAGAAGAAAACCAACATCTTCATGGCCTTGGTTTTAGCAATAGATTCTTGGATATGATACAAAAGCATAAGTAGCAAAAAAAGAAGTAGATAATTGGACTTTAAAAATTGCATTGAAAGGATTATCAAGTGAAAACCCACAGAGTTGGAGAAAATATTTGCAAATTATTTATTTGGTAATGGCTCAATATTCAGAATATATAAAGAACTCCTACATTGTGTGACAGCAAAAAGATGACCCAGTTACAAAAATGGGCAAATGATTTGGGTAGACATTTCTCCAGAGAAGATATACAAGCCAGGCCCAGTGGCATACACCTGTAATCCCAGCAGCTCAGGAAGCTGAGGCAGGAGGATCAGAAGCTCAGTTCAGCCTCAGCAATTTAGTGAGACCCTGTCTCAAAATAAAAAGGGCTGGGAATGTGGCTCAGTGGTTGAGGACCCCTGGGTTCAATCCCTGGTTAAAAAAAAGGAAGATGTATACATGGCCAACAAGCACATAAAAAGGTGTTCAACATCATTAATTATTAGGGAAATATAAATCAAAATTATGAGATACCACTTCACACTAACTGTAAAAGCTATAATTAAAAAAAAAAAAAAAAAGCATTGGTGAGGATGGGGAGAAATTGTAGAGATAGGAAGTGAATTAGAGATTACCAGGGTAGGGGTTGTGGGGAGTGGGAAATTATTATTAACAGACACAGAGGTTTTATGTGGGATGATACTGATGATAGTTGCACAACATTGTGAATGTAATTAATGTCACTGAATTGTACATGTAAATGGTTAAAATTCCAAATTTTATATTTACTTTGCCACAATGGAAGTTTTTTAAAAAAAATAAAAAACAGAACTGTATATGATATGCTATGATGAGCTGGCATTGGTGTACATGATCTTGAGTGCTGACTGTGAGCATTTCTTCCCAACTACTCATTTAAGTGATATTGGTAGCTTGAAATTGGCCACAGTGAGATAATTTACATCATGGCAATTGGCGTATGCTAGAAAAGCACCCCACTCCTAACGTCTTCAAGCCAATTGTTAAATACTTGCCAGTACACCACTGAATATATGTGTATAAAATCCATAGAAAGCTATCTAGAAAAAAGTAGATGCCCAACTGTTAATGTGGTTACCTCTCAGAGCAGTTTTGTGGCAGAAAGTGAAAGTAAGCATACACGTTTTATCATAAGCTCTTTTAATTTTTTTCTACTTTTTTTACAGTGAAAATGCAGGCATATTTTATGTATTGCTTTTTAAAAGTGGGCCCAAAAATCTGCATTTATTGGAGTTATGGTGTTAATGACTTTTCTCTTGAGAGTCTGAAAGCTCTGTGAAATGGCCTGTGAAGAAAATGAAAGCTAAGCCTGTAACTTGAATTTGTTTCCTTAGAAGTCTTCTTTGTTGTTAGTGTTGTTGTTTTCCTTGCCTAAGTAAGACTTTTCTTGTCTTTATGTAGGTTACCCTACAGCCTACCCGGCAGCGGCCCCTGCCTACAATCCCAGCCTGTACCCAACCAATAGCCCCAGTTATGCTCCAGGTAAACAGAGTGGGGGCATCAGTGGTGAATGGGGTGGGAGGTGTGGGAAAACAAACCCACTTGCTGGCCTTTCCCTGTCCTTAATTGCTCTGGGCTCAGCCTATCCTGGTTTGAATCTGTGGGAGTCCATACCTTCTGGGAACTGAGGCAGATCAGCCTCAGGGTGGGGGTTGGAAGTAAAATCTTCCTCATTCTCCTTGGGTCTTAAGCTTGGCTTGTTTCTCCTGTATTAGAATGTATGAGACATGCATCCTTCTTACAGAACCCTTTCTACTCTCCCAAGCAAGATCCAAATCCATTCTTTGCTCAGTTTCCCCTGAGGCTGTCGCTGGGAAACACATGAACATGTACACACACACACACACACACACACACACACACACACACAGCCAAATACAGGGGTATAGATTTGGAAGAGAGTAAGAGACTTGCCATCAGAGGGTAAAAAAGTGGTTTTCAAGCTTAGAAAAGCTACTTGTTTTTCAAAAACAATAAATGTCCAATACTTCTTGGATAGAGGTTAAAGTGGATATGAAAATATTAAAAGGGTTTATTCTAATTTGGGCAGATGCATTGCAGAGATCTTACACTGATCGTAACCCCTTGCTCAGCCAATGCTTAAACACTCAAGAGCAGGAAAATTGGGCATGGTGTCCTAACTACTCAGGCGGCTGAGGTAGGAGGATTGCAAGTTTGAGGCCAGCCTAGACAATTATCAAGACCCTTTCTCAAAATAAAAAATAAAAGGACTGGGGGTGTGGCTCAGTGGTAGAGCACTTGCCTAGCATGCATGAAGCCCTTTAGATTGCTAGAACTGGGGTAAGAAAAAGAGCAGGAGAATGTATAGGTTCTGTGGTTAGAAAATCCTGGGTTAAAATCCAGATTACCCAACTCATTCATTAAAGCCTTGGGCAGTTACCTCACCTCTCTGAGATTCAAATGTAACTACTTACCTCAGGGTTTAAGTTGTTTTATGGAAACTCTTCTTCATTTATTCAGCAAGTATTTATTCGTTGACTGTCCTCCATACTGGGATAGAAAAATTAAAACATGATATCTTTCCCTGAAGTAGCTTATAGTCCATTTTGGAGCCTAACATGTAGACAAATTCATTGCAGTACAATACAGTAAATATTATAAAAGGAATACATATTAAAAGAGAAGAGGGAACCACAGTCTGCCTGGGGGTAAGAGTATAGAAGAATAGAGACTTGAGGGAGAAATAGAAAGTCTCCCCCACTCCCAACTGCTGGGGATTGGACACAGAGCCTCATGCATTCTAGGAAAGTACTATACCACTGAGCCACATCCCCAGCCCTAGGAGGAGTACTTTTAATCACACAAAGGAGGACTGGGCAGTCCAGGCAGAGCAAGCTTGGTAAAGACATGGAAATGTGGGAACATGACACTATTAGAGACTTAGAAGTGAATAGGAATAGTTGAAGCATGGGCCAGGGTGGGAGGTGGTGATGAATCTTAACTAAAGATGTGAAAAGGTGATTTGGAAAGGCCTTGAATATCCTAACATCCCATTTTCTTGTTTAGTGATATTATTATGGAATTTAAAAGCTTGAAAAGATTCCAGAGGTTTCTCCAGTTAAGCCTCTTCTCTTGACCACAGAAACCCAGAAACAGTGTTTAGTTCCACATTATCCAGTGAATCAGCAACAACTTATGAACTAGAACCCTTGGCAGATTTCCTGTCTCTCAGTCCCATGCTTTTTTGTACTAAACCAGTATTCTTTCTACTGTCATTCCCCTTTGTGTGTATGTGTATATGGTATTAGGAATTGAACCAGGACCTCATACAAGCTCTGTAGCGCTGAGCTGCATCCCCAGTCCCCTCATTCCCATTCTTCTGGGATATTTAAAGCAGAAATGAATGTGGGCTATATTTGAAGATCTCTGTTTGAGCCCTGGAATCATATCCTTACCATACCCCCCACCTCATCTCTCTCTCTCACACACACACACACACATCATGAAGTTATCAGATAGAACCCTCTTTTTTTTTTTTCTGCAAACAAGAGCTATTTTATGCATATGACTAATGATAACCCCTAAAGTGCTTACATAAATGTGACATTACACAGATATTCATTTTGGCCCTATTATGCCTGAGGCAGTCAGGAAGACACTGTAGGTAATTCAAACTTGAAGAAGCTGCTGTCACTGCCTTAAGAGCTTATAAGGGAAGTGGTGATACATGGACCAAAATCTACATCTCAGCATTGATTTTCTGTTTTCTTTTAATCAATAAAATATATTTCCCAAAAAATCTATAATAGGAGGCAGAGCAACAATAAAAGCTGCAGAAATTCTCTCTGAAAAAAATAATGAAATTTGGTAAGTTTTATCTTTAAAAACTATGGTAGCTTTGGTTATTAAATCTATCACAATAGGTAAGTGATTTAAATCTTCATGAGATCTGTGAGTCGGCTTTGTAAACTAGTCTAAAGCAAAGTGAAACAAGTTGTAGCAGAAGCTGAGGTAGGAATGAGGAATATTGATTGTCTTGATAGTCAGGAGGCCACCAATGACCTCACTGGCAGCAGTCAGGTAGGTGGTGAGACTGGAAACCAGACTACGGTGAACCAGGGAGGAGAGAAGTAGATTAAGCAGGTGGAGGCCATGCTTACGAGAAGCTTGGCTACCAGGGAAAGCCAAATAAAATGGCATTGACTATAAAGGGTGCTTGGGGTTGAGAAAGTTTTGGGAGTATAGGCATGATTAAGCACTGATGGGAGGAGCAAGTGGAGGGGACAAGTCAGATATGCGGGAGAAGCAGTGCCACACAGCTAGGCCTGCACAGAGGCTGCATTGGGGGTGGGAAATCGAGAATTCAGTTCTCTTCCTAGTTTGGGGGAATTGAGTGGCAGGGGGAAGTGGGATACCTCACACAGGAGGGCAGTTCTTCCTTTCAGATCATAGGAAAAGTCACAGGGGATGTGTTTAGAATCAATTGCCCAGTGGAAAGTGGAGACTTCTGATTTAATGGCCTTGATTTGCTGACACAGAGGTGATGAGGGATAGAGGAAAAATAAATGTCAAAGTGTAAGAGCCTCACATGAAACAGTGGGAATGGAAACTACTAAACGATAGCACAGAGCAGGGTAACACTGGAGGCTGAGTGAGGTGGAGGCAAGGAATTGGTCCAGGCTCTAATTCCCAGCAGTGGGCTCTTTTCAGCACTTCTGGTGAAAGATTATAAGATTGTTTGGCAAGAAAGAGGAAAGACAAGGAATAAATAGCTATTATTTATTGAAGGGTTCCTTTGTGTCAGAGACTATTTTAAGCTCTTTACAGATGTTAACTTGTTTTATAACACATCAGAACTTTGAGGTGAGTACTATTGTTACTCCCATTTTCTAAATGGAAAAACTAAAACTGAGAGAAGTTGAGTAACTAGCTCAAAGTTCCACAGCCCAGTATCATGTCACATGGCTACGTGAACTCACTCTAAACCACTACTTTATTGTTGAGACAGTTGGCAGAGAGAAATTGAAGTGTTAAACTGGAATAACCAGGGTAGAGAGGAAAGGTGGTGCAGAAAGGAGGAAATTGAGACTGTCAAAGAAAAAAAAAATGAACTAAAACAAAAATGGAGAGATTGGAAAACTGCTGGTAAAAAATAAAATAAAATAATAAAATCATCACCTAACATGATTTTCCCATTTTATGGCTTTTTGTTTGTTTGGTGTTTAGTACTGGGAATTGAACCCAGGAGTGCTTAACCACTGAACCACATCCCAGCCCCTTTTATATTTTATTTAGAGACAGGGTCTTGCTAAGTTACTGAGGCTGGCTTTGAACTCATGATCCTCCTGTGCACCACCATGCCCAGTCCAATTTTGTGTTTTAAAAGTCAACATATTTTCAGGAGCTAATGGAGGTAACCTAGACCATTTGCTCAGAAACCCACAAAGTACACAAGAAAGGGTAATGCTACTGCATTGTATTAGAAAGCCGCATCCTGAAAGTTGGAAAACCTGGACTGTACCACTAACTCTTTTCTGATTTTGGTGTGACCTTGGGGAGACACCTTTGCCTTCTGAATTTTACACACACACACACACACACACTCTCTCTCTCTCTCTCTCTCTCACACACACAAACTGGGTCTGCTTCATATTGTGGGATGCTGGCCTCTGTATTCATAGGTTTCCTGATTGCAGTGGGGAAGTTCTTGAAAAGGAGGAGCTGGCTCAAGGTCAGAGAGGACAGTGTAGGTTACTCTCAGCTTCCTGCCAAAGCCAGCCATTTGTGATGCAAAGAGGTGCCTGCATCACAGGAGCAGATGTCTGCAAAGGAACCAGGCTCTCAGGTTTAAATATCTTTTGGTTGCTTCAAGGAGACCAAGAAGTTGCTTTAGACAGATCTATTTTTAGCACCTAAGATATCATCTGCCTAGAATGCAAGGAAGTTCTTTGATTGGTTCTGAAAGCAATGTTGGTACTTGGAGCTTTTTTCCAATTTCTTTATGATTTCAAGAATCTTAATTTAAAAACTATTTGGCCCCACAGGAGGCAGAAGCTATCCAAGACTAGGTTTTCAGAATCCACAGAGCAAAGAGTTTATCATATTAATGGTAATCTGACTTGAAAATGAAAAGGGAGGGTAAACAGGGTAACTAGTATAATAAAAATATAATACCGCCTCCAAGAATCTGTATACAAAAGTATTTTTTATCTATTATCTCACCTGGTTTCATAATGCCTATAAAGTACAAATATATTATTCCTATTTTGCATATGACAAGCCTAAAGAATAGTAGGGGGAAGGAATTGTTTTCTGAACACCTGCCTCCTTCCAGGCACTATGCAAGGCATGCTATAAATGTTCCCTTTTATGTTAGTCCTGTGTGTTGGAACTGCTTGCCTCAAATTTTGTTCAGAGGTTAAATAAGTTGTGCAAACTTATACAGTTAAAAAAGCAGCAGAGCTGGGATTCAGACTTATATAGCACCAACTGTCCTGGAGGCTTGGGCCTAGCTCTCTGGGATTTTACAAACAATTCTAAAGAGTCCTATGCTGATGGTATTGTCCCTGAACTTTCACTTCCTCTAATACCTATCACATGTTCACCCTCTCTGGTTCTTGGGAGGATTGAAACATGTTTTTATCATGAATGAACAAAGAGCAAGAGCTTGGTCTTGTTCACATCTAGGCAGCTTCTGGGTCAGCTATATGGAAGATGCCATAGCATCCAGGGAGATTTTTCTCTGCAATGATTAAACTTTCCTGGATGGCAAGTCTGTCACCCTCTCCAGGGTAGAGGTACTTCACACCCCATATAGTCACCATTTTTGTGCGGCCTGGGGGAAACTGCTATCTTAAGCCAAAGAATGTATATGTAACTGCAATATGTAAAACTTGCA
This sequence comes from Marmota flaviventris, assembly GCF_047511675.1. Taxonomy (NCBI): domain Eukaryota; kingdom Metazoa; phylum Chordata; class Mammalia; order Rodentia; family Sciuridae; genus Marmota; species Marmota flaviventris. The sequence continues at coordinate 61,889,155 of NC_092506.1, read as the reverse complement.
CAAATTCTTAGTGGTAATTTCAACTAACATTTCTATCCAACAGAGTTTCAGTTCCTGCATTCAGCTTATGGTAGGAGAGCTATTTTTCCTCATCTGTATTACGGCCTATGAATGTGTTATCTTGTAACAATGGTAGAACCCCTCTCCTTTCTTCCCTAAATCCCATCCCCTAGGCTTGGGCTCCCCCCAGGTGGCTCAGCAGCAGTTCCTAAAGCATGCAGGAACATGTCTGATGGTGCAAAATCATGGGTTGGAGACACACATGAACCATTTCCCTAGGGCAGCAATGAAGGATCATGGCACTAAAAGGCGTCTCTCACCCTAACCTGGCTGCTGAATTCAAACAAATGAACCAAAATTCCAGGGTCTATATGTGGCTTTTCTGTTGGCTTTGTGGCAGCCTCTTTGAAGGAGTCCCTGGATTATGCTAAAACACCAGTCTGCCCCAGGATCAGATTTCCTATCTCCATCAGCAGTCTGACATGTTTGAAGACTTGGTGACTTTAAATACAATCTGTTCCCTTAGCTCAGATCTTGAGCTCTGGGCTCATTATTGGGGCATTTTCCGGGATGGTGAAAGGTGGGAGCCTAGTGTGCCAATGAGTTGAGGGATCAAAAGCTGAGTTCTGGGGCAGTGTGGACTCCAGGCCCAAGGCACCACGGGAACTTCTGGGCACCTGTGAGGGTCCTAGCAGTGTAACTTGACTAGGTCCTTTTTGTCATAGACAGGAAGGGACCATGGGAAGGACTTGCCACTTTAACCACCCTCAGCTGGGCTGCTGAGGACAATGTTTTTGTAAAATCTCTGCACACTTTCTCAACTTTTAAACCTGATCATCTAGTTGTCAGAAATTAATTTTTTGTGTTGCACATCTTTCAGAAGATGAGCTGTGAAATTTCTTGCCACTATTGTGGGCTGTGTGATCTTGGGCAACTTGCTAATGTTTCTAGGCTATAGATAAAGTTTTATTCCACATGGATATTTTCATATCTTTAATGCTAACATCCCATCCTTTTACAATTTTATTATTTCAATTTTGCAAGCCACAGACCTATTTCTTTCTCTTTCTCTCTCTCTCTCTCTCTCTCTCTCTCTCTCTCTCTCTCTCTCTCGGTTGCCCCAGAATATATGAACTTGGACAGAGGTTTCCATAAAAAGTTAGAGAAGGTCTCAGACTTCTTCACCCTTCCACTTAAAGCATCTGAAATGAGGATGCATGAGTAGTATGGATAGAACACTTAACAAAATATTCTGTGGCAGGCCCTAAGTGGCCCTTTGAAGATACAAAGACCAGTAAGACAAGCTCTCCAATTCTCAAGGAGTGTGCAAATTATTGGGGAGACAGATAAGCCAGCCAAGTACAGGAACTTCTAAGAATCACAGGAATGGTGAGGGTGGTCAACTACATGGAGTGCATGCAGAAGCTGTGGTCACTGGGTGGAGAGAAGAAAAGACTTTGTAGTACATGTGCATCTTCAGCTCATGATTGATGAATTAGTCTAAGTTTACCAGGTGGAATGTGAGAAGAGACATGCCAGAAGAGCTAGCAATATGGACGAAACCACAGATATGTGTAGCTCCTCTGCATATTCTGGGAATGATAATCAGTGGCTGTACTGTAGTATAGACTGGAGACTGAGAGACTAGCGAGATCATCGAACTAGATCATGGGGCCTTGAATGCAATAAGGACTTCAGACCAGCCTATATGCAGTAGAGAACCAGGGAATATTCTTAAGAAAGAGGGTTTTCTGATTGTGTCTTAGATAGGTCACTGTAGCTGTAGCTTAATGATTGGAGGGGACAGGTTTAAAAACAAACAGAACAGTGAGGAAGCAGTTGGAGCAATTCAGGTGAGAGATGCTGAGAGCTTGAATTAAAGCCCTTTACCAGTATGGAGATGGAAGAATAGATAGCTACCAGAACTTAAACTGAGTGACACTTTATTTTTTACCCTCATGTCAATACTATGAAGCAATCAGTGAATGGTAGTTATTGCCATTTTGAGATAACCAAAAAATTAAGTGACTTGCCCAAGATCCCATAGCTAATAAGTGGCAGAGCCCAGGATAGAAGAATGCAAATTTCCTGACTCAATACATTGTTCAGGATGATGGTCCCTTGCTGCCTCTCCTCTTTGTAAGTGTGCTTAACAGATTGTTCAAGTGTCAGAGGGTGTGAAGGTCCCATATCCAGGGAAGTGAACAACCCAGCACCTGGATGTGGGCAGCCTGCTGTGACTGGCCATGGCCTTCACTGCCAATGGTTCTCTCTTTTGTTCTGTCTTTTTGACTTGAAGGATGGCACATATACTATAGTACACTGATCTTAAGTATACAGCTTAACAACATTTTTCACATGTAATACACACACACACACTGTAATACACACACACACACACATATACATATATATATATACACACATATAAATATAGCAATCGCACAGTTCAAAATATAAAACATTTCTAGAAAGTGGTTTCTTTCTGGCACCCAAGAATATGCCCTCCTATTAGAGCAGCCTCTTCCACCACTATACTTCTAAAAAGCTTTAGTTGGGTTTGTTTTCATTCCACAACTAAGCTTTGATCAGCACCACCAAAAGAACGGGTGCCGTTAGAATTGTACTTAGAAAAACAGGATTATCTAACTAATGAGGAGGTCAAGTTGATATTTGGTTTTAAGTTTTCACATTTATTCAATTATTTAGTATTCAAATATACAGAGGAGGCATAGAAAATAATGTTTGTTTTCTTTAATGAAACCAGAAGAAAATGCCCCTTTATTCAGGAAAATGTATAGTTTAGCTAAGGGTTCACTTAGGGAAGACAATCAAAGGCATAATCCCATTTGCTTTTTTCCTGATTAATCTGCAACATTGTTTTACTGGGTATCATGCTGTCTTGTTCACTCCCTGGTTAGCGTGTGGCTATGTTGCATCCCCAGCTAGATTGTAAGTACCTTGTGTGCAGTGACCGTGACCCACGTTGTGTTCCTGTCCACGGTGGCGCTCCCCTCAGTGCTGAGCGCAGTTAGACCTCAGTACTCTTTGGCTAATTTTGATTTACTTTGTCACACAGCCCTTCAGGCTAATGTCAGACTTTTGGCTAATGATGCAAATTATAAGTATGTGCCACTTGGAGGAAAAAATTGGAATGAATCAGGACCTCTAATTTCTCCAAATTTATACAACCAAATTCAATGCTCCTGCTCACTGGTGGAGTCCCATGAGGTTCTTATGGGCATGGGCTTATTCTTTCTGACTCCTCAGAACTTACATGTTTAACCTTTCAGGTAGTTGTGTTGGGTGGCCTCAGCTTTCCAGCCACATGGAGTATCAAGTTCTAAATTTGGAGACATTTTCATAAGCTTTTCAACACTAATTGGATCCTTTGTTAATCCCCTTCATACCAGCCCTCTGCCCCCATAAAGAACCCAAGATGATTGCTTTAAATGGACTTCTCTCCTCCTGTAGTATATGCAGAGCCATGTCTGGATATCCAGAAGAGGCCCTGAACTATACTTGGGAGTTCCGCTAGGCCTCCATTTCTCTTTGCCAGTATTCTCCTTTTAGTGTCACTTTCCTGCCCATGATTTCCTTCTCATTCTTCAGCATCTGCTGTATATATTGCGGGCCATTAATGCAAGCAGAGTCAGCATATAACAGCTGCACTCCTAGCCTTAGTTTAGTAAGAACAGTAGAGTCCCTGACCTTTTCTAACCTTAGCAGTTCTGTGATTGAAGGAACAGAGACATTTGTTATTATCCAGACAGTCAGAGGAAGATATGAAATCTCTCTGAAGGTAGAATATTCTGGTGAAATTAGAGCATATATAGGCATACTTTCTTCACAGACTACACTGACTTACCTTAGCCCCTTGTGAAAATGTTTCAATTATATTTGACTGTTGTCAGTACAACCCCATCTCCTGCTAATATGCTTTTAAAAATTCCATATCAAAGACTCCCAAGACCTTATTTGAATGGAATAGAAATTTGGGTAAAGGATGTTTCTTCTCTAGTGTTTGAAAGTATAGTAAAAAGTTGGGCATTTCTACCCTTTAGAGGCCTATTTCCTCTCTCCTTCCCCTCTGGGTACCATGAAGGTAAGTTTTTTGAGTCAGTCCCACTTCTAGAACATATAAAGGATCATCTTTCAAGCTTCTCAAGCTGAGCTTTGAGTTAGCAAAGGAAGTCTTTACAGACCTCAAACTGGGCCTCATCTCTATTTCACAACTACCCCAAGTTGGCATTTACTTTTGGGATGGCCTAAAGGATCATTTCTAATTTATGAGCTGTCTCAGGTGGGACACCCAGTAGCACCTCAGCAGGATATAATTCAGGGATATGCAGAGGTTTGTTCATCTGACCTTGGATGGGTGTCCAGGATGAGTTAGCAAGGAGTGCCCCACTGGATAACTAGGAACACACCCACAGGGCCCTGTGCCTTTTAAGCTTGCATGGCTACATCTCAGTCCATTTAGAGGACATGGTATTCCAGTAAGAATAAAGTTTTTCCACAACTTATTAAATACACCTCCTGAGGAAATTTCAGACAAAAAGGAGGGGGGCTGAGTTGATATAGCCTAGTACACAAAGGCTCCCAACTTGATCCACATTATAAAGTAGCTGAGGAATATACCAGAGCCTTATGCCAGAAGGTCAGGTAGAAGGAAGCAGTATTCATGGACATGTTCATGGTTTTAGTAGTACTTATAAAACCCTGATGCTCTTAGTGTAAGTGCAGATTTCCTCAGTTTTCAACCATCTGGAAGCTCACTTCAGCACTGCTCCCACCCCACTAACCCATCTCAGAAAGGCTGAATCATTCTGTGTGTCTGAACAGGCCCTTTGGGTTATATGTTTCTGTCCAGCACAAAATCCTTGCTTTGTGTCTGTGATTGGTGGTGCCCACTTCTTATTTCTGCCTAATGCCATTCTTGTGTCTTCCCTTAAGCCACTCTGCTGATGAAACAGGCCTGGCCACAGAACTCGTCTTCCTGTGGCACTGAAGGCACCTTCCACCTCCCAGTGGACACCGGGACCGAGAACCGAACTTACCAAGCATCCTCTGCGGCTTTCAGTAAATACAGCCTGTCTCCTCCTTTCCTTGTTCCCCTTGGTTGGGACTGATTTGTTTCTTAGAAAGAGAGGAAAGGGGATTTTTAAAAATGATCTTTATTATATAAATACTACTTTAAAAGGTTCTCCTATCCATGCAAAAAGTTGGCCTTCCTCATTCAATAAAGATCTCATTGATCATGCACCCTGCTTTAGGGAGACACACAACAGTGAGGGAGGGAAAAGGAGTACTCTCCTTCTGGCTGAGAAATTGGATTAGGAAAAGACTATTACTGCATTTCAGGGGAAAGAACAGAAGGCACATTTTGAAGACCTGTGTGTGTTTGGACAGAGAGGGATTTCCCCTTAGGCAGGATTTCTTAACTACAGCACTATTGACTTCTGGGCCAGATAATTCTTTGTTGTTGGGGACTGTCCTGAACATTGCAGGATGTTTAGCAGCATTCCTGGTCTCTACACCTAGATGCCAGGAGCAAAGCACTATATGACAACCAAAAATGTCTCCAAACTTAGTAAATGCCACCCCACCCCACCCCACCCCCTTTGAGGAACATTGCTCTTGTGGAAGCTATACTATGGGAATAAAGTACATATATTGACAAAAGCCAGCCGGCCTTGTCAGATTGGTCATGATAATCTAGAGGCTCAGTAGGGTAACTAGTGCTATCATCTCTATATTTCTGATTTTTTTAAATATTTTTTTTTGTTTTAGTTAGACACAATACCTTTATTTTATTTTATTTTTTTTATGTGGTGCTGAGGATCGAACTCAATGCCCTGCACATGATAGGTGAGCGCTCTACCACTGAGCCACATCCCCAGTCCCTATATTTCTGATTTTTCACACAGTGGTTCCACTGAGGAAATGAGACCCAGTGATTAGAAATTACTGAGTGGCATTTTGATTCTATATAAGGAAGAACTTGGTGCTTCATGGGAGCTTTTAGATGAATGGCTGACTTTGGATATGGTGAGGACTTAGCCTTGGAGTTATGCCAGCAGGGGTTATAAGCCTTTAGTGTGATGTTACAGTGAATTGCTAGTCTACCAAGTAAGTAGATTAGAAGAATTCATTGTATTTTCTCTTCTTTAAAACCTCCAATGTCACTTCTTCTTATCATTTGCCCCTAAATGTCAGCTTACAGAGTATAGCTTGTCTTTTGGATAATGTGCTTTCATAATCATCCTCTTATTTATTTATTTTTATTTTTTGGCAATACTAGGCATTGAACCCAGGGGTACCTACCACTGAGCTACATCTCTAGCCCTTTTTATTTTTATTTTTTTTAAAATAAGACCTCACTGAGTTGCTTAAGGCCTTGCTAAATTGCTGAGGGTAGCCTTAAACTTGCTGTCCTCCTGCATCAACCTCCTGAGTCACTGGGATTACAGGTGGGCCACTTTGCCCAGCACCCTCTCATTTAGCCAACACTATGGTCTTAAAAGTCATTTAGGGGGCTGGGGATGTGGCTCAAGCAGTAGCGCACTCGCCTGGTATGCGCGGGGCTCTGGGTTCAATCCTTAGCACCACATAAAAATAAAATAAAAATGTTGTATCCACCAAAAACTAAAAAATAAATATTAAAAAAATTCTCTCTCTCTCTCTCTCTTAAAAAAAAAAAAAAGTCATTTAGGTGGATTTTTCATCCTAGTTTGAAAATTGAGGCTCAAAAAAGTAATATGCCCAGTGCTGCCCAACTAATAAGCAGCAAAACTGGAAAGAGATATCACCCAGGGTTAAGATTTTATTCCTAACTCTTTTCATGAGGTTAATTTTACCCTTTAAGAGAGAGATACCAGCTATGGAGAGTTTTTCCACATATCTCAGGTAGAATTGAAAGAACATATATAAAACTATGTATGTTAATTGGCTTAAAACTATTCTCTCATACAGCTGCACATACATAGATAAATACATGAAGGCATACCTACTGTAGTGCAGTAAGACGAGGCCTGGAGTAGAAGTCCCAAATTGATTCTAGACTTGGTTCTGAGTAGCCTTAGATAATTCATGTCCATGCTTTGGACTTTGGTCTTTTAAATGAGGCCCCTGAATTGGTTCATCCTAAACATTCTCAATAACCAGTAGACTCCTGATTCTCTCACGTTGCAGCTCTGTATCAATATCCTCCCCACCACAGGGACCTCCTCTCCAGCAGCTCTCACCAGTAGTTGCCATCAAGCCTTTGCTCATATCTTCAGGATCAGCAATCTATTTTCTTCCAGAGGCAGCCCTTTCCACAGTTAGGCAGTCCAAGTATCAGAAGGCCTTGCCTTGTACTATCTGAAGGCTTCCTGAAATTCCATTAAAATGTCCAGTAACCATGTCCCCTCCCAGACAGGCTGTCATAGTCCCTGGGAAGGACCGAAATGTATCCCTCTCTTGTAAATAAGTAATGTTTAAACCTGTGTAACTCTTTAATGGAGTTGGGATTGACTGACCCACTAATTGCCACATTTTGTTGCTTCTAGTGCCATAGAAAATTCAGGGTGCTTTGACAAATTCAGTTTGGTTTCACCAGCACTTGCTAAGCCTGTTTGTAAATAGGTCTCCCTCCTACTTGTTCAGTGCTCAGTTTAGGTACCAACAAGGAGAGTCAGAGGTCAAGGCAAGACTCAGACATAGAGCTTTGTTTTGTCCAGACGTATAAACCCACTGATCAATAAACCTATTAGTCTAAAAGGCACCTGTGATGTGAGGACCAATACCTTTGAAAGTGGTAGGGCTTCTACAACTGAAAGATTTATAGCAGTGAAGAAGGACTGAAGAGAGGGCTGGAAAAGTTTTACCTTGCTAACATACACACTCTCTTTATTATCCTGGTTGATGGAGCCTAAAATTATGGTTAGGAACCTGAGACAAACAATAGATATCATAAAGCTTCTTTTATAAGACAAAGCTGGGACTTCTAATGATCAAATTCCTCTTATGATTTTGCCCTTAGTGAAATTAGGATACAAAGACCAATATACTAAATGCCCAAAATTGAACTGGAGAAACCTTTAACTCAGAAAGAGCTCTGTCCAAGACAAGAACTCAAGCCCTGAACTCTGGACACAGCTTTCATTAATTTGTTATGCAATTTGGGGGAAATTGAAATTGCTGTCCTTTCAGGCTCTAGATTCTTCCTCTGAAAGGGAGAAGGTTGATTGCAAGCCTCTAATGTCCTTAAAGCACAGCATATCGAAGTCCTAATATTATGACCTTCAGATTCAGAATTTCTTTCAGGATTGCCAGGCCATCAGTGAGCCTAAGTTCACTTGGGTAAAAACCATTTTTTTTTTTTGCAAGAAGCCCAGTAACTTTTTTTTTTTATGGTACCAAGGATTGAACTCAGAGGCACTGGACCACTGAACCACATCCCCAGCCCTATTTTGTGTTTTATTTAGAGACAGCATTTCACTGAGTTGCTTAGCGCCTCACCTTTCCTGAGGCTGGCTTTGAACTCCCAATTCTCTTACCTCAGCCTCCTGAGCCCCTGGGATTACAGGTGTGTGCCACTGGGCCCAGCCCCAACAACTTCTTTTACTTAGATTCACAAACTAAGAAACCCTGACTTTTGTGATACTGTAACCCAGACTACAACAACAGGAATTTTCATTATTCCCCAAGGACCACCAGTCTGTTGTAGAAAGTCCTCTGTAGTAATGTTCTCATAAAAGTCCTACTGAGATACTCAGAAACTCAGAATATCATCATCTTCAGAAAGACCCTCTGAAATTATCCAGTCCAAATGAGTACATTCCCTGAGAGAAGTGAGCAGAACTCTCTGAAGGAGCCTAGGCTGAGGACCCTGGGTAGCTTCTGTAGCCTCATATCTTCCTGACACAAATGGTAACCTTGATTACCACTGTGGTTAGAGAAAGTGTTCCCATGAGCAGTCATTCTTTTTTAGTATCTATTTATTCTCTCACCTGTGAAATGTTTATGTCGGTCTGGGAGATCTCTAAGACCTCTTCTAGCTCTGCGGCTCTGCTTCTCCCATCCCAAACTGTCTAGACAGACAAGCAGGGCCTTCTAGATCAGCATCTCTTTGGTTGCCAAGGATGTTTTGGTTACTTGTTTGTATTCTGAGTATGTGTCTCATTTCATAACATGAAGAAAGGGAAACATTCTCAGAAAAGGTTGTTCTTAGATGTGGAAAGCAGATTCTACTGCAGTCTCTGAGAGCCTTTTCCTCAAAGGGAGAGTCCCTGCACTTTGTAATCTGGTTGTCCTTGTGGCATAGAGGGGTTGCGGAACCTTTCCTGGTGAAGATAAAAATTCCAGAGCACATTCTCTAGGAGCATGAAGTAAAGTAACCAGCAGTGTTGTCCTGTTAACTCTATAAAGAATCATAAAATCATAGTATTTCCACCATAAAATTTTAGAATATTAGAGTCCTGGAGTCTTTGCTCCAAGTTGGAACAAACCATACCAGTCATAATTTAACTTCTTATCTTTTGTATTCATTCAGACCAGACTTGGCTTTTATGCCTCCAGAATAGGAAGTTTACTATTTTTATGCAGTGAGAGAGAAAAAAATAATAACAGCTACCCTGTTTGAAATGCTTATAATATGTCCAGCACTGTACTAAGTGCTTTGCACTTATCAATGTATTTATCACAGAAACTTTATGAAGTAGGTGCTGTTACTACCCCCATTTTACAGGTGAGAAAATGATATATTCCACAGCTATTAAATTACAGGACTGGGGTCTGGCCCCAGACTGTCAGTCTGTCTTCAGACTGTAACCACTGCTCTGTGCTGTAGTACCTTCAGAGACAGCCATCTTCTGATTGAGGATGCCCTCTTCTGCATAGAAACGAGATGTCTATCCTGGCAGGACTCTCCACACATTGTTTTGTATTGTTTCCTTTTCTTTCTTTTTTGAACGCAGGTATCAAATTAGGTAGAAAGCCAGGCACTTAACCACTGTGTAGCATCCCCAAACCTTTTTTTATTTTTTGAGACAGGGTTTTGTTAAATTGTTGAAGCTGGCCTTGAACTTGAAATCCTCCTGCCCTCAGCCTCCTGAGTTGCTGGGATTACAGGTGTGTGCTACCATGCCTGGCTTGTTTTGCTTTTAAAAATAAGCCCTTCCTTTTTTTTTCTGTACTGGAAATTGAACCTGGGACCTTGTCCTTGCTGGGCAAGCACTCTCCCCAGGAGCTACATCCCCAGCCTTTGTTTTCTTGTTGTTTGCAATGCTCTGGGGCCTGAGTCCTGTGACCTCACACATGCTAGGCAAATGCCTTATCACTGAGCTACATCCCCATCCCCTCTACATCTTGTTTTATTCCTTTTTTTTTTTTTTTAACATTTTTTTAGTTGTAGATTAACACACAGTATTTTTATTTATTTTTATGTGGTGCTGAGGATTGAACCAGGACCTCACACATGCAAGGCAGGTGCTTTACCACTGAGCTACAGCCCCACCCCTTGTTTTATTCCTTTAAATCAAGGGTCGGGAAACTTTCCTATAAAGGGCCAGACTTTAGATAGTAGATACTTCAGGCTTTTCAATCCATATGATCTCTGTAACTACCATTGTAACAAGAAAGTAATCATTGCAGGTATGTAGTTAAATTAAAGATTTATTTACCAGATAAGTTGTAATTACAGAAAACCACAGACTGGAAGTATTATTATGAATAAAAGATTTCTGTGGTCCTACCAGGTGTGGTGGCACACATCCTTAATCCCAGCTGCTCAGGAGGCTGAGGCAGAAGGATCACAAATTTGAAGCCAGTCTCAGCAACTTAGCAAGACCCTGTTTGAAATAAAAAATAAAAAGGGCTGGAGATATAGCTCACTGGCAAAGTGCCTCTGGGATCAATTTCTAATACCACCCAAAAATAATAATAATAATTCTATGATAATTTTAGGGGAATACAGTCCCTTATATATCCCCCCATCTTCAGAGATTCATAGCTCATTGAATTATTTTAAAGACTTCTCAGGGCCACAAAATTAAAACAAAACAAAACAAAAAACACCTATTTATCTCTATATTACATTGCTACTTCACAAATTATGGGACCTCAAAACTCATCCCCTTCTTTTCTCTTCTCCAAATACTATTAAGATTTCCTGGGGGACTGGGGATATAGCTCAGTGGTAGAAAATTTGGCTAGGATGTGCAAGGCACCTGAGTTCAGTCTCTGGTACCATAAAAGAAAAGAAGATCCCTTGGAATCAGCCAATTTTGAGAATCCCCTTTGTTTCTTAGAGAAATAAACTGTCTCCAAGGTGAAAAGGTGAAGTACCCATCAGATGGCTCCTTCTAGGTTTCTGCAAACCTAGACTCTGTCTTCTCATGTGGTATCTGCTTTTTTTCCTGTGACCACATCTCAGGTTTAGCTCCATAGTCTAGAAACCTTAGGGAATCTGCTCTATAATTCCCTTCCAGTTAATTTCTACTTCTTATCAATTCTGCCTTTTCTTTAATGTATCTTTTTCACCCCATATTCTTTGCTACTTATTTCCCAAACAAACTTGAGGACAAAACAAATTTTTCATGGAACAAACTCTGTAGATATGCAGGTGGGAAAATAAATAACAGTTCCAGGGGAGATGACAGGACATCTTTTGTGCCAGCTGAGCAATAGCTCTGATATCCTCTTGAGTCATCAGGGCAGAAAATACCAAGCCAAAGCTGTGGTGTAACTGAGGATTTGTGCCCATGTGGTAGCTTGCTTTTACTTGGAGTTAGGATAGAGGAAACCCATAATCTTAGAGCCATGGAATTTTAGTTTAGAAAGAGATTTTCATTTTTAATCTCCTATTTTACAAAATAAGAAACTAAGGCCCAGAGATTTAGGCAGTTGACATCCAAGTTAGGCAGAAAGCCAGACCAAAGCCTAGATCACTTCTCGTCTAATAAAGTTCCTTGCTACTCTGACCCCTAGTCCCTTCTTTCAGACACAGTCCCTTGGGGCTTAAAGGTTCCTTGGTGAACATCTTATAGGCAAAAGAATGAAGCCCAGAGAGGTCCAACGACTTTAGCTAGACCCACCTAGGACAGGACTACAGGGCAGAAGCCACCCTAGCATCTTTCCACAGGGGCTTCAGAGCCAAGGTCCTCTGACACTGACCCTTCAACTCAGAAGGAAACTTTTAGAATCTTATTTTTTTTTTTTTTTTTTAATACTGGAAAATGAACCCAGGGGCATTCTACCACTAAGCTACATTCCCAGCCCTTTTTATTTTGCTAAGTCACCCAGGCTGGTCTTGAACCTGTGATCCTCCTGCTGCAGTGTCTTGAGTAGCTGGGATTACAGACCATCATGCTTGGCTAGAGTTTAGAGTCTTTAGGAGAAGTTTCTAAAAAGACTTGTCCTGTCTGAGCCTCAGGATCCCCTCATATAACTCAGAGGACTGGGGATCAGTTGATGACTACCTAGTTCAATAGGATGATTCCATTTGGTGATTTTATAAGGACACCTTGTTCCTGAGTGACTTGTATTTGAAGTCCTTCCTGTAAACATAAGATCTTTTTTCTGGACGTCTCAAAAGAAGCACAGTTTGTTCTCATAGCCAATTGTGAACTTCTTGGGGCCTGAATTCACAACCCCCAGCTGTTGTCTGGCCTGCTGAGGTGCAGACATGGCCCGGGTCTGGGTCCTGACTTCAGGCCCATGGGGCAAAGATGACCTCCCACAAGTCACAGGAGGGGAGGAAAAGCCAGCTCTGCAGAGCAGTGTTTTCAACATCCCAGAAGATGAGCATCTGAGAGATGTTTCATGTGGGTTTTTACCTTCAGACTTGGTGCGGAGGAGGCAGCATTGTTAAGGAGAAAAAAAATAGAACAAGAGTAAGGAAGAAGGCAGGACCACTAGCAAAAGATACTCTGGGATGCTGGGATAAGTGAGGAGACAGAAAAGCAAGAAGATGGGAGTGGGGGTGTTAAGGGGCTTCCATCTGTGTGGACCTACTTTTCTCAGACAGTGCAGGAACCCAGGCCTTCATAGCTTAAAGGGTCCTATAAGAGACCATCTGGTTCTGGCCTCTTACTTTGTAGATGAGAGTCCTTGAAACCTAGAGAAATAAAAAAATCTCTAGAAACACACATGTTGCCCTGTGCACCAGGACTGAGGGAGCTGCCTCTAGGGCTAGGGCTCTCTGGGTTGAGCCCTGTTCTCTTGTTTGTTCTCATTTGTGTTTCCAGCCTGGATTCAGCCCATCTTTGTCTGGGGAATTGTGACTGGGACCTGCTGCCTTCTAGCACCACTGTTATGCCAACTAACTGGTAGTCTCTCTTATTGCCTTGGTACAGGATATACTGCAGGGACTCCATACAAGGTCCCACCGACCCAGAGTAATACTGCTCCACCCCCCTACTCCCCATCACCCAACCCCTATCAGACGGCCATGTATCCAATCAGAAGTGCCTACCCCCAGCAGAATCTGTATGCACAGGTAGGTATACATGGAGGTCTGGGCCTATTTCTTCTGCAAGTAGAGGACCCTCCAGACTGAGTATGGTGGGTGGGGTAGGGTGAAAAAGAGTGGAGGGTTCATAATTCTGGCCAGCCATCACTGGTGCCATGGAAACAATATCCCTGAAGCCTGCTTTCTCCTTCCCTCTACCTCAGTCCCCAGAGGGGTGAGGCATGAACTCTAATTTAGATGAACAGAACTCAGAATATCTGGGGGGCCCGGGCTGAGGCCTTTAGTGATCATCTAGTTGAACTTCTTTGTTAAACAAGTGGGGAAACAGACCCCGAGAGGGGAGTGTCTTGTCCCAGGTCACACAGTGAGCTATTGGTTGAGTCAGGATGATGAGATCCCATGTCTTAGTCTTCCCTAACCCCACATCTACTCTTCCTTGATAAAGTCTGTGAACCAAGTGAGAAGGAGAAAAGTGCCCAGGCTCTGCCACCAGTTCCCTATGACCTTGGGCAGTTATTCTGTCTGTGCCTCAGTGTCCTCATTTGGACTCTTTCAAGGGAATAATTGTGTACACTCTGAGGATGTGAGTTAGAGACCATATGATTTCTCTGGTGTGCTCATGGCACATTCTTCTGGAGGTTTAATTGGCAGGGGAAATTTTTTTTTAATTTAAAAACTATATTGCCAATTAGAATGCAGAACTTTTCAAAAAAAAAAGAGACTTGAGATTAATTTTTCTCATTTATGGAAAATTGTATTAGACTATCCTCTCAGACCTTTGAATCCCTTGTCACTATATAGTGGAAAGATACGAAAATTTTTGGATTAAAATGATTGCAGGGGCCTCTCTCTACTCAGCAGGCATATGAGTGGTAGTAGCAGGAAGCAGCCATGTGATCCAGACACTGGGAAGTCACTTCAGATCTCTGTCTCCATCCTTATCTTTTGGTCAAAAGGAGAGAGAGAGTAAGTAAGAGACATCGTGGAAAACGCTGTTGATCGATGGCACTTTCTCAGTGTGTAAGCTGCCAACACGCACACCAGTCTGGTAACCTCTCAGCATATGTGCGTAGTGCTCTGGGATTCACCAGCCCCATTCACATGCTTAGAAACTGATTGATTATTGTTCCCACCTTTAAATTATAGGAAGCTTTTGGAGTATAGTTCAATAAAATACAAACATTTTCAATTGCTAATACTAGGGTTAAAGGAGTAGAGCTCTTACCCCATTAGGGAGCAAGCAGCCCTAGGAGCAAATTAAGATAGGTGTGGGGGTGACCAGTAGCTGAGCCAGCACTGAACAAGCCACAGTCATGGTAAGACAAAGCAGGGCTCCAGCTGGGGCCTAGGCCTGTGTTGATGGGTCAGTGCTTCTCCCCTCCGCATTCCTTTGGGTCTGAGAGGAACAGAGTCCCTATCCCAACCATTTCCCTCCATCCCCTGCCACCTCTCCAAGAGCCCTTGTGACCTCAGCCTCTTTTCCCCAGGGAGCCTACTATACACAGCCGGTGTACGCTGCCCAGCCCCATGTCATCCACCATACCACGGTCGTCCAGCCCAACAGCATTCCCTCTGCCATCTATCCGGCGCCTGTTGCTGCCCCCAGGACCAATGGCGTGGCCATGGGCATGGTGGCCGGCACCACCATGGCAATGTCAGCAGGTGAGGGCAGTATCTGCCTTAGCATCCCTCTTTCTCCTCCGGGAACTCCTGACGGAGCAGAGAACAATCACGGAACTGATTGCCACACAACATAAGAAATCCTATGCGGAGATGTTCCAGGGACATAGAGGAAGGACCTTCTAAATCTGTCGCAGAGATGAGAAAGATTTCACCAAGAAGGGGATATTGAGCAAGGCTTTAAAGGGTGAATAGAGGCCAGGCAGAGAGGTGACAGAGGGAAGAGCAATACAGGCTGAAAGAATCCAAGGGTGGCAAGTTGATAGAATGGAGGTGGCTGAAGGCGCTTCGGAAGTAGGTGGAAGAGTGGTGGCACGGCAGCCAGGGTGAGACAGGGAAAAGTTTGAGAATCTTAAGGTGAGGGAGCTGGCAAGGGGCTTCAAGTAGAAGGACAGGGTTGGGTTTAGATCTCTCTGGCGACAGGCTGAAGCAGGACCAGAGGATAAGGGTTGGAAGCAGATAGGCCAGTGAGGAGGCTGTCACTGCAGATTAGGGGAGAAATGATGACATGAGGACTCTGGTATCAGTAGGGGGCCCAGAAAAGAGGGCACAGGGCAATGTTATTTTAGCAGACAGGAGTATAAGGACCTGTGGTGAGAGAGAAGGGAAGCAGGAGTCCCCGAAGACCCTTGCAGAGCAGACCAGAGCACTGCCCTTAATGAACCTTGAAGATGGGGATGGGGAGTTCAGCTTTAGGAAGGTCTAGGGTGAGTTGACACTGAGGGAGAAACTGGGCTTTCCCATTAAGGGTGAGAGAAGACCAGGGTCTTTGACTAGCTTGTAGAGACCGAGGCTTTAAAGAGCCAGCGAGGTCCCCATCTGAGGAAAGAAATGCCAGGGGTAGAGTGGACATTCGGATTTTATTCTGTCCTTTATACTAGCAAGCTACCGATACCTCTCAGGCCCACTCTGTTGTTTAGGTCCTGGGTACCAGGAATCACTAGGTCAAACCAGAGCCCTTCCCTTAAAGAACATGCAGGTTAGTGTGAGAGATATAAACACAGACACCAACAATTACCGCTTGGTGTGTGCAACAAGAGAATCCCACAAAGAAAAGCGAAAGGAGGCTTCCAAAGAATAGTGGTTGATTCTCTCCTCCAGCATCCGAAAAGATCCTCCTAAAGAGGTAAAGCTTGACATGGTAGAGAAGGTTCCTTAGGCAGGGGAGATGGGGGACTCACTCAGGGGGAGCACTAACTTAAAAGGCATGGTTTCCTCCTCTTCACCCCTGACCCTGGTACAGACTTGTCAGGTTTCCTCTTCTCTTTGCATGCTCAGGTACTCTGCTGACTACACCCCAGCACACCGCGATTGGGGCACACCCTGTGTCCATGCCAACATACAGGGCCCAAGGAACCCCTGCGTACAGCTACGTGCCCCCGCACTGGTAAAACCTTCAGCCCATCCAAGTGAGTGGGGCCAGGGCGGGAGAGGTGGGAAGGGAATGCATTTAGAAACTGCCACAAAGCCCTGACCTGAGTCTGGAGCCTAGGTGTTGTTTTCCTGCTCCAAGACCTGTAATTCCACTCTTTTTTGTGTGTATATGTGGTTCTGACTATTGAACCTATAGGCTCTGGGTTATCTCATAATACTCACAGTAGCTCTGTGAAATAAGAATCATTAGCTCTGTTTTGCAGATAAATATGTAGCTCAACACCATTCAGCCAGTAAAAATTGATCTGAGACTTGAACTCTAGTCCCCCAGTACCAAATTCTGTGTTTTTAACTGTATGGCCTTCAGACTTCCATGAGCCCCATTCTTCAGATGAAATCTTCACCTAAATTGGATGTTAGCTATGGTTTGAGGCAAGTGGAAACTTGGGATTGACCCTGACCACCAGCCCTCTGCTGCCCTACTTCTGAAGCAGTGCCTGTGAACTGTAGGATTCCAAGGCTCTCACTTGGGAATTTGCCCTATAGCAGCATCTCCCTTGCCCTCCACCTCCTCTGGGGGCAGTTGGTGCTAGATAACAGCTTCCATGGGCAGGGAGAAACAGCTCCACTAGGAGAACACAGAGGGCTCTGGTTAGGGCTCCCAAGTTGAAAGGAGGGGGTTCAGAGGCTTCCTGAAGTGGCCTGTGGAATATCACTGTCACTGATGGTTTCCCTTCCTCCTCCAGATCTGGAGTCACACATTGTATGCAACTACTCAAGTCTTACACCGGTGCTGGAGCAGCTCCCTAGCAGCACCACCTCTATTTTCAAGAAGAGACAACAGAAGTGCAAGGGTCACTTTATGCATCTTTAATGATTTTGGTTTTTATTTTTGTTTTTTGTAAAAGCTGCTTTTTCTAATCTCCTGCCTTTCCCCCTAGCCCCTCTCTTAGCTGCTGCCCTTTCAGCTGTGCCCACTTCTACCTGATCAGGCCACATCCCCTCAGCACTACTTTTTCCCCCCAAGCATCTAGTCCCCAAGATCCCAGTCTAGTGGCAAGCAGAGTGGGGTTTATTGCAGTGGTTCAGCTGAAGGCTCAACTTCATTTGAAGAATATAAACAGATGTGGCCCTCAAGTCCTGGGTCAGAACTCAGAGCTGTTGAGCAGGCAACATCTCTGGGTAATTGTTCTTTTTCTTTCTTTCTTTTTTTTTTAAGCAAAATTAGTTTTAGGACATTTCTACACAAATGAAATGTCTTCTAAGAACCATTGCAGCAGACCAAGAACAAAACCACCTGATTATGTAGGAATGTTATTAGCAGCTCCATGAGAACCTGGGGAAACCAGAGTCTTTGGGAGAATTGGGAGAAGGGTGGGGGGAAGGGGCATTGGGGAAAGAGAGGGAAGAAAGGGGAGAGAGGTGCTTGCCTGATGGCTTTGGTTTGAAAGGTCTCTGACCATATTTCTGGGCCTGGACCTTCTGATTTGCACAGTGATGATAACTGACCTGGCACTTCCTCAAAAGGGGATTTTGACCTCAGACCCGCCAAGCAGCTGCAGGGTGGTGGGATCCCAGCATCCTGAGGACTTGAAAGGCCAGGTTCCCTGCATAATCCAGACCTCGGCCTCTGAGCCCTCACAGACCCACTCTGATGAGGAGCTTCCTCCTGATTTGAGTGGGAACCTGTGGCATTTCTCTCCCTTTCCCTTCTGCCCTTCCCAGTACCAGGGCTCACCTGTCTGTCTATGGGGCTGGCAGACGGGCCAGGCTCCTGGTTACCTTGCGCCATTCATGGCCAAAGTGAAGGAACCACATTCCAGGTGGGTGCTGGTGGCTCTGAAGGTCAGGTTAGTGAAGGAAAAGCAATAGCAATAAACATTTCATAGACTCATGGAACTTAAGGGACCTTAGCAATCATCTCATCCATTTCCCTGTTTGACAGATGAGGAAACTGAGGCCCAGAGAAGAAGAAAGGACTTCCCTAGACCTCGCAGTAAATTAGCATTAAATGCAGCCTTCCTACCTAGTAGTATGTTGCCTACAAAATTTACCTAGGGATGGATTGGCTTGGTTTTGTAAAAATTAAGTCAGCAGCGCTCACACCTGGTGAGCTCCGGAATGCTCTCTGGGCTCTTGTTTCTGCTCCTTACCCTCACGGACTCCAGAGGTGTGGGTTGAAGACTGATCTGAGGCTACATGGGGCAGATGGCAGGAACAGAAATTGCAAATGAAGAAATAGCATTTGGAAATTCTGTGAAGACATCTGGAACTTTCGTCCTGTGCCTGACTCCACCCCTAGGAAAAGGAGCAGGTGGGCTGGCTGAAAAGGAGAGGCCATGCTTTTAGGACAGTAGCCCCTCATCCTGAGAAGAGAGGAAGAGAGTGGGAGCCATCAGGAGAGGAGGACAAGGATAAGGCCCAGCAGACATGGGCTCACCTGGGAGAAGAGGGACCCCTAGGACAAAGAGGCCCCTGCTAGTCTCAGCCAGGAGCCTGGATTGCCCAGCACCATCCTCTTGTACCCAGCAGCCCCTCTGGGGTGGGGCAGGAACATTTTACTGTACAAAGTGGGATCATTGACAACATTTGGGATTTTTAAAATAACTTCATTTTAAATTCTTGTAAACTTGGACATACCATTCCCCCTATCTTCCATTTCTCCCCTCAAGGAGGAAAAAAATCAGGAAACCCTTGGGTCAGAAAGACCTCAGAAACCGTCTAGCTGTTCCCAGGAGATCAGAGCCCACAGTGTCCTTGGCCCAGTGCCAGGAGTTTGGGGGCCACCTTCCTGACCTTCCAGGGAACTTCAAGACTAGAAAGAGAAAACCCAGCTATTCTGAGAGGTCTGTTCTGGGGTGCTTGATGAGGTTTTATTTTAAAACAACAGAAAGTTTTCCAGTGTTAATCCATTTTTTGCAAATACTTCCTCCCACCCTCTTTGGTTTCATAAAGGTGGGTGAAGGCTGTTCTAGATTATGTCATATGTGTTTGGAAAATGCCAAAATAATAATAATGATAATAATAGGAAACATTTGTCAGGTGCTTCATAGATTTCAAAGCACTTCACAGCCTTTAATTTACAGGTCCAGGGAGAGACAGGGTCAGTTATTCCACCCATTTGACAAATGAGAATACAGGTTGTAGAAGAAAGGGAATGGGCCTGAAGTGAGCTGAATGCTGGGGTCCTGACAGGCTTCCATGACCCTGTCACCTCGTGGGCTGGGTGGAACTACAGAGAGGAGGGGGGAAAGGAAGAGACCTAGGAATGACCTTATAACTTTTGTTCTTTCTACACCCATAAGTAAAAACTAACATCTGTACCTCACATTGCACAGAGCAGTTTAATATATAGCATGTGGTTAACCCTGAGAAATGGTGATTATGCCTCCTATTTGATCCATAAGGAAACCAAGGCTCAGAAATAAGCAGCAGAACCACTTGAATCCCAGGCTGTGTGCTCTTTCTCTTCCAGCCTGACCCCCACAGGCCCATGTACTGAAGTGTCTATGCTCAGCACCTTATCTTGTACCCCCGGTGTACAATTCAGGATCAGAGAGAAGCTCTGAGGTAAAGATAAGGCATTGAAAAGCTATGGTCTGGAGGGCCCAGCCCAGAACCCCTTTGTCAGTATAAGCAGTGGAGCCACAGCTGAGCTGGCCTTGCCCTCTTGTTTTGACAGAAATCCATAAGCCTGGCCAAGCTTAGGGAGTCACTACAAAGGGATCTAGCCCTGGAGAACAGGGCAGTGTCTGCCTCTGATTGGATGAGCCCAGCTCTGGCAAAGGTCACAGGCTTCTGGCAGGAGATACTGTAAATATCAACCAAAGATTCTGGATGGCCCCATGGTCAAACTGGACAGAAGGTCAAAGCTGGAAGGGTCTTCTTGTCACAGGAAGGCAGGCAAACCAGACAACACAAGGGACATGCACATGTGACTTAGCCATGACATGCAAGCCCTCTCAATCCCATGCTACTGCCTCTCCCCAGCTAAGCATTTTGGTGGCCAGGGCCAGGGGTGAAATTGGTTCCAATCACCAGACAACACTGTGGTTTCCCCTATTGCCCCCTGACCGGCCTGGGGCCCAGGAAGCTCATCTAGGAGCTGGGTTCCCCAAATGATGAAAGCCTGAAACTTCATTTTTTTGCCATGCTTAAAAAAAAACCAAAACGTGTTTCTGTGAGATAGACAGTTGCTGTCCCTTCAGGCAATGAACCTAAAGTACATACCCTCTTCCCTGAATATTCAACAGGGATGCACACACCTGTCCAAAGCTTTTTAGGTATATAAAGTACTTTGATGTTGATTGCCAAAACTTCCATTTTATACATGAAAAAACTAATGTTTTTCGAGAGTTAAGAGAGGTTAAGAGACTTGCCAAATGACACACTACACAGGGCTCATGAGCGAAAGAGCCAAGGTTCAAGCTCTTCAAATCCTCTGCTCTTTCTGCTGCCACCTACTGGGTCTTTCAGTGACAGGCTAGAAGAAGGCAGGGGCTCCCTGTCTGCCCCAAGCAGAGGAAACTTTATGGAGGCCTGGGAAGCTCAGTGCTCTCACAGGAGCAGATTTTTATGAATTTCTGCTTTGAACCAAAATCTGTGATAGGCCCTGGGAACCCAGAGGTGTATCCAGCTGGTAGCACAGAAAGGATGAGAATTTGGATCACACGGCTAACTTGAAAAAAGCACTTTGTAGTCACAGTGCCCAGGACTGAACACATGTTCAAGGATAGCTCCAGGCACCTTTTTCTATTGAAAGACCCATGTCTCTCGGAAACCTGCAGCACCCTGGCTTTGTGACCCCTGAAAGCCTGCCCACTATCCAGATCCAGCAAGTTGGCACTTCTAGGGGGCCTGCCATAGCCCTGAATAGCCAAAAACAGATCTTGCCTGGAGTCCTGGGCTTGCTTTTTCATGGGTGAGACCAGGAGCAAGCACCAAATGAGTAGTCTCTGTGCATCCTAGTCCTTTCCCTTGCCACCCAAATTTTTCCAAATTTTGAGGTAACCTCCTTCCAGAGATCTGAAGGTGTTTTGGAGGGCTTGGTTTGTCTAAATGGACTTCAAAAATGAACCACGTGAGACAGGATGAGCCCCTTGGTCACCAATTTCTTGTATACTGTATATAGACTGGACATGTCCTTGCTGACTGAGCAAGACCAGCATATCAAATTCCTTGAGTCTGCTCTTTGGCCAGAGGGCACAGGCTTCACTGTGGGTGTCATCACCACCACCTCTGGTCTTCGTCACCATACAGTGACTCTAAAGTGGAGTGGAGTGAGGTACATGCAAGCTCTGCTTTTCTGCCCCATATCAACATGTCACCACTGGTTGTGCAGCCCCTAGCTTCTTGTCATCTTGGGATTCCAGAATGGGTAAAGCAGGCCTGGTGCTGGTGTGCAAGCCCCACCCACCGCTGAAAGCCAGGGTCTGTGGGGAAACCCAGCTACTCTAACTGGGCAGATTCCACATCCGAGCCTCTAAGCACTTGTGCTTCTGTTGGGTGTGCCAGGCTAGCTTCAGGATGTGTCCTATACCCATCCATGTCCCCACTCTTAGAAAACGCTTCTGAAATTCAACATTACATGATTCCAGGACCCAGCCTTCAAAATTCCTGGCAGGCTAGCTTCAACATTCCATGGCCTGCCTTGCCTGGGCCACACTTGGGTCTCAGTCCTTCAGTTTCTCCTGTGGGTATTTCCTATCTTGCGTGTTGTTGAGTCCAGCCCGGCAGCCAGCCAAGGAGCACAGGAGATGAGACTGGCCGCCACAGGGCCAGGGAGGGACACAACAGCCCCCGCTTCACTGTGGCTGCACCGATAATCCCTAGGTGTCCTTGCTGTGGCAGTCCCTTTACCCATTCCAGCCCCCAGAGGGGGAATTTTTCTTCCTGAACAGAACAGAGGTAACAGCTTGGCAGATAAGTACCAGCTCATGGAAATCAAATAGGTGAAATCAGCTTTGGGCTGACCCCAGCAAGATGAGCATCCTCCAGGTTCCGACCGCTCATGCCTGAGAGTCACGGAAAGAGTGAGACTGGCCCAGAGGTCTCCTCGGGTCAGCCAGGTTGCCCAAATCTGTGTGGTGGCTCAAGCTCCTCTTTAGCCAAGGGGAGGCAAGGCTATGCCTAGCACCTTGGAGTTGTCTGTGATGATCTTAAAAGGCCCGGACCAGTGTCAGTCCCCTTCCTGACTTCAAGGCATCTGGATCCCTTTCATATCATGACAGAGAAGCCTGTTCTCATGGCATGTAATCCCTGTGAAGAGAGCGTTGTATATGATTTTGTATTTTTTAATTCATTTTAATCTACAGGTTGGAATCTAATTTTTAAATTTTATTGGAACTCACATTTTAAAAACAAATAAAAACATTTAAAATAATAATAATAACAATAAACTTTTGACCAGTGTCTTCCAAGTAGTTTGATCAAAGAGTTATAGGTGTTTTCAAAACACAACGTGGAGTGTAAAGATTGGAAAGCCCACCTGCCTCGCTTGTGCGCGTATGAAGTGTAAATCTGGTTTTGTTTCGTTGTTTTGGATTCCTTTGGGTTTTGTTTTGTTTTGTTTTGAAGATCAGATAGTGATCATTCTGAAAGATTGAAGCCAAGAGTTTGTAACTATGATATTTACTGTAAACTGTAGAACATTCAATAACTATTAAAAAAAAAAAGTTTCCAAAAAAAAAAAAAAAACAAAGTCCTAGGTGACCAGACTGAGTGGTTCTTGGGGGAGGGAGGCACAAAAACCCACCCCCAGCCAGTGAATTCCCTGGGCTTCTCCCCAAGGTGATTCACAGTGAAGGAATGCACGCCTGCACAGCAGGCCCAACAGTGCCCTCAGCCACTTTCAATTGACAGGGAGCTGTGCAGTGGCGACTTTAGCACCTGGAATAAGTTATGTGACTGGAGCTCGGTGAGGCCATTAATTGCTGACATCTGCAAGGCTGGGGTGTAGCTCTGTAGTGGAGTGTGCGTAGCATGCATGAGGGCTGAGTTTGATGCCCAGCACCCGCCCTTGCCAAAAAAGCTGTGGCTGGTGCTTGCCACTCTACACAGTCTTCACAGCTGACGGTGAGGCAAGTCCTATCCCTGTCTTAAAAGGGGAAGCCATGGAGGGTAAATGCACTTACAGAGCTGGTGAGGGGCGGAGTTGGAACTCATGCTGGGTCTGGCTCCAGAACACAGACACCAAGGCTCACATTCTCCTGCCCATCCCAGAAGGGAGCTTTTTAAAGGGTGGATTTATCAGATGGGAACCAAGAAGGCTTTGTGGTTTGTAGCTACAGGACAGTTGACAGAGTGCACATGATCTATCCAAGCAGTCATCAGGTCAGTTTTACCTTCAAAACATCTGAATCTCTTTTCCCCTTTCTGGGTGATGATACTGCCCTAGGGCAGGCCCAGGCTTCTCTCCCTGGACCACTGGGCCTTTCCAGGGCTTGATCAAGATAATTTATTCTCCACATGCTAGCATCCACACCTCTAAGAATGCAACCATTACAAATGGAGGGGAAAAAACAGGCCCATTAGAGTGATCACTTAGACTAAAACCAAGCATTTGTGTCTATGCTATTTATTATAAGCTGTGTAACATTCAATAGTATGCGAGGCCCTGGGTTCAGTTTTGGGGTGGGGAGGGGGAGGCAACCAGACTTTGTTCTCTCCAGTGCTTTCCATCAAACATCCCACACTCCCATGGCACTCCCCAGTGTCCCTTGCTGTCCTTGACTTAGCTTGAAAACCAGTGGCTGGGGAAGGCACCTCTGGCCACTAGTATTGCTGTGTCACAGCACTCAGATTCTCCAGGGCAGGACAGGATTTCTTGGGCACTCAACTCCAGGTCATAGTGGCAGAGCTGAGGCCAGGATCAGGCAGGGAAGTTGAGACCTGGGCCCCAACCTCCACTATTCTGGGGAGGAGGTGCACACTTGTAATCCCAGCCACTTGAGAAGGTGAGTCAGGAGGCATGCAAGTTTGAGGCCAGTCTCAGCAATTTAGGGAAATGCGCTCTCAAAAAAAAAAAAAAGAAAGGGCGGGGGATTGGTTCAGTGGTTAAGTGCCCCTGGGTTCAATCCCTAGTACCAAAAAAAAAAAAAAAAGAACTAAGAGGGTTGCAGGGACTTGAAGTGAGGAGCCAGGAAAACTTCCGGAAGTGGGAGCTGGAGCCCAGGAGCATCAGGCACACCCCTACATACCCCTTAGCTCTTCATCCCACTCTTGAAGAACTACCCTCAACCCCAAGAGACAAGCCACTCCTCTCAGTAAGCAGGAGGCTGGGCGGGCAGGGGAGCACAGTACTCCCCTGTGATATGGGCGTCCCTAACAGCCTGGGGAGCCTGGACACGGTGTGTCGGTCTGTACCCTGGCTGGCATCTATAGATGCCTGTGGTGGGAAAGGACATCAAAAGACCACAGTGCAGCCTTCCCCTGGGGAAGGAAGCCAAAGCAGGAGAATGGGTCCATTTTCTCATCCTCACGTACCCCCAGAGTGGGCCATGTGTTACCCAAGCCCTAGGTCAAAAGGGGTAGTTGGCTGGCTGAGGGGACAATCAAGTTCGAGAATCTGAACAGCTGGCAAGTAGAAATGCCAAGTGCACCCTGCAGCCCCAGGGAACATTTCCTTTGGTTCACTGGTTACATCGGCTCGTCATCTATCCTGCCCTACATTGTGATTGACAACCTTTGCTGTCCCCAAAAAATTTCCTTCTGCTGTCCATCATTCCTGTCTCCTTCCTTCCTATCCTAGTACAGGTGAAACCTTGTCTGCCGCTTCCTCAGGAGCACCCCGTCCCTTTCCTTCTCAACTGAGAAGCCCCAGAGAGAAGCCTGTGCCCTGGTAGCTGGGGAGAAGCCAGGGGAAGTGGAATCTCAAAGCATATCTGCCCATTTTGTTGAGGGTGGGAGTTTTTGTCTGAGGCCACCAGGCCCCCGCCTTGGCTTCTGCCTAGAAGCCTCTGCCCTCTGTGAAGCCAGGATTCCTGCAGCACCAGCCTGGTCATTTATGCCTGCTTCACAAGAGGCCCAATTCATGCAGGCTGGTCCTCTCCACACCTCCCTGGTTCCATTCAGGGTCTCTTTCTAGCTCCTTAGCCTCTCCAGGGGTAGGTCAGTAGTGTTTACTGTGTCATCCTCTTTCGTTCTGTTTTGTTTTGCTCTGGGATATTGGATTGACTCTAGAGCCTCTTGCATGTGAGGGCAGTGTTCTACCGCTGAGCTACATCCTTAGCCCTTTTTATTTTGAGATGGTCTCACCAAGTTGCCCAGGCTGGCCTTGAACTTTTGATCATCCTGCCTTAACCTCGAGTAGCTGGGGTTACAGGCATGCGCCACAGTCCCTGGCTACTTCTTCCCATCTTCTGACAGAATAACAAACACCAATGAATTCCCAACTTGACTAAAAACAATCTGTCCCAGAACCTAAGGCCTCACTAGCCATGGCCTGACACAGCCAGGCTTCTGCATGGAGCTGTCTCTCTTAGTCCACTTGGACCTGGCCTTGCTCCACTGCTCCCCTGAGAGGACTCCCTCTAAATCCATGTCTACTCAGGCAGCAGTCCTCCTGGCCCATCAGCAGCACCTGGCCTTGTAGCCCATCCTCTTCTCCACCCCCTTGCCCTCTCCCAGCTGCCAGGACACTGTCCTCTCCTGATTTTCTGCCTGCTGGTTCTTTCTCTGCCAGGCCCTGGAGCAGTCCCAGGATCTGCTCTGGGCCCTTTCCCTGAGACATGTCCCAGCTCAGACCTGGCATAAATGTTCATCTATGTGATATTCTTGTCAACCAGGTCTGTCTCTTTAAAGCTCCAGACTTCCATGTCCAGATGCCATTAGGACACCTGTCAGGGCTGTCATAGGTGCCTCCAGGACTGCTCTTGCCCCACCCAGCTGGCCCTAATCCCTTGCCCCACATCCCTTTAAGGAGCCCTCGCAGGTCTGCCCTAGGAGTCCCGTGGCTCCAGCTGTTCCTCTCCATCATCTCTTGCCTGGACAGCTGCAAAGGCTCCTTCAAGGTACCCCTGCTTCCACTGACCCTGCACTCTGCACACTGTGGCCAAGAGGGTCAGGCTCCTCTAATGGGTCAAGCTCCTCTCTTTCATGTTTTGGTGGCCAGTTTTCATTTGGCCTTTGTGCTGTTCCCTCTCCATGGAACTGTCTCCCCTTTCCACACTCCAGCTCCCAGTGTCTCCCTCATCCCCATTCATCTCCAGGCTCCACGCCGCTGCTTCCTTTAGCACTGTGCTGTCCAATAGGATGATCATTTGCCTCATGTGGCTCTTGAGCCCTTGAAATATGCTAGTTCATATTAAGATGTGTAAAATATATAACACACTGAAAAGCAAAAAAAAAAAACCTCATTCATAATTTTTACATTGATTTTATATTGCAATGAAAATATTTTGGATATACTGAGTTTAAAAGTATTGATAATTATTAAAATTAAATCCACCTATTTTTACTTTTTGGAATGGTTATTAGAAATTTGAATCCCATACGTGGCTCACACTGTTTTTCTGTTGGACAGCCCTCTAGGGGCCTTCGTGGGAACCAGGTGAAGTTAGGGGCCTCCCCGGCCCATATTCCCCCACTGCTGAGGTGTTGTGAGGGGAGGGACCGCCTGTCCAGCACATGGAGCCCAACACAGTAGGGCTGAGGAGGTATGTGTTGAACAGACAGATGACCTCGGGAAGGGGCACAAGGAAAAGAAGGTCCTCATACACCACTTTCTCACCTTTTATTCTTCGACAAGTGGATGGGGATGGAGATGCAAAGATAGGACAACAGCAAGTTTTAATAAATAAGAGAAACGGGGACAGGCAGTGGGCCTGCGCCTGCACGGCCCCACATAAATAACGAGGTGGCTGAGCCCGAGTGGAGACAGACAGGGCTGGGCCAGCAGTCACCTGCGCTGTCCAGGGCTGGGGGCAGACATGCTGCACCACAGGGACACAGAAACCACTGATGCCAGAAGTGCTCTTCAGCCCAGCCAGTGGTCCTCTCCCCGAAGTTCCAGAGATCTGGGGGGTGGCAGGGTGGGTTGGGGCTCTGCACTTCAGCTTCGCCCAGGTCAAGTCATTTTTCAGTTTCATTAAAAACAGCGAAGTAGGGCAGGCACATGCAGTAAACCTCTTCTGTAGGCAGAGCTGTGGATGGGCAGCCCCATGGGGGCCTTGAAGGCAAAGGCCCCGGAAGCAGCAAAAATGGGCCAGATAAAGCTACTAATGGGAGAGGTGGCAGAGTCAAGCACCCCCTCCACAGGACCCATCCCAGAACCTCCAAGGAGCTGGAGAGGTCCTGGGCACTGAGGCGTGATTCTCTCCTATTTCACAGATAAACTGGGACCAGTGATGGCCAGGGATGTGCCCAGGATTAGATCCCAGGAACTTGGCCTCCCAGCCCAGGGCTTTTATATTGCCCCTTCCTTTTACAGAACCTGCTAGAAAAGGAGGAAGAAACACATTTGCTCTAGGGCCCTGTACAGGGGCAGGGTAGCTAGTCACCAAAGTGTGGGACTGGGGCACCAAGTACAGGCGCCACCTCTCTGCCAAGCCTAGACCTCTGGTGGTACAGAGAACTCTCGGCTCCTAGGATGTGGCCAGGGCACGCACAGGGTTAGGGCATCCTGCAGGGGAGAAACTGGGGCAGCAGGGTCAGGGGCCAGGCTCTCAATCTGCTCCTGCACACAGTGCCCGCCAACTGCCTGCCTCCTCACTGGGGCGGACGGTCCCACCTCCAGGCCTTGGCCTTTGCTGTTTTGCCTGCTGGGCCATCGCTTCTTGGTCCTCACAGTCCCAGCTGTAGCTCTTCCTCATCCAGGAAGCCTTCAGAACCTCCCAAGGCAGGTTTGAGTGTCCTCAGAGTAGGCAGCCCCTCAGATAACCAGGTTGCTCTCACTTAACCGGACCACATAGCGGTTCTCCTGGGAGACAGGGATGAAAGGCCAAAGCTGATTCAAGGGGCTTCCGGGCTCTGGGTGAATGGCTCTTTTCCAGGGACCCTGCACTTGTGCCCCTGTTCTGGAGCCCAAGGTACTCACAAGCCTTCTCCAGCTCTCACCTCAGCTTTGTTCTCTGCTGGGGGCTTCAACCACTTCGTATGGCTCCCACCACTTCCCAGCAGTGCTTGCTGCTCTGGCAGGAGGCCAGGTTGTGGGGAGTCAGGGAGATCACCCCCCGAAGGCCCAGCCTCTGTGATGGTCTTCACCTCAGATGCTGCTGAACTCGTCCGCTGCTCAGGAATTCGAGCCACACGGAACCTGGGAGAAGAGGTGGTGTGACACTCTGGGTGCAGAGTTTGATTTCAGGGTCAAACCTGTGCCTGAGCATCTTCCCAGGCCCTCCATAGATAAGGCTTCCCTCCGCTGTTTGTACCTAGCCCAGCACCCCACCTCTAGGTGGCAGGTAGACACCCTTGGCCTCAGAGGCCCCAGATGCCACAGGGGCCAACACATGCCCTGAGAACCCAAGGGCTCCATGTGAGATGTTGCACAGCTGGGAAATCCTGATTTCTCTCTGCCACCCACCCTACTAGAGAGGCCCACAAAGGGTAGGGCCACCACTGAGCAGAGTACCCAGGGTTTAATCTAGGACCCTGCCTCCACTCATCACCCTGGTGCAACTGTGCCAACCTCACCTGCCCACAGACAAGATGGTGATCTCGCCCTGACGTCCTGTCTTGGCCCCAGCCTTGGAAGCCCTGGCTGGGTTGGACAGAAGGCTGGGAGCAGGAGTAGTAGCAGCTGCAGCCTCAGGGGACAGCAGTACCTCGGGCCACTTCTTCTGGCTACAACGGGAGCAGCAGGGGCCAGAGAGTGAAGCTAGGCCTTGCACGGTGTGGAGGTGGTGGCGATGAGGGCAGACATGTGGCATACTGGGGGAGGCCGGCGGCAGCCTACAGAAGGGAACGGGTAGGAGCACTCATCAGGGCAGCCCAGGCTTAGGGCCAGAAGACCCAAGCAGGTAGAGAAGGGGTAGAGGCAGCATGTGAGGGAAGAGACCCAATCGGTAGCCCCCAGGAGGCAGGCTGATTATCTGAAGGCCCTGCCCCCCTCACCTGGGCACAGGCCTGTGGCTTGTCTGCACCAGCTGTTTGCTGTGGTATTCTTTCAGCAGCTCCTCCAGGGCCGCCGCATTCTCTGTGGGCAGCTATGGTCAGAACCCAGCTCCAACCATAAGGGGAGCCCCCAAGCCCCAGCAGAGCCCCCTACCTACCCACCACGCATACCCAAGCTGGGCTCTGCACCTTTTCCTCCACCCCTGATCAATCAAGACCAGAGACACGGGGCAGCATGGCATCTGTCTGAAGCACCCAGGCGGGGAGGGCAGAGCAGGGCAGTACAGTGACCTTACACCGCCTCATAGGCTCCAGGAAGAGACACTCCTCTCCTGGGCACCGGGATGGGTCAGACTGTGTCCTTACCTTTCTTCTCTGTGATCAGACGCACCAGGACCCCAATGGTGTCCTCATTGGCATCCTCAGTCCTATAGGCAGGGTTGATCCCTGGGAAAGAGAAGAAAAAGACCTTGATCCCAGGAAGCTAGACACCCAAGCTACACCAGGATCAGCCAGCAGAGGGCACCCTGGGCCTTGAAGCCAGAGCCGAGCTTGGTTAAGGTGACAGTAGATGACAGAAGTATCCCAGGGCTGTGCACCTGCGGGCTCTGGGCCTCGGCTATGGCTCAAAGTAGCCCACCATCGCCGTTACTACTGAACATTCACTCCTTCTGTACCAGCAGCCCCAGGTACTCAGATTTCGGGGCCATCTGAGCTGCACATCTCTGCAGAATGCGGGTGAGGGGCTGTATTGGCCTTCTCTGGGTCGCACTGCCTCTCTGCAGTGGATCCTTCTTGCCCAGAACTCCCAACATCTACCACAAACTCTGCCCCTCCAGGCCCATTACTTCCTGCACACCTCCCTGTCCGTGGCACTGTTTAACTGAGGTCCTTGGTTAGCTTTGGGCCCAGACCTCAAGGGTGTGGGAATGGGCCAACATGATCAATCCCAAACCCAGCAGCAAAGAAAGTTCCTAGGCAGCAGCCAGAGGTTAAAGGAAGTCACTAAGCTAGGAAAACAAGTGTAGTCCCAGGCAAAATGGCCCTCAGTCGCCACCTTCCTGCCTGCCTTCCCGCCCCCTCCAGACTTTAGTGTCAGGAGTTAGAAGGGGCTTTGGCCAGCCCCAGGCAGTCTGGGACACTGGCATGGGAGGTGCTATTTCACTCTTGACTTGGCCAGAGGCCCAAGGGTGGCGTATATGGAAGTGGTGCCCCTGTCCTTCAGAAGGCATTGGCCTAAGATAGGGGAGAGAGGAGACCCAGGCCCTGGGGTAGGGGTGGGAGAATGTGCCTCTTCCTCTTTCCAGAACTTGTAATTCAAACCACAGCCGCAGTTGTAACCTGAGCTCCTTGTGGTGTCTGCCCAGGACAACTGCCCCCTTCCCACTGGACATTCCTCCAGCTACAGGCCAGAGGTCAAAGGTCACTTTGAGTACTTAAAAGGTCATCGACCCTGGAATCACACACACAATTACAGCCTATAGACCCGCCCCCGCCCCCCCCCAGGAATCCAGACCTCCACAGCTGGGCCCCGCTCAACAAAAAACCACACTTGACCAGCTCTGCTGGTTCTGCCCCTGTCACCGTTCCTGGACCCTCACCTTCCTCCCAGCAGCAGCACCTCTGTAGGCGTCTCCCCTGAGGCTGGCGCGCACCACCTCCAGGAGGCCCTCGCAGTTGGCCCTCCACAGGCCTCTCCTTGCCAGAGCCCTCAAGGCCAGGGAGGTTCCCTCTGGTGGCCCCCAAGTTCCCTGTCTCCCACCTGGACCCCAAGCCCGGCCTCACCACTGCCTCCACCTCCAGGGCCGGGCCCGACCTCCTTGTGCGCCGTGCAGTGATAGCCCTTCCGCTTGAGCAGGTTGCACACCAGGATGCCCAGGAGCCCCATGAGGCAGAAGATGGGCACAATGGCAATGACCGCATACTGAGCAGCCGTCTCCTCAGGGCCACCAGCCCGCGTGCCGTTCCCCGGCTGCTGAGTCTCACCACCGCCACTGGACCCCGCTGCCACCTCCACGCCACGTCGGGCCCGCCGCCCCCACTCTGAGCACAAGATGGAGGCAGAGGAAAACACAGAGAGGCAGAGAGGCCCAGGGCCCAAGTTAGTGTGGGTGGGGTGGAGGGAGGACTGATGGTCCAGGGCAGCCCACGCCCCGCCATACTGGGGAGGCAAAGGCCAGCTCAACCCTGCCTTTCTTCCGTTTTTGGCCAGCCAAACAGGGGTCCTGAAACAGGCTTCCTCGGGCCTCAGGATGGGCAGCCCCCCCGGCACCCCCATCACCCCTCATGCTGGGTGAGGAGTGAACAGATAGCAACGTGGCACATGCCTAGGCACGGGGACGCGGAATCCTGCCTCCCTAAGGCAGGCCCTGTGAATGAGTCACCTGAGAGGGTGACTGGCTCAGCGGTGTGAGGTGTGTCCGTGTGTTTATGTGTGTGGACACACCAGTGCTCACATTCACTTGCAGGGTCTCATGGAGAGGACAGGTATGGGAGACTGGTCAGGATGTGAACCTCCTAAGCCCCTAATTGTGGCCTCCACCCACTGTATGGTTTCTGCCACTCAGAAGTAAAGGGAGGTGACTGGCCACATTCTGCTGGGCTCCCCCTGGCTGGCTGTCCTCCCAGGGGCTGAGAGGACCCCAGTGCCCCACATGGACAATCTGGGGCTCCTGGGCTCAAGCTCCTGCACCCATTCCTCACACACCTCCAATCTGCCACTCACCATTACAGCCAGGAGTGTTCAGAGATGCCCAGGAACATGGTTGACATGGAATGTGGGGAACCCCCCGAGGCCCAATCCACCTGCAGGGAGAGATATCACTGAGGTCCAGAAGTTTCCCCAAAAACTGTCCGTAGGCTGGATTCCTTCCTATCAGTCACCCTCAATGGTCTTGTTCCATCCCATTTCACAGATGGGAAGACTAAGGTCTATGTAGGGTGGAAATAGGCTGGAACTCCAGGATCCATAGTCCTGGCCTCTTAGGCATGAGCTCCCACCATCCACCCCTTGCTCACCCAGGCTGGCAGCCTCCACATAGTGTATCCTGGGTTGCAGTGCCAGCCCGGACCTCCAGCCTCCTTCGAAGGCTGCAGCGGTCATGAGGCTGGCATGGGCTGGAGCCCCAGGAGATGGAGAAGGTGCCTGGGGGGCAGGACCTGCATAATGTGCCCTGACCCTGGTCCTGTAGGAAACAAAGGGTGAGAAGGAGGCCAGGAGTCAGGCCTGAGGTCCCTGGGGAAGCCAGGCCTGGGACCCCGCCCCTTGCCCTAAGATGTCTTCCCAGGACAGGGCAGATGTGCAGCTCAATGCTCACCAGATCGGGCTCCTCCCCAGGTGGGCACTGCCAAGGGGTCGTTGGTGTTGCAGTGGCCAGAGGCCAGGGCAGCAGCTGGAAGCAAAGCAAACAGGAGCATATTGAGGGAGGGAAGGAGAGAGTACTGGGCACGGGGTCTCTAGGGTCATCTGAGCCCATAGGAGTGGAGATCGCCATCCCACCCAGGCTTCATGGACACTCTTCTAACCTTGATCCCTCACACTGCAAGGAAAACCTGCCCTGTCCCAGACCTGCTTCATTACCAGTGCCTGAGTAGGGAGAAAAATCACATCTGCTTCGGGAAAGTTCTGGAAAGCCCCAGACAGGGGATCAGGACCTCAAGCCCTTGGATCTCTGAATTACACCCCTTCCAGCTAACAAGACCAATGAGGAGGAAATGCTTCCGAATTCCTCTCTGTTTCTGTCCCTCTTCCTGCTGCAACCCCTGCCCCCCAATCACAGCTGGACATGTCATTAGCCTGCCTCTGTTTATCATTCCTGGAGCCAAGTTTGCAGCTGGTGCTTACTATTCTGGGCCCTGGGCTGAGTCTCTGAGACCACATCTTCCTCTGTGACCTCCCCCTGTGGCAAGGCCACTCCATTCACCCAGGCACCCAAACAGAGGATGGCACATTCAAAGGAAGGGTGTCCCAGCGCCTCCCACGGGGAGCTCCCACTGCTTCCCACTTTCAGGTGTGAACCATCTGGCCTCAACTCCTGCTGTGGGGAGACCATGTCCTTCATTTTAGTCCAACACTGATTTGGGGGTACGAGGCATAGAGCAGTGCCAGCTCCCTTGGAGGCAAAATGTCACAGAGGCTCTGGGGATCTCCTCAGGCTCCAGACCTGGCTCCGGCACCTGCTTGAGGCCAGGTATCACACTCAGGAATTCCAGGCTCAGAAAGAAAGACGACTCCAAACCAGACGCCAAGACCTGTCTGGGGCCAAGTCTGGCTGGATTCTCTCATTTCCAACACAGATCTCAACTCCAGCATCTGAGGTGCCCCAAATCCCAGGCGTCTTTGGCCCAATTTCCTCAGGTTCCCACTACTGGCCACTATTCCCACACCGGCTGCTGACAGGCACCTGCCCTTAGCCACCGGGCCTTGCCTACAAATGCAAGTCCTTCCTTCTCCTCCCCCTGCCCCCTGCAGCCTGGGTAGGCATGGTCTGCGAAAGCAGTGTCTTCTGCCTGGGTAGGGGAAGCCATGGCCTTCCCTCCTGGGTCACCATTTCATGCCAGGGTGGGTCAGGATAGGCTACCTGGGGTTGGACAGCCCCAAATGCTTCCCAGGAAGAGCTGAATATTCAAGCCTCGTCCCAGCATGGGGTTCCTGAGCAGGCTCACTCCCTCCTCCCTGGAGCTCCTCCCCAGCCCGTCCCACTCACCACGAGGAGGCAGGACAGGGGCCAGCACAGTCCGCTCAGCTTCATCATCAGGCCCTGCGGTGATCTCTGGCCTAGGGTAGATGGAGGGAAGACTCAGGGGCCAGCCGGGATAGAAAGGCAGCTGCTATCCCCCCAGGCACTTCAGAATGACAGGCTTTCACAAGGAGTTGGGAGGGTGCCCTAGATCCCCGCCCAGGTCCAGTCTGAGCAGAGGTGGGCTGCACCGGGCAGGGCCAGCCTC
Organism: Marmota flaviventris; assembly: GCF_047511675.1. NCBI lineage: Eukaryota > Metazoa > Chordata > Mammalia > Rodentia > Sciuridae > Marmota > Marmota flaviventris. Next base: position 61,854,648 of record NC_092506.1, on the reverse strand, counting down.
ACTGGAAGAACAGAGGGCCCTGCAGGCTGGGGAGGCTTCCCAGAGGAGGAAGGGCTTCCTTCCCCTTCCATAAACAGCCAGGTGCCCTGCGGCATCGCAGGGGAGCACAGGAGGAAGGAAGCGTGGGGAGGCCACGCCAGGCAGAGAAGGCTGCAGCCCTCAGCCTCGGCCTCTGCTCTCCTCTGCAGCTTCCAGGCTCCTGCCAACCGCAGCCCACAGGCCCACGGCCTCCTGCCTCACGTTCCTCTGCCTCCACTCTCACTGGTTCTGCTCTAAGGAAGGCCCTGTCCCCACCTTTCAAACACTTTTCTTTCTGGAAGCTTCTCTAGAAGTTTTCCCCAAAGCTGAGTCTGGCTCCTATAACTCCTGTGCCTCACTCCATCACAGGCCTGGAACCTTCTCATGGTCACTGTCCACGTGTCCCTAGGGAGGGCCAGGACATGTCTACTTACATCTCTGCCTGCCTGGCTGCTGCAGGGGACCTGAAGGGGTAGGTGGCCATGGCAGCAGAGTTCAGCCTCTCTTCCTCTCTCCCCCATGGGCCAGCCACTGCCCTCACCGGGGAAATAGGACCCTGTCCTCAAGGATCCCCATCCCCAGGGACCCCATACTGCAGAGATTGAGAGAGTGGTTCCCCTGCCAGTCAGTGGGAAGTGCCAAAAACCAAAACAAAGCAACGTCAGTGGTGCTGCCCAGCCCCCTGGCCAGACTGCGGCTGCCTCTGGAGAAGCCCCCAGCCAGTGGACAAGTTGGAACAACAGGATTCAGGATTCAAATTACACAACCGAAGGGACTGTTGCTGAATGAGGAAGCTCCAGGGTGTGCCCCAGAGGCCTGCTTTCAGGGTTGTAAAGGTGATAGAAACAGTGTTCATGGGACCTGGACACAGGCCATGTACAGCCTCTGAGGTCCAAGGATGGCTCATGGGACTTAGAGAGCCCAGCCACTGTCCTAGGGCACTGGCAGGCAGAGGAGCCCCAACCTATGTGATGCCAACCCTCCGGGAGACACACTGCCTGTGGCAAGTTCCAGGTCACACGGAAGACCCTCTCCCTGTAGGCAGCCCGGGCTTCCCGCCTGGAAAAGGAGCCCAGGAAACTGATCCACCCGCCTGACCTGGCCAGGCACAGACCTCGCAGGGACAGGGGTTTGTGTTACACCCAGGGGAGGGGGAGGGGAGTGGTCACATCATCCTTGGGACTCTCCAGGTCACTGGCAGCCAGCCACTCTTGGCCCTAGGCCAGGTAAGGGGAAAACCAGGGACAAGGAAGCCCGGGACAAGGAAGCCCAGGCCACAGGGTAGGTGAAGGCTGAATCTGGCAGCCAACACTCAACAGACAGAGCCCCCTGACTCATCTCCCGACCTGCCCGCCTCAAATCTGGTCACATGTCTTCCTTTCAGGGTCTGCCTCACAGCGTCCCTTCCCCCTACCCTGCTCTGCCAAACTCCCCGCTCAATCCCATCTCCGCGTACCCCCTCCCTGTCCTTCCAGGGATCAACCCGCAGACCTAATCACAAGCCCAAGTCCTCAGGCTGTCCCCACAGCCCGCCCCTAGTCCCAGCACCTTCATGTCCCCAGATGGGCCTATAAGGCTGGGGCAGGGGATGAAAAGAAAGAAGCAAAATAACTGCAGAGTAGAGAGCCCCAGAGCCACCCCCAACCCTGAGTGGCACCCACTGGGTGACCTGAGCGCGCGAGGAGCCAGTGTACAGATGCTCATCTGCAGAAAGGCGTGGAGCTGCGCAATGCGGAGACTTCCAGGAGGAAAGCAAGTGTCCAGAGGCCCAGCCTCCAAGCCAGAGAGGGCCCACTCAGGCACATGCACAGACATCCGCCGCCTGCTGCCCTTGTGCCTTCTAATTACACTCCCTCTAATTACCCCAACCCGGCACTTACTCCAGTCTGGCTGCCCTGGCCCCCACACTCAGCCCAGTCTGAGTCCCAGCTGGACCTGCCTGGTCAGGCAGAAAAGCCCTTATGCACACGTGTGCACACCTGCTGCTCAGGGGCCCCAACCTCCACCCCAGGTCTCCAGCACAGAGCCCTGGAACCATGACCAGAGAGCAAGTTCAGAGAGAAGCCCCACCGCTGGGAGGCTGGGAGGCTGGGAGGGGGTCCGTGAAGGCCTCATCCCTACCACTCTGCTTTATCCAGAAGGCCATGAAGTTCCAGCATCTCCTGAGGGCTTCCTGAAGCACAGCTGTCAGAGATGGAGAGACTGAGGCCCAGGGAGGTCAGGGAAGGTCCCCGGAGCCCTCTCTCCAGCTCCATGTGCCTGAGAGAGAACCCCCCAGCCACACTGGGCAGGGGAAGAGGAGACCCAAGGGTTTTAGCAGAGAAGGAAGTTAGCTCAGAAGCCACTCTTCCCCCAAGTCTCCTAGCCTGGGGCCTGTCCCTACTGCCACCAACCCCTTATGGGACCTAAGCCCCTCACTTCTCAGGGCTCAGTCTCTTCATCTGCAAGATGGGCATGTTTATCTCCCATGGGAAAGCTGTCAGGAGACCTGTGAGGTAATCTGCCCTAAAGTGGGTCACGCGGTTTCCTTCCAGCCGCCCCTCCCCCACCCCGTGCAGGTTTGTCGTTGGTCTCGGCTGCTTACTTGCCTGCACCCCCGCCAGACAGCAGGAGGGCACAGATGTCTGCTTTATTCACCACAAAGCCCAGTACCCAGCCCCAGGCTAGAAGCAGGAGGCCTCTAACACACAGGCTCAGGTCAGAAAGGTTTCCTCCTCCCCGACCCTCCAGAAAAATGCCCCAACAATTAGAACCAGAAATTCCCTGGATAAAAGCCAGCCCGCATCGCCATGACAGGGCCCCAGACTGCAGAGAGGCTGGAGGTAGCAGAGCCCCAGAGAGGAGCAGCCTGGAGGCCTCAGAGAAAGAGGAAGCTGTGGCAGCTTCCCCTTTCCCAGAACTGAAGCCAATGGGTCACACCCCTCTGTTCCCCAGCTGGGCCCTCCCCTCTGGTACACTCCCCAGTCTCCCTGGGCCTCAGCCTGACCCTTTGGCCCCCTCACCCAGCAGCCTAGATGTTCCGTCATGGAGCCTGGCCCTATGCGCCAGCTCCCGCCACCCTCAGAATGGCGTCCTGACGCACCCCTGCCAACCCTTACACATCCGCATGCTCCAGCCACTTCGACCTTCTTCCCAAGACACACAAGACACAGTTACCTGCCATTTCCTCTGCCCAGAAACCCCTCCCATCACTTGGCCAATACCTACTCTTCCTTCAGAGCTTAGCTCAAAGTCATTTCCTCCTGGAAGCCTCCCCCAACCACCACCTCCCCTCCGGCATTAACCACCCTGTTTACCCAGCCCCGTCCCTGCCACCAGCCGTCTTCCATGCCCAGTGCCACACTGGGTAAGTCTGCGCTGCACTCAGGATGGGAGGCAGAAAAGTACTTCTACTCTCAGTAGAAGGCGCAAGGCCCTGCTGGGGTAGTGAGGGCCCTGAAGGCTGCAGGGCAGGCAGGACAGCTGAGGCCGGACTAAGAGGAGCGGGTATGAACCTGCATCTGAAGCTCCAGGACCACCTGGGGCCACATGGTGGAGTGTGTTGTCCTGCTCTGCTCTTCACTGGCTTTGTGGCTGTGGATGCCTGCAGAGGACTGTCAGGAGTGAAATGAGAGGATTCACACTAATTTCTCAGTGCTGGACTGGCACAGAGTACACCCTCCACAAGCACTCACTACTCACCGTGCCTCAGTTTCCCTCTGTGGAGGGGGAAGGGGCACATGCTTGCCACGCCCGTGTGAGCACACTGAGATTCTCCTTTTACATTTATGTTCAATGCTTGGCACACAGCCAGGTACATAGGAGGTGCCTGAGCAGCTACATGGAGCCTCTGGGGAGGGGAGGGTGTGGGAAAGGAGAGGAGGCTGGGAAGACAGATGGGCAGTGCCCAGGTCACACCAGCCTCAGCTGCAACTGAGAAGCCTGCACTTTTCCCAGGAGCTATGGGAACCTTGGAGGGTTAAGCAGGGGAGGGACAGGCACGGAACAATTTGTGTCTTGCCAGGTGCACTGGGCTACCTTTCAAGCGAGGGAGATGTGGGTACGAACAGGTGCCCACCAGGAGCAGGGTCGGAGGAAGGCGGGCCCTGTTTCCCAGCCCATGCTCCGAGGCCTACAGACCTCCCTCCAGCCTCCAGAGGAGAGGATTGCCAAGGGTTGCCTAGAAACACAGCTGGACATGGGCCTCCCTCAGTGGTGGCCGCACCAGGCAGGAAGACAAAGGCTACCCATCAATAGAAAAATCCAGGTTAGCAAGGGACCCAGTGGTTCCCTGGCAACTGGGGCTGAAGTAGGGCAGTGCCCACATTGGGCGGTGCTGAGGGCAGCGAGGAACTGCCTGCTGCCCTCCTCCCCTACAGGAGAGGGGGACTGGCCCCAAGCTGGGACTGGCCCTGGCTCTGGGTCACCTCTACTCCTCACAGCAGAAGTGAGCATTTCTGTTTTACAGCTGGAGGTCAGAGAGGTCACTTGGAGGTCACACAACCAGTGTGTGACTGAAGCAGGGATGGAGCCCTGGACTGCCTCATTTCTGCCTCCCCCACCCTGAGGTTTAGCCCAGAGCCTGGCAGGTGGATGTTCTGAGTCTTTGCCAATCTGATGGCAGAGTCTAGGGAAGCAGGAACACAGTAGGTGGCTCAACTGAAGGTCTAGTACAAAGAGCCAGGCAGGCCCCAGAATAGTTACTATCCCCGTGTGGCAGTCTCGGGGCCTTCGGGATTTGCCTGTGCTCATATTCATTTGTGTATTGTCCCAATCTGCCAACTCTGAAAGAAAGGGCACTGGAAACTGTAAGAAGTAGGAAGGCTGGGGAAGTCTGGGAATTCCCAGAGGGAGGAAAAGGTCCCGGAGTGTAGACCCAGTTCTTGAACTGGGGGCCCAGATGTGCAGAGGTCAGCACAGGACTCCTCAGTGAGAAGGGTGCCCCTCGACCCAGCCCTCTCCCAGCCTCAGGTAGCCAGGATCTCCAGGGCACCACCATTGAGTGAGTACCTCTCCAGCGCTGGACTCCTAATCCTGCACCCCTACACTGCCAGGCAGCAGCTGCTGCTACCTTACCAGGAGCTGGGCAGGGTTCTGCCCCTCAGACCTCCCATTGCCCCTGGGTCTGCACTTCAGCAGATCAGGTGGTGAGGTGGGCAGGTGGAGCTGAGGGGGCTAATTGGCTCCTTGAGGCTTAGGAAAGGGCTGAGGCAGCCAGATCGGGCCCACCCAGCTCCTCCCAGTCTGGGAAGGTACAGATGCAATCTCTTCCCTCCTTCCTGCCTGAGACTAGGACTAGGGGAAGGGGTGTCTGAGGCCAGACCGTCATCTCTGGGGCAGAGCTGGGGCTCCCCAAGAGCCCTCTCTCTAAGTGCCCACCACATGCCTCATAGCCTCTCTAGGTTGGGTCCCAATGAACCCCTCAGAGACAGGGTTCCATGTGGAAACTGAGGCTCAGAGAGGCTAAGAAGTAGCCTTAATAACCCAGTCTCAAAAAAGATAGGGCTTGCCTACCCTGGAGTAGGGGTGGGCAGCAGGCAGCCTTTGCCAGTGTCTCCCAGACCTGGCATCCCCACTGCCCCCACGTGGCCTGTTTCTAGTTTGCCATCAACCTCTTGGTACCATGGGCCAGCTCTAGAATACCTCCCCTCTCACTCCAAAACAGGACAGCAAGGGACCCAGGAGGGACTGGAGGACACTCCCTGCAGCCCCCACTTACATTACTGCTACCTCTTCCTCCAAGAAGTTGCCTTGACCTCCCACCCTGGTCATATGCTTGGTACTGAATCACTATGCCCAAGCTTCTCCACTGTGCTCAGCATGGGCCCTTCCCATTCCCAACCTAGCTGACTTGGGCAGAGGCTTTGGGAGAGGCTGAGGGGAGACCACACCCCTCCTGACCTGTTATCCAATTCCCCCAGGCTCAGGGTGTTAGAGATAGAGGCTCCCCCTAAGGCCCTACCCAACAGAGCCTACAGTGAGAGTGTGCGTGAGAATGGAGTTAGGAGGGCGTGAGGCTGGTCTCTGGAACATTCCAACTGGGCTGAAGCTCTGGCGGTCTTGATTAGTGGATCTGTGACCTTGGCAGGTCACTTACCTCTCTGAACTTTGGGGTCCTCCTCTGCAAACAGAGGTGCCAGTCCCTGCCTCATGGGATGCTCAGGGAATAAGCAGAGCCACTGTTTAGTGCTGTTTGGAAATTACCAGTTCTCTTGAAGGCCAGAGAAGGAACCCAGGCTCAGAAACAGCCAAGGTCATCCAAAAAAACTTGGGTGCAACAAGGGTGCATTGGGGAACCCAATATAAATCCCAGCAGCATGGGTGGTGGCACCGTGGTCTCATTGAGAGGACCCCGGGTGCCCATTTCCCAGCTATCCAGGCCTGCGCCCACCTGCTTTACCAGCTGACACCATTGTCAGGAAGGTGGAGGTGCAGTGAGCAGTCAGTATGCCCACCTACCTGCCCAAGTCTCAGTTTCTCCTCTGTAATTTCGGGCAATTGTGCCTATTCAGCTAGCCTCGCTGTGTGGCGGGGGACCCAGAATTCACAGGCAAATGGTGATTCTTATAATCAGGCCTAAGTCCAGGTGCCTTCTCCTGCAGGAAGCTCCTTGTTGGGAGGGCCTCTCGGCTATCCGTTCTCAGTCTCCTTTAACTCCTGCTAAAGTGGGGAGGCTCTCCGAAGGAGGTAAGCAGTGCACATGGGAGGCTGGGCACACTGCAGGTCCCCCTTGCTCTCACTGTTCCTTCTCACAGTATTTGCTTGGCCAAGCTTAGTCCCTCCTTCTAGAAACCCTTCTCCCTTCCCTCTCCACCATGCTCAGACCCTGCCTCTAACTGGCTGTAGAGGCCCCTCCATCCCCTCCGTCTATGCCAGCTAGCCAGGGACACTCACAGCCACAAGAGCAGTTTATTTATAGAGCTCTCATCTTTCCCAGGGTGGCCCAGGAAAGAACTCTGGCCTTCAAGACTGACAGACCTGGTTTTGGATCCCAGCAACAATAGGGTCTTGCAAGGGTTTCTACTCCTCTGAGCCTCGGTTTCCATGCTTGTGCCTCGAGGATTGACATTCAGCATGAGGCAGAGATGGGACAGTCTGGGAGCCTTGATGGCAGGACTGGGCACAGAGCAGGGACACAGCACTGGTTCCTCTCTCTCTGCTAGCCTAGTCCTACCCAGAAACACCAAGCCTCTGCCTACATACACAGGAGCACCGTGCACTGTGGGTGCTAGATCTACCCAGAGACCACATCCCAGGACCCATCAATCTATAGTTGGGGAGGGGGGTGGATGGGTTCTCCTGGATGATCTTAGGCAAAATCTCTCCCTTTTTGCTCCATTCTCCTACCCACTTGGAGAAGGCTAGCTCCATAACAGGCCTCCCCTTGCTAGGTGCTGAGAGCCCCACCAACATTTCCTACTCCTGCTTTGGGTAGGCCAGCCTGGCCCTTATCTGGAAGCTCATGCCGGAATTATCAGACAAGCCCCAAACCCTTGTCCCTTGCCTGGAGACCAGGCCAGAAGTTAGGCAAGAGCTGGTGTGTTAGACTAACCCTAACCCTAACCCTAACCCTAACAGGGAGGATAAAAACTGTATGACTCAAGCTAGGACTGCTCCCCCCTGCTCTGAGTCTCAGCTCCCCCAAAACAACTCAGGAAGGAGGGGCCCCCACCAGTGCCACTGTGGGAGATGCTGAGCCCAGGGCCCACACAACAGGACATCAACGGGGACAGTTTCCTCTACTGGCCTAGAATGAGGGCCTTGTCTGAAGAGGGCCATGGTTAGCACCAAACTTGTCCCAGACCCACAGAGTGGCCTTGAGTTTTGGGCCCTAACCCCTAGTATTACCTCAGGCCATGGTGAGCCTCAGAGACCACAGATACAAACACTGCCATGTATCCAGGCACCCAGGGGCTGGGATCTTAAGTGGCTGCCCTTCCTCAGGAGAGACCTCGCCAGCATAGACATGGTAGTGGGAGGGGGCAGTCTGCTGGTGAGGCCAGCCACAGAGCTGGGTGAGCAGTGCCTATAGGTGCCCCACACCTGGGCCTATTACCCAAAGGCAAGGGGAATGACTAGAAGGTGGATCTAACAATGAAGACAGACGGAGGCTGGGCTCAGAAGCTTCCTGGGTAAGGTGGGCTGAACCCTAAATGATTGTGAGAGTTCTAGAAAGAGGGACAATAAAAGCAAAAGCAGCGCCGACCTGAGGCACCTGGTAGGGAGGAATATGGGTGAAGATGCAAAGTTAAGAGATCTTAGAAGGAAAGGCCTCAAGACCAGGATGAGGCATTTAGACTTTATTTTGCATGCAAAAGACAAGAGTCACTTTAGGGAGGTCACTCTGGCAGTATGGAAGGACTGGAAATGGAGGCAGACAAGCTGGGAACAAGAGTCTGGGCCTAGAGGGCAGGACCAGAGCCAGAGTGTAAGAGCAGCCCAGTTTTGTGAAGGTGTGTTTTAGGACTGCTTCGCGTGCTGGCTGGTGTCCAGCTGGCCTGGGAACAAGTGGTAGAGCAGAACGCGAGTACCCTGTGTGGAACGGGAAAGCCAGAACAGCAAGGTTTAGGGGCCTTGGGTAAGTCCCTGAAATTCTCAGAACCTCAGTCTCTCCCTTTGTAAAACAGGGCTGGGCCTGCTGGCTCTGACTCCTACCCTATGAGCAGAGGGGATGCTGCTGCTCCTCAGTGTTTCCCATGCTTGGCCAGACACAGCAGCTTCCTCAGAAACTAACACACTAGTCCCAACCGGGGTTACAAGTGGAAACCCAACCTGGCCCCTCTGTCATCCCAAGTTCCCAGAAAGGTCTGGCTTGGGCAGGGCACAGGATGGAGCTGGGGGGCCTCCACTGAGGCTGGGATGAAGAATGGTTCTCCTCTCTCTTCCCCTCTAGGCCCCTGAGCTATTTCCACCTCTTTGCTGGGGATGGAAATAACTCGGGCTCAGCCCCTGGAGACCAAGACAGCTATTTTCATCAGCCCCAAGAAACAGAGCTCCAGTCATTCCAGAGAAGACCAAAGGACACCCTGATGCCCAGACCTAGCTCTAGGCCAAGCAATGGCAGTGGTCAGAACTAGAAGGGGCATCTGGGAAGAATGGGGAGAAAGGCCCACAGAGGGCAGGGCACCAGTTCAAGGTCACTCAGTCTGTTCCCTCTCACAGCAGAAGGGAAGTGTAAGGAACATGCCTAGAGCAACAACAATGATGGGGATGGGGGCCTCTCAGGTATGGTGAAGGTCAATTACCCCTGCCACCCCTAAGCTGCAATGCTAACTCCAGATACTCTTCAAAACCAGGTGGACATTTCCAAACCCAGGTGCAGCTCTAGAAGTCAGAAGACAGGCCTTTCTAGTGACATCTGGCTGAGAGTGAGGGCTGAGGGAGGAAGAGGAAGAGGAAGGCCATATAACCTACCTGAAATCCGATGTTCCAGACATGTGTGTACACACACATTACACTCAGAACAAAAGGGAACACCCTGGAAGGCCATGCCTACAATCCAGGTAAGGCATGAGCAGAAAGGTGGTGTGACCCTGTGAGGCCAAGCACCTCATAAGGTCAGAGGTCCTGAATTCCACTTCAACCACTGTCCTGATTCTGTGTGACTGAGGGCAAGCCATTTTGCTTCTTGGAGCCTCAGTTTCTTTCTCTGAAATAATCACCAGATCTCAGAACCGCTGTGAGGATTTAATGTGACAGTACACTATAAAGTTTAAAACAGAGCCTAGCACCATGCCCCTTCATATTTGCAACATTTCAACAAAATAAACATCTTTAGAGGATGGCAGCAGAAGACAGAACTTCCAGATCCTACCTATAACAGGTGCTGCACTCTAATCACCACCACCTTCTGGGCCAGGGAGACAAATTTCCAACTACCCTGGATGAACCCTTCAGACCCTCTTGTGGGAGTAGGGGGCTCAGAGAGGACTTGCCCAGATGGTGAAGGGGCTCTGTTCCAGCTCTCCAGAAAGAACTTAGTCTCCCCCCAGACTAGAGACTAATTTGGGGGAACAAATCTGTGCCCCCTCTTCCTCCAACCAGGGAGTTGAAGAAAGGAGACCTGAGTAAAGAATGTCTATTGGGTCAGGATTTCAGGATCCATGGGTTCATATCGAGACATTGGACCAGGCAGCCTTTCAGTGAGAGTCTGAAGTCTCCTTGACCAGTTTTGGACAGGCTGTGCTTCCAACCCTCTCACCAACACCTGGGTACAGCCCCTGGACCACTGTGTCCCCAGAAGAAGCCTGCCCTCAAGCCCCTGCCTGAAGGGAGGGAAGGGAGAACAGAGGCAGTTGACCCAAAAACAATAGAGGATCCCAAAGTGATGATTCACAGTCCATTTACAGCCTGACACCTCAGTGTGTAGACAGGGGAGACTGAGGCCCAGCAGGGGCAGGTCTGAGAGCAAGACTGAAGCTGAGACCTTACAGAATACAGTTTTCCAAGGGCAGAGCTCTATGAGGCATGGGACTTCAATGTGTGAGTGTGAGAGATACTGTATGTGTATGTGAAGTGGAAACTGAGCCTACCTCAGGCCCCCTCAAATGCTGCCAAAAGTGCCAACCCCAACCCTGGCCCCCTCTCCTGCTGCCAGGGCATGTCGCTCAGACTCCTGAGAGGTGCCCCCCCCCACCTCAAGGAAAGACCCAACTTCTTGGTCCCCCATTTGCTGAGAGGTGTCTGAGGTCCCTCCTCTTTCTGCCTCTTACTCATTGTCCTAAGGCAGGCACCAGGCGCGGGCATGCGAGCACACACACACACACACACACACACACACACACTACTTGACCCTGCGTAGCTATGGCCCTAGTAATCCAGGGTTAGTTCTGTCACTTGGGGTTTCTCCCCACTCATCAACCAGTGCTCTTGGCCCTGCTCTGCTCACACTGCAGGCTACACACAGTGACCCCGGTGACCCAGGGTCTTTCCCATCCCTTTCTCTCTCTGTCTCTGCCTGTCTCAGTTACACAGAACCCCTCTGTGTCGCCCGCTGGGCTCGGCGTCACCGCCCAGTATGCCGGCCACACGTTCACCCGGGACAGGCCGCCTCATGCGCCGTGTCACCCACAGTCACGGGCTGACACCGTTCAGACCCCCCCCCCCAACCCGCCCGCCGCAGTGGCACTGAGACGCCGCTGTCCTGTCCCGCACTCTGCCCTGGTCTAGGTCCAAGTTTCCCGGGCCCCGCTGGTCCCTCACACGGCAAGTTACGCTGCTTCCCTCCGGCGCACCTTCTGACAGACACTGCGCAGGGCCGGGCCCCGAATCGCAGCCAGAGGACACGCAGTCCGGGGCCGGGGGCTCAGAGGCCGGAGCGATCTGTGTGCCGAAGGTGCCGGGACAGGACCCCGGGCGGCGGGCCGCTAGCTTGGATTGCTGCATCCGCCACGCCGGCGAACTTCCTCGGAGACGCAGGGAGGCAGGGGCGCAACCCACTGGCCTGGACGCGGACCCTGGTTGCGGGCCCCGCACTCCCCCTTACCTGGCCGCGGCAGCTCCAGCTCGGATCCGGGTCGGACTTGATGCCCGGGCCCGGCTCGGGGAGCTCACGGGCGGCCGCGCAGCCTGCGCGCCTTTTGAATGAATTGCCGGCCGGGCCGGGAAGGTACTTAGCCCCGCCCCTCGCGTCACGGCCGCCGGTCCCGCCCACGACGTCAGAGTCTAGGCTCGCGGCCCCGAGCCCCCACCCCAGCCTAGAAGCTGCAGGGGTTTCGCCACTCTGCCTGCTCTACGGTCGCACTGCTCTACGTTGCCATCTTTCGAGTCCCCCAAGGAACTGCAGGGGATGCGCGGGACCGGGAGGCGGGGAAAGAAGTTTCGCTTGATCTGGAGACTTGGATGCTGCTGGGGTCCTGTCGCCATTACCTGTGTAATCAGGGCTACGGCTGCCCCTTCATGGACCTTTTATTCCTCCTGGAAATTGGAGCCACTATGCCCTGTTCGAAGAGACCCAGGCCCACCCCTAAAGGCCTATAAAAGAGACCCATCAGGTGGGCTTCTGCACTTCCCTCTGGGACCAGCTCAAATCCCCATCCCTCTTTGCCAGGGTAGTTAGTCCTTCAGTCCAGCAAGACAGGTGACACTTCTCTTTCCGCACCACCAGCTATCCCACCCTACTCATTTCCAATGCCAACCATCAGAGCGCCCAGCAGGGCAGTGACCAGAGACATGGTTGCACAAGCCCCAGGGCAGTATTCATATTATATTCACTCTTCTGTAAATTGTGCCTCCGTGAGAAGTGGTGCGCCAGGATTGGAGGCAGCAGCCCAGCGAACTGAGTGTCCCCTGCTCAGTACCATTCAAGGGATCTCAGGTAGCCATCCCAGGAGAGCAGATCTAGACAAGATAGGCAGCAGGGAGGGCCGAGTGCTGGGGGCAGAGGCCTGGCTGGGGTCAGGATAATCACAGCCCATGAAAGGAGGTGGAAGAAGGTAAATAAGACTGTTGAGGATAAGTAGGCTGGCAATGGGGTTCTAAACAAACTGAGTCATAGAATCTGAGCCACATAAGAGATAGAAAAGGTCAGGTTCCTAGGCTTCAGGAAATTCCAGGAGGAAAACTGGACACCGATGTGGGGAGGGGGGCAAAGGAAAAGTTTCCATTTCCCTGGCCATGCCCAGGCGGGAAGGGCAAAAGGAGCGCCAGATTACTGATGTCAGGATGATGGCCCCAGCCCTCTCCAGTATCAATGAACTCCCGCTAGGGCTGGGGACAGAGTTCATCCCTGGGCTGCATATCCCAGCCCATAGAGGAATCCCTGAAAGGCTCATCCCAGATCAGCCCTTCTACTCTCAGAAATGGTTTCTTGATAAAGAGATTTTCCAACTTGTTGCCTGAAGGATATTCTACTTTCAATGGGAGGAGGCCACCTGCCTACTGTGGCCCCAGCAGGTGTCTAGAGCCACAGCCTGCACATTTCCTACTCCTGCACTCCTCAGGTTATGAAGGAGCCTAATTTTCATTTACTGTTGGTCAGTTGGGCCAGTTCCTCCTCCAGCTGACTCTGACTTCCAAGCTACTTCAAGAACTTCCCTGAGAGTCTGGGAGCATCTGGTGGCTCCATAGTGAGTGATGGAGGCCACAGACAAATGTAAGCTAGCTTGTCTTGGAGCTTGAAGAGCCACAGGCTCTAGGACAAAGGACTTTAAAATCCTGGCATCTCAGGTGAGCCCATGGAATCTTGGCATTAATCTCTAAGCTCAGAGACCATCTTTTTCGGGGGGAAGTAACCAGGGATTGAATTCAGGGGCACTCAACCACTGAGCCACATCCCCAGACCTATTTTTTTGGGGGGGGGGGTATTTTTTATTTAGAGACAGGGTCTCATTGAGTTGCTTAGCTCCTAGCGTTTGCTGAGTCTGGCTTTGAACTTAGGATCCTCCTGCCTCAGCCTCCCGAGCCACTGGTGTGCACCACCACACCCAACTCAGAGACCATCTTGTTGAACTTCATACAGTGCAGCTGGGGAAGTGAGTCCAAAGAAGGCCCACACCTCATCATATGGCATAGCATAAGGTGCCAGTAAGTTAGGATGAGCTGGGACAGTGACCTGGAGGCAGAGGCATGAGCTCCATGTCCCAGCAGGGCCCTGCCTCGGTTAGGGGTCCTAGATTACAGGATCAGAGCCATCAGGGTACTTTGGGGAGTGATGGTGCCTCTTGCTAGCTGTACTTGAATGCCAAACTAAAAGTGCAGTCATCTCTGGGTCCAAGACCCTTGCAGATACTAAAATTTGTGGATACTCAAGTCCCCTATATAAAATGGTATAGTATACACATACTTTAAACCATCCCCCATACTTTAAATCATCTCTAGATTACTTAAAATTCCTGATGCAATGTAAATACAATGTAAATAGTTGTTATATGTATTTTTTAGGGACTAATGACAAGGGGAAATCCTGTACTTGTTCAGAACAGACACAACCATTGTAAGTCTAACTAAACTTTCCATTCACATTTGGTTGAGTGTGTGGGCACAGAACTCATGGATATTAAAGGTCAACTACACAAGACTGAAGGAACAGGAAGCTCAGACCTAGGCTAACCCCCAACAAGCAAAGTGCTACCCCAACAGAAGGTGTCCTTGTGATACTACTGTATTTGGGCTTTAGCTCCATGGGGTAGGGGCTCAGTCTAAGGAGGAACTGGGGCTAGAAGGCCAGGATGACGCTCAGCGTGGGGCCAGGGCAGGAGCTGAGCTGGGGCCATCTGTGTCTGAGAACTAGGTTCAGCCTGCTTATAGGTCCAGACTCTCCCCTAGGACTGGAATCCCCACTGGTGGGTCTGGAGTTCTAGCCCTGGCCTCAGTGGATCCCTCATGGGAGGCCAACACTCTCAGGTATCTTTCCCTGGTTTAGCCCTGCTGGCCCACCTGACTGGTGCTCAGGAAGGCACATGTGGGGCCTTTTGGTCCCATGATGGGTCTAAGAGGAATCCAGGGCCACGGACTGCAGGGCTGGTGGGGCCCCTGGGGACTGCCCAGGTCAGACTTACAGTCCACTTGCCCTCTGGTCCTAAAACATGAGTCAGTCAAGGTCCAGGGATTATGTGGCCATGCCCAGGAAGGCAGGTGGCCTGCTGAAGCATTTGAAGTTAAGGAGCCTGGAGAAGAAAAATCTGGGGGGTGGAAATGAAGGAAAACAATGCTTTGATGTCACTCAGATAAGGGTCAAGTCCCAGGTCTGCCACTGCCAGGCATTAGTGGCCTTAGGCTGTTAACTTCACCCCTCCAAGTGCAAGTTCACCCACTCAGGGTGTTATGAGGATTGGAGAGACCCCATGTTGGGAGCAGCAGCTTCTTCTAGGCCCCCGGATTCTAGAGCCTCTGTGTGCTCCTTCTCCTCCCCACCCCCTTTCAGTGCTTGCCTGAGCACCTTCCCACATCCTGGCTGCAAGGGCTCCGCCCTCATTTATACCTGATGCCTGCTTACCATCTTGCCCCGACCAGCCTGGGATGCCCGCTCACTCGACTTTGCTGGTCAGGGCTCCTCATGGGCTATAATTGGTCCCAAAATAGCAATTCCTCTTATTGCTTCCTGCAGTCAGCCCATGGCTTAAGGTTTGTGAGGACAGAGGGAAACTTGGTGTTTGGCAGGCATGCAAAAGATGTGAAGGGCTCTCAGAGGTCAGCTGGGCCCTGAGAGGGGTAGGCACTTGCTTCAAGTCACACAGTGAGGAGAGGCCAGGGCTGGAGCTTGTGTTCAGGTTCCTGGACACCCACTCTTGCATCAAGCTCTCTTGATCTACAGACTACTGTGTTGAGGCTGTTTTGGGGTGTGTGACAAGGACCAGCTAATCTAGCTTTCTTTTCTTGTGCCAGGGATTGAACCCAAGGGTACTTAACCACTGAGCCACATACCCAGCCTGTTTAAAGACAGGATCTTGCTAAATTGCTAAGACCAGCTTTGAATTTGGGATTCTCCTGCCTCAGCCTCTCAACCTGCTGGGATTACAGACATATCTAGCTTTCTGCCTGCCCTGGTATCTAAAGGTCATTTCCTGACTTTTCTGACCTTCCTGCCTGGACTCTCTTCCCTGTCCTCAAAGCTGCCTTATTGTGACCACTCAGGAAACTCCTGTTCCTTTCTGTGCATCATCTTCCCCCTAAGATAGATGGTCTAGCTAAAACCCATTTTCTGTCCCCTTGGCTCAAGGGAACACCTGGAGAAACTCCTTGAAGTGATGGCCTTTGGCCCTTTCTCCCCTCTTCTTGGGTCAGGGCTCACTTGCTGGGGCTGCTGTAAGGAACATGCGCCAGAGACCTCATGAGTGACTAGATGGCTGCTCAGGCTGTCTCTCTTGCCCTCCAGCCATTACATGTGGCCATCTTTCCCCTCTTCCATGAGGCATAGAGACCTGAGCAGACACAAACCCAGATTCTAGCCCTTTGGAGCTGGGTGACCTTGAGGAAGCATTTAACCTCTATGAACTTGTTTCCTCCTCTGGAGAAGGGCAATAATGGTACTAATCTCCTAGGACCATTGTGAGGATGAGATGATCCAGACCCCTGGCTTGCAGCAAACAATAAATGGAAGCCGGGGTTATTGTTCTGTTGCATTTTCAAGACTTATAGTTGGCTGGATTTTCCATATTTAGTTCAACAACAATTTATTGAGCACCTACTGTGTTAAGCATTGCTGGAGATGGAACAGAACAAGAAGTTCCATCTTGTTGAGCTCCCATCCTGGTTTCCCCTACCTTTTCCTTTCTCCTATACCAGGGACCCCTCCTGCCAGCCTCCTGCACCCATCCCTGCCGAGTTAAAGTGTTTCCTCTTAAAAGTCAAACCAAGCCCCACTTTCTCCCACCAGCTGGCAAAGCAACCTTATGGTGTCTGAAGCCAGGAAGAGTAGAAGCAGAGCTTCTGAGGTCATGGAATGTTCTGCTTCTTGACCAGAGTGTGTGAACTTTTTTTTTTTTTTTTAATATTTATTTTTTAGTTGTAGTTGGACACAATACCTTTATTTATTTATTTTTATGTGGTGCTGAGGATCAAACCCAGGGCTTCACACGTGCTAGGTAAGCACTCTACCACTGAGCCACAACCCCAGCCCCTGAGTGGGTGCACTTTAATATTTGCCGAGCTGCCCACTACTTTTGGTACTTTCTTGTATAAATTCTGTACTCCATTGAAAGTCTCTATAAAAATACTGATCACTAACTAGGTGTGGTGGCACACATCCATAATCCCAGCAACTCAAGAGGCTGAGGCAAGAGGATTGCAAGTTTGGGGTTAGCCTGGGTGACACAGCGCAACCCTATCTCAAAATAAAATAAAGGCCTGGGGGTGTGGCTCCATGGTAGAGTGCCCCTGGGTTCAATCCCTGGTACCACAGAAAACACCAACCAATGAACCTTGATACCTGTGTCTCAGGTCCCTGGTTCTGACTTACTCCGTCTGGGATGGGTCTGACTCTGCACCTGGCCCCCAGCTGGATGATTATGTGCAGTCCAGGCTGAGAACCATCTAGAGAATGAAGTCCTTGCTGGGTCTGGGGTCTGCTCCTCCAATATCTCCTTGCTCATAGCTGACTGGCTCAGGCTAAGCACTGACCAAGGGCCCTGGGCCCTGGACGGGAGCTAAGTACCAACAGGTTAGGCCATTCCCATGCTTACTGGGTGCTTAGGCTGGGAAGATGGCTCCAATCTGGTCTTGGGTACCTAGTGCTATCTGGGGTCTTTGCTGGGGGGCATAAGTCCTGAGACAGCAGAAGCTGTGAAAGCAGCAGTTGACTGGTGGTATTGAAGAAACCAGAGGTCCTGATTTTATTTTATTATTTTTTTGTAAGCATTTTACCACTGAGTTATACCTCTAGTCCTTTTGATTTTTTGAGACAGGATCTTTTAATTGCTTAGGCTGGCCTCAAATTTCTGATCCTCCTGCCTCAGCCTCCTGAATAGCTGGGGTAACATGTATGTGCCACCAAGCCTGGCTTCAGGGGTCCTGAGGTGCAGCTCCACTGTCTGCACCATGGTGACTTCCTATAGCTGTTTGCAGCTGGTTAATGTCTTCACCAGTAAGCACCCTTTACTTTAGAGGCAGAAGGAATCTCTTCCTTGTAATCCCAAAACTTATGTCCATGGGGCAATCAACACCATTTTACAGACGAGGAAATGGAATCTCAGGGGGGCACAAACTGTCTAAAGTCACACTGCTGCTTAGTGGCAAAGTCAAGATTCCAAACAGGGTCAAAGCCTATGATCCTTCTAATGTTTTATCATAAATTCTACATAAATGTTACCTTCTACTCCAAAATATATCTGTGCTTATTGCAACCCTCTCAGTCCCAACA
Source organism: Marmota flaviventris (assembly GCF_047511675.1). Lineage (NCBI taxonomy): Eukaryota > Metazoa > Chordata > Mammalia > Rodentia > Sciuridae > Marmota > Marmota flaviventris. The sequence continues at coordinate 61,836,854 of NC_092506.1, read as the reverse complement.
AAATGATGATGCTTCCTCAGTCCTGCAGATGTGCCAGGGTGTGAAGGCCTCTTTGTCCCTGCAAGGGGTGGCCCTGTGTTGGTGGACCTTTGCATTCTTGTGTCTGATTTAATGACACAGCCCTTTGGAACAGAGTCAGACAGACTTGGATTCTACCCCTGCTTGGAAGCCTGGATTCACCTTGGCCTTGGTTAGGGTTCTCAGCCAGGAGGCTTTCCTGAAGAACATGGTTTCCTGAAGGAGCCCGGACAGGCTCCCTAGTCCCTGGTTCTTTTGCCTGCAGTGTGTCAGCTCGATTCCCAAACTCCTTCCCAGACAGACTGACTCAGCAGCTCTTGATTGACACATAAGCCACACATGTGATGACTCCTTATATGCCCTGCCAGGGACTCCAACACGTGGCCCAGTTAGGAAGCACTGGACTCCCACAGCTTCTTCATTTTCCTGATGAGGAAACTGCTGCCCAGACAGTGGCAATGACTCGCAGCCTTGCGCACCCCCCCCCCCCCCCCCGCCCCCGACTCTTATAGGTCTCTAAGGCCTCTTTTCTGCCCAAGGGAGGTCCTGTTATTAAGACCATGACTGGGGAGATAGGAGGCCACTATGGCCACCAATGGGAAGCAGTTGTTTGGTGTTTCTATTTATTGACTCTTTAAAATTTCATCATCCAAGGAAAGTTAATACATGACTGTTTGGTAGCAAGAAAAACATAATCTAAGACCACAATGACCCACCCGCCCTAAATAAAAACAAAACCAAACAGAACAAAAACAAACCCCATCTGAAACCAGACCTTTGGAGTTGTAGCTGAAGCGAAGGACTGAGGGTCAGAGTGGCTCCCTGCAGTTGGGAGGTGGGGGAGAGGCTGCCCTCAAGTGGGAGCCTTCCCAGTTGAAGAGGCCATGCCCAGCCCCTCAGCTTTGGGGGTCCTTCCTGCAGGGGCCATCTCTGGCAGGAAGGGGTGTGGAAAGAGGGATTCAGTGGTCAGAGTGAGGGGATCCTAGGCCCACACCCCAAGGTGACCATATGTGCCAGTGCATGAGACACAGGGAGGCAGGGGCTGGGGACCAGGGCCGACTGCAAGAAGTGAGGGCCCTTTTCTCTTACCTGAGAAAGCCTTGTCCAAGTCCCTACCAGTGCTCCAAAATTAAGACACCATTAAAGATGCCACCAGCACACTGGGAAATGCCAAAGCCTAGGGAGGCCCCTCGATGGTGTCATGCCCCCAGTGAGCCATCATCAAGCCATCACCTTGTTCTGCATGACTGTGGGCACTTGGTCCTGGCCTCTGATCAGGGTGGGCAGTCCCATCAGGATGTGCTTGGGAAGTTTATATTGAAGGCCAATGTTTTAGTGCCCTGAACATGCAGTGTATATGTGTGTGTGTGTGTGTGTGTGTGTGTGTGTGTAATGGGGGGAGATGGTGGTCCCTCCAGAAAGGCTTGGTTTGGGTCCCAGGGAGGCGCCTTGGACAGGAACAGGTTTTCTCCCCCATCATTCATCACATCACACCACACCCTGTCCCCAGTCACTGCATAAATAAGTGCTTTGGAAAGGACTCATCTAAAAAGGAATATAAATACTGTACATGGGAAAGGGTGGTACCCCTTAGCCTTCCCGCTGCCCCCAGAAAACCTTCCAAATATTGCACATGGCCCTCTCCAACCGCATAGGGTCCAGCCTGGCCGTGTCTTTGGTAGAAGCTCCAGGGACAGAGGTCCTAGGCAGCTTGCATGCCCCACCCTGGTCACACCTGGGAGCACCAGAGCAGCCAGTGGGTTGGGAAAGGCCGTGGCTAGCCAGCGGGTGTCCATCAGGAATGCTTCCGCGAAGATGAGACGGCGCAGCGCCACATAGGCACCTAGGTGGCCCTGTTTGGACACTCCTGGTCAAGGTCTGTGCGTGGGCTAGTAAGAGGCAAGCAGACTGAGGGCAGGTGGGCAGGTGAGTCCCGGGCCACAGTGGACAGGGTCACACCCTCCACAGAAGGAGGTGGTTTGTGCTGTCATCTCGGCCCACAGTCTCATTACTGCCACCACCCCCACTGCTGAGTCGGAAGTCCTCATAGCCGTCACCTCCACTAATGACCAGCATTTTAGGCCTGGCAGAGGCAGGGCCTCGGTGCCGAGGGGAGTCCCGGTGCTCCAGGGAGGGCAGCTTCTCAAGTCCTGTGGGGCAGAAGGGAGGATCATCAGCCTGAGGGAGCTGGTGGCTTCACTGTCCCCTCATGGCCTGAGTTGCCACATCCCGGAAGATAGCAAGAAAGACAAGCACTGAGCTCTTACTTAGAAATACCCACTTCCTGGCAGCCTGTACTTTCTAGTCAGGACTAACTTAACTTACTAGCGCCACACCACTTTTTCTCTCTTGATGACTGCACACATAATGTCCTCTTCATTATAATTAGTTATGTGCTGCATAACAAGGTCAACGACAGACTGCACATATGATGGTGGCACCATAAGATGGCAATGAAACCGAGAATTCCAGTTGCCCAGTGACATCATAGCCAACTGAGTGCTCACGCGTCTGTGGTGCTGCTGCTGTAGACTCTGGTACCGTTAGATGTCCGAATGCACTGTACATACAGTTACGGACGTGCATGGTACTGATAGTGAGAATACATAACTATGTTATTGGTTTATGTATTTTTTTTTCTTCTTCGTGGTGCCTGGGGTTGAACCCAAGGCCTCGACGCATGCTACGCAAGCACTCTTACACTGAGTGGCACCCTATATTTTCTATATTAAACTTTTTTTTTTTTTAATGTACTGGGGATTGAACCCAGGAACACTCTACCATGAGCTACATTCCCACCCCTTTTTATTTTTTGAGACAAGGTCTCACTAAGTTACTGAGGCTGGCCTTCAACTTTTGATCTTCCTGCCTTAGTCTCCCTTGGAATTATAGGCATGTGCCACTGCACCTGGTTCATACTATACTAAATTGTTGTTTAAGAATGTATTTCCTACTACTTTTATTTTTTGAAAGCTTATTGTAAACAGTATGCTGTTATGTTGACAGAGCCTCATAATCTTGTTCATTGCATCTCTCAATTGCATCATTTTTTCTTGTGCTTCATTTAATCTCGTGTTGTGCTATTCCTCGTGGCCCTAGGAACAGCAGGCTCACCTGGGCACCTACCCATACAGCCCAGCTAGCTGCACAGGAGGCTGAGCCATCTAGTTTTATATAAGCATATTCTACCACGTTCCCACATACTCAATCAGTTGCCCACAATGCACTTCTCAGAACACGTCCTGTTGTTAAGTGAGGCACATCTGTATACAATGTTCCTATTTCCAACAGCCCCATCCCAGTTAAACAGCTAAGTCTTCTCTGGCCCCAGACCACTCCTGACTGAGGCTTTATTGGTTCTTGATTCCCATGGTCACTGTCTTTTGGGAATACGGTTTCTTGTGCTGCCAAAGCAAGGCTTGCCTGATTGTGACTCTGTGATGTACTTCATTCCCACTGTTTCACTCTCTAATTCTCACAGCCCACTTCCTGTCATATGCGCTATGCTGTGTTTTCTTTTCTGGCACTATTTCTACTTCCTTTTCTGTACATCACTTCCGAAGTCCACTTCCTGCCTTATAGATCAATTCTAGTCCTGTCTTATTTCCTGTTGTGGATAAGAAATACATACAACAGGATATATTTCCTACAAAGGTATCCCATCTGTGCTATATTCTACTTTTTTTTTGGCCTTTAACTTGCAATCCTCCTGCTTCAGCCTCCCGAGGTGCTAGGATAATAGGTTTGTGCCACCATGCCCAGCTGCCATATTCTACTTCTTAGCTTATAATTCACCTCCTGTCTCCCACAACATTTATTTGGATAAAATTTTACGCATGCACCCAACAGACACACAATCTCCTAGTAAATTTCATTTTGGGGATTCCATAGCCTATTTCCTGTAATATATCCCACTTCCAGGTCAATTACACTTTTCCTCCCTCTTAAAGACTCTTTCAGCAGGACAACAGGGCGATCAGGGCAACCAAGAACCCAGGATCCCTGGACGGCAAGCCCACCTGTGTCTGGAGGAGGTGGTGGGGTCGGGCAGAGCAGGTTGAAGCCATCTGGCAGCTGGACTGCAGCCAGGAAGCGGACGTGGCCGGTGTGGCCCTGGCCCAGGCCAGCAGGGCTGAGAGGTGCCCGTGGGCAGCTGACAGTACTGGGGGAGGTGGGCATGGTGAGCACAACGCCGGCACTGGTGCCCACCCACAGCAGCTCTTCGCACACTAGCAGTGCTGTGATCCGCAGGCAGGCAGCTTTGTGCTGCCGGATGATGGCATCTGAGCCTGGGGTGGGAAAAAAGAGCAGCGCTGGGGCCTGACGCTGGCCCTGGCCCAGCCTCCTCAGGGACAGAGCAGGAAGACTCTGAAGAAGGAGCAGTGGTAGTCTGAGGTCAGTACCTGCCAGCATCCTGTGCACAGGTGGGGTGACGTCCACCTCTGCCAGCTGCTCAAAGGTGTCTGGGTGGTAGAGACACACATGGGCACTACCTTTCAATGTCACCCACACGCCCAGGCTGGAGTCCACCATGCAAGCTACACTTCGACTTGAATCCTGTCCCACACAGAACGTGTGCTGTGGAAGAGGGGAGGACAGGGAGCAGACAGGTGACTGGCAAGTCCGCCCCCATCCTCCAGCCTCACCAGTGTCCATCCCTCCCTCCCCATCACTCCCACAGACACCCACCCGATGGATCCTGCGTCTGGATGACTAACCTTCCAAAGCTCAGCTGCACTGGTGCCTCCCCACTCAATCCTCAGGAATTAAAATGGGATGCCCTTTCCCTGTGCAACTTAGTGACCTGAGGATCAGAGAACTTCAACGCTTGGAGGTTTTAAGACCAGTCACTGGCCTCTCTCTGGACAAATGGCAAAGTCCAAGCACAGGAGGAAAAAGTGACCTGCCCAGTGTCGCACAGCTTGTCAGTGACAGAGCCAGGGCCCAACCTGGGTCTTAGTTTCCATTCCAGTCAATGACAGAAGCATGAGAGGAAAATCAAGGGAACTGGTGCCCCCGCACACCACCCAGGCTGGAAACCTCTGGCATATACAAAAAGACATCATGACCAAAGGGCATAGTCTATTGCTAAAGGATGATGACATCAGGAAGGACCCTTGTTCTAGCCCCCAATGAACCCAACAGCTGTACTCAGAGGGTGGACAGGAGGATGAATCAGGAATCCTGACAAAAATGGGCATTTACTATCTTCCTCATCATTTAGAGAAGAAACAAGGATCAGAAAAGGAAGGGCCTGGCCCAGTACCACACAGGGCAAGTATCCCAATCCTTCAGCTGGACACTTCTCTGTCCCCATGGTCTCATCTCCCTCTCATGTGGGCCCAGATCACCCCAAGTCACTGATTCTGTCTCCCTACTCCCACTACCTCTAGCTGCAACGTGTCAGGGCTCAGGACAAGGATTCGGTTCTGGCAGCCACACCATAGCCGTCCACCCACAGACACCATCTTGGTGATGGGGCTCCCCTGAGCACCTAGGGTCACCGATTTGAAGTTCTGGGCATCCCAGAAACGGCCTGGAATGGGAATGGGGTAAAGAAAGCAGGAAATTAAGTACAGTACTGAATTTAAGCCTCACCTACACTGGAAGTGACAGGTGAATATCCCCATTTCTAAGCAAGGACACTGAGGCCCAGAGAAGCCTGAAAGTTGCCCAGTCACATTTCCAGATCCTTGGCCTGAAAGCCCCCATTCTTCCCAAGAGACAGCTCTACCACCAGTATGCACATGTGAGGGGACGGTGCAGGGCACTCACCTGCTTCCCTTTGGTAGACTACAAGTTCTCCATTGGCCAGAGACACAAACACCTGGTTATTTAGATACCTGGGCAAGGAAAAGAAGGTGTCAGGGATTTCAGAAGGCCAAAGCATATTATCGGGGACCAGGGGAATCACAGGTAGAATGGCTTTGGCTCCCAGGAGACCATCTCTTCTCACCCCCTGTTTTCCACGTGGGGGAAGCCTGAAGCTAAGAAGCAGAGACTTGCTCAAGTTCACAGTGTATAAGAAGCACAGCTGGCCTAGGGCCAGGCCTCTGTATTGCAGCCTCCTCGGAAGGGAGAGGCCAGTAGAGCAGGAAGTCAGGTGAACAGAGGAGGCTGCATGTATGGCTAAGAAGGGTCTGAGGAGAAGGACATCATGAGGCCTTACAGGATGCACGTCACAGAGGCCGTGTGCTGGAGCTTCATGCTGTTCCTGCGATCACGGATGCTGTCGGAGGACTGGTACACGTGGACACTGTGGATTGGGGTGACAAATGCTCAGGCATACCGACCCTGGGAGTCATCTCACCACCTCTGTGCCTCCACCCCCATCTCCCCAAGGTGTCTGTGCAAGGTACTAGATCCCACAGCCTCCCTGTGGGTTTCAGGCCCTCTGGCTGGTAGGACCTCTGAGGCCTGTCCCAAAACCCTCCTGTTTTTGCTTTGACACCATTTGATTTCCAGAGCAGGGAGCTCAGGGCTCTGGCACTGTGTCCCTGGCTCCATCCATGTCCCTACCAGCCATCCTCAGTGCCCAGCCACACAGAGCTCTGGTAGGCCTCAGGGTCCACGCTCAGCAGGTCCTCCAGGCTGCCCCGTGTGAAGGAGCCACGGCTAGAGCGGCGAAGGGCTCTCCCATCCATTGGACTGGTGCCACAGGGTCCACCAGGCCCAAAGGAGCCCGACAGCGGCAGGAAGCCAGGCTCCTGCTCTTCCTCTGAGCTGGTCGTCTCTGCTGTGGCCTCCTTGGAGCTTGGGGTCTCTTCATCTGAGGGAGACAAAGGTCTCTGTCTCCATTCCCCTCCACTGGGCCTTAGTCCCCCTCACTCATCCGTCCTGGCCATCCCCCTCCTGAGGGCCTTTGGCAGCTGCTCCTTCCCAGTCCCTTGGCCTCTGCATCTGCTCAGGCCTTATTACCCTACTCACTGAGAGTTCAGGCTATAGCCTCCTAGTCCTAGCCTGGCCATTTCAGATTCAGCCACCACACTTTGCACAGAGGGACTTGTCACTCCACCTGGTGTCTGCCTTCCTTAACAGGACATGCCAGGGTCTTCAGGATTTCATCTGTCTGTCCCACTGACCTCTGTGTCCTCAATGTAACAGCTCCCACTCACCCTGCTGGCCCCCACTGCTCTGTATGCTAATGTCCTGAGATGTGATTCCAGTCTTTGCTTCCACTAGTCCCTCAGCAACCCCCGCTCAGGGCAGTCCACTCTGTCTGCCAGCCCCAAAGTGGGGTACTCACTGCCAAAGCTGGAGGAGATAGTGGACCGGCTGGCCTGGCTCTGCAGAGTCCCAGAAGGGCTGGGAGAAGATTCATCATCGGAATCGCTGTCAAAGGGCACCAGCTCAGGGCGGGGGTCACCCTCGGCTGGGCCTGGTGCCATCTCCAGACCAGAGCCTGAGATAGAGATGTGCAGGCAGGGTTGGGGCCCTGGCTCTGCTAGCATGGTTGTTTCCTCATCCGCGGGGGCCTCTATGTCCAGCTCTGGTCCAGAGGGTTCCGAGGCTGACTCAGTGGGACCCCTCAGTGAGGTGGACTGCTCCCTGCCAACAAAAATCACTAAGGAGGTGCGGCCCCGCCCACCAGTCCCAGTACGCCCACCGGGCCCCGCCCACATCATCATCAGTGGCGGCCTCAGTGAGTGCAGGGTCCATCTCCCAGGCATGCTCACCCCGCTGACTGGGCCTCACCGGTGGCAGCAACGCTGCAGGCCGGGCACTGAACCAATGCACAGGATGCGGGCCGAGCAGACAGCAATGCAGGCCTCCACGTCTGGCTCAGCACGCAGGCTCAGCAGGCACACCTGACCCACATAGCCATCGCTGTTGCACACCCACACCTCTGGCATGGGCTCTGGGCAGCTGCTGAGGGTGGGGGCCGCGCAGGAAAACTGCAGAAGGTGCCAATGGACAGCGAAAGGTGAATGGAAGAAAAACTGTCAGCATCCTGATCTCCCAGGAGACCCCAGCAGAATTGAGGGAGGCAGGCCTGCATGGGTGTGTGTGGATTCGTCACATCCCTTTACACCCTTCTCTACACACGACACACATGCACACGTGACACTCTTTGCACATCAAATGCATTCATACCTGTGTGATACAGGTATCAACCATACATGCATGTACACATACACCCTGAATGTGATCATGGATACATGCATGTAAGAGTGTGATAATGGTAACCTTTGTACATATGCATGTAGGGTCATGTGAGGGCATAAATTAGATTCCACTCACATCAACTGTATAGCTTCTTTCACATGAACAGATATAGATATGCATGAAACATGCACATGTGCTACAGATGTGCAGTATCCATATACATGTACAGAGAACTACAAACTCAAAGTCATAGGAAGCAACTGCAGTGTTTAACACACAATGCAATGCTGCACACAAAACAAGAATTCATGAACACATGCTGGCTTTGGACATGTACAGCTACGTGACTCACATGCGTACACACACCTGCATGCCGCTGCGGGTTTTCATGATGGGGATGGCTTTCAGGAACTCAGGATCTAGACAGCTTTTGCTGGACGCTGTAGTAGAGATGGATGGACAGACAGACAAGGGGACAGGGCAGAGGGAGACAGACCCTTCTTAGTACATGCAAAGTACTCCCTTTCTTGCCACTGTCCCATTTCCCTTCCCTCTCTGCCCCTCAGGGTCTAAGGAGGGCCTGATCTCAACCATGCTAGGAGGGTCTGTGGGTTATGCCCTGCTTGTCTCTGGCCTCAGTTTCCCCATATATACAATGAAGGTGCTCGGCTCACAGGCCTCTAGGCTATGCGCCCTGACCATAGCTTTCCTTGATCCATGCTCAGAATTGGGGAGGATATGAGGAGGGTTTTGACCATTCATACCCATGATGGGGCCTGTGTCCTAAGCTGACCTTGTCTATGCCTCTCCCTGCCAGGAATTCAATCTTGTCCTGAAGTTTCAGCGCCACCCCCCCATCTCCTTTATCCCCGCCAATTGGACACCCAGCACAGGACACAGCAGTTCTGGAATTTCTGGCTGTGAAGTCAGACACTTCCTGGATGATCTGAGAAGAGAGTGCCATGTGGGCCCTAGCTCACCTAGCTTCCTCTTGGCCTCGTCAAAGGCCTGCTCAAAGCCCAGGCGGGCATCAGGGTGAGGAAACTCAAAGATGAAGGAGTCTGTGCCCTCAGGCCGGGTGGCACACAGTTCCAGCTTGGTGGGGGGGAAGGAAAGTGCGTAGCACAATGCCTGCTTCTCTGACAGGTCCCTGTGCATGGCGGCTGAGAGGTCCCGCAGCGCATCGTCCAGGCTCTGTGGGGAAGAAGGCCCAGGTCCCAGATCTCAGGCCTCACCAGAGTCAACACATGCCCTTGGGAGTGTGTATAGGGACCTGCCTCTCCCCATTCCTCCCATCCCCTCCCTTCAGACCAAGAGAAGTCAGGATTCTCCCCACACCGCCCCACCCCAAGCAGGAGATAGACCCTCTCTCCCCGGATGGGATGAAGCCACGTCTCCACCTTCAGACTTGGAACATGTTACTTCCCTCAAATTCAAGTGAGGCTATAATTTTCCCTCTCAGATAAGTGATGGGGTATTTCCTCCCTCAGGCAAATGCCAGGCCTGTGTATATGTTTCCCCAGGGTCAGAAAACCCCACCCTTGGGCAGAGGGCACAGACCTGGTGGGGGAAGCTCAGGCTGTCAGAAAGCTTGCTCATCTGGCCCAGGGTGGTCAGGTCCTCATCCAGGCGGCTGATGGCCTTCTGGATATTCTCCCGATTGGTGGCTTGGGACGCCCCTGGACATCCAAAGGGAATAGAGGAAGGCCATAGACAGAGAGAGATTGACAAGGTCAGGCCTGGATAGACACTCTTCCTTCCGTACATAACTTGCAGCTGGGTGGACGACTGGCCTGACAAACTCAAGAGCTTACAGACCCCAAAGTCTCAGGAATAAAGTTAACAGGCAACTCCCAGAGAACACCAGACCTGAGAGCTGGGGACTGGGGTTCACAGTCATAGAGCATAGGATGTCAGGCCCTTGCAGAACTTGCCAGAATATAAGTACGAAATGGCAGACAGCTTTACAGGTTACACCGGCTCCAGTGGACACTGGACTGTGGCAGCGGCACAGCCCGCCATGGGGGAACTGCCAAGTAGGCAGAGCCTCAGGCCTTCAAATCTGCTGACCAAGGGACTCGCCACTTCACAAGGGAGAGAGCAATGAGCTGATGCCCTGATTTCTCTGGTCCTATCCCACACCTGACCACTGCCAAGTGGCTGGTCCTACAGACCAGCTCAGCAGCCCCCTCCTCCCTCCCCACTATCTGTCTGTCTGGGGGGCGGTATGTGTGCACTCTAAATCACACATGGGGCTGACCCTCCTCCACCCTTGGGCCAGGACACCAAGTCTTGAAATCAAGGGACAGGAAGTTTCTTTCTTTTTGCTTTTTCCTAAATGACAGGTCTTTCCTGTCTTTTCCTGTTCTGTTTATAGAATGTGTTGGTGGAGTATATAGTTTAGTAGTTGGGTCACAGGTTGCAGAATGGCAATAAAGAAGACTTGACTGGGGTCCTAATAGCACCAGAGGAAGAACAGATTCCGAGGTGGGCAAATCACTCTGGAATGACTCTGTCCCAGGGACTCTTCAAGGCTGAGGAGGTCAATGGTAGGGTGGAATTGTGTTGGCTAGGGAGGCTGTGGAGCTCTGTCTACAGAAAGCAGGCTGTGTGCTCAGCAGCGAGGTGTGCCAGAAGAGCTCTGCTATGGTCTGAATGTTCATCTCTCTCTGAAATTTGAATGTTGAAATCTAATCCCCAGTGTGTTGATAGAAGGCAGGGCCTCAGGGAGGTGACAAGGTCATAGGAATGATACCCTGATGAATGGGATTAGTGCCCTTATAAAGAGTTCTGGGAAAAATTGGGTACGGTGGCACATGTTTACAATCCCAGCAACTTGGACTCTGAAGTCCAAGTCCAGACTTCAGAGTCTGAGGCAGGAGGACAGAAAGTTCAAGGCCAGCCTCAGAAACTTAGCAAGACTCTATTTCAAAATAAAAAATAAAAAGGTATGGGGAAGTGACTCAGTGGTAGAGCACCCCTGAGTCCAATCCCCAGCACCAAAAAAAAAAAAAAAAAAAAAAGTTCTGGGAGAGCTTGTTTGCCCTTTTGCCAAGTAAGAACACATATGAGAATATGTTCCTCAGACACCAGATCAGCTGGCATCTTGATCTTGGACTTTCCAGTCACCAGAATTATGATCAATAAATTCATTCATTATAAATTATCCAAGTCTTGGTATTTTTGTTATAGAAGCCCACAAAGACCAAAATAATCTCTTAGTCCTTCTGAGAGAAACAGTCTCACCCCAATCCTCACTGCCTGGGCAGCCATATTTTCTTCTACATGGCCTGGCCCACTCTGGCCACAGATGAATGGACTAGGAGTGGGCAGCTGACCTAAAGGTATCATTACATGAGCTGGCCTATTCTCTAGTGAAGAGATGCGGCAGACCAATAATCATCCTCACCACAGTTTGCATTCCTACATAGGGGCCCTTGGGGGACAGGCCTGGGTCACTTGGTGCCTGGATACAGTCTGGGCTTTATCACTAGAGCTACAAGGAAGCACAGAAGGCTAAGTGCAGTGAGAATGGGGTCAACTCACAGCATGAGGAGGAGAAGAGTCAGGAAGGGTGGCCCCTTGGGGCTGTCTTAGCTCCAGATAGGTTCAGCCCCAAACCAACTGGATCTTTCCAATCAACTCTTTGCTTGGACTCTGTTCCCTGGGTGGAACACTGCTGAGCCTGAATGATGCCTCGCCTAATATTTGGCACCCAAATGAGTTTGTACAGGGGAATCAATGGCTAATTATAGCTATGTCTCCTTCCCCTGCAACAGCCCACCCAGCCCCACCTGCCAGCCCTGGTCCTGTTCATCAGAAGGTGCTCTGAATGGACAGGATGGTCTGACTCTATGAACTTCAACCTAGTTCTTCATGCCAGCTCCCTCACACGGGATGGGAAAATGAGGTTGAAAGCAGATGGACAAGCAGCCCAACTGGCCGTAGCTCAAACCCACCAGGAGGCTTCTCAGAGGAAGACTCCAATACCAGGAGCCCCTGGCAGGCCTGGGCCAGCCCCACCTTTGATGATGTCTGCATCTTCCAGAGGCAGCTTCCACAGCATCTTGTACTTGCTAGCAGTGTCAATAACGCTGGCTGCTGTGTACCTGTGGGGAGCCAGCGGGGTGGTCTGGCCAGGGTAGGGGAGCAAGGCCCAGGGTAGGACAATGGCTTCCCCTGCTTGCACCAAACAGCCCCATCCCCAGCCACTCACAGGCTCATGGAGCTGCGCCGCAGGGAGCCCGACTTTCGCTTCAGGGTGGTGCAGACTATGAGGTCTGTGAACAGGAAGAGGGACCGGTCCTTCTTGCCACCAATTGCCTTCTGTGGGGCCAGAGGCAGGGTTCAGGCTGTGTGCACACAGTCCAGAAGCCCACCGCCTGCCCATAGTGCTCAAGGGGACAATGAGGCCCAGGGAGGGGTGACAGCTCTCCACCAGAAGTCCAGAGAGTCAGAGCAGAGTAGGGACTTGACCAGGCCTCCTGCTGGGGTGGAAGAGCAGGGAGACCCATGGGCAGCAGGTAAGAAAAAGAGTAAACTCAGTGGGGAGGTAATGACAGGTGGGCAGACAACGGGACACTTCTTACCACTTCAATGACCATCTCCTGCCTCAGGAACCGCCGAAGAGGAGCCTGGAGCTGTGGGGTAGGATGGACGTGGCATCTTAAAGGCTAGTTATTAATCCCTCTCCACTAAACAAATCCCAGTGATCCTGCAGCCACACTCCATGGGCCAGGCTGCCAGGCCCGGGACACATGGTCAGACAGACAGGCAGAGCTATGTGATCACAGATGCCGGGAGACATGGATGCAAGCACACTGAAGATTCCAATGTGGATGTGGACACAGCCATGATTCCAAGTGACAGGAAGAACACAGGCTAAGTGGACAGAGTTGGGTGGGGTGGGGGCGGGCAGCACTCACATCCTCCATGCCCTCGATGTGAGCCTCGATCTCCTGTAGCACCCGGGCATGCCGCTCTGCCTCCTCAGCACTCCGCACGCCCTTGTTAATGCGTTCGGCCACCTGCTTGATGTTCCGCTGTGCATCCAGCAGAAGTGGGTGGTCTGGGTGGTCTTCTGGTGTGTGCTTCAGGAGGTCCTAGGATGAGAATGAGGACCAGACCTGTTTGTTTAACTGCCCTCAGGCCCAGCAGACTGCTGGAGCAGGAGGGTCTATTGGTAGGTACCAGGGAGGACTTCTACCCTATTTGACCCCTAGGGACCTTGATGCCAGATTCAAGCAAGAAGGGTCCTCAAAGTCCACTGTATCTCCTCCATGCCTCCAGGCCTTGCCTCCCTGCCCACTCAGCCTCATGCCCACCTTCACCAGCAGCTCATAGCGTGGGATCCGTTGCACAGGCTTGATCATGAGGTCAGATAGCGCCTGCTTCTCCTTGTTCTCACGCATGCTTTGCTGAAACCCAAAGCAGGGTGAATGGGCACCAATGTGAGGAGCGACACGCCAGGAAAGGTTTACCCAGGGCAGGCTCCCATCAAGCCCCTTCAGCTCAGCCCAAGGACAGAGGCAGACCCACTGGTCAGCCTAACTGCCCAAGCAGAGTGCTCCTGGGGCCCTCGGAGCTAGCCTGAGGTGAGGGTGGCCTCCACTCCCCTGCCCTTGCCTGCAGTAAATACCTCTAGGAACTTGAGAAAGGCGGGCCTTGCTTCCTTCGCCACACGCACAGCATCCTTTGCATTGAGGAAATTATCAATATAGGCAGAATAGATGTTTACCAGGACATCTTTGGAGAACTGTGGGTGAGGAGACAGGTTGGGGACCCTCAGGGTGTCTTGATGGGATAAGGCGTGTGTGTGTGTGTGTGTGTGTGTTTAGTTGTAGATGGACACAATATCCTTATTTTATTTATTTATTTTTATGTGGTGCTGAGGATGGAACCCAGTGCCTCACATGTGGTAGGCAAGTGCTCTACCACTGAGCCAGGACCCCAGCCTCAGGCATGTGTTTTTGTTTGTGTTCCTAGATATGTATGAGGAGTATGTGCAATTGTGACTAGTTATGTACATGTGCGCACATACATATATGCATGGATGTATCTTACCTGTATAAGCTCATGTGTGAATATATGAATGTGTGCCTGGATTTGTCCTGTGTGCTCAGACCTGGTTATCTCATTTACAATGGAGCATTTCTGTCCCCAGCTCTCTGATCCCCCAAGTCCCACCAGGCAGGTTTCCATCCTTACCGACCTCAGATGAACAGACTCATTCCAGCCCCTGGACTTTGCTCATGCAGTTCCCTTCACCTTCCAGATCTCGCCCACCCTCAGGGCTGAGCTCCTGATTAGGGTTCTATCTTTTCGGTGTGTCTCTGGTTTCTCCTCATACCCCCAGGACAAGTTCTCTCTTTCCAGAGACAGAAGTACTCCTTTCTTAGTCACAGTAATGCCTGACTCAGGGCAGGGCACATGGCAGCTGGTGGCTAATACCTGCTGGCTAGCTGATGGCAGGCTAAGTATGGATGCTCTCATCAGAAGCCTTGGCTAGGAATGAGGACACTTGGGTTCCTTGTCTCAACTGTACCATGGATAGGCTAAGTGACTTTTAGTGGTGTTTCAGGGCCCCTTTGGGCCTCTGAGTCCATGCCTCCTTGAGGTGTCAACTCTCTGTCTCTGGGCAAGACAGGGCAGAGCCTGAAGCAGAAAGACAGCCCTCACCAACCAGCTCCTGGGTGCACCTAAACCTGGAAGTGCCAAATCCCAGAGAGTGGCCAGACTCTGGTATGGACTCCAGCCCCAACCAGTGGCTGGTACTGATCTAACCCTAGTTCTGACCCTGAGCTGGTGTTGATGCTGACTCAGATCTCACTAGGACGCCGGTACTGACTTCAGTCCCTCACGTGGATGCTGGTACTGACCTCAACCCCTATCTTTACCTGGACCCAAACAACTGCCCTGACCCTCATGTGGGCTTTGATGTTGACACGACCTCATCCTGACCAGCTCTTTTTTCTATCAGGCATTTGTATTTATTTTATTGATTGAAGTCCTGAGGATTGAACCCAGGGCCCTACACATACTAGGCAAGTGCTCTATTTCTGAGCTACACTCCCAGCCCACCATCAGGTATTACAATAATTGTAGCTAGCTCTTTGGCACTTATTGTGTGCTGGGCATTATTCTAAATACATTATATGTATCAACAACACTGTGAGGTAGGTACAGTACATTTTAAAGTTGATGAATATAAGCCAGGCGTGACAGCACATGCCTGTAATCCCAGCTTCTTAGGAGACCAAGGCAAAAATTTTGCTTCCAAAAATTTTACAAATAGAAAAAAAATCATATCTACTTTGGAATGTGAATGTCATTTAATATGCTCGTTATGATGTGAAGTAGAGCCTTGAACCTAAAAGGATCTTAAAATGTCCCTAACTAGCCTACAAATTGATCTGGCCAGATAAGGTGACAGACCCTAGCTTGGACTGAGTACTTCAGTGTCACTAGGTGTGGCCACCTGCCTGGACCTTGATGCTGACCTTGAACTATGGCAGGAATCCCTGGGCCCCCAAGGGGGTCAGCCCAGGATACTGTCCTGGGATAGGGATCAGAGTCAGTGTCCATCCAGGGTGGGTAGGATGGGGGGGGGCCTGGCGGCACACAGGGCACTCACCGATTGGACGAGCAAGGCCCCCACCTTCTGCTGGGCATGCCAGGTCTGCACACAGTGCCGCACCTCCTCCAGGAACTGTTCGTGGTGCTCCAGGAGCTCGGGGATCTGGTCAAAGATCTCGTCCACCAGTGATGGGTCACACAGCAAGGAGTTCTCTGGCTGCTTTAGCGGCTGCATGTAGCCCTGGGGGACCCACAGAGTCAAGGCATGTTCCTGCAGAGATGGCACCCCACACCACCTGCACAAGTACCAGGATGAGTGCACACAGAATCCTCTGGGCCTATGGCTCAGTGCCTTGTCTCCCACACCCCCCTCATAGACTAGGAGCTCCAGGGGGTAGGCAGACCTATCCCCATGCCTGCCCTCCTGCCCAGTGTAGGACCTGACACAAGATGGGATAAGGAGGATCAGGAAAGGTTTTCTGGATGCATGGACCTTAGAATAAGAAAGCCAAGAAGATTAGGGCTCTCTGGGAGAACCCCACACACTAATTCAGCAAATATTGAGCACTGAGTATGTGCTAGGCACTGTTCTAGGAATCGGGAGACAGCAGTGGACAAGAAAGACCCAAATCCCTGACCTGACAGAGCTTACATGCAATCAGATAAAACACACCAAGAAAAGGAATAGGAAAAAAGTAAGTCATATTTCAATAAATCTACTTATCTTTAGGAAAGAAATTTTCTGCCAGTTAAATTATGATATGCTATCAATGCAGGAGAAACTCCGATTCCAGAGATGTTAAAATATGAATACCCCAGGTCCTAGAATCAATTGCATGTGTAATCACAAGAAGTTAAAAGGTGATATTTCCGTGCAGAAAGCAAAGCAGAAAAAAACAGAACCCCTGCCCCCCGGGGGGGAGTTCCTGGAGGCTTAAGTGACATTATCTGAACACTGCTTTAACAGGTTTCAGATCTGCTGGTCAGTCAGTGAGTAAAATTCCTGTTTTTCACCTCAACTATGCTTCAGTGGTGTTGCCAGAATATGTAGCTCAGCTCTGATGGAGAGGTTGCCCTCTACTGGCCCACACTGTAACTACAGGCAAAAGAAACAGGAGGGTGTTACTTGAAAAAGCATATGCTATGTTGCAATAACATTTATATTAAACATTTTTTAAAAATCTGGCTTGTTTTGTAAAACAAACTTGAGAAAGTCAAGCGCAACAGAATCCTCTTGACTGTCTGGGGATTCTGAAAAAGCTCACAGTGATGGAGAGGAGGCAGATAGGCAGCACCCCCGTCAGAGCTCTTTGGTCGGTGTGGGCCAGCACCTCGTCTGGGTCAGGATCACTGCCCTCCAAGGAACAGAAGCTATATTGTGCAGCTCTGGGTCCCAGAACCCCACAGAGAGGCAGGCACACAATGGGAGAAAAGAATAAACAGACTGAGAAGCCCACCCAGAACCAGTGGGTCAACATCCACATTCACTCAACAAATGCCCCTGGGACACTACGGTAGGGGGAGCAGAGAAGTGAACTGTTACATAATATGCCAGAAGGGAGTAAATGCTCCAGAAAAAAAGAGTAGAGCAGAAGGGGTCAAGGGTGCCTGGAAAGGGGGAGCTTGGTCAGGGCACTCGGGAAGGGGCATTTCTTAGCTGAGAGTCTTGGGGTTGAAGATAGGCTCTGAGGGTGACAGTGACACCCAGAAGAAGGTGCAGCCTTAGGACCTGGCTCAAATCCCACCTTCTGGCTGCTCACCTGGGTACTTAACTTCTTTATTTTAAACTCCTGTCCTAGAGAAACAATACTAATCTATTTTTGTTGGCAGTTGTCACTAGGAGTTTGCACCGGGGCTGCAAATCTCTATTTGAATATCATTATGCTTCAGCTAGTATAGTTTGTGCACTGGAGTGGGGACTGAGAGTCAGACTGACAGGGTTTCTTCTCTGGCTAGGGCACTTCCTAACTGTAACCTTGACACACTGCTTTGCTTCTCTGTGCCTCATCTTCATCTGTAAAATGGGGGTTATGGTGAGGGTGGTATCAATTACCTCACGTAAACTGCTGGGAACAGTGCCTGGCCCTCAATGAGCATCAGAAGTTACACCTGGCACATTTTGGAACGTCTGAGGCTTCATTTCTTCATTTGAAGAAGAGGATCACCATCTCTACCCAAAAGGTAACGTGAAGACTCGGGGCAACCTTGCACGGGCACATATGAACACAGGCAGAGCTACAGGCAGTTTCAAAATCACAAGCACACCTCTCCTCGTTCTGCACTCGTGGCAGCCACCACTCCCATCCCTGCTCTATAACGGGGCAACTGAAGTAAGTGGTTATGTCAGATGTTCCAGGTCACACAGGTACAGGCCAACAGGTGCAGGCAAGTTTGTGCACTGGAGCTGCACTCCAAACTCCTGGTGCCACCTCAGTCCTCCTTCCCACATTCCAGGGCTACCACTGCCAGTCTTTGGGTCCAGGTGACACCTTCCTGCCCAGCTCCACCCCCACCCCCCCACTTTCAGCTTGGCCATCTCCAACACACATCCTGCATGCCCTCTACCTGTGCAGCCCTGAGCTTGCCCTGGAGGTGGGAAGACTCTCCCGGCCCTGCCGGCTCCCAGCTCTTCCCTGCACCTGCCTCTATCCACCAGTGGGCTTGAGTGTAACATTATCTTTTAACCTTTGTGCTGGGAGGTGGGAATGACTGGCTGCATTCTGTAGGTAAAATCAAAGCTCAGAGAGGGGATGTAATTAAGCCAGGTCATCCAGCAGTGGGCAAGTGACTCAAACCCTGGACTGTTTGACTCTATACTCTGCAACTCTTACCTACGGGATGGCAAAGGACCCTCGCAGTCCCTTGCACATCACACTTCTGCCTGGCAATCTGATGGGTCCCTCCTATGGCTTTCTTGTGCTTACAGGAGAGCCCAGTCCTTGCCCAGCAGCCCACAGCCCCCACATGGCCTAGTCCTACCTCCCTGCCAGCAGTCACACTGGTTTCTTCTGATTTCTTCACTGTACCCTTTACTCCTGCTATACCCTCTGCCTGGAACCATCCCCCCAGGGTCCCTCTCTGCTGAAATACTACTCACCTTTGTGTCTCTGCTAAACACCCCAAGCTCAGAAAAGCCTTCCCTGACCCCCCACAGGAAGGCAGACCCCATTCTGTATTCTATCTTTGTGCGCTTTTTAAAAAAATATTTTTAGTTGCAGATGGACACAATACCTTTATTTTATTTATTTTTATGCGGTGCTGAGGGTCAAACCCAGGGCCTCACACATGCTAGGCAAGCACTCTACCACTGAGCCCCAGCCTCAGCCCCTGTGCACATTTTAAAATAAATAAATAAATAAATAAATAAATAAATAAATAAATAAAAGCAATGTATTTCTGTGGCAAAATACACATAATAGAAAATTTACATTTTAACCACTAAGTGCAGTATAGTACATTCATATTAAGTATGTTCATGCTGTTGTGTACACATTACCACCACCCATCTCCATAACCTCTGATCTTCCCTAACCAAAATTCTGTACCCACCAAACACTAAGTCCAAACTCCCTCCTTCCCTAGGCCCTGGAAACCACAATTCCACTTTCTGTCCCTAAGAAACTGACTACTCCAGGTACAGAAGTGGAATCACACAGTATCTGTCCTTTTGTGACTGGCTCACCTCGCTTAGCACAATGTCTCAAGGCACCTCTGTGTTGTAGCCTATGTCAGAAGTTCCTTCCTTTCCAGGCTAAGAAATATCCATTGTATATGTATATGCTCTCATAAACTTTTGCATCACCACATCTCATCATGTGTGATTTGTCTGGCTGGTGACTGCTGGTCTCTGCCATAGACCATGAACTCCAGAACACAGGTCCATATCACCTGTGCTCATTGCTGAATTGCACCCCTCCCACTCCTGGCTGAAGAACACAGTGTTTGGTGCAAGACGGAGCTCGCTGCAGATTTACAGAATGAATGAGTGAACGAACACTGCGGATATTTCCAGGGCTCCACCTTCCCCCTCTTCCTATCTGCCTGGGTGGCCTGAGCAAATTTATCCTTCATGTGACAGCAGGCTCCACTTCAGCATGTGCAGCCAGGCTCTGGGTCTCCCAGACTCCACACGTCTAAACCTCCACTCACCATCCTGCCCCAGATGCATCCCTCTCCTGTGCGCTACCTTTCCCAGGCCAGGAACTCTGGCACAATGCTGGGCTCCCCTTCCTCTCCCCCTTGATCCCTGGCCTGATCAGCGGACCTTCTAAGTGTTTGGCCCCAGCTCTCCTCCTTGCAGCCTCTGCCTCTAGTGGCCCTGATCGTCTCCTGCCACTCACCTCCCTGACAGATAGACTTCAGAAAGCATGACTCAGGGCAGGAGCTTGGCCTGCTCAAGCCCGTCACTGATTCTCTAGGGCCTCTGGTGGAGTCCAGACCCTCCTCCTGGTGTTCAAGGCCACCACATTGTGGCTCCTGTGGGCTTTCACAGCCTCATCATAGAACCAACCCCTGATGTTCTGTGCTACCACGAAGGCTTCTGAAGGCACAGGGCCCTTTCGGACATGACTTTATACATGCTGTCCCTGCTACTGAGAAGTCTGCCCCTCCTCCAGGGATTCTTCCTTGACTCCACAAGGGGCAGGTGTCCTCCCTGCTTTTAGAATGCCCCATAAACTCAGGTATTGTCCCTCAGGGCTTTGAGGCAGGGCTCATCTCACTTGTTCTGGTGCCTCCTGAACCTGGAGCAGTGCCTGAGCCAGCAGGTGCCCAACATTTAGTTCCACTCAACGAATATTTTCCCAATCAATTACAAAAACAGAGGGGGCACACCAGTGGGAGTGCACGGCTCTGAGCTCAGGTCCAGGGCTGTTGGGGAATGTGTGGTGGGACTCTTGCCCTGGGGTGGCCTGGTCTGACCCCTTTCCATTCTCTTCTGCCCTGGAAGGGGCTTCCTCCTCCTCTGGGGTCGCCACATCCAGAGCTCTCCAAGGAAGGGTGGTGTGTCTCAGGGTCACAGCTCTCTGGCCTAGGCCCCTTGTCCTTGGCATGAGTTTGCTCCCACCTGTCCGAGGCCCCCCAGCCTCAGAAGGCTGCCCTTGGGGACTGCACTGTGGATCTCACCTGCATTAGGGTGCGCAGTGACTCCACATATGACTGCTCTGTGTCCAGCAGGGTCATAGTCACGTGCTTCCGCATGTCCTGTGGGGACAGGAGCAAAGTGTAAGCAGTGCCTTGTTCCCCTCAGACCCCATCACCTGCAACCACGCGCAGGTTCACCTGTAGCCCCAGAGAATACTCCACACCCTCTCCCTGGCCTTCAAGGCCTGCCCACCCCGGAGGGGCTCTAGGCTGTTTTCCAAAGCATCTTGGATCCTACTCTGTCAGGCCTTCGCTCAGGTGCTCTTCCTGTGGGAATTTCAAATGCACCCCTTCCCAGAGTTAGGTGACACTCTCCACCCCCACCCCATCCCCCCACTGCAGCTGTGGGTAGATTTGAGACCTTTAGTTTACTTCTTGGTTCCCTGATGGGCTCTTGAAAAGGACAAAAATATAAAAAGAAAAAAAATCCATAAGTTTTCACATTTGCAAGAAAGATGCCTCTAGGCTCCCACCCACTCCAGCTACCAACTCCAAAAACCCCACTTTCTGGCTTAGTGCTCTGGGGACATGTCCCACCTAGCTGGGCTTCACAACTTCTCCTGGAGTTGACTCAGTCCCCCCGATACACACCCCCCAACCCCCCTGCTATAGGTAAAGACACTGTGGAACAGAGAGGTAAAGCTGGTGCCAGAGGTCACAGAGCTGGGTGGTGTCAGGGTTCAGTCACTGTCAGACAAAGCTGGATCTCAACTCTCTTAAGAGTTTACTGAGCCCTCTGAGACACTAGGCTGGGCATTTTATGTTGCCTAACACTCCTGATCACCCTGTGAAGTAGATGTCATTATTCTCCCAATTTTAAGAATGGGAAAAGGAGACTCAACCCCCAATGCTTCTATTCTGAAGGTCTGAATTAAAGTCCCCAAGGGGTTGTTCAGTCCCTGCATCCATACCCTGAGGGACAGGGTGCCCACCCCTGTCAGGATGAGCCCTGATCTGTGGGAAGGCTTTGCTAGAAGCCACTTGGGAATGTTGCCCCACCCCCACCCTGTGACTGAGCTTATCTGCTGCCTGCTCCACGGGTCCCTAAGCTCCTGGGCCACTTCTCCAGGAAGCTTTTCCAGATGACACCAGCCTCAACACCTTCCCTTTGCTTGTGAGGACTTCACTCTAGGATTCCTCCCTGACCCCTCTGAGTCCCTAGAATGGTCCTGGGGAAGACTCCCGATCTCTGATTTAGTCCCCCACTCCATTTTTCTCCCAAGTCTCAGCTTGGCCTTGCCTGAGACTCCGGTCCTTGAGACCTGCTGATTCAAGTGGCTACTTTGCATGTGGTGATGTCAGGGTGGGTGTCCATGTTTGTGGCATCCTTCTATCCCTACCCTAGGGTCCCCTCAGGGTATGACTCAAGAAGCAGGGCTGCCCTGGTCACTGCTCTGCCCAGGGTTCCTATTGGCCTGGTGAACCTGAGCTCTGGGTCATCTGGCCTGCCTGTCCCACTCTTCACCTCTTGTGGCAAACTCGCCTCAGGTCCTCTCCTTCTGATATAGGGACTCAGAGGCTGTGTTTTACAATGAGACACCCAGAAACGTAAGCTCTCATGCTTGGAACTTGGTGGTGGAGTCTGAGGGACCCCCCTGAGGGAGGGAGGAGGCTGACTTGCCCCAGTCTTGCCAGTCCTGTGCCCTGATGTCCTCACCAGGCCCTGCCTCAGATCTCCCATGTACAACCAGACCAACTATCTTTTGTGCGTCAGAGGCCTTAAAAAAAAAAAAATCAGAGCAGTCTGCAATCCCAGCTACTAGGGAGGAGGATCGTATGTTCAGGGGCCAGCCCAGGAAACATACAGACCCTGTCTTAAAATAAAAATAAAAAAATAAAAACCCAGGGCAGCTTCCAGTAGGAGGCCCACCTTGGGATGGAGTTCACAGCTTCAGGGGCAGAGGGATCGCCCATGGAAAGCCCCAAAAGTCTGCTCCTGTCTCCTGCCCCCAGTTTCTTGTTCCAACCTCATACAGGTGACATAGGTATTGTCACCTCCATAGTACCAATGAGTATAGTCTGAGAGGTGACATAACTTGCCCAAGGTCACACCGCCAGTAATGGCACAGCCAAGACCAGAGTCTGTTCAGTCACCTCAAGCTGACTCCTAGGGCCCCAGAACCCCAAGTTCTCGCCTAGACTAATGGCACAGCTTCAGGCCACAGGGTTCCCAGAGCTGCCCTTCCTGGCTTCGTGACCTTGTGGTCACCTAATTGCCCTGTTTCCACACTCTCTTCTATGAAATGGAACTAATAATAATCCTCCATCCTGGCACTGTGAGAACACAGCAATGAGGACAGGCAGTGTCCACGCACGTGGCCTCACTGTTCACTCTCATTCCACCTCAGTGAAACTGAGCAGGGAGCTTCCTGACAGCAGGACGGCCAGGCGGGGCTCTGGGCCCCTCAGCCACCATCCCCTGCCCACGCCTCCTGGCAGGCCTGGCCCAACAGGCACAGTGAGGGTCACAGTCAGGGAGGCTTCCTGAGAGGCAGGGCTGGCTCTGGGCCTGACGGTCGGGAGGGCTGGGGTAACACAGGGAGGCTGACGCTGCAATGCCACTGTTCCCAGCTTCCTCCCTGCACAAAACACAGTAGGCTGTCACTCAGCTGTCAGGTAAAGGCACCGAAAACAAGGCCAGCTCCTTGTCACTGCATGGAGCACACTTTTGCACGTGCTCAGACACGGGTGGAGTGCATGGGGTGGGGGGAGACCGGGGAAGCAGGAGACAGACAAGGCAGCTGTCAACCAGATCAGCAGGCCCACCTGTTCTGGGCGGGACAGCCCTGCAAGCCCAGCTTCCCTCCAGAGCCCCTCACCCCTCAGTGGAACCTTCATTACATGGGGCCCTGAAGTGGGGAAAGGGAAGGTGGGGACAAGGGATACAGCATGAAGACAGAGGGGGCCTCTCCTCCTAGTGGGACTGGGGCCATAAAAACCCAAAGGCACCCTGATGTACACAGCATGAAGACAGCTAGATACTTATGCACAGAGGGAAGTCATAAAGGCAAGATACCCTCGCACAGAGACCAAAAATGCAGGAAAGCACCCAGCTGAGGACCAGGCCCTGCAACCCAGAGACCTGAGGCAGTGGAGAGAGAGACACACAATACAGCACAGCATCAGGATGACAGGACCTCTGACCCCACTGGATCCAGAGTGGACCTGGTCAGGGGAGACATGGCAACAGCCCTGGATGCCTCCCCTTCCCCCACACTGAGCCAGGAATGGGGACACCACCTTTCCTACTGCAACATGGCATCTCCGAGGTCCAGCCAGGAGAGGATGACAAGGGGAATGCAAAGCTGCTGCCCACCAGACATGCATATACCTGGGGGTGGGTTGAGGATCAACAGAAGGCTCAGGAGAAGGAGGCTGGAAGACCTTTCGGATCCTGAGCCTGTGGACCCAGGATACCCCGGCAACAAATCTGCTTCCATGCTGACCCACTTCACAAGCTGAGTGCCATCAGGCCTTGGCCCTTAGCGCCCTGCCATCTCCTTGCCCTCACTGTAGATCTTAGGCCCCACACCCAGTGGCCAGACGGGTGGATGACTGATCTGGCCCTGCGAGCCAATATCTGCCCATAACTCCCCCAATCCCCTCCGCGGAGGCCCAGGTTCCTGGCTGCCCCTCCCCCTTCCCGTACCTGGGCCTCCACTTGCTCCTCGGCGTCAGCACCGCTGCCGCCCCCGGGCTCCCCGGCGGGCTCCCCGGAGGCGGCGGCCGGGCCCAGGTCGCGCATGTCTTCCAGCGCGATGGTGAACTGGGCCAGGGTCTTCACCATCTGCAGCATGCGGCCGGCCCGCCGCCCGAGCGGGAGCGCCGGCGCGAGCGGGGGATGGCGCGGAGGCTGGGCCCCCTTCCACCCTCGCTCCTCCGCTGTTCAGCCCCGCCGCGGTGGCGGTGGCGGTGGCGGTGCCGGTGTCAGTTCCAGCGTCAATGTGAGCGCGGCGGCGCTGCCGGCGGTGGCGCTGCGGCCTCTTCGCGCAGGGAGTGCGCCGGCGAGCCCCACGCGGCGCCGCTGGGGGAGGGGTCCCCGCCCTCGGCCCCCCTCCCGCCTCGGCCCTCTCCGCGCCGCCCCTTCTCCCACAGCACGCCCAGAGCGTCGGCACCTCGCACCCGCCGCGCCCCCACGCTGCACTGACCGCTCGCAGGCGGTACCCCTCAGAACACAAGTCACTCACGCCTGTGGACAAAGGCGAGCATATGCGGCGACACGCACTCTTCGTCCATACTGGTCCCAGTGCGGGCACTCATGGAACCCAGATTTACACCCCCCCACACACACACACACATGGGCACGCACATACCTTCACAGAACAAGCGGATATGCAAGGAAAGCTGCCCTCTGGGCGTGGTCCTTGTGCACGATGGGTCAGAGAGGAGTGTCCTCACATCAACATATAGTTCAGGTGCCATACCGACCTGAACCCTGATACACAGGGTTTGACCCATTCCTGCACACAGTGGCACTCGCTTCCCTGTTTCCACAACCATGGCAGACAGCACAGAAATAGGCACCCATGGCAGGCAGAGACAGGCAGGCCTGTGTGTAGCACATACACATC
The DNA here is from genome assembly GCF_047511675.1 of Marmota flaviventris. Taxonomy (NCBI): domain Eukaryota; kingdom Metazoa; phylum Chordata; class Mammalia; order Rodentia; family Sciuridae; genus Marmota; species Marmota flaviventris. The sequence continues at coordinate 61,811,442 of NC_092506.1, read as the reverse complement.
CCTGGAAACTCCACACTGGTTAAAGGCCCAAGGGAGGAGCACTTGAGTGTGACAGAGGGGGATTACCACTGAAAGGGTAGTGGTACCTACCCCACCCCATCAATTTGGTCTCTGCCCTGTAGCTAGCACAGTTCTGAAGAATTCCAGTCCCCTCACCCTCCACCAGTGAACCCCCACTGGGAAGGGACTCTGGCACTTACATCCCTCACCCCCCTACTGGACTGGGCTCCCAGATATCTCCAAGCACAATCATCAGGGCCTGCTTTCTCAAATCCCAACGTCAGGCCAGATCCAATCCCAGACCCCCTCAAGCAGGACTGGGGGTGGGGGGTGGTCAACTCTATTTTTGTGCCAGCTCCCTTACCCCACTGGGAGTGGTTTCTGATGCAGCCTGCAGTGGTGTCTCAGCCCTGGCTAACTTCACCTCTCTCCATCTTGGTACACTGGGGGCTCCCACACTTACCAATCTCCCAGGTGTCTCCTCTCCCAAGCCTGCTTCCCCTGGGTTTCCTGTGCAGTGGGGGCATCCTGACCTCACCACCCAAACCAGGCACATCAGTGCTTGTACCTCAGTGGCAGAGCACTGCCCACTCTCTTGATATGCCACAGCCACTTCTGTTTTGCTTGCTTTTTTGTGGTACTAGGGATTGAACCCAGGGGTACTCTATCATCCCCAGATCTTTTTATTTTTATTTTCATTTTTCACTGAGACACTCCCATTCAGCCCTCAACCAGGCGGATCCACACTCCATGCCAATCCAAGGCAATTATTCTTCACCTTCTAAAAGGGCCAGCCACAGGCCCGGGTAGTATAGGCCTTCTCAGAGTCCAAAATATCCAACACTGCAATTTTAACTCTCCAAAAAGGCAATCCCCCAAAAGGCCAAGAATGAAGACAGGCACAGAGAATTCCAGGAGAGTAGCAAGATGAAAGCCAGCGTCACCCCTACAAGCAGGCAATCCCAGGATAGTTCACACAGCACAGACAAGAGTGGGAGCTGCAGGGGGCTGTGCTGAGGGTCAGAACCTATTACCAAGAGGTGTCAGGAAACCTGTGCTACATAAATGAAAGAGCAATCTGTGACTTCACCTGTCTTCCTTGGGTCACCCTAGAGGCCTGGCTCAGAATAATTCAACTCAATTTGTAGAGTGAACAAATGATGGAGTGAAAATGTGCTCTGTGGTACCCCCTTCTGGCCTCTCTACAGCACTGGTCTCAAAGTGCAGCTCCTGGACCAAGGGCTTTGGCATCTCCTGGGAAGGTGCTAGAAATGCACATTGCCCCCACCATGAGTCTGAACCACTGGGGGTAAGGTCCAGCAATCTGTGCTTTACCAGCCTTTTACAAGATCCTGAGCCTGCCAATCCTAAGGCAGGAGGCCCTTGCCAAGCACCCTCTGCTCCTGAGTGGCAGAACCAAAGGTCCTCTAGGAGGGCCCCAAGCCCCCTTCTGATAGTTTGGAACCAGAAATCCAGTGAGCCCACCTGCTTTTATGGCTTGCAGTCACTCCTGGCAGCACACCAGCTCCTCATCTTCCTCCTCCCAGGGCTGTGCATTGTGGGGAGGGTCTGGATTAGCCAGATCAGTTGACTGAATGGGTCTGGAGAGGAGGATGACTGCCCCATGTCCAGAACAAACAACCAGATCTCACAGATAACTCCACACGAGCACATACACCTGTGGCATGAGGACCCCACTCTGGCCACTGTGAATACTTAACCCACATTTTGGTCACTTGGGGTACTAGTGCTGGACTAATCAGAATACCTCCTTCCTTCTGATCCCTCTTAAGCTCTCCAACCCTGGGCCTCAGTTTCCTCTCAGTGGTTGGGAGGACTGCGTAGCTCGGGGTTCTTACAATGGCATATCCATTCCCTCACCAACTCCAGCAGGGATGACTCCATGTTTTCTAGGTTCCAGGAGCTTCCAGACGACCTTAGGGCTTCTCTCATAGGGCTTAATAGCGGGCCATCTTTGCCTGGGGGAAAGCATTCATCAGAGGAGGTAGGGTTTGAACAAGGTCCTGAGGCCAAAAGATCCAGAGGCATGAGGAAGCCAGAAGCAGAGTTCACTGGAGAACCTTGCCCAGGAAGGGGGCAGGACTTGGTGCCAGAGGCGCTGCTGCCTCATTAAGGATGGCTAATTAGATCCAAGCCTGTTGCCTTGGCAACTGGGGTGCTGACGGGGGCAGGAAAATGAAAGGAAGCTAAACGAAGGAACAGCAGCACACAGTGGCTGAGTCAGGGTCTGCAGGGATAACCCCACAGCAGCACAGGCTGTCAGAGCCCTTCATATGAGGTCAGTTAGGGTGAGGCTGAGGGCGCCCCATGCAGGCATGGTTCTGCTGTCCCTCTGAGTGCTCCTCTGGAGGCTGATTTCAGATTCCCTTTTGGGTGTCTGCAGTTTATAGAATAGATCTGGCTCAGAACAGTTATGCTAAGTGTACAAAGGGTTGGTGAAGGCCTGCAGGCCTCCTCTCCTTACCCACACCACAGCAGACATCCCCTCCTCACCAGCACTTCCCTCCAATGCTCCTTAGGCAGGGAAGGCAAAAGACAGAGAGGAGGAAAAAAAAAAAAAAAAGACAGAGAGGAGGAAAGGGCCCTGCTCCCTAAGGCCACTCAACTCCAGGAGAGACAGGCCTGGCACTCCAGCTCTGTGGGACCACCCTTCCACCAGCCTGGGGGAACCATGTACCTCACCCCTAACCTGCTGACAACTTCCCCATCTCCGGGGGATTCTGCTATGCTTACCTGCCTCCAGTCACACTGCCCACTCTGAGCCCTGCCAAGACCCTGCATCTGGTCACTGGTCACTTGAGGTACTAGTGCTGGACCAATCAGGGGACCAATGATGACAAAAGCTGGACACGGGATGGACGGTAATGGCTGAACAGATGAAAGGATGGAATGAGGATAGATGAATAAATACTACATGGATGGATGAGCAGATGGATGAATCAATGACAGAGGAACACATGAAGGGCTGCACAGATACATGGTTCAATGGATGAGCAGCTACTTTAATTTTTATTTTATTCATGTGTTGATTAGTTCAATAACTATTTGTTTAACACCTATTAGGTGCCAAGCACTATTCTGGGGATTTAAAGATAAGAGACCTGTGTCCCACTGAACACCACAGTCTAGGTAGGAAGACATGAATTAAGAAAGAAATGTCGAGAGGGCTGGGGGCGTAGCTCAGCGGTGGAGTGCTTACCTAGCACGCCCAAGGCCCTAGGTTGGATCTTCCCCACCACATAAAATAAATAATATGAAGGTATTGTGTCCAATTACAACTAAAAAATAAATATTTTTTAAAAATGTATTTCTTTAGTTGTAAATATTTATTTTTTAGTTGTAGTTGGACATAATACCTTCATATTATTTATTTTTATGTGGTGCTGAGGATTGAACCCAGGGCCTCGCACGTGCTGAGCGCTCTATCGCTGAGCAACAACTCCAGCCCCCTAAAGAAATATTTTAAAAAATGACAAAAGAGGGCAGATTGTGAAGGAGACATGCAGTTCTGGAAAGCAAGTCTGTGGGTGGGTGGGGTCTCCAGCCTTTCCCATTTGTCCAGCTTTCTGTAAGTGTTCATCAAGAACGTTATTAGACCCCAGAACTGCCCTAATTGGAACATGGCAGGAGCTCTCATCTCAGAACACTTGCCATCACCAACGGTGTCTGAACAATCTTCAGGGGGCCATGTACCTGCCATTGCTTTGTATGCCCTGGCTCCTTAAACACCATAGCAGCCCTACAGCAAGGGCTCTATTATCATTAGGCTCCCATTTTACAAATCAGGAAACTGATGTGTAGAGAAGTCACCTAGCTGGTAAGGGTTAGGACCCAGCTGGCTGCCTCCAGGACCAGGTTCTTAAGCCCACCCCCCTGGGGGATAGCCCATCACCACCTCCCTGACATCTGGCATTCAGCTGAGCATCTCAGCCTCCCTAACCTTGAGAAGATGGTAGCCATTCTCCAGTCTCTTTTGTTCCAAGAGAGTGACATATACAGGCTCTTCTGACTCAAGAAGGCTATAGAGGTAAACAAAATACTGTTCACAGGCAATGCCAGCATCAAGGAGGATCCTCTTCCCTGGGAACCCAGCCTTGGCTGATGGCCCAGACAGGCTGTCTGACCCCATCTATGTCCATAAGCTTGGAGTTGGTACTGGATGTTCCTAACCTAATGGGCCATCCATTTCACTGATGGCTGCTGCCTCTTTGGGTCCCCAGGCTCATCAATGAAACAAAAATTCCCAAAGAGGGACTTCTTTGTATTGAGATAAAGAAAACAGTCTCTGGAGTTTATACAGCTCAGGCTCTGGGTATGACCTTGGGCAAAACACCTCACTTGTTGGGGCCTCAGTCTCCATCAGTTCCTGGAGAAACTTATCCTCCCATATTCCCTCCTTCCCCTGGTCTCCCCTCATCACGTCCTCTTCCTTCCAGACCCTCCCTTCTGAAAGGACAGACCTCTGAAGACTATGCAGAGTTCCCAGGCCTCACAGGCAGCTGGAATGGAAGTGGTCACACAACAGGGCTCCCTGGGAACTGGCTGCTCTGTGTACCCCACAACTCTGGCTTTGAGAATGGGAAGCAGAGGTTCAGGGCCTAAGGTGCCTTAGGGCTTTCCTGCTATGGGACCACTGCCCTGCATGCAGGGGTCTGTGCATGTACTTGGGACTATGAGTGACACCTCCACATGTCTGTGTATGTCTCTGTCAGTGGTTATCTGTGGAGAGGTAGCTGCACAGTGGTCTGAGGGTAGCAGTCCATGTGGTTCTATGGCAGAGGTACAAAGTATAAAAGGGCCACTTCAATAATGATCAAAAATAGCTATTGCTTACTTACCAAGCACTTACTATGTGATAGGCATGGATTAAATATTTCATATCATTTTTATTTTTTCCTCACAATTAGCCCAGTTAGGTGTGGCTGGTGATATTTTTCAAAGATGGCTACCACAATATTGTCTGTCCCACCAACTCTTCTTACGATGTGGTGTTGACACTCTTCCCACACAGTGATACGATTTAGGTTTCCTCCACTGAGACTAGATGGATCTTTATGGCTGCCTAGACCATGGAGCACAGCAGAAGTGACATTATGGGGCATCCCAAGTTAGGTCACAAAAATGCTGTGTGTTCTACCTCCCTGTCCTGGCTTGTGCATTCTTTAAGCCAGGTTGGGAGGAAGCCCAAGCCACATGTAAGAATTCCAGCCAACAACCTAGTAAATGTCCCAGGCAAATGCCAGATTTAAGTGGCAGACTTGTGAGGATGGAGGATGCCTTTGAGAGGATTCCAGCCCAGCACTACCTGACCAAGGTGCATGACAGTCTCCCAGTGAGAACTGAGGCTCAGAAAGGAGGCGCCAGAGTCATGTGCAGACAGTAGGTGGCAGAGCTGGGATATGAACCTAGGATCTTTAAGGTGCCGGTAATAGAAATGGTACAGCAAGTGATTTCTGCATAGACCCAGATTACATCTATTGGCCCAGAGGGGTCTAGCTGGAACCTCAGCATCAGCAGCACTAGAAAGCATCACCACCTCTTTTAGAAACCATCCCTGATGGCTGAAAGGAGGACTGAGGGGGCAGTTTTCACCCTTTCTGCTGGAGCTCAGACCCAGCTCAGGCAGCCAAACCAGGCTGGCCCACCTATCAGCCCAGAAGAAACACCTTCTGGGCCTCCAGGTATGAAGTGTCAATTCCCCATCATATCCTTGCTGGGGACTTGACTTACTCCTATAGCTGGTCAATTCCTATAGCTGGTCAATGTTTAGCGAGGTGCTATTTTCCAAGTATTCTTTCACTGAGTCCTCACACCAATCCTCTGAGTGTGTTCTGTCATTACCATTTTACAGATGAGGAAACAAAGGATTTAGAAGTGAAGCAACTTAAACTGAGAGTTGACCCCAAGTAATTGGCATTAGAGAAAGTGACTCTACCAGCGTCACAGAGCACCTAAATAAGGAGTAAAGCCAAGCCTCGAATTGGGAAATGGAGGTTGTATTCTCTTCCCTGGATGGCTGGAAAACAGAAAACAGGAGGAGGGTCTCAATGTCTACCCCTCCACACACAAACCAAGTATAAGATCAAGAAAAGCAGAGACCAGGTCTCAACATACATAGGTGCACAATACGTAGGAGACCACCTTGCTCTGTGACTAGTTAAGTTGCTGTCCCCTCTAAGGTTGTTTTCCCTTCTGTAAACAAATGGGGGAGGAGGGAAGGTTCAGGGGGGTTCTAAATTTCCCAACAGACTCCAGGGAGGGAGGTAAGGTCATGCCCAGGAATTGGGACTGACAGTTTGACCTTTCCCAGATTTCCGGGCAGGATCAAACTTTCTGGAAGTGAGAAAGCTGGGGCTTCAGGAACTGCACTTCTGCCAGACGCCGACAGGTGGCAGCAGAGGCCCGCGTGGCCAGGGCTGTGGTGCATGTGTTTTGAATTTAACTCCAGTCCTTTTTTCATGTGGGTTTTCCCCCTTCCTTTCTTCTCTGTCACCCCGCCCTCCTTAATTTCAAGAAGTTACAGCTGGACCTTCTAGGCTGAGAAGGAAAAGTTTCCTAACCTCACAGATAATAGCCGGAAGCAGGAGGTGGGGGTTGGGAGATTTGGTTAGACCCCAACAGATGTGAGAAACATCTGAGGAGCTAGTAATCTCTGATTTTAATCATCTTCTCAGCCCAAGAGGCTGGGGCTGCACCCCCACTTTAAAAGCAAAAAAAAAAAAAAAAAAAAAAAAGAAAAGAAATCCAGATCTTCTGTGTCCAGTGTGAGGGGCCAGATTGTCCTACCCTTGTCAGTCTGTGTGTGTGTGTAGGGGGAAGACAGGGACAACTTTGGGGAGCCAATGAAGCCTAGGGTGGGAATTGCTAAATCTGGCAACCCTAATTTAGAGGATCCCAGGAAATGCACCCCCCCACCACATTTCTGCCCTCATACTGGTCTGTCCCGTATATTCACCTTGGTTCAGAACCTCTGGGTGACATGGCCTCCAGGAGCCCTCTCCTCCAAGCTCTAAAAATTACTTCATTAAAAGGTCTAAGCCTTGCTCAGCAACAAACACCACACAGGGAATCAGGATCCATATGGTATGGGCCTGGCACCACCACCTCTGGCTGAGAATATCCTTCCCTCAGACTCAGTTTCCTCTCCTGAAAAGTGGGAAAACACCTTCTGCTCAGTAGGTGCTCTGGAAAAGAAGGCCCTCTCCCTTGCCTTCACTCAGGCCTAGCATGCAGGGAGGCTGGCGAGGGGTCGTGGGAACGGAAGTTTCTAAGGTCTGTTTCCAGCCCCTCCTGTTCCCTCCCTCCCTCAGACCCAGGCACACAGGGTGGGGGAGCTTCATTTGTGTGCATTGTTGGGTGAAATGGGGTGTCCTGCCTCTGGGGCGGAAGATGACTCACTGGGCCCTGAGCCAGGCACCCTGGGAAAGGCCAGGCCAGCCTCGGGCCAGAGCCCCAGGGAGCCGAGCAGCAGGGAGTAGGGGCACATGGCCTGCCTGAGTTGTTGATAAATCCTGGGGGCTCTCGGAGACTGCAGCCAAAAGAGGCCTCATTCCCACTTTGCACAGGCCAGAAATTCTTCCCCTCAAGCCACCAAAGGTCCAGGGAAGCTTCAGGTGGAGTGAGCTTCCACCAGCCTGCTTCTCCGCGCTCCCAGCCCCTACACAGCCAGGCTGGTCTCTTTGCTGCCCAACGCCAGGCTCACCCCCACCTTGGCACCTTTGCAGGCTGTTCCCCTGCCTGGGCTGCCTCCTTGCTCCTGGCCCCATCTGAATCCCATCTGACTTTGATGCTCTGCCTCTTCTAGGAAGCCTCTTGAACCCTCTGCCCTCCCTACCTTAACCTCAGTGACTGTCCCCACCACAGACCAGGGTAGCAGCCAGACACCCTGGGACAGCTCCCTAATCAACATTCTTTTTGACATACTTCAGACCCACAGTGTGTCAGCCTTGCACTCAGCAGGCTGCCTGGAGCACAGGGGGACACATGATGAAGTCTGTGAGTTCTAAAAGGGAGGGGGCCTAGAACAGAGCCCAGCCTTAGACGGTGCTCAGCACACAGTGAATTTGTGGATGAATGAAAGCAAGTGCCAGTAGAATCAAAGTGCCCAGCAAGTCTACCATGTCCATGTTCAACCCTCCCCTAATGGAGAGGCAGAGAAGGGGCCATTGCTTCCCACAGGACACATGGGCACAGAGACCCAGAGAGGAAAGTGTCTCATGACCCCAGGGCAGCAGGCAGTCGGCTGAGCCAGAAATGGGCCTCTGGGGCTCCACTACAACTTATCCAAGGGAGTCCAACCAGCTGGGATGCACTGTGGCCTTACCTTCCCTACAACAATCCTGTTCCAGGACCCAGGGGACACACCTGAAAAGGAATAAGTTCTATCCTTCAGTCAGTGACTCTAGCCCTGGACCGATGACCCTAATCCAACCCAGAGCCCAGAAAAGTCCCCTTCTATCATATTAAACCAGCCTGGGGTAGTCTCAATGCTCAGGGCCAGTGACCAGGCCCTGCTCAAAGATGTCTCCACCCAGCCTGCTGTCACTGAGCCTGGGCTACACTGGCAGAAGTGGTCTCTGCCTCTGGTTGATCAGTGGGAGCTGGGGCTTCAAGGCCTTACTGTACTTTACCCATAACTGGTGACCAGCCCTAATTCCTGGACAGTCACTCTTGAGTGTGTGTGCACATGTGAGTGTACACATGCACACACCGTAGACAACATGATTCACAATTCAAGGTCAGCTCAAAACCAAGGTTTCACCCTCCCAAAGGCCGCCCACTACCTCCAGCAAGGCACCTGACAGCTTGACAGCCCCTCCTTTTCTGAGCTTCTGGAGCTGCAGCCCTAAAACCTCAGAGTCCCTGTAGTTTTGCTGTTGTGATTGTTGACAATAAGTGGCCCAGTCACCCAGCATCTTAAAATTCACAACACTTTCGGGACATAATCCCATGAGACCCCCAGTAACTCTGGGGAGAAACCAAGGCTCAGTGACGAGTCATAACTTGCTCAGGTTCTCAGGAGTAAGCAGTGGAATCCCAGCCGTGCCACTGACTGGCGGGGATTGTGGGGTAAATCACTTAACCTAGCTAAGCCTGAGGACAGAAAGAGAGCAGAAGCCTAAAAATAGTAGCTGCATCTATTGAGGGATTCCTCAGCCTGCTTACTAAGCGCTTTACAGGTGTTTATTTTAACCTCAAAATAAGCTCCTGGGTGGGTCCTATCATTACCCTGCTCTGTGAGGAGGGTAAAGAGGCAGGAAAGGTAAGTACCTTGCTCAAGGTCAAGCAGAAAGAATTCCTGCCCCCAGGAGACCTCAGGTGGAATAGGGGTCAGGATGGCCACATCTATCCACAGTGCCAGGAGGGGGGCTTGCAGTCAGGAGCAACCCTGAGTGTCCAGGCTGCCAGGCTGCCATCATAGGGAGTCTGCCCTTGGCCTCTTCCAACATCCAACCATGGGGAGGGCCAGCAAGTCATGGCATTTACAGGAATCTTCAAAATGCCATGGGGAAGGGTTAGGTGTAACATCCAATGTCAGATCCAAGAAGCATGCTTATTGCACTGAGTGTCATTTGAAAACACCCCCCCACCCTCAGAAAGCCTGGAAGAAAATACACCAGAACATTTAACAATGAACAGGGAATCTGGAATAAGGAATATAAAGCCAGAGACCACTTTCCATTGATGGCTGGCAGGCCTCCAGGAAGTCCACATCTGTGCCTCAGTCTCCTCACCTATAAAGTAGGGAATGTTTTGGGCTTACTTAGCACAGTGCCTGGAACACAAGAAGTGCGAAATAAATACTGGCTGCTACAAATAGGATTGTGTTATGTTAGTAGTAAGATTCTTTCTTTGTGGTACTAGGGATTGAGCACAGGGAAACTTGACCACTGAGCTAAGTCCCACATCCTTTTTTATTTTGGGTCTCACTAAATAGCTCACCTCAAACTTGTTATTTCCCTGTCTCAGCCTCTGGGATCGCTGGATTACAGATGTATGCCACTGCCCCCAGCTGTTACAAGATTCTAAGATTCTCTTAGAAGCAGACTATCTCAGGGGTTGCCTAGACTAGTCCCCTCCAGGGACTGGCATGGCCGGCAACCCTTGCTTGTATACCCCAGAGTTGAAAAGCTCGCCTCCTTCAATGGTCCCGTGGGAGCTCTTTCCACTCTGGGAAGTCTGCTTGGGAGAAGCCCAAGCTGGGCTGGACACCCCCCCCACCCCCCCCACCCCCCACCCCCCCCACCCCCCCCCACCCCCCCCACCCCCCCCGTCTCTGGGAGGCCTTAGCATTGGATGACAATGACCTTGCACAGGATCTTCCTCCACCTCCCATTCTGAAATACTTTGGTCTCAGACTCTCCTATGGGATGATTCACCAGATGAGAGATGGGAGTGGCTTTTTGGGTGGCTCTAGTCTGGAGCCCAGGTGACCCCCTCCCTCCCTCCCACTCTCTTTCCCTCCCACTCTCCTTCCCTCCCACTCTCCTTCCCTCCCACTCTCCTTCCCTCCCACTCTCCACGATAACAGAGTAACCTTTGCTGACAGTACTTTCCATTTTCTCCTTTGGAAAACAAATGAGAAACCGGCTGGGTCTGCCCTACTCCCCACCCCACCCCCAACTCTCCAGTCCCCCAGGGGTGGGAGGCACTCTCAGCCTCCTCTCCTGGACTACAGGCCTGGTAGAGAACCCCAGAGGAGGGGCCCAGTGAGCTGGCTGTTGCCATGGCAATGGCAGTCCTGGAATTTGACCACTGGGGCCTAGGAGTGGGGGTGGGGAGTTGGTACAGGCCATGCTGGGGGCAGAAAGGAAGGTCCAGAGGCCCAGGAAAGCCAAAGAGCAAGGCAGGGTAGGGGTCCAGGGCCCTCCATGGTCTCAGATTTCCCATCTGTAAATGGGGAAGAGGCATGGACCTCAAGATCTCCCTTTCTAGTAGCTAACTGACTGGGAGGCAGCTAAGGCTGGATAGGGAACCCATGGGACAAGGACTCACCTGAAGTCAGGCAAATCCAGGGCATTGCCATAACTAGATTGTGGGGAGTGGTGTGTCCTCTCTGGCATCCCCAAGGAGAGGACAAGGGTGCCTGCTTATGTGTACCCCAGAATGGCAATGGCTGGCTAGGTCCACAGTCCTGAGATGGCAGATGATGTACCCATTCCCTGTAACCTCTAGCACTCTTGGATCCAGGGGGCTGGCAGAGGGCCTGCCCCACGCACCTGCTGAGCCAAGCTGCAGTGGGTATTTTAAAGACACCTGCCCCTCTTCACCTTCCTGCCTGCCCACTCCACGAACATAGTGAATTCAGCAGTTAACTCTCCATTTACTTTGGTCAAGCCTGATCCACATGGCTAGATCCACAACCATCTTCTGTGCCCCCAACTCTGGGACAGCTCCTTCTTCACAGTCAGCCCTGAGATCAGGGTGATGTCCAGAGCCCCTTCCAACTATGATACCAGAGGCCCAGAGAGGAGATGGGACTTGCCCAAAATTACGCAACACAAACGAAGAGTTTGGGGACTCTGTACCACCAGCCTGGGCCCCCATCTCCAAATGCCACCAAGTTCTTCTGACACCACCCCAGCTCCTTCTCCTCATTTCTCTGCCACTAACCCTCAGAAGCCACAGCCTCACTCCCTTCTGCTGACCTTCACACCCATGTCAGAAAGATACTACAGTTGTGACCAAGGTGCTCCTCTGCTTAAAACACCAGCCATTTGGGAAAACAAACAAACAAACAAACAAAAAAACAGAGTTGGAGCCATAATTCACACTACAACCCAGGATAAATTCCAAATAGATGCAAAATTTAAATGTAAAACAACATAAAATACCAGAGGAAAAACACGGCAGCATTGCTTTATGGCCTTAGGCAGGGGAAAGGCTTTCTGATCATGACTCCAAACCCAGGAGCCATAAAATAACAGCTTGATAAATCAGATCACATAAAAACGAAACCTACATCGCAAAAACATACCATAAACAAAGTCAAAAAGTCAAGTGACACATCAGGAAAACATGTGCGGTTCATAACCTGGACAAAGAATTAATGTCCCTAAGATTTAAAGGGCTCCTAGAAAAAGATGAAACAAAAAGGCAACAACCAAAAAAAAAGAAGATCAGAACCATGCACAGGAAAGGACACTCTAGATTACTCAGCATGAGATAAATGCAAATTAAAATGCACAGAGATATCCTTTCGCACTTCTCAGACTGGGATCTGAATATCCAAAGGTCTGAACTGTGAGGTTGTGGGGAAACCTCTCTTGCACCAAAATGCAAAGTATACACATCCTATGTCTCATCAATTCCACTCCTAAGGAGTGACCCTTGTAGAAAGTGACAGATGCGTGAAACACTTGGTCACTGCAGCACTGTTCGCAACAGCAAGACACTGCAAGTAACCCAGATTTCCTTTCTATGTGGTTCCATACAGCTGGTAATGACACAGTGGTACATCATGTAGTACAATAAAGAACATGGATCCTTCAAAATACTGAGGAGGCGAGATCTGCATGTGATTATTAAGTGTAAAGAGCAAGGGCATAGTGCACAATGTGCTGTCACCTGTGCATAAGGTAGTGGACAGACAATGTACTTGCTAGTATTTTAGACAGGATTCACTAAAACCTAGAAACCTTGCTTCCTGGCAGGGACACAGGCCATAACAAGCAGCTGGGTGAGAAGGATACTTTTTACCCTTTTTTATTCTTCTGAATCACAGGAATATGTTACCTATTCAAAATATTGATACCCAGATTGAATGTTTAAAACAATCTTGTCCCTGCTTCCCACCCAATCTTGTGTCTCAGTCGTAAGCAGCCTTTGCACCCCTCATTGTTGTTCTCCCACCTGCATGGGGACCCCTGAGCTCCCCTCACATTAGGGCATCTCTGCCTTATGCCTGATCACCCCCTGCTGTCCATGGCATTGTCCTGTGTTCCCAGCCTACACATAGGATCAGGTCTGAGGGCAGTTCCTGCTGAATGCAGGTCACATGGAAGAATGGGGTGCTGCTGGGGATGTAGCTCAGTGGTAGAGTGCTTGCCTGGCCTGTGCCAAACACTGGGTTCAACCCCCAGTACTGCAAAAATAAACAAACAAATGGGGTGCTGCCCTGGGACTGAGAACCGTGCCTTTGTCTTTGCCATCTCCCTTCCATTTTCTCACTGGTCTCCTCTTGGACAGTTCCAGTCTCACCCGAGATGTGTCTCCAAGAAGCCTTCCTGGTCCACTTTGCAAGCAGAGAGAGGCCTGGCTCTGGCCCCTTCTGCAGAAAACTGTCCATTTCTTTCTTCAGGCCAAACTCCCGGGCCCAGCTTAAATTAAGCCCCCTTAGGACCGGCTGGCCAGAGCTTAGAGTGAGTTCCCAGGCTAGATGAAGGCCCTGAGGTCAGAATTTACTGAGTGACCTTGCCCTTCTCTGGGTCCTCATCTGTACAACAAGGAGCACAGACAGGCTGATCCAGAGTTCATAAAAACAACTTTACAAGCCGGGCGTGGTGGTGCACCCTGTAATTCCAGCATCTCGAAGGCTGAGACAGGATGATGGTGAGTTCAAAGCCAGCCTCAGCAACAGTGAGGCCCTAAGCAACTCAGTGAGACCCTGTCTCTAAATTAAAAAATACAAAATAGGGCTGGGGGTGTGGCTCAGTGGTTGAGTGGCCCTGAGTCCCAACCCTGGTACCCACACCCCAAAAAAGACAACTTTACAGTGGGGTGAGGATGTGTGCCAGTGGAGATCACTGCACAGTTGCTCAGCTCCTTTCCTTTCCTATGTGGCCTTGGAGGAAATTTCAGGAACTCCCTTAGGTCATGCCACTACCAAAGATGACTCTCTGGGCCACTGTCAGTGACCCTGTCTAACCCTGTCCCCATCCCCTAGCCCTTCCTCAGCCAGGCTAAATCACCACTCGCCTTCCCCTTCCAACTTGGTTTATGACTTCCTACTGATCCCCAGTGGCTTATGGTCCAGCCCAGCTGCCACAGACATTATCACATTAAATCCTCAGAGCAACCCTATCATAGGTGCTGCTATCATTATACCCATTTTATAGGTGCATACACTGAGCCATGGGTGGGGGCTAAGTGCTCACAGTCACATAGTGAAGAGGAAGGGCAAGATTTGAACCTAAGCCATCTGGCTCCAGTCAGTTCTGACCCAGCTGAGTACAGGATCAAGTCCAAGCACTCAGACTAACTCCTCTCTCAGTGACCTCACCTTGCCTACCGGAGGGAGTCACATTTCCCCACTTGTAACCTGCTCCGGCTGCATCATGTTCAGGCCTCGGTAGATCAGCCTGCCCACTCCATTACGCCCCTAGACCGCCAGCCAGTATTTTTATTCTGGGCAACAGCTTTCATTCTACTTTTAAAGAAGTGGGGCCCAGACTTTATAGCAGGCCAGGAAGAAACATTCCTGAGGCTGACAAAGAGTGGTCCTTCTTGCCTCAGGGCTCAGGCTTCCTCCTGCAAATGCTTGTTCCCATTCTTCCTTTCACTCCCAACTCTGGGGAAATCCTTCCCGATTCTAAACTAAATCACCTCACCATAGAGGAGCCAGGATTCCTGGGCTTCTAGACAATGTGCCACCACCTGTCGCTGGTCATGACTGAGCTGGGTCTAAGACAGGATATGTGTTCTGGGAACATGGTTGGCTGCCAACTCCTACCTCCTTGGAGGGCCTTCGCTTTCCAGGTGGCAGTCATGGTCAGAGGGTCTTCCACTGCCCAACAGTTGTCCTCCTGGTCAGGAGAGCCCAGGTCAGTTCCAGAGGCCCTGGGTGGGGGTATCGCCTGTTCAAAGGAACCTCGAGAACAGGGAGGTGCTCCATTACTCTAGCTCCCCTGGAGACTTGGCCCCTCAGAGTTCTCCTGGCCCAGGGTGCTTGGCTGGCCACACTTCTGAGCCTGCAGAGACCCTGAAGGGTAGACCTGCCTGCTCTGTACACCTCCCATGGGGCTTTGCTCGGCCCTCAACAGGTATTTTCTGAGTCCTGGGGGATTCCATGGGAGTACATTGGGGAGACATGGTTGGGGACATGGTTGACAGACACACCCCCACTCTCACAGAACAATGAGGCTGGCCAATCTTCCTGTTCTGTCAAGATTCCACTAAAGAAAGGGTTCCATTATTTTTGAAAGCTTTTAAAATTACTGTCCCAGGATCAAGTCCAGATATCCAGGCCTTGCCTTCAAGACTCCCTGGGGCCTACAACTCTCCAGAACCGGGAGCTCTCACAGGACCCAGCATGCACCAGGGCTTCTCCATCACAGGCCTTCACAGCCTTCTCTGGTCAGAAGGTGCCAGCTTCCTCTAGGCTGTCAAGACCCCACTGGTCCTTCAAGGGTCCAGCCACTGCCCCAAGTTGGTCTCCCTTGCCCTCACCCTCCATGGCCTCCTGTGACCCTGGTTCTCAGATGGGTTCCCTGGGGCAGAAGCCCCTTCTTGTTCATCTTTAAACACCTGCTAACCCTACACCTCCAGGAATCAATGGGCTGCAATGGCACCAAATGTCAGAGGTTCCCCTGGGTACCCCAGACCCACCCCTAAAGCTCATCCCAGAGGTAACTGCCCAGGACCAATTAGGAAAGCGTCTGTGCAGCCAGCACTCAATCCGCTAATGACAAACACCCTGTCCTCAAATTGGGGGGTTTCCCATGGGATGAGGTCCTGCTGCCAGGAAGGGATGGGTTGAAACCCTCTCTGTGGTCTGGTGTCTGCTGCCCAGCCCAGCCCCTTGTCAGGAACTCAAGAGGTTTCTAGCACAAGGACAAACTACTCTGTTCACCTCTCCAAGATGGATGGTGCCTATTTACACTAGTTCAGTTGACATCTGATGGTCCCCATCTACTCCAACTTTGCTGCCACCAAAGCCTGCTCCAGGGAAGGTCTGAAGGGCTGAAGGCTGGCTCCTCACTTGTAGCACCTGCACAGATGTTTTTGTAGGTACAGAAATATGCTGGGAACTAAACAAGGGTGGGGGGAGAGTATGCACATATGCACCCTTATATGTTGGGCACCTCAGCTTTACCCATGTGGAGGGGGTCTGGGGTCCTGCCGACTTGCCCCACGGTGTGCTCTCCAGCCTGCAGACTGCTGGGGCTCTTCTCTGCACCTCCAACCCCAAGCACAGGGCTCAACACTGCCTTCCCCAGCATCCACAGCCCAGGCTGGCCACATAGAAAGTGGCCTGATGACTGAGAGGATGGGGCTACAGTGCTGTCTGGGGCCCAAGAGTTAAACTTGTGGGACAGGGCTCAGGGCTAGGGGCCCAGAGGGAGATAGGGCAGGAGGCTGGGGGTGGGGGAGCCAGCCTGGGATGGCTGTGGGTCTGGGCCTCTCTGGGCTCTTTGTCCAAATATGGAAGGTTTTTTTGTCTCCATTTGAGTCACGCCGGCCATGGCCCAAGAGATCTGCTTTCCAGATACTGCAGGCAGGACTGCGCCAGCACCAGCACTGCCAGGACTGCACCCCCCACCAACACTCTGGCCCATTTCAGCACCTTCCCAACCTCTGGTGGAGAGATGTCTCTGCCAGCAGGGAGCCCAGCACCACTAAAGCTGCTCTCCAGCACCAAGAGAACTGTTCCTGGGCCCCCCAAAGCAGGAAACATTCATTCTTTCTCCCAGCTTGTCACCTCTCACTCTCCAAGAGCCCTGCAATGTAGTAAAGCCATTCAACTATTATTTCCTGAGCAACTACTATGTGCTAGTTCCAACCTATGTGTTAGTTCTTAGGGTTTGGACCATCGGCTGTGAATCCATTGGAATCATCGTGTCTCCTCCTGTGCCACCACTCTAGGTAGTCCTGAGGGCCAGGAGCCTGAGTAATGCTCATGGACTCTGGAGCCAGACTGTTCAGGGCAGAACTCCGGCTCCACCACTCACTTAGCTAACTGAACCTGCATGCTACTACTTCACAGCACCGAGCTCCTCACCTGTGATGCAGGGATGATAGGACCTCCCTCGGGTTGTTGTGAGGGTTGAATGAGTTAATGGCAGTTAAGTGCTCAGACCTGCTCCTGGCCCTCAGGAAGGCTTTATACTGATGTGACAATCCACCCCTTGGCCAGAGCCCACAGTCAGGTACTGTGGGCCTCACCTTTGAAGGTTCTTCACCAGTTTCCTCCCTGATCCCTCTGCATTAGACAAAATCTACTCCTCCTGTCTTGGAGGGAGGCCAGACAGACTTCAAATACACCTCTTTTCTTGGACTCCAAGACCTGGGCCAGGAACCTCACCCTCTCTGGGCCTCAGTGACTGCTCCCATCCTGCCTCTAATCCTTACTAACTCAGGACAGGACCCTTTGTCCATGGGCTAGTTTCCACCCCAGGGCAGAGCCAACAGGGCTGGGTATGGGTGGCAGGGGAGCTCCCAGCAGCTCTAGGGCAGTTGCGGCTCTTCCCCTGCTTCCCCAACATTATTTTTAAATAAAGGTGTATTGAAGCCCCACTGTGTGCCAGGAATAGGAGGGCTTGGCATGGGTGGGGCCTCCTGACCAGAATTAAGCACTGGGTCTCAGAATGACTTGGGGCCCCTACCCACACCTCTGTACTCCCAGAACCTTTAAAGTGTGTTCCCCACTGAGCAAAGCAGAGCTGCACTAGCTTTATGTCCTGGGGCTGAGGTGGTTTTTGACACCTGGGCTGGGAGGCCAAAGGGACACAGTCCTACATAGGGGCCTCTCTGGAAGGGCTATCCCTGGCCAGGGCCCGCAGTCTGGCTCTGTGGAGGAGGCAGGGAGATAGAGGACCAGAAGAGACAGACGAGGACACAAGATCAAGGGGCAAGAGTAGGACAAGGCACAGAGGAGGGGAGGAAAGAAGAAAGCAAGGAGTTCCCACCGAGAGAAAGGCCTGGTGTGAGAAGAAACAAGCAGGAGTCCAAGAGGATAGAGGTGGCCCTTGCCCAGGTGATGAGGCAGGGCGAAAGGGAATTAGCCAGGCCACCTTCCCCCTTCTCCTCCTCTTCCTCCTCGTCCTCCTCCAGCTTTGAGGCCAGGCCTAAACTATTTTTAGCTGGGTCTGAATTTAGCCATTCCCTCGGAAATTCCTCACCCGCCCCAGGCAACGCCCCCGCTGGCCTTGGGGAGAAGCCTGGAAGTGGCTGGTTGGGGCAGGAGAGCAGAGGAGGGAGGGGACAGCGAAGACCTAGCAGGTTCTTAGGCATCTGATGAGGAAACTGAGGCTCGGATCAGACCCCAAATCTGAGTTGCTCCTCTCCCGATGGCCTCCTCCCTGCTTTACTCCAGGAATCCCTGCAGGGCAACAGGGCCACCCAGCACTGACCTTGGGTGTCTACTGAACAAACACAAGGGTCGGACCTCAGGACCCACTGTGCATGCTGTTAGCAAGGCTGCCTGCTGTCCGGCCTACTAGTCCCTCCATCCCCAACTCCTGGGAGCCTGTGTGTTCCAGAACCACATCCGAAACTCTCAGCTCACGGATGGGGAAGCCGAGGCAGAGACTTGTGTTGGGTCAGTCAGCATGCCAACACGGCGGGCTCTTCCCTCCCCACACACTCCCTACGTCAGGTCTCTCCTAGAAGGGCCTACTGGGGGTGCAGCATAGAACTTGGCTGTTCCCTGTGGGCCCCCTCGAGAGGCAGGGTGCTTCTGCCCAAGAGGGGAAACTGGAATTGGACAGAGGGCACACTGCACTCAGAGGCAGGGGCACGACTCAGACCCTCACCCTTTCAGAATGCAGAGGAACATTCTGCCCAGGCGCAGGAGCATGACTTAGACCCTGCATCCTGTTCTACTGCCCCATTCTCTTATTCAAATAAGGGACAGGACACCCCCACCTCAGCTACTGATAGGGCTCCCCAGATATTTTTTAATGTTTTTTTTTTAGTTGTAGATGGACAAGAGACATTTATTTATTTATTTATTTATTTGGTGCTGAGGATGAACCCAGTGCGTCACACATGCCAGGCAAGAGCTCTACCACTGAGCCACAAACCCAGCCCCTCCCCAGATTTAAAAAAAAAAAAAATTTTTTTTTAAGTTGTAGCTGGACACAATACTTTTATTTATTTATTTATTTTTATGTGGTACTGAGGATCGAACCCAGGGCCTCACATGTGCCAGGCAAGCGCTCTACCGCTGAACTACAACTCCAGCCCAGGGCTCCCCAGATTTTTTTTTTAAACAAATTATTTCATTAACTCTTTTTTTTTTAAGAGAGAGAGAGAGAATTTTAATATTTATTTTTTAGTTTTCGGCGGACACAACATCTTTGTTTGTATGTGGTGCTGAGGATCGAACCCGGGCCACACGCATGCCAGGCAAGCGCGCTACCGCTCCCCAGCCCCTCCCCAGATTTTTACCTTCAAATTGCCTCCTTTTCTGGCCACCTCTACATCACCTGTTCCCCTAAGTCAGGCTTCTGACCACCTTGCTCTTTCCAGTCACCACATACCAAAGGATGGTTTTTAATGTGCAAAGCTGCTGCGTTCCTCCCCAGCTCTTGGGCCTCTGCGGCTCCCACTGCCCAGGCTGGCTGTTTAACTGAGATCTTTGACCTGGCTCCTGCATACACAGCCTCTCTCTGTGTGCTCTGGTCTCACTGAGACCTCCCTGCCCTCTTGGCCTCTAACATACAGTGGCTTCCCTTTCCTGCCCTAGCTCAGACCAATTCCCTCAAATGCCAGATGAACCACAAGAACTCTGTGGCCCCCTCTACACAGGGTCCAAGTGTGGGGCTGGAGCAAAGTGCATGGGGATGGTTTCTGGATCCGGTCCACTACTGCAGGCCCTTGAAAGACTGTTTGTTCCCTTGGTTGGGCCTTAGTTTCCCTATCTTAATACCTCAGGGGTGAGGGATGGTTCGAATACATGGTTAGTGTCTGGGGTCTTTCCAGGTGGAGCATCCTGGCATTTAAGGCCTCGACCCTCCTCTTCTTCTTTCTTCTAGGCCTGGGTTGCCTAGAGGCTGATGTCTCACTCCAAAACCCACCCCAGGGGGATAGGGACAGATGGAGGGGGACAATGAGAAATTAGGAGGGATACCTTAGTGACACGGGTAGCCAAGAAAGATGGAGTCGGCAGGACTCCCATTGGTGGGAGGGCCCCATCCCATTCCTCCACCCCTTCCCTTCCACATCTGTTCCTTAACCTCCAATGCCCTGTCCTGGGAAAGGACTGAGTGTTTGTCCAGGGGTGGGGGAGTGGGGTCTCAGCAGTCCCAGGAGGCCCGGCTGTGGGGCTGGCTGGCAGCCAGAGCATGGCCTCTTTCCCTCCTGCTCCACAGCACTGGAGAAGCAGGGCCTGTTCACCCCCTGGGAACCAATAAACAGGAAACAGACACCAACCTTGCACTTGCTCCCTCCAGTGACCCCTCCCAAACTCAAAGGCCCCCTCTCCTTCCATTGTCTAGGACCTGCCTCTCCTAATCCCAGAATCTTAGGACAAAGGGTGTCAGAACCAAGAAGTAACAATCTCAAAAGCACAAATAAAAAATGAAGCTAAGAGATCTTGCCTCTTGGAAAAGAACTCAGAATCCTTCATCTTAAACCATAGGATGCTAGACTTTTTTTTTTTTTTTTTTGGTACTGAGGATTGAACTCAGGGGTACTCAACCACTGAGCTATATCCCCAGCCCTTTTTTATTTTATTTAGAGACAAGGTCTCACTAAGTTGCTTAGTGCCTCACTGTTGCTGAGGCTGGCTTTGAATTCACGATCCTCCTGCCTCAGCCTCTTGAGCCTCTGGGATTACAGGCGTGTTCCACCACATCCAGCGGATGCTAGACTCTTAAGGGTGTTAATCAAAAACACATACTAGCTGGGCATGATGGCACAAACCTGCAATTCCAGCTACCTTGATTGAGAGGCTGAGGCCAACCTGGGCAACTTAATGAGACCCTATCTCAAAAAATAAATAAATAGGGCTGAGGATGTGGCTCAAGTGGTAGCGCACCTCGCCTGGCATGCGTGCGGCCCAGGTTCGATCCTCAGCACCACATACAAACAACCATGTTGTGTCCGCCAAAAACTGAAAAAATAAATATTAAAATCCTCTCTCTCTCTCTCTCAAAATAAATAAATAAATAAAATAAAATAAAATCTATACAACAATGGTAATGGTTTGAATAAATAAATAAATTAAAAAAATTAAAAATGAAGAAAAGCACACACTATGTGGCCACATTTCTGAGAGCTGTCCTAGACTCAGGGTCCTGGGCTGAGGGCTCCACAAGCATTCTTTTTGTCTTCATAATAACTCCTTAGTATCCCCACTTTACAGAGCAGGAAACTGAGGATCAGAACTGAGGTCCAATGACTTGTAAAATATTACCCAGCAAGAGTCAAAGATTTTGGTCTACCAGACACACAGGCTCTGACTGCCTGCTAAAGAGGGGCTTGGGGCCCACAAAACGAAGAAGAAAGACTGAGCCCCAGCTCCTAGGGCCTGGGGCTTTGACTCAGAGAGGACTTTGGCTCTCTTCTGCCTCTAATTGGGATGAGACATCCCAAACAAGCCCTAGGTTGGGGCTGGAGGTAACAAAAGCAGAGGGAGCCAGAGAGAGGAGGACAGTGGGTGTGTGGTCCTGTTTCCTGGTCCCCCTCCTTCTTTACCACCTCTGAAGGCCCAGGCTACTGAACCACCAACCCTACCTAGGAGTAGCCTCCAATTTAGGGCTTTGTCCTCTGCTTCATGGCTGGAAGAAGCTGAGACTCTTCGAATCACATCATAGCATGTCAGTCATGAGGGGAGGAACTGATATTTCTTGGGCATTTACTATGTGCCAAGCCCTCTTGACACGATTTCACTTAATTCTAAGGAGAATTTTTTGTGGAGTGAGGAGATACTGACCCCATTTTACAGACTCAGGGGAATCTATAAGTGCTTATCCTAGGTCTTCCACATGTTGCCTCTTTGGAAGCCTCTTGACCTTTCAGACATGAAGGGACCTGACAGGTCCTCTGCACAGATAGCACGAGGGTCACCGATCCCCAACCTGGAGCTCTAGCACTTAGGGATAGGGAACTCCTCTCCATCTGCCCAGAGGGGCCAGCTCTGCCTTTAGGTAAGATAGCCTGGCAAAGATGTGACTTCTGCCCCTCCCTAGGCCCCTGCTTCCCTCAAGACTCCAATCAACTGCCCTTCTCAGGAACTGTGTCACCCCAATGTCTAGTCAGCATACCTCGGGGCACCCACCTTTGGAAGCCAGGCCCCTCCCCAAGGGACCCACTGGCATTTCTGCCCCTGTCCCACTGGCCTGGGCTTCCTTCAGGCCTCACCCACTTCATGGTTAGAGGACCCTTGAGGACAGTTCCTGGCAAGCAAGAATGGTGTCCAAGTTTTCCCTGTGTGGCCCCACTGGCCATCAAGGAGCTCAATGACTGACTACTAAATTAATAAATGATGAAGGAACACATAATTAAATGACACAGGATGAGTGCAGTGGACCTGCCCTGGGAGTAGCTCTGGATCTAGAAGTCAACAGTCCTGTACCTTGTCTACCTGTGTTGTAGGCAAAACAAAGAGTTCCCCAAAGATTTCCATGTCCTCATCCCTTGAACCTGTGAATATGTTACTTTGCACGGCAAAAGGGACTTTGCAGATGTCATTAAGGATCATGGATTATCCAGGTAGGCTCAATGTAATCACAAGGGTCCTTAAGAAGAGAGAGACATGCTGGGTTTGGTGGCACATGCCTGTAATCCCAGTGACTTGGGAGGCTGTGGCAAGAGGACCGCAAATTTGACTTAGCTACACCCTGTCTCAAAACTTTAAAAGAGCCAGGGATGTAGGTCAGTGGTAGAGTTCGCCTGGGTTCAAGCTCCAGTACCAAAATAATAAGAACAACAGCAGCAACAACCAACCAAACAAACAAACAAACAACAAAAAAGAAAGGCAAGAAGATTATAGATTAGAAGATGCCATGTCTCTGAAGTGCAGTGAGTCGCTAAAGGAGCAACAGGACGCTATATACCTCCATGGGCAGCCTGGACCTCTGGAGTCAGCTCATGACCTCCTCATCTCAGGAGCCCTCTGTACCCCGGCACGTGGGAAGGTTTTAGAGCCCACTGACTTCCCAAATTCCTCCAAAAATAAACCAGGAGAAGTTTGAACATCCCTTGTGCAGCAGCAATACCACTTCTGGGGACAGGCCTCAGTGAGCACTGGGGCCTGACACCAGCGTGAGGAAGGACTGTCCCGGGCAGGCGAGGGGAAGAGCACTCGGAGCAGCTCCTCAGGGGCCTCGGGCCCAGCCTGCCAGCATGAAGGTCAGCAAGTGGAGGGCCCACTCAGGACAGCTGCTGCCTCCCCAGCGGCTCTGAGGACAAGGAGGGGTATGAGCTCTGAGAGGGGTCAGGACATAGTCTGGGCCTCACAGCTGGGGAATGGTGAGGCTAGGCTGGATCTCATGTCTCCTGACTCCTATGAGTGAACCCACAGCTACCGGGGGCTGGCTGGGGCTCTAGGCCCCTGTACATCATAGTTTGAAGCTCACTTACTGAGCAGAGCCCAGCCATCTGGCACTTTCCCTCTGCCTCTGTCTCCCTGTGGCTATAAAGTGGAGGGAGGATGTGGGGGATCAACTCCCATGGGGGGGATATCAGCTCCAATAGGCTCCTGCTTCCCAGGGGACCCAGGGTCCCAACTTCAGGGCCTGCCAGCAAGGCGCCAGGCTGCCTGGGCACATTTCCCAATAAGTGTGCCAAGGCTGCGAGTTTTTCTGGGAAACATGGGCTGCCCTGTCCCCTGCTCTGCCATCACCGTCTCTGCCAACTTCGGTTAGTGGGGCCAATGCAAGGCCTGGGAGTCAGGACACCTGGGGCCAGAGCTCACTCATGAGCCACAGGGAGGGCTTTGGGCAAACCTCTGCCAGCTCTGAGCCTGCTTTGCTTTTTTTTAATGGACTGAATCCAGGACCACTTTACCACTGAGCTACATTCCCAGTCCTTTTTTTTTTTTTTTCCTTTTTTTATTTATTTTTCTTTTAGTTGTACATGCATAGTATGCCTTTATTGTATTTGTTTATTTTTATGTGGTGCTAAGGATCAAACCCAGTGCCTCACGTGTGCGAGGCAAGTGCTCTGCCACTGAGCCCCAGCCCCAGCCCCAGTGCCCCTAGCCCTTTTTATTTTGAGACAGAGTCCACTAAGTTGCTAAGGCTGGCCTCAAACTAGCCATCCTCCTGCCTTTAACCTTCCAAGTCTCTGGGACTATAGGCATGTTCCTAGAGCCAGGCAGTGCTGGAAGGGACAGGGCTGCCTTGGGTTGCATGAGCTCCCTGTCCCAGGGGACACAAAAGCTGGAGGTAGATGGGGCATGGTGGCTACAGAGGAGACAGAGAGGGATATGGCACTGTCACCAGCTTTACTGGGGCTCTGTGGTGGTTCCACTCTCTTAGCATTTCAGCCAAGTCAATACAGCCCTGTGGGGTATGGCTAGCGCATCCTGCGGTCCCAGTCCACTCTAGGGGCTTTGTCATCCCTCTTCTCATCCTAAAGGACCTCACACACACTGCTTAGCTACAGAAGCAGTAGTAGTTTTATGTTCACCTTGATAGCTGGGGACCTTGGCCCTTCAAAGCCCTCTGGGCCGCTGGGTATGGTGGCATACACCACTCAGGAGGCTGAGGCAAGAGGATTGTAAATTCAAGGCTAGCCTCAGCAACTCAGTAAACCCCCAGCAATTTAGCAAGACCCTGTCTCAAAGAAAAACTAAAAGCCGATACAGTGGTGCATGCCTGTAATCCCAGAGGCTCAGGAGTCTGAAGCAGGAGGATCATGAATTCAAAGCCAGCCTCAGCAATTTGGCAAGGCCCTAAGCAACTTAGCGAGACCCTGTCTCAAAATTTAAAATAATAATAATAATAATAATAATAATAATAATAATAAAGGGCTGGGGATGTAGCTCAGTGGTAAAGCACTTTTGGGTTCAATTCCTGGTACACTACTACTACTACTACTACTAATAATAATAATAATATAAAACAACCAAAAAGCTGAAGTTGGAGCTTAGTGAAAAAGCAACCCTGGGTTCAATCCCTGTAACAAAAACAATCAAACGAAAAACAAAGCCCTCTGGAATACAGCAGAAATTCACTACCCAACACCTATGCCTGGCCAAGCCACCACCATCTTTTACCCATATTACTCCAGTGACCTCAACTGGCCTTACTGCTTCGGCCCTGAGCCCTGCAGTCTACCCACACACAGCAGCAGAGCACACCTGTTCATGCCTTGGCCAACTACTCAGGTCCCGTTCCACCTAGGACCCTCCAACAATGCCTGCCCCTCTCACTTTCAGTAGAAGCCAGCAGATGTGAAGTCCTCCTACTACCCGATGGCTCTTCTCCGCCTGGCCCACCCTACCCTCCTTTACTACTCTGACCTTGGATCTCCTACTGCTCTGCTCCATCCACACCATACTCCAGTCTGTTCCTCAAACATTTCAGGGCCTTTGCACTTGCTGTCCCTCTTTGTCACAATGCTCTTCCTCCAGATGCTCACCTGACTTGCTCCCTCACTTCCTCTAGGCCTCTGCTCAGATGTCACCTCCTCAGAACTGGCCTTTCTAGACCCCTCAATCTAAAACAGCACCCCACCGGGTCATTCTCAACTCCTTAATCCTGCTGTATTTTTCTCCCTAGCTCCTTCTGCTCCCTGACACATAGTGTCACTTTCATAGATAGGTGTCCTCACTAGTCTGGAAGCTTTGGGAACTGCTGCTGTATATATCCACAGACCTGGAAGAGTGCCTGCTGGTCTAGGTGCTCAGTATTTGTTGGGCGGATGACGGCATTACTCTATCAAGGACTGTCCAAGTCTCTGGAACAAACTTTTACTGCACATAACCTGCCTGGTTCTTTCCCACTCCTCTGCTGAAGCTGTGCCCTCCTCCAAAAGTCCCTCCCTCTCTCCCAGATTTCAAGGCCAATCTCAGGCAAAGCCTCCTCTAAGAAGCCTCCTCTGCCAGGCTAACATCCTAAGCCCTGTCCAGACTGCTTCTAGATTCTAAACTCACTGTCTCAGCTCTCAGGCGTCTCCACCCCACTGCTGCAGCATGTGCAGCCAGAGAGATCACAGATGGGAGGGAGGAAAGCAGGAGGGGCAAGTCCCTATGCTGGGGAGAGGGGGCTGAGGACAGGATTAGCAGCAGCCTCCCAAACCCAGCTGGTCCCAGAAACAGAGGGGCTGGAAAATGTCATGCTCAACTCTCTGGTCCATCCCCCAACCCTTCCCTGCTGGGTGGACTCATTCCTGGACAGCACTCCCCACAACAGCCCAGGACATTGGGAAAGAATGGGGGTGATAGAGAATAAACAGGAAAAGGACAGCCCTTCTGCCTGTCCTCCCCCATCCCAACCTCCTCCTGCTGGGTGACAAGATATTTAATTATAGATATTTGGTACTGCTCAGAATTCCAAATGTCCTAATGGCTTCACCCCCTCCCGCCCAGAACCAGTTTCCATGGAAAAATCACAGCAAAGAGTCAAAGAGGGGAAGGAGAGAACCCCCACCACCAACAACAACTGTGGGTTCCCTGCCAAGGGGGAGCCAGAGAGACAAAGGCAATTGGAAGAGCTGCAGCCCAGGCCTCCAAGGGCAGGGAGCTGGCTGGGTGAGCTGGGGGTGGGGGGAGATGTTTGCTGGGGGAGGCAGGAACAAGGCCAGGATTCTGGTGCTTGAGTCCAGCTCTGCCTGGCCTTGCTATGTGACCTTGGGCCCAGCATCTTCCCTTTCTGGGTCTCAAAGTTCTTACCTGCACCCCAGGCTCCGAATTAAGTAACCAATATGAAAGTGTTTAGGCTGTTGGGGATGTATAGGTGATGTCCCCAACTATCCCTGAGCCCCTTCTCAGATGGCAGGCCAATTTCACCAAGAAACAGTCTCTTTACCTTAAGATACTGGTATGCTAAGATTCAGGGTGACTCCAACAGCCTCTGAGTCTAAGGCAACACTATAAGATGACCAAGCTTTCACACTAGAATGAAATAGCAGTGTCTGTCATATAGTAGGCATTTAATAAAAATGCTGGCCATTGTCACTGCCATTCCAATATGTTGAAGTTCCATGGGTTCATCCATCTGTGATTCTGAAACAAGCCGCTTCCTGTTTCTGGGCTAGAGACGTCTCATGTGTCAATGAGACACTAAGTACCTGAGTGCAGAAATGGACTACATGACTCCAAGTCTGGGGTAGGGGAAGCCTTGGTGCCAAGGGTGGCTGATCAGCTAGCTATTTTAGACCCAAGTGGAAGAAACCAAGAGAGTGGGAGAGGTTGAGCAGGGAGGCCCAAACAGCAACTTGCAAGCAGGTGTTCAGACTAGATGCCATGAGCTGCCCCCTATTCTGTGGTCCTAGATCCCTTACAGCAACTGCAGAGAACTGTCTCTCTATTCCCTCCAGCCATGCCTCTTCCACCCTTGAGGCTCAGTCCTTCTTCCAGGGCCTCCAAGACCAAACAGTCTAACCTCCCACTGTACAGATGGGAAAACTGAGACACAAAGAAGACTGTACAGGTCCAAAGTGAGTCAGAGGCTGGGCCAGGTCTGGGTCTGAGCCTCCTGCCTCCCAGCAAGGGGGCAGCACCGCACCAAGGGTGACTATGGGTCTGGGCCCGGAGGCACCTGAGTGTGAGAACTTTCTGATAGTTTGAGGTCATGCCCGGGGTCCTCTTGGTCCCCACATTCTCTCCTATCAGTCCTGGTTGGGTTCACATTGGTTTCTGCCCCATAAGCAAGTAGTGACAGCTCCTCTCATCTCTTCTTATTCTGGAGCCCATACCATGCCATCTGTACCCACAGAGCAGGGAGTGGGACTAGAGCCCCAGACCCTAGACAAGGGAACACTATCTCCTGAAGGAAGACCAACAGGAGGTGGTGGACAGCTGCTGCCCATTTTCATGGAGCCAGAAGGAAGGGGACAGCAGGATGGATTCAGACTAGCAGATGGGAGAACTTACAGGCTTTATGAGGAGATGGGGAACTCAGGCATGGTGAATGTCTTCTGAGCCTAGGTCACACTGAGACCTGTGCTCAGTAACCAGTGGAGAAACAGGGAGGAGGGACAAGCTTCACTGAGAAGCAGACGGGGCAGGGGAGCCTGTTTTTCCCTCTCTCCTGCTCCTAGGCATGAAATGATGAAACCACTCACTCACCTGCCAGGCAGTGACCATTAATCCCATTATACAGAAGGGGAAAACAAGGCACGGAGACAGCATGTGACAGATTCTAAGCCACACAGAGATCTGCAGCTGAGGCAGCTCCAACTCTGCTCTTCTAATTATACACTCACCAGTTCTTTCCCCTAAAGGGTAAGAGGGGACATGAAATGGGGCCTGGAAGAGTGGGAGGACTGGAGAGGCCAAGGGCTTGGAGGCCACAGAAAGTCTGCTGTCAGGGCAGGGAGAAGTCTGTATGGCAGCTCCCCCACCTCAGAGTGCCCCAGTGCGTGGGGGAGGCCAAGGGAGGTGGGCAGGAGCAGTTCTGCGAAAACTCCCACCCCCTCCCTGATCTCAATGCCTCCCCTCAGGATCACTCCCACCGCATACAGGCTCCCTGAGTCCCTTGGTTTACTCCTGCCCTCTCCCCGGCATAGCTCAGGATCCCAGAGGAGAGCATTACATGGGAAAGGAAGCTGGGGAGGGGGGACAGTACCGACAGCAGGAGCTGCCCCTGCTCTGACTTCCCTTCCCCCATCTTCCAAAAACAAAACTGGTAGTAGAGTGTAGGGCACCTGAGCTCCCCTAACAGGGCCTCAGAAGGAAGGACAGGTCCAAATCTCCCTCCCTCCTCCCATGGTGCTTGCTGACTCCACTGTGGCCTCCGTGAGGAACAGCAGAGCCAGGACCAGGGGGAAATGGAGCTGAGGAGAGAGAAACAAAGGGAACTGGAGTTCAGAGGGGCCGTGAGAGCGCTGGGAATGGGAGTGACCAAATTAGTCCAGGGTTTAGGGTTTCCAGGCTTCTCACAGTCAGGAACACAGTGAGAGCAAGGGCAGCGATTGACATAACCCCTGACCACCCCTGAGCTTAGTCCAGAAACCAAGTGTCTTGACTCTAACCTCCAGTCTAGATGCCAGGACATGTGCAACTGTGAACCAATCTGAACCCACAGCCCCACCCCCAGAGATGGCTAAAGCCAGAAGGTAGAAGTGGGGGCCTCAAGGAGAGTGAGACCCCTAGGCCTGGGTCCTGGGGTGGGGTCATATCTCAAAATCACCAGAAAAGGGGTATGGTGGAGAACAGAAGCAAGCAGTCAGGATGGGAGACCAGGGCCCCAAACTGACCCATGGAGGCAGCCCTGCCTCTGGGGGCCAGGACTAATCCAGACCTCTCTAAAGGCCCTTGCTGCCTAGCCTCCCTGCCTCCACCCTTCCCCAGCAGCCTCCATCTGGAAGCTCCTCTAATTGAAGAGGGAGGCTCTGGCAGAACTCAGGCCCCGAGAATGCTCCAACTCAAACCCACAGACTTCCTCCAATCTGCACAGTACTAACTAGATGAAAACACAGGCACCATCTTGTCCACATCCCTCCTGACCCAATTTTACAGATGGGGAGGTTAAGACCTAAGAAAGGCCAATGTCACACAACTAGGAATGAGCTGGGGCTAGAACCCTGAGTCCCTTCCACTACTCCACAGAGTAAGGCCTTAACTTCCCAATTCTCCCAGGCTCAGGAACAGACATTCTGACCCATCACAGGAAAGCCACAAAAGGAAAGGAAAACACATGCTAACTGTGGACCCCTGAGCCCAAACATCCAAGGGGAAGCCTTGCTGCCAACAGCTGAGCAACAAACCTCAGAGACAGAACTGATGTGTGCAGGATGTTGCCACCCTCACACACTCGGTGCATTCACAACAAAGACCCACATGGGAGTCTTGAAAGCCAGTCCCAGAGACACATGCAAAGGACTTGATAAGAACCTTTTGTCATCACTAGCACACCTTGGAGCAGCAGAGAACCTTCAGCATTAGCGCCAGCAGAAGTTGAGGCCTCCTTAGGGTCTGAGCAGACAGGAGCCTCTGTTACTAACACTCTTAATACTGCCAGGGCACTTCCAGGTCCAGTTAAGCACCCTTGGACTTGGGCATCTGTCCAGTAAGTACATGCAAAAGGCTCCTGACAGGTTAGTGCCCACGGGGCCCCACTCAAAGGCCCCCATAAAGGACTTACCACCTGTGGCTTGCCGCAGAACTTGCTGGCTGGGGCAGGCTCATCTGGAGCTCGAACCACCTCAGAGGGCTTGGCCTCCACAGAGGGCGGTGCAATGGGAGTCAAGGGCAGGTCCACAGGAGCTGGAGCCGGGCCCTCACCAGAGTGGAGGGTCAGCATATACTGCTTGGTGACATCTTCAAGGGATGGAGCCTGCAATGTGGGGTGGGCTCGGGCAGGGAAGGCCACAGGCTCCAGAACAGCTACAGGGGGGCCAACAGAAGTCAGAGGCTTAGGCACCACAATAGGTGTGAAGGTGGCGGGCACGCTGGCATGGCGAACATGTTTGGAGGAAGGCCGAGCCTGAGTTAGGCTATCAATCTGGTCCTGATTTCCTTCCTCTCTCCGAAGCTCCTGGTGACTGCTCCGGGCTGGGCGCTTCTTGGAGCCTCGGCGGCTAAGCCGAGGGGATAGAACATCAGTCAGCTTGGGGTCAAGGTAGAAGCTGTGGTGGGCAGTGGAGGAGGCAGGCGGGGCCTCTGGTAGTGCCCGCTCAGACTGTGCCCGGCCCCTGGCAGGACCAGGGTCTTCTGGCTCTGCCCGCTGCTCTGCAAGAATAGGCTCACTGCTGGATGGAGGCAATGCAGGCTCAACTTCTCGGATGGGTTCCCCTCCAGGGCCCTCAAATCCAGGCCCAGCCAGCTCCCCACGACGGCTAGGGTCACTCAGAGATTTCTTCTTGGGGGCTTTGCCAGCAACCCTCTCTTCCCCCACACGTCCCAAAGCACCAGGCCCCTGAACAATGCTCTGAATGACCTCCTGATAACCCTTGCTCTCTTCACTGACCACTGACCAGTCACTGTGGCCACTGGTCAAGCCCTCATCCACAGCTGGGGTCACTGGAAGCCCTGTCTTAGAGCTTAGTGAGCCCAGGAGATTGCTGTCCACAGAGAACCCAGAGGGGTCTTCAGAGGTGGCAGTCCGATGGCGCTGTGGAATTGGGTCACTCAGGGACCTGTAGGCCTCACTTGCCTCCCCATTGCTCAGTTCAGTCCCACCAGGGCCTGAAGGTGGGACTTTGCGTCTCCTGCGGAGGGCACCTGGTGTGGGAGGGGTGTCAGTGGACACCAGGGCCCACCCACCCAGATTGTCTTCAGTCCCAGGGTCATAGTGGTTTGTTTGGGTTGAGGATGAAGAAAGAGGTCTCCACACTCCAGTAGTACCCAGGCTGCAAAAGGCTGCCCCAGGAGGCTCGGGATCTGTCCCAATGCCCTCATCTGTCAGGTTGGACTCTGGGCCAGACAGCTCCTCCTGGGACCGCTGCCCTTGGGTCAGATTCCCTGCCCAGTCAGGGCTTCTGTGGGGAACATCACTTCCATCATCCTGCTGGGCACCCATACGCTGGATCTTCTCAAAAACTTGACGGGCCTCCTGCACATACTGATCCTGGACCACAAGTGGCAATGGGTCCTCCTCAGCACCAGAGCCTGCCAACAGGAGCTCAGAGGAGCTGGGTTTCAGGGCACTGGTACGGGTCAGGCGGCGGGCCATAGGCTTCTCAGAGCAGGTAAAGGACTTAGCCCTCCGAAGGGTGGCAGTCAAGTCCTTGAGTGTGGGGCGGGTGCCAGGTGATGCTGGAGTATGGGAGGGCATGGGCTCAAGTTGCTCCACTGGGCCACCTGCTGATGGTGAGTCTCTGCCATCTAGGAGGTTGTTCCCAGGGCCAACACTGGGCTTTCGGACCCTTAGCTCTGAAAGGTCTGAGCGCAGGAAGCTGAGCAGTGTCAGAGTCTCTGAGGCAATATCTGGATTGGACAGGGACTTCCTCTGCCGGCTCTTATCCAACTCCAATCCTCCATCCCTCAACATTCTGGTGGTGCCCACAGGCCCCTTGCTACGAGTTCGAACTTGGGGCCGCAGGAGCCCTTCCCCGGCTCCAAAGCTAGGGGAGCGGTACACGCCCCAGTTTCCAGAACTCCGGCCAGACCACAAGTCATCGTCCTTGAGGGTCTCTGTGCTAGAATAGCGGCTACTACCGCGGGAGCCCGCGGGGCTGGCCAGGTACGCTGGAAAGCTCACCTTGGCCACACGAAAAGCTCCTCCCACAGTGTCCGACATAGGCCGCAAGCCTTCCTGGGCACCTGAGACGCAAGACTGTGAGCTAATATCCCACTCCCGGGATGCCTCTTCACTAGGGACTCTTGGCGATGTAGGAGGTTCAGGACTCCTGACTCCCCCTGAGTCCATGTTGCCCAGATTTAACCCATCACTGTCGGGCCGGACGTCTTGATCCAACAGGGAGCTTGAAGGCCTGAGCCCCGGTCTCCCTCTACGGCGGTGGCCGCCCTCACCGTCTTGGTCCTCGTCACTGCCGGAGAAGTGTCCGCCATGGTAGGCCGGACTCTGAGCCCCAGGCTGCGGCGGCTGGCCCTCCTCTTCCTCCTCGCTGGAGCTGGCAGCCCGGCTGCGGCTGACAGGATAGGAGGAGGCGATGGAGGAGGAGGAGGAGCAGGAGGCCCGGGCCCCGGCCTGCGGTTGAGAGAAGCTATGCCAAGAATGTAAACCATCCGCCGGACGCTGAGCCCGCTCCTGTAGCTGTTGCTGCTGTCGCCGCCGCCTCCCCTCAATCCCCGGCCCCGGCAGTGGCCGCGCCGATCGCAGGCCCGCCAGGGGGAAGCACGTTCGAGGAGGTGGCGTCGGTGGCTGCCGGGGCTCCCGAGCTGGGGGCTCCCACGCAGCACCGTCGGGGTTGGGCGTAACCGAGGCCTCAGAGTCCGCACCCGGCCGCCTGGAGCCAGGGCCGCCGAAGAGCTTGCGCATCTCGGTGACGCTGGGCCAGGCCCCCCGGGCAGCGCCTTCGGCCGCTTCTTCCGCAGCCCCGGGAGAGACGCCCCCGTCTCGAACGCCAGCAGAGTCGTCGTCCAGATGCGGCGCGTCGAAGCGCCGGGAGAGCTGGCGCACGGATGGCGAGAGGCTGCGGAGCGGGCGCGGCTGCGCGGGGGCGGCCGGGGGCCCCGACGCCAGCTTGGACACGCGCCGGGAGGGCTGGCCCGGGATGGCCGTGGCCGGCCGGCACGAGGCGCGGCGCCGCAAACCAGGGGTGTCCGTGTCCTCCTCCCTTGGTCCGGGTCCGCCGCTCCAGCGCTCCAGCAGTTTGAACGAGACACTGCGGTAAAGCGGGGGCCGGGGCGACCCGTCCGCCATGGCGGCAGCACTCACTCCGGGGGGGCTGGCCTCGGAGAGCCGCGGCCAACCCCCCCTCTGCCCCCGCTCCAAAGAAGCGCAGTGGCGGGAGTCGAAGGCCTGGGTCCTGCACCCGCCACGCGAGGGATTTGGGAGGGCGCAGAAATCTGAGCAGAGGTTTATCTGTCGCGGATCAAGTTTCTGCAGTCGCGGGAGGCAGCGGCTCCATCCCAGGCGGCCGCTCCCGCTTCAGCGACGAATTCCCGGCTGGTCCCTCGCCTCTGCCGGAGCGTCCAGGGACATCGTGGCTCCGCCGGGAAGGGATCCCAACACTCGGTTCCTCAGCTCTGCGGACGGCTTGCCTCCCCTCGCGCTCCCTCTCCAGCTCCCGCTCCCTCCCTCTAGACTGCTCTCTCCCGGCTCCCTTTTGTTGCAAATAAACTTTGTGGCAGAGGAAAGGGGGCGGGGGGCGGGGCCTCGCGCCCAAAAGAGGGGGTGGGCTCCGGGCGCGCGCGAGGCTGGGAGCCCGGAGGGGGTAGGGAATCGGGGAGGAGCTGAAGGAGAAACGCGATGCGTGAACACAGGAAGGCCGGCGAGACCCTCCAGAGAAGTCCCTCGGGAGCGCAGCGGGCCGAACTACTCCCCAGGCACACGCTCAGACAAACGCGAGCTCTGAACGTGGTCAGCTTCGCAGACACACAGCCGCAGTAGAGCACCCACCGCAGTTCAGCAGATTTCGCGCGGGAACACCTTCTGCCCGAGGGGCTCCAACATGGCAACCTCGTACCCACAAACTCTAGTACACACCGATACTCAGGTACACGGAGAAACTCTCCAGTACGAGAAAGGGGTGGGATCTGGCGCGGGGGGGGGGAACGGGGGCGGGGCAAGCCGGCCCGCGTTCTTTGCTCCCGCTCCGCCCTTCACTCCGCCCAGGTCACGCCCCTTGTCCCACCCTCTGCGGCGAATCCTGCAACACCACGCCTACGTCCCACCCCTCACACTTTCAAACGCTCCACCAGTACTACCTCCCTGTGGCCTGTCCAATTCTGATGGTCCCTCAAAACTTGCTACCTATCCCAGAAGCCCCACCCCTGGGGGGTCATACCTCACCCAACTTTTCCAGCTGCCTTGCCTCCCACCTCCCGGGGTCCTCCCGGAGGCTTCCCTTCTCGATGCTCCGCCCTGCGCTTCTCCCCCTCTTCTCTTGAACTCCAGGGTACGTGGCTCTTGCGCCCTCTACCGGCCTGATCCTCCCAGGCCTCTGAGCCCTGGACAGATAAGCCACTTCTACCCCCAGCCATCGGAGAACTGGGAAGACTTCACTTCCTTTTATTTTTTTAAAATATTTTAATATTTATTTTTTTGACAGACACAACATCTTTGTTTGTATGTGGTGCTGAGGATCGAACCCGGGCCGCACACATGCCAGGCGAGCGCGCTACCGCTTGAGCCACATCCCCAGCCCCTTCACTTCCTTTTAGTGTTTCCAAGTCCGCTTAGTTTTTACAAACCTTCGCAAGGCTCCCTGTCCCTTCTTCGGCCTCACCCTCAAAAAGGGCTCCGACAGGAATGCGCTTGATTGCCCACTGCCAAATTTAAATTTCTTCCAGCGACTGCTCCATCCTGGCAAGAAACGTATAGGTTGTTTCTCCTGCTTCACACTAATCTACTTTGCTCCTTTGCCCGTCTGGCGAGTCTTTTTCGCGTATTCTGGAGCCACCTGCTTCCCCACTTTCGCCTGGCTGTTAGGTCCCTTTCATCCTCGCTGGCCCAATTTAAGCACAGGACCCCATCTGAATAAACGAAAATTTGCAGAATGCCTATGATGTAGGGTAATATTGTTTCATTCATTTGATTTAATCCTCAAGCCACCCTTGGAGATGGATATTTTTGGAGAAGTGACTTTGACCAGTGTCAGGAAAAAATTCAGGAAAAAATGGCAGCTCCTGCTGACTCAGATTCAGATTTTAGGCAGGCATGGTGGTGGTGCATGCCTGTAATACCAACAACTGGGGATGCTGAAGCAAGAAGATCACAAATTTGAGGCCAGACAGGCAACTTAGCCAGACCCTGTCTCAAAAATAAAAAGGACTGGGAATGTAGCTCAGTGGTAGAGCACCTTTTGGTTCAATTCCCAGAACTGAAATATTATTATTATTATTATTATTAATATTCAGATTTTAGGGTATTCAAACACTGACAGTCTAACCTCACCCCAGATCCTGATAAAGTAGTTCTCTTTCATTTGAGCCCCCCAGCAGCCTTCTTCTCTTCCTTATTGGGCTGGAGCTCACCTTCCCTGGTAACAAAGGACAGCCTGAACTGCCCCATGCTCCTTCAACCCTTCCCCAGCCCTCTATAGGCTGGTTAAACCTACCCTGGCCTTCCTACATCCATGCAGTAGCTGGGTGTCAGTGAAAGATGTGGTAAGTCAGCAATCTGTCTTACTCAGTCACCAGAGTGCCTATCAAAGAGACCTTAATGGGGCAGGACTAGGCTGGGAGGCTCCACTCAAGAGGAGAGGGACAGGATGTGGGTATAGGGCAGGACCGTGGACACTCAGTGATTATGGAAGGTCTTGCTTGCTGCTCACATAGTCCTCAAAATGGGAACTCATTCCCTACCCTCTGGGAAGCCCCTTGATTTGTGGGAAATCCCTGTAGGGAGAAAGTCTTTCCTTCCTGAGTTGAAACAAACCTCCAGTGAGTCCCTCATTCAACTTTGTCTCAGCTCAGCTTCAAAGGGACTGAGCAGTAAACACACTTTCTTCACCTGAAAATTGGTGAGCAAGGAAAAGAGCCTGCCCTGCCTAATGCCTCTCTGCCCTGCCTGGCTATGTGATTTTGGGTAAATCTCTGGGCTTCACTGGGTTTTAGTTGCCAGGTTTCCCCAAATGTGCCCTCTCTGACTCTGACTCTGACATTTGAAGTCAGAGTCATTTTCCTTTAAAGTCTTTTCTTTCTGCTCTTTTGGGGCAAGTTTTGGGGTGTGTTTAGACTCTTATCCCAAGAGTTATTGTGTTCTCTCGTGATGATGGCTCCTATCATCTGAAATTTGTACTTTTCTTTTTTTTTTTTTAAATGTTTATTTATTTTTAGATTTTTCTTTTCTATTATGTATACATATTGTAATCACTGTCTTCTTTTTTTTTTAATTTTTTTAGTTTTCGGCGGACACAACATCTTTGTTTATATGTGGTGCTGAGGATCGAACCTGGGCTGCACGCATGGCAGGCGAGCGCGCTACCGCTTGAGCCACATCCCCAGCCCTGAAATTTGTACTTTTCTAAGCTCCTTGATAGCCTGTTAAATTCTGCCTTCTTGTCAGTTCTGGACAGAGAGTCTAGTGGTCCTTATCCCATATCACAATTGGGTAAATTGATGGAGACTCACCAGATTCTAGAGTCTTGTGGTAGCCTTTTGATTTGGCTCTAAGGTGAGCTTGCTGGGCTGGGCTTTGTTGGTGGTAGGGAGTGTAGTTTAAGGGTTGCTCGTGGGCCGTTGCCCAAAGGGAAGTTACCCACTCAGAGAGTGGCTTGCCTGCTTGCATTGCCTCAGGAGTTCTCCCACCCCAGTCTCTCGGGATCTAGGATGAGACTGTCATCTTCTAGAAACAGAAGGCATGAATGCTTTTAGCCCTGAAAAGGCTCATCTGGGAGGAAATGGGTGCACTGGGCCCCAGGGTGGAGCCAGGAACACTGCTAGAATATGAAGCCAGGCCTACCCTAGAAGTGCCCCCTTCCTTCGGTCCTCAGGCTCATCTATGAAGGGGGGAATGCAAATAAACCATCTACCCAGTTAGTCATGGTGACCCAGTGAGGTCAGAGTTCTAGAAGCCTTTGGAGAAATGAAGATGGGAAGGTTTAGATAGTCACCAATCACAGTCCGTGACGGGCTTTGGGTACTTAAGAGGGTAAAGGGGGCTGATGTTTGGCTCAGTGATAGAGTGCTAGCCTAGCATGCATGAGGCACTGGGTTCAATCCTAAGCACCACATAAAAATAAAATAAAGATATTGTGTCCACCTAAAATAAGAAAAAGAGGGTAAAGGGTGAGTATGGGTCTTAAGACGAGTAAGGAGTCCCCCGTGAGAAATAAACTCCAGGAAGAAGCTGCTTAATGGGGAGTCTGGCTCCTGACTGCATTCCAAATCCAAATAGAAACCATCTGAAATTCCCCTGCTGGGCCTGATGGTGCACACTTGTAATCCTAGTGGCTAGGGAGGCTGAGGTAGGAGGATCACAAGTTCAAAGCCAGCCTCAGCAACTTAGCGAGGCCCTAAGCAACTCAGTGAGACCCTGTCTCTAAAGAAAATTCAAAAAAGGGCTGGGGATGTGGCTCAGTGGTTAAGTACCCCTGGGTTAAATCCCAGTACCAAAATAATAATAATAATAATAATAATAATAATAATAATATCTTCCTGAATAATTAATTAGACCTCAAGTGCACAGGATTGGATTATTTATAATCTTTTTGTTCATGATGTATTCTTTTTAATTTTTTTTTATATTTTTGAGTACCTGGATTGAACTCAGGGGCACTCAACCACTGAGCCACATCCCAGCCCTATTTTTTATTTTTTATTTAGAGACAGGGTCTCACTGAGTTGCTTCACTCCTTGCTTTTGCTGAGGCTGGCTTTAAATTTGAGATCCTCCTGCTTTAGCCTCCCAAGTTTCTGGGATTACAGGCATGCACCACTGTGCCCAGCTCAATTATTTAATTGGCACTCACCAAACAAAAACAACTAGCATCTTTCCAATAACCTACATGTCATTCTATAAGCCCCCAGCTGCCCCACTGCCTAGGGTAACCCTCATCTCAAATCTTCTCCCAGCATTCTTTTGCTTTCCTTTTTGTGTGATTTTATTGTATTTGCATATTCTCTCAAATGATATATTTTCACTTTAGTTGTTTTGACTTTTTTATTATAAAAGGGGCATGTTGCTGTATATAATATGGGAGACTTTTCCCCCTTAATATTATACTGCTATGATGCATCCATATCATTGCACATTTGTGTGGTTCATTCTGGCTGTACACAGTATTCCAATGTGTGAGCATAGCTGTGTCTGGGTTCCCTGTCTTGCTGATGGACACCTGGGTATTTGCTGGGTGTGGTGCAGACTCCAGGGCACATGAAAGGAAATGGTGGGCCCACTTTATAAGCATATCAAGCTGGGATTGAAAATCTCTTCTCTGTTTTTGGATCATCTGTGTTTTTTGTTGTTTATTTATTTAATTTGAAGTGCCTTTTTGTGTTTCTTGCCCATTCTTCTAGTAATTTTTGGTAATTTATGAAATTTCTGCTCCAGCTTTTCCATCCTCAGTACCCTGGCAGCTAGGGGAAGGCTGGTAGTATTGTCACTGAATTACAGATAAGGAAAAGTTTAGAGAAATTAAGGAACTTGTTTGGACTCCCAGAGTCCAAACACCCCTCTGCACTAAGCCCAGTCCTTCTGAGACCATATTGCCTCAGTTAAGGAACCTTTTGTACCCTTCAAATAAGGTCACCCCACCCCCAGCTCCCAGTATCTTTGGGCCACCCACCATTCCATGACCTTGTCACCTCCCTAGTGAGACCTTCCTTGTTGACTGACCCTCTTTATATTCTAAGCTGTCCTCCCCAGCTGTAATGATCTAGATATATGTGTTTATTCATTATTGCCTATCTCCACCATCAGACCCACTGCCCACTATGATGCTTGGCATACAGTAGTTGTTCAATAAACGTTTATTGGATGAACTGTTTCTTTGTTTGCACCGCTAAGCCCCCAGATTCTTTCCTAAGGAAGGGTCTGGATCTGAGTTCATCTCAGAGATACATAGTGTCTTCTAGACAAACAAATGAGGAAGGAAGGTGGCAACAGCATCCATTGCTAGGACAGATCCAGTGTCCTGGGGTTTTTCCTGTTTGGAATGGGAATCTCCCTGAGATGGGCCTTAATTTCTGATTCTCTAGCTCCCCAGTCCTTGACTCCCACTCCCCTGGCTCCCTGTCATCAAGTGCTGAGAGCCGACACTCTAAGGTCTTTGCCCTGGAAGCTACTTCTCAGGTCCTTCCTGTCTTCTTTCCTGTGGGGAGCTGCCCTGGATGAACACGCCTTTAAATCCTGATGCCCCGGGGTCCTGAACAATTATTGCATTCAGCAGTAACAAGGGCATTACCCCAGCTGGAATAACAAGGTGTGGCTCCAGGTGTAGGTGTCACCGCTGGGGTTGAGTTACACTCACCTGTTCCTTTGTAATCCTACCCATTCTGACTTTTTTTTTTTTTTGATAGAATGTTCTAAGAAATAGGGTCCCCCCAAATAAAAGCCCATTTCTGAAGAACGTGTTTGTCCCCTCTCTCTCTCTCTCTCTCTCTCATTAGCCTCTTGTGACCTTCTCTTGCCCCTCTTCTTGGGGAGCCTGAGGCCGGGTTACAGGGACACTGTAAATTCACACAAGTGACTTTAGTTCAGTCCGCCCCCAACCCCACTGGTCAGGGGCGGCACCTTCACTCCCCACCTCCACTTCCCCCTTCCAGCCCATCTATGTTAGGCAGCTTTGCATCACTGTGATCAGAAAAACTTAGAGGAGGACAAGTTTATTTGGGGATTATGATTCCAGAGAAATGATGGCCAGTGGTCCATAGATGGCCAATTCCATTGCTCCAGGCCCAAGATGAGGCAGAAAAACATGGTGGAAGGGCTTGGCAGAAGAGTGCTGCTTACCACCTAGTGCAGGAAGCAAAGAGAGGAGGGAGAAGGGGCCACCGGGAAGATGGGCCTTTCCGGGGAATGTACCCAATGACCCACCTCCTCTAGCCAAGCCCCATCTGCCTATAGTCAGTCCATTCCAACTGGAACAGACTGATTGGATTACAGCTCTCATATTCCTATCATTTTACATCTGAATATGGCTACATTAACGCAGGACCTCTTGGGAGGGGACACCTCATTTCCAAGCTGTGATACACTCCCTCACAAACTCCACTGCTCCATCATGCCACCACAGTTTAGAGACCTCCAGGCCCCTGCCTTCCACCTCCTTGGCTTCCTCTTCCACAGCCTGCTACTGTTGGAGTTTCCAGGACTCTAAACAGGGGCCCTCTGTTCTCACTCTCCCCCAGGAAGCCTATGCACACCCTTGGCCTCAAGCCACACTGGGGCTGTCCCCTTCCCAGGATTTGCACATTTTCAGGAATTGTTTTCCTGGGTGTCTTCAGAGAGTTGGCTCCTAGCTCCCACTAGGGTGAGGCCTTGCCCTCTGCCCAGACCCTGACCCTGATCCTAGACCCTGACCCACACCCCAGTCCCAGCCAGGCTTCCACCTAGGTCCACCAGCTCAGGATGGAATCTAAGGGAATTAGTTTTGACTGTGGGTGACAAATGCCTAAAAAACTATTTTTTTTAAAGTATTTATTTCTCATGTAAAAGTTCAGATTAGAATGGTTGGAGACCCAAGCTGCTCCCAGCTTCTTACTCTACCAGCCACAGAAGGGGCCCTTGCCCTCACTGTCCAAGATGGTACCCCAATTGTCCTCTCTACCTTGTAAACAATAAGAAGGGGCAGGGGTGAGGGCAAAGACTCCACCGGTCTCTAAAAATACTCCTCCTTCCTCATATGAAACTTTCTTTGGGCGCTTTGTTGAAATCCGGTTGCTAGGAGTAAGCCACTGGTATGCCTAGCTGCAAGAGTCTGGGGAGTAAAGTTTTCATCCTAGGAGGCCATGTGCCTAGCTAAAGGGGAGAAGTGATATTGTGGTTGGCCTCCAGCTGCCTCTGTTACACCTTCTTGGGGACCCCAGTTACTGGGACTGTGCAGGGGAGGTGTACCTGAATAGCAGGTGAAGAAAGGGAGGGGAAAGAGGATGAAGAGGGGGAATCCAGTATTTTATAAAAAGGCTGTGTGACCTTGACCCTTGACAAGTTAGTTCCAACACTGTGACCTCAGTTTCCCCATCTGTCACAGGAGGTATTATAATGGGTAAATGAGAAAATGTGTGTAAAGCACATTGCTTGGTGCCCGGGACCCACAGGGCCCAGTAAATAGGCCTTGATATCAATGAAGGACTTTTCTGGACTGGCACCAAAGCCCTCACTCTCAGCTTCAACGTGGGTCACTATACCACCTATCCCTCCTCCAACAGCTTGCAGGCCTTTGCCTATACTCTCTCTTGCACCAGGGACACCCTTAACCTCTCTCCTCCCACCAGGTTTCATTACAAAGCCTAATGGCCCTGCCCCATCCCCCAGGAGATCTCCAACTCAAAGGAGAGTCACCTTGGACCTTTCTGAACCCACATTTTAGGCCTTTCTGAACCACATCCAGATGCCTCACCACACTACCTCCTTACTCCCTCTGTGTCCCCTCTGTCTCCCATCCCAGGGAGCGGAGCATCCCCAGGGTCAGCCCCAGCTCCCACCCCAACATTGATGTGCTCTGCATTAAAGTAAGGAGGAAAGAAAGGGTGGGAAAGAGAAAGGAGACAAAGGGAGAGAGAGGGAAAGGGGCACTCAAGCCCCCACACAGCATCTGGAGTCCTTGGTACTGGCATGCAACAAATGGTTTTTCTTTCTTATCAGAACAGATGGGGTTTGCGAATTATAGTCCTTATTCTGGAAAAAGTGTGAAGAGCTTTTTTTCCTTAAAAGACTCTGCCTCCTAGAGAAAGTATTGCAAATCCTTACTTAAAGCCAACTGTTTAGAAACCTCCTGTGGCTGTTCCTAGAGAGAGAGAGAGAGACTCTGCAGGAACTTGTGTTCCAAAAGGCAAAATAATTATAATAGTAACATTCATTGCATGCTTATTACGTTGCAGGGACTGCTTCACACATATTAATTAATTTAATATTCACAACAATTTGCAAGACAGGTATTATTATCCCAATTGTTCAGTTGGGGAACTGAGGCACAAAGGGGTTTATTGAGTAACTTACCTAGAGTAACATAGCTAGTAAATGGTAGAATCTGGATGCATACTCAGGTGGCCTGGTTGGGGCTCTGTACCCTCTATGATACTTTGCCTCACTAAGGGAAGCTGGGAAAGCAATTTACCTGTGGCCTACAACTTCCAATCCTGGAAAAGTAACCAACACATCACAGCTCCTGTAGCTGGCTGGGACAGTAACCTGGCCCTCTCAACAGGGCTCAGCCAGGCTTCTGCTTGTGGTTGCCCACATTCCCTATTGAACAGGCTGGATGCAAGGTGGGTAACATCTGACCTGCTTGGCACCCATTGCATCCTATGGGGAATTGAAAACACCCTGTCTTCTAATGTCCCCACACATCTCTCTCACTGTGGCCAAAAGAATACAAAGTTCTTCCTGTCCAAATTACCAGCTTCTCCAGTAAGGACAGTAAGTAGATTCCCAAGGTGGGTTGGGCCTGTTTTTTTCTCTTCCTCAACCATCTACAAATACACCTCTGACAGTGTTAGGAGTTAAATTTCCTGAAACCCTTCTCTGGATGTCCCTGTTACTCGGCAACCTTGGAGATTACAGAGGGCTTAAAGATTTTTCCAGAACTCACTCACAGTTCTTCTCCAGCCCTGTTCTTCTGCCCTCTCCTCTCCCAGCTCTACCTTCTGAAATGGAGGACTCCTTGCTTATATAGCTGTCTGTTGCACCAGCAGCCAAGGGCAGGCTAGATGGTTCCACAAGAGAGAAACTTGTCTGGGAGGACTGCAGGGGAAGGAGGGTTGGTTTAGGGTGGGGAAGAGAAACCAGAACAGATGATGAGGAGCCCCAGAGCAATGGTCAGGGAAAGTGCTGGGGGAGAGGTGGGGATGAGGACTTGGGCCCTTGATTTCACTTTCCTGCCTCCTTGAGTTGCCTGCAGTAAAGATGCCTTTCGGCTTTGTACTGAGATCTTAGAGACTTAGATCTGTGTTTGAGGCGCCTCCACAGGGGATAGCAAGGCAGCCTTCTAGGCTCCGACAGGTCAAAATGAGGGACCCGAGAGGACAGGTGTGGAACACAGCAAGGACAGTCTGCCATGAGACCAGGGCTTCCCAGGCACAGGACCTCCGGGTCGCAGCCTCCTGGCGGCCCTAAGTCTTCTCAAGTTTTTGGCTTCTGCTTTTAGAATGATGCAGTGTTGAAGTGCTGTTTCCCCTCTCTTGGGGGGTCATGGTGGTGCCCAGGCCCCGAGGATATCCTTGTCTTGAGATCCACTTTGGAAGAGGCAATGAAGGGGAGGTGGCTCTGGGCTTTTCTTAGCAGGTAATGCTCTGGCCCCA
This sequence comes from Marmota flaviventris, assembly GCF_047511675.1. Lineage (NCBI taxonomy): Eukaryota > Metazoa > Chordata > Mammalia > Rodentia > Sciuridae > Marmota > Marmota flaviventris. The sequence goes on along the minus strand of NC_092506.1, from coordinate 61,767,897 downwards.
CAGCTCCTTTTCTGGGCGTTGGTCCTGTATACAAGCTTTCAGGTTTAATTGCTTTACAGTCATACTCAGCTGATTGCTACTTCGAGGCTTTGTGCCCACAGTGCCTTCCACCAGTGCCTTCTCTTCTAAGAAGTGTCCCCCATTCCTCTCCCTGCTGAGCTTGCAGCACCTTGCCACTTCCTGTCCTTGTCTGGAGAGTGGCTGTGGGACACATGGAGTCCACATGCCCTGCTCCTTAGTGCTCAGCCCAGTTGCCCCAGGGCAGAGCCCAGCAGGAGACTGGCCCAGGTTGTACTAAAGTGTCCCCACCTCATCTGCTGAACTCCTACTCAGCCTTTGCCATCTGGCTCAGATGGCTCTTTCCTAGAGGGATCTTTCCTAACACCTTAGCCTGGGTCATGAGATCTTCTGGGCACCCCTCCTCCTCTGTCTATCCCAGCCTTGATATCACTGTGTCTGTGTTTGCACCTCCAGGACCTGGGAGCCTGTATGGGGCAGGGCTGGGTCTGGTTCTTCTGGGGCCTCAGAACCACCCAGGTCTCAGTAAAGGTTTGCTAAATAAATGGGATTTGGTTCCTCTTCACCAGAGAGCTTTCATTCATCTTTTAAAACCCAGCTCAAATTCCACTTCCTGGAAGCTCTCACTTCCTTGTGCATCTTCCCTCATCCCCTTCATCCGGGACTCCACAGATGTACTCCAGCGCAGCATACAGTACAAAGCCTCTGTTACAGTACATGTCACACTATATTTCTATGAGCAGCTTAACATGGTTTTCCTTTTTCTTTTTTGGCACCAGGGATTGAACCCAAGGGCACTCAATCACTGGGCCACATCCCCAGCTCTTTTTTTTTTTATTATTATTATTATTTTTTTTTTATTTTGAGACAGTCTTGCTAAGTTGCTTAGGGACTCTCTAAGTTGCTGAGACTGGCTTTGAACTTGTGACTGTCCTGCCTTGACCTCCTGAGCTGTTGGGATTACAGGTGTATGCCATTGTGCCCGGCAACAATCTTTTTGTTTGGTTTTGGCAATGCTGAGAATTGAACTCAGGGCTTCATGCATGCCAGGCAAGTGCTCTACAACTAAGCTACATCCCCAACCTTTAGCATGTTTTTTTTTTTTTTTTTAACTGTCTATGACTGACTGGAAGCTTCTGGAGGCCCAGGCCTCTTGGTCTCTGTGACCACAGAGAGATCTGGGGTCTTCAAGGGGCTATCTGTGACTAGTTGAGTTACATTTTAACTCTCTGTGTGGTTTGGGGTTGGTGGAACTTCTGGTGTCCTGGCCACAGGCACGGCCCTGGGTTCCGCCTAGGAAGACTCAGCCACCCTGTCTCTGCCACTTGGCTGTGAGTTTCTGCATGAGCTCATGAGGCCGCCGGCGGAACTTGTGCAGGGTGAAGTAGAAGAGGATGGGATCCAGAACGCTGTTGGCACTGGCGAAGGGCCTTGTACCTTTGTAGGCAGCGGCGAAGGTCTCCAGGACAGGGCAGGAGACGCCGGAGGTAGAGCGCACCGCCAGGTAAGCCGTCTTGGTGATGTGGAAAGGCAGGAAGCTGATGGCAAAGGCAGCCGCGACCACCACAGCCATGCGGGCAGCCTTGCCACGCCGCTCCTGGGCCACGGGCCCTGCAGGGCCGTCCTGGCGGCACAGACGGCGGGCCAGGCAGCAGTAGCAGGCCAGCAGGGCTGCAAAGGGCAGCAGGAAACCGATGACCGTGAGGGCCATACCGTAAGGCATGTAGCGGGCCGCCAGGGCGGGTGGGCTCAGGTCATAGCAGACGGTGCGGTTCCGCTGGATGCCTGTGGCAGCAAAGATGGCAGTGGGTAGGCACTGGGCTGTCACCACCAGCCACACAGCTCCACACACCAGCCAGGCAGCCCGGCGGCCCCCCCGCTTGTGCCAAGGTGCTAGGGGGTGGCAGATGCCCAGGTATCGCTGGAAGCTGATGCAGGTGAGGAAGAGGATGCTGCCGTGCAGGTTGGCATAGAAGAGGAAGCGCACCAGGCGGCAAGCCAGGTCTCCAAAGGGCCAGTGGTCACCCTGGGCATAGTTATAGATGAGCAAGGGCAGGGAGCAGGCATACAGGAGGTCAGCCAGGGCCAGGTTCAAGGTGTACACAGCTGTGCGAGTCAGAGCCCGGCGGGACGTGCAGATCTGGGCAATGACACAGAGGTTGAGTGGCAGGCCTGCTACTAGTACCACTGAGTACACAGGTGGCAGCAGCAGCCGCTTGAAGTCCTCGCGGTAGACGCAGGTGGTGGGTGGCAAGCCCTGGGCCTGGATTGTGCCATTGTCCCACTCCATTTCTGCCCAGCTGGGCTTCCTACATTTGGAGAGGCTGGGGAAACAAAACACAGTTTGTCAGTGACATGCTCACCAACCACCAGTAGGCCTTGGCCCTCTCTGGGCCTCCATCTCTCTATCTGGACAATTAGAGCACTAACTTTGTCATCTCTTATACTTACCACCTCATTGAGGCCCCACATAGCTCTCACTTCAGGGAAACTTACTGTACAATGAAGCTCAAACCTGGGAGAAATCCAATTTACTTTTATTCTATAGTATTTATTTCCCATCAGCCTTCCTAGGGAACTTCTATTCATCCTTCAAAACCCTGGTCATGTGTCTCCTTCTTTGTTAGTAGAAGTTGATGAACATGGGTTTGAAACCCAGCTCTGCTGCTTACCTTGGGATAGTTATCTAACTTCTCTGAGTCTCAGTTTCCTCATCTGTGAAATGGGGGAAATGCTGCACTCACCTTTAAGTCCCTAAGTCATGCTATCTAGGGCTTCCCCTGAGCTCCCTAGGGTATGGAGATTGTGGTTATGGTGGATCTACCTGTCTCTCACAGACTGAGGAATTTCTGAGAAGTGCCAGGTTTGGTGCCTCTCTGTATCTTAGAGCCAGACCTGGGGTCCAGGGCAGAGAGGTTCCTGGTATCTTTTAGTTAACCCATTTGAATGATCCACACATCATGAGCTTACTGAGGACAGCTCCAACTTCCTCAGTCTGAATTCCACCTTCCAAAAGCCATGTTCTTGGTTTGGTAGCAGCCTCCTCATCTGTAAAGTAGGGCAAGGAGGTGACCCAGGGCATCCCTAAGGTTTCTTTCCAATTGACTCGAGGATACCAAGGTAGGACTAGCAAAGGTGGACGCCACAGAGCCCCCTGGTGTCCATAGTGAAAACCATTTTCCTGAAGACAACTGGTGAGGGATCCGTTTTATATAGATGGAAATCCAGAGGCAATGATGAGCAGGGACAACTCAAACTTAATTACTGAGTTAGAAGCAGAGCTATAGCCAGAACCAGACCACCTGATTCAGAGGAAGCAGCTTGGCATGGCCCACAGACATGGGATGTGGAAGTGATAAGGGCAGCTTCAGAAGCAGGCAGGCCTGGGTTCCGATGTTGGCTCCCAGATTGTCACACTGGACAGCTCAGGTCATGCCGCCTGCCTTTGCTGGCCTGAACAGTAAAATGTGTCAAGGGCCTGACATTCAGTAGGTGCTCAATAAATACCATGTCATTGCATCTTACATCTTGTCCCACCTCTTACTGGTTCAGGCTGGGTTTTGGGGAACTTAGCAGCCCAGCCCAAATTCCTTAAGGGGTTTCCTGTTGGAGTATGACTTCTGGAGCCTCCTGGATAATGACATTTCCATATCATTGATGTCTAGGGAGAGTTTACAACTTAAATCCAATGGATCTGGAAAGCAAAGCCTTTGAGATAATCCAGTCCTCACTCTGTTTAACAGATGAGAAAAACCGAGGCCCAGAAAAAATATGAAGTCCTGCAAAGGTACTCAAAGGGGATCCAGGGAACTGTCCTGCTCTTTGGGCAAATCTTTCTGGCCCAGGAAAGGAATCAAGTCTGAGTATATGGATTCAGATTCCTACGTTCAAATCCCAGCCCTGCCACAAATAAGCTGCATGGCCTTGGGCACATTACTTAACCTCTGTGTCTCAGTTTCCCCATCTGTAAAATGGGACATAGGGTACCTGCCTTATAAGGTTGTTGTGAGGATCGGTGCCTGGCACTGTGTTAGCCGTTTTTAATGTGACTATACCTGATAAATGAGCTTATGAGACTTTTAAAAAGTTATATTAGAGCAAATTTTTAAAATTTGATTTTAGTGAAATTATTTTACCCAAATTCGTGTGTGTGGGGGAGTACTGGAGATTCAATCCAATAGTACTCTACCTCTGAGCTACCTCCCAAGCCCTTTTTATTTATTATGATTTTTTTTTTAATATTTATTTTTTAGTTGTAGCTTATTTATTTATTTTTATGTGGTGTTGGGGATCGAACTCAGGGCTTTGCCCATGCTAGACGGGCACTCTGCTGCTGAGCCACAACCCCAGCGCCCCCCACCCCCCCCAGCCCTTTTTATTTTTATTTATTTATTAAAAAAACAGGTTTTCTTTTTTTTTTTTTTAGTTATACACAATACCTTTATTTTTTTATTTTTATGTGGTGCTGAGGATTGAACCCAGGGTCTCAAACGTGCTAGGTGAGTGCTCTACCTCTGAGCCACAATCCCAGCCCGCTCTTTTTATTTTATTTTAAGACAGGGTCTTGCTAACTTGCCCAGGCTGACCTCAAACTTGTGATTGTCTGGCTTCAGCCTCCCAAGACCCTGGGATTACAGGCATATGTCACTGTGCTCAGCTATTTTACCCAAATTCTGAACAAAATGATGTTTAGATTCTCTGGTCTGCACTCCATCCCCCATATCACCTTTGGCTACCAAAGACTTTTGGTGGGTCTTCAGCCCGTATGCTTGGACTGCTCTGTGTCCAGCTGAGAGAATGTGGGTGTGTGGGGCAGGGACAGAGGAAGAAGCACAGAGTCCACCCGCCCCCAGAGTGGCCAGGAACCCAAGACGATTATGGGCAAGAGGAGGTTCATTTTTCATCTCTATGTTCATTCATCCAGGCCGTTCTTTGGTGCATGCATTCATTCTCCCATTTCCACCTGCTGGGCCTTTACTCACTGCCTGCTGAATGCGTGGGGGTGGCATAGTATATAGACATAGACAGGCGCAGAGCTCCAGTCTATATAGCTACAGATGTGCCAGTCTGAGGAAGACCAGTGGAAGCCACAGGGTGGAAAGGACTTCTCAGAGCTGAAGTTTGGAGCAAGACCCTGGTGGCTGAGGAGGATTTCTGTGGGTGGAGAAGGGTACAAGGATACCCCAGGTGGTGAGTGAGGTGGGGAAGGCAGGGTCTGAGAGAACCGGTGTAGGTGGAAGGGAGATGTGTCCCTAACCTTCCTTTGGGAGGCCTGTCGCCATCAGACCCTGCCCTACAGAGAGCCCTCTGCCTCAGGTGGCTTGAGACTCCTGTTGGTTTATGCCTCTCCTGCTCCCTGGTCCTCTGGGGACCTTCCTCTCCCTCTTGGAAGGAGTCAGGGGCTGTAGAGAGGGCCCAGGGAACTGTCCTGCTCTTTGGGCAAATCTTTCTGGCCCAGGAAAGAGGCCTGGCTCTGGCTCCCTATCAGAGCTTCACTCTATCTTCTGAGGGGTTGGGAGGGCTGAGCTGTCCTCCCTGTTCCTGGCAGGGGCTGCCTGAGGGAAGGCTTGCTTGGCCCCCACCTCTAGGTAGCAGCTGGACTTGGTCTTCATGTCTGTGGTCCACTCTTAGGCCCCAAGTCCTGGACCAGCTCTGACCCCTGCCCCATTAGCTGCCCATGGTGTGGGCTTTCAAAGAGGTGGCTCTGACCATATCCTTCCCAGCATCCTCTGCCCTCAGGGAAATACCCTTCCTCTCCAGTCACACTGTTCCCAAGACATAGAGACAGCCACACAGCCACTGCCAGTCACAGAGCCAGACGCCCTCTCCGGCCTGCCCATCTTTGCTGTTCCCTTCGCACAGGTGCCATTCAGTCCATCTCCATTTGTCAGGATCCTCAGTGTTCACCAAGCTCCAGGCCCAATCCTGCTTCTTCCTTTTTTGATCCCCCAGCTGGGTGGAATCCTGTGGGCCTCTTTTAGGTCAGAGCTGGACCCAGCTTGCTGGCCTGAAGTTATAGCTCCTTGTCTCCAGCTACCCTCCATCCCACCCCCGACCAGCCCACGGCCCCAAAACGCAGTGACACTCACATGCAGCCTCCTGTCCCTGTGGTAGGTTGGTGGTCCCAAGTGTGCTGGGGCCCAGGGAAGCCAGACGTGGGGCTCTCCACACGCAGACCTCAGTCGGGCTGTATCACCTCCAGTGGGTGGACAGCTTCCTCTGCTTCCTGGCAGGGCTGTCTCTGACTGAAATAGCCCTTGCAGGGGCCACCGCCTCCCCGCCGCCCCTCAGCCTGGCGGAAACTGGGCCTCGAGGGGCAAGGAGGCGGAGAAAGGTGTCCTTCCTGGAACCCCTCTTTCCTGGAAGGAGGGGGCTGAGGGGACTGGGCAGGCTAAGGGGAGACCAGAGGCCACCAGCCCCCACAGGCCCATCAGTTTCCTTTCTCCCAGCCCTTGCTGTAGTCTCACTTGTCAAATGGGTAGGTGGATGGTTAAAGTTCTTGGTCCCTCCTTAGCTGTAACACCAGAGCCACTGGGAATCCATGTTCATTTTCCCAGTCATTAGCTCCTGCATCCCCCCTTCCTTTCTTCATCATTCAATAGCTCATCCACCAGCAGCCCATCTCCCCTTCCTTCTGTGAGCCAATCCACTCAACTACTCGCTTATGCTCATCCCTCTCTCCTCCTGTTTCCTTTTCTCCACAGGCATTTATTGAGCATCTATTGTATATCATCAGCTCCTCCCATGTCCCCTTCACAACCCTGTTAGCAGTCACTGTCCCTTCCACAAAGCAGGCCCAGAGCTCAGGAGGCGTGTGTGTGGTGAGGAGAGAGGGGATGCCCCCAGGAACTCACCTAAGCAGGATTCTTCCAGCCTGGGCCAAGCCCTCCCAGCCCCTCCTTACCACCAAACCAGGCCTTGGAGCTGTTAGGACAACCAGAGAAAGAGAGGTGGCTCCTCACTGTCCCCAGAAAGCCAGATCCAGGCGCTGAGGCAGCATTTAAGGAGGGTGACCTGGAGGAAGTTGGCTTTGGTTTGTAGCATATATGGCAACTAGGTAGGGGGCAGGGAGGGAGTGCTATGCTGGGATCGGAGGACTGGGCTCTTTCCCCACTTTGTCCCTATTCACAATCTTCCTTGGGACAAGCCCACCCCTTCCCTGAGCTGTCTCAGTAGACTGTGGTCACAGTGGCCACCAGAATATTGGGAGGATGATCGTTCAAAGGGAGTGAGGACTCACTTCAGTCTGTAAGACACTGAGGACACCTCTAAAACCAAAGAGCAATTGGGGCCCTGAGCTCACCCCAAACCTATTTTACAGGCAAGCAAGTTGAGGAACTGAGTTGGAGCTTAAAGTTTGGACCAAACTGAGAAAGTTCAGGTTTGAACTGCTGGTAAACACCTGGTCATGCACAAATTGAGCACTTACTGCTTATTCAGGAGGTCACTGTTCAACCATGGACTTCCCTGTATGATTTGAACGGTGCTGGGGACCAGGAGAACAGGTAGCTTGGGCTACTTACCACCCAGTAGCAGATCCCCCAGGATAACCTCCCATGGATACCCCCACCAGGGCAGGTCACTATCTGTACAGCTCTGAGGGATTCCTAGGGGGTGTCAGTCCCAGGGCAGGACTTGGGTGGAACATCTGAATATTTTGGTTCCTACCACTGGGGCAGGTGTCTTCTTGCAGTGAGGGCCTGCGGCCATGAGATGGCGCCAGTGGACAGTCCGGGATGGTCAGCACACAGCAGGAACTGCCCCTCTGGGACTGGCACTGAGCCACCTTAGGACTGGGTGCCTAGCCTCAGTTCCTCTGACCCACTTCTCTGTCCTTTCTACTACTTATCCTTCCATACAAGTTCAAGTTCTCAGACCTTCACTCTGATCAATATGGCTCATAGGAGCCTTGGGGACATTGGTAGTGGTGACAGGGCTGGTGCCAAATCCTGCCTTTTTGAGGTACAGGCCCCAAGAGTGCTGCTGTCTCCACTCTAGGCACATCCTCAGCAGAAACACTGAAGCCCTTCACCCCACAGGAGGACAACCTCTGCTGATTTCCTTTTCTTGGCTCAGGTGACAACCACGAGGTCAATTCTGCAGCAGAAGCAGCTGAGTTTGGATCCAAGGAAGAACTGACAAGGCCAAAGCTCTTTCAGCTACTTAGATTCAATGGTCTCAGGATGCCCTTCTGATGACCCCACACCTGTCCCGCCTCTAAGGCCTTTGTGTCTGAATGGATGAGGGGCCAGTCAACCAGAAGCCCAAAGCCTGAGTCACCGCCTGCCAGCCAGTTGAGGCAGAAAGCGGTCAGACACAGATGGGCCTGGGAAGCTTCCCGACCTTGGCCGGCCTGCCTGCTGGGAAACCAAGCCCCGGGAACTCCCTTGCTGAGCCCCTGGTGCATGAGATTAGTAGCAAGGGCACAGGATGACAGGGGTCAAGACCCAGCTTCCTTCCCCTGAGGAGTCAGATGGGCTGGGATCCACCAACAACTTGCTGCATGACCTGGGGTCAGCCACTACCCTCTCTGACTCTGGGCTAATAAACAGGGCTAGTTATGGCACCTACCTTGCTGGGTCATGATGCCCTCCGTGCTCCAGGTATCAACCCAGTCTTGACCCTGGACAACATCTGACCTGGGGCAGAGGTGCTGCAAAGCCCACCTCAGGCCAACCCGAGGCCATGCCTCCTTGGGAGCCAGATGACAGTGGATGGCATCCCCAGCTGGAGAGCTCTGGTCCTACATGTGGTATCAGACTGACTGCAGAGACAGGCAAACTTGGCAGCGGGGCACAGGGAGGGGAGGGCACTTGCTTTCTCTTCTCCTTTTCCACTTCCCTTTCTTCTCTCCTGCTCCACAGGAATTAAAATTGGAACTGAAACCTCCATTTTGAGAGCAAGGAAAGGGAAGCAGCAGTTTTGGGGACTTGGGGGTTGGGAATACTTCCGTTGGTTTCTTTCTGAACAAAGAAGGAACTTGCATCTTCTGAGCCCCTAGTTGCCAGGTGCTGGCGCTCCCAGGGTCCCCACCTGCCCTGAGACACAGGGCTTTATGGAGCATGGGCAACGTGCCAAGCTCTGTGCAAAACCCTCACTGGTGACTGGCCCACCAGTCTTCATGATTACTGTCCCCGCTTGGCACATGAGGAAACTGAGGCGTGGCAAAGTTAGCAAGAGTTTCTCTCTGGCTGAAGGAGGTTGGGGATGCTGGCAGCCCTAGTGGACACAGAGCTGAGAGGTTGCAGGGAGGGTGAGGCTGAGGAGCTTGGGAGAGAGCAGAAGGCCAGAAAGCAACCAGGCAGGGCAGGTGGGGAGCGCAGGAGGAGCTCTGGGTCCTGCTTTCCTGCCCCCTGGGGGCCACAGCACCCCTCAGGGCCTTCCTATAAACCCTGGTCCTGGATCCAGTGTGGCAGGCAGGCTGTGGGCCTTGCTTGTACCCTGGGCTCTGCCCACTCCCTGTGGAGGGGGCCGCTTGGAGTCAGAGGAGGCTGCTTGGCTGTGAGAAGTTGGCTGCTGCAGCCTCCCCAGTGCCTTCAGAACCTGCCCATCCTCCCAGATAACCAGGCTCCATCCGGGAAGAGATGGCTGCAGTCCAGCACGTGGCCTGCCCTGCAGTCACTCACTGCTGGGTTCCTGTGCAGATTCTCCCCACCAGATCCTCTTTCATGATGAAGCCCCGCCCCTGCTTTGCCTTTGGGGGATCCTCTCCTTCTCAGAGTCTGGAGGATCTTGGAGAGGTGGGTCTGCAAGTGGGCTCCTCAGGCCCTGTGGCCACCTTGGGGATGGGAAGGCCTGTGGGAGACCAACCTTGCACGTGACTGAGTCACACTCCCCAGCTGGGTGCTGAGGCGCTCAGTCACAGAAATGTGGCAGAGCTTTCCCCACCCTTCATGGGTTCGAGGGTTGGTGTCTCGTGCATGGGTGTGTCTTGCTACAGCCCCATGGGTGAAGCTATGCTCACCCGATCCTTTGTAATATAACCCCTTGCCCTGTTTAGGATAGAATCTTCCATGGAAATGCCTTGTGTGTGTCCCCTTCTCTTGCTGTGTCCTTGGGTGTGGCCTACCCAGGTGTCAGTCAACCTGCTGACAGTGGACTTCATGAAGATTGACTCAGCCCCTTGAAACCTGACCCCTTGCCTCATTTGAATAGCTTCTCCTCAATAAAAGGGGTCAGCGAGTGCTCTCGCTCTCTCTCTTTCTGCGAACCCTTAAGGTCAGAGGAGCCGTCACAGTGACCCCAAAGAAAAAGCTACTTGTGTCTTTTGTGTGGTTATTTTGTGCAGCCCATTTAGCCAGTTTACCTGGAGTGACCCCTGAGCCTTTTAGTTGCGAGAACAGAAACCCAGCAAAGGCCACCTTCCCTGGGTGCTTGGGAATCAGTTCTGGGGCGTTTGCTGGAAGATTGGGAAGGAGACAAGTTTGCCACTGGGTTTGCAAAGCTGGCAGGAAGTGAATCTAGATCTGCTATCGCCAGTTGACTCTGTGCCAGGCACTGTCCTAGGCACCGGAGACTCACCACCAGGAGACCATCCAAAAATAAAGCCACAGGGAGGCAGAGTGAAGAGATGGGAACACACGGGCTCCTGAGAACATCATGGAGCACCTGGTTCCCACTACACCTGAAACTTTAACTGCCACAGAATTTTTTGGTGGTATGTCTGATAAATTCACTTTTTGTCTCAGTTCATTGGACCTAGAATTCTGTCACTTGAAATCAGGTGTCCTGCCTGTGGAACTGTGCCCCATGCCTCCCCCTCCTCTTTCCACAGACCCCTGCCCACAGTTTTGGTCCCCAAACACCAGTGTTCCTGCATGGGAGGTGAGAACCTACCACGTATCTGAAGGCCACCAGAAGAGGGCAGGAGGGGACAGAGGGTCTGCCAGATTGAGACTGATTATCACAGGGGCAGCCAGGGAAGCTCCCCCACCCCCAGCTCATTTCCCATGAGTAAGAGCTGTGTCATTCTCAGTGGCTCCTGGGAGGAAAAATGGGAAGCCAGGAGCCTGGGCACCATCCTAGATTTATCACCCACTTGCTGGGCAACCTGGGAAGGTCACTTCACCTTCCTGAGTCTCATTTTTCTAAGCTACTTGCTGCTAGCTTCTTGGCTACTCAGTAGGTGCCAGGTACTGCACTGGGTGCATTTGCTCCAGGGTCTCACTTGCTCTTTTATAAGTGCCTGGGTGGTGGTTGGTTTTGCTCCCATTTCTCAGATGAGGAGACAGGCTCAGAGAAGGCTGGTGACTCGCCCAAGGTGGCATGGCGAGTCACTGGCGAGCATGGAAGACAATACAGATCTTAACAATGATAAAATCTGTTTTCAGGAAAGAGGTGACTTTTCCCTACAGGAAAACTGAAACCAGAGAGATTAGGAACATGCCAAATCACACAGTAGATGCACCATGACACCTGCCCCTCAGGAACAGAGGAGCTTGGGACAGGAAAAGAAACAGGAGTCAGGGCAGAGAAGCCAGACCAAGGGTCAATATCAGACAGACTCCCTCCTTCTATAACTTGGTCAGGAACTGGGGACAAGATCTGCTTTGCCTTTAGGGCCCCAAAGACCATCAAGGAGTCCAGCTACCAAGAAGCACAGGGAAACATGGCATGAGTGAATCCGGTCAGTAAAGATGAGAACAGGGCTCTGTCCTTGGTGCTGCCTTGTTCAATAAATTAAAAAATATATATTTGTTTTGACTGATGACGGAGAAAATTTGTCGGGAGGAGTAAAGGAAAGGCCTACAGGAATAGCATCTCTGAGCCTGCCTGGGGCCCCCAGGCCTGACCTCAAGAAGGGCAGACCGCCAACACTGCCGAGTAGTTATGGGTTATGATTCCGCCCATTTCACAGACACTGAGGCCCCAAAGCAGACATTCTGTGCACAACTCCAGTCAGCATGCAAGGAGCCTCAGGGAGCCCAGCCTCCTCCCCAAAGGCAGCTCCCTATCTTGGCTGCTGCTCTGATGGCTCCCAAGCACCTCCAAGGCCTGAGCCCACCTGGTGGAGATAAGATATACCACTGGCCCCTGAGTCCAGGGGTCAATGACAAGGGGGGTTCTGAGTTCTGGACTCTCAGAACTGGAGAAGCCTTAAGATCATCTGACTCAGAGTTCTTTTACCTCCTACCCAAGAGGAGGAACCCCTGGGAAACCTCCCTGACAGGGCTTGTCTGCCTCCTTCTTGTATATTTCCCATGACAGGGAGCTCACTCCTCTCCCAGGCTGCTGCATTCCATCAGGAGAGAGCTCCCTGGGAGAAGTGCCTCATCACACCAAGCCCTGAGACAGGCAGCTCCTGCCCTGGAAGTGTGGTGGCATGTGGAATGTGAAGAGCAGAGACCTCCTTTACAGTTCCTCATTCCAATGACACCTTTCTCCGCAAGGCTTTCCCCAGCACCTAGCTGACATTGCAACTTCCTGCCCCACACATGTACCTGTGGATTCCTTCTCCCCTTCCCTGCTCTGTTCTTCTCTCTAGCTAGTGTTCACCCTCTTGTAACACTGTTCTACTTGCTCGCTTACTGGCTCTCTCCCTCTACCAGAATGGAAGCTCCACCAGGTTTTTCACATTTGTTCACGGCTGCATCTCCAGTGCCTGGCACATAAGTAGGTGCTCAATAAATATTTTGGGGGCATGGATTTCCAGGGGTGGCTCAAGAAGGTCTACACAGAGAGGACTTAGGGGAAGAAACCTCACTTGGGCATGTAGGGGACTCGGCTGGAGGCTACTTATACAATAAGCTGTGGTTTGTACTTACAGCACATATTTATTAGGGACTGGGAGAAGACAGAAAAGAAATGTAGGGAGAGAAGGCCCTTAAGCCACCCCTAGGGCTGCTTCTACCTGGTGGTGTATGAGATTGAGGCTGTGAGCAATCCTAACCGAGGGGGTAAACAGGGCGAGTAGGTGGGGCTGCGTTGCAGACCTTCCTTCCTGCCCTGTCTGAAGTCTTCTCTAGATGTTGCACCACCTCTCAGAGCCCACACTAGCCCCAACTGGCTTTCCTAAGAGTCTCCCAGCCTTCCAACCTGCCCACACACTCTCTCTATACTGGGTCTCTGATCTAGTATCCCCCACCCGACCTGGTCCAGCATCCTGGCCTCCCTCCCATTCCTTGCGAGTCTAGACCTCTACCCCAAAACCCAGGATTCTGATGAATACAGCCGGTCAATTTGTACTCCTCATGCCTGGCCCATCAGACTGCCCCTCACTCCCTCCTCTCTCTTCTAAGTCTGGGTCCTATCTTGTCAGCCTTACACCCTCAACTTTTTCACTGTAAAGAAGGCCCTTTCAAGCTGGGTGCAGTAGAGCAAGCCTATAATCCCAGCAGCTTGGGAGGCTGAGGCAGGAGGATCAGGAGTTCAAAGCCATCCTCAGCAATTTAGCAAGGCCCTAGGCAACTCAGTGAGATCCTGCCTCTAAATAAAATACAAAATAGGGATAGGGATGTAGGTCAGTTGTCAAGTGCCCCTGAGTTCAATCCCTGGTACACCCCCCCAAAAAAGAGGGCCTTTCAAAGGAATTGTCTACAACTTCCTGCCACCTAATAAAGCCTCTCTGCTCCCTTCTCTCCTCAGGCCCCCAGAGCCAGACAGCTCCTCTAGCCCCTCTTCATCAGTACACCACATCTGTGGCTCCTTCCCTTCAGCCCACTCTCTCCTCTCAGAAAACCCCTTCTCACATGCCTCTCCAGCTGCATCTCTTCCTCCCCTCACATCACACTTCCTCTCTGACCCCACTTCCCACACCCCTGGGTTCAAGCTCAGGGCAGGGTGGAAGTCCTCAGGTCCAGCTCCAGGAAGAGCAGTGGGCACCCTGTTTCCTAGGTGAAGCTGGTGAAATGGGATGGAGGAGCCAGCCACCAACTGAGCTCCATTCCGAGGACATCTCCTAAGGGATCTGACATAACAGGCCTGGGGGGGAATGAGTCTTTGCAGGTGACTGTGGGCTTGACATCTAGGCACCACTGGAGGCTGGTGCAGGGCTGGGGGAGGGGAGCTGCCTCTGTGGCTTCCAGGAAAGGGTCTGGACCCTGCCCAGAAGGTGGGTGGGGCACAGGGTGGCAAGTGGCGCCTCCAGAACATCTGTTTGGGGGGTTATAGAGAGCGCAGGTGGTAGACTGGCTGGAGATGATTCCGTTGCATAGCTCATGACATTGGTTCATTGGTTTGAGAAGACATCAGTGGTCTTTATCACAGGACAGGAGGAACTGATGATGGAGCAGGGGAGGGTGGCAGAGGGTGGCAGGTGAGAGCTGCCCCTGCACCTCTGGGGGATACAAAATGTGGCTATCCCCTCCTGGTACAGGTTTCTCTTCAGAGCTCCCTGGAAAACCCAGAAGTCTTCAGCCAGAACTGGATCAAACACCCGTTCCTGGTATTTCTACCCCTCTGCCACCCATCACTGCTTTCTCTGCAAAGCTTGGTACCCAACAGACCTGGTCCTGTCCTGCTTGTTCAGCTTATGGGCAGTGACTTTCTCTCTCTCTGAGCCTCAGAGTCTTTAACTATAAAAAATTAAGAATAATTGCAGCATTGTTGGAGGCTCAAATGAAATAATGGAACTGAAGAGCCCGGCATCTGGTATACAGTAAGTTGTCACTGAGCGGAGCTCCTAGTCTTGCTCATCATTATATGACCAAGCAGCCAACCTCACAAGAAATGACCTACCTTGCAACTTCACTCATTCATTCATTTGATGAACATTTACTGGATGTCTTAAAGTGTGCTAGGACTTCTAAACCTGGGGATCTCTAGGAAGGCAGAGGAGGCTTCAACCGCTTCCTGGAATAGAAAGGAAGGCCTTCTGGAAGAGGAGATTCTTCAGTGGAGTGTAGACAAGGAAAGGGAAGTTGTTCCAGGTGGAGACCCACTAGAGATGTGGGTACAGGGTATCTGGGAGTGTTTGTTTGCAGGTGCGAAGGGGCCCAGCAGAAGGAGAAGCTGGAGGTCATAAGAGCCAGGTCCCAACAGGCCTCGAAGTGCCAGGCTGCACATTTGGTCTCTTTTTTTTTTTTTAAAGAGAGAGAGAGAGAAAAAATTTTTAAAATATTTATTTATTTATTTTTTTAGTTTTCGGCGGACACAACATCTTTGTTTGTATGTGGTGCTGAGGATCGAACCCAGGCCACACACATGCCAGGCGAGCGCGCTACCGCTTGAGCCACATCCCCAGCCCCACATTTGGTCTCTTTATTGTAGGTGCCAGCTACAGAGAGCCCTCATTGGCTTCTTTTTTTTTGTACCATAGATTGAACTCAGGGACACTGAACTACTGAGCCACATCCCCAGCCCTATTTTGTATTTTATTTAGAGACAGAGTCTCACTGAGTTGCTTTGTGCCTCACTTTTGTTGAGGCTGGCTTTGAACTCACCATCCTCCTGCCTCAGCCTCCTGAGTGGCTGGGATTACAGGTGTGCACCACTGACCCTGGCTCCTCAATGGCTTCTCAAGCAGGCCAGAGTCATTAACTTTTGAGATTTAGGAGGTCCCTTAAATTGGATAGAGGATGGATTGGTTGTGTTTAAAGTCTAGACCAGGGCTGGGGATGTGGCTCAAGTGGTAGCGCGCTCGCCTGGCATGCGTGCGGCCCGGGTTCGATCCTCAGCACCACATACAAAACAAAGATGTTGTATCCGCCGATAACTAAAAAATAAATATTAAAATTCTCTCTCTCTCTCTCTCCTCTCTCACTCTCTCTTTAAAAAAAAAAAAAGAAAAAGAAAAAAAAAATAAAAAAATAAAGTCTAGACCAGAGAAAATAGGGTCCAAAGTGGGACCCTGGGTATGGACAGGGAGGCATCAGGGACTGGCCAGAGATAGGAGTAAATCAGGGACCTTGAAAATGAGGCTCACAGCAGGCTTCCACCCCTCCACGAGCCTTGACAACCAGAGTGCTAGAAAGACAGAATAGTAAGGAGCGTCAGAGACGCCCTACTCCAGTCCTGTGGTCACATATGGGAAGCTGAGGCAGGAAGCAGGCAAGAGGACACTGTAACCCTGCAGTGAACCTGTGGGGATCCTCCCAGCTCCCAGCCCCAAGCCTGCTGTTTCTGGCTAGGACTTCGTTCCAGGGAAATCAAGGCACAGTTTAGGTAAGTGGAGACTTGCCTCACCTTCCAGGACCACGGAGGCCCTCCTCTCTTGGACTGGGCAGGGGAGCCCTTAGAGATTGAGGAGTCCTCTCATCTCCTTCATACCCATTCTGTAGTAGAGGAAACAAGAGGCATTTGGCCCTGGGACAGCACAGTCCTCTGGACACTGGAGTGTGTGTTAGGCATGGGACAGTACCTGGCTCCTAGCCCCAGCCTTGCCCCTGGATCCTGAGGGCACTCAGCTGGTGGAGAGAGGAGTACCCACAGCACCAGTGTCTTCCTCTGCCTGGCTCTTGTGTCCTACACCATTCCCAAGGGTCACTTCCCTTCTATCCCAGCCTGTGTCTCTGCAAGGCATGGCTGACAGGGACAAAACAGGAAGGAACCATGTGCCATCTGTTCCAGAGCACTGTGGATCTGGGCTAGATCTCTTCTTGGGTGGAGGAACCCAAGCCCCTCCCTGCCCCAAGAAGCCAGACGCACCATCAGCAGAGCTCAGCCAGGCTGCGCCCTGTTCTTAGCCCCACCAGGTCTCCCATGGGGTGGAGTCCCAGCTCTGGTCCTTGAACTTGCAGCCTCCATCAGGCCCCTGAGAGTCTGGCTTTGTGCTTGATCTGGACCCTAGCAGGGGTAGTGATAGGTTGAAAGGGGGTGTGGGATGACAGCGTAGATACAGCTACTGGTGAAAATGGCCAGGTCAGGTGCCTGCTGTGTCCAATCCCACCTGCAGAGGCCAGTAGGCCAGGCCTGTTCCTTGCCCTTTCCCTTGCTGCACACCTGAGGCCCCCCATCACATCAGTCACCAGGACCTGTTTGTGCTCCATTCTGTCATTTGTCATCCATCCCCTTTCTACAGCCAGAGGGACATTTGCTCAACAAAAATTTGATCTTTTCACTCCTCTTCCCAAGACCTTTATAGCTTCCCAGTTCCTGAGAAGAGAGGCAGACTGTGGCTTCTCGGTTCTCAGCACTTGCTCTGCCCCTTGCACGTGATGGGTCAAGCCCTGATCTACTTTCTGTTCCTGGGACCAGCTGTGCTCTCCTTTGCTCCCTGGTCAGTGCTCTGTCAGTCTCTGGCCTTCCCTCTTCTGCCATCTGCAGCTGGAAAATTCCCATTGAAACCTCAGAGACTGAGGTTGACAACAAGGTCCACCCCCAGGAGCTCAGTGTGGACAGGGGACATATATCTGTGCCCTGTAATGTGAGGCAGACATCAGTGCCTGAGTCATGCAGGAGCCCAGGCAGGGAAGGCTCACTGAGGGGGCAGGAATAAATGGCCAAGAGAACGTGCGGCAAAGGGTACTTCAGGTAGAGGGAACAGGGAGGGCAGAGGTTGAATGAGGCCCTTGAGGGTGGCAAGCAGGGCTGGAGCTGTCAGTATACCAGTTCAGCCTGTCCTGGTCTCACTCTCCTACCAGCCACAGGCTGCCTCCTTCAGGAAGTCTGCAGGGAACAACTAGGAGTCCTTCTCCTTCTCCCAGGCCTCGCTGACAAGCCTAAGGTGAGGGACGCCCTTTCAAGCAGACCTCCCAACCCTGGCTGCCCATCAGATTCCCAGATTCTTTGGGGGGAGGAATGGTTGACTGTTCAGCACCTCTTTCTATGGGGAGCCTCCTGCCCTATTCAGTGCTGATCTTTTTCATTCAAGGTGGACACCTGACCCAGAGCCAACAGGGACAACCAATTAGAGTTGCCTCAACAATCTAGGTGGAGCCAGCATGAAAGCTTCCCTCTCTCTTTTCTCCTGGATTATCAATGGTGAGGATCATGGTACTGCTGGAAAGAACTGAAGTGAGAATGTAGGAACCCAGCAAAAAGTCAGGAGAAAGGATACTGCTAGGGTTTGGATATGAGCTGTCCCCCAGAAGCTTATGTGAGACGATGGAACAAGGTTCAGAAATAAATGATTGTAAGAGCTGTAACCCAATCAGTGGATTAATCTATTTGATTAATAATCTGAAAGGATTATTGAACTGGGTGGTAACTCTTGGCATCTGGGGAATAAATGAAGTAGGTCACAGGAGGGGCATGCTTTGGGGGCTTGTATTTTATCCCTGGAGCCTTACTCTCTTTCCCTCTGCTTCCTGGCTGCACTCAGCTGAGTAGCCTTGCCCTGCCAGGACCTCCGCCATGATTCTTGGCCTCACCTTGGGTCCAGAGCAATGAACAGGGGCTGAACCTCTGAAACTTTGAGCCTCAAATAATTTTTTCTCCTCTAAGTAGTTCTGGTTATGTACTTTGATTATAGTGATGAAAATATGACTAACAAAAAATACAAAAAATAGAATGCTGATAGAATCACTGTAACTGCTGGATCTAGCCACGTCAGATCTAGGTCTACCTTGGACTCTTTATTTACATGAATTTTTTTCTTGCCCAAGTTAATTACATTTGACACTTGCAATCAAAACAGCCCCGAACACTTTGATACCAAAAGCACAGGTAACAAAAACAACAAAATAGATACATGGCATCTCATCAAAATTCAGAACTTTTGTGCATCAAAGTGCATCATCAACAGAGTGAAGAGACAGTCCACAGAATGGGAGAAAATATTTGAAAATCATATGTCTGATAAAAGGCTAATATCCAGAATATATAAAGAATTCCTGCAACTCGACGCAAGCAACAAAAATCAACCCAATTCAAACATCAACAAAGGACTTGAACAGATGTTTCTCCAAGAGGATATGCAAATGGCCAATAAAGACGCAAAGATGCTCAACATCACCATTAAGGAAATGAAAATTAAAACCTGGAGCCACCACATCACACCCATTAGGATGGCTATTATGAAAACAAAACCCCTAAAACAGGAAGTAAAAAATGTGGGTGAGCAGATGGAGAAATTGGAACCCTTTGCATTACTGACCTGACGGTCAAATGATATAGCAGCTGTGAAAAACAGTATGACCGTTTCTCAATAAATAAATAAATAGACAAACAAACAGAATTAACATACCATCCCGCAATTCCACTCTTAGAATTCCAACCAAAAGAACTGAAAGCAGGGACTCAAACAACCGTTTCTACAGCAAGGATCACAGCAGCACTATTCACAATAGCCAAAAATCAACCCAATGCCCATTGACACTGATAAACAAAATGTGCTATATACACACAACATATTATTACACAGCCTTAAAAAGCAATGAAATTCTGATAATGTGCCATAACATGGATGAACCTTGAAAATAATATGCCAAGTAAAATAATCCATATGGAAAGGGGCAAATATTGTATGATTCCACTTATATAAGATGCCTAGAGTGGACCAGGTTATAGAGACAAAAAGTAGAATAGTGGATTCCAGGAGCTGGGAGGAGACGGGGAAAGAGGAGCTGCTGTTTACTGGGTACAGAGTCTTGGTACTAGAGCTAAGTACCTAAAGAGCTGGTTTCTCTTTTTCTTTTTTGGTACCAGGGATTGAACCCAAGACTTCTTAACCACTGAGCCACATCCCCACCCCTTTTTATTATTATTTTTATTTAGAAACAGGGTTTTGCTAAGTTGTTGAGGCTGGCTTTGAACTCGTGATCCTCCTGCCTCAGCCTTCCGAGCCACTGGGATTACAGGCGTGTGCCACAACACCTGGCTTTAATTCACATTTAACAAGTTGGGAAACTGAGACTCAGTGTCCAATAATACACAAGGTCATATAGCTGATAGAAACAGGTAGGATCCAAACCCAGGAGTCTCCCATTCCAAGGGGAGCTTGCTCCCTAAAAGATGTCCTAAAAGGCCTCTGAAATACATACAATAAAATGGCAAAAATATCTATAACACACAAAAAGGAATGGTTAGGGAAATGCAAGTCGACGGACGCTATACTATTAATTTAGACCCACTAGGATGGCTGTCATGAAAAAGATATACAAAGAAGAGAGTTGGGAAGGACATGGAGAAATCAGAAATTTCACGCACTGCTGTTGAGTCTAAGATGGCTCAGACACTCTGGAAACCAGTCTGGAGGCTCCTCGACAAGTTAAACATGGAACACCTGTAGGACCCTGTAGTTCCACACCTAGTATATACCCAAGGAAATTGAAAACATATATCTACCCAAAAACTTGAACATAGATACTGGCATTATTAATAACAGCCAAAAATTGATGGACAATCTAAACGTCCATCAATTGATGAACAGGTAAACAAAACATGGCATGCCCATACAATGGAATATCACTCAGCTACGAAAATGAAATTCTGATCCACGCCGTGTGAATGAACCCTGAAGTCACTACGTTGAGTGAAATAGGCCAGACACCCCAAAGTATATATTGTTTGATTTCATTTACATGAAATTTCCAGAATAGGCACATTCATAAGAAAAGAAGATTAGTAGTTTCTGTGGCAGATGGGTGGGAAGAGAAAAGGGATGGGGAGTAACTGCTAAGAGGCACAGGGTTTCTTTTCGTGGTATGAAAATATTATGAAATTAGATAGTGATGATGATTGCACGATCTTGTGAATTTCCACAGGACAATGTGAATATATTAAAATCTACTGAATTGCATATTTTGAAATGTTAAGTGTTATGGAATGTGAATTACATCTTGATGTTTTTAGAACCAGGATCAGGGATTTAGAAATTACACAGAAGCTTTAGTCTAATGTTGATCCTAAGGTAGGTGATCAGGGAATTTTGACTGAGTTTCCTGGCAGCTGGAATGAAAAGGGAGAAGCAGCCTCCAAGAGGAGGAGTGTTGTTCTTTAGAAAACCAGCTCTTGTGGGGTGTGGTGGTGCGCACCTGTAATCCCAGGGGCTTGGGAGGCTGAGGCAGGAGGATCATGATTTCAAAGCCAGCCTCAGCAAAAGAGAGGCACTAAGCAACTTAGGGAGACCCTGTCTCTAAATAAAATACAAAATAGGGCTGGGGATGTGGCTCAGTGGTCCAGTGCCCCTGAGTTCAAACCCTGGTGCAAAAAAAAAAAAAAGTGAATTACAGTATTAACTCAGTTAAATATTTAATAAAACCTGATGTGGATATGGCCTACAGCAAATCCTCAATGAATCTCACCAATGAATCCAAGAGTTGGGAGGGGAGATTTTCTGCTTGATCTGGAAGCCTAGGGCTGTTGTTTCATTTTCAATCTATTATCTGATTTACTCCTGCACATTAAAAAAAAAAAAAAAAAAAAAAAAAACAGAGGCACTAACCTCTCTTGCACTCCTCCCCATGTTAGGGAGGCATGTCTACCTCAGGAGCTTGGCCAGAACCAAGACAAGGACATGAGATGAGACACCGTGCACCATAATATCAAGTACTGGCGATTCTTCAGGGTTGATTCTAACATCTTACAAATCTTGTCTCTTGCTTCAACCATCAGACAAACTGTTGCCTAAGGGAATTTCTCCAGGGCACCGAGGGAGGTGAATAAAGACTTCCTAAGATATACAGATAATGTTATATGCTTCTTATTTTATCTATTCTACAAACTGCTCAGGTGGGTTCTATTACCCCATTTTACATATGGGTAAATTGAGATTCCAAGAGGTCCAGTAACTTGTCTGAGATCCCACAGTCAGCAAATGCTGGTGCTTGGATTCAAACCCAGCTTGGATTTTGAAGTCTGATTTCTTTCCCCTGGCCAGAGTCTGTCCCTGTCATGTCCTGATCCCCCAACAGAAGGCACAAGGCACTCCAGAACTGTGGGCCCATCTGAGTGCCTGCTTCCCTTTCCTCTGGCATGACACAGATTCTTTTCCTTATTCTGAGCTGAGATCTGCCTCCTGGTGCCACTGAACAGTCTCACTCCATTGAGGCCATGAAAACAAGTTCTGCCCTGGGAGTCAGGGGGCCTGACTCTGCCTCAGCTACTGAGGACTTCATGAATTCCTAGATCTCCTAGCTCCTGGGCCCCTGGTGTCCAGTACATGGGTGGTCACAGAAGTCACTGACCCAGCTTGGGCCATCTCCTCAGACCAACAATGCATGCTGCATAGGCCTTGACCTTCCACAGAGCTGAGGAGACAGGGCCAGCCCTGGGGGAGGTTGTGGGGGAGGGTGTCGGGAAGAGAACAAATGCCATGTTCCCTGGGCAGGACAATGGCTCTAACTAGACATGTCACCAGACAGCGCAGAAGAGTCAGAGGCTGGGCTGCCAGATCCCCACGCCAGACTAAAATAGAAACCCACTTCAGAGGCAAATGGGGAAATGGCCCCAGGGAGAGGGGTGGGCTGGGGTGCTGTGAAGCATCGCCTGCCCTGTGGACCCAGCCTCCTGAGACTCTTGACCTGCCCCAGGTTCTCTTGTGGAACGGCCATCTGTCACCAGGCTCTGGCGACTCAGCCCTCCACTAAGGAACCAGAAATCCTAGCTCAGAGCTCTGGGTCTGGAGTCTGACACAGTAATCCCAGCTCCCACAGCGGACAGGACACTTTAACCTCTCTGATCCTCAGCTTCCTTCACTGCAAAATGGAGAGGACAATCGCCTGGGCTGTGTCCATTTTATGTGAAACACTGGGCATATTGTAGGTATTGGATTAATGACAGCCATTGCTGGGGCGGCTTAACCTTCTCCTTCAGCTCAACACGGAACGTGAAATTTACTCGTTTGCTCTTTCCTGGGTTCATCGGTCAACCAGGCAGCACGTGCCCACCAGGTCAGCCTCAACAGTGAAGAAAGAAATTTCCGGAGTGAGTTGGGTTGAAACTTCGGAGCACTGCCACTAGTCCCGTAGGTATTCTGGCTAAGTCATTTCCCTTACTGAGCCTTCATTTCCTTGCCAGTAAAATGGGAACAATGACAGCATCCCTGGAGGATACTGGGATGTTATAAAGAGTTGATGGGACAATGATGCAAAAGCAGCCAGACAGGACAGAGCCTTAGAGGGAGAAGCGGTGGCAGGTGGAGTGCACAGAGGTGTCCAGCAAGCTCCTGGCCCTGCGAACAGGGCCATGCGGGAGCTCCCAGCAGCCAGGTCTCCAGGGAAGCCACAGGATAGGGCCAGGGGGGCAGGCTCAGACACAATTGCTAGGTTTCCGGTTGGTGGCCCCCTCCCTTTCTGGTAAACTAACAAATGGCGAGGAAATACAAAAAAAAAAAAAATGATTATAAGAACTTTGAGGAGAAGAGCCCCAGCCAAAGAGTAAGTTCGGCAGTGTAAGTTAGTCCCACCTGGCCAGATCTGGAGTGTGCACAGGCTACACACACATGCACACGTTCACAAGCTGCACATTCTCATGCGTACACACCCAAGGACTTGCACACACGTGTAGAGGCACAGCACTTGACAGTCTGCCAACAGCCTTCTCATTTTTCATTTCATTTCATACCAAGGGGTGGAGAGATTGTCCCTGAGTTGGCTTTCAGCCCATTCTAGAGGTGGCAAGACACACAAATCCCACGACCTTCAGGAGCCAGGGCTGAGCATGTCTCAGAGTGCTGCCTGCTGTCCCTGTGGTGGGATCAGCAGAGTTGGGTGCAATAGAAAATACTGCTCCCTTGGACACACTCATTCACACTGCTTTCTCTAACTTCACAAGTCACACCTGGACTAAGGGACACAATTTCCCCATTGTTCACATGGAGTCAGCTTGGTCTGTCCAAGATTTAAGGGGGAAGGCAGAAATAAGTGGCACATGCCTATAATCCCAGCGGCTTGGGAGGCTGAGACAGGAGGATTGAGAGTTCAAAGCCAGCCTCAGCAATTGAGAGAGGCACTTAGCAACTCAGTAAGACCCTGTCTCTAAATAAAATATTAAAAAGGGCTAGGGGTGTGGCTCAAGGGTCGAGCCCTCCTGGGTTCAATCCTCAATACAAAAAAAAAAAAAAAAGAGGCTTCCTAAAGCCTCTTCTGCAGACCAAATGGGAATTTGATCATGCCATCCTGCCTGTTCACTCCCACCAAGGCTCTTGGGGAACCTTTGGGGCAGGGCCCAGCTTCTGTCCCAAGGGGACCCTCAACACCACACTACAATGAACAGTTTTTAAAAACTCAGGGGAGGGGCTGGGGATGTAGCTGGGTGGTGGAGTGCTTACCTGGCATGTGTGAGGCCCTGGGTTTGATTCCCAATATCACCAGACAAAACAAAACAAACACACCCACAAATCTTAGGGAAAGATCATTACTACCCCCACTTTCCATAGTAAGAAATCGGGGCCCAGAAATGAAAAGTGTCCTGTGTCATTCAGGATCCACACTCAGACCAATGTGGCTCCAAATCCTGTCCCACTCTTCCACTCCTCCACCAAGGCACAGCCCAGTCCCCAGGTCACTGCCTCCTCCCCTCCTGCCTTGCGTGCCTTCTAGCTGTGCAGCAGGCTCCAGGTACAAGTGGGCAGATCCCCCCACACCTGTCCTGCACCTGCTTCGCCCGGCAGTGAGCCGCCAGTGGCAGCAAGTAGATAACACAGCATGCTCTCAGAAGCTTCCAGAGGAGTTGGGAGTACCCAAGGCCCACCTGGGAAACTCACCGGCGTTAGTGAGCACTCTGCTTGCAGTCCATGAACACGGGAGTGGATCCTGCCCTGTGGAGCAGCCCCTACTGCTAGTCAGTCCCCGCACCACAGACTGCCTCCTGCAGCAGTCCGGGGAGCAGCAGATGAGGAAACGGAGAAAGAGGAGGAGGGGAAGTGACTTGCTGCCACGCAGAGCTGGCGAGTGGCAGGGCCCCACTCAGCTCCTGAGGACCTCCTTGCTCAAGTGTCTAATGCCAAGGCTGACTCAACCAGCACCCAGCTGGGAGCAAGTCACCTCACCCCAAGAATGGGCACAAGCAGTCTAGACCGAAGGCTGCTAGGAGGATGGAGAGAGGGAGGATTTAAGGGCCAGGGCCTGGCCAGGGAAGGCACTCATCCCAAGACCATTCCCCACCCCCACCCAGCCCTCTCCTGGCTTCTCTCAAGTCTGGAGAGAGTCCTGTTCCTGTTCATCACTGCCACAGGGAACAATTACCCTGGTTTTCTCAGCAGTGCCTGGAAGGTCCATTAAGAGAGACTGAGACCCTGAGAACAACAGTTCTGTTGTCTGTGGCTCCAACCCCACGGATCCAGACATGTGCTCCCCAGGGACTGAGGAGGGAGCCTCAGGTAGAGGTGATTGGGAGAAAGGGCAGAGCCCCCTCCCCAGCTCCAATCCCTCCTAGACTGAGGGTGGCTCTGCCTCTGGTCTGTGATAGGCCTGGGATGGCCCTTCCCCATTTCTAAGATTACTCCTCCTCCTCCTCAGCACTCCTCCTCTTCCTCATCTTTTTTACAAGTACTTAATGACCACCTGCTCGATCCAGGGAGTGAGGCACCTGAGGGCACAAAAGGAAATCCCTACCCTAGAGGCACCAGCATTCTAGCAGGGGAAATGGATTTATTTTAGTTAATGAGTAAATAGGTAGTGATAAGAGCCTCAGGAAACATGAGGGAGGGTAAGGGGCAGAGACTCAGGAGCTGCCGTCTCAGATCTGTAGGACTGGCCCTACCTGGATTTGCTGGACCCCCTTCTCCACCTACCACCTCTTATTTCTCTTTGGAGGAGGCCCATCCAGCCAAAAGGAGACCCTGGCCCTGTGCTGTACCAGGCCCAGCCTGGGTGGATCCCAGCAGTGAACCAAGACCAAGTCTGGGCTTCCAGGTCACAGGATCTCCAGGTTTTGGTTTGGAACATCCTGAGCTTGCCTTCCACTTCTCTCTCTAGGAAAGCCCTCTGCAGGCTCAGAGGGCAGAATATCCCCCAGACAACCCCAGCATTCTGCTGCAAAGAGGAGGGTGCCAGGCCCAGAGAGGGGCAGAGTCTTGCTTAGGTCACACAGCAAAGTACAGGTGTCTTTATTCTCCCTCCTTCCCTTTCCTGTGGCATGTGCACACGGGTAAATTACAGTCTGAGCTTCAGAGAGGAACGCTGTCCTGAGAGGGAGCTGGCTATGACCTCAGGCAGTCACAGGTAAAGGAGTATGAAGTTCTCATGTCGAGCCCACTTGGTAGTCCCAGCCTGCCACTTGCTCTGGGCTCTGAAGCAGGCCCAATTCTCATATTCTAAGCACCAGGGGGCTTAAAGCACTTTCCTCCAGGCCAAGCTTGGGAGAGTTTTGTTTAAGTCTGCCTCAACTCTCTAAGTGATCTGGAAGAAATGAAGGCACCTGCATCTTAGAGGCATCATGAAGCACTCCCCAAATGACAGATGAAAAAAAAAAAAAACATTTCAGATGAAATGGTTTTCATCTGAAAACAGCCTCCTCACAATTTGGGGTCCTTAGGGAGCTCCAAGAGCAAGCCCTTATCCTTGATGAGAAATAAGTGGAAATTCCACAGAACCTGTTCTTAAAAAGACAAAGCCATCTCTGCTCCCGACCGGTGGCAGGCATCGACAGGAAGGGCCGTCCTCTGTTCCTCTGGTGAGAAGGTGAAAAGAGGAGAAAGGGACAGATGGGGGACCCCTGGGAGGAGCAGACATAGCCTCCAGGTAACTGAGGGCAACCCATCACCACCTGAGGCCCCCAGGAGGGGAGAGGCCATGCATGGCAGCTGTATGTGAATGTTTGGTACATGCATGTCTTCTGAGGCTCATCAGCCGTGTGTGGATCTGACCTGGAAGATGCACATGTATTCCCAGGGGATATGTATTTGGAATCGCTGTGTCGAGGGTATGGGCACAAGCGTGTCTGTGCTCTGGAGTGTGTGTTTGTTCTCATGTGTGTTTGCCTGTGCCTGCCCACTCGGTGGGGAGCCCTGCAAACCCTCAGTCCACAAGCCTTGTTTTCCCAGGCGGGCACTCCTTGCCACAGTCCCAGGATGGCCCACATGCCAAGAGAGATTTGTGGGGTTCCCAGGCACCGCAGGCTCTTGAATTTCCCCAGAACAAAAGTAGTTACTTAAGAAGATGGGGACAGCTTAGAGGATTAACTAGGCCCTCCCAGCTCAGCTCTTGGGCGGGGGGGGGTTGCCAAGGTCACAGCCACCTTGTCCTCAGACCCTCAGCTGCTTATGGATACTGGCCCATTTAGTCACTGTCCTCCCCTCACTCACCAGCAGGGACCCCATGGCCTCTGTTAGAATGACTCAAGTGCTCTGCAGTTTATACCCATGTTCTTATTGGTTGATGCTGACCAAAAACACCCTGACTGATCTTGGGGCCCTGCCTCAGGAGGCCCTGCCCCCAGGCAGCCACTGCTGGCTCAGTCTCAGGATCCTCCTTCCTGGCCCTGGGTGGGTCTCATCTTTTTGAACCAGTGGTTTCCCCCATTATGGAATGGAACTATCCCCGCCCACTGGCAAGGGCTGAAAAGGGTCTCTATGGCCTGGGATGAGCTCTGGCAGGAACCATTTAGTTGACCACACTCCAGGCTTAGAGGCAGCAAGGTTGGTGGTGTCCTCAGACAGGGGATACTGGGCCCTCTCGCTGAGCCTCAGCTTTCCTGCTCTGCACCCTGAACCCCTCATCCTGTCCAGGGCCTGGGGTCTGCTGTTGGACATTTTAGGAAGGCAGTGGCCGTGGAGAGCTGGCAGGGGTGCAAGGAGCACACTTCTGTGGGTGTGATCCTGTTCTGAGGCACGCACAGCACATCCAGAGCCTGGCACACAAGTCCACCTGTGTGAGTGCACACATGCTCAGGCACCTGCCACACTCGAAGGCATGCTCCCCCATAGCACACCCACATGTACCCACATATGTGTGCACCCACATCCTGCCTGGCACAGGCAGGGCTCTAGTTTAGCTCAGCAACAAGTTGCAGATAAGGAACTTTCTGAACCAGGAAAGATGGAAAGGGAGGAGCTGATTTTTGGATGGATGCCAGACCTTCTGCTCCCTCCCAGAGGTTACAGGGTTTTCCCAAGGATAGGTGGTTTGGTGGTCTGGTGGGCTCTCCTCTTCAGCCATCCTACAAACCCTGGCCAGAACACTTAAAGAAGGCAGGCAAAGGTCCCTTTGGGAGTGTGGTCCCTGACTTACTCAGTCAGCTACCAGCTCAAAATAAGGCTTCAGGCTAATCATTCTGAATTCTGGAATTCAAAGGGCAGAATTTGGGATAATGGATGTTCCAAAGAGGACAGAGCCATACCTAGACCAAGGGAGCCCTGACCACTATCCTCAAACTTCAATCCGTACTTCACTGGGCTTTTGGTCCGTTCCTTCAATCTACATTTATTGAGCCCTTCTGAATGCTGGTGACTTTGTGGTGTGCAAGAGAATCATGATTCTTGTCCTCAGCATAGCGTCTTGCCTGCCTGGAGCTTCAGAATGGGGCTCAGGGGCACGAGTCTCAGGGTCCTTCATTCCCCTCTGGATCATCTCAGTGGATCCCAGCCACAACTCAATTACAGGATGAGGCCCCATGCTGACCTACTGGTCAGAACTCCCAGTGACGCTGGGGCATGCTAACATTTGAGAAGCACTGATATAGAATGCTCTACAGAGCCAGCCCTCCCTATGGTCCCCACTGAAGGGAATGGCACAAACACTGTCAAACACTTGCATGGTGCTCACCACTGGCCAGGAATTGTTAGCTATTAACACACAGAAGAGCTTAACTAACCCTCACACCATCTAAGGCAGGTAACATAATTACCCTCATATTGCAGATGGGGAACGAGGCACCCAGTGGGTAAGCAACTAGCCCAGCATTCATGGAGCTAGTAGTGGCTGAGTCAGGCTTTGAACATAATGCTTTGAACCAATCCACTGCCCCATATAGCCGCAGTGTCTCCCTCCAAGACTGGGCAGGCATCAGTGTGGCAGAGAGAGAAAAGTAACAAATACAAGAAGCCAGTGGACCTTGTCATAATAATCTAGGAGATAATGGGGTTTTATTATTGGTTGCTTTAGAATTCACACCTCTGTTCAGAAAGGTCTAGGTAGCTCAGAAAATAGCCACACATGGCCAGGTGCACGTCTGTAATCCCAGCAACTCAGGAGGCTGCGTCAGGAGGATAGCAAGTTCAAAGCCAGCCTCAGCAACTTAGTGAGGCCCTAAGCAGCTTAGTGAGACCTTGTTTCTAAATAAAATATAAAAAGGGCCAGGGATGTGGCTCAGTGGTTAAACCCCTGGGTTCAATCCCTGCTACCAAAAAAAAAAAAAAAAAAAAAGAAAGAAAGAAAAAGCCACATAAGCCGCAAGATCCTACTAAAGGGCCAAAAAAGAAATAGATTAAAAAAATAAATATATTGTGCCATATGTATATATACACACACATATTGCTCATCTACAACATATATATATATATATATATATATATATATATATACATATATACATATATACATCCATATATATATATATATATATATATATATATATATATATATATACACATATTATAGAGAGAGATAAAACCTAGGCTAAGATGGGCTTCTTAGAGGACAAAGTAAAAAAGAAAAATATAGCAAGGATTTATGGTTCTCTAATGATAAAAGGGAGACAAATATTTGTCTGGGGGAATGGATCTAATCACTGGGATAATCCTGCTTAATGTTCTATGAGTGCCACAAAGGGAAGGACAATCTAATTCAGTAAGCATTATTTTTAAAAAAAATATTTATTTATTTATTAAAAATGTTTATTTATTTATTTTTTAGTTGTAGTTGGACGCAAAATCTTTATTTTATTTATTTTTATGTGGTGCTGAGGATTGAACCCAGGGCCTCGCACATGCTAGGTGAGCGCTCTACTGCTGAGCCACAACCCCAGCCCCCATCAGTAAGCAATATTGAGCACCAACTCTGTGCAGACTTAGGGCTGCACTGGGATATATAAATGGAAGCACATATAACAAGTACAAAGTCATGGTCTTGGAATTCCAGGGGCTTCACTGAAGAGGGGGAGAGAGATACAAGCAAAGAGACCAGCACAGAGTGCAGGAAAGGAAAAGGCTGTGACCTTTCAGAGCTGCCCACATCCATTCCCACAAAAAAAATGATACTGTATTTGGTAAAATTTCCAAGTGCAAGGGCTGCTGAGATGGGGTGGAAGTCTTAGACTTTTGACCTTGATTCCTAGGAATGCTTTGAAGAACATTAAGAAAAAAATTTGCAAAGCTTCTTCAGGTCTTTTTGCTGTGTGAGGTAGAAGCCCAAATGCACCTTGGGGCCAGGGCAGTTGTGATTGGAGAGAAGCACTCCAGTGACCTTTTAACTTTGTCACAGTGATGCAAGGACACAAGAGTCAAGGTGCTTTTTCAGAGTCACAAGGTTGTCTTCTCTGGGGCTCAAGAACTGGTTGTTGAGATGGGACAATGGCATTGCAGGACTTTTCTCCTTCTAGCTTTGGCCCTGAGGTGGGGAGAGGCCCTGAACACTGGGGCCTGGGTGATGGGTGATGTGCCTGTGACATAGCTTCTAATGGGGGTTAAGGGAAGAACTAGAGGATGCTTAGGAGAGGGTCCCAGGAGGGAAGTGAGTGGATTCCAAGAGCAGAGAGGCCTGAACACCTGGTTAGACTTGTCTTTTCATATGTGATTCTCTAACATTACCCCTGCTCTCCAGAACTCTGGTAAGGCCAAGGTCAGTCAGGCTTAGAAAAATAGAGTGTGGACCTTGCCCAGGGAAGGCAGGCAGGAGGCAGCTGGGGGCTTCTGCAGAGTGCTGAGGGAGTGCACATGGCATCCAGAACAAGAATCCAGGCACACTTTCTTGTGCCTGTGCACAAGAAAGTCATTCCTGTGGACTCTCTGATATACCCAGGGAGGGGGACGAGCTGGTCCTGAAGCATGACCAGAGCTCACAAGGCCTGAGGCACCATTCCTGTTTCAGGGCAGAGCAGGATGTAGGAAAGAGCAGGGGTTGGGTGTGGCTGAGAAGGAACTATGGCTAGAGGGGTCTGCAAGGGTCAATGGGGGTGGCCTGAATCAACAAGAAGCCCATGGAGTTTGGCATCATCTGAGCAATAGAGCCATGGGACTGTTTCAGGAAAGGGAGAGAGTGGTCAGGCTTGTGCTGGAGAAGTCACTCTGATGGGTGAGGGTAGAGGGAGAGATGGGCTGGGAGGATTTTAGAGCTTGGCCAAGGTCACAGGGATGGAAACAAGGGAACCACTGGAGAGATACTTGGGGACAGATTCATGGGGGCTTGATATTGAATGGGAGAATGAGCAAGAAGGAAAAATGAAGGAAGAAGTCCAGGCTGTGCCCAAGCCTCTCCCTCCTGCCAGGGCTGCTGTGGTAACTGACCCAGCACCTCACACTGCCTGGGCCTGGAGAACGAGGGCTGCCTCTCCCTCTATCTGTGCCAACAGCTACTTGGTCCTGGGCCACACACTCCACCTCCTGGGAACCCAGGACCCCTCAGGACTACTGGCAGTGGAAATGCTACAGGGCAACAGGTGACACCTGGAGAGTTCCCAGCCCCCATCTAAACTCTCAGCCAATCCTGGGTTCTCCAAAGAATAGCCCCCCACCCAGCAGGCTGTCAGTCTTTTAGTTTGAGATCAGTTTCTCACACGGCAGTACAGGCTGGGTGGAAGGACGGAAAGGAGATCATGGTCATTACGCAGTTTGCAGGGTTTTCACATCTGTTCACTTGATTATTCGTTCATTCATTCACTACTCACTCTTTGGGCTCATGTCTAGGGATGGTCAGTCCTCCAAGGACCGCTCTGACTTTCCCAGTGGTAGAAGACAGGCAGGGCAAGCAGTCGTAGTCCTACTTGCCGGTTTTACGGATGAGGAAAGTGAGATCTGGAGAGGGAAAAGGGCTGGTCCAAAGTCACAGAGCTGCAGCTGGCATTGCAGTCCCTCCACTCCCAGCACGCGCTGAGGTCAAGGTTGGCTGAGCAGCTGTGGCTCCCGCTCACTCCATTGGAGTCTTGTCCACCACTAAGACTGGAGGGTGGGTCTCAGAGAACAGGACTTGCCTTTGGGTCTCTTTAGTTCCATTTCTTTTGCTTTTTTTGTGGTGTGGGGGGGTGGTACCAGGGATTGAACTCAGGGGCACTCAACCACTGAGCCACATCCCCAGCCCTATTTTGTATTTTATTTAGAGACAGGGTCTCACTGAGTTGCTTAGTGCCTTGCTTTTGCTGAGGCTGGCTTTGAACTCATGGTCCTCCTACCTCAGTCTCCTGAGCCACTGGGATTACAGGGGTGCACCACTGCGCCCTGCTAGCCCCATTTCTTGTTCTCTCTTTTCTTCCTCTAAAAGGCCCTTGAAGGTGCCCATGTCCCCCGAGCTCCCCCCATCCTGAGGAATGCATACACCGGGATCTGAACCTTTCCCTCTCCAAAGACACCCTCCTCTGAGCACCAGCCACAGGCTCCTCTGACCACTTCTGCCTGATGATAAGGAGCCTCTAGGTTCACTGTCACCATCCCAAGAGCAGCTGGCCTTTTAAAATCAGGAACAGTCCTTTAGCCCAGGCTGGATGGGATGGAGGGGGCGTTTTCTGGGGCTTCTTGATTCTGCCCAAGTGGGCCCCGGTCCATCTTCTCTGGTAGTTTAGAAGCTTGAGAATGTTCGATTGCCAAAACTGGGGGCAGAATCCTCCAGCACGAGAGCTGGAATCAGGGATCCTTAGAGCTGAATTGTAGAAAGTTGGACTTTGGATTATAGACTTTTAGAATGTTTGAAAAATTATAGACTTGTAGGGCTAGGACTGGAATCATAAACAATTATAACCAGAACAGTAGATGAAAGGAAATTGGGACCAGAAGTGACGCCAACTTCACGTGGTTCCAGCTCCTTAATAGCTGAGAAGAGAAAACTGGCCTCATTGGTCACCAGGCAAGTCAGGGCTGGGCCAGGCCTCCTTCTGCCCAGGAGGGCTCCTTCCTCCAGAGCTTCTGTAGTGATACTTGGGGCTTCTGGAGCAGAAGCACTCCCTGCTGGAGGTCTCTGGGGAGCAAGGACAATGGCCCTTACCCTTGTCCAAGCCTCCCACCAGCCCATCATGGTACCCTGCCACGGGAGATATATTTAGGTGCCCTCCCCACAAATGTTTCCACAACTCCCAACACTGCCTTTTATGTCCCCTTGTTCTCCAAGGCCTCTGGGCACCTTATTAAAACAGGCCCGATGAAGTCACCAGGAATAGGGGCTCTTGCTCTGCCAACACAAATGTTTTAGCCCCAGAAACAAAGCCCTGCCTGAGGGGTCTACTGTTCCGCTTGGGCCTGCAGCTCAATTCTGTCCTTACAGGCTCCCTTCCAGCTCTCGGAGCCTGCATTGGTCCAAGGACCAAACGTCCCTCATCCTGCTCATCTTGCCTTTCTTCATTTCTGGCAGAGGGACTCCAGCCCTGTCTCTTCCAGTTCTCACCCCTCCCCCCATCCCACCCCGGAAGTGCACAAGTGTCTGATCCTGCAGTGGTTATCAGGGTGGGCGGGTCTCTATCCAAGCCCCAGGCTGCCCTGCATTTCCCCATTAGCCTCTTTCCCATGCTCTGCAGACTTGCACGTTCTCTGACTCCATATGCCCAGGCATCAGGGAGTCACTGAGAATGCAACAATGGTACCACCTGGGGACAGGAACGGGTCCTGCAAATGGGGGGGTCTCAGATTTCCACCTGCCCAGCTCACTGGAATTATTGGCTCTATGAGAACTGAGGGTTCTGGGTGGGCAGGGACCCACTCATGTGGGAGTCTCGATCACTGTCATTACAGTTTTGTCACTGACTGTTAGGGTTTTTCTGGGCCAGAGACTGTGCTAAGCAACTTATATCCAGGAACTCTTGTCAGTCCTCTTGTCATAGCCTTAGAAAGCAAATGCTTTAACATCTCCATTTTGCAAAAAAATTGAGGCACAGAGGGCTTCACCCATGGACATCAGGTAATGTGCCAGGGCTGGGGTCTGAACCACTTCTGCACAGCCCGTTCACCTTGGCAATCCCAGATGGCAGCCTGCTAAAGAAACCCACTCTCCATGGTCCCCTGGGGTCCTGTAGATATAGTAGAGGTGAGAGCCATTGAAGGTCAGGGCTCTCCCCCAGAAGCCCAGCTCCCCTGCCCCTTTACTAGAAGTCACGAAGACACCCCCCAACACACACACACCGCACACCACCCACGTAAACGTGCTCTGTGGAGTCTAAGTCCTTGTTTCTCAGTTCAGGGGACAGGCAGGGGCTGTACAAGGTGCTGGAGGGCTCTGAGCACAGGATAGGAGCATGCAAACCTTGAGTCAACAGGTGAGCCTTTATCAGAGCAGTATTTTTATATTAAAACAAATGCAGAAATATTATAAACAGGGATGTGAAACCCATAGGAATTTTTGAGATTTAAAAAAAATGGAAGAGCTCATGCTTATAGATGTGTGTGTGAGTCGGGTGGAGGAGGGTCGAGTATGGGATCTGGTGTGTTCCCTCCACTAAGGTTGGGGTCAGCTCTCCCAAGCTCAGAAGTGCTGGGTGCAAAAGTGAGAGCCACCCTGGGGTCATGGGAAACCTGTCTGTGCGACCACCGCACAACGCTCAATTCCTGGCTCTGCACACCACAGGGGCCACAGCTATGCTCACAAAACATCTCACAACTTGTACAACACACAGGCAGTGCACTTTGGGGACAAGGGCTCCTGTCACATGGCGCACACGTGGTGGAAGCCCTGGGCTACCCTGGCAAAGTCACTCCCAGCTACAGATGGGTATCACACACACTTCTTGAAGTCAGACACTCCACAATCCATTGGTCACTTGTGGCACACTGTGCAGGACACACACTAACTGTGCACAACCCTCTGCTCACAGTAGTCACGGCCCAGGATGCCCCCCTCACCCCCACTCACCCCTGGGAATCTCATTAGGACCGTCACCAAGTGAGCAGTCCTTCCCTGCATGCTCGCCCCCACCCGCTGTCCCTTTGGTCCGCCATGCGCATCCCTCACCTGCTCAGCGCAGCACCAGTTCCCACAAGTCTAGTCGTCGCTCAGGTGCTGGGCGGCGAACCTACAAACGGAGCGGCAGGTGCCCTCAGAGGCTGTGATTGCAGGGGCCCCAAATGTCTCCGGCGCCCGCGCTGTGAGAGCAAAAGGCGGCGGGGAGGAGCTGTGACTCTGACTGCTTGGCACCCGCGCTGGAGTCCCGCCCAGCCAGGATTGAGCTGGGCTATTCGCCCAGGAGGGGGACAAGGAGGCGGTGATCCTGTCTGGAAGAGGCCGCGGGTTGCAGGGGGCGGCTCCTGGGCTCAGACCCGACTGCAGGTCTCAAGTGAGGATTCCCTTGGGAGGGACTCCTACTCTGGCGTGTATGGGGGTGTGCGGTTGAGGTATGGTGATTTCTCCCATCTTCCCAACTCTGATATCCTACAGTTCCGGAATGGTGGAGTTGGGGGCGGCAGGGGACATGGGGAGGAGTGAGGAAGAATGTGAAGTATAATTTCTTGGGCACCTACTATGTGCCGAGTTATTTTAATGCATTACCTCATTTAAACCTATACCAATGCCAGAGATGTCATTACTCCCATTTTACAAGTGAGGACACTGAGGCACAGACAGATGAAGTGACCTGCTCAAAGTCACATAGCTAGTTAGTGGTAGACCTGAGATTTGAAGCCAGATAGTCTGACTTAAGGGCCCAACTATCCCTGAAGTGTGGGTGTGTGGCACTTTCCACACCATACACTGCTGTCTGGTGCTCATAACAAAACCCAGGAGCTCATTGTTATCAGCCCATTTTACAGATTAGGAAACTGAGACTCAGGGAGACTAGCTTGCTCTAAGTCACTTAGCTAGTGGGACAGCAGACTGAAGATGGGGGCCAGGAGGGAGCAGGGATGGGAGTGATGCCAGGGACAGTGAGTGTCAGGAGAGTAATGGCGTGCCTGGCATGTTGGTGCTCACCAAGGTCAACATTCCTCCTGATTGTCACTCTGCTTCCCTTTTATCTCCTAAGATCCCACTAATGGCCAGGGACCTCCAGTTCTTCTGTCTCTGAAACCTCCCCTGACCTGCAGTTCCCAGACATAAGCCAGCCCCTCCTCTCAGCTACCATTGCAGGTTTTATTCAACAGTTCGAGTTCCAACTTTGTGCCAGGTTGTGCACTAGGCACTGAGGGTGAAGAACAAGAAATGACATTAAAGTTGAGACAGGAAGGAAGAGGTGCTCAGCCAGATGAAGGTGAGGGGGAGAGAATCCCAGGTAAGTGGGGTTTGGTGGTGCATACCTATAATCCCAGCAGCTCAGGAGGCTGAGGCAGGAGGATCAAGAGTTCAAAGACAGCCTCAGCAGTTTAGCAAGGCCCTAAGCAACTCAGTGAGACCCTGTCTCTAGATAAAATACAAAAATGGGCTGGGGACGTGGCTCAGTGGTTAAGTGCCCCTCAGTTCAATCCCTGGTACAAGAGAGAGAGAGAGAGAGAGAGAGAGAGAGAGAATATCCTAGGTAGAGGGAATTGCACCGAGGTCACAAGAGAGGAAAGTCTTCCTCTTGCTGTCAGCACTGCGGGGAGGGGTTGTCTCCTCTGCCTGTCTCATGTAGTCTCTGTCCCTAAACCACCTACAGGATGACTTTGCCAAGGATCAGTGACTTTCATGCCTCAGAAACAATGTGTACAGCTGTCAGTCACTCTATGGACATTATCGATGACTCTCCATGTGGCCTGTACAGCACTCTTCCTGGTTCTTTTACTTCCCAGACTCCTCCCCAGACTGCCTCGCCCTCCCAGGGCTCAGTGCTACCCTCTGCTCTGCTCTATGCTTCTCCCTGGGGAAGGGCACCCTTTCTCCTTACCCATGTCTGCTGGACACTCACGCTCTCCATTCCCAGCCCCGTCTTTCTCCTGAGCCCAAGATCTACTCCTCCCTGGACAGATCCCCTTTGAGGACCACTGTACCCACTTTCCTACTGTAGTCCCTTCCACGTCCTCATCTCAGTGACAGCACCATCAGCTCCTGTGAGCCCTACAGCACTCATGTCAGCCCCTCCTCTGGGCTCCATTCAGAGCTGCTATTCAACATATTCTGAATTCCTAGTGTGTGCCAGGATTAAGGAAAGATTTATTAAACAAAACACCACCAACAATGAAAGCACCATAAAGGAAAAAGCATTGATAAGCTCAATATAGTGAAAAGAGAATTCTGTTCAACATCTAAAAACACTAAAAACTACAACAATAACAACAACAAAAGTGAAAAGACAGACTACAGGCTGAGAGATCATTGCAACAAAATAACAAAGATTATTATTCAGCATATAAATGAACTCCCACACATTGGTGAGAAAAACAACCTAATTAAAAATGAGCAAAAGAAAGGAGTAGGCATTTCACAGAGAGCAGCAAATATGGTTGATACATGTACAAAAAGGTGTTCAACCTTGCGCCTGACCTGGGAATTTTAAATTCTAACCACAGTGAAACACCATGATTAGCAAAAATTTGAAAGTTTGATAAATTTTGTTAAGAGTATAGAGAAAGCCTTAATTTTCATACCCTGCTGATGGGACAAGCAATTGAGCAGAGCCAAGTTGAAGAACACTTTGTCAATACTTAGTGGAGTTGAAGATGCACCTAAGTCTAAGATGGAACATTCTACGTCACTGCAGAGAACTAGGAGAAACTCATGCATGTGTTGACATACATCACAGCATTGATCTAACAGCAAGACTCTGGGAGCAATCTTAATACCCATCAACAGAAGAAAGGAGAAATAGATCCTTATGCGGCCATCTCTGGCTGTCTGAACTCTCCCTGTTTTGAAATTTGTTATGGTAGAGACTTGCAAAATTTTTACTAATAGAAAATCCAACAGTGAATCTGCACGTGCTCACCAACCTGAACCTGGGGGAGAGGACACAGAGAGCACTGTCCTAACTCAGCCTCCTCTCCAGAGGATGTGGTCACGTCTCATGCTCATGGTCTTTAAGCTTATTTGGGACATAATTGCTCTCTTCCCTCCTTGTTTAAATAAATTGTTTTTAATAAAGTGGAAAAGCCTGAGGAGAAACTAGGTAATCCTGAGAGACTTCAGAAAGGCCGTATGTTCGAAGAAAATGGGCAAGTGACCAAGTTCATCCTGAGGGCTAGATAGACATAAGCTTGGCTTACATGAAAGACATAAGTCGCATCCTCATCCACTCGAGGCAAGAGGACTTCTGTGTGGGAGAAAGCAGAGCTCATTCAGTGCCCCAGAATGAAGTAATCAGTGGTTTCAATGCTTTAGAACTTTTGTGATGGTGGAGATATCCTATATGTGCTATCTAATATGGTAGCCTTTGGCCTCTGTTGTTCTTGAGCACTTAAAATGTATCAAAAGCAGTGAACAATGAAGAGAAGATTAGCATGACCCCTATGCAAGGTGACACAAAAATTCATGAAGCATTCCATATTAAAAAAAATATTTAACGTATGTAGGGTAACCAGGAACTGAATTTTTTTTAAAATACAAAGTTACTTTTTTTTTCTTAGTTGTAGGAAGATACAATACCTTTATTCTATTTATTTATATGTGGTACTGAGGATCAAACCTAGTGCCTCACGTGTGCTAGGTTAGCGCTCTACCACTGAGCCCCAACCCCAGTCCAGGAACTGAATTTTTAACATCAATTTTTTTTTTGGTATTGGGGATTATACCCAAGGGTGCTTCTTTTATTTATTTATTTAATTTTAAGACAGGGCCTAGCTAAGTTCCTGAGGTTCTCATTAAGTTACTGAGGCTGGTCTCAGACATGTAATCCTCCTGCTTCAACCTCCCGAATCATTGGGATGACAGGTGTGTACCGCCACCCATGCTATGTTTAAATTTAAATGACCTGTGGGCTGGGGATGTAGCTGAGTGGCAGAGCACTTGCCCAGCATGTGGGAGTCCCTGATCTGAACCCTCAGCACTGCAAATAAATAAATAAATAGAAATAGACTTTTGTGACTATGTTGGACTATACAACTTTATATTATGCACAGATCCTCGGGATTTATTATTAGTTTTAAAGAATTGTAATGATATTTGTGGGAAGTTAGTTGGGATTTTTGAATGAACTGGGAACATTTTTTTTTTTACAGTTTTTTTTTTGTTTGTTTGTTTATGGTGCTGGGGATTGAACCCCAGGCCTTGTGCATGTGAGGCAAGCACTCTACCAACTGAGCTATATCCCCAGCCCAAACTGGAAGCCTTTTTTGTTTATTAAAATTCTGCAATAGGAGGCTGGGCTCAGTGCTGTACACCTGTAATCCCAGTGGCTCAGGAGGCTGAGGCAGGAGGATCAAGAGTTCAAAGCCAGCCTCAGAAAAGCGAGGTACTAAACAACTCAGTGAAACCCTGTCTCTAAATAAAACACAAAAAGATAGGGCTGGATGTGGCTCAGTGATTAAGTGCCCCTGAGTTCAATCCTTGGTACTAAAAAAAAAAAAAAAAAATCTGTAGTATGAGTTTTCACTACATACAAATGTGCTATCAGGAACAGATTATATTCTAATAGTAAAGGGTGACTCTATATTCATATAATGGAACACTATACAGCAGAGAAAAAATTAATTAGAATGCCACCTCAAGAAGACTAAAATCACACAAGCATCATGTGTCTGAAACAGAAAGTATTCAAAGACATGAATTTTGTGACTAAGAGGTAGTGGTCACCTTCAAGGGAAAGGAGACGCAAGATTATTGGGGATACATGATGTCTTCTCTTTTTCTCCTGATTCTCCAACTCTTCCACATGCTCTGTGAAGATGAAATGAATGGGCCAGTGCAGAGAGGTGACACCTCTCCCCAGAAGCCTTCTCTGGCCCCCTCCCCATCTGGCAGGGCTGAGGGCCTCTTCAGTGTTGGCCTCTGTGATGCCCTGATCACTCTGACCCGATGCTGCCTTTCTCCCCTCCCCAGCAGAGTTCTTCCAGGATCTGTGTCTGTGATTCACCAACCTATTTCCCCCACCCTTGACCTGGTGGTCTGTAAATATCTAAATGAAGGAATGGACTCAGGGTTTTCTTCGTATCCAAAGCCATCATCACTGTTCACGTGTTCTCTGATGCCTGTTCTATGCCCAGGGCTTTG
Organism: Marmota flaviventris; assembly: GCF_047511675.1. Classification (NCBI taxonomy): domain Eukaryota; kingdom Metazoa; phylum Chordata; class Mammalia; order Rodentia; family Sciuridae; genus Marmota; species Marmota flaviventris. The sequence continues at coordinate 61,727,938 of NC_092506.1, read as the reverse complement.
CAGAGCACCAGGGACACAAAAGTGAATGCTCTTGGTGCCAGCATCAGGGCAGAACAGACCAGGAGGTGGCAGATACTGGGACAGAAAGACTTACACCGAGGCATAAGAACCCAGAGGAGTTTGGAGACTGGGGGCGGTCAAGGCCCACGTGTGGCCTGGGCTGGGTGTTCAAGGACGACTAGAATTCTCTGGGTAAAGAAGGGGGAAGGCGTTTCTGGGAAAGGAGGCATCAAGTAAAGACCGGAGGTGGGGCTGAGCCCGGCAAACTCTGGGAACTTCATGAAGTTCAGTCATACTGGACAGTCCAGTGGAAGGGAGGCAGGGGACAGAACAAGGCTCCCCAGAGGGCAGAGACCAGGTCCTGCAGGATCTCAAATGTCAGGCTGGGAAGCTCAGTTTATCCTGAGGGCCATGGGAGCCTTTGAAGGGTTTAGGCAGGGAGGGGACAAGCTCGGAGCTGTGTTTTAGAAAGATGACTTGTGCTGGCTGCACAGAATAAGTGTGTGTGTGTGGGGGGGGGGGTCGTGCGAGGAGGTGGGGCCAGTAGTTCAGGCAAGTGACCAAGGCAGTTGGGGTGGAGGAGGGCCGATAAGTGGGGAGATGATTAGAAGATGGAGCTGGGCTCTGGAGGAGGTAGAATCGCAGGACTTCAGCAGAGGGGATGTGAAGGTGGAAGAGCAGGAGTGGGTGTCTGGCCTGGGTTCCAGAGCAGGCCTGAGGCGAAGGCCCAAGGACAAGTAGGTGATCCAGTGAAGAAAGGAAGCCGTTCAGGGTGATGGCTGAGCAGAGCAGATCGGCACTGGGGGGTCAGTCCCTTGGGAACCTCCGGGAGGCTGTGCAGAACATGCCCGGAGCTGTCTCTCCCAGGGGCAGGGAAGCTGGAGCATTTGTCTGCCAACTCCAGCGTCGTCAGTTGGCTGATCCTTGAACTTTCCTCACTTGAGGCCAAGGGTGCTGCTAAGGCCAGGCAGAGCCTGGGGTTCTCTGTGAGAAGATGGCTGGGATGGTGAGTGCTCTAGGTGCCACAAAGGCTGCTGTGAGGCGAAGGAGCCCCATCTGATCCCCACAGGCTGAGCTCCCAGGCAGCAGGAGATGGGGTCTTGAGGAGTTAGAGTGGGAGGCGTCTCTGGATGCAGTATTCTGCCCTCAGTCTTAGCCTTTCTTGCCTGGTCATCCGCTGTCCTCAGGTCCTCCTGCCTGTGCAGAACATTGTTTTGATTTCCACGGAAACTGCTCCAGTCCTGGGACATACTCACTCTAATTAGCTTACCTGAGTGGTCTGATCTCCAAACTCACACCCGGAAGCTTGGTGATGCTGTGTGCGGAAGCACCTGCCTGTAATTCCAGTGACTCGGGGAGGCTGAGGCAGGAGAATTGCAAGTTTGAGGCCAGTTTGGGAAACTTAGCAAGACAGCAAGACCCTGTCTCAAAATTTAAAAAAAATAAAATAAAATAAAAGGCACTGGGGATGTAGCTCATTGGTAAAGTTCCCCTGGGGGTTAAATCCCCAGGAACAACAACAAAAAAATAAAAAAAAAAAAGGAAGGAAGAAAGAAACTTGATGTCTCTTTCATAAAATCAAATCCAGTCTCTCAGTATTGGTAGCAAGCTAGAGATTTGGGATCTATCAGTTTAGAGCTTGGTTCTCCAGGCCATAAGGTGGGTGAAGGCATTTCTACTCTTTGGGATGGAGCCATCAGTTAAAGGAGGCAAGAGGAGGTGCCTGGGGATAGCACTGAGGTCCTCCTCAGCCAGAGCAGTAATATAGGCAGCTGAGCAGTGTGCTGTCACTGAGGCCAAGGGAGCTGGGCCTCAGAGAAATGCTGCAGGCACAGAACCAGGCCCAAGAACCAGGTCCCATTCACTTGGGCCCAGGATGGTCAAGAAGCCCTTGGTTCAACTGTGTCTGGAGCAAACTTGCTTCCTCCTCTTCCTCTTCTTTCCCCCCTCCCCCTCCCAGCCTCAGCCCATGACCTCAGAAGCCTGAGCAGCTGGCAGCATCCAGCAAGACCCGCTGCTTGATGAGCTGTGTCTGGTATTTCTAGCCCTTGCCCTGTTGTCCCCACAGCCTTTGGCGCCTGATGCCTCCTCTCTAGGCCAGTGCTATTCCTTCAGCTCTAGCCCCAAGATTCTCACTCCTTTCCTGAGGTCCAGACGCTCCCAAATGGCTCCCATTTGCCTGTCAGTCCGGCAGCCACGGCCAGCCAGGATCCCGTATGGGAGCACCAATTCCTGGAAGTTGTCTCCCATTCTCACCACATTCCACAGTCCAACCAAGTGTTACTTTGCAGTTCACAGCTCAGGAATCCCTGCCCTGATATCTCTTCCTTAGGGCTCTGGATTCCTTTTGCTGGCTCTATTCAAACAGACGGGAGGCCCCATATAGCTCACTTTTACCAGACCCATGCCCAGAGCTCCTCCTGGCACAAAAGTCAGCATGCTCTCTGGCATTAAAAGGAGCATAGTGCCTATGATAAAGGAGGTGACAGTCCTCAAAGGTCTGCTTCTCCAACTCTGTGGAGTCCCTTGACCTCTACAACACTCACCCCTGGGATGTAAGCCCACAAAGAAGGCCAGAAAATCAACAGGTGGAGCAAGAAGCCAAGTTGATAAGAAGGAAAAGGAGCACATTTTTCACTTGGTACCAATAGATCACTGCCCGTTTTTAAAAAAATCAATTAACGTTGTATGTTTTTATTGTACACACATGATGTTATGCAGTATATGTACACTGTGGGATGGTCAAAACTAAATCCCTGTCCCTTTTATAACAGATTTATTGAATGTGAGATTTGACAAGACATTATAATTTGGTAAAATGGTTTATGCTTCATAATAAAGAAAAAATTGACGTTTCCATTCACTTCACCTCTTTAGAAAATCAACAAATCAATACTGGAAAATTGGAAAAACATAAATAAGTAGATAAATAATGGTTAAACACATTATGGCTGTTTGAACAGAATAAGGAAGACTTTTATGTATTGGAGTAGAAACACCTTCAAGAAATTTTCAGAATAGGCAGGTGTGATGGTGCACAGCTGTGGTCCCAGCTACTCTGGAGGCTGAGGCAGGAGGATCATAAGTTCAAGGTTTTCCTGGTCAACTTAAACCCTGTCTAAAAATAAAAAATAAAAATGGCTAGGGATATAGCCGAGAGAGAGAGAGAGAGAGGGGAGAAGGAGGAAGGAAGAAAGAAAATCTTTGTAAGAAGCTAGGCCTAGAAATATGCATGTAGTACACAGCCTTTCGTGTACCTATAAAGGAAGAAAGAAAAACACACAACTTGCAGGCATGATGCACATACCTTTAAGCCTAGGTACTTGGGAGACTGAGGCAGAAGGATGGCAAGTTCAAGTCTAGCTTGGGCAACTTAGCAAGGCCCTGTCTCAAAAAAATAAAAAGAGTTGGGGGTGCAACTCAGTGGTAGGGCACTAGCCTAGCATGGTGTGAGGCCCTGGGTGCAATTCCCAGGACCAAAAAAAAAAAAAAAGAGCACACAGCTTTTAGGGCATAGATAGATAGACAGATAGATGAGATGGTAGATATATGCACAATAATCTGGAAAGATGAAATAACTACTAACTGGGGCACTTGTTTGAGAATAAAAGGATGGATACACATCTCAAGGGGAAAAAAATCCTGACTTCTGCTGTCTCGTGGAGAGGGCCACAAGAGGAGCTTATTTTATGTGGAAACATCTCCATCTGCCACCATTTGAGGCTGTGGCTGGCAGAGGCTCTTAGGTAGTGTCAGAGGGGATAAGAAAGGGGATAAGTGTACTGAGGACAACAACACAAAATCATGAGCTCAAGGTCTGTGGCTCCATGCTGAGCCTGCACACTGTTGGAAGGCATTTCTTTGGAATCCTGCTACATCTTCCAGGTATAGGACTGACAAGAAAGAGCACCCTTCCAAAGTACCTGGCCCACCTGGGTTTAGGTAGCAAACCATGACATTTAACTTTTCTCCAGGTGGTGTGAACTCAGTGTGCATTCAGGTTTTGGAAAAAATCAGGACTCAGAGTTGTGCCAAACCGAATTGGGAAAGTGTCTAGGTCCCCTATATAAACAATAGCACAGTGAGACCTGCTTAGGAGATGCTCAGGAGATGACAAAGCAAAGAGCAAACCAAGAATGCCTGTGGGGGAAGCAGTAGCAGAGTCTAGTGAAGGAGGACTGGCCATTCCTCCATCGGTAGAATGAAGACAGTCAGGAACAAAACCCTGCTGTGACAAAACACCAAGGAAATTAAAATTTGGATCTTGTATTAGGCTTTTTAGAGAAACAGAACAAATAGTACGTGTAATTTATTTATTTAGTATGGGAACTGGCTCACATGATCATGGAAGCTGAGGAGTCCTATGATCTGCTGTCTGCAAGCTGAAGAACCCAGAAAGCTGGTGGAGTAATTCAACCCAAGTCAGAAGGCCTGAGAACCGGGAGCATAGTGTCAAATGAAGGGCAGGTCAGATGTTCCAGCCCCATCAGAGGGAGGGAATTTGTCTTTCCTCTGCCTATATTGAGGTCTTCCACAGGTTGCATGATGCCAGCCAGCTTTGGCAAAAGTCATTTGTTTTACTTGGTTTACCAATGCAAATGCTCACCTCTTCCAGAAACACCCTTACAGACTCAGAATATTGTTCTTATCAGTTTCACATTTCCTCCCCATTTCCCTTCAAGATGGCTTCTGGGTATTTAGAAAGTTGGGGCTGAGAGGAGAGCTGGGACCTGGCTTTGACTTCCATTCTGATGTCTGTTTCTCCTCCATTTTTTGCCCATTTGCTTATTAAATAAACCAGGTTGTTTATCTGATAAAACTTCTCAAATTCTGGATCTGGCTAGTTGCCTCCCTGTGCCGTCCATCTGTTCCTCCATTCCTTATATTTCCTAAAAATTGGTAGTTAGATCTAGAGGTGTGATCAACTTCCGGTTTACTTTTTGGTATGGATTTTTCATAAATGGTGGAATTTACTTCCTTTTGAATCATATCAGCAAGACAACGTTTGTTTCTCTCTATTTTCTGATGTTAATACTGGCCATTGGGTTCAGGTATTATCAAATGGTTATACCCACAGCGTCTCTTCATGATCACTGTCCAGGCCTGTGCAATAGAAATATAACACAAGGCACATGTATGATTTTAAATTAATTTTAATAATGTATGATATGTCATCCATTATAACCAAAATATTAACATTTCAATATGTAACTAATATAAAGTTTTGAGATATTTAAAAAATTTTTGTACTAAGTCTTCAACACCCAATGTGCATTTTATATTTATATCACAACTCAGTATAAACAAGTTACATTTCAAGAGTTCAGTAGCAATTTATGGGTTGTCGCCACCCTAATGGACAGCACAGGCCTAGAATAGTACTTTATCAGGAATACAAAATTGCAATGTTTAATTCTGTCATTCCTTCTTCATTTATTGGCTCAAGTTCTTCTGTAAGGAATTTTTCATCAATCATTTGGTCGCTCTGAAATATGGTTTGATCAGGAAAGACAGGGTAAATGTTAGATTATTTTCCTTCTAAATTACTTTTCAGAGTAAAGCATGGATAAACTAGCAACACACAAACCTGACCTATGAGTTTGCTTGCTTATCTACTTTTAGTATCATTATAAACTTCTGGATCAAAACATGAATTTCACAATAGATAACCATAATGTTCTGTGCATTTCAAAAAGCTAGAAGAAGCCAGGGAAGGTGATACAAGCCTGTAACCTCAGCTACTCAGGAGGCTGAGTCAGGAGGATTGCAAGTTTAAGATCAGCCTGGGCAACTTAACAAAGCCCTGTCTCAAAATAAAAAATTCAAAGAGCTGGGGATGTACTCAGTGGTAGAGCCCTTTTGGGTTCAATCTCTAGTAGTGAAAAAAAATTTTTTTAAAGTTTTTACTCTAAGAAATTGATAAACATGTAAGTAAAAAGATGTGTTTAACCTGACTTTATATGTATGATATATACATATATCAAAATATCACATTAATATTTACAATTTTGTGTTTTATTTATGAGTTTAAAAATAAATTTATTAAAAAGTAAAGGAATGCTAAATTCAGGGGGGAAAAGAAACATAAGTTTCAGATAGGTATCTATCTCAATCTATTATAGATCTTATTCTTTTTAATTTTATTTATTTATTTTTTTTGGCCCTGGACATTGAATCCTGGGGTGCTCTGTCACTGAGCTATATCCCAGTCCTTTTTATTTTTTATTTTGACATAGGCTCTTGCTAAGTTGCTCAGGCTGGGCTGGAACTTGGGATCCTCCTTTCTCAGCCTCCTGAGTTGCTGGGATTACAGGTGTGTAGCACCATCCCTGGTTTTTATTCTTTTTTTGATATTTAAAATATCCCATCTGTGATTAGTGGAACACATTCAGGTTAGTTCCTATGTCCTTTAAACACAACATTAGCAATGGTGACAACATGCTTTTTTTGTATGACAAAATGTTCCGTGCCCATCTTATATTATTTCCAGTCTCAAAACTGAAAGGTTAGCTAGGAAATACCTAACCTTTTCCCCCTTGGTGGTTTTAGAGGTTGAACCCAGGGCCTTGTACATGATAGGAAAGCGCTGTACAGCCAAGTTGCTCAGGCTGGTCTGGAACTTGCTCTCCTCCTGCCTCAGATTCCCAAGTAGCTGAGATTCCTGGCATGTACCCCGGCAGCCAGCTTGGAAATACTTGCTTTTTTTTTTTTTAAGAGAAAAATGCATCATGAGTTCATACTGATGTTTTTCAATTCCTAAATTGAAGACTTTAGTAGTTTTTCTGTAACTCCTTTGATTTCGTACTCTTATCTCTTTCATGTTGAAAATGTTTTTTCCAATGACATCAACATAATCACATGTACGTTATATTCTACTATATGTGGTAGTTTCAAAGTAAAAACACCAATATTATTAGTAGTAATGTGATTAAGATTCCTTTATCGTTCTCTTTGTCCTTAGAATATATCCCTCTTAGGCAATAATTAATTCCAGGAAAAACAAAAAGTTATGCTAGAAGGAAAATGTAATCATAGAAGATGTTGCTTTGAACAAAAATTGCTCTGGGAAGATGGGGAGGGAAGGGAGTGGGGAGGACACTGCAGATGAAGGCGGGAGGTGGGGGGCAGGGTGCCTAGAATGGACTCCGCAATGCATGGAGGACCACTTGCGTTACTCCTCAGAGACACTGTTAAGCTGCTCTGATTTTTCTGGCAACTCAAGACAGAGGGTCATTTCCTAATCTATTTAATAATCCGGCGTCTGCTCTGCTCAGCCCATGGTCTTGGAACAAATGGACCCAATTAAAAGGCCATCATAGGGGAGTTCAGGGGAAGAGGAAAAAGCTGTTGCTCAAATCAACACCCAGCTTCCCTGGAGCTGGTTGGTGACTGGCACCCCTACTCTGCCCAGCCCTCTCCCAGACACCATCCTAGACCTGGGGGCCCTTGCACCACCCTGATCCCATGCTCCATTCCTCCGCCCACACCTGCTAACCGGCTCTGTGGCCTGTCACTAGTCCTCTGGAGCTCAGGGTCACTGTGTGCAAAAACCTTGCAGCACCCTCCATTCCTCCCTTTCTCTGGCCCCCACCCTAGCCCGATCCATCAGGAATCCTGTTGGCTCTTCCTTTAATACAACAGGTATTGGTTCCCAGTCCCTGACCTGGTCCCAGCCCCGGTTCCACTTTCATCTGGATTTCAGCAATGGCTCCTCCTGGCTCTCGCTGCTTCTGACCTTGCCCAGCTGTGGCCTATTTTTTAAAAAATTGAACCCAGGCCTTGCACATTCTAGGCCAGTGCTCTTTCACTAAGCCATGTCCCCAGCCCTGGTCTATTCACAATACAGTAGCAAGGACAGTCCTGAAATGGAAGTCAGATCGGATCTCCTGCTTATAACCTCTCCCAGGCTTTCCATCTTGCTCAGTGTCCAACCAGATCTCCCAAACCTCTGACCTCTTTTCCGGGCTCACTCCACCACAGTCCTCCTTACACAGGAAGCCAGGTCTTAGAGTCATCACACTTGCTGGTCCATTTTTTGGGAAGGCTTTTCCTCCTTGGCTAACTCCCACCCCTCCTTCAAGTGTTCCCTCAGATGCCCTCTTAGATTCGCTGGCTCCTGAGGCTTTACTGAACATTCTCTTTAAAACAGCAACCTCCCTGCCTCCAGTCCTTTCTGCTGTTTTCCCCCATGGCACTTGTCGCCTTTCAACACATTGTGTAAGTTACATTTTATTTTGTCTATTGTTTATTACTTCTTTCTTTGACTTTTTAATTCACCAATGATTTATTTACCAAGTATATCAAATCATATCTGCTCCATAGTAGACACTTATTAAATGTTTGTCAAATAAATGAATGAATGGATCAATCATAATAATGTTTCTGCCTCAAAAGGCCACTGTGAGGCTTATATGAAATCTTTAACAATTTGCTTGGTAAGGAAAGGAATTAACATATAATCAGTACCCATTGGTACTGGATTTTATGCAAAAGTGTTTATATAGTCTACCTCATTTATTCCTCACTACAAACTGTATTCATTCATTCATTCAGCAGGTAATTGTGCCTACTATGTGTGGGTACTGTGCTCGTCACAGAGATTAAAGCAGAGACCCCTGTTCTTCCTGGGAATGCTCATTATTGCAGGAGAAGACAGATGGTGAAAATAAAAAATGAAATAAACAAATAACAAATTTAAAAATCGAATATGATATGTATATAATTACTCCTTTTGTAATGATTCCTCAGCTTGAGGAAACTTAGAAGCCCAAGGTTATCTGATTAGTGAGGTACCTGAAGGCTTTTGATCCCAAAAGAGAAATGGCTTTGATGTGAGAGCTGGGGTTTGAATGCCATTGACCCCCAGGGCTTTGGTGCTCTCTGTGGGTTGTGGATGAGGTGGCTAGCTTTAGGTGGAGTACAAGCTTGTGGGTGAGAAGTGTGCAGATCTCAAGTGAGGTGGGCCTGGAGCATCAACTGATGCACCCCTCATCTTTGTGCTTTTAGCTTCACTCCAAGGGACCAACACTTGGGCCTTCCCCTCCATGTGAGTCAGATATATTTGACCTACCCACGTGCTGATGGGGTCCATATTACAAGCAGTTCATGGATGGTGGATAAGCCCTAACTTCTGCCTGGATGCAGTCAGAGGGCTTCTAGGAGATCACTGTGCTGGTCACACTTTTCAGGGAATGGAGTGCAGCTTCAGAGGCCACACTGTTTGAGGACAAGGACTTCTGGGGGCATAGAGAGGATGGAGTTTCCGGAGTGGGGCAAGGGACCTGGGGTGCTGAGCCCAGAGAAGGGTCCTGGTTGTACCCTTGCACGGCTACCATGGGCTGAGGAGTCCTAAAGCTAAGCTGTGAAGAGGGTCTCCCATAGGAAAGGGATTGCCCAGGACAGAATGATCTCCCTCCCCAACTAAGTTTGGGGGTACATGGTTCAGTTAAGCATGGTTGCCCGTTTGTCAAGTTGGGATATGTTGGCAAGTCACAGTATGCACACTGTATTCTCTGTTCCAATCCTTGGTCCCTGAATCTATCCCTTTCCCAGACACAGCCTGGTTGCCACCAGGATCATTTTCTTTTTCATCTCCTGCCGCTGAAGCCAGTTATAGCCACCAGGGGGCAGCAGTACAGCATCAACCAACCTGGGACGGTCCTCAGCCCAACCAGGGAAGGTTCGAAGCCCCCTCCAAGAACCAGGTGGGTTAAAACTCTGGGCTGCCCCCTTCCTCTTCCCTTTGGCCCCAGAAATTCTGGGCCCAGGGGATGGAAAGTAAGAGGAAGTGAGGAGTGGGGAGAGATAAGGGAGGGCTCCACAGATTTTCTCTGCAACTCCCCATCTCTCCCTGCCCTCCCTAAACCTGTCTTCTTTCCTCTCTGGATTTCAGTTTGACTTCCAGGCAGCCCCTCCAGCCTCCCACAGGCTGGCTGCCCACCGGTGCCCTTGGGTCTCTAGGTATCTACTTGGTACCTGTCAGGACTGCCCCACCCCCTCTCCGTTCTTCATCACAGATGTGCCCACTCGGCACACCCAGAAACACTGATGCCCTCACTCACACCCAACAGCACACAGTGTCCACCCATGCGGCAGCTTTTAGATTCCTCCCTTGCATTTCAATTGCTTTGCGCATAAAAGCTGGTCTACCAGTTTAATCCCATGAGGGGGTGCAGCTGCTGATTTGAAATTTAACCCCAGGACCTATATCTGAAGACACGTTTGGGTGAAGTACCCCACTTTCTTTTTTTAAAAATATTTTTTTTAGGTGTAGATGGACACAACACAATGCTTTTATTTTTATGTGGTGCTGAGGATAGAACCCGGGTCCCGGGTGAGCGCTCTACTGCTGAGCCACAATCCCAGCCCTGAAGTACCCCACTTTCTAATGAAGCCTGAAAACAAGTGGGTTTGACACCTTCCTGGAGTTCATTACCTCACCCTCCTATACTCCTCCACATCCACTCTCCATGCTGGACGTTGGGTTCTGTGGATTTGAAGACATCGTTGCACTTTTGAGGTCTCAGCCTGGTGGGGAGGGTGGGGTGAGAAGAGGATGAGGGCTTTCCTACCTCAAGCCAATTGGGGGTGCTCCAGGAAAACCCCTCGGGGAGACTGGGGGTATCAGTCTGGCTCGCAGTAGGAAAGACGTGGCACACTCAAATCAAGTCACTCCGAAATAGTTGGAGACTTTTTTTACAAGGGGGGGGGGCGGGTGGGCTGGTATTTGAAGGGCTCTATGTCACCGGGCATCACTGTCCAGGTTGTCATGGCCAGACAGGGACTGGGAGAGAGGGTGGTGGCAATACCAGAGAAGACATGCAGTCTTTGTTCTTCCCACATGGGAGGAGAGAGGGACCAGAGCCGGAGTGAGGAGGGCCTCCTGGCACAGGGAAGAGGGTGATCATTAAATCAAGTACGGATTGAAAATTTAAACTCAGCTGAACTCTGTTTGTTACCCCAAGTGACTCAAAATGCTGGAGTTTGCCAAATGCTCAGTTTAAGGATGGGAAGGGGAAACTCCCATCACCATTGCAGGTGGCAGGATGGGAGGAACAGCAGCTGTGTGTCGGAGCCTTACTGTGTCCCTCCTGTTTGGTAACCTGGGCAAAGGGCTTCATGCCATCTGACAGAAGGAAAAAACTCGGTTTGTTGCCACAGGAGTAGTCATAGCAGACCTGGGCCTGACCCTGCCTCCTGCCTCAGATATCCAATGTGTCTCACCCTCCTCTTTCCCCAGAGCTGAATACACTTGAACTCTGAACTCAGTACCAGCCAAAGATGCCATCTTCTTTCAGGCTGCAGTAACAAAACACCAGGTGGTTTATGAACAACAGACATTTATTTCTGACAGCTTTGGAGGCTGGAAATCCGAGATCAGGGTGTCTGCATGGTGGGGTTCTGGTGTGGGCCCTCTTCCAGGTTGCAAGCTGCCAAATTCTTGCAGTAAGCTCATATGGTGGAATAAGGTAAGAGAGCTCCCAGGGTCCCTTTCTAAGGGCTCTACTATTATTTGGATCCAGAATGTCCCCTAAAGCCTGTGTGTTAAAGCTCGGTCCCCAGTGTGGTGCTACTGGGAAGTGCTGAAATCTTTAAGAGGTAGGACCTCGGTATGGGTTGTTGCTCATGGTACAGCATCGCCTAGCATGCATGAGGCACAGGGTTTGATCCTCAGCACCACATAAAAATAAAATAAAGATATTGTGTCCAATTAAAACTAAAAAATAAATATTAAAAAAGAGGTGGGACCTATTGGGAGATTATAGGTTACTGAGGGTGTATCTTTGAAGGGGTACCCCCTTCCCCTTCCACTCCTTTGTTTCCCTGACATGAGGCAAATGGTTTTGCTCCACCAGGCATTCCTGCCATGATGTACCACTGCAGTGCCCGAACTACAAAACCAACAGATCATAGATTGAAACCTCTAAAACTGTGAGTCAAAATAAACCTTTTTTTCCCCTACAAATTGGTTATCTCAGGTATTTTGTTACAGTAATAGAAAGTTGACCAACACAGACATTAATCCCATTTGTGAGCACTATACTCTCTTGACCTAATTTAACTTCTCAAGGCCCCCACCTCCTAAAACCATCACCTTGCCAATTTGGATTTCAACAGGTGAAGGACGCATTTACTCCTTAATACCTACTTTTGGTAAAAATGAGACCAAAATGGGGAATAACAGACTTTAAACTCAGGTCCCTGCACTGAATTCATTGTTCCACTGTCAGAACCCAAGAAGTAGCCCTGCTACCCATACCACTCAGGTTTATTCCCTGGAGGCACATCCTAGACCTTCAAAGGTGAAAGCACTCAATTCCTCTGGACACAGACTGGAGTTAATGAGGAAGCAGGAGCAGTCATAGAGCCCTGGGCTCATACTAGGCTCCATCCTGACTGCTATGTGACCTTGGATGAGGCAAAGCCCTCTTTGAACCTATAGTCTCACTCAGCAGCCAAACAATCCCTGGGGTCCCTGCCAGGAAAGAAACTAATTTCAACTGGTCATGTGCCTCAGAGTTCTCACCTGCTGTTCCATAGTAGCCTTCAGGAGTTAACAGTTCAAGGAAATGATGTCAGGATGAGCAGCAGGGTAGGGAGGTCCAGAGGGTAGAGTAGGGGATATTTTGGGGCGGGTGGATCACCCACTCAATGCCGGACAATGGTCCAGGGCGGTCATTGTGCTGGGAGTGGAAAATCCTTTTCTGACTCCCTCTGCAAAGGCTGAAAATAGTCTAGGGGAGTGGATGGAACATGGTTCTACCGAAGAGTGACTGTCCCCGCCTGGCCCATTGTTCCTGGTTGGGACAGGGCCGAGACAGACACCTGGCTGAGCTGGATCCAACATAGGCAAGCCCAGAAAGCCCTTCCAGAAGGAAGAGGAGCTGAGCAGAGTCCAGTGTGATCCAGGATGGGCACCTGAGGCCCGGAGAGGAGAAGTGGCATGCCCAGGCACAGAGCAGCAGGGCAGAGGAGGGTAGGAATTTTCCTGGGGGGCTTGATTCCCACACTTCCCCTCACCCCAACACAACCCCCCGCCCTGTAGCCCAGTCACTCCTGATCCAGCTCCGCCCTCCGCTCACTGGAGGCAGGAGCAGCCCAGCTTTCTAGAGTGTGGCACTGTGTGGTGGCCATGATCACTCTGTCTCTCTGGTCACTTGAGCCTGGGAGGGCTCACTGCCAGTCCCCTGAATTGAGAGCCCAGTGGGCTTGGTTGTTCGTGACCCTGAAGGTGTAGGCAGCAGTGGTTGCCTTCCCTGAGGTGGGGAAAACTGGAATTGGGAAGCGGCAGCCCAGAGAGAGAGGCAGGTGGTTTCAGGTCACACAGCAAAAGCTGCCCAGTCATTGCCCCCTCTAGACCAACTCCAGGCCACTCCTCCCATCCTGGATCTTTGTTGAACCAAGGTGTGGCTGCAGACCACCATGGTGGGCACTGCCAGCGAGAAAGGAATACCTAAGCCTGCTGCCAAGTGGGCCGGAGCTCTCTACCCCAAAGGGGCTGGCTCCTGCAGCTTGAATCAGGGGTACTTTCCTCGGTTGCTTCCGCCTTCCACTGTCCCCTCTCTGTTGCCCTCCAGATAGGCACCTGGAAAAGTTCTGGAAATATATACAGGCTTGTGTGCCTGAAAGCCACCAGGGCCAGGCAGGGCAGAGGGAGGGCCACACCTCAACCAGGATGTTCCTGCTTCCCTCCTCCCACAGCCTGGGGAAACCTGAGCCTCAGGGGCACTGGGCATCAGGCCCCCAGGGGCTGCTCGCTGGCCAGGCACACTGTCTTCTTCTTCAAACATTTATCTCAGTGTGTGTATTTATTAAATTACATCAACCTCGGGAAGGCAGCCCCCCCACCGTCCCACCCCCACTTGCCTCCATGGCCCCTAGTTCAGCGTCAGGTGTGGAAATACCACATGCCAGGCACTGCACTAAACGCTTCGTGGGTCACTCAGGTGAGCTTCCTAAAGCCCTACAAGGAAGGTAGCATCTCATTTAAATAAGGAAATCGAGGCACTACAGGATTAACTCACCCAAGGTGCCATGGTTGGAAAATGGAAGGTGACATTGCAACCTAGGTGGGTCTTGGTGCAGAATCTGGGCTCCTAACCCCATCCCTGCTGGACGGGCTTCCTGATTCTGAGTCATGCCAAGGGTGGCATCCAGACCCTCCTGCCCTGCAGAGGTTGAGTGGTGTGGGACACTGGGAAGGGAATCATGGGAGCATCAGGGGGCCCTGGTCTCACCTGCTGTGTGTGTCATCTGGAGCAAGCCCTTGGCTCCCCTCTCCTCTGTCCTCACTGCTAAATGCAGAGGCTAATATCCACTGCTCGGGGTGGGCATGGAGGATAAACAACATGATGCCTGGGAAAGTCTTGCATGGTGCTTGGGACATGGGTCAATACCTGAGTCCCCAGCCCCACCCCATCCCCCGTGTGCCTGATGTGAAACAGACCAGCCCAAATCTGCCAAGATGATGTGGACAGAAAGGCAGCTTTGGTGGCTTGACCGGGAACTAGACTGGAACAGCCATGTGTGGGGAGCATGTCATCGAGGGTCTTTCTTAATCTTGGAGGTGGGACTGTCCTGTGGATCCCCCTGAGTCAGGGGATGCCTGCCACCCAGGGGAGAGACTCCCATGTGCCAGGGGCCATGCACTGTCACACAGAGGTCACTGAAAAAGCAGCTGCAGAGAGGCCAGCAAGCCTGACTCTCACCTCACTCCTTCCGGCCCCCTGCCTATGTCCCTGGCCTCTGCCCCTTGGCTCTGGGAAAGAGCTGTGCAGTGTGGGTGACACAGGATTCCTACACAGGCACTGATCTGCTCCAGACTGGGTGGCACAGCCGCAGGAGCAGTCTGAGCCTCTGGCCCACATCCAGGCGCCACGCTGACCTGCTCAGTGACCTTGGACAAGGCCCCGCCCCTTTCTGGCCTTGAGGCCTGTGGCTAGGCTGGAAAATCCCTGGGGTCCTGTTAGCTGGCTGGGCGACTCATGTGGCCTTTCACAGTGTCCTTTAGTAGTCAACAGCCCTAGGAAGTGATGTCAGGGTGGGGAGAAAGGGAAAGGGCAGGGAGGTCCAGAGGTTAGGGGAGATATTTTAAGGATAGGCAGGTCACCCCACGTCACTGTTGGACAATGGTCTGGGGCCAGGAGTGGAAAATCTTGGTCTTACTTGGGCTGAAAATAGCACAGGAATCAGAGGAACCTCAGCCACCAGGCGTGTGGACTGGGCACTGAGCAGCAAGGCCAGATGTCCATATAGAGGGCCAGACAGTCTGGTTGGGGTCTGGAGATGCGACCCTGGGTCCTGTCCTTGGGTCCCCTAGGGGCTCCATTTCTCATCCCACTCATGCCTGCCACAGGAATAAGATGGTGGGTGAGCCACCTATCCCTCCAGTCCTAGACCCTTAGAAATCTGCAAGCAATTGTTCAAGGAAAGCTTCCTAGGGCCAAACCACAGCGTTGCCTGCCTCCACTTGGGGCACTGGGCTCTCAGGGTCTCTAGGGAAGCTGCAGGAGGGGTGGGTGGGCAGGACATGAGAGGAATGGGGACTAGGAGAATCCAGGGCCCTGGCAGCCAACCACAGATGCACAGTAAAGTGTCCCAAAGTCATGATGTGCAACTCCCCATCTCTAGGTCTCAGGAGGGGTGAGGGTCAGAGTCAGCCTTCACACTCTTGGCCATCAGAGCTTCTTGCCTCGGAGGGACTCCATATAAACACTGATGGGGTTCAGCCTGCACAGCAGTGAGTAGGAAAAGATAGGCTCTGGCCTACCAAAAAGACCCAGGACGGTCTGTGTGAGGTGTTAACCAAAAAAGCTCCAAGAAGCTCTGGCTACATTAACAAAAATATAGAACCTAGAATGTGGCAGGTGAACATCTCACACTCTTCTGGGCAGGTCACCCAGAATTGCACAATGCAAAGTAATCACTTGGGTCATGGCCTGTAACCAGTCCCTGTCACCTGAGGGAGGTGTCGAATGGGGCTCTAAGTAAAACAACCCCATGCCTATGGTACCAGCTACTCCAAAAGCTGAGGCAGGAGGATCACTTGAGTCCAGGAGTTTGAGGTCAGCCTGGGCAATGTAGCGAGACTCTCAAAACAACAAACATAAACAGAGCAACCCCTGGGGATGCCCTGCCTTTGACAAAGCAGAGTGGAAAGGGTGGTAGAGGTGGGGTGAGAAAAAGGGCCCTTCTCTTGGGCAGAGTGGGCTCACAGGGCAAGGGTTCTCCTAGAGGGAGACAACTGAGCTCCTGTCCTGGAGGTCAAGAGTGAAGCCTGTTGTTCTTCCCTGGCCCTGGCCCTGTCTAGTTGAGCTCCATAAATCAGCTCAGAGTGGACCCAACACTCGTCACAAGTGAGACCCACCCCCTATGTTAACCCAGCTTGAACACCAACCATCAGCTGTAGCTGGGATTTTCCCAGAAGGCCAAGGCCTACATGGGAAGAGACGTGACTCTCTCTCTCACTTAGCCAGTGTAAAGGAAGCTTCGTGGTCGGAAAAAGAAGGAAGACTGGCTCAGCCTCCTTGTGATCTGGGCCCTGGCCTTATCTCTCTCTTGAGCCTGAGTGCCACCTGCCAACCTGCTATGGTCCCTGCACACCCACCCTCTACCTGCACATCTTTACTTAGGATGTGTCTGGTACCTGGATGTTTCAGTGAACTGCTTTCTCAGAAGCCACAGCTCAGGAGCACCCACCACTCCAGCATTCCCTGACCTGCTGGCCCACAGCCCCAACCACTCAGCATCATCCCAAGATATGCTGGAGCAACTTGTACCTGTCAACAGTCAAATTTTCAGGAATTTTGCAAAGAGGTTCCCATTGCTTTGGTAATTTGAAATTGTGCATGGTAGGAATATTTGTATCATTGGCAATGCTACAAATAAGGGGTTCCCTGCTGCCAGAGATCCACTTAAAAGGTTTAACAATAACCAGCATATGACTGGTTGTTACCTAAATTGGGGAACTCCAAGGACTGGAACCCCACCTGACTCTTAGCACAGAAACCAACTGGCTTTAAAGTGGGAGAGCACCTGAGGCCTACAGAGGGATCCCTGCTGTGAAACTCCCCTGAAGCAGCAGTGGGAGGCAGATGGCAGAAGAGAACAGGCTGGAGAAAGGCTTTTAAGGGGTGTTGAAACCCTCCCAGGCAGCATCCCCATCCTCTGACCAAACTACAGAGCACAGCTCAACAAGCAGCATAATCTTTAGTTTCAGTTACAGCCTCTAACTGTAGGCTGTAGGCTGGGAGCCTCCAGATGGGTTTATCACATCAGTTCCCAAATGTTCATCTCTCGGGCTAGGAGTACTCCTCTAAGCTGAGTCCACTAAGCACCTAGTCCCACCCAAGACTGCTGTGGGAGCTCGACCCTGACTACTCACCAGGGCCCTCTGATTAACCTGTGACTCTGCTCCACTGTAGCTAGCTCAGGTCTAGACTGCTGTTTGACCCTGGTACATCTCCTTCCTCTCAGGGCCTTCTCCATTTGATTTGATCAGGCTGGATTCCAGTCTAGATACCTTGACAGGATCAGCCAGCTATCTGCATGGGAGTCAGGTGGCACTGGCCCTAAACATGTGTCTGTTTTGAAATCTTATTACCTAACTCACACATACAAATGATGGCAGTTGACTGTCTGGACCGTAAGGAAAGTATCCTGAGGCCCTGCCAAGTGACAGTCACAGATGGTCAATTTCTGGGTACACTGTCCCATTTGAACAAGCCCTGGTCCCTTACAGCTCCCCCCATATAAACTTGCACAGGCCTCAGGGGTCAGGTCCTAGAGCCGGATGTCCTTAGTGTTCTGGTTCCCAGCTGGTGTGGACTCTGTCCGCCTGGAGTCCTCACTGCTGGCTGACAAATCTGTCCTCTTGGCCTCAGTTCTGCCAGACCTGTGCAGGCCCAGCCTGCGCCGAGCCCGGGTGGTAGGGTTGGGGTCTGTGGGTGGCTTCGCATCTCGGGCAAAGCGGACAAGCCTCTGCCCGGCCAGGAAGTAGAGCACAGGGTCAAGGCAGCTGTTGGCGCTGGCCAGCGGCCGGGTAATCTTATATGCCATGTTGATGGCATTGAGGGTGTGGCAGCTGAGGTCAAGCGAGCGGAAGGAGTAGTAGAGGGTGCGGGTGACGTGGAAAGGCAGGAAGCAGAGGGCGAAGACAGCCAGCACCAGGGCAATGGTGCGCACCGACTTGCGCTTGGCCCGCGGCAGGCCTCCTGTGCTCCCATAAGCTGGTTGAAGCAGCCGCCGTGCCATGAGCACGTAACAGACCAGGATGGTGGCAAAGGGCACGGCGAAGAGCACACCTAGCATGACAGAGCTGTAGGCCACAAAGTGGCTAAAGAGCTCAGGGGCCGAGGTGTCATGGCAGGTGATGCGGCTCCCACGTGCGCTGGTGGTGACAAAGTAGAGCACGGGTGCCTGGCAGGCCAGCACCAACACCCACACCAGCGCTGCCACCCGGCGGGCGTAGCGGGCCCGGCCCCAGCGCAGGGAGCGTAGAGGGCGCAGGACCCCCAAGCACCGGTGAATGCTGATGCAGGTGAGGAAGAGGATGCTGCAGTAGAGGTTGGTGTAGAAGAGAAAGCGCACCAGCTTGCAGAGCACCGTGCTGAAGGGCCAGTGATCGCCGCGGGCGTAGTAATAAACCAGCAGCGGTAGGGAAGCCGCGTACAGAGCGTCGGACACAGCCAGGTGGAACATGTACGTGGTGGAGGCGTTCCAGGTCTTGAGGCGGCACAAGAAGATGTACAGCGCCACGACGTTCAGACATAGCCCGAGCACGCACACTACGCCGTAGGACACAGGCAGCAGCACGTATTTGAAGTCCTCGTTGAAGCGGCACCTGTAGCCCAGCTCATCCCCATCCCAGGTGCTATTGATGGTGTCATTCCAGAGGTCCAGGCCCACCTCCATCACCCTGCGAGGAAGGGAGGGTTGAAAGGACCGCCATCAGGGTCAGGGTTCGGGCTCTGTGGGAATGCCTGACTGGCGCCCCTGACCAGGGCCAGGACAGACACAGAGGGCTCACAGATTCCCTTGTTAAGATTTGCCTAGGTTCAAGGGCTTTTTTTTTTTTTTCTTTTTTTCTATCTGGTTAGCAGCTCTCCCTGGACTCCAAATCTCCAAACCCTGAAACCTCAAGAATGCTTCAGATCCATGGACATCAGCCTCATGTAATTCTAAAACTCACAACAGAAGTTGGCAAATGGCCTGTAGCCCACCGTTTTTTTTGTTTTTTTTTTGGAAGTAGAGTTTTAGCTTTATTGGAACACAACAATACCCATCTGTTTACAGAGTTGAGTGGGTGTGACAAAGGCCATATGTCTTAAAAAAAAAAAAAAGTGTTGTTCCTGCTCTGCAAGCTCCAGATCAGAAGGTTTGAAACCTAGGATTCTGAGCTTTGGAACATGAGGATCTGGGGTTGCAGAGGGGGATAATTTCATGTACATGGGAAGGGGCCTTCAAGGCTGTATGGATCCAGTGCACACCAAGTGCCCTCTGCCTGCTCAGGGGTCTCTGGCCAGGGCAGCCCAGCTCCTTTGGAGGCATCCCAGGGCTTCCTTAGGTTCATCTTCCCAGTCTCTGGGGAGGCCGACATATTTCCTTCCTCAATCATTCACTTCTCATTCAACATATTTTTTAGGTATTCCTATATTCTGGCACTTTCTACATCTATACCCAGCAGTCCTGATCCCCAGCCTGTGGGGCTACCAGATGGGACAGTGACCTTCCTAAAGAGTCCAGGGAAGAGATGGGGATAGAGAATGGAACTTTTTTCATGGAACAAATCTAGCCTCTTCTGGGCACAGCTAGTTTCTCTTTACATACCATCACAATCCTGACATTCCCCTACCCTGTCCCTTGTGGGTGTGGGTCACACCCATGGGGTCTGAGCTCCACTTGCCTGGAGGGCAGATGCCACTTTCCTCCTCTTTCCACCCCCCCCCCCCTCCCCGGAACCAGTAAGAGCTCCCTCAGCTGGGAGGCAGTGGACAGATATCCTGGTCCGAAAGGCAAAGATATGCCCCCCAAAGTCCCAGAAGGCAGGATGGAAATCATCGCAGGAGCCCCTGATGGGAAGACCCTCCTGAACCTCAGCCCTCTCATGGGTCAAATCCCCCAGCCTTGGAGAAATACAGCCTCCAAACTTCCCTCCTCACCCTGGTCCTTCCCATGCTGCTGTTCTGCTCCTGCTCCAGTGCTGACCGCCTTGTCTCCCCTCAGAGGCAGGGTCAGGGCCCTCAGCATCCCTTCCTAGTCAACAGCCCATTGCCCTGCACCAAATTTCCTGCTGGAAACTAATGGTGGAATCTCTGACACTGAGAGGAGGGGTGGAGACTTCCCTGTCTCCCAGTGAACGGAGGGAGCTGCCCCTTCCACCTGCTTTAAGACATCCTGGCCTCCACCCTCCAGGCCAGCTGGCGACTCCATCACTGTGGCCCTGGTCCAGACTGACCTTTCCCACCCTCTCCCTCCACAGGCTGACTCACCAACTGTGAGACCATCTTCCTAGCCTCCAGTCCCTACTTTAGGAAGATAGCTATGTCCCCAGCCCTTTCCCTCAGGCCTCCCCTTTGCCTCTCCTGATCCCTGCTGCCCTGGACCCTCACCCTGAGCTCTGTAGGGACTGTTCCACCAGACTTTTGTCACTGGTCCCTCTCACCACTCATTGGCTCCACTGTGCCCAGTTCTGGCTGGCCCAACCCTGAGGAGCTCCCATTCTGGAAAGAGATGTGAGCTGTTTGAGGGCCCTCCCAGGCTTCCCTGACTTTATTCATGCTGTACTTTCTGTCTAGAAATTCTTTCCAGAACCCACACACACTGCACCCATCCTACCCAATGCTCCAGGTTCTTCTAATGTCACCACATGATTAAAGCTCTGCCCCTCTCAGGCACCTCCTCAGGCTGTTCCTCAGGTCTTGTTAGTAATTAATTGGTCCTTCCAGCTCTACCTCAATACATGCTAGGTGCTCTTTGAGGGCTGATTTCTGTCCCTATGACCCAGCAAGAGACCTGATCACAGCAGCTACTGCAGGAAAGAGAATGAATGAGCCAATGAGTTAAAGAAACACAACAGGTTGTGAGAGCCCCAAGGAGCTGAGATTGATGGAGGTGCCTCTCCTTTCTCTCTCTCCTCATAGGGCCTATAGGAGGACAGTGATACATAAAGATTTCTCTTTGGTGGTCAGGGGTCAGTGTGGCCCTTCTGGTGGCCCACCCTGCCCAGGGCCTTCTCCTGCCCCTGGACTATCCCTCCTTCAATAGCTGCAGGAGCCCAGAAGACCTTGCCCTTCTCTGGACAGGCCAGGAAGGCATCCTACAGATGGGTCAGCTGTCTAAGGTGAGTCACATGCTTTTACCTGGCCCATCTCTGATTCATAGTTTCCCATCCTGGAGTCCCCTCTGCTATTCTTCTTGCTCTGTTGTAGCCAGTCAAGGCCGAGCAGCTTCCATTAAGCATCTTCACGAATCCCTCACTCCCACCCCTTGGTAGATACTGCCATAGAAGTTAAGCTGTTTGTTCAAGGTCACACTGCCAGGAATTGGAAAAACTAATCTCAACACCAAGGGCTGAATCTCAACACCGAAGCCTGAATTCATCACACCCTGGAACAAAGAAGCAGGGCAAGGCACCAGCCTTAGGATTCCCTCAGTCTAACCCAGATTTAGTTCATTCACTTAGACAACATGTCAGCACCTGCCCAGCCTCCCAGCCAGTAGACCCACCTCACACACCTGTACCTGACCAGGCCCTGCTCTCACCTTCAGGATGCTCAGAGGCTGCTCAGGTTCCTCACTCATGAATGCACAGGCCTGGATCTGCCGCAGGGAGCTCTTCTGGCAAACAGGATAAACTGGTTCCCCGGCCTCTGGCCTTGCCCAGCCTCCAGCATTTTTCAGGGCAGACAGCTACAGCAGGGGCTCCTGCAGACACACAGAGTTGGACAAGGGAAGCCAACCAGGCCAAGTACCCCTAGGGCTCCCTCCTCTGTTCTAAATTTGGACCCCAAAAGACAGAGAAGTGATCGGATGTGCTTATCCTGGATGCACATCCACACACACCCCATTATCTAGCCCCAGCTCACACGCTCCAGGGAGCATGTCTGCAGCCCCCTTCCCAGGGACCCCCTTTCACAGGATGGAAGACCTCTTTCCATGTCCTGCAGGGCTGAGCCAGGCCTCCATCGTCCCCTCCCTCCATCTGGGTTTTGTGCTTTAGACAGGAAATGGTCAATACTCTCCTTGCCTAGTACACACTCTGTGGAACTTCTGCCAGCACATTTTTGCCTAAGCTGGGTCTCTAAGTAGCTCAACTCCCCACTCATGCCTCTAGTCATATCTCATGGGTGTTACACACACATACGGTCCATCTGAACACACAGGCACAGACACAGAGATACATGGAGGTGTGCAAATCCACTTTTTAAAAAAATATATTTTTTAGTTGTCAGTGGATCTTTTATATTTATTTATTTATATGCGGTGCTGAGGATCAAATCCAGGGCCTCATACATGCCAGGCAAGTGTTCTACCACTGAGCCACAACTCCAGTCCCCAAACCTGCTTTTGATGAGGAGGAAACAGTCCCAAGACCTCAGGGTAAATCAAGGACAGAGTTGAGATTAGAACCTGGGCCTTCTTGTCTCACCTGGGAGCCTCATACACACCAAACCCCGGGCTTCCAGGAGGGGATGGTTGGCAGTGGAGGAACTCCTCTGTATGGGCAAGTCCCAGCACCCATGACCTCAGACACGACACAGCAGAAGAATGTGCCTTTCTGGAAAGATCTCTTCCCATCTGCTTCATTTCCCTAGAATGGAGGTGGAGAGGTGAGTGGCTACAGGTGTAGGGCCAGGAGGGAGCCAAGGGAAGTGCCTCTGGGCACTGTGTGACATGGGCCAGCAGGCTGGTTATTATCTGCCTGTCTGCTCTAGAATCCAGTGACAAGATGAAGAGCTTCATCTCTTCACCCCACTCCTCCCAGGCACACACCTCTCTCCTTTTGAGGAAATGCCTCCACTCAGTCAGCGGAGGAGCACAGCACTTCTTCAAGGTCATTCCCCCGTTTCTGAGGAGGGCCTCTACCAGCCTTTCAGGATTCACCTTCGCTCTCCTCATCCCACTGGAAGCCCATCACTCACCAAGTCCTGTCAGTCAAGCAAGAGAGTCCTCCAGATAAGCCCTGTGTGTTTTGTGCACACCCACAGCCCTGTGCTTCTCTTCCAGACCACCAGCCTCTTCATAGGACTCCTTGCCTCCACCCCTGACCCTCTGTCCAGCCTTGATGCTGCAATCACATGAGTTTCCTAAAACTCAAATCTGACCATGTGCTATGAAGCTCAAAATCCTTCCATAGCTCCCTAAGTCCTTCAGGATAATGTCCAAGCTCCTTAACCTGGCACTTAAGGACCTAGCTGATCTGGTTCCTGCCATCCCTCCAGAAAACTCCACCCTCATCCTCTAGTCTCAGCACAGCAAAAGCAGTCATATGGCATATCTTGCTTGGGAACAGCCTTCTTTATCTTCTAACAACTCTATTGTAACACAAGTGAAGTGCTGTCTGTGTCAAGTTCTGTGTTAGACAGTTCATATACCTCTTCTCATTTAATCCTGAGACTTAGAAGGGCTAAATAACACCCCTCCCCCCAGGTTTACAAAGCTAGCAATGGCAGAAAACTCTGATCTGACTTCAGAAACTGTGTCTCTGACCATGGCCTCCTATCCGGCAAGGTCCAGGCCCTATCTACAGGAAGCCGAACACCCCTCTTTGAGCCCCATGGCTCTGTCTGGTCAGGTCTCCAGCAGAGGAGTGCCCAACTGATGTTTCCTCCTCTTAGTACTTCCCTAGTGTGAAGTGGCCAGATGGTTACTGCACCCATCTCACACATAGAAAAACTAAGACCAGAAAGGAGTAATTGAAGGTCTTGGCCAAGGTCACCAGGAAGTAAAGAGCCAAGCCAAGCCTAAGGGGGTAAGCCTACTTCCTGACCTGGCTCTGTCCCTACTCTAATCTGGGTCTTTCTGTGGTCCTAGGCTAGTGAGCCCAAAGCCAGGAGGAGGGACAGAGGCAGTTCCCAGGCTGGCTGCGGAATTTCCAGGGTGGTTAGACGACATTCCAGTTCCTCCACTAGGGTGGCTCTGGAATGTGCCACCCGCCTGACTGGTGGACCCTGTCCAGCCTGGCAGGGGAGAATGTCCTGTCACTACTCTGAAGACCCCCGCTGCCAGTCACTGCCAGGGGCAGGATGCTGTGATGAAGACACAATCAATGGGCCTAGAATGGCATCAAGGGGGCAGGACGGAGTACTGGGCAGATGGGAAATCCTGCCATTCCCAGTTGTAGGTCCTGGACAAGTCTTGCAATTCCAAAACCCAAATCTCAACTTTCTTTTTTAAAAAATAATTTAATAATCACTTTATTTTTTTTTTAATGTGGTGCTAAGGATCGAACCCAATGCTAGGCAAGCGCTCTGCCACTGAGCCCCAGTCCCAGCTCCTCAACCTCCTCTTGATAGAAGAATAGAAGCTTCCCCTAGCAGGGAAGAAAGGATGGTCAGGGAAGGCTTCCTGGAGGCGAGGACCCTTACCTGCATTTTACAAGATAAGTAGGAATCAGGTGGTTAGACAGAGTGGAAGAGAGTGAGCAGAAACCAGGGCAAAGACTACAAGAACTGTTCATCATCCTTGTAGTTTGGGAACAGTGGAGGACAAGGCTGGGCTGCACGGGATTAGGAGATAAGAAGTCACCCTGTACCCTTCCAAATGTCCTCCAAGGGGTCAATGTTCAGCAGGCTCCTCAACCTTGCCTGGCATGTTGCAGTAGGAGGAGCTGGCCTGGGGACACAGATGATGGGTGACCCAGATGACCCAGGTGACCCAGGGTGCAGTAGAAAGCCTCCCCTGAGCTCTGTAAACCTCTCTTGAAACTCTTGCCCTCTTGGGAACCCCCACAGAGTGTGGGGACCTCGCACGGAGGCTGAGGTCAGAGCTTGTGAGTGGGCGGGTTTCAGATCAGCCAGGCGAACAGATCAGGAAACTGAGATGCTAAAGAGGCAGAGCCTTCTTCAACCAGGCTGGGACCAAACCACCCCTCCCACCCAGGCCCAGCACTGCCCTGCACAGGGCTATAGAAACCAGCTCCCGAATTGAACGGTTCAGAAACACAATGCCCTGGGCTCCTCTCCTATCCATCACTCCAAAACTCTGCCAGTCAGACTCAAGAGGCAAGACCCTGTGTTTGGGCTCCAACTTGGAAACATCTATGCTGTGCATTCTTGGTCAAGTCAGTCTCCCTTTCTGAGCTTTGGGCTCTTTGATGATCAAATGGGGAGAATCACTGCTCCATGGAATAGCTCATGAGAAACAAGTAAGACAAGAGGCAGGTGGGCATTCCATGGTGCTGGCAAATTGTCCTAGTGTGGAGGCTGCATCTGCCCATCATAGTGGAGACACCGAATTCCAGAAGCCGGTGCTGCTTCTCAACTGGGTCCCTCTCTAGTGCCCCCGGAGGGGCAGAAGTCATGGTCAGAACAGTCAGTGAGGCTCCTGGAAGAGGAGCTATGATCAGGTTTGAAGGTGAGCAGGAAGGGTCCAGCTTGGCAGGAAAGGAGATGGGAGACCCCAAGTGAAAAAGGGACAAAAGCATAGAATGGGATCTATGCGAGGCTGTATGTCTGAGATGGTCTCAGCTCCAGGATTCCAAGTTCATTGTTCTCAGAGTCCAGCTCTTCTCAGAGTGAGTGCTGTTTCTTCAGTCTTGTTACTTATGGTTCTGATGGGCTTTGGTTTGAGATCCTCAGAACTACAGGAGTCTGCACTCAAGAGTAATCACAAGTCACATTCCCAGGAGCCATGAAGTCCCAGCAAGCCAGTGCCCTTGTGTGCCCTGCTTTACAGGGATCCTGTGAACTCAGCCTCATGTCATGCTCTATAGGGCCCTTGAGGAATGCCCATTCTAGCTAGGGAAGAGACATTGACATGGACCCAGTCCACCTGGGTGATGAAGACACAATCAAGGGGCCATGGAGCCCAGAGGAACTCCCAGCCAGCCAGAGGTGCTCAGGGAGAACTTCCCAGAAGAACTGGCACTTGGTAGATGATTAGGAGTTTGTCAGGTGGACATAGAGGTGGGAGGACACAGAAGGCAGAGGATGTAAGTGCTGAGACTCAGCAGGCAAGAGTATAGCCTGTTAAGGAAACACAGGTTGTGTGTGGCTGGCATGCACCGTTAGGTGGCATGGAATGTGTAGGGGCCCGAGGAACTCATATAAAAGAGCTCAAAGACCAGGCTGAGGAGCTGGGCCACTATTCTGGCTTAAAAGGGGAAGGTCATGGTCAGAGTTGACCTTTACAAAGATGGTGCCACATGTAAGGTATAGACAGAACTAGGGGGTCTGGCGGGAGGGAGATGAGGGAGGAGACATATAAGAATATGGTAAGAAGAACTGTTCTTTGACCCTGGACTCTCTGCTAGATGGGTAGCATCCTTCCTCAGCACCCCAACCCACCCATGGTAAGTCTTCCTCCTACAAAGTGGGCTGGGAGGCTGGACACTCACCAGGAAGCCATAGGAATACAAGTCTAAGGGAGGCCCCCAGTGCACAGACCTCTTCTCTGAGGAACTGCAGTGACAGTGACAGGGTACCAGGATGGAAGATCAAGAGCTGCCCAGAAGGGCTTGGGCTGCTCACCCTCCCACTAGGGATTCCTGCTATTTATCCCAGGACACACATGACCCAGGCCTAGGAGACTGGGTGATGAAGAAGTATAAGAACTCTTCTGTTCAAGGACACCCTCTGTGTGCCAGGTGATAGGGACAGGGTAAGAAAGCAGGGATGACTCAGCCTCGACCTGCAACTGGCCCCTCTCAGGGATGGGTACAGAGGTCAAGGAGAGTCCCATAGCCAGCTTCCCTCCATCAGCTTTCCTCCATCAGTACCCAGTGGTAGGGACAGAACAGGCCTGAGATTCCAAGGGCAGCCCAAGAGGAAGGTGTGAGATAAAAGGCTTATAGAATGTAGTTAGAGGAGAAGAAGGATTCCATCAGGGGCACCTCTGCCTCCCCTCACCAGATCTGCAAGGCTCCCCTGGCCCTATGAGCAGAACTGAGCTGGCCTTATCTTGTCAGCAGCTAGGTAAGCCATGAAAACAGGTTCCCAGGAGAGGATTCAAACTCCTTTCGGCTTTGAAGGTAGAGGACTTGCCTTGCCTTGATGGGGCTTCTGTCTTGGATGGGGCAAGTAGGCAGGAGGCCCAGATTTCACTGGGCTTTGTGATCTCAGGGAAGATACTCCCCAAACCTCTTTATTTCCTCATCTGCAACACGGAGATAATAATTCCTTTCTCACAGGGCCATTGGAGGATAAAATGAGGGTTTTTTAAAAAACTGTTACTATCAAGCTATCTTTGTAGAGGGGGTCATGGGGAGAGGAAGGCATTCAATAATTAAATTCCCATAACCAACACAATCCCTTGTGATTGCACCTGTGTTCTATTATGCTCTTCAAAAGACCTTTGAGTATCATGCTCCTCCCCATGCACTGCATTGAGTTGACAAAGCCCTTTACTGGGCTGGGAGTGTAGGTCAGTGGTAAAGTGCATCCTTAGCATGCACAAGACCTGGGTTCAATCCACAACACACACACACACACAACACACACACACACACCAAGCCCTTTCCTGGCCTCTATCTTAAGAATCCTCTAAGCCCACTCCTTGCCCAGCTCTGAATCTACACCAGTGCCAGTCGGACCAGCAGCGTCCCTGGGCTGCACCCACCAACCTCTTCAAGGATCTGATCTCCTTCAAAGAGGCAAGGATCAACATTCCCAATTTATGGGCGGCAAACTGATACTTTGAGAGGCACAATTACATAATGGGTTACAGCCATGAAATCAAAGCTTTTGTTGGGCTCATGAGATCTTGGTGATGACCTCATGTTCTCTTAGTTGTCTTTGGGGGAACTGGGCCCTGTGCATCCTGTGCAAGATGGGGACAGGAATGGAGAGGTCACAGCCACACTCTTTAGGCCAAGTTCAACAGCCATTTCTGAGGGTTGCCCAGTGCTCCCCAACCCTCTGTCTATGCCCCAGGACAGCCCAGGCAGAGAGGAGAAAGAGTGACAGGACTTTTGTGCCAGGACTTCTCCCTCACTCCCTAACCCCACACTCTCACATGCAAGACCTTACTGGTCCTTTTAAAGGGTAGCTGCTCAAAGAACCTCCTTTCTCCTATTCTCACCACAGAAAATTGAGACTTCCCTGGGGTTCAAATCCGATCCTCAAAAGCTCATCATATTCTAGCCTAGCTCCAAAGCAAGACTGTGGACCCAGGGAATCTTGCAATGCTATGCTGAGAGGAATAGAGATCCCCCATCTTCATGAATCCCAAACTGGCAGAGCTAGTTTCTAGCAGGACCTGGTACTTGGGCTGGATGCCCTGGAGGGTGGGGGGTGGGGCCAAGTCTGACACTGGCTGTCCTAGTGGGAGGGGGCACTGCCTTTCTCCTGACTGACCCTTTCTACAGCACCACCTGCCAGATTAAAAGTCTGCTGACAGATTAAAGTCTTAACTGTTCTTCCTCACCACTGCCCTCCTCCGCCCGTGCTACTGCCTTCCCAGTTTTACCAACGCTCAGGATTGGGGTGGGTGGGAGCCACCCAGAGCGATCCTGGGGGGGAGGACAGGAGTGCAAGAGGTCTTGGGAATTGCCTAGTCTCTGGCCGTCCCATTGCTCCAGGGGCTCCTACACCAAACAACAGTTTAGAGCGCACACACACACAAGTTCAGATACTCTCCCCCCAGGGGCACTCACTGACACACAGACTTTCCCAATAGGCGGACATACACACCCTAGTCCGCGGTGGCTATCCACACTCACTGAGATCTACGCGCCAGCGAAGACAAAGATCAACCACGGATTCACGGGGCGTCCCGCCGTCCAGTTACGCGCCACACTCAGGCTCGGAACCATGCCCTGGTCCGGCGGTGAGACACACACGGCCCATTCCTTGCCCAGCGCCGAGTCCGCACCCGTGCCAGTCGGACCGGCAGCGTCCCTGGGCAGCGCCCGCCAACCTCTCCGAGGGTCCGATCTCCTACTAGGCGGCCTGTCTCTTGCCTCCACGCTGAATTCGTCCGCCCCAGGTGCTGTGGCCGCTGTTCCCCGGTGCCGGTGGCGGTGCCGGCGTCTTGCCGCTGCGCAGGGTCCCACGTGCCTGGGAGCGCCGCGGCCCCCGCCCCGCCCCACCTCGCTTCCTACCCTGCGGCCTGGCCCCCGGGGCGGAGCGGACTCTGGACAGACCCCGGCACCGCCCCCACACGCCCGAGTAGATACCTCGCCACCTCGCCACCCGTCACCACTCTGGGGACGCCGCCCAGCCCCACAGTCGTGGGGTCAGCGCACCCGCAATGGGTGCTGCGCAGGAAGAGCAGGAAGACGGTCCTAGGACCTGGCCCGGCAGAAGGAAGAAGCCGTCAGACTCACTCAGAGGAGCAGGGAGCGCAGGCAGCTTGTGAGAAAAGATACTGAGAGACGCCAAAGTTTTACTAGGTTTGCAAGCTGGCCTGGCTCCTGTCATTACCCACTGAGGGACCTTCGCGACGATTCGAAGCCTCTATCCTGTTCCTGCCCCAGCACCTGTTCTCCTTGATGGGACCAACTCAGGTCACCACGCTGAGACCGGAAAGCCCAGGGAACACTCAGGTCTCTGCCTCTCTCTCCAGCCCCTAGTAGTGAAGGCCCTGTCCCTGTGCTCTCCTTCCCCTTCCTTCATTCCACCAGCAGGTCACCAGATTCCTCATTCTTTTTGGTCTCTCACCTTTAGCTGCTTTAATTCCCTTCTCTGCCCTCAACCCCACTCTGATGGCCTTATGTAGTCGTAGACCGTATTTCTGTCCCTCTCCAGTCTGAGCTCAGGAGGGCAGGGACCAGGTGGCCCTTCTCCCTACTGCTATCCTAAAGGTCCTGGGAGGTGCTGTGTCCTGGCTTATGTGTAAGCATGAATGAAGGAGAGCCTCCCTACCCGGCCTCATTTCTGGTTTAGAAGTCAGGAGTGTAGATTCTGGCACTGACTCAGGGACTTTCAGCCACTGTTCCAGTACCTCTCAGGGCCTCTTTGCTGTGAAAGGGAGCCATCCCACTCATCCTCCCACCTACCACTGTCCATCTATTGGCTCTTTGGATGGTCCAGTGGCTGGAAAAGTGCAGAACAGGCTTCTTCCTGTGGCCAAGGAGTTTGCCCAGGGTCCTGGGGCCTGACTGGGCTGCAGGTCAGCTGACAGGGGCCTGGCTGCCAAGCCCAGTAGGGGCCCCAAAGGATGCTGGCTGCATCCCTGCAGGAGTAAGAGCAGGGAGGGCATACAAGGCTCTGTGGCTAAGAAGCATCTGCAGTCCCCTGGGATTTGCTTGGGAGACACAAAGGCCCCTTGTCCTTCCTCCTCCGCCTGTTTTCCAGGCTGATCCATTTCAGTTTCCAGAGGCCTAGCTCTTCCCACATCCCCAACTTGTTGGGCCGAGGCCTTAGGGTCCCAGTGTGGGTAAGTCTTTTGGGCACTGTAATCTCTTCCAATCCCCTCTCCCTCTTCTCCCTTTCAAGCTATCAAAACTTCTATTGTGCCAGGTGTGGTGGTGCACACCTGTAATCCCAGCAGCTCAGGAGGCTGAGGCAGGAGGACGGTGAGCTCAAAGCCAGCCTCAGCAAAAGTGAGGTGCTAAGCAACTCAGTGAGACCCTGTGTCTAAATAAAATACAAAATAGGGCTGGGGATGTGGCTTAGTGGTCGAGTATCCCTGAGTTCAATCCCCAATACCCAAACAGAACAAAACAAAACAACAACAACAACAAAACTATTGTCACAGCTGTTTCCCCTTTGATATCAAAATGAAGGCCCAAGCCCAGCCTCCGCTTCTAGCAGACACGCCACAAAGTACTCAGTCCAGGGCTGTGCGTCCTCTGCTACGGTCCAACTCCCCTACTCTACAGCCAAAGGAACTACATCCCTGAGACTTTTGACACCTGACCCTCATCAGGCGATATAGTAAAGGGCCCTGTCCTTGAACCCCACCTCCTCTGGTTCAGATTCCTGTCTGGCCTCACTTCTCCTATGACTTCTCTCTGAGCCTCAGTCTCCTCTTCTGTAAAATGGAGTGTTAATAATAACCTTATTTGCTGGCCTGTCTAAAAGTTCTTTTTTCAGGGTTTTGCCCATCATCCTGAGCCACCCAAGTTCAAGGATTTGTATTCTTTCCAAGAAGAGCTGGGGGTGGAGATCCCCTGACACTTTGCCAGGCACTTCCTTCATGCAATTTTGGAAGTCATCAAGTCCAATGGGCTTCACATTCCATAGCAAAGTCCCCCTTACCGGGGCTGTCTGGGACCCTCCCATTCCACTTCAACTTATGCATTTGTGCTTTGTGTTTTTACTTATTTGCATTTCCTGGTAATTTGTTGAAAATACATAGATGATTCTATGGCTAAAAGAATTTAGAACCATTGATCCAACCAGGAAATTGAGGCCCAGTGAGTCACACAGCAAGTGCCTTCTAAAGGGGTAGAATAGCAACAAGAGAGTCTCTCTGGAACCAAGCAGCCTAATGGTGAAGGCCCAGGCACAGTAATAGTCCCCACGAGGTGGGTAATGGAGCCATGGGGGCACAGGGGAGGGCTCCATTAGCAGCAGTGGGTCAGGAGGGGCAGAGCAGAGCATGGCTCCCCGCTCCCACCATGCATTAGGAGGCTTCCTGCCTCTCCAGCCCTGTGGAGGCACTTGGCTCACCCGGGGCCTTCTCATCTTCCCTCTCTTCACTTCTCTCACCTCCCTTGAGAGAAACTTCTGCAACTGCATACTGGGGTGGAGTCCTTGCTTGGCCCAGGTTCTAATCCTGTCGCAGACTAAGGGGGTGTCTCTGCCACTCCTCACTGCCATCCTTGCCTCACACTGCTTGGAGGCTCTGACATCCTCAAGACAAAGCCCAGCTCCAGACTGTCACTATGGGCCCCACCTCTGTGCTTTGCCTTCTGCCAGCTGGGCTAAAGAGCGGAGCCCTTGCTCACCTCCTGCCTGGTACTTGCTGCTCCCTCTTCCTGCAACATCTCCTCTCAGCTTTTGACCTCCTCCTGGCTTCCAGCCATAGCTCCTCTAAGACCTAGCTCAGGTGCCCTGCCACTTGCCACACTGCTGTCTCTCTCAGTGCCTATCTCCTCCTTTATTGAGAACATGTTTGAGGGTAGGGCCTGGGTCCTTCCTGCACACAGATGAATGCCCAGTACCCTGTACTGTCCCAGTCACATTGTCAGCCTCCATGAGTATCTGTTGTGAGTGAAGGAGGAAGGACTCCATTTTGTGATCACATTCTTTGTGCTAGTCATGGTTAAGGCAGCCCCCTCCTTTGCCCATGAGATGGATATTATCATTCTCATGTTAATTTTAGGGAAACTGAGGCTAAGGAGGGTGAAGTAAAAGTCCAAAATCATGCAGTGAGCCTGTAGTGAGTCTCCTGGCCCTGGAATGGCACCCTGTGGGAAGGAAGGCCCTGCTGAGTCCAGTTCCCATAGAAATGGCTAGACCAAGCTATTGGGATCCACACTGGTGGCTCCAGTTACACAGGGCTAGGTTGGCTCCAGCAGCCTGGCCTTCCTTGCTCCCTGGACTGCTACAGCAGCCTGCAGGCCAGGAACTGAGCTCCTCAGATTTCCAGGCAGGGGCCAGGGCTCGGATGCTGACTGCAGCCTGGTGGCTCTGGCTGTCAATCAGGCCAGAATGCAGGCCTCCAAGGAGGCAGCTCTGAGAAATAGGAAGCCTGGTCCAGGCCTAGGAAAACCTCCACTCTACTTCCCCTACAAGCAGAATCAGCTATATAATTTGTGGGACATAGGACAAAATGAAAATGTGGATACTCTTTTTCAAAAATTATTGAGAATTGCAAAATTGTGACAGCAGAATATTAAACAAAATTCAAGGCCCTTCCAAGCTTGGACCCCATGTAATTCTATAGGCCGTATGCCTGTGAAGCCAGCCTTATCCTTAGGCCTTGGTTTCCTCATCTGTCAAATGGGAGAATGGTAGCCTCTTGGCCAGACAAGGTAAGGATGAGGTAGAAAAGTAAGAAAAGTCCAGGGAACAGAGTGAAGGTTGGGTAGGGGTTCTCGTGAACATCACTTATTGTTTGGGTCTTAGCCCTGGGTACTGGATCAATTTGCACCACAAGTTTGATTCCTTACAATGGCTCCTTTTCATGGACTTAACCAGGGAGGGGCTCAGAGAAGCAAGATGCTTAGGGTTATGCAGAGACTCAGTAGGGAAAGCCAATGTCAGAGCCCTGGCCTGTCTCTCAGCAAAGCTGGGGCTTCTTGTAACACAGAAGAGACAGAGAGAAGAGAGGGAGAGGGAGAAGGGCAAGAGGGAGGTGGGAGGGTAGGAGGGAGGCTGCTCAGGACAAAGAGGGCCACTGTGTAAACACAAAGACCTAACCACAGAGGCCCCACAGGGGCTGGGCCAAACAGATGGACGGAGCTGTGTGGCTCTATCCATGGCGACCAGGGGAGCTGCCAGGAGCTGCCTCCCAGCCCCTCCCTAGCTGTGTACGTGTGGGGTGGGGGGCAAGGGGGCATGCAGAAGCCAGGAAATGGGTCACTGAGGAGAACCAGACTGAGGGCTGGGCCCTTTACACCCTGCCCCAGGCCTCCAGAGCCAGTGCTGCACACCCACCTGTCCCCAGCAACTCCAGGGCCTCGGCCTTACACTGTTACCCCCCACCCCCAGGGATGACCATCTGAAAGTCTTAACCTCACAATCTTGCTTCTGATAACTCCCCCATCACCCCACAAGGGATAACAAATAAATCCCTTGATGTGTCATTCAGGTTTCTTTGTGACCTGCCTGATCTTTCCATACTCATCAGCCTCCCATACCATAGTCACATGTGACATCCCACCAGATGTCTCCGCCCTTCTTCTTATTTATTTATTTATTGGTACTGGGGATTGAACTCAGGGACACTCAACCACTGAGCCACATCCCCAGCCCTATTTCTGTATTTATTTAGAGACAGGGGCTCCGTGAGTTGCTTAGCCCCTCGCTATTGCTGAGGCTGGCTTTGAACTCGCAATCCTCCTGTCTCAGCCTCCCAAGCCACTGGAATTACAGGCGAGTGCCACTGCACCTGGCAGCTCCGTCCTTACACACACACAGCTCTCTGTTTGTTCATACTTTTCCTTTTTCCTGTGATGCTCTTTCCCCTGATCCATTGTGGGCTGAAATCCTATTTCTCCTTCACAGGCCAGTCCAATGCCACCTCCACCAGCCAGCTTTCCTCCACCCCTTCAGTTAGATTTTACTTTACCCATTAACACGTTCATCTACTCTGCCACAGGGGCTGGGGCTGTAGCTCAGCGGCAGAGTGCTTGTGTGTGAGGCACTAGGTTTGATCCTTAGCACTGCATAAACAAACAAATAAAATAAAGGCATGCTGTCCATCTACAACTACAACAACAACAAAAAAAATCCACTCTGCCACAGATGTTGGGTTGCTCCTCTGTCTGCAGTGCTCATTGCTGCCGACTTCTGTTGGAGTCCTATGGATCCACAAAGCTGGCCTGGAAGGCAGGGGACATTGAGCTGGGCTTTGCAGGCAGGCATTCTGTGCTAGTCGGAGGCAGATGAAAGTAAGGAACAAGAGTGCTGAGAAGCAGTGTTGCCAGCCCTACCTCAAATTTTTTTCTGAATCAGCCGAGACCCTGAGTACTGATAGCAAGTGGCCCAAAAGGGCAGGAGCCAGGTGTGCAGGGGCATTGCCAGGGGGATAAAAAGTTAACAGGTTCTGAGGAACCAAGTCATGAAGGGTTTTTATATGCCATACTAAGGAAATGTTGTTATGTCTTGTTTAAAACACACCCAAATTTATTTCTCAGTTCTATGATTTACAGGTAATTAATTTCTGCTTTTATCTTTATTATTTGCTTCCTCTTAGTTACCTTGAGGTAGCTTTTCTGTTCGTTTTCTACAAGTTTATTAAAGCAAATGCCTATTTTATTTATCTACATAATCTTTTAAAATAATGTAAGCTTTTAAGGCTATAATTTCCCTCTGAATTCAGCTTTGGCTGCATTACATTTATTTGAATATAGAAAGGTTTATTTATTATTATTTTATAACTAGTGAGTAATTGAAGTTTTAATTACCCTTTGACCCATCTCAAACTCTTTTTAGGGAAATACTTAGGTTTGGGAGATCTTTTTATTTTACTTTTTTCAGTTTAAATGAATTTAATTTTTAGACAGTCTACAGGACATTTTTTCCCCTCAAAAGCAATTCCTCTATTTCAAATAAATCACAGTTAAAATAAAGAGTTCAAGATGACATTAGTTCCATTTGTCTTAAGTCCTGGTGACCTGGTGATCTAGTGATGTGTGGATGAAAGTGCAGCCAATTATGACAACAGGTGAAAGTTCCAAAGTAATCGCCAGATTGTTTTTTGACATTTTCCCATTTCTAGGCCATCCTCAAAGAAAATCATGTATGGGGTCACGCTGTCCTCACAGTAGTCCAGCGAGCGATTCATGATTTCCCAAATAAAGAACTATCACAAAAGCCTTTATTCTTTTGGGTGTCTATTTAAGTTTGATTGATTCCATGGATTTTTATTTAACTGAGCTACACCCCCAGCCCCAATTTCCTGCCATCTTTAATGTACTTCCTATAGGCTTCTTTGGTGAAGCTGGTTTTCTGCAAGTGATAGTTCCTGACTATCAACCCCAATGATCACTGTGCTTTCTGCACCTTGGCCCTTGCAAAGGCGTTTCCACCAATGAGCAGTCATCAACGTGATCCTCTGTCCTACTGATCTCCAGGCACAACCTTCCCTGATCTTGCAGGTCTTGTAAATGTCTGAGAATATCTCAGAGCTCTGACAGGGTCCTGGGTCCTTGTAGAGGACTGGGAGGACAGCGGGAGGAAACTGAGGGTGCAGCACCAGTTTAGCCAAAGTGGGGAGCATAGCTAAAGCAGCAGAGGGTGGAAGGAGCCGGATGGGAAAAAAGCCTTTGTATTGTTTAAATGTGTTACGACTATCTAGTTATAACATGTAGGTACGTGTGGGAAGAAGGACTGTAAAGAAGGAGTAAAATCTATTGTTTATGTGTATTTTACTTCTTTTTTTAATGTTTATTTATTTTTTAGTTGTAGTTATACACAATACCTTTATTTATATGTGGTGCTGAGGATCGAACCCAGGGCCTCGCACATGCTGGGCGAGCGCTCTACCACTGAGCCACAACTCCAGCCCCCTGTATTTTATTTCTTTAACTTACTTTTTGGGTTCCATGGATATTTTAAAAGATGTGTGTTTTCTTTTTATAAAGATCTACTTCTTGTGGGACTGGGGATATAGCTCAGTTGGTAGAGTGCTGGCCTTGCATGCATAGGCTCTGGGTTCAATCCCCAGCACACCACACACACAAAACAAAAACAAACAAACAAAAAAAACTACCTCTTGTTATTCTGTTAGTCTCATTCATCTATCTATCTATCTATCTATCTATCTATCTATATAATATTTTTAAAATAATGTAAATCCACCTTTCCTTTTATCCTGTATAACCCATCTCATGATAGTGATGTGTTACCCACTAATTTTTTAAAATATTTTTTTAGTTGTAAATTGACCTTTACTTTATTTATTTATATGCTGAGAATAGAACCGAACCCAGGGCCTCAGCCATGCTAGGCACTACCACTAAGCTACAACCCCAGCCCCTCCTGCTAATTTTTTATCTATATCAACTTCTTTTTTTTTCTATTTCATCTATCCTGATAGTCTAATATTCAATATATAAAAGTTCTTTTCTATAGATTACGTACGTTTAGTGCCTTCTTTTGTTCCATTTAATGTATTCAGACACAATTTTTATTATTTCTTACGTCAGTATTATCATACCCACTTTATTTCATTTGCTTTTACCTAACTTAACTCTGTTTGTGCCTCTTTATGTAAATGTCCTATGTCACTTAACTTTTTCACTAAAAGTTTAAATGAGTAATGTATTATTATGATCTGAAATTTTTAAAACAGAAGAAAAAAAAAAAAGATATGCAGACCAACATCTCCCTCCATCTCCCACCATTCATCTGCCCAGTTTCCATTCTTCCTCTCACCCAGCCTGGAAAATGTTTTGTTTTGCTTTATTATTATTATTTTTGTGTGTGTGGTACTGGGAATTGAACCCAAGGCTTCTGCATGTTAGGCAAGTGCTCTAGCCCTGAGTTACATCCCCAGCCCTTTGTAAATTTTACACTGAGACAGGATCTTACCAAGTTATCCAGGCTGCCCTGGAATTTGCAATCCTCCTGCCTCAGCTTCCCCAGGTTGTTGGGATTACAGGCATGCTCCAAAAAATCCAGCTAGAAAGTGATTTTATTAGTTTCTTGTGTACCCCTGAATTTATTTGTGCAAATACAATATTTCTACTTCTCTCTTTTTTTCATAAAGTGTTGCTTATAACCTTGCATTTTATCACTGAACACTGAACTTGAAGTTTCCATTTTCTTTTTAGGGGCTGCATCAGATCCCATTGTATAGATGTACCATTATGTATTTGAGCAATCCTTTATTGATGGACACTTGTGTTGTTGCCAATTTTTTGCTAGTACAGAAATTGCTGCGATAAATAACTTTGTACATACTTTCTGCTCAGGTACAAGTACATGTAGGAAAATTGCACAGAAATACTATTAGTAGATCAAAAGGTCCGTGCATTTGTAGATTTGATGACTTGTTCCAGTTTACCCTCCCTTTGGCAGCACATGAGAGTGCCTGTCCCCCCATAGCCTTGCCAATACTGTGATATGGAACTATTGGATTTTGGCCAATCTGATAGGTGAGAAATCATGTCTCAGTGTAGTTGTAATTTGCACTCTTGTTATAAGTGCATCTTTTCATAATAATAATAATTTAAGATCCATTTGCATTTCCTATTCTATTATATCCTATAGTCATTTTCTATTAGGGTGTTGGTTTTCTTGATGCCTATTGGCTTTTTATATTTTAGAAAGATTATCTATCCTTATGTCTTCCACCTGAATTGAAAATGATTTTTCCCAGTTTATTATTTGTCTTTAGCTTTACTTGTTTTTTTCTCTCCTTTCCCCTTCCTTCCCTCCTTCTTTCCTTTCTTTCCCTCCTCCCTCCCTCCCTTCCTCCTCCTCCTCCTTCTTCTTCCGTGTCTCTCTCTCCCTCTCTCTCTCTCTCTCTCTCTCTCTCTTTCTCTCTCTCACTGAGAGAATTGAACCCAGGGGTGCTCTACCACCAAGTTACACCCCCAGTGCTTGCGCTCTCTCTCTCTCTCTCTCTCTCTCTCTCTCTCTCTATTTATTTATTTAAATTTTTGAGACAGGGTCTTGCTAAATTGGCCAGGGTGTCTACAAAATTGTGATCCTCATGTCTCATCGTCACAAGTTGCTGAAATTATAGGCAGGCAGCCATCACACCTTACAGGTTCCCCCCACACACACTTTATAATGCAGAAGTTTTTATTTTCTGAGGTTCAGCTTTTCCATTTTTTTAATGGCTTCTAAATTTTGAGCCATAGTTAGAAGAGCTTTTTCTACTCCAAGATATCTTTCCTATATTTTGTCTCCATTTAACATGTATATTTTTTAATATATTTGGATATTTTATATTAAGTCTGTCTGTCTTTCTTTCTATTTTGAGACAGAGTCTTGCCAAGTGACCCAGTGTGGCGCAGAACTTGCAGGCCTCCTGCCTCAGACTCCCCAGTGTGTTATTTCTCCTAAGCAACATATCGTGTAGTTGGATTTTGTTTTTAAACATGAGAATGAGAATCTTTGCTTTCAATAACATAGCTTAATTTATTTATATCTATTTCATAACTAATGTAGTCTCATTTTACTTTTCTATTTTTTAAATTTCTTGCTTCCTTATTGCTTTGCTTTTTTGTTCTTTGCTACACATTCTAGGTTTTTCCTGTTTATTATCTTCTAGAATGATTTAGAAAGTGGAAATCAAGTTTGTAATTATCTAAATCTTCAGATTAGTCAAGCACATGTATTTAAACTCGTATGTATCCAATTACCAAAGTCAATAAAAAGCGCCACTTATTGCTGCCCTGGCTGCTTTTCCCGAGTCTCTATTACTGTCTGCTTCTCAGATGAGGAAAATAAAGCTCCAAGTGCTTAAGTGGTTTGCTCCAAGGTCACCCCATAATATCTACTGATCATCCCCCTACACACACACACACCGTGATGAGAAATTTAGCAGGCTTAAGCCTGTCAGGGCCACCCTGGGAGCTCCAGAGAGGAAATCTCTGTGAATGCCATCGCCAAAAGTGAGGGAGGGGTGAGCACCTCAAGGTAAAATCCCGATGGTCTCGCAACCCTTGATATTAAACTCTAGGATTTTTGCCAATCTGATAGGTGAAAAATCATGCCTCACTGTAGCTGTGGTTTGCATTTCTCTTATGGGTGAGACCTCGCATCCTCTTACATGTTGGAGAGCCATTTGCATTTCCATTTCTATGAACAGCCTATTCATATCTCTTGCCCACTTGGGAAGTGCCCAGCAAATAATCACCACATCAAAGCTTCCTGGTCTGTTTGTTCTTGAGAATGCCAATCAGATGACTTGGAGAGTTTTATTCTGTTATAGAAAAGTCACGTCCAAAAAAAAATAGGCTTTTCATCTGAACCTTCAGAACAATTTTCTTCCTCCTTGTGCTGTCGGCTCTTTCCCCGGGTTCCATTTTGGTTGTTTTGTTCACTTTCCCTTGATCAGGCCAAAATAAAGCCGGGCCAAGCCTCACCTCCTGACCCTCTCAACTTTATGCTGTGTTGCTTAATAACGGCAGATGTCTCAATTCCACTGTTAGATAATGTAGACACAGAAAAAGAGAAGCTGATGAGGATTGCATAGGGGAATTATCATTAGGGCTGGGGGTATAGCTCGGTGGTGGAGCACTGTCCAGCATGCCCAAGGTCCTAGGTTCGATCCCAGCATCTGCAGGGGAAAAAAATATGCCACCGTTATCTTTGTCATTGTCATCAAGAATAGCTAGCCTTTAAATAGGACTATAGATTTGTAAGTTTATCTATTAATATTTATGGATATGTATACATATATATACACACACACACTAAATGTATATATTCAAAATTTACACATATGAAAATTTAGTTCTCATAGAACCCTCTATTCACTATCCTCATTTTACAGATGACAAGGGTAAGGTACAGAGAGGTTATACAACTTGCCAAGCTCACATAACCTTAACTGAAGTCTGGACTCTACCTACAGTATCTGGTCTCAGAAACCATGCCCTCCATCACTCCAGCTGGCCTGGGAAAACATTCCTATGTCATTAGTGTTTGGCCAAAAGCCCATCTGATCAGTGCTGCTCCTGAGTCCCTGAGATAGCGGTAGGCAGTATGGACTAGTCTGTTTTATCTTCTTTGAAACCACAGATTCTTCATTTACTAATTCATTTAATTTTCTGATTTATTCATTTAAGAAATATTTATTGTGTGCTTATTTTGTGCCAAGTCTGGTGCTAGGTATCAAAAATACCAAGATAAAGTAGATATGGTCCTTGTCCCTAAGGAACTTACAAGTAGTAGTAAAGGGGGTAGGATGGCAGTATGACCCATGCTGTTCTGTTTTGGGGGAGGAGGAGGTGGTGTACTATCCATGAATGTTTCTCAGTTCATTCCCATCCATCATCCAATTAGTGCAATGTCTCCCTTGTACTTTGCCCTGTGCCTTTCTCTTATCTCTGTTTATATAGCATTGCTGCCAGTTTTTGCATTTCTGCACACCTTCCTGAGCACTTTCACAGAGTATCCAGATTGGGTTGTCATTTTTCTACCCTGAAAAGCTCCTTGTTATGAGGCCTGGGGAACCAAGAAAGGCTTTTGGGTAGGGCAGATGGGCCCTTTAGAATGTTCACTATGGCTGAAATGTAGAAAATAAATTGAGTGGTGGAGATGAAACAGGCTGCTTGGTCCTGAGACTGCTCCATAGTCAAGCAGAATACAAGATCTGAGTAAAGGTTGTGGAGAATATGGATTCCAGGAACATGAAGGACATGGAATCAAAGGGACTTCGCATTCAACAATGTTGAATAAGCATCTAAATACCAGGCACTGTACCAGGTGCCAGGGATATAGCAGGGAACAAGATAGGTACAGCTTCTGCTTTCACTGAGCCTGGAGAAAAAGACAGGCCACTGGATCCTTTATGATAAATAAAATACAAGAGGAGAAGCCCCAGGCACTACAGGAGAACAGAAGGGGTCACTCGAGGGGGTGTGAAGGGGCAGTCCAGGCTGATTTCTGTTTCAGCTGTGGAAATAGATGGTGGGAATCTAGGAGGCAAAACTTATGTCTCTCTGGGTTCCCAACGTCCAGGGCAGGGCAGACAGAAGCAGAGAAATTGGTAAGCAAGCAATTATTGAATGAATAGAAGTCACCCAACTGTGGATGCTCCCCAGTCCCCACCCTGACCTTGAAAGAGGAAGGTGGGGAGTAGTTCACAAAGAAACTTGAAGTTTCAGGAAGTCCAGTGGTTACTCAATGCCCACAAACTGTCAGCTGCTTCCCAGTTACCCAACAGGACGCATGAGGCAGCCATGGCTTTCCTGATGCTCAGCAACCAACCCTGTGCTGCCATGACGCACTGTGTTTGGGCCTGGGCTGTGGAGGCTCAGCATGTCCCTGGCTGTTCTGGGGCCACCAGCGTGGACCCCACAGGTTATTAGAGGCCTTCCTGGAACTGGTAGGGAAGGAAGAACCAGCTCTGCAATAATGTCCCTGAGTATGTGTCCCCAGAGGTGGGGCTCTTCCTCTGGCTCCTATGTCTCCTGTGTCTCTGCCTCAGCATCAAGCTTCCAGGTCTGGGTCTCTACCTTCATTCAAGGACAGGGACTGGCCATTATCCTCTGTGTCCCCACCCTAGACAGCATTTCCCCCAGAACAAAATAGAAAATACTTCTTGAGTTAGTTTGGAGAGAACCACACCCTGACTTTTCAGGGATAGTGTCCCCCATATCCAGGGGGAGAAAGCCTGCCAGAAGCCACTCAAACACCCAAGTCATTCTTAGCTCATAGCCCAGCTGCCCATAGTTACATCCCTGAGTGGGTACACGGAGGCTCCTCTGCACAATTTCATGCAGCACACCTCATCCCTAATTCCTCAGGATCCTTTTCAGGCCACCTGTGTTCCCTGTCA
Source organism: Marmota flaviventris (assembly GCF_047511675.1). Lineage (NCBI taxonomy): Eukaryota > Metazoa > Chordata > Mammalia > Rodentia > Sciuridae > Marmota > Marmota flaviventris. The sequence continues at coordinate 61,685,704 of NC_092506.1, read as the reverse complement.
GGGCTGGGGCCACACAGGCTGATGGCCAAAGATGGCCACCATGCCACTGGGAGGGGAGCGCCTGCTCTGCCCTGGTGATTGCCCAACTGTGTTGGCTGCCCCATCTGGTGGCTCCCCACCCTCTAGGTCTTTTCTACCTGAGAGCCAGGGCTCTCCTTCCTGCTCCACAGTCACTTATTTGTATGGCTCTTCAAGCAAGATATTCTGTGTTTACCCAAATTTCCCAAGTGCCTGCCAGGAACAGTGCCCTGGTGGCCTTGCCTGGTAGCCCAGAGCTATGTCAGCTCAATCAGACCTCAAAGTTTATTTGGTTTGGGGGTTTTGGTTGTGTGGGGGTTGTTTTTAGGTTGGTTGGTTGGTTTGTTTGGGTTTTTTGTTTGATTGGTTGTTTTGGTTCGGGGGCTTGAACCCAAAGGGACTTTACCACTGAGACAGGATCTCACTAAGTTGCTGAGGTTGGCTTCAAGCTTGTCATCCTCCTGCCTCAGCCTCCCTAGTCCCTGGGATTACAGGCATGTGCCACATACCCCATTAGTTCTTAAGTATTAAGCAAAGTGTTTTATTTTTGTCTGACTCTAGAAATAATACCTCTTTGTTGTACAGCATTTGAAAAAAATATGAAAAAAGGGAAAACAAAATGCGCCCCCACCCGTCCTGCTTTACACAGGTAAGTGATGTTAAGCGGGGTTTCTATGCATATTAACCCAGGTATAATGTATGTATAATTTTGTGTCCGGCTTTTTTTTTCCCCCTCATAATGGCACAAGAATTTTCCTGGGTTTTTACAAGCCAGCCAGTTAAATTCTAACCCCATTGATTTCAATTTATCATTCTACACAAATTCTTAACCTTTGTGGAGATTTGGCTTTCTCTTCCAAGCTTAGAATTATGCTGGTACTGGAATAGAGGAAGAGGAGAGAGGAGGAGGAGAGGAAGAGGAGAGGAAGAGGAGGAAGTGGGAGGGAGGGGAAGGAGGAGGAGACAAAACCAACACTGAGCATTGGTTCTCTCTGCCTCTCTTTCCTCCCGCTCCAGTTAAAATTTGTTTCTTAGAGGCCTGGGGCTGTGGCTCAGTGATAGAGCGCTTGCCTCACATGTGTGAGGTACTGGATTTGATCCTCAGCACTGAATATAAATAAATGAATAAAATTTAAAAAAAGGTCAATCAACAACTAAAAAAAAAAATTTTTTTAAATCTGTTTCTTATATTGAAAAGCCACAGGTCAGTCACATGACTTCCAGGGTCACACAGGCCCACCTGATCTCTTCCAGAGTCTTTCCCTCTGTTTATGCCACACACCCAACCCTAAAGGGAAGGACAATCACTCCCTGCTGGGAAAAAAGTCTTCCTCTCTGGGGCCAGCCCTAAAGGGCCTGGGCAGCAAAGACCCTGTCCCAGCTACCCTGCTTCCACTTGGGTCCTCTTCCTTCTTGTCACAGGATCTAGTTTCCACACCTTTGTAACCTGGTTACCATCTCTTGATTCAGAGCATCTCCTAGCATGTTAGGGAGGCTCCAGAGCTCCAAGTGGGTCTGGTAGAGTGTGGAGCAAGATTAGGATAGTCCCTTTCTCTGTTCTGGCTGTTATGCCTCTGTTAATGCAGCCTACATTTATGCGGTAGCCACCACCTTGGCTTATGAAGAGCTTGTGCTGGGCTTGAACTCTGAGCCCTTTCTTGTGTTATTGCTAGTAAACCAGTTCTCCCATATTCTGTGCTTGAAGAATCTTTTGAAGAAACCATATGCAAAACTTGATCCTTTTCCCTCTTTATGTATTTGTGTTGTGATATTTACTCTCTTTCCTGGCTTCTTGTCATGGATGAACTTGATACATGTGCACCAGGTCTCTAGCCAACCTATTGGTGTTAAACATGAACCTGACCCAAGACAGAATCCCCTTCCCAGACATCGGTCTATAATCAGAGCCTTGTTTAATTAGCTTCCTAAAAATCTGGGAAAAGCCAGGTATGGTGTCACATGCCTGTAATCCCAATGGCCCCGTAGGCTGAGGCAGGAGGTTGCAAGTTCAAAGCCAGCCTCAGCAACTTAGGGAGGCCCTAAGCAATTTAGCATGATCCTATTTCTTTTTTTTTTAATATTTATTTTTTAGTTGGAGGTCGACACAATATCTTTTTTTTTTGACACAATATCTTTATTTTATTTTTATGTGGTGCTGAGGATCAAACCCAGTGCCTCACGCATGATAGGCAAGCACTACATATGAGCCACAACTCCAGCCCCTAACATGACCCTATTTCTAAATACAGAAATTTATAAAGGGCTAGGGGTGTGGCTCTATGGTTAAGCACCCCTGGGTTCAATCCCTGGTACCAAATAAGTAAGTAAATTAAATTAAGTTAAATAAATCTGGGAAGAAATATCACCTTCTTTAAAAATCCAGTCATGCATTAGTAGACACCTGAAGAGTTGAAATAGGATACTCAAGCAAATAACTCTTACAGGAATGTTCACAGCAGCACCTATTGACAAGAGCCAAAAGATAGAAATAACCTAAATGTTCATTAACAGTTGAATGAGTAAACAAAATGTGGTGTACATACAATGGAGCATTAGTTGAATGAAGTTCTGGTACATGCTATGGTGTAGAGGAACCTCAAAAGCATTAGGTCAAGTGAAAGAAGCCAGACACAAAAGGTCACATATTATATGGGTCCATGTACATTCAATATTCACAATAAATAATTCACAGAGACAGAAAGCAGATTGGTGGCGCCAGGGGCTGAGAAAAAAAGGACAAGGGGAATGATTGTCAATGGGTGTGGGGTTTTCTGCTGTGGTGATGAAAATGTTTTGGAACTAGATAGAGGTAGTAGTTACGCAACACTGTGTGTGCAGGAAATGCCACTGAATTGTATACTTTAAAATGGTTTCACTAGTATGGCAATATGTGAATCAATGGATGTGTAACTGATATGATTCTGCAATCTGTATACGGGGTAAAAATGGGAGTTCATAACCCACCTGAATCAAAGTGTGAAATATGATATATCAAGAACTATGTAATGTTTTGAACAACCAACAATAAAAATTAAAAAAAAGATTAGCTTTCTGTTATATGAATTTCACCTCAATTTAAAATATATATTTTCAAAAAAAAAAAAAAAAAAGTCCAATTAGGCATTCAGCAGGTAGCCTTGTGCTGGGTACTGGGGCCATTGAAGTGAATTAGACTTGGTTTCTATTGAAGCTAGAAGAGCCCGAAGTCTCAGAAGTCAAGTTGGGGCACTCGAAGCCAGAAATTGAAGGCTACCCTCCAAGATTAGTTTTCTTGTGGGTTCTCTCTGGTTACCATTATGATCACCATGCAGACTTCCAGGGGCACTGCCCGTCCCTCTCGGTGACTGGGGACACCTGACAATCACTGCCTCAGCCACGTGATGAAGCTTTAACAGTGATGGGCCATGCCAACTGCACGCAGCCTTGATGCAGTGTGATGACGAAGGCACTGAACCTCTTGTCTCCCTCCAGGAACTCAGAACCAACTTCCCGTCATGAGGAAAGCATCAGGAAAACCAAACTCAGCCACAGTTCAGAAAAGACCTGACCAATACTCCTCAAAACTGTCAAGGTCATCAAAACCCAGGAAAGTCCAAGCAGCTGCCCCAGACCAGAAAACAGGTAAGGAGACGTGATAATTAAATGTAAAGCAGCACTGTGGATGGGATTCTGGGACATAAAAGGACATTAGGTAAAAACTGAGGAAATCCGGGGGGAGCATGGGAGGAATGGAGGAACTTTAGATAGGGCAAAGGGGACGGAGGGGAAGGGGGCGCATGGGGCTAGGAAGATGGTGGAAGGAAATGGACATCATTACCCTAAGTACATGTATGAAGACACAAATGGAGTGACTCTACTTTGTGTACAACCAGAGATATGAAAAACTGTGCTCTTTGTGTGTACTATGAATTGAAATGCATTCTGCTATCATGTATAATAAATTAGAATAAATAAATTAAAAATTCAAAGAAGAAGCTGAGAACATCCAAACTGGACATGATGGTCCATGCCTGTGATCCCAGCGACTTGAGAGGCTGAGAGGATCCTAAGTTTGAGGCCAGCCTCAGCAACTTAGTGAGACCCTGTCTTAAAATTAAAAAATTGAAAAGAGCTGGGGATGTAGTTTAGTGGTTAAGCGTCCTGCCCCAACTCCCCCCCAAAATTAAAAAACCAACTAGGAAAATCGAAATCAAATATGGACTTCAGTTAGTTAATAATAATGTGTTAGTGTTGGCCCATTCATTGTGGTGACTATAAGACATTAACAATAGAGGCTGCTGGGTGGGGATATGCAAAAACCCTCTGTTTTGCAACTTTTCTGTAAACATAACCTGTTATTTTAAAAGGTTATTTATTTTTAAAGTTTCTTTAAAAATATATTTAAAGCCTGCATCCTTTAAAAATTCTTGCAAGGGCTGTAAGAAGGCTGTTCAAACAGAAATGAGATGGGGAAGGAAACAGCAGGATGTGACCCACTGAACAGGGGGGTGTCTAAGGTCTCATTCTCTTTGCCTGCTTGCCACCCTCCCTTTCAAGTCCCTGAGCTGCGTGTTTTCAACATATTCCTGACTTGGGTGCACCCTTATAAAAATGCCAATGCCTTTAAAGTTCCAGACCAAGAGAGTCAGGGTCTGTCTTCCTTAGCTCTGGGACCCCAGAACAGTTCTGTTTCTGGGCCTGAAACTTCTACCAGGAAGAACTTTAGATGAGTCATTTCACTACCTGCCTAGAGATGTGGCCCTGTCACCCAGTGGGTATGTCCTAAGTCAATAGTAGAATATATTAATCCAGCATAATATCCATAGATGTTCCCGCCCACTAATTGGGGATCATTTTCTTCTCTACCCAGCAAGATTCCTACATTTGGTATGTAAGAATATCACGGATGCCTTTGACTGGGACTTTCCTTAATATACCTACAGGTCAGCGCAGTGTGGTGGTTAAGATGAATGGTTTGCAAGAGAAAACACTGGCTTCAAATCCTGATTCTATCACTGATTAATTTACTTAAGACCTGGAACCCTTGGTTTTCATGACTATAAAATAATAGTAATAATAATAATAATGTCTATTTTATAGCAATATTGGAAGATTAAGTGAGATAATTTGTGTAAGGTACTTACTTAGAACAGTACTTGGCATAAAGTAATCACCCAGATATGATAATCCAAAATAAGTTTTACAGCTCCCCTCAGGGATGCTATTAAAATAGAAAGGAAGGGCTGGGGTTGTGGCTCAGTGGTAGAGTACACATGTGAGGCAATGCGTTCGATTCTCAGCACCGCATCTAAATAAACAAATAAAATAAAGGTCCAGCAACAACTAAATATATATATAAACAATGCAAAGGAAGTTGTTTGGGCACATGCAGGTATCTCCTGCTCACAGCATCTTTTCCAGCTCCTGCGGAGCTCATAAACCTTCAAGCAAATGACATGAGTGAAGGGTCTCAAGTCCTCTCCTCTGTGGTTTTCCTAGCTTACCATTTTGGAGGCTGGCTCTCCATTTCCTGGTATTCTCTGTGAATCCTCAGAGATCTCCAGCAGTGGCTCTGACAGCACAGTAGTGGGCTCTTTTGTGCCCAGGGGTGCAGTTCAACCCCAAACTCTTCTGGAGCAGTTGGGAAAGACCACGAATGCCTGAACCTCACTCATGTTGGCTTTCTTACCCCTAAACCCTGTGGTCCCCCTTCCCCAAGCTCTTGATTCCCAGATCAAGCAGGGGAGATCTTGTTTCGGAATTCCATTTTGTCTCTGAATCTGGTCTCCATAATTAAACCGTAAATTCCCCATAGGACCTACCTCCTCCTCTTCTTGACTGTCTTAAGTGTAGCAAAGCTAAGGTGGAGGCCAAGGAATCTTTAAATAACACCTGCTGTGAGTATTCCCAGAGCTATCACTTCCTAGTTAAAGAAAACACTCATTGCTGTTGTCAGTGATAACTCGGTAAATATCAAGAATCACCAACTACTGCATACCATTGACCACCATAACAAACCCTGGTCTCTTCAAAATGCCTTTAATAGAGGGGTGAAGTGGCCAAATTATATTATTAGTTTATATTCATGTATGAGTATATAACAACAAATGCCATCATTATATACAAGTATGAGGTACCAATAAAAAGTGTGGGGAAAAAAATCAAAATGCCTTTACTGGTAGTTGGGTAGTTGCAATTTATTGAGTTTATAAAAGCTACTGAAATAAGTTGTTTCCACACATAATCTAATTTTGTATTTATTTTATCAGTACTAGGGATTAAATTCAGGGGTTTTCTACCACAGAGCTACATCCTCAATCCTTTTTATTTTGAGACAGGGTCTCACAAAATTATACTGGCTGGCCTTGAACTTGCCATCCTCCTATCTCAGCCTCCTAAGTTGAATCATCTTAGTTCATGCTTTTAATACATAGCCCTGCCCAGCCATGGTCCAGAAGTACAAACTCTTCCTTCCTTCTTCTGAGAAACATTTGCATCAGCTCTTTTATTTATTTATTTTTGAGAGAGAGAGAGAATTTTAATATTTATTTTTTAGTTTTCGGCGGACACAACATCTTTGTTTGTATGTGGTGCTGAGGATCGAACCCGGGCCGCACGCATGCCAGGCAAGCACGCTACCACTTGAGCCACATCCCCAGCCCTTGCATCAGCTCTTTTAAAAAAATATTCTTTAGATGTTGGTAGACTTTTATTTTATTCATTTATTTATATGCAGTGCTGAGAATTGAACCCACTGCCCCACACATGCATGCATGTGCTCTACCACTGAGCCACAACTCCAGCCCCTTGCATCTGTTCTTGTTGCTGTGTTTTTGCTATTGTTTTTTTGATATTCATTTTTTTGGTTGCAGTTGGACCCAATACCTTTAGTTTACTGATTTATATGTGGTGCTGAGGATCGAACCCAGGGCCCCACATATGCCAGGCAAGCGCTCTACCACTGAGCCACAACCTCAGCCTGTTTTTGCTATTGTTAACACTCAAGGACAAGCCCTAGAGGACCATCCTTGATGTGTGAGGCTCCCTGCACAGAGGGCAGACCTGAGAACCTGAGCTGGGAACCAGGCATGCCAAAGATCTCAACTCTGCCCATGAGCTAAGAACTGGGAATGAACTTGGACTGTATCCAGGACAAGAATTAAACAGGCTTATGGTGTCTGTCAAGGTTCTTGGACAGAGCTGATGAGAAGTCTTCAGACTTCAGGGAAGTAGCACCTGCCACCAAAGCCACAGGTCTATTAGTGGCTATTAGACACAGAAGCCAGAAACAAGAGAAAGAACTGGCTGGATCTTGGAACCAATGGAAGATAAAGAAGAGGTGACAAACTTGACACTGAAGGTTATGGGTAAGAAGACTATCAGAGAGTGGCTGTCAAGGTCTTGTGCATGTCTGTACCCAAAGGTAATTAAAATGACCCATATCCATCCCAACTAGGACTTGCCCTGCACCAGGCATACATCTAGAGAAGCCAGGGGAGTCCAGGAGGCCCAACATGTGGGCCAATGTGTTCTGAGTTCCTGGAGCCTCTGGTGTGCTAGACATTAGCCCTTTAGTTGAAGAGCTGTGAGGAGCCCTGGGTGGCTCACTCAGGCCAGTGTGGTGATGTCCTTGGATGACTTAGAGCAGCTACAGTTATACTATTATGTGCTCATGCCCTAATTGTACCCTGGTGCCCAGTACTGTAGCTGGCACATAAATGAGAGGATGAAGATCCCCATCCTGAGATACAGTCTAGCAAGAGAGACATGACACACCGCCAGCCCAGGGAGGATCTTGCCTTGTGGTAGCCTAGGCTCTGGGCTGTTGAGTACCTGGAGGTAACGAAGCGCTTCCAGGACCAGGTGGAGGTGATGAGTGGGGGAGGGTGGGCCTGACTTCAGAGGAATGATGTGTGTGCGTGCAGTCCCAGCTGTCCCCAAAGTGCTGAGGAGCCACATGATTCAGAGCAGGGCGTTGGGCTGCAGGAAGGGTGGGGAGGCCGGGGACAGTGCCAGTGAAGTCCAGAAGGAGCTGGCTTTATCCCTGTCTTCCTGTTTCCTTCCCTCCTTCCACAGTTTACTGCTTTAGGACAAAGGCCACTGCAGAGGTTTATAGACAAGTAACAGTTCTAACGACATCTGCAACAGAAGCGACAAAGAACAAAATGAGATAAATCTGGGTTGAGTTTCTAAGTGCTGAAAATAAGTAATATCTCAGAGATCACTTTTTAAAAAAATAGGAGTATCTCAGGGTAACAGAAGAAACTCCCACATTGGACAAATTGGGTAAAATCCTGGCTTAGCCACTTCTTAACACCCAAACTAAATTCTCTGAGCCTCAGTTTTTTCTTTCATTTGGGCACTAGAGATAGTGACTGTAGTGGACCTGGATCACCTAGACTCAGTGAAGGGTAGGTGGATATGGCCCTGTCACTGTCCCTGCACCGTCCCAGACCATGGCTGGTGAAGGGGCCAGGACAAACAGATGCTCAAGCCACAGGGACTTCCAAATAGAGTAGAAAGCCACTCACTTTTTCTAATATTGCAGAGTTTCTGTGATTGCCTATAAAATTGCCCTCAGCAACATCCAGACATAAGTGACAACAATGTGGTGTGACTGGTCCTCCTGGTATCTCGGGTGCAGCTACAGTGTTACTTCCTGTCCACCGGCTCTCCATCGGCCCATCAAATTCTCAGCCCAGGGCTGGTGGGGATGAGAGGAAGATCTAGACCCTGGCCTCTGGAAATGCAGAATCTGCAGGGCAGCCAGGTTCTCACAAACAATGGTATGCCAGGAGGCCAAGCCCCCAGTGTCTAGCCAGTGCTGCCTAATTCAGGCCCTCTGCATGGTGACCGCTCAGCCTCATCCCCAAGAATCCTCCTCTGTGCCAGCCATTCCTCTGCCCTGTCTCTCACAGCACACTCCAGGCCTTCTTCTGTACTGTCCCTCTCCATCAGGAAGGCCCTTCTTCTTCAGTGCCTGTCCCTCGTGGGGACAGCTTTCTGGCAAGCCCTCTAGCTGTGTTCAATCTCAACTTTCATTTACTCAGCTAGTAGTCACTGAAGCCTGCTCTGTGCTGGGCCCCGAATAAACAGAATATGCCCCGACCCGCGTGAGGCCTTGTCACGTGGCCAGTCAGTCCCTGTGAAAGGATGGCTACCTCCCCGCTTTGTGATTGTATGTCTGTCTCCCCACTAGACTATGCACTCCATGAGGGCAGGGTGGGTCAGTCCTGAGCACTGTTGTGAGTGTCCAGAGCCCGTTATAGAAGCGGGTGGTGGTCAGTTAATTGTATGGCTCTGTGACAGGACTGGTTGACTGATGGCATGCTGGGAACTCAGAGGAGGCAGTCAGAACTTTAATGAAGAGCCAAGGAAGGGCTCCTGGAGGAGGTTGTGGCTGGAGTTTGTATGGGAGGGGAGGGCAGGGCTGGGGAGGGTGTGGAGTGGTGTGAGTCAGTGCCCTGCTGGAAGGGCGGGCAGGAGCCCATGAGGCTAGCTGGATGCCCTGAAGAGCAGTTCAGGTGCTGTCTCCTGGGGCCTTGGGGTCTCTCTGCTTGTCTGCACAGCTCTGTTGTCCCCAACTCCAAGTTCTCTTTCCCTCATTCCCCCACCTTCCCACAAAGCATAGGATAAGTCCATGGTTAAGGGATCCAGAAGGCAGCAAGGTAGGTGGCAAGATGCTATTTGAGAGTCTAGGACCTTCCTCAGCTCCGATCACCTCCTCATCTAGAGTAAAAGATACCCAGTGAAATCTGAATTTTAGATAAACTGAATAAATCCTTTGCATAAATAATAACTGGGACATGCTTCTAAAAAATTATTCATAGCTTATCTGAAATTCAAATTTAACAGAGCATCCTGTATTTTCACTTACTAAACCTTGCAACCCTTCCCCCAACTCCTCACTTCAGAATCTTGCCTCACTCCTGCCTGGAGCCCCCAGGGAAACCTTTGAGGTTGTGGGCCTGCTGCAATTTACTCACCAGAACAACAATTTAGAGCTGCAAGGAATAGTGAAGATTTCTAGCCCCATCCCTCTCTGTTTACCCCCTCGGAGGGAGAGGCCCAGAAGGATCTGGCACCGGCAAGTCCTTGGGCACCTCTTAATAAATTATCTGCATTGGGGGCTGGGGATGTAGCTCAGTTGGCAGAGTGCTTGCCTCGCATGCACAAGGCTCTTCTACATCTTTGGCCTCCCAGAAAGCAGAAGGACTCTCAGTGGGGGCCTTCTAAGGAAGGGCCAGGGCCTGCCCAGCCAACACTTAGGGGCATTTTTGAGTGAGGCAAGGCGGGAAGTCTCTAGGTTCCCGCTCCCACCTGGAGCTGTTTCCCGGATCCTAACACCCTCAGGTGAGTCACCTCCTTCACCTGCTGGGGTGGATCTGGTGCAGTGCCAAAAGAAGGTCCGGTGCTCCTTCTGCTTTACTGGGCTCTGGGGAGGTGCCAAGGGCAGGGCAGGGCAGGGCAGGGCTGATCCCTTAAGTCCAGGCCTGTAGAGGTGCTCAGAGAAGGCCCAGCCAGACTCCCTATGGAGAAACTGAGGCAGGGTGGGGAGATGCTGGATCAAAATCTCACAGCCATTAAGGCCCGCAGGGCTCTTTCTTCAGGTGCCATTCCTCATTACCTGATGAGATGGTCAACTCCGAGCCTGCTCTGACTCTCCACCTCACTTTCCCCTCCTTGATACCACATTGGGCACTGCTTTGTGACTGTCCGTCTCCATACAACATAATCCTCATCACTATCTCTGGATCACAGAACGGTGCCTGGCATGAGGAGAGGCTTAATAAGCACTTGTTGAACGAGGCTGCCCTTACCACCTTTCACCTTGTGTGGACTGATTACCCGATGCCCAGTCCCCACAGCGCAGACACGCTTCCCACCATGCACCTGGAGACTGGCTGTATCTGTACAATGGCAGCTGTGAGTCTCCTGGTCTCTAAGGACTACCAGTGTAGCCCAGCTGGGGCTTCTTCCTCCTCCCTTTCCATCCCTAGACCTCTGTGTAGCCAATCCTCCCCAATCTGGAGTGTGGTGCCCCAGACCCTTCCTTTCACCCTGGTCAGATCCTTTTCTCTTTTTCCTGTCCTTCTCTGGGGCCCAAGTTCATGTCCTCTCTGTCTTGAGGACCAGAGGTGGTCAGGGCCTAAGGGGCTATACTCAGGGTCCTTGGGACACTATAAAGTCATCCAGAGAATGTTAATCAGAGCATATCTGTCCTGACTTACTTGGTCCCAGTCCCTAACGAGTCCTGCTATCTCCTTTGAATGCTTCTCCCAGGTGTGTCCAGAGCCAAACTCTTCATCTTCTCTGGACCTGCTCTTCTGCCATCCTCAGCAAGGGCACTTCCAGCCAGCTGATCACCTGGCCAGGAATCACCCAGCTTCCCCTCATTCCCTCCCTGCCCCCATCCAGTCCTCCACTAATCCTGGATCCTTCCTGTGATGTCCTGCAGATTGTGTCCTGCTCACCTTCCAAATCTTGCCTCCATTTGTATTTCATCTTCTCCACCTGAACCTCTGAAGCACAGGCTTCTTGACCCCTGTCCCTTTGCCTTCCATCCACACTTCATGCAGCAGCAGGGAGGGATCCTACCCAACCTCATCATTCCCCGGCTCAAAACCCTTCCATGGCTCCCCATTGCCCTCAGGATCGAGTCTAGAACTCCTTGACCTGGCACTCAAAGGTCTTCATGACCAGGGACCTTGCCAGTCTTGTCATTTCACCTCACATCACCCTTCTGCTGACGGCTGAACCCTGTCCAGCTCCCATGTTGGTTCAAGGCAGACACACACACACACACACACACACACACACACACACACCTGTAATGCCTGTTTCTGGACAATCTTCAGGATTCCCCAATCATCTGGAGAATTCACTGTGGGAATCATATTGTTGCCTAGCGACGCCAGACAAACGAGACTTTGCAGGGTGCCCATATGTGTTTTGAGAGTCAAAATTGTTTAATTATGTACTCATGGCTTGTTCCAAAAAGATTTGAGGTGTGCCGTTAAATATTTATTGAGTGACACCCATGTGCAGAGCCCGGTATGTGCACACACACGCTCATCCACAGTTCCACTTGCACGCACAGGACCAAGGCACAATGAGGACTGTGGGACTCACGGAATCCCATAAAGGACTTCAAAGGCCAGTATGAGTTAGTTTTAGTTTTTGGTTATTAGTACCAGGGATTTAACTCAGGGCACTTTAATTAACACTGAGACACATCCCCAGCCCTTTTTATTTTTTATTTTGAGACAGGGTCTTGCTAAGTTGCTTACAGCCTTGCTAAATTGCTGAGGCTGGCCTCAAACTTGCAATCCTCCTGCTTCAGCCTCCCAAGATGCTGGGATTACAAGTGTGTACCACCATGCCTGGCTTGGCCCGTGTGAGTTAGGACAGGGTACCTGATATGGAGAGAACCCTGTCTGGCTCAGGGTAACACCAACAGATGTGGAGTTGGGGGTTCAAATCTAGGGTTTTCTGAGCTCAAATTTCTAGGGGCTGCCCCCAGAGTACTGAACACAGCCCTGCCTTCAGGAGTTTCTGGTGATTGGAAGAGAGGGGACTTTGGCTGGGCCTTGTGGCCCAGCTACTTGGGAGGCTGAGAGAGGCTGAGGCAGGAAGGATTGATGTTCAAGGCCAGCCTCAGAAACTTGGTGAGGCTCTGTCTCAAAATAATTTATGTTTTTCTGGTACTGAAGATTGAACCCAGGGCACTCTACAACCTTTTTTTAAATTTTGAGACATGGTCTTGCTAAAATTGCCCATGCTGACCTTGAATTTGCGATCCTCCTGCCTCAGCCTCCCTAGTATCTGGTCAAAATAAAATTTTTAAGGGGCTGGGGGATGTAGCTCAGTGGTAGAACACTTTCCTAGTGTGTGCAAGGCCCTGAGTTCAATCACCAGTACTGCATAGAGACAGACAGACAGAGAAACAGAGACAAAAACAGGAACAGCGAGGAAGCTCTGGAAAATTAAATGAAACTCACTGCCTGGCGCTCAATGCTCCACCCAGCTCCACCCTCCCAGGTGAGGTAGCTCAGGGGACATCTGGAGTTGGCAGGATGAGGGATGGGAAGGTGGGAAGGATTTGGAAGAAGAGGACAGTGAGAAAGGCCGGACAGGGATCAGTGGGAACAAAGGCTGGAGGAGGGGAAAGACAACCAAACCATGGCTTCCCCTACCCCTGCTTGTGCTGCCCCTCCCTCTGTTCAGGTTGGCTTCGAGATCTGTTCCTCTTTCCTCCTGCAGTGTCACCGGGGAGTGGCAGAGTGGTAAAGACTACGGGAGCTGCCAGGGTTCTAGGTTCTCCATGGAATGGATCCTGGGCCCAGCCAGGTGGCAGCATATCCACCTGCGTGGGCATAGCACACCCTGAGTTCTAGCTGGAAGCCTGCTCTCCTCCCCTCCATCCCTTCTATCCAGTCTGTGAACATGCGTCTCTAGACCCATTTCATAGAGGAGGAAACCAGGGACCCAAATATGGGTGACAGAGCAAGCTTCCATCTCTGAGTCCACAGAGACTAAAATCCTCCTTGTCAACTACCCGAGGTGTGTCGCTCCTGTTCCTGGGCAGGGCTCAGCCAGGTGGTTCAAGAAACATGCATTGGGTTGGCCTCTGGGAGGGTCCTGAGGAGGAGCCTCCCTTCTCTGCCCCTCCAGGCAGACAGCCATCAAAGCCTGAGCTTGCCCTCCTGGGCTGTTTGAGATGCCAGGCCTTCTACACTCTCACCCACAGGGCACATTGCATAGAGCCCTGCTGGACACCAGGCCTAGGGTCCAGTACCAGCTCTGCCATCATTCACTGTGTTACCTGGGCCAACATGTTGGTCTCTCTGACCTTCCCCTTCTTCAGGGAAGGTGCTGAGCTGGAAGGATTTCCAGGGCCCTTTCTGTCCTAAGCTTTCTGATCTTTGGCATCTCTGGAGGATTGCACTTGTCTGTCTTCAGAGAGTGTTTCAGGCTAGGAGCAGGACGGGTTCCCATCCCAATGCACTGGTCAGCACTGCGGGAGGACTCTTCAGACAGTGGGGAGGGTGGATGGGGGACAAGGATTCTAGTTTCATCTCCTGCAGCCAAAGCTGAGGCGGGCCTGGCCCACTCCTCTGAGACCCCAGCTGACCCCAGTACTGAGTGGCTGGGAACTGGCCCAGGCCGAGGCAAGGCAGCTGTCAAGGCAGCACTAAAATTAGCCCCAAGGCTAAGGGAGCAAGGATCCGGCCCAGGATTCGGGCTCTCACAGCCCCAAGGGACTTAGCCCACACCCCACTCAAGATGGGCGAGGTCAGCCAGAGTTCTGGGGTAACCTGTCATGATGCTGGGTGGGGAGAGCCACCGGCTTGTACAAACACATGTCAGAGGGCCAATGACGGGCAAGAGGCACCCTTCCAGTTGCTTGAGCCCTCAGGTAGCTCCCAGCCCTAGTTCTTCAGAACCCTGGAAAGGACCAGGGAGTGACCTTGCTATTTATGTCCTCCTAGGACAGGTTGAGGGGACCACCTGTCCTCCCAAGGTGGAGGAGGATGACCTTGCACTTAGCACCAACTCCCAAGAGTGGAGGAGGAGCTGGGAGGTGTATCAGCCTGGAACAGGAGCAGGTTGGAGACACCAGAACAGGACCTAAGCCAGCTCCCTCCTGGCCACCTAGCCACCTGAGGATGGCAGCTCTGCTCCCTTCCCTCTTCTCTGCCTGGATGCTCTGAGGATCTTATTAAAATGCAGATTCTGATTCAGAAAGTCTGGGGTGGGGGTGGGATTCTTCAAGATTCTAACAAATGAGCTGGGGATGTACCTCAGAGCACTTGCCCAGCGTGTTCTGAGTTCAATTCTTAACACCACCAAAAAAAGAAAAAGGAAAAAAAAAATTCTAACAAGAGCCCAGAATGGTCTGCAGACCACATTTTGAGTAGGAAACTCATTTCCTAGCCTGGACCAGACACAAGCACAAACAAGGTGTTTGTAGGTGTGAATGCCAACCTTGTGCCTCTGTATATATTGCATGTGGTTTGTTAAATGTAAACAAGGTGTACAATAATAATAAACATCAATAAAACTGAAAAATACCTAGCCCTTAAAAAAAAGTCAATTGGGGCTGGGGATGTGGCTCAAGAGGTAGCGCGCTCGCCTGGCATGCGCGCGGCCCGGGTTGGATCCTCAACACCACATACAAACAAAGATGTTGTGTCCGCCGAAAACTAAACAATAAATATTTTAAAAAAAATTCTCTCTCTCTCTCTCTCTCTTAAAAAAAAAAGTCAATTGAAAGTGCTGAGATTAAACCAAGAAACATAGTAAGAATTAAAAGAACAAACAAAAATTACCTAATCTTTATTGAGCACTATGCTTAGGCAAGGTTCTAAGAATGTTGTACATGATATCTTTTGGGGGAGGGGGAGGGGTACCAGGGATTGAACTCAGGGACACTCAATCACTGAGCCCCATCCCCATCCCTATTTTGTATTTTATTTAGAGACATGATCTCACTGCGTTGCTTAGCATCTCGCTTTTGCTGAGGCTGGCTTTGAACTCTCCATCCTCCTGCCTCAGCCTCCCAAGCTACTGGGATTACAAGTGTGTGCCACCATGCCCACCTTATACATGATATCTTATTTATTCTTTTAACAACTCCAATGAGGTGAGAAAATTGAATCTCAGAGAGGTTAAGTGATTTGCTCAAGGTCACACAGCTGATAAGCTGCAGTCATAGCTGAGATATACATTTGCACCCATATCTATCAGTGCATGCACCTTGGTACATGTGAGCTGTGAGCATATGTGCAATTCCATAAACTCTGGTGATGCAGGAGGACAGCAGCCGCGTGGATAGAGCAGACGAGTTAAGAGTCAGACATGATGATTCAGAATGGGAGCTTTCCATGGGTGAGAAGAGGGAAGGAGACACAGATAGAAAGAGAAAATAGAAATCAGACAGACCCGGGCCTTAGTCAAGAAAGAAAGAAAGAAATGAAGGGAGGGAGGGAGATAATGGGGGTGGGGAGGAAGGAAGGAAGGTAGGTAGGTAGGTGGGTGCAAATTGCCCCACCTGGGCCTTCCTGGCACACAGTAGGTGCTTGAGTGTATTTATGGCCCTTCCTTCCCCAAGTGAATTAACTGACCTGCCATCTGGGGAGTGTCTGGTGCCCTGGCTGGCTACAGTCAGCTCACTGGGTTAAGAGAAGGCACCCTGGACAGGGCCAGGGACAAGCAAAGACAAGGCCCAGAGTAGTGTTGGGGTCACAGCTGAGACAGTACCCAAGCAGGAGCTGCCCTCTGAACAGAGCACAGAGCCTGGCCTCCGGCCCCCTGCCTCGGCCAATAGGAGAGGCTGCGAGCCAGGAGACACCCCTATTCAGGAGCAGCTCTCTCAGGAAAGCAGACACCCTGACTCAGCCCTCAGCTATGCTGGACACAGCAGCACTCGTAGTTCTCCAGGCCTTGCCCCTGGGGGACCAAAGCTGTGCCGGATATCAATCTGGGCCTTTGGAAGTTCCTGTTGATTCATTTGCTCTTCCTCCACCCACAGTCTTGACTTTGCTGCTGGACGTGTGTCTCCCTGAGGCTGTTCTCACCTGGTTGGCTCCCAGAGTGGGCAGCCATGAGGCATCACTGGGCAGGCTCCTTACCCATCCTTACCCTTGGCCATGTGTTGCCAGAAAAATTTGCTACCCAAATCACTTCTAGGAGGTAATGAGCTGCCTCTTGTAGGCTTCTGTAAAAAGTGGGAAGTGCCTGGGTGGACCATAGTTTCTCCTGGGACACAGAGTGGAAGGGCACCGGGAAGGATCTCCTGGACCCTCTAGAAACAGATGCTGGGTAGTGCCACCCAAAACCCTGCACAGATGAGAGTGGGCTCATGGTGGGAATCTGGATTGGCACTTTGGTGGATCCGTCTCCTTCATTTTCCACATGAGGCTAAAAGAGGGCTACCACCATGTCAGGGGCACCCAAAGAGCCGGAGAACCCAACCCCACCACCGACTCCCTGCTGCTGAGAGCTCCAGAAGAATCTGTGAAAGACTGGCTCTGGCGCCCCCTAGTGGCAGCATGAGAGAAAGGCAGGGCTGGGGTAGAGAAGTCGGAGGCGAGGCTGGGTTGATTCCTCCAAGAGGTTCCCTTCCTCTGCAGTTACACAGCCTCCAACCCTCTGGTCGCTCCAGTGGGATATCTACCTCTCCCACCAGAGTCGGAACTCCTCGACAGTATGGGGAGGGCTGATCTGATTCATCACACCCCTAGGGCCTGCTGGGAAGGCATTGTGAAGATTTGAGGAAACGGTTTGAACGGAATTAAATTCAATATAAATAGAAGGAAACAGTGTGGACAAAGATTTATGCACAAGAATGATCGTTAAATCGATGTTTACAAAAGCAAAAATTGTGTTCATAATTGTAGAAGTGGGTGATGGGTATATGGGTTCATTATAGTGTTCCAGTCATCCTTGTGTATTTTGGAAATGTTTGAAACAAAGGAACTAATAGAAAACATAAAACTCCAACAATAGAAATCTAAATAAATTATGATGCAGTTGTGCAAAGGAATAATGTTTAGGGACATGGAGTGTTTTTTTGGTTTGTTTGGGTTTTTTTTGTTCTTAATTATAACAGCTTTATTGATATATACAACTCACATACCATATAATTCACTCATTTAAAGTATACAACTCAATGGTTTTTATTATATTTCCCATGTTTTGCAAACATCACCACAATCAATTTTATAGCATTTTCATTGTCCCCAACAAAACTCTACAACCATTGTCAGTCACTCCCCATTTGTCCCCAAACCTCATCCACAACCCATAAATCTATTTTCTGTCTGTATATATTTGTCTATTCTGGATATTTCATATAAATAGAATCATATCACATATGATCTTCTATATGTGGCTTTTTTCCTCTTGGCATAATATTTTCAAGATTCATCTATGTTGTAGCCAGTGCCAGTACCTCATTCCTTTTTGTGATTGAATAACATCCCATTGTATGTACATTTTATTTATTCATACATTAGTTGATGGACATTTGGGTTGAACAATGTTGTTATGACTGTTCACATTTGACTTTTTTTTTTTTCAGTGCCAAGGATTGAATCCCAAACCTCACACCTGTAGCATTTTACCACTGAGCTACACTCTCAGTCCTTTTTTTGCTAGATTTTATATGGTTTCACTTAAGTTGCCCAAGGTGACCTTGAACTTTTAATTCCCCTGCCCGAGACTCCTGAGTAGTTATCTGGAATTACAGGCATGACCACTGGGCCCAGCTTCATGTACAAGTTGTTGTTGTTAAACCCAGGGGTGCTTAACCACTGAGCCATGTCCCCAGCCCCCCCCCCCTTTTGAGAGAGAAAGAGAGAGAATTTTAATATTTATTTTTTAGTTTTCGGCGGACAAACATCTTTGTTTGTATGTGGTGGTGAGAATCGAACCCAGGCCGCACGCATGCCAGGCAAGCATGCTACCGCTTGAACCACATCCCCAGCCCCCCAGCCCTTTTTAATAGTTTATTTAGAGACAGGGTCTTGCTAAGTGGCTTAAGGCATCACTGAGGTACTGAGGCTGGCCTTGAACTCTCAATCCTCCTGCCTCAGACTCCTGAGCCTCTGGGATCACAGGCACCACTGTGCCCAGCTCATGTACATGTTTTAATGTGAATATTTGTTTCCTTTCTCTTGAATATATACCTAGCAGTGAAATTTCTGGATCTTTGGTAACTCTATGCTTAATTATCTGAGGAACTGCCAACCTGTTTCATAAAGAGGTTGCTTCATTTTACATCCCCACCAGCAGTGTATAAAGGCTCCATTTTGGCATATTTGTTATTATCTGTCCTTTTGATTCATGCCATCTTAGAAAGTGTGTGTGTCCCATGTAATTTTTAATAACATGGGAAAATAACGTTGATGTAATGTTAGTTGGGTTTTTTTGTTTGTTTGTTTTGGTATTGGGGATTGAACTGGTTCAGTGGGCTCTCTTTGCCACTGACCTACATCTGTAGCCCTTTTTATTTTGAGACAGGGTCTTGCTAGGTTTTTTAGGACCTTGGTAAATTGTTAGGGTTGTCCTTCAACATGTGATCTTTCTGCCTCTGTCTCCCAAGTCCCTGGGATTACAGGCATGTGCCACCACATCCAACTGCTGTTATATTTTTTTAAAGAAGAACCATAATTTATCAAAATGTTAATGTGATGATATGTGGCAATTTTAATGACTTTTTTTTTTTTTTTTAGTTTGTAGGTGGACA
Source organism: Marmota flaviventris (assembly GCF_047511675.1). NCBI lineage: Eukaryota > Metazoa > Chordata > Mammalia > Rodentia > Sciuridae > Marmota > Marmota flaviventris. The sequence continues at coordinate 61,666,455 of NC_092506.1, read as the reverse complement.
CAATACCTTTGTTTATTTAGTTGTATGTGGTGCTGAGGATTGAACCCAGTGCCTCACACGTGCTGGGCAAGTGCTCTACCACTGAGCAACAACTCCAGCCCCTAATGACTTTTATTCTTCCCTAAGTTTTTGACAAATGTGGACATCCATGAATAGAAAAAAAAATACTATGAAAGAAGAGAAAGGAAAAACAAAAAAGTTATTAGAAATATAGTATAAATAAATTAACACAAAACACTAAATGTAATGCATGAAGCTGATTAAGGACCAGCGTGCAGGACCACGGCCTAGGAACTTGGAGTGAGGTGCCAAATGCAGGCAGAGGAGTCCAGCTCCTGACTCCAGGGCATGGGGGAATCCAGAAAAAGAGCAGTCCCTCTCAGTAGCAGTCGGGATGGCTTCCTAGAGGAGGCAGTTCCACAGCAGTCTGGACTCTGAAGTAAGAGAGGATCTAGACTCATGGAGATGGGGTTTGGGGGGGCATACAGATCCCAGATACAGCAGACAGCAGATCTGACCTCTGTGCACACAGGCTGCTAGAGTTGCAGACAAGGGCTCTGATGTGTCCTGGTAGGTGGAGACAGGGGTCTGAACCACTCTGGCTCTGCCCTAACTCGGGGTCACTGACTCTGCCCAGTGCACTAAGATGAGTCTTTATCTGTGAAATGGCACTGTTGACCTCCCTTGCCTGGAAGGCAAGCCTGACTCCAAAGGCAGGACCGGGTGCGGGAAGACTTGAGGTAGAGGAATACTCACTAGGCTTTGAAGGAAGGAGGGCTGGTAGAGAAATGCCTCACGTTCCAGGCCAAAGTCACTGGAATAGGGTTGGGGTGTCAGAAGGAGGGGCACCAAGCCTGTTCACAACAGAGAAGTCACCACCAGAAAGGTATGAACCGTCTTTGGGAGAGAAGCCAAACAGCCACATTAGTTCTCTACCAGCTAAACCCAGAGAAGGCCCAGCTGCCTCAAGATCACCACGAGACCTTGGCCTCAGCTTCCCAGAAGAGGGCTCTTTGGCAGGAAGTGACCCCTGGACTGGGAGTTGTGGAAATCAGGGATTCATATCCTAAATTCCCAGGGGCATCTGAACTCTGTTTCTTCCCTGTCCACCTCTCAGGCGAATGGCTCTTGGTCATGAGGGTTGGAATAAGGAAAGGGAACAGTTTTTATTTGTTTTTTGTTTTGTAGTATTAGAGATTGAACCCATTGAACTCACACAGGCTAGGCAAACACTTTAGCGCTGAACTATGTCCCCAGTCCTTTTTTATTTTGAGACAGGGTCTCTCTAAATTTCAAGGCTGGGCTCAAACTTGCCATCCTTCTCCCTCACTCGGGGTTATAGGTTTGTGTCACTGTGCCTGGTTTTGTTACTACTTTTTAAAGAACATTTCCAGGGGCTGGAGTTGTAGCTCAGTGGCAGAGCACTTGCCTGGCAAGTGGGAAGCACTGAGTTCAATCCTAGCGCCACATAAATACAAATAAAGGCATTGAGTCCATATACAACTAAAAAAAAAAAAAAATTAAAAGAAAAAAAAAAAGGACATTTCCAGGACAGCTTGCTTAAACCTGGAAAAAAAATCAGTGTTACGAAATCCTGCAATTTACTGTTAAATGTTTGAGGAATAAGTTTCCAAGGAGATAAAGCAATTATGGCAAAATGTTAACAACTGATGTATGAAGGCAAAGGGCACATGGGTGTTCATAGTGCCATCATTTTTTCCATAGATTTGAGATTTTTAAAGAATTTTTTGGGGTTGGAGGGAAGCAAGATATAAAATCATGTATACAATGCAAACCAAAAAAAAATGGGAAGAGGGAACACCAAACAAAAAAATAAAATTTTTATGCTGGGTGCAATAGCACATGCCTATAATCCCAGTGACTCAGAAGGCCAAGGCAGAAGCATTTCAAGCCAGCCTCCACAAGTTAGCAAGACCCCATCTCAAAATAAAGTGGGGCCAAGCACGGTGGTCCATGCCTGTAATCCCAGTGGCTCAGGAGGCTGGGGCAGGAGGATGGGGAGTTCAAAGCCAGCCTCAGCAAAAGCAAGGCATGAAGCAACTCAGTCAGATCCTATCTCTAAGTAAAACACAAAATAGGGCTGGGGATGTGGCTCCGTGGTCGAGTGCCCCTGAGTTCAATCACTAGTACTCCCTCTCGAAACAAAACAAACAAAAAACTGTGGGGTGCTGGGGTTGTAGTGCAGTGTAGAGCACCCATAGGTTCACTCCCCAGTACAAAGGAAAGAAAGAAGGAAGAGAGAGAAAAGGGGGAAAAAAGGTAATAAAATCTTTGTGACTTGGAGTTAGGCAAAGATTTCATAGATTAAAATATCAGAAACATGATCTATAAATGAAAACTATTGATAAATTTGACCTCATCAAAGTCAGCAAACAGTGCCCTTTGAAAGACATAATTAGGAGAACAGAAAGACAAGCCATCAGCTGGGAGAAACTCTTGCAATTCACGTATATAAAAGAATTTATATTTCCCTCTCAAAATTTAATAATAAGAAAACAAATCACTCAGGACTGGGTTATGGCTCAGGGGTAGAGCGCTTGCCTAGCATGTGTGAGGCACTGGGTTCTCAGCATCACATAAAAATAAATTAATTAATTAAAAAATAAAGATATTGCGTCTAGGGACTAGGGTTGTGGCTCAGTGGTAGAGAGCTCGCCTAGCACATGTGAAGCACTGGGTTTGATCCTCAGCACCATATAAAAATAAATATATAAAATAAAGATATTGTGTCCAACTACAACTAAAAACAATTTTTTAAAAAGATATTGTGTCCATCAACAACCAAAAAAGATACATGGATAGAAAATGAGCATATGAAAAACACATCATTAGCTATTAGGGAAATGAAAATTAAAACCTCAAAGCAATACCACTACCCATCTATCAGAGTGACTAAAATTAAAAAGACTTATCATACCAAGTGTTGGTAAGGATACAGAGCAACTAGAAATCATATATGCTGCTAGTGTGAATGTAAACTAGTGTAATCACTTTGAAAAGCAGTTTAGGAGTTGCTTTAAAAATTAAACACAAACCTACCATGTAACTCAGCCCTTCCACTTCTAGGTATTTTCTCAAGACAAATGAGAGAATATGACTGAACAAAGACTTGTACACAAATGTGCAGAGCAACTTTGTTTGTAGTGGCCCCAGATGGGAAATAACTCAAATGTCCATCAATGGGTAAATAAATAAACAAGTGGTGGAAACACACAACAGAATATTACTTGGTAAAAACTGTTAGTTTCTGGAACGGCAGTGTGAGGAGCTCTGCAAACCCACTAGACCCTCTCTGGAGAGAAACAACTATAATTTTAAAAATTATACATATATACTTATATATCTATATGGATGTATGTTCCCTTGGAATTGCCCTAAGGGCATTCAGCAAATATTCGAGAAAAATCTATGAAATCTCAGTAAGAACAGTGTCATCAGTATTTGAGCCACAACTCATTTTTGTGCCCCAGCCCACCAGCTTGGCATGATGGAAGCTCCACTTCAGCTGGAACACAGTATTCTTCTGCTCCTAGCTCACAATCAAAGGCTATAATATCTCCTTGGGTGGGGCAGAGACGAGCAGTTCTCATCCTCTCTACTCCCTGTTACAGGGACAATTGTCAACCACATGCACAATAATGCAGCTGGACTCTTTCCTTAAGCCATACACAAAATGCAACTCAAAATGGATCAAAGAAGGCTGGGGATATAGGTCAGCTGGTAGAGTGCTTGCCTTGCATGCACAAGGCCCTGGGTTCTAATCCCCAGCACCACGAAAAAAAAAAGTATCAAAGAACTGAATTTAAGAGTTAAAACTACAAAACTCTTAGAAGAGGCTAGGTGTGGTGGCACATGTCTGTAAATCCCAGCTACTCAGAAGGCCAAGGCAGAAGGATTGCCACAGATTAGTAAAAATAATCAAATGCTAACTTATATACTGCCTCACAAAACTGGACTCTGCTACTGTGAGTTTTAGTGTTAGCTTTATTAATCAAACTATTGCATTAACTTACATAGGCTGAGACAGGAGGATCGAGAGTTCAAAGCCAGCCTCAGCAATGGTGAGGTGCTAAGCAACTCAGTGAAAGCCTGTCTCTAAATAAAATACAAAATAGGGCTGGGGATGTGGCTCAGTGGTCAAGTGGCCCTGAGTTCAAGCCCCAGTACCAAAAAAAAAAAAAAAAAAGAAAAAGAAAAAAAAAGAAACATGCTTCAAAACAACTAGCCTCAACTCTTTAAAGATGTCAGTACTATGAAAGACAAAAAGGCATTAAAGAGTACTGGGGCTGGGGCTGGGGCTCCGTGGTAGAGCATTTGCTTAGAATGAGCAAAGTCCTGGGTTCCAATCCTGAGTACCACCAAAAAATAAATAATTAATTAAATAAATAAATAAGAAAAAAAGAAAGAAACTGGGTGTGGTGCACATGCCTATAATCCCAGCTACTCATGAAGCTATGGAAGATCACAATTTCCAGCCCAGCCTGAGCAATTTAGCAAGACCCTGTTTCAAAATACAAAATAAAAAGGGCCGGCGATATAGCTTGTAGAGTTCCTTGGGTTCAATCCTGAGTACTAAAAAAGGAGCGGGGAGGGGAGGAAGAGGAAGAAAGAAGAAGATGAAAACATAGGGGTAAATCTCCATGACATTGGTTTTGACAGTGGATTTTGAGGACACCAAAAGCCCAACAAACAAAACAAAAACAATATAAACTGGACTTCATCAAAATAAAAAATTAAAAAAAACCCTTATGCTTCAAATAATATGATCAGGAACATAAATAGACAACCCAGAAAAGGAGAAAGAATTTAAAATCATTTATCTGAAGGATTTGTACCTAAAATATATAGAGCCAGGAATGCTGTCACATACCTGTAATCTTGGTACCTTGGGAGGCTGAGGCAGGAAGATTTCAGGTTCAAGACCAGCCTCAGCAATTTAGTGAGGCCCAAGCAACTTAGTGAGACCCTGTGTCAAAATTTAAAAAAAAAAAAAAAATTAAAAAGGGCTGGGGATGTGGTTCAGTGGTTTAATAACCCTGGGTTCAATCCTTGGTACCAAAATAAAAAAATAAATAGATGAATAAATAAATAAAATATATAGCCAGGCATGGTAGTGCATGTCTATAATGCCAGTGACTCAGGAGGCTGAAAAGCAGGAGGATCTCAAGTTCAAAGCCAACTTCAGCAATTTAGTGAGCAACTTAGTGGGACCCTGTCTCAAAATAAAAACTGGGGGGCTGGGGTTATGGCTCAGAGGTAGAGTGCTTGCCTAGCACATGTGAGGCACTGGTTCGATCCTTAGCACCACATAAAAAAAATTTAAATAAAGTTATAAAAAAATGTTTAAAATAAATAAATAATAAAAACTGTGCTAGGATATTGTTCAGTGGTTGAACATCCCTGGGTTCAATCTTTGGTACCAAAACTAATAATAAGGGGCTGGGGATTTGGCTCAAGGGGTAGCGCGCTTTCCTGGCATGCGTGCGGCCCGGGTTCGATCCTCAGCACCACATACAAACAAAGATGTTGTGTCTGACGAAAACTAAAAAAATAAATAAATATTAAAATTCTCTCTCTCTCGCTCTCTCTCTCTCCCTCTCTCTTAAAAAAAAAAAAACTAATAATAAAATAAAACACATAAAGAACTATTAAAATTCAATAATAAAAGGATGAACAACTCAATTTTTAAATGGGTAAAAGATCTGATTAGATGTTTTCTGAAGAAGATATATAAATGGGCAATAAACACATGAAAAGATGCTTGATATAATTAGTCATATGGTAAACGCAAATCAAAACCACAATAGAAACCACTTCATACCCATGCGAATGGACATAATTTTTTTTAAAGTTAGTGTTATGATTTGGGTCTGGAGCGTCCCCTAAAGACTCAAATGTTACCCACTTGAGTCAAATGTATGAAAGATGATATGTCATGAGCTTTGTAATGTTTTGAACAACCAATAAAAAAAAAAAGACTCAAATGTCGAAGGCTTTATCCCCAAGGTAACAATGGCCAGAGGTGGAGCTTTGGGGGTGTGATTGGATCCCGAGGGCTCCGACCTCATTTGTGAATTAATCCATTGATGAATTCATAATCTGAATAGATTATTGGGAGGTGGTAGAAACTGAAAGAGTAGGTCCTTGTGAGTGTGCTCTTGGGGACCAAACCTTATCCCTGGCCCTTTCTTCTTGTTCTCGAGCTGCCAGGAGGTGAACAGCTTTGGGCTTCCACATCCTTCTATCGTGATGTTCTGCCCCATCTCAGGCCCAAAGCAATAGAGCCAGTGTACCATGGACTGAAACCTCTGAAGCGACAAGCCAAAATAAAGCTTTCCTCCTTCATCTTGTTTATGTCGGGGTATTTTGCTCACAGCAGCAAAGAGCTGACTAACACAATCAGATATTGACAAATGTTGGGAAGGATGTGTAGAAGTCGGAATCCTCATGGGTTGCAGATCTGCACAGACAAGCATCAATTACTCTACTCTGGGAAAGAATCTAAAAGTTCCTCAAACAGTTAAACACAGAGTTACCATAAGTCTCTCCAACTGCATTCCAAGAGACAGGAAAACATACGTTCACACAAAAACTTGAACACAAATACTGGCCTTATTCATATAATCAAAAGGTGGAAACCATACAAATGTCCATTGACTGATAAACAAATTAACAAAATATAGTACATCATACTCTGGAATATTATTTAGCCATAAAAGGAATAAAGTGCTCAACATAATTGAATCTTGAAAACATGCTATGTGAAGAAAAAGGCACAAAAGACATATGACTCTATTTATATGAAGTGCCCAGAATAGGTAAATCTGTAGAGATAGATAGTAGATTTATGGTTGCTTAGGGCTGGGGAGAGAGGCAGAAATAAAGGAGTAATAGGTAAAGGGTGTATGATTTCTTTTTTTTCCCCCCTCAGGTGATGGAAATATTCTAAAATTGAACATAACAATGGTCGCATATACCTATGAATATTCTAAAAAACACTGGAGGCCAGGTGTAACACAGCGTACCTATAGTCACCGATACTCAGGAGACTGAGGCAGGAGAATTTCTAGAGCCCAGGAGTTCCAGACTAGCCTGAGTGACATAACAAGACCCATCTCAAGGCAGGGATCCATTGACTTGCACACTTTAAACTGGTGACTTATTGGTGACTCAGGCCTGTAATCCCAGCTACATAGGAGGCTGAGGCAGGAGGATCAAAAGTTTGAGGCCCCTCTAGGCAACTTAGCAAGACTTTGCTTCAAAATAAAATAATTTTTAGAAAGGGCTAGTGGTGTAATTCAGTAGGTAGAGCACTTGCCTAGCATGTGCAAGACCCTGGGTTCAATCCCCTGTACCACAAAATAAATAAATTGGTGAATTATGTTTCAGTAGAGAAATTATTATTTTTGCTATATTGGGGACTGAACTCCAGGCCCTCTCCCACTGAGCCACATCCCCAATTCTTTTTATTTATTTAGTTTGAGACAGGGTCTTGTTAAATTGCTGGGGCTGGCTGGAACTCCTGAGTCTCATGGATTACAGTTGCGTACAGTTGCGTAGACCAATTTAAAAAAAAATAAGTTGTAGATGGACCTTTATTTATTTATTTATTTTTATGAGGTGCTAAGGATCAAACCCAGTGCCTTGCACATGGAAGGCAAGCGCTCTACCACTAAGCCACACCCTCAGCCTCTAGGCCAATTATTTTTAAAAATCATTATTTTCTCAGATTTTTTTAAATAAATGACCAGAAGAAAATACAATAGTACCTCAGTATACCTAAGGGACTAATTCCAGGACTCCCACAAAACTATAGAAATGCTTGGATGCTCAAGTCCCTTATACAAATTGGCATTATATTTACATATAGCCTATGCACGTCCCCCTGTATAATTTAAATTATCTCTAGATTACTTATAATACCTAATGCAATGTAAATTCTATGTAAGTAGCTGTTATACTGCATTGTTTAGGAAATAATGACAAGAAAAAAGTCTGTACATGCTCAGGACAGATGCAACCTTAAAAAAAATATTTTTATGGGAGTTGGGTGAGTCTGTGGAGGAAGGACCCACAGACACAGAGGGTTGGCTGCATACCAAAATGCCAACAGAAGGAAGCTCAATGGATTGGGATTACAGATTATTTTCTTTTGTCATTTTCCCCCGTGTTTACAACTTTTCTTCAGTGAACAAAGAAAAAAATTCAATGTAAAAAAAAAGGCCAATTTAATTGGAGAAAAAGTTGAGCAACTGTTTCAGATTCTAAAAGAACAGGGGCTGAGGTTGTGGTTCAGTGGTAGAGCGCTTGCCTATTATGTGTGAGGCTCTGGGTTTGATCCTTAGCACCACATAAAAATAAGTAAAATAAAGGTATTGTGTTCATCTACAACTTAAAATTTTTTTAAATAAATAAAAATAAATAAAGAACAAAGAAGGGATAGGAATATGACTCAGTAGAAAAGTGCTTTCCTAGCAAGCATATGGCCCTGGGTTTGATCACCAGCGCAATAAAATAAAAGAACAAAGATATCAACAACCAAATGCAATAAATGAACACTAATTGGATCCTGTTCCTCTCCCTCATCTTCCAAAAATTAGCTATAAAAATGCATTTTGGGAAATACGACTAGGGACTAGATATTATAGTATGGGATTTTTATTACTTTTCCTAGGATTGTGACTATGATTATATAGGAAAAATTTTAGGAGCTGTACTTTTTTCTATTTCAACGTTTTTAAAAATCAAGGGGAGGGAAGTATGATAGGGGCATACCTGTAATCTCATCTACTGGAGAGGCTGAGGCAGAGAGATCAGAAGTTCAAGACCAGCCTCAGCAACATAGTGAGGCCCTATCTCAAAATAAAATTAAAAAGGGCAGGGGATGTGGCTCAGTAGTAAAGCTCCCTTGGGTTACATTTCTAGTACCCAAACAAAATAAAACAAAAAGAGACTGGGGTTGTGGCCCAGTGGTAGAGCACTTGCCTCACATGTGTGAGGCACTGGGTTCAATTCTCAGCACTTATAAATAAATTTAAAAAGCATTTATTTAAAATAAAGCATTTATAAATAAATAAAATAAAGGTCCATCAACAACTAAAAAATATTGAAAAAAAAAAAAAAAGACAATAATTGATTCTTCCAGGGTCCCCAGGACCTAAACAGTACCTGGCCTAGAAGACAGTCAATGAGAGTTATAACCATGGCAGTACCTCTTTCTCAGCCTGATGGTGCTCAGAGACCCTCCTCTCCCTGGACTTTCTGCTGTCACAGCCTCCTCATCATGGGTGTCACTGTCTGTGGGCCTTCTCCCCTCCTGTCTGTGGTCAGAATCCCTTTTTTATAACCAGGGCCTGGCTCAGCAGAGGTCCCATCCTCCAGTGAAGGTGGTGGAATCCCCAGCGGGATTCAAGTCCCACCGATTGGACCCTAGGTGGCGCTATCCGCCTGAGAAAAGGTTGGAAAGTCCCTGACCCCAGAGCCTCTGGTGCCTGGCAACTTGGCATATGGATGAGGTGGAGTTGTCAATGCCCCAGATTCCAAGGCTGCTTCTCCTCGCCCCATCTAGTGTATCCATGCCTGATTCACAGGCTGAAGATGTCAGGACTGGATCAACAGTGGGGACCCTCAGTACTCAGACGCAGAGAGGAAGAGCGACCCTCACAAGAGAAGGAGGCTAGATCTCCTGAGAGGCGAGGAGTGGGCAAGCAGCTGCCTAAGCACTAGTCATTTCTTCCAGACAGCCACAAAGGCTGTAAGAGGGACAGCTCTTCCCCTCGCTGAGTGCAAACCCTCTAGGTAGTGAAAGCCAAAATGCTGAGTTCTGGTCCTAATTCTGGTCCTGGTGTGCTGCTCTGGCCTGTGTCCACTCCCCTGAGCCTCAGGGACCCTGAGCGTGAAATGCGGGATGGACACAAGAATTCGGAGCTGCCAGGAGCCCAGGATCCTCACTGGGTTGGAGAGACCTGGGTGTGGGGCCAGTCAGCCTCTTGGCCAAGGACAGGCTGCTTCAGGAGTTGCCAGAAGGGAAACATTTTCCGGGAGCCGGAAGGGCTGGCAGAACCCTGGGCCAGGCAGAGACCACAATGGACCCTTGTGTGGAGATTTAGCTTGGAGTCACCCACAGGCCCAGCCCCTGCTCTAGGGTGGGTCCTGTTTTCTGGTTTTCCACCAGACCCAGCTTCTGAACGACTGTCCCGGGGCCTAGAGACAGGAGTATGAGGTGGGGCCACCGTCTAGCCCCAGGGTGATGCTCACCAGCTTGTTGCCAGTGCCTGAATTTCCACCATCCGCCTTCCTGGAATCCCTTGCCTAAATAACCTCACATAAAACTTGAGGGCCATCGCCCCAACCAAACAGGAGGCCCTGGGGCACTCTCCCTGAAGCCACCTCAGGGAGCTCAGGACAGACTGAGGTCTACCTGGTTCTGGAAGACCCTGGCTAGGAGTTCATTTGGGAGACCTCTGCTGTGGTCCTTTAATGTGTCATTGTCTCCTCCTCTGCCAATCGAATGGGAAGGAGGGTGGTAATACTTGTGGGGACAGAGACCCTGTGGGAACCTTGGAGAGTCTCAGATCCACCCTCGGCCTCAGGAAGGACTCCACCCTAACCAAGTCAGACAGACGGCCAGCAGCCTCTGTGCCTCCCGACAGCTCCAATCCCACTTGCTCTGACCGCCCTGCCTGAGCCCTGAACAGCTCTGGGGCAGCCCTCAGGAAGTCCTTGTGGACACCCTGGGGGGCTGCACCCAGTTCTCTTTCTCTGGGCTCCCTTGGTCTTGTGTTAATCCCTCCTTGAGACAGGGCTCCTGCCCACCTAAAAAAAAAGTAGAACAGTGGCTGTTCCTGGGATGTGTGCCATTGCCAGGCTCCACAGGGGCAACTTCACATTAGCCATCTATGTGTGGTCCAGCCAACCGTCCCAAGCATGAAAAGCAATGATGCCCACGAAGGGGCTGTATGTGGACTAGAAAGCACTGCACCACTGTACAAGGTGGACATTGACAAAGAAATACAAGACCCTGCACTTCAATCAATTAAAAAAAAAAAAAGGTTGGGGCTCTGAGATGACAGAAATACAATGAGACATGGTCAGGACAAAGGCCGCTTTAGCAGAAGCAGAAAGCCTAGAATGTGAAGGCAACCGACTGGTTCTTCTCTGGAGCTCTGTGCTTCAGCTCTGCAGTTCTGTCCAGGCAGTAGCAGACCCAGAGCAGATCAGGTAGAGTCATTACCCGCCCAGTTTAACAGAGCCATTCCAGGAGCATGGGGCAGCTGACCTTGGGTGCCAGCGGAGACCATGGGCATGTCATCAGAGGCTGGTCTCAGCTCAGAATGAGAAAGGCGACTGCCAGCAGCAGGGGGGTGCTTCTGGAGCTGACACAAGAGCAGGGGTGGGAAGTCTGTGGGGAGAATCCTCCCCAAATCCTGGAGGCCTCCCCATGTTAGGGCAGTGAGAGTCTAAGCTCCTAAATCAGACTCAGTTCTGAGGTTCTGACACCAATGGTGCCTTGCCCTGAAACCACCTGGTGGTATCTCAGCAAGCCTGGGACTTTGCCATTGGCATTGGTCATTTGTTCCCTGTGACTTTATTGCTGGGTGTGAATCAATATACTTTTTTTTTTTAGAAAACCTGTCAGTGGGAGGTGGGGCGGGCCCTACTGCTCCAAGTTCATTCCTGTTGATCTTTGTTCCAGGTACAACAGAATAGCAGTGCCTGGAGTTTGTCCTTGGCTTCCTCCTCTTGCCACACCTGTGCATTGTCAGCCCTGGGGCCCAAATTCAACCCAGCCTGGGTAAGGACAAGGTCACAGGCTTTAGAAGTGGACAGACCTGGGCTTGAGTTCCTACATCCCACTCAACAAGCTGTGTGGCCTTGGGCAAAAATGCTTTGCCTCTCTGAACCTCTGTTCTCTAATTTATTACACGTGGGCAAAAACATCTGCCTCCAAGGCTATTGTGGGGGTTGGAAAGAATGTGTTTCAAGGACCTATTGCATAATAGGAGGCTCAGTAAACGTGACTTCCTTTCTCCCTGCTCTTTGCTCTCCTTAGGAGATACTGGTGCAGTGGGAAGTCCTGGGCTTGAGGTCAGGATACTTGGATCTGGTGGGTGGGTTTTGTTGCTTGCTGGTTATGAGACCTCTGGCAAGACCCTGCTCCTTTCTGATGTTCATTTCATTATCTGAGAAATAAGGCAAGAGCAGATGATCTTCCTCGGGGCCCTTCCCTTTCCCTAGTCACAAGATAGGGTACTTTCTGACTGGGTTTGACTTGCCTGAATATGTGTGGAAAATGGTCTGATCTAGAAGGCAGGACCCTTCTTGGAGACTGGACCCTGCCCCTGACACAAAGGTGACATAGGATATGCCCCTTTCCCCTCAGTCTTCCCATCTGTGTAATAGATTGGATGCTATGGGCTCTATGATCCCTTTTGCTCTGATGATCCAGGAACCAGTGATTCTGATGGTATCACGTAGGGCCCAGGAAGTCCCCCCTCGCTCCTTGCTCCCCTGCCTGCCCCTGTGAGTAAGATCCCCATCTACCTGCCTATAGCAGCCATTTCAGGTCCTTCATTCTCCCTGGCAGAATCCCCCATTTCAGCCTCACAGTCATTCCTTCTTCATCTCATCCACAACTCTGAGACCTAGTGACATTTCTCCCTCACTGCTCCCCGCTCAGCACTCAGGGTCTCATGTGCCTTTCCAGAACCTTTTCCCCTGAAAATATGAGATTTCTTCCACTAGGGAATTATCTTGACCCCTTATTACTCATTTCACAAGAATACAAAGAGCAGTGGCTCAATTCACAATAGCTGAACTATGGAACCAACCTAGATGCCCTTCAACAGATGAATGGATAAAGACAATGTGGTATATATACACAATGGAATGATTACTCAGCCTTACAGAAAAATGAAATTACAGCATTTGCAGGTAAATGGATGAAACTAGAGAACATTATGCTAAGTGAAATAAGCCAATCCCAAAAAACCAAAGACTGAATGTTTTCTCTGATCAGCAGATATTGATCCATAATGGGGGGGGCAGGCATAGGGAAAAATAAAGGAAATTTGGATTGTGCAGAGGGGAGTGAGGGGAGTGGTGGGGCTGTGGGGATGGGAAGGACAGTAGAATGAGACAGACATTATTACCTTATACACATCTATGATTACACTACTGGTGTGACTGCACCACATACAGCCAGAGAAATGAGAAGTTGTGCTCTCTTTGTGTAAATGTGTCAAAATGCATTCTACTGTCATGTATAACTAATTAGAACAAATTAAAAAAAAAATAGAAGGGAGACCAGCAGAATAAAAGAAGGAGATTAGGGGGAGGTAGGGGAGAGAAAGGGAAGGTACTGGGGAGTGAAATTAGTCAGATTATACTGTTTTATTGTATGCATATATAAATATATTATAACAAATCCTACTGTTAAGGCTGGGGATATAGCTCAGTTGGTAGAGTGCTTGCCTTGCATGCATAAGGCCCTGGGTTCAATCCCTAGCAACACACACACACACACACACACATACACACGCAATCCCACTGTTATATATAATTATAATGTACCAATAAAAGGAAAAATTAAAAAATAAATAAATTCAGGTTAAAAAAAAAAGAATAAAAGAGCATTTGTCTGCTGGGTGCAGTGTGGCACATGCCTGTAATCCCAGCTACTTGGGAGACTGAGGCACAGGGATCCCAAGTTCAAGGCCAGCTTAGGTAATTGAGCCAGACCCTGTCTCAAAATAAAAAGAGCTGGGGATATAATTCAGTGGTAAGGCTGGATTCAATCCCTTTTAGCACTAAACAAATAAATAAAAAATTTTAAAAATTCTGGGGACATAGACCTGTGTTAGAGCACTTGCTTAGCATGTGCAGGGCCATGGGTTTGAGAGCAGGAGACACATATGTGTTAGGAAGACAGGGTTAAGGCTCGTGGCTCTGGAGTTTACAAATGGAGTAGACAGCTCGTAACTGGTGACTCCAGTGGAGTCTAAAGATTTTCACCAGAACCTAAGCCTGCACCTGAGGCAAAATGGCATGTGCTCAACATCCTGATTGGACAGGGCATGTGTGGACACCAAGTGCTCTAGTGTAACTGAACTCTAAGGCCCATTTATTTAAAATCTCTATGGTCTTCAAGAGCACCTAACTTCCCTCTAACCTTACATAAACCCCTAGACAACAGCTACCCTGTGCTACCTTCCTGGGGACCCCTCCCTCTGCAGGAGCTCTGCTTTCTTTCTTTCTATTATTGAATAAATCCTATTACTTAGCACTTCTATGGATCCCATCCTTCAAATCCATGAGACAAAGAACCACACAGATAACTCCTGTCTCATATTCAATCCCCTATACCAGAAAAAGAAGAGAAAAAAGAAAAAAAAGAGTTGGGTGCAGCTTAGTGGTAGAGCGATTTCAGGTTCAGTCCCTAGTACTAGAAATGAAAGTGGGATGCTAGGCATGTACTTCAGTGGTACGGAGCTTGCCTGGCATGCAGGAGCCCCTGCGTACAATCTTCGGCACCAACAAAGAAGAAAGTAAAGAAAAAAAAAGGGAAAGAGGGAGGGAGAGGGAAAGAAAACACTGTCAGAGGAAAGCACACCATCTGCATCTTCCCCACCACCTCTGAGACTTCCTCTTCCTTGAAACTCTGCAGATTAAAGGAAAGGCCTGGGGGCTGGGTTGTGGCTCAGAGTTACAGCTAACCTAGCATGTGTGCCGCACCACATATAAATAAGTACATAAAACAAAGGTCCAACAAAAACTAATAAAATTAAAAAAAAACACAAAAAAACAGGAGAGGAGCTGGGGTTGGGACTTAATGGCAGCACACTTGCCTGGCATGTGTGAGGTACTGGGTTTGATTTTCAGCACCGCATAAAAATAAATAAAATAAAGGTCTATCAACAAACTAAAAATATATGTGTATATATATTTAAAAAAATTTTAAAAAAGGTGAGGCCCAGAAGACTTTAACACAGTGCATGCCCTTGGAGAAGTAGCCAGAGTTATTGAAGTGTCTAGCACATAAGGTCACAGTAAGGCCTGCTGGGTTGGTCTGGTCCTGCTTAGCTACCAAATGGCAGGTTCCCAACATTATACCATTATGTAGACTACAGAGTTCGCCTGGATAGTGAAAGACCCTCATGCCAGGCCCCTGAATAACATCACTCCTAGCCCAGGTCTGATTCTCCTCTTGAAGAGGCAGCCAGAGGTAGAACTTGGGGATCTTCTTTCCACTGGGACTGCAGATCACATTGGCTGCCCTGTCCACCAGAGACAGGCTCGGGAGGTCTGGCAAGGAGTCCCCTAGGGTCTGGGGCCTTCTCTGGGCACCCCCAGTCCTGGACCCTGTTCCTCATGGACCATCTGATCACATCATCCATGGCAGTGAGCATACTCCCCGGTGTAAGTGCTCCTAGGGAGAGAGCAATGAGTCATCCTGATGTCCAGGGCCCATTTTAGGACTTGGCACAAAACAGATACAGTGCTTGAAAGTTTCTCCAATCTATGCCCTATTTTGAGTCTTCCCAGCACTGACCCTTGAGGGCCCTAGCAGGGACCTCCTTCCAACAGAAACAAAGAGGCTTCAGAATGGGCAGTCCTTGGCTCCAAAGATGGAATGCTAATGTTAGCCCAGGGGCAGATCCCGAGGGGAAATAGGGCCCTGTGGAGTGGGATAGAAAGAGCCCTACCAAACCCTGATGCTTTAGTTTCTGATTCCAAACCACTCTCTGCATGGATCCTGGGCCCCAGTCCACCCAGATGGATGCCTGTGAACTGCTGGATTTCTAGGTTTTACATTTCAGTGCCAAGCCTCTTACTATTTCCTCCTTTTGGGATATTCTCTTTATCTCCTTCTCCCTAGTCACTCTCCTGGCTCCAAAGTCCACTGACTGTGGAACATCAAAGTGACCTTTCCCCTCCACGTTCCCCAGTTCTCCAGTTTTTTCTATTTATCAGCCCTCCTAGCCCCAGAATTGTTGGTGCTATTCATATCTGTTTCAGAAGGCTGCTTTGATAGAAAGCAAATGCAGCCTCTGCGAACTTAGTTTCCTCACCAGTAAAATGGGGACCATGATCTCTATCCTTCCAGATTGATGTAAAAATTAAATGAAATGAGTCATTCCAGAGCCCAGAATAGAGTCACCTCAATTGTCCACACACAGGGCAAGTGGTAAGGCACAGCCGACCAGCCCCAAAGATGCAGGAGCCTCAGCGTCAGAGTTCTCAGACTTACAGAAAAGTTCCTCCAAAAAGGTGAACTACTTTCTTCATTGTTCAGTCATGGGGAGGAGTGGCCCTGAGGTATGGGGTCCCAAAGGAGAAGGCAGGCATAAGATGACATGTCCAGCTACAGAGAAGGTGAATAATCTCTCCTGTTAGTGAATCGCAGACCATCACATCCACCTACCTCCAGATCATAGGATCCTGAAGGAGTTAGAGTCAAGATTTGGCTCTTTCCACTGCCCCGGTTCCATGTCAGTGTCACCAAGTCATCTGGAGGTAGACAGGTGTTTTTTTACATATACAATCTCAGATGAAATGCTCCTCCACACAGGAAAAGTGAATCTGCATCACAGGGGACAGGGAGAATTGTCTCTCTCTCTCTCTCTCTCTCTCTCTCTCTCCTCTTTTAATAGACTATTTTGAAATAATTCTAGATTTATATAAAAATTGCAAAGATAGATCAGCAAATACCAGCCTGTGCAGCCTCGGCCCCGTTATATGCCTTACCCAGTCCCCCCATTGCCATTACTATGATATCCTTGTCACAACTAAGACTAAACTCCACACTTTAATTGAATTTCATCCATTTTTTTTAGTAATATCCTCTCTCCGTTCCAGGAGCCAATCCAAGGTACCACCTCACACTTATTCCTTATATCTCCCCACTCTAGTCTGTGACAGGAAAAACCCATGCGAGGCAAGTGCTCTATCATTGAGCTATATCCTTAAGCCCTTTCTCAAATTTTGAGACAGGGTCTTGCAGAAGTTGCTCAGGTTGGTCTTGAACTTGTAATTCTCCATGCTCCTGGCTAAATTAATTTTATTTATTTATTTTGGTACTGGGGATTTAACCCAGGGGTGATTAATCACTGAATGGTATCCCCAGTCCTTTTATTTTATTTTTTATTTTGAGGCAGGGTCTCACTAAGTTGCTTAGGACCTTGCTACTAAATTGCTGAGGCTGGCTTTGAGCTTGTGATCCTCCTGCCTCAGTCTCCTGAGTCACTGGAATTACAGGCCTTAACACCATGTCTGGCTTAAATTGCCTTTTTAAGTGATATTTTCATATGGGCAATAGAGGAGAGGGCTGTGTGTTTGTGTGTCTTCCTTCATTTTCACTTTCACAATTTCTCTTCAGAAAATCCCCATCAGACAGGATTTTTTCTCAAAGCTGCTTGGTATGCTTCTCCCTGTTTTTGTTTGTTTGTTAGCCAGGATTGAATTTAGGGGCACTCAACCACGGAGCTACATCCCCATCCCTTTTTTATATTTTATTTAGAGATAGGATCTGGCTGAGTTCCTTAGGGCCTTGCTAAATTGCAGAGGCTGGCTCTGAACTTATGATCCTTCTGCCTCAGCCTCCCATGCTGCTGGGGTTACAGGCATGCAACACTGCAAACAGCCTCTCTCTGTATCTTGAGGCCCCCATTCAGCTTTCAAGCCCTTGGACCCCTCTTTAGGGAATCTCTCCTATCCCCCTCACCTTTTTTTTTTTTTTTAATATTTTTTAGTTGTCAATAGACCTTTATTTTTATTTACTTATTTATATGCAGTGCTGAGAATAGAACCCAGTGCCTCCCACATGCTCTACCCCAACTACAACCCCAGCCTTCCTATCCCCTCTTTGTCCTTGGCTTTTTTTTTTTTTTTTTTTTTACTTAGGACTTAACCAGGGGTGCTTTATAAATTGTTTAGGACCTCACTAAGTTACTGAGGCTGGTGTAAGGTCCTTGCTTAGCATCTGAATGGCTGTCTTAAGTGACAGCAGCCATTTTAAGAAACATTTCAACTTCCCTAAGAGCTTTTCTGAGAAAGGCTTACTACTCCCTCATACCAACCCAACCCTTCACCACCCCACACACATTAAGACCCACGGGGCTCTAATCCCTGAGCCTGCCCCATAAAAGTCCCGAACCCCAAGCCTGTTTTGCCTCTCTCCATCTATGGAGAGATGGCCTTTCTTTGACAGCTCTGACAAATAATCTCTCTGAGTATCTCTGCTTGATCTCCATCTTTCATTCTCACTGGCCTGTCTCCAACGCTTTTCTTTCTGCTGGCCCTGAACTTGTCGAATTGCTGGGATTACAGGCATGCGCCATTGCACCTGGGCTGGCTCCCCTTTCGTAGGCAGGAGTATTTAATCCTGCCTTGCCACTCTGTACCCACCATTCAACATTAATGGCTACTCCTCTGGGAGTTACTAAACACCTGAAAGTTTAGTTTTAGTCCCACTCTCCTCCTGACCCTCTCCTCTATTGCCCATATGAAAACATCACTTAAAAAGTCAGTTTAAGCCAGACATGGTGTTAAGGCCTGTAATTCCAGTGACTCAGGAGACTGAGGCAGGAGGATCACAAGCTCAAGGCCAGCTTCAGCAATTTAGTAGCAAGGTCCTACTAGCAATTAGTGAGACTCTGCCTCAAAATAAAAAATAAAATAAAAGGACTGGGAATAAGGTTACCCCTGGGTTAAATCCCTAGTACAAAAATAAATAAATAGTTAATTTAGCCAGGAGCCTAAAGCTGGAGGATTGCAAGTTCAAGACCAACCTGAGCAACTTCTGCAAGACCCTGTCTCAAAATTTGAGAAAGGGCTTAAGGATGTAGCTCAATGGTAGAGCACTTGCCTTGCATGGGAGAAGCACGTCGGTTTCTCCAGTCACAGACCAAAGTGGGGAGACATGAGGAATGGACTGGCTCCTGGAACAGAACTTTGTGTTTTCAAATGAGTGCATGGGGAAGATCCCCAACGCCACATTTCACCACATTTATCCCATTTCCTCTTCCCTTCAGCTCCACACTTCTTTAAGAAAACCAGCTTCAGAGGCAAAAAAAATAAAAAATAAAAACACCACAACCTAGTCTTGACCAATCAGGTCATCCCACCCTTCAGCCACAGTGATTGGCTCAAGACTGGTCCTGTGACCCAAGATGGTCCAATCAGAGTGAACCTCAGACTTGCTGGCGTTCTGGTTCACAGATGGCCCTTTGGCTGGGGTTGCTGGGAGGCGCCCCAGTGTTGCCAGGTTGTGGCTGTGTTCTTGCTGCAGCTGGTTGTCAAGGAATTTCAACCTGTTGAGGTCGACACAGAGATACTTTTTGTTTTCATTATTTTCTCCCTAGACACTGCCTTTACTCTTTCCTCTTCTTTTTAACATAATAGGAGAATTTATATGACTTGCTAATCTTGTTCGATTTTTAAAATTTAGGCTAAGTGCAGTGGTGCACACCTGTAATCCCAGTGACTCCGAAGGCTGAGGCAGGAGGATCACGAGCTCAAAGACACTGTCTCTAATAAAATACAAAAAAGGGCTGGGGATGTGACTCAGTGGTTAAGGACCCCTGGGTTCAATCCCTGGTACAAAAAAAAAAAAATTAGATCAGTTCAGTTTAAAATTTCAGGGTCCGGTCCAGTTCATAGCAATCCTCTTGCCCAACCCAAGCTGGAAAGGTGACTCTAGGGGCGCGGTATGGGGATGGAGCTGGGTATGCCAAAGGGAGACTGCTCTATTTGATCGCTGACTCCTCCGAGGTGGGGAAGAAACTTAGCAGATCTGCTGCTGGTGACTTCACTCTGGCAGACAGGGGACTCTGGCTGTCTGTTTCTGTCTGCCCTTGGCCTCAGTGATGTGACTGTCTTCACACAGGTGATATGTTTAGTTCTTGGGGGGCTCTTTAGCTCTTCATTGCCAAGGATTCTTTTTTTTTAGAGAGAGAGAGAATTTTTAATATTTATTTTTTAGTTTTCAGCGGACACAACATCTTTGTTTGTATGTGGTGCTGAGGATCGAACCTGGGCCACACGCATGCCAGGTGAGTGCACTACTGCTTGAGCCACATCCCCAGCCCAAGGATTCTTATAGATACAGGCAGACTGGCCTTTTGTCCTGCCTTCTGTACAACTCTAATCCCTCCTCCAAGTGTTAGTGTGGGTAGTTTCCCACTGTGTGGTCCTGTGACTGCTGTCTCTGGTTCCTGCCCTTCCTCTAAGCTCCATGCTCTTTCACATGGGGTCATGGGAAGTGGGAAGAGTGGGAAGAATGTCCCAATTTTTCTTCCAGGCCCACATACCCTGGTCCTGACAAAGCTCTGTTGACATAGGTCTCTAAGTGGGGCCTCCTACCTTAGAACTCTCTGGTCCACAAACATCCCCAGGCCTGTTCTGCCCACAGCCAGCTTTCTCTCCTTGCTTTATTCCAGTGGAGCCTGCAGGATTCTAGCTCAGTGAGCATCCACTGCGAGAAGCCCTTCTCCCCTTCTTGCAGGTGCCCCTCCCAGTCTCTTCAAAGGGTCTCTTGGATGCCTCCACTCTCCCAATACACCTCCAAATCTCCACCCTACACCCACCTTGACTTTGATGAGGAAGAGAGTTCCAGCCACTGTTGGTTGAAATATGGAAGCATTAAAAGGCTTGGAGGCTGGGGATTTTCAGGTCTAGATTCCTCTTTCTCTCTCTTCCTTGGCCCTTAGAGACAAGTTAGATATCCACATCTTTGATCCTTGCAGCACTAGTGACTTTAGAGGTACTGCTGTCTCAAGATTGGCCTCTCTGGTCCTGATGAAAATCCCTGCCTGAATCAGTCAAACCCATGAGTACTTGCAGTTCTTTTAGTTTGTCCTTCATATGACCAGCATGTCCACAGACCTGTGAGGTACCATCAGGAGAGTGAACCCATGCTCAGTGCAGTAGTGCATACCTGTAATCCTAGACACTCAGGAGGCTGAGGCAGGAGGATCTCAAGTTTGAGGATAGCATCAGCAACTTAGCAAGACTCTCAGCAACTTAGTAAGACTCAGTCTCAAAATAAAAAATGAAAAGGGCTGGGGAGGTAGCTCAGTGTTACAGTACCCCTGGGCTTAATCCCGGTACCCAAAGGGAAAAAAAGTGTAAGCTTGGGGCTTCAGGTTGGATATGAAGAAATTTTAGTCATTTATTGGCCTTCTGTCTATCCCCACTCCCACCTGCATCATTCCCCAGTTGGTACTATCCCCATTCCTTCTCTTCCACTTGCTTTTATTCTCTGAGGTCTGCCTAGCTCCCAGCTTGCTCCTACCAAATTACCTTAACTGAAAGGGAAGGTTTCAGGGACGGTATCATTCAGGATCCCAACAAGAAACAGATGAAAATGGAAAATGGTTTTGTTTTTAAAGGGACTATTTACAAAATGTAGGGGACCTTTAAGTAGCATATCTTGGAGTTAGTAGTAGCAAAGCTATCACTACCTCTTGGCACTGGGCAGGGGGAGAGAACAGTTACCACAATCTGGAGTGAGAAAGATTAATGTAGAATCTTTGAAAGAACCAGTGATGTTTAGTTGAGGGACAGAGTGAGCCCAAATAGTGCCACAAGAAGATAGCAAGAAAATGAAAAAATACTCTGACCTCATCACCTCCCTTTCCTCCCTCTGATTCCTAACCCTTTTTTATTTTTTGGTACCAGGGATTGAACCCAGGGGCTCTTAACCACTGAGCCACATTTCCAGCACTTTTTAAAAATTTTCAAATTTTGAGACAGGATTTCACTAAATTTCTCGGGTCCTCAAACCTTCCATCCTCCTGCCTCAGCCTCCCAAGTCTCTGGGTATTACAGATATGCACCACCATGCTCTGCTCTAGGTATGCTTTTCTGAAATAGAGGAAAACCCCAAATAAAACCCTCTAGTCTCACTTGTTTTTTAATCACCAAGAGTTCACCTGCCTAACCAATACCCCCACTAGCTTTACTAGAGATAACAACCCTTACACTTGGGTCATGATGATAATGATTGCCTAAGTTGTTTTTGAGGAATTTAGAGGTAGCTCAAACCAGTTGAAACCACCCACCCTTTACTTGGGCCTGTGTAGGTGTCTGATGGGTACCTTTTGATATCAGAGTGCCAGAAAACACCCTTAACACTGTCAGTTTCTGAACACGTACCCTACAAAGAGCCATGAAGTTTGATTACATATGCCCACACCACCAATTACTTCACTTGAATGATTGCTTGATTGATTGTTGAGGCAGGGTCTCTCTACATTGCCCAGGCAGGTCTCAAATTTGAGATCCTCCTGCCTCAGCCTCTGAGTAGTTGGGATTACAGATGTGCTCAGGTTTTACTTCACTTTTCCTCACCTCCAATCACCTTTCCTCATGCCTCAGACCACCTTGTTTCTTTATTTCACATTTCCCTAATCCCTATCCTTGGGGAGGTGAATTTGAGATTTGGGGATCCCACCTTTTCATGTTTGGCCACCTCATGAATACACTCTTTTGCAAAACTCATTGCTTCAGTGATTGGCACACTGTGTGGTGGGCACAATGGGCCTGGTTAGGTAATATTTCTACTGGCCAAACCCAACCTGAAGCTGAAATAGATGCACAAGAATCTATAAGGTCAGCTTCCTAGGGCAGAGTGGAAGGCAGATGTGGAAGATATCCAGCACAGGGATTCCAGTTTCCACGGAATTCTGATTTTTTTTCCCCGTAAGAGTTCCCTGTCAGTTGTGCTTTGGCTGGGACAGATTCTCCAGGCTGCCATCAAGTACATCTTGTCCTGTCGCTCATGGCTTACAGCACAGATCTCCTAGATCTTAATATATGAGGGGAGTGCTTTTCTCCCTCCAGGAATCTCGAAGGTATATAATCCTGGCCTCTTATCACACCATGCTCCTTGAAGCAACTTTCCTCATACTTGTACAGGGATGGAGGCATCGATTTCTGGCTTTCAAATCCATGTTTGATTCCTATTGCCTAAAACCCCTTATTTTTTTCTCTCTTCAGTCCCTCTTCAACCACCATCCTGTAATATTTAGATGGGAAACCCTAACCCCAATTCAGTACTCTCCTCTCTTGTCCCTGGGGCTATATTCTTATAAATGTCTGTCCTTTCTGGTAGCTTGTGGCCTTGACCAGAGGGCTCAGTGCTTGCTGGTAGCCAGCCCCACGAAGTCAGCTCCAGCTCCAGGAAATCCTGTCTCCGCAGCAAAAGCCAAAGGGGGAGGGAGTGGGGACCCAAATCAGCCAGAGGTATCTGCCCCAGTCTGCTTTGCCTCTTCCTGAAAACACTCTAGTTTCTTAATATATCATTTGTTGTCCTTCTAGGCTGGATTAAACATCAGTTTCCAGCCTGGGATCACATAAGAAAGTTTGGGTTTTTTGACATTAGTCTCCTGAACTCACTAAAATGTGTGTGTGTGTGTGTAAGTCTTTTTTTTAACTGACTGCTATTTCACAATTCTTGTTTCTGCTCTCAGCACCCAGGCTTTCTTTGGAAGGCTGCCCTGTCTTTACTCTTAGTTCAAGAAGTTCCTGTATGACTGACCCCATCCTCTCAACTCCAGAGCTGGGGAAATAACTCAATCAGTCTCATGAAACTCAGCCCTGGTACTTTCCCCAGAACTATTGGGAAGGTAAACTCTTCCCAGGAAGGCTTATGATGTTAAGATAGAACTTTTAGCTTGGTGAGATGACAACATGTACAAAATTCCAGGGGCTCAGGGAGGCTAAGGCAGGAGAATAAGAAGTTTGAAGCCAGGCCTGGGCTACTTAGTGAGACCCTGTCTCAAAATAAAAATAGAAAGGACTGGGGATTTAGCTCAATGGTAGTACATGTGCCTAGCATGCATGTGACCTTCAATGCCCTGTACTGAAAAAGAAAAGAAAAAAAGAAGTGGGGATGGGGGAGGGAACTCTTGGGAGCTATCTTGCTACATCACTGGGAGAGTAACCTGAGAGAGAAAAACCAACCAACACAGAGAGAGGCAAAGTCATGAAATGGAGACAGATACTTGGTGACTTAACTTGTGTGCTTAGATCTAGCCATTCCTGAAGCAATCCCTACGCATGGATTTCATTTTTATATGACTCAATTTCACCCTCCCCTTTTATGTTTCTGGGTTTTGTTTGTTTGATTTGCTTAATACATGAGAGATGGATTTCCATGATTTGCAGTCAAAAGAATCCTATTGTACAGCTTCTGTGAAATCTGTTCTCAGTCAGGCCAGAAGGCTGAACTTACAGCCAGAACCTGCACCCAGCTTTGAAGTAATATTGTAAGACCATTTCTGTTTGGTCTGGATCGGCCTGTCCTGGCACTTTGGCAGAGAAGAGAAGGGAGTGCATGCTTACTCCTGTATTTAGGGTAATGATTAAAACCCAGATTCAGCTGAGAATTGAAATTCCCATCAAAAATCCTGCACATGGCTGTGGGAGTGGCTCAACAGTAGAGTGCTCGCCTGGAATGTGTGGGGCCCTGGGTTCAATTCCAAGGCCCCCCGCAACCCAAAAAAGCCCATATGTTTAACAAATTGTTTTTCTACTTAAATTGTTCAGTTTATTCTGTCACTTGCTTCCACAACTCTATCAAAGCAGTAAGACACTGCCTCCCTTGTCCCAGCCCAGCCACTGCTTTTTAAAAAAATTTTTTTAGATGTTTTTAAATTTTTTAATTTTTAAAGATTTTTTTTTAGATGATGGACCTTTATTTTATTCATTTATTTGTATGTGGTGCTGAGAATTGAACCCAGTGCCTCACACACGCTAGGCAATCACTGTACCACGAAGCCACAACCCCCGCCCCCAGCCTCTGCTTTCTCATGGCCTGTACTGACTAGGCCATAGGTCTATTCCTTTTTCTGAAACTTACCTCATCTCCTGCTTCCAGTGGTCAGTTTCTTCCTCAGATCTTAGGTTCAAATTCCTCAGAGGAATAAATGTCTGGCCCGCCTAATTCCTGCTGTCCCAGTTTGGTGAGAGCTTTTTGGGTCAGGCCATCACTGAGGTGTCCAGCAAGCCCATGGACCACTTGCCCTCAAGGCACTCAACGATAGCAAGAGGAGATGGGGCCTGAGGAACAAGCTGCAGGGAAATCCCTCTGGCCAAGCATGGAGATCTAAAGTGTGTGCTAAATGAAGGTATGCCAATTTATCGTAGACCATATGAAAAGGGTCGCCTAATCATTGAGTTTAAGGTAAACTTTCCTGAAAATGGCTTTTTGTCTCCTGACAAACTCTCTTTGCTGGAAAAACTCCTACCTGAGAGGAAGGAAGTGGAAGAGACTGATGAAATGGATCAGGTAGAACTGGTGGACTTTGATCCAAATCAGGAAAGACGGCGCCATTATAATGGAGAAGCATATGAGGATGATGAACATCATCCCAGAGGTGGTGTTCAGTGTCAAACCTCTTAATGGGGCCAATGAATAACACTCACTGCAGGCATTTTATATGCAGTAGTGAATGAGTGAAAGACTATAATCATAATATACTCACTACTTGCTATTGTTTTTGTTTTAATATTCAATTATAGTAGTGTTTTAAAAGTTAAATGAAGAATAAACGTAAATATAAAAGCTCTGACTTTGCCCTGTATGTATGATGACTTCAGTGAGCAAGAAGTTGTTTAATACCTGTAAAAACTACTTTTAAAAAAGTTCCCCTAGCATCTGTTAGGCCATACCTTGTAATTGATTTCAGCTGTGTATGTGGACAAACTTAGACTGAAATACTAGGTATATGTGTTGATTTCAGTGTATGACCCTTCATTGTTAAGCTATAAAATTAAAACTCTGTATTTAACTAGCAATCAGAAAAGAAAGCTTAATTTGTAGAGGAGTGTTGGTCTGTCTAGTTATTTGTATTAAGTGGGACTCTTGTGATGACTCTGCATTCTATTGCCTCAACTTACTTGAAGGTGACATAATGTATAATTTTGCTTCTGGTATCAGTGAAAGAAATGATACCTTTCAAAAGATGGGGTTTATCATTATGTGCTGCTTCTTAAGGGCTTGCACTTGTAGAATTGCATTCCCTTCTATTGTGCCATTTTTTAAAATATATATATACATACATACACATATATACAAAACTGTGTTGACCAGTCCTGGTTACATTTTTCCCTTCTCTTTGGACCATGGTAAGCCCTGGTAGTGAAATCCAGAGCTGGATAACATAGAAATTAAAATGAAGAGACCTATACATTGAAAAGTAGTTTGCATGTGTAATATAGGAAGGTGTTCCTTAGGTATGTTACAGGCTTAAACCATTTGACTTATGCTCCAAAGTAACTGTAATTTGATGTTGGTAGTTAGCAAATATGATGAATAGCTTTGACTGTATGTTTAAAAGTCATCATATGTTCACATGCTTAAATCTGGATATCAGAATTTAAGCAATTCTTGAAATGTATGAATGTCTCCTTAATATACTGATTACAAAGCAAAAAAAAAAAAAAAAAAAAAAAGGCAGGTATGACAAACACTCAGGGGCTTGGTCACATCATACTTGGAATGTGAACTCTCGTTTCAAATCCCAAATCAGGAGAGAGCCCTGAATTGAGTGAGGTCTACCTAACTAGAGGGGAGAGAGACTAGATGAAGAGAACATCAACCGCAGGGACAGGTGAGGAGAGAGGCCACAGAGGGCATAATCTCTATCTTGACTTGCTGGCAGGCTCTTCTTGGACAGGCTCTTCTTGAATAGCAACTGTATAGTTCGAGCGACCAGGAAGGCAGCACCAGAAGCAGATATGAGTTACCAGGGGGCAGGCTTCTGATTAGCTTTAGAAATATTGTTCTCTCACAATCAGAGATGTTCCAAGCAACTTTTTTTTTTCCTTTTCTTTCTTTTTTTTTTTTTGGAACTGGGGGTTGAGGCCAGAGCTCCAGAGGCGCTTTACCACTGAGCTTCATCCCAGCCCTTTTTATTTTTTATTTTGAGACAGGGTCTCCCTAAGTTGCTTATGGACCCACTAAGCTGTTGAGGCTGGCCTCGAGTTCAGGATCCTCCTGAGTCTCTGGGATTACAGGTGTGTGTTACCACATCTACCTCCAGGCAGGCAACCTTTGAAGATAGTGAGTTCTCAACCTGGGAAGGCTGTATCTGAGAGAATTCCTACAAGGTTTAAGTGGTTGAAATAGTCCTTTGAGGTCTCTTTCAGCCCTGAACTTTGATATTTACGATAATTAGTTGAATGAATAAGGATTAAACAACTGCTTATTGCTTTGTTGGTTGAATGAGGGTTGATTTGTTAAAGAAGCTGAAGGAAGGAAGGAAGGAAGGAAGGAAGGAAGGAAGGAATTTGATTGGTTATCCCAATGAGTACAGGATATTTGATTGAAGACTTTTGATTAGTCAAATTAAGGGTGATTGGTTAGTTGCACGAATGGATTAGTAAATGTAAATAAACTGGCTGTTTGAATGATGGTTTTGATGCCTAACAGGATTTGTTTCCTTGGTTCTAGTTCTATTCTCTTTTTATCTTACTTGTCTTTCTTTTCTCCAAGTATAATCAAGAAAAAAAAAATTTTTTCAGTGCTGAGGGTTTAACCCAGAACTATGCAAGTACTCTACCACTGAGCTATATCTCCAGATCTTCCTTCCATCCTTCCTTCCTTAAGAATTTTAGATGTTTTTCTATGTTGCCCAGGCTGGCCTTCCTCCTGGGCTCATTCAATCCTGCCTCAGCCTCCCAGGTGTTGGCACTACAAGCAAGAGCCACCACACCTAGCCTAGAAATGTTTTAATTTGTGTACTGGGTATGGAAAACATTGCAGACTAAAGATTCTTTTATATAATCAAGATTTCATCTTAAGCAAATCCAGTTGCCAGGCACGTGCCCATAGTGACTGGACTAACTGGCTTCAGGACAGATGGGAGATTTGAATTTAGCATCTTGGCCTAGGGAGTGGAACTGAAGGTCACAGCTGGAGCTGGGCCCATTTGGCCCAGAGCCCTGCACCTTTTCTGAGCTCTCTCCTGTGTAGGCAGAAAATGCTGTCTTCTCTATGGGTAAGCAAAGGGTGCCCATTTGGTAAGAAAATATTTTCCCAGTTAGGCAGGGTAGCCCTTGCTTGTAATCCCAGCAACTCAGGAGATAGGCAGGAGGATCACAATTTCAAGACCAGCCTCAGCAATGGAGCAGAACCCTCAGCAATCTAGCGAGACTGTCTTGAAATAAAAAATAAAAAGGGCTGGGGATGTACCTCAGTGGGAGAGTACCCCTGGGTTCAATCCCCAGTACCAAAAAAGAAAAAGAAAAGAAAAAAAAATTTTTTTTCCAAATATCTTTTCAGAATGCCTACAATTTTACCAATATAATTACACCTTTGCACCACAGAGCTGAAGGACTGTTGAGGTGTGACATTTCAAAAATCTTTTGTTCAGACTCTTCTGCCTTTGGAGCAAGTAAGATTACTGGTATAATGCAATGGAGTCAGGGGAGGAATGCATATGAATCCCTTAGTGGCTAGATTAACCAATGACTGTCATCAGCTTTGTTAAATAAAAATTACAGGAGGCCATTATTTTGGATTAAGCTCCTGCAGCAGGCCAAAGCTCAGGGAGCACGTTTTAAGACTGCTTGATTCTGTTTTCCTAGATTACAATCCTAATTAGCCCCAAATAAATGTAATTCTTTTTCCCCAGTGCTAGGATCAAATTCAAGGCCATAGCAAATGCGGGGCAAGTATTCTACCACTGAGCTACACCTCTAGCCCCAGTAAACTTCTCTTGACTAAGTTGATAAAAACAAAAAGGAATAAAAATGAAGTCACTCATACTAAGAATCAAATCAAACCTCATGTGTTATCTGGCATTCTATGAAATCAGGATTACAGAAATAACAGTCAAGTTTCTCAAACTGGCCAGTTTCAAGCAGCATTATATTGAGGTTACCTTCCTTTTATTTTATTTTTATTACTATTATCATGTTTTTATTTTTATTATTTGATACTGCAGATTGAACTCAGGGGCTCTCTACCATTGTGCTACATTCTCAGTCCCTTTTATTTTTATCTCAAGACAAGGTTTCCCGGGCTGGGGATGTGGCTCAAGCAGTAGAGTGCTTGCCTGGCATGCGTGCGGCCTGGGTTCGATCCTCAGCACCACATACAAACAAAAGATGTTGTGTCCGCTGAAAACTAAAAAAAATTAAAATTAAGACAAGGTTTCCCTAAATTCCCTGGGCTGGCCATGAACTTGCAAGCCTCTTGCCTTAGGTTCCTGAGTCCACTGGGATGACAGGTGTGTGCCACAGCACTCAGCTGTATTTTAATCCTTACACAAAAGAAGTTATCTGAAATAACCAGATGTTAACAAGTCACTTATCTTCCTATCTGTTTTCCTGTAGCTACCTTTCAAAAAAAGTAACTTTTTGAAATGATCAGTCCACTTTTTTGTTTTTTTAAAAAATATTTTTTTTAATCTTTTTTTTTTTAAGAGAGAGAGAGAGAGAAAGAGAAAGAGAATTTTTATTTATTTTTTTAGTTTTTGGCGGATACAACATCTTTGTTTGTATGTGGTGCTGAGGATCGAACCCGGGCCGCACGCATGCCAGGCGAGCGCGCTACCTCTTGAGCCACATCCCCAGCCCTTTAAAAAATATTTTTATTCTAATTTGTTACATATGATAGCACAATGCATTACAATTCATATTATACATATACAATACAATTTTTCATATCCCCGGTTATACACAAATTAGAGTCGCACCATTTGTGTCTTCATACATGAACTTAGGGAGGGTAATGATGTTCCTCTCATTCCATCTCCTTTCTTACTCACATGCCCCTCCCTTCCCCTCCCTCTGCTTTGCTCTATCTAGAGTTTGTCTAATCCTCCCATGTTCACCCCCCTAATCCCATTATGAATCAGCATCCTTATATCAGAGAAAACATTCTAAGATATATAAAGCATTCAAAAACCTTAACGTCAAAAAACCCCACAAATAACCCAATCAATAAATGGGCCAAGGAACTGAATAGACACTTCTCGGAAGAGGATATACAATCAAAACAGACAACAATAAGTGTTGGAGAGGATGTGAGGAAAAAGGCATACTCATACATTACTGGTGGGGCTACAAAATGGTGCAGCCAATCTGGAAAGCAGTATGGAAATTCCTTGGAAAACTGGGAATGGAACCACCATCTGAACCTGCTATCCCACTCCTCAGTTTATACCCAATGGACTTAAAAACAGCATACTACAGGGACACAGCCATATCAATGTTTATAGCAGCACAATTCACAATAGCTAAATTATGGAACCAACCTAGATGCCCCTTCAGTAGATGAACGGATAGGGAAACTTTGGTATATATACACAATGGAACATTACTCAGCATTAAAAGAGAACACAATCATGGCATTTGCAGGTAAATGGATGAAGTTGGAGAATATAATGCCAAGTGAAGCAAGCCAATCCCAAAAACCAAATGCCAAATGTTTTCTCTGATATAAGAATGTTGATTCATTTTTTTTGGATTTTGTTCCTGCTTCCTTCAAGCCCTTATTCCTCTATAAAATCAACCTCTCAGGGCTGGGGGTGTAGCTCAGTGGCACAGTACTTGCCTAGTATGTGTGAGGTCCTGGGTTCAATTCTCTGCACTTTTAGGTAAGGAAGAAAACAAACAAAAGAAGAGATAAGGTTGGGCTCAGGATGTGGCTCAAGTGGTAGCGTGCTCGCCTGGCATGCGTGAGGCACTGAGTTTGATCCTCAGCACCACATAAAAATAAAATAAAGATATTGTGTTCATCTAAAACTAAAAAATAAATATTAAAAAAAAGAAGAGATAAGGCAAGAAAGCTAACCCTTCTTCTTGGTCACTGGAACATTTAACCTATTTATGTCCTAATTCCAGAATAGAAAATAAAACTAAGATCCTAAACTAAGCAAGATGTGGTAGTATTTGCCTATAGCCCCACCTATTAGGGAGG
This sequence comes from Marmota flaviventris, assembly GCF_047511675.1. Lineage (NCBI taxonomy): Eukaryota > Metazoa > Chordata > Mammalia > Rodentia > Sciuridae > Marmota > Marmota flaviventris. Next base: position 61,635,503 of record NC_092506.1, on the reverse strand, counting down.
TTGAGGGAGGAGAAACAATCACAAGTTCAAAGCCCAGCAACTTAGTGAGGCCCTAAGCAATTTAGGGAGATCTGTCTCAAAATAAAAAATAAAAAGGGCTAGTCTTCCTCTACCTCACTGCATAGAGCACCAGCAGCCAGAAACATAAGACCCCAAAGTCTAAGCCCTCATTCACACTTCTGAGTTCAGGCAATTTTCAGTAGTAGAAAATTCCAGAGAGGCTTCTAGGTTCTTAGCCCCAGAGTTGAACTTGATCATTAGTCCACAGCCCCTTTCCCATACCAGTGAGTTCTTTATTGCTCACCAGGGGGGCTCAAAAGGGATGGTACACTTATACATTGCTGGTGGGACTGCAAATTGGTGTGGCCAATATAGAAAGCAGTATGGAGATTCCTCGGAAAGCTGGGAATGGAACCTCTATTTGACCCAGCTATTCCCCTTCTCGGACTATTCCCCAAAGACCTTAAAATAGCGTATTATAGGGATACAGCTACATCGATGTTCATAGAAGCACAATTCACAATAGCTAGACTGTGGAACCAATCTAGATGCCCTTCAATAGATGAATGGATAAAAAAAATGTGGCATTTATACACAATGGAGTATTACTCAGCACTAAAAAATGACAAAATCATGGCATTTGCAGGGGAATGGATGGCATTAGAGCAGATTATGCTAAGTGAAGCTAGCCAATCCCTAAAAAAACAAATGCCAAATGTCTTCTTTGATATAAGGAGGGCAACTAAGAACAGAACAGGGAGGAAGAGCATGAGAAGAAGATCACCATTAAACAGGGACGAGAGGTGGGAGGGAAAGGGAGAGAGAAGGGAAATTGCATGGAAATGGAAGGAGACCCTCATTGTTATACAAAATTACATATAAGAGGAAGTGAGGGGAAAGGAAAAAAAAAACAAGAGAGAGAAATGAGTTACTATAGATGGAGTAGAGAGAGGGGAGGGGAGGGGAGGGGAGGGGAGGGGAGAGGGGATAGGAAGGGGATAGGAAGGGCAGTAGAATACAATAGACACTAGTATGACAGTATGTAAAAACGTGGATGTGTAACCCATGTGATTCTGCAATCTGTATACGGGGTAAAAATGGGAGTTCATAATCCACTTGAATCAAATGTATGAAATATGACATGTCAAGAGCTTTGTAATGTTTTGAACTAATAATAATAATAAAAAAGGGATGGTCATTCTAGCACTGAGCAGAATACAGAGGTATTGTAAGTTCAAGGCCAGCATTGGTAACTTAGCAAGGCCCTATCTAAAAAATTAAAAAATAAAAAGGACTAGGGAAGTAGCTCAGTGGTAGAGCTTCCTGTATTCAATCCCCTTACCAAAAAACAAAAACAAAAACAAAACTGAGCTTAATAACTTTGAGGCCTTACAAGAGAAGAAGCTAGACTGTTCATTTGTGCCCCCAGAAGCTTCAGTGTCCCCTGCAAATGTGTTACCTTCCTCACTGGACCTATATCTCATAAGATCTTGGAGAGGTAGCCTTTGTCAGCTGCTAAAGGCCCTGTTTATTCTCTCAGGGCCTCTTTACATTTGATAATCTCCAATGACTGCTGAAGCTGAGAGGGCTTTTTCCAAGGTGACTTGCTAAATCCTCCCACAAGGACAAAGGATAAGCAGCTTTCTGCCCCTGTTACACTTGGCCTCTTCCAGGTTAGCACCTCAGAAAGAAAGTGACATCAATGTACACTAGTCAAGGAATTCTACACTGTGCCAAGAGTTCTTTAGAAAGGCCTCAGGGACCTCTGCATGGAACAGGGAAAGGGAGACGAAGAGAAAGTGTCTTCACACATGAGTACCCTGGGACACACACCTCAGCCCCAAGAGACCCTCGCCTGGAGTGGCCTCTACTACCTTCATGTAGCCTTGGGGTAACTTTTCCTTTGCTAAAAGGACTCTGCAACTAAAATGTGTTTTTGGGGGGGTTTGTTTTGGTTTTGGTCCTGGAGATTGAATTCAGGGGTGCTCTGCCACTGAACTACATCCACAGTCCTTTTCATTCTTTTTTTTTTTCTTCTTAAATTGACAGATATCCAGAATAATATTTTATTTTATTATAGATAACTCAAAACAGTTATAAAGTCAGTATGGTCATTGATTAAAATTCTATCATATTAAAGAACAAAATAGATATAACATTATTTCTGTTTTAACATATCCCTCTAATTTTACTTTCGTAAAAATTTCTGGCATGATGATTATTATAACTTTTAAATAAATGTAATATACTCCATGTCTGTCATAAGAAATGAAAATAAATCAATGTGAAATACTTTCCTTTTCATTTTTTATTTTGAGACAAATTCACACTAAATTGCTTAGGCTGGTCTCAAACTTGCAATCCTTCTGCCTCGGCCTGCTGAGGCACTGGGATTACAGGTATGTGCCTAAAAAAATCCAAGTAAACCACAATGAGAAACTACTTTCACCTATTATTTATTAATTTATTTTTATGGTACTAGGAATTGAACTTTGCTTTACCACTGAGTGATGTCCCCAGCCCTTTTCATGTTTTAAAATTTTGAGACAGGGTCTTGCTAAGTTGCTGAGGTTGACATGGAACTTTTGATCCTCCTGCCTCAGCCTTCCTAGTTACTGGGATTTTAGGTGTACACCTTTGCATCTGGTTTGGGATGACTACTATTTAAAGGAAAAAAAAAAAAAGGAAAATAATAAGTTATTGTCAAGAATGTAGAAAAATTGGACAACTGGTGGGATTGTAAAATGGTACAGCCATTGTGGAACAGTTTGGGGGTTCCTCAAAAACTTGAGCATAGAGTTACCATATGATCTAGTAATTTCACTTTGGTATATATCCAAAAGAACTGAAAGCAGGAACTCAAACAGATATTTGTATACCAATGTTCATAGTGGCATTGTTCACAATAGCCAAAAATAAATAACTTAAGTGTCCATCAACAGATCAATGGATAAACAACATATTGTATATCCCAAAAGTGAAATATTTTTTATTCTTTACAAAGAAATACATTTCTGTCATGTGCATGTATGAATATGACATAATAAATCCCACTATTATAATATACCAGTAAATAAAAAATAAAAAATTTCATTTAAAAAATGGATTTCTGATGCATGCTACAACATGGGTGAATCTTGAAAACGCCCCACTAAGTGAAATAAACCAGGCAGAAAATGACAAATATATGATTCTGTTACATATGTTCAATACAAAATTCAGGAAGTCATTATCTTAGATTAAGTTACTATGCTAGTCCCAAAGAAACTGGCTAAAAATCAGAATGGAGCCATTCATGCTAAAGTTCCAGTCACCAGGCTAAAACTGAGCTGTTTATCTGAGCTTCTGAGAAATCAGGATTAGAGAGATAACAGCCACATTTCCCAAACAGGCAAGATCATAAAGTTCTCTCTGCTCTAGTCCTTTCACATAAAAAGGTAACCTGATGTTAACCAGTTATTTTTCCATTATTCTGTCTGCCTGTCCCTGCATCACAGGAACAGGGACTTTGAAGTGACCAATCCACTTTTCATTTTGTTTCTGCCTTCTCAGTGGCCCCCCCACCTCTTTTTTCTTCCCTTTTTGGTATCAGGGATTGAACCCAGGGTGCTTAAAGATCTTTTTATATTTTTTAGTTTTGATACAGGGCCCATGCCAAATTGTTTAGGGCCTTATAAAGTTGCTAAGGCTGGCCTTGAACTTGTGATCCTCCTGCCTCAGCCTCTCTAGTTGCCAGGATTACAGGTGTGTGCCACTGTGCCAGGCTCTCAGTCCTTTTCTATCTATAAAACTAAACTTCTCTACTCAGCTCATTGGAACACTTAATCTATTTTATGAAGTGTTGCCCAATTCTATAATAAAAAATAAATCCAATTAAAGTCTTTTGACAATGTGGTACCCAGAATAGGCAAATTCATAGAGATAGAAAGTAGAGTAAGAGGACTCTACTCATGGACTGGGGGAAGGGGAATGAGAGTTATTATTTAATGATTATGGAGTCTTCATTTGAAAACCATGAAAAAGTTTGGAAATGGATAGTGGTGAAAGTTGCAAAACATTGTGAATACACTTAATGACACTGAATCATACATCTAAAAGTGTTTAAAATGGTGAAATTTTATTTGTATTTTTTGGTAGCAGAGATTGAACCCAGGGACATTTAATCACAGAACCACATCTCCAGCCCTTTTTATTTTTTATTATGAGACAAGTTGCTTAGGGCCTTGCTAAATTGCTGAGACTGGCTTTGAACTTGTGATCCTCCTTTCTCAGCTGCCTGAGCTGTGGGATTACAGGCGTGCACCACCACACCTGGCAAAACAGTAGATTTTTTTATTATGCATATTTTACCATGCACACACAAAAAACATCCAGGTCACCTTTCTTTGCCTAGAAAAGATGCAGAGATTTGATAGCTGGACCTCAGCTCAAAAGCCCTTTCTGTCAGCCCCCTTTACTTATTTTATTTATTTATTTATTTACTTACTTACTTATTTTGTGACAGGACTTTACTAAATCACTGAGGCTGACCTCACACAAGATCCTCCTGTGTCAGCCTCATCAGTGGATGGGATTACAAATGTGTACCACTGTGCACAGCATCCCAAAGGTATGATATCTGAAGGTGCCAAAGAAACTGTGGATAGTTCCATCCAGTGGAAGCAGTGGCAGCAGCATTGCTTTCTCACTCCATGCTGCGAGGTGAGCTGGTGCGAGAGAGACAGGAGAACCCTGCACACAGGAATTTCATACTGCTCCATCTACTCCATACTGCTTGGGGATGGACCTGGCCAGAGAGGCCTTTAGGGTTTATAGAATCTGTCTTCATGTGCAGATGAGAAAACAATGGAGGGAAGTAATCTGTCCAAAGTCACATACTCTCTTGACTCTGTGCAGTGCTTTCTGTCTTGGGCTGGGCTACTGAGAATGGACCACCTTGGGCAGGCAGGGTTTCTCCAGGAAACCCTGACTCTTGGGCTCTGAAGAGTCAATGACCTATGACTCTTGGGCTCTGAAGCCTCTTTAACTGGACTAGGGCGGGGGTCAGGTCACTGAAAGCTTGGATGGTCCCACACCCAAATGATGATGAAGACACCTCTAGCAAGGTGCTGCCTCACCTCCCCCAAGCATTTCCCTACCCACACCCCACCTCCCATCCTGCCCTTCCTCCCATCTGACACTGTCAGTTACTTCCATAGCCTGTGTCCCCAGGAGATCCTTCAGGGCACAGAATAACAAGATAACTGATGGGCCAGGACATGTGGTTCCCAGATTGTTTTATCTGGTCAGTAAACTGTTACATGTAGGCCAAGCCTGACTCAGGCACTGGTGAACATTGATTTGGAGGGCAGGCATGCCAGGACCCAAGGTCAGGAGGGGCCCCCAGGACAAACATTTCCTCCTATCCCAGTTGCTCTTTCAGGCTGAAATCCCCTGACCGAGGGACAGTGAGAGATTTAACAGAATCCTACTTTTTTTCAAACGGCCAGTTTCCTTTAGAGCAATTCTGATAGAAAAGGTCTGAGGGCCAGAGTTAAAACCTCTAGAGCAATTGTCACAAAGCAGTGCCCACCACAGTGCTCATTTTGTTAAATTAAAAACTCTTGTAGGCGTGGTGGTGCATGCCTGTAATCCCAGTGGCTTGGGGGGCTGAGATAGGAGTTCAAAGACAGCCTCAGCAACAGTAAAATGCTAAGCAACTCAGTGAGACCTTGTCTCTAAATAAAATACAAAATAGGGCTGGGGATGTGGCTCAGTGGTTGAGTGCCCCTGAATTCAATCCCCAGTACCACGCTGCCCCCCCCCCCAAAAAAAAAAAAGAAAAAAAGAAAAAAACCAAAACAAAACCTCTGAGCTTCAAGGGTATTATCTCCACACTGTCTGGATTAGCACAGACAGCAGGGAGTCAGGAGGGAAAGACAGGAAACAGGACAGCAGATCCTTGTAAGGACCAAGGTCACTACAGGATGCCAGTTGGGTGAAAGCCTTCACTGTGCCTGGGGTTGGGCATCTGGGAGAACTTCCTGACAGAGGGAGACTGCTAATTTGCGATTTAGGCCATCTATGGGAGTTGGGCAGGCCCAAGGATGGAAGTAGATGAGGGTCATTTAGTCAAAAGAGATGACTCTGGCACTGTCTAGGGATCTCAGTGCCTTGAGGGTTTAGAGTGAGCTGGGATGGGAGAAGAGTTATGGAAGGGTGTGGTGCTGGTCCCTGGCAGGGTTGAAGAATGGGGGTAGAATATTCTGTCAGGGAACCTCAGAGGGGAATCCCACACAGGTAAGTTCAGGGCTCCTCGAGCTCCCGGGAAGTGAGGATATGAATCCTACCATCCTGGGAAGAGCCCATGGGCCTTGCTGGGTGGTTCTTTGCTTGCAGCCTGGCTGGTTGTTAAGATATCTCCCTGATCTGGTGACTTTCTTCCTGATGGCCTGCTTCCTTGACATATACTTGACACCCACTCTCCTAGGACACTCCTTCTCTGCCTGTAGTCTCCACCACACAGCTCGGTGCAGCATGGGGACTCAGAAAGGGAGTAGGGTAAGAGTGCAGCTCCATCACAATTTAGAATCCTGGCAAACCAGAGCCAGAAGGGGCGATGGGATTATCTAACCCATTAACCATTTTACCAATGAAGAACATAGAGAGGAGACTAAGGCTATTCAGCCAATTGGGAGCAGAGGTCAAATAGGAACCCTGACCTTCCAACCTCCAACCAAGAGTGTTGTTTCTCTACACAGGACTTTGCAAGAAAAAAATCAGCCTTTTGGCTAGAGCTGTGGGGATCACTTGATAAGTTGACTTGAGACACTGCATTGAAGTTAAATACAGTCACCTTAGGATATTCTCTGGAACCAGTCTATTGATAAGCCTCTACATGGTCATTGACAGTGTAGCCTTTTTTTTTTTTTTTTAATAAATACTTAGTATTTTGGCCAAGCCAGAATATTCTCATATTAATTTGTTTAGCTTATCATTGTGATATAGGATGGATGAGACTGGGCACCCAAGGAATTTTCAGAAAACAGGTTTATTTAACCTAACAGAAGTACAAATATTAAAAATTCAGGTAAAGAATTTGTAGAAGTCATGAGTAATGCTGTGAACCCTCAGGAAACGGAGAAGCCCAGTTTGAGCACCAAAGAGCTGGGCCAGAAGGACAAAGTCCTGAGGAGTGGGTGGAAACAGGCCAGGTCGAAGCTGCAGACTCTGTTGTGATGGCACATAATGTGGAACTGGACTCTTGTCCTCTGCCTACCCCATGCTCCAGCCCTCTCCCTCTGATGGGCAGGCCTGGGAATGTCCTTCCTGTGGTCTTAATCACATGGCAACCTATAGGTTCCAGATAGCTCAGAGTCCACCTGGGCTAGATGTGCCCCTTCTCGTCCTTGGGTCCTTATCTGTAATGTGATGGAGTGGACTTGCCTGGAGAGATTGGTGGATGGGAGAGAAGGGACAAGCACATCCATTCATTGGGGTCACCACTGCAAACTGGGTAGTTTTTCTGAGAAGAGCTGAAAAGAATCATCTTATCCTTTTCTCTACTTCTGAGACATTTTTTTGAAATAAGGCAAGAAGAAAAGGCATGAGTTTCAAAAGGACCGAAAATCACCCCTTAGTTACAACGCAGAATTTACTCCCCCAGCTGACAGCAAACATTTTTGTCCACAGATAATCATCTGTTCCTGTGGCAGCCTTGGGAGAGGCCCCCTCTGAACTCTCAGGTCCATATTTCTTCTCCTTTATGGTGATCTCAGAGTGCTATTATTTTTATCCTGCCAATACTCCCAAAGGATCTGAGGGTTGACTCCTTTCTATCCTGTATCCCTGGGACTCAACAGTTGACTTGAACCAGAGAAAGCACCAAAAAGCCAATCAGTGGAGATCAAGTGCTCTGGACACAACTCATCCTCTCCCTGAATCTTTGGAGCACCTCTGCACCTGACTTTCCAGAAGGAAGCAGAAGCAGGTGGAAATTCAGCGAGTTTACACACAGGAGGCTTGAGCACTGGCCTCTGGGGAAAAGACAAGTCCAGCCGACCTTGTCAAAGAAAGCCCTAGGGCTCTAGGCCACCTCTTTTTGTTTGCTCTCTGCTAGCCTCCTAGCTTTTTTGGCTCAGCAACGCCCAGGATTCTGGGCATATTTGTTTCCAGCCTTCTAAAAATAACCTGGGCCGCCTAGTGCCTCCCAGATGTCTGAGCGCTGAGTCTGTGATTTCCCGGCTGGTAATGGGACAGCCCAGACATGGGCAGCTGGGGTGGCTCAAGCAGCTAAAGCCACTTCCTCTGCCTCCCACCCACCGCCTACTAAGAGCTCAGCCCTACCTCTGAACCCTTGCAAAGCAAAGGAGGGCAGAGGCTTGGCTGCTTGAGTGATAGGCCTCAGAGATTGTTGACTCCACTCCCTGCTTGGGAAAACCAAGATCCAAGGACTTTCCTAGAGCACTTGCACCATTAAGATCCTCCCACCCACTCCCCAGCACTCAGTTCATGCCTACTGCTGCCTCACTTCCCTCATGCTGCCAGGAGTCCAGGTCTCTGAGCTCAGTCTGACTTTCCCCATGACAGCTGTAAATTCCTAACAAGAGTGATGTCCCCAGGAGGTTCCAATGGTACCTGGAAGTGTCCAATCCAGAGCACACATTAGCAAATGTAGATTGGATTAAATTATGTAGTAGTAGCCAGGGCCATGCATGGAGTCAGGCTGGGGGACAGAGCTTTTGGATTCTAGTTTAGGTGTAGGCATTGTGACATTGTGTGTCCCTATCAATTTCCCTGGATGAGTCTGTTGAATTGGAGCTGGATGAGATAGTATCTTAGGACCTAGCCAGCTCTATTGTCTTAAGGCTATGAGTTGATACCCTGTTGGGTATTCCTGTCCCTTCCTCTGTTCCCTGGTGTGTGAGGAAGTTGGCACACCCTGCTGGTTCCACCCAGATCTCAGCTTTTCCTTCTCTGCTTCCTAACTTCCTAACTTTCTAAGGGCCTGGTTCCTGGCCTCTAGGCCCAGCTCCCCCAGTGGTGCTACCTCTGTCTCTGCTACTGGGTTCCCAGGGGTGAATCAACCCATCCCTTATTGAACATGCGACCTTGGGTAATGCCCCTTTGCTGAACTTCAGTTTCATCACCTCTAAAATAGAGATAATAGGGCTGAGGACAGAGCTCAGAGGTAGGGTGCTTGCCTAATACATGCATGGACTTGGATTCAATCCCTGCCTTAACCAAAAAATTATAAAAATTAAAAATAAATAAATGAAAATAAATGGAGACAATAAGATCTACCTTAGAGAAATAAGGGCAAAGGGGATCTCATATCTCAGGTTTCAGGTCATAAATCATCTGCTGCAGAAAGTCTTCTCTGACCTCCCAGGATGGCAGCTATTGTGCCTTTGATGGCTCTTTAGTTCTGTCCTTCTCTCCTTCATGCACACATTACATGGTCATTGTCTATGTATCCATCCTCTACCAGGTTGGTGTCTCCTCAAGGCCATGAGCCTTACCCAAGGGGCCTTGTTCAAGATTGCATGTTTAATAAGGGATGGGGGTGATTCAGGGCCCAATACAGTATCTTCACAATAAAATGCTCGAGAAAGCTTATTGATGGACAAAGTGAGTGAATAAAATCTGGAGAAAGGCAAAGGGGTGTGCAGAAGTCAGTGAGTCTGATTCAGGAGCAACCTGATTAACAGGACAAGTTCTGGGCATAAGAATATCAACTGCTGCTTGGAGCACTTCCCCCATTTTTCTGCTTGGTGAATTCATCCCTCAAGATCCCAGGCAGACATCTCCTTCCCTGAGAAATCTGATCACTCCCTCTGATGGCACAGTACACACTTCACTATAGGATTACTTCATGTGTCTGTCTCCTTGCTCAGGTGCTGAGTTCCCTAGGGCAAGACCCTATTGGATCTCAAAGCACTAAGCACTGGATCTGGTGTGAGTTCAACAAATGCTTGGAGAGAAAGAAATGATGGAAGAAATGATTTCCGAATGCAACTTGGAGTTGAACTGCTTTTTTTTTCTTTTTTTGCAGTATTAGGATTGCACCCAGAGGGCACTCACCCACTGAATTATATCCCCAGTCCTTTATATTTTGTATTTTGAGACAGGTCTATGCTAAATTGCTGAGGTTGGTCTGGAACTTTTGATCCTCCTGCCTCCGTCTCCTGAGTTGCTGGGATTATAGTCATGTGCCACCATGCCCAGCTCTGAACTGCCTGATTTTTAATGTCTCTCCTAGCCTTGAGGATGATGATAAATTACCAAAGTGAGAGAAGTGGAGGGGCGAGCTGTAGTCCTTCCAGAGCACCCTTTAAGCATGTGTGGGTTAAATGTGAGCTAGTAAGAAGGACTGATAAGGAGCAGTGAAAATATATTCTTGAATTCCATTTTTGTGTCTGGACTTTTCTCTCTGCTGAAGAAGGGCTGCAAAAACCAGACTTAGCATAAAAGTTTCCTGGGTATCCAGAAGATGTTCCTCAGCCCTTGATATAAACCCATTCACTTGTACTTTACACATTTAAGCCTACGGTGACCTGGTTGGGAATGGTTTAAAGGTTAAGTGGTGGGCAGTGTGGGGAGGAAGCGGCTGCTGAAGAGAGACGATCAGGGAGTGCTCACCAGGGCTGCAGAAAGGGAGGCACCTGGAAGGCTGCTAGTGGGAGATAGAAAAATTAAGCATGGTCAGGAGTGGTAGTACATATCTGCAGTCCCAGCTACTTGGGAGGCTAAGGCAGGACGATCAGTTGAGCACAGAAGTTCAAACCAACCTGGGCAACAGAGTGAGAGCCCACTTCAAAATAAAATAACATTTTGTCTGGGAGTATAGCTCAGTGATAGAGCACTTTCCTAGCACATGTGAGGACCTAGGTTCAATCCCCCAATACCTTACAAGAACAAAAAGAAAGTACAATATCACACAGGTGAAAGCACTTTGGCACTTCAGAGCACCATAGGTTGGGACCATTTAGTTCAGGGTCAGGCCTCTTTACAAATAAATGTCCCTGGATACATTACTGTATTCTGCTCTGGGCAAGTCATTTTCTGGGCCAAGGTCTCCCTATCTTTAAAATGAACAATTTTCATCAAGAGATATAAGGGCTCATGATTCTCCAGGAGTTTCCTCATGGGAGACCTCTGTTCCCAACCATATATATCAAATGAGATTTCATCAAGGTCAAGACCCCAGTCTCCAGGGTTTTGGGGTAATAATGTTTTCCTGCCACAAACCCCAAAGAGTAGAGTCTGTCCTTGGCAGAAGGCAGTATATAACCCACTAATGCTGCCTGGGTTGGGCCCACAAGGAAAAGCAAAACTGTCCAGACGCTGGCACAGAGGCTATGGCCCATGGTCTGATTGCTACAGAAGAAGTTAAAAGGAAGCCTGGCTCTGGTGGAAACGGAAGTGCCTGAGGTCTGACGGTTGCTCTCTGCATGGTCTCCGAAGCCAGGAAGGAAGTAAAACTGGGCATCTGGTAGCTTCTTGCCTGAAAGCCCACAGGACAGTGATAGATGAAGTCTGGTGCAGAAATGCTCTCTGGTCTATAGCCCTGGTCTAGGCCAGGGGCCATCCTTGGAGAATAGAATGGTTCAGAGTTTGGGGGGAGGGCAAAGGGAAAACCCTGAAGCTGGGTCACAGTGTTAAGCAAATTTCTGTGCCTCTTGGGATCCGATTTTCCATTTGCAAAAAAAAAAAAAAAAAAAAATGGATATGGTTTGGGCAATAAGGATTTCTGGAATGGTGAGTACTGGGGATACAGGGACAGTTTGAGTAAAGGAACCTAGCCTGTTACCATATTGGCAAGGGAATCATAGCCTGGTGACAGGGGATCATGGGTTAATCATGCCTGTGCAGTTCCAAAAAGCTTTGGACATAGAGAATTTAATGGAGCCAAGGGGCTCAGGGAAAGTTCCAGAGAGGATTGGGTGGCTTGCCACCAACACATAGCTATCAGTGTCCCAGCTGAGGACAGGGTCTGGAAAGAAAGAGGAATTCAGAAAAGGATGTAGCTAAATAGAAGTTCATTTATCTTATGCTTAGTGCTATCATTAAGATTTGAACAAGGTTCTGGAACCCTGGGGGGATTAATTCTGAGTTAGGGAAAGGAGGAAGGACAGAAGCAGGGGTTTTTAGCTGGCATTTAAAGAATGAATGTGAGCTTATCAGGCAAAGAACAGGGGAAAAGGTGTTGAAAGGAGAGGGAACAGCATCTTCAGAAGTGTGAAGTTGATGAAAGCACATGCTACGGTTAAGTGTAGTGGCTCACACCTGGAATCCCAACAACTCAGGAGGCTGAGGCAGGAGGATCACGAGTCTGAGATCAGCCTGGGCAACTTAGCAAGACCCTGTCTCAAAATTATGTATATATAATTGAGCCCAGGGGATGTGCTCAAGTGGTAGCATGCTTGCCTGGCATGCACGGGGTGCTGAGTTTGATCCTCAGCACCACATAAAAATAAAATAAAGATGTTGTGTCCACCAAAAACTAAAAAATAAATATTAAAAAATTTTCTCTCTCTCTAAGTAATAATAATAATAATAATAATAATAATAATAATAATAATAAAAAGGGCCCAGGGTTTAGCTCAGTGGTAAAGCTCTTGCCTAGAATACATGAATCCCCTGCACCACAAAAATAAATTAAAAAAAAAAAAAAAACAAATACAAAGAACTTGATGAGTTGCTGTTAAAGTACGTTTGGGACAACAAAATGGGCCTGAGAGATGAGCTTGGGTAGGTTTGCTGACATCTCTCCGTGAAAGGCCTTGAATGTCATGTTAAAAGGCTTGGGTTTAATTTGGAAGGTAGCAGGGAGCCATGGAAGGGTCCTCAGCAGAAGAGCACATAGAGAGAGAGCTTGCTTTGCTTGCCAGGAGGGCAGAAGGCAGGAGTGCTGGCTTGAAGTGACTATAGGGGGGCAGAGGCAGGAGTGACTGAGGGTGTCAGGTGTCAGGCCTAGCCCCTGTCAAGAAATTGAAACTTTTCAGGAGTCTACAGAGGTATGGAGGAAATGAGAACTGAAACCTGGCCCTTCTGTGGCTATGGCAGGTGTGGTCAACAAGGGAAGTGAAAGGGTTGGGATGACTGGCAGCCTAACCTTGGTAGGGGGTAGCTTGTGGAGGATTGCAGAGACCTGGTCCTCAGGCTGGAGTCCTGTTTTAGCATGTCACAAGGTGAGGGACTTTGCTCTGAGGGAAGCCAAGGGGCAGTGTGCCCAAGTCCCTGCCCCTTGTTCCTGACCTCAAGAATCCTACTTCCTCAATCCCCAGCACCAAAAAAAAGAATCCTACTTCCTTCTACCAAGCTTTTGCTCAACTTGTTCTCCTGAGATAAGCCTTTCTCTGGCCCCGCCCCTACCTTTCCAGCACCCCAGGGTTCCTGCCAGGTCCTCCAGAAAGCCTGCCCCAGTCACTGCCATTCCTGGGCTTCCTGTAGTCCTACTGTTTATGCAGCCTGAGCAGTGACTGTCTGCCACAGGTAGAGGTCTGTTGTCTTGCTTAAAATCACCTCCTACCCTCAGTGGCTGTTACCTTGCTTCAGGTGCTCCCCCCACCCCCACAAGAGTACTTGGGAGTGTCAGATTAGTCAGAATCAGAGCCCTGAAGCATCCAAAGGAGCCAGCATTATGTGTGCCTGTCCTAGAACGGGGACATGGAAGTTCATGGACTAGGTGGTTTTTCTTCTGGGGAAAGTCTTGACCTGACTCATGTGAATAGCAGATCCAGGTGGAATGTCCTGTTTTAGTCAGGAAGAGGCTTCAGTGAAGGGACTACTGTACTGAGGTGTGGCTAGACTAAAGGGACAAACAAAAGGAGGGCGAGGCAACCAGTCAGACACTGGCAAGAATGGGAAACTTACCCCTAGGAGTGAAGGGGGTCAGGAATCATTGCAGGAGCCCAGTGAGAGGTAGTAGGGCTGCTGGCAGGAAGTGTGATCAAGGAGGGAGGAGGCGGGGAAAACCCTGACCTCTCTCTTCTCTCATCCTCTAGTTTCCTCCTTGTCTGAATCAACGCATGTGGAAGTCAGTTGGCAAGGGGGCCTGGTGGTGCAGACCCCAGGAGTCAGCCCCCTGAGACACTGCGTGGGGCTGGGTGAGGGTGCAAGTGGAGACTTAACAGTCTTTAGAAAATTAGCTCCTAGACAGAATATCTGGATAACCCAATGGCCTTGATACAAGTAGCTTACCTGTGATCAGCACTGGATTGCAGGAGGTTTTACCAGTTGCTCCAGAGGGGAAAGGTGAAGCTTCACTTTTACATTTATTCTTCTACCATCTAGAAAGAACTCTCTGGTCATCCTGAGCATGGTGGTACACAACTGTAATCCCAGTGACTCGGGAGGCTGAAGTAGGTAGAAGGATTGCAAGTTCAAAGCTAGCCTTAGCATTTAGCAAGGCTCTAATGAGACCTGTCTCAAAATGATTAAAAATGATAAATAAATAAAGAACTCTTTGGTCTTGATGGTTAAGAACTAGAGAGTTTGGACTGTGGGGCTCTGTGGCAGAAGACTCGCCTAGCCTGGGCGAAGCCCTGATTTCTCTCCCCAGCATTGCCAATAAACAGACAAATAAAAAATAACTAGTCAATGATGGAGCCACATGGCCTCAAAGGTGACTTTCCCAATACCCACAGTGACTGAGAGTGGAACACAGTGGAAGGAGGTGTTGTGAGATGGTTTCCTAGAGGAACCAATATCTGGATTATGCAGTTAGGTTTATGTAGCTATAAAAGCAATAAACTAGTCAGTCTGACTTAGAACTTGACCCACACTTTTAGCCAAGACCACAGGCTGAGTGCTCAATGGGCAGAGAGAAAAGACATTAGAATTAGTTTGGCCCAGCCAAGGCATGCTGTCCTTCAGACCCATTCTATCCTCTTCTTAAGGGTCATTTGCTCATAAGCCTCGCCCTAACAGAAGCAGCAGATGGACAGAGGGCTGGCTATGAGCCAGCAGAAGACAGGCCCACATAGACCTTCAAGTACACCTTCCCTCAGCCTGTCAGAGCTGGCTGTCTATACTCCTGGTCAACCTCTGCATCTTTAAGCTTTTAAATCCATTAATCCAGCATGCCTGCTGGGTGCCACACCTTGTCCTAGGTTCTGGAAACAGGGTGACAAATAAGATTTCCCAGAGGCCTATGGGGTGGGGTGTTTGTGGGGATACTGTTAGGATGACTATTACAGAGCATAATAAATACATACAGTGGCACTGCTTTTAAAATTTAAAGCAAACATCCAAGAGGGGAATCCAAGGCCACAGTTCACCACTGGAGGCTCATTTCCTAAGATTCTCTGTTCAAGACTGTCCCCAGACATAGCTTGGGCCCATCTAGCCTGTGGTTTGTGCTTTCATGATTCCTCTGTTGGGAGTACCTCGCTCCCGGTCCCACTCCCAGTGCAGCTTTCCTGGGTCCTCTCCTTTAGGTTGGAGGCAGGCTTCCTCCATTTGGAACTACCACAGCACTTAATCCTGTGCTTTGGAACTTCTTACTCAGCCTCAAACAATAATAAGGGGTTTCTAGACCTTGTCTCTTCATCTAAATTGAGAACTCTGTTTAATCCATTTTCATTCTCCCCTCCCTGAGCACTACTGATGCAGTACCTATTTCCTCAGTTAAATTTGGCAGTCCAGTTCCCATGAGGAGGGGCTGGTGAGTCCAGCAACTATGATGGAGTGGTTAACTTCAGGACACGACACGGGAACAGGGCCGCCTGGTAGTCCTGCTTCTTACTAATTGTGTGATCTTGGGCAACTTACTTAACCCCATCTTTAAAATTGAGATAATGGAGGTTGAGAGAATCACTGGGTTAAAACATCAAAGCCCTGAGAGCTGTGCCTGGTGCTCTCTAAACATTCAAAAAACGTTAGCTATTATTATTATAGCTATTGTAAGGAGCCAGCTGGGTGTGCTTGTAAACAACTCCTGACACCCAAGCAGAGCTAGTGCAGACACACACATTGGCTCAACACACAGCCTCACTTGCAAATGGGGAGGGCGGGGAACTGTAACCCCATTTTAGACATGGGCAGAGGCTCAGGAAGTCGGGGGCATACATTCATATAATGAATACCTTTCTCAAGTGGGGGCTGCATCTTGGTGCTGGGGATTAAACCCAGGGCCTCACACATGCTAAACTGGTGCTCTAACACTGAGCTATACCCTCAGCCCCCAAGGGAGGTATGTTTTATATGAGGCGATTCTTAAGTCTCAGCAAGTCTGGGAAAAGGTGTGGGATCTATACTAGGACAAGCATCCTGATATGTTCCAAGTGTAGATTGGGCTTATGGGGGATGCTGTGTTCCTGGGGCAGTTCAACACAGCAGTGCACAGCAATAGACTGGCCTGATCAACTGGGTACAAATCTGTTTGCCACTTATTGGCTCTGTTACTTGGGCAAGTTACCTGACCTATTTATAAAATGGGGCCAATAATAGTACCTGGGTTGTGAGAATTAAATTAGTTATTTGCATGAAATGCTTGGAGTGGTATCTGCCAGATAGTAACTATAATAAAGCTGAGTTAGTATTAATATACCCAGTGTAGACAAGTATCAGACAGAAGGCTGGGGGTGGTGGATTTGATGCTCCTCACCCTAGAATTGGCTTTGCCTACATCGTGGGTGGCATCTGTCTCTTCAGGGAGACTCGCCACCTGTTCCCTTCCGCTGGAAGAGCTTTTCTGAGCCAGGGAATTCCCTCCCATGGCGACTTGACAGCAGCTCCTGGCATTCTGATGCCAGATGATCTGCCCACAGCAGTTGAGTGAGAATTAGATCACGTCTCACAGCAAAGTTTGCCTGGGAGGACAGGCAGGTTTAGGAGCCGAGGGTGTACACTTAGGAAGGCTGGATACAGGAGGGGAGTGCAGACCCTGGGAAGCTCCTCTCCACGCCTTGGGCCTGCTTTGGCTGAGGGTGGTGCTGCAGACAGGGGAAGGGCGGGTGCCCAGGGAAGACAGGCATGATGCCAGGGTGTCTGCCAGCCCTTCAGGACGCTCGTTTTGGCTTCCCTCCCTCTAGTAGGGAGCAGGGAAGCTGTTTTGTTTAGGCATTTTAGGCATCAATTGGGCAGGCTGTGGGAAAATAGGCAGGCAGGTTGCCTAAACTGAGCAGGGCTTGCTCTCCTCACAGGTCTGCCCACACAGTGGTGGCAGGGCTGCCACATCCCATTGTGCTTTCCCTCGCCCACAACTCCATCTTTCTCCTCTGGTTCCTGACTGAAGCTCCTTCCCTAGCTCAGTCTCAGTGTGTGTGTGGGGTCCTCTCCATGGAAGGGGCCCACAGGTTGGTAGGAAGTACTCTATGCCTCCCAGGCTGGGCCTTGGAGAAGTCTCTAGTGGAACCTCTGGTGTTACAGATGAGGAAACAGTGGCTGAGGGAGAAGCAGGGACTTCCCAAGTCCTCACAGTGAGTCAGGGACAGAACTGGAACTATAATCAGGATCAATCTCCCCTCACCATGGGAATTCCTCTTTTTATTTTTTAAATTGACAAACAAAACCAGAACAAAATGAAGGAATGCTCATACAAGGGAAAACTCACATTTGAGGGCTGGCATGGTTGCAGGCACTTTACATAAATATTCCCACTTAATTCCCACCACAAACCTGCAAACAGTCATTCTTCCCCTTTTATAGATGAGGGAACCTGGATGAAAAGAAGTTTAAAGACTTGATCAAGAATCCAAAGCTAGGCAGAGGAGTAACCAGACATCTAACTCAGGGTTGCCTGACTGAAAACCCCAGAAACTTCACCCTTCCACCCACACCTGACTGTTCTACTCATTCGTGCCTGGTTTTCAGAGCTGTAATCAAAGTGCAGCTCCCGGTGGAAGGCTGCCGTCAGCGTCCCACATAGGCATCACTTAGCTTTCCCTGCTGCATCCCAGTCGGCAGTCTCTGGCTTACATGGCTCCTCAGCCCTTTACAGATCATATGCTTGATATTTCATTTAATCTTCACAACAGCACACCTGGGAGGAAGACAAGACATTCTACAGATGTAGAAACCAAGGCTGAGGACAGTGATGTGCCAGAGATCACATTCAGAAAGTGCTTGGCAAAGATAGGGCTACAAGTCTGCTTTCCTGTCTCTTGATGTCAAAATCACCTGTCTGCCAGCTCCCACCATAGCCTGGAGATGAGCTCTTCATCCTCCCTCATCCCCTAAATCGTAATATATACTCCCTGGCAGGGGTACCAATTGACCAGATCATTACCTGCCCCATTGCCTGCTTCCTAGGGACTTGCCTCTGGCCTTAGACTCCTGCTACCTTCTAGTGGGGCCCTGAATTCCTATGATTCTCCTGGCCTTACATATCCCCCATTCACTGCTGTGATCTTTAATCAATTTTGTTAAGACTTGGAGCTTTTGGAGATTAGGGCCCAAGTCTCACCCCATAGACCTTCTCTTGACTAAGCCCAGAACAAAATACTTTTAAAAAATTAATTTATTATTCTAACAAGGTATATATAACAGCAGAATGCATTTTGACTCATTGTACACAACTGCAGCACAACTTTTCATTTCTCTGGCTGTACGATGTAGCGTCACACCATATGTGTAGTCATAGATGTACCTAGGATAATAATGTCCATCTCATTCTATCATCTTTCCTGCTCCCCATACTCCCTTCCCTTACCCCCCTCCCCTTTGCCCAATTAACAATTCTTCATTTTTCCCGTGCCTCCTCCTGCCATTATGGATCAGCATCCACTTATCAGAGAGAATATTCTGCCTTTGGTTTTTTGAGATTGGCTTACTTAGCTTAGCATGATATTCTCAGCTCCATCAATTTAGCTGCAAATGCCATGATTTTATTCTTTTTAAATGCTAATATTCCATTGTGTGTGTGTATGTATGTGTGTGTGTGTGTATATATATATACATATATATATACATACATACATACATACATACACATACACCATAGTTTCTTTACCCGTTTATCTGTTGAAGGGCATCTAGGATGGTTCCACAGTTCAGCTATTGTGAACTGAGCTGCTATAAACATTGATGTAGCTGGATTACTATATAGTATGCTGATTTTAAATTTTTGGGTATAGACTGAGGAGTTGGATAGCTCAGTCAAATGGTGGTTCCATTCCAAGTTTTCCAAGGAATCTCCATACTGCTTTCCAGATTAATTGCACCAATTTGCAGTCCCATCAGCAATGTATGAGTGTGCCTTTCCTCCCACATCCTCACCAACACTTACTATTGTTTGTATTCTTGATAACTGCCATTCTGACTGGAGTGAGATGAAATCTTAGAGTAGTTTTGATTTGCATTTCTTTAATTACTAGAGATGTTGAACTTTTTTTTTTCATATATTTGTTGACTGATTGTTTATCTTCTTCTAAGAAGTGTCTGTTTATCTCCTTAGCTGATTTATTGATAGGGTTCTTTGTTTTTTTGGTGTTAAGTTTTTTGAGCAGAACAAGAGACTTGTTGAATGATACTGAATGGAACCCAAGGGCTAGTTCTGCCACGAACTCAATGTGAGCCCTTGCTCTCTTCTGTCAGCACTGACCTTCAGGTCTCTTCCCAAGTGCTGCAGTTTTTTTTTTTTTTTCTTAAATGGTACTGGGATTGAATCCAAGGCTTTATACATATAAACATACATACTTATACACAGCACTTTAAACACTGAGCTACATCGTCATCCCTTTTTATTTTGAAATAGGTTCTCACTAAGTTGCCTAGGGTAGCTTTGAACTTTCAATTCTCCTGCCTCAGCCTGTTGACTAGCTGGGATTTCAGGTGCATGTCATCATGCCTGGCTCTAATGTGCTGAGATTGTTTTGAAGTTGGTTAGAGGAGGAGACAGACACGCCCACCCAGGCTGACTAGAGGGCTGTGTTGGGCAGTGGAGGGTAGGGAAAGGAGACCCAAGTTCGAAGTAGGTGAATGGAAGTGAGGTCCACAGTCTGCAGTAGCATCCCCAGCGGGCTTGATGGGGTTCAGGAAGGGATGGCTGCCATCTGGATGTACTGACAAGCATTCCCGAGTAGCCTGTGCCAATGTGTCAGGGATAATGACAGAGTGGAGCGGGCCATGGAACTCAGCTGCAGGGAGTGTGTGTGGGGTGCCTTGGTATATAGTATGGACAGGTGGGCTGGTGGCCACATTTTCTGGAGAGGGCCTTGGATGGAGTATAAGTATGACCTGGGTGCATGCTTTGTGCCTGTTGTGGGGTGCTTTTCCTACTGTAGCTTTGGTAAAGGGCTTCTGCACACTTTGTCTTCCTACACTTTGTTGCCAACACTTACTGTTGTTTGTATTCTTGATAACTGCCATTCTGACTGGAGTGAGATGTTTCTCCCCGAAGTTCTGTGTAATACCAGAAGAGCTGGTCTTCTAATACCCACTTACATACCTGTTCAAAGCATGCTTTTGATCCTGGCTCTGACTTAATCTTAGAATCACATTCTGGGAGAAATGTACATTGGAGGACGTTGGAGGGAGAGCACAACTTCAAAGTCAGAGGGAGATAGGGTCCAGGCCTGGCTCTCCTTTATTAGCTGTGTCCTTAGGTAGGTCATTTCACTTCTAAGCTATAGTCTGTGAATGTCCAAATGGGGTCATATGTATAATGAGGGTTGGAAACAATATAAATAATGTGGCTATTTCAATGCTTGAAACATGGAAGAAACAAAATAAAGCGTAGATGTTATTAACTTTTTTTCAGATTGAGAATCCTATCTGTGGCCTCTTTGATATAAGAAAGCCAGCACCTGCTTGCCCAGCCCCAGGGATGGGCAGCTCATCTCCTCCAGAGGGAACTCAGAAATCTTCTTCCTGAGACCCAGTTAAGGCCTGTCCCAGTTCTGTCACTGGGGCCTCAGTGCATTCTGCTCTGCAGCCCTTTCCCCAAAGAATCTTAAGAGATCTTCCTGGGAACACAGTGCTCGTCTACAATGCAAAAGCAAGACTCTGGAAGTCCTCATCCTTGTTCAAAGAGGTACATTTTAAGTTGGCTTACACAGGTCACAGAAATTCCTTCCCCTGTACTATGGAGTTTGGAACACATGAATTGTATTGTCTTCAGTCTTATTTTTCCTGGATGAACGCTCCCAATTCTTTTAAACATTCTACACAGAGGACCATTTTTCATGGAAGAATCAGGTTTTTTCCCAAATTCATCACTTCAGGGCAAGTCACTTATCTTTACTGAGTCTCCAGTTCCTCTTCCATAAAAATGAAGAAAATAATACTATTTCATAGGGGTACAGTAAAAATTAATTCAGAAAAATCATGAAAACTTAGCATTTGAATAAAGCACCTGTAAATGTTAAATATATATATTTTGGTTCTGGGGATTGAACCTGGGGTGCTTTGCCACTGAGCTGCATCCTCATACCATTTTTTTTTTTTAGACACAATATCTTTATTTATTTATTTTCATGTGGTGCTGAGGATCAAACCCAGTGCCTCACACGTGCAAGGCAGGCGCTCTACCACTGAGCTACAGCCCCAGCCCCCTCATACCTTTTTATTTGGAGATATGATCTTGTTAAAACACTGAGGGTCTCACTCAATTGCTGAGGCTGGCCTCATACTTTCAATCTCCTGCCTCAGTCTCCCTAGTTACTGGGAGGCAGGGGCCAGGCCTGCCTCTCCTTTATTAGCTGTGTGACCTTGGTTGGGTAGGTAATTTCACTTCTACGTCACAGGCATGTGCTACCATGCCTAGTGAAAACATTTAAAAAAATGTCTCCAAAAAAAAGGGTGATGGTGGTATTGATGATGTAGCTCATTGGTAAAGCACCCTAGGTTTCAATCCCAAGGAATGTGGAAAAAGAAGAAAAAAAGAAAGAAATCTTTCTTTCTTTTTTTTTACTGTGGCGCTGAGGATCCAACTCAGGGCCTCAAGTATGCTGGGAAGCACTCTACCACTGAGGCATACCACAAGACCCTCAAAAATCACATTTTTGAAAACATATTCAACAGGTAAGTCTGCTGATATTGCCCTTAGCTCTTTATCAAATCTCCAGGGGAAATCATTCCAGAAAGTCATTTGCTACTCTAAATGATGGCAAATCAGGCAAAGTATGACTCCTAAATAAATAAAATAAATTCCTAGGGTCTGATTACATCTCTAAAGAGCCTATTAGATTCTAGAGTTCATTTACCTTATTCTTAGATGGCACAAAGGCCCAGAGATGTCTCAGAGATCAGTGGTCTAGGCTGGATCCTAAATCTCCCAATATCCATCAACTTTATATCCCCAGTATTCACTTCCCAAGGAGGAAGCCAAAGAGAGGATGATCTCTGGGTCAGAGCAGTTGTACTAAGGACTAGGATTCAGCAAATCTTTGTTAGGCACCTGCTGTTGCAGAACACTGCATTTAGGCAAGTGCTGATACCCCTCCCTTACTAGTGAAGTGTCATTTATGGATGGTTGGTATGGGACTTAGCCCCGGTAAAGCCTAGGTTGCTTCTATCTTGCTTACCCCTATTGCCCCCAATGCCTGGCATTAAGTCTTGGCAACAGGCAGGACCCAGCAAATACCTTCTCAATGATGAATCAATGAATATTTTTTGAGTACAGAGTATGTGTTAGGTTCTGTGGTAGGAGAAACTCTAATTAACACATGCTTGTGAGGATGGTATGATATAACTCCATTTAATAAGTGAGGAAACAAAGGCTAAAACAAGGGAATGGATTATCCTGCACTGAACCAGTGGATCCCAGCCTCTATACCTCATGTCAGGGCTGTAGCTGTTGCTCTCTATAGTCCTCTGGGCTCAGGAGCCCCACCCACCTGTTCCCTTGCCCTTGGCCTTCCCTGATCTAATTGAGGACTGTGGTGGAGGGCTGATTTTTGAATAGCCTCAAGGAAACCAGAAATAGCAGGGTGTGTCTCCTAGTTTATACATAGCTCTAGATAAATCTTATTGAAGCACAGCTCTGATTCTATCACTTTCCTGCTTAAAACTCTAGATTCAGTGTAAATCACCTGAGGTCAAGTTCCACCTTCCCAATTTCTGGCCACGTGGCAGCCTGGCAAGTTACCCTTGTCTATGCAGGCCTCACTTTCCTCTTTTGCCTGAACTGCACTTCTGAGAACAATTGCCTGCAACTCCAACTTCTGAAAAAACCGTGGGGGTGATTCAGCTCATTCTCCACTCAGCCCTGTGGCTCAGAGCAAGGGGAAGAGGCATTTCCACTCTTTTCAGGACCCAAGAAGGCTGACACCCGGGCCTGCAGATAGTCTGGACAGAGCACGACGGTGAGTGGGAGGACACTTCCTAGATAAGCATCCTCATTGGTAGATGAGCCACCCTAAGTTCACTCAGTCAAGGGCAGGCAGAGTGAACTGAGGACACTCAGAGGTCCTCACTCCCAAACAAGGGCCGTGGGGTTTCTTTTATGTACCCTACTGCCTCTTCTACTTTACCCTATGTTGCTCACCCACCACCTCTTTCCTTCTTCCTTCCCTCCTTTCCCTTCTTTTTGGAGATCAACCTAAGGCCTCAAACATATTAGGGCAAGTGCTCTACTACCAAGCTACACTCTCAGCCCCTGTATCTTTTTCTTTAAATATTTATTTTTTAGTTTTAGATGGACACTATCTTTACTTTTATGTGGTGTTGAGGAGCCAACCCAGTGCTTCATTTCTACTTCTGCTGTGACCTTCGGAGAGTCTCCACTTTTCTTCAGATACTTGCCTTCCCATTGTGACACGGTAGAAAAATGTCTTTTAGACTGCTCTGCTCCCTTTCAGCAGAGTCCCGATTGTCTTGTAGTAGACAGCGTTTTCTCTTTTGCAGAGCAACCGCTTACTTCTGTACTTCCCACCCCAAATCGCAACGGACTGGCACCTGTAGCCAGTTGTAAAAGGATTTGTCCATGCTCAACCCCTTGTGCACAATTAGCTGGCAGGTAAAGAGGGATGTGAGTAGCCGAGAGGAAGCAAAAAAATAAATCTCTCTTGCCATGGGCATACCGGGCCCCTTCCCATTGTAAAAACCTCCCTACGAGCGTCTCCCCCCACCATTCCTTTACCCGGACACAAACGCTCAGCTAAAGCCGGCAGGAGGTGGGGGCGGCCTGTGCGCGTGCGTCGGCGCAGGGCCCTCTCCCGCCCACGTGCGCGCCCCCAGCTGGAGGCGCGCGCCGCGGCGAGCTGGCGGGAAAGCGCGCGGGAAGCCCCCGGCAGACTCCCGGTGTGGGGGAGGGGGCTGGAGGCGTTTGGAACGTGCCACTCACGGAAAGAAATAGGGGAATTTTCGCGCTCCTCTAGAGTTTCTACCTCTCCCATCCTCCGACCAATCCGTTAGTTCCCCCCGTCCCCCATCATGATACGGAGCCCCGCGCCGCGGCCTCGCGCCCCCGCTGCAGCCTGGCCGGGCCAGCTAACCTGATGGTGCTGGACTAAGCGGTTCCCTCCTCCGCCGGAGCGGGGCGCTGCGCCGCGCGGTGGGGCCGGAAATTCCCGCGGCCTGAGTGGTGGAGCCCTAGCAGGGAGCGCGGCGCCGCCTTCCTCCTCCCGGGGCCGGGCGGGGGCGTTGGGCACCGCGAGGGCCGGGCTGCCGGAGTGGGTGGGGTTGGGGGCCGCCGCGTCCGCCTGGAGCACGGGAGCAGGCGGCAGGCGGGGAGAGCGGGCGACGCGGCAGCACCCTACCAGCGGCTGGACTAGTCGGGAGACCCTAGCGCCCCTGCTCCTGGCCTCCGCCCCCTCGTGGTCTCCGCCTCCTTGCCTCACACACCCCCCGGGCCGCCGGGCCCCAGGCCTTCCCGGCGCTCCTCCTTCCTCTCTTCATACTCGCTCTGGCCGGGGTCCTCTTGCTGCCTGCTGGCCTTGCTGCTTCTGGGGCGAGTCCTCCTCCTAGGGCTCTCCTTTCTCTCTCTCTCTCTGTCTCTCTCTCTGTCTCTCTCTCTCTCACACACACACACACACACTCGTGCCCTTGCTCTCTGGGCCACCCCTTCCTCTCCAGCCCTACTCCTCTCGTCCTTGCTAACGCCGCCGTCGGGGGAGGATTGATGTCCCTTCAGCATCATGCAGCCACCGCCGAGAAAGGTAAGGGCGCAGCCGTGGAGCTTTGGGGTTCGGGAGGGTATGCGTACTAGGAATGCGGCTGGGGCGACCGCTGCGCCCCCTCCCCCTCCCCGCAAGGGGCCGTGACCGCTTTCGCCTCTGGCTTGTCACGGAGTTGCCGCTGGTTCCAGGCGGGTGTTTGTGGGAGGGCGTGTGTGAGGTGCCTTTCCAATCGAGGGACTGCCGGGGTTCGTCTCCTTCACTGCACTGAAGATGCCCCCAGACATTTTACAGGAGTTTCGGGTGTGCATTTGTATGTGTGCGCCTGCATGGCAGTGCTGCCCGCTGCAAAGTGCATTCTCGGGGCGCATTGAGGGGAGGCGGGGGAGCCCCTGCAGATTTGCAGAGCCTTGTGCGTGTGTGATTGTTTAGTCTGAACCAGGTTTGAGCCCTCCAGCCGCTTGTCGCCACCCCCGCCCTTTTGCAGATTTGCGGGGGATTTGTTTCAAGCCTAGTCCAAAGGTTTGGCCTGGTTTTCCCACGGGGCTGCCGAAAAGAAGTTGGAATAGTCATAGCCCTCCCACTCTAGGGAAAAGCAAATTAAGAATTGATGGATCCTGTTTTTCTACCCCCACCCTTTCCACGAGGTTCTTGCCCCGCCCCCAGCCAGGGGGCGAGGAGGCGGTGGCATTGCCCCCAGGAAGGCAAGAACCGAACCCTTGACAGTGCACTGTGCGTGGCGTGTGCACTTAGATCTGGCCTTGGATAGTCAGGGTGGGAGTGACGAGTGTTCTTGGCTTGTCAGCAGCTTCCCGCTGCGCCCTTCTCTGGCTTTTCCAGTGGCCGAGGCTGTGTCCTTGTCTTTTAAATTCTGCACATGGGTACTGAATGTCTTCTGTGGACACTGGGTGGAGGAGGCCATTCTATCCTCCTCTCGTGGGCAAACATTTGCTGAATGCCTAACTCTTCCGTGTCTTCTTTCTCTTTCTTAATCCGGGATCAGTTAAGTGAGACCTTTTCTTTTGCACATGTACTCCCACTCCTCTGGGTAGCCTCGCTCCAGCGGCCAGGATTCCACGATTGTAACCTCGAACCCTGAGGTCCGGCCTGGCAGGCTTGGAGGCTCTGGCCCGCTGGCATTTGCGGTTCTAGCTGTTTAAAGTGGAGCCTTCACCCGGCCTGGCTTGCTGGGTTAGTTTAAAAGCACTGCATATGTTGGAAGGTCACTTTTGCTTTCTTCTTTGTGAGATTGTGATTTGACGCGCTGTCAGCGAGTGGAGGGCATCATCCTGAGACAGTGTGCTTTCTTGCAGCCATTATGGAATAATTTATGTAGTTTGATTCATGCATATTATTTCATGATTGTATAAACTTCGGTCATTAGGTATTAGGTACTCTTATGCTCTCCTCTCCCATCTACACTCTGCTCACTTCTCCTGGTGGTTAATGTCTGAATCTTTTTTGGAAGAAATAGAAGACTGGCTCTTTTAAAACTGTTAGAGGACCTAGGTATGTACTGAGCTTGTGCATGAAATAGAATGGCAGTTTATTTTTCATCTTTTTATAATTTTATACCAGTGTATTTTCATTCAGCCTGTTACAGGTCATTTGACTACCTTTTTATTAAATAAATGTCTTTAATAATGAAGCTAGATGGCAAGTAGTGGGTTTATGTTCTTTAGGGAGAGAAAAGTAAGAGGTGTATATATTCTGACAAATATTAAAGAGTTTTTCTTAATTTTTTTTTGTTCAAGTTGTAGTATGGCCTTAATAAATATATGGTGTATTTTAGGTGAAAGTAACACAAGAACTGAAAAACATTCAAGTTGAGCAGATGACAAAACTTCAAGCCAAACATCAAGCAGAATGTGATTTGCTTGAAGATATGAGGTAAGGTTGTAGTAAATAGTTTGAGAACTTTAAAAAAATTATTTTTAGTTGTAGATGGGCTTAATACCTTTATTTTATTTGTTGCTGAGGATCGAACCCTGTGCCTCACACGAGCTAGGCAAGTGCTCTATAACTGAGCTACAGCCCCAGCTCCTAGTTTGAGAACTTCCATATCTCTTTTTCAAAGAACCTTTGAGTTGCCAACCCTGTTTGGATCTACTGATGGAATTTCCTTTTGGATTTCCTGTTTTAAGGCTGTTAGAACTTTGACTCAGCTGGAAATTATAACTGGAACTAACACAATACAAACTTTTTCCCTGTAGTGTAGGAACCTATAATGTACACATACTATTATGAAAAAAACAAGGGCCTTAAAAGTCTGTCAGTCAAATTATAATTATTGAAGTAAAAATTCTTACTTATGTCTTTCCACTGAATTGTAACAATTATTCACTGTATAATTTTACACAGATTTTTAAATCAACTCCTATGGTTAATGGTTAATATCTGGGGTGAACCACTCAACCCCTGATGATTAGATACTAGCACTGTTTGTTAAACATGACACATAACTGTCTTTGAATGTTAAACTTAATGAGAACTATGTTTTCAATTTATTTTATAATTAAAGTTACTTATTTATAATCAAGATAACTTAATTTAATAGATAAGACATCTTAACTAACATTGTGAAAATTAGTATCTTTCCTTACAGAGTGAAGCATGACTTATTGAAAGAAACGCACTTCCCCTCTTCTTTTTTTTAACAATCCTATAGTAAAAACTGACAGTTCGACAGATACTTTTGTAAGGGATAGAAGATGATTTGCATATTGAAATGGTAGTTGCAGTTCTTATTTCACTTTAGTAATATAATTATCAAATTGCAGTTGGATCTATAAGCCTCATCAATTGCCTAACTTTATGTTGGTTTCATAAAAAAATACTAACTAGATAATATTATGATAAAGTATATTTGTTTGGAATTGCTAATAGCCCAAAGATTTTAGTTTAAGGTGTTTCATTTTTTCCTTTTCCATATTTACCTTATGTACTGTTTATGAACATTTCAGCTATATACCTGTTCTTTTAGGGTTTCTGACTAAGGCATATAAATCTATTCTCATCTCTCTTGGATTCACCAACATTGTTGTTTTTCCAACTGAAAAGTACTGTATTTTGTGGTACTGAGGATTGAACCCGGGGCATTTTACCACTGAGCTATATTCCTAGAGCTGGTTTTTTTTTTGAGACAGTTATTTCTGAGTTGCCCAGGCTGGCCTCAAACTTGTGATTCTCTTGCCTCAGCCTCCCAACTAGTTGGGATTACAGGTATGTGCTACCACACCTGCTCACAAGGAAATTTTTAAATTTAAAAATTCCTGTGTAAGATATCTGAAGCTAGCTGGGTGCAGTGGCCCATACCTATAATCCTAGTGGCTCAGGAGGCTGAGGCAGGAGGGTTAAGATCGTGAGTTCATAGTCAGCCTCAGCAACAGTGAGGCCCTATCTAAATAAAATACATAAGGGCTGGGGATGTGGCTCAAGCGGTAGCGCGCTCGCCTGGCATGCGTGCGGCCCGGGTTCGATCCTCAGCACCACATACAAAGATGTTGTGTCTGCCGAGAACTAAAAAATAAATATTAAAAAATTCTCTCTCTCTCTCTCTCCCCCACTCTTTCTAAAAAATAAATAAATAAATAAATAAATAAAATACATAAAAGGGCTGGGGATGTGGCTCAATGGTTGAGTGCGCCTCAGTTCAATCCCCAGTAAAACCCGCCCCCCTCCCCCCCCCAAAAAAAAAAAAAAGATATCTAAAGTTTTATCATGGTCTTAAACATTTGTAAGTAAGTATATGAAGAAGATACTTTAATTGAAATCTCTAGATGAAGGAAGTAATCAATTTTCAGAAGCATTTCAGGTAGGCAACTTTAGTGTATAAGTGAAGATCCTGTGTTGGGTGTGGGTGGTCATGGCCATTAAGTCCTATTGATTTTCTCTTCTAAAAACTTCCTGATTACTCTTTTCTCCTATTGCCTGTACCTTGGTGCAGGAGCTTATAGTCAAGAATATGGACATGGCAGACAGCTCTGGGTTTGTTTCTAGGCCTTGTCACCTACTAAGGTGTTCTGACTTCTAAAATATCTTCATTTTTCTACACTTAAGTTGCCCCATTTGTAGAATGGGGCAGTTGTGGCCTTTATTCAGAAGGGTTGTACAGATCAAATGACTGCATGTAGATGTGGTATATGTTAAGCTAAGTTGAGGTAGATTTTCACTTTTGCTGCTGCTGTTTAATTGTTTGTATAATTGCTGATCCATGATATTTTGGCCACATTATTACAATAATATTCTAATTACCAGCAGTGTCCTTATATCTTCCATCCCCCAACCTCTCCTTTTTAATGTCTTTCATATTGTTATCAGTTAGCCATCAGTTATTTTATTATATATTAGCTCTCTGTGTACTTCTGGATAAAGGCCCATCACCTTGTCATAACATACATGATGCTCAGCAACCTAGTTGCAAGGTTTCCTTACTAAGTTACGTGGGCATGTTTCATGCCCATGCAACCTTCTTTTTTATTCCTCCTACTTTGGCTCTTTAAGACATCTACTAATTTAGTTGTGTGTTGTCTGTCTTTGTTTGCTGTTCCCTCTGCCTGTTAATACCCTTCCTCCCACTTTTTCACATGGCAAATGCTATTACTACCTCTGTAAATTATTCTCTGTGGTCTCAAAGGAGTTTGATTTTTCACATGTTTCTGGCTTCTCCCACCTTGTGAATTCTTTGAAGTTAGAGGTTAAATCTTACTCTTTTTTTTTTTTGGTACTGGGGATTGAAGGCAGATGTGCTTTCCCACTGAGCTATGTCCCCAGCCCTTATTATTTTTTATTTTGAGGCAGGGTTTCATTAAGTTGCTTAGGGCCTTGCTAAGTTGCTGAGAATAGTCTTGAACTTGTGATCATCCTGCCCCAGCTTCTCAAGTCATTGGGATTACAGGCTTGCCCCACTGCACTTGGCTTATTTTTAGTCTTTGTACCTTTAGTTTGGAATGGCAGAATTGTCAAGTGAATATAACTGTATTTAAATGTACTTTATTCAGCCTTGAATGGTGACACATACCTATAACCCCAGTGAATTGGAAAGCTGTGGCAGGAGGATCACAAGTTTGAGGCCAGCCTCAGCAACTTAGCCTAGACTTTGTCAAAATAAAAAGGATTGGGGTATAGCTAAGTGGTAAAGTGCCCCTGTGTTCAGTTCTCAGTACAGGAGAAACCATATTTGTTCTTAGGTGGGATATTTTATAAGCCATTTGTGGAGGACTATAGTAGGGTATCGTTGAGTTTGTAAAGATACAATGGGACAAAAAGGAAGAGAGAGACCTATACTCATGCTTTAGTAGGTTAACACAGTATTCCATTCAAAACATTATGGGAAGCCAGGCATGGTGGCACATATCTACAATTCCAGACAAGACGATCACAAATTCAGGGCCAGCCTTAGCAACTTAACAAGACTCTGTCTCAAAATAAAAAGACTAGGGATATAATTCAGTGGTAAAATTGCCTCTGGGTTATATCCTAATATCCAAAAAAACTACATGAGAGAGCTAGGATGTAGCTCAGTGGTAGAGTGCTTGCCTGGTGTGCACAAGGCCCTGGTGTTGATCCCCAATACCCTCCCCCCCACCCCCACATACCTATATGGGAGTGTCAGGCACATTATTGCACACCTGTAATCCCAGCAATTCTGGAGGCTGAGGCAGGAGGATCACAAGCTCAAGCCCAGCCTTGGCAATTTAGCAAGACCCTGTCTCAAAATAAAATAAAAAGGGCTGGGGATGTAGCTCAAAAATAG
Organism: Marmota flaviventris; assembly: GCF_047511675.1. Classification (NCBI taxonomy): domain Eukaryota; kingdom Metazoa; phylum Chordata; class Mammalia; order Rodentia; family Sciuridae; genus Marmota; species Marmota flaviventris. The sequence goes on along the minus strand of NC_092506.1, from coordinate 61,604,765 downwards.
TGCCCCACTGGGTTCAATCCCCAGTACTACCAAAAAAAAAAAAAGGGAGTGAACTGAACAGAAAAACATATTTGACTCCTTTTAAAAAATTCTGCTAGCCCCTTAGAGTACCATCAATCTCTTAAATTTTTATTTTACTTATAAATAGATACATTCTATATCAAATAGTACAGTATATTTACCATGCCATCATGAACTTAAATTCTTAGGGTCTGCTATGTTATGGTATGCTTTATAGTTTGACACATTGTGAAATAAGGGTTGCCATGCCATGTGTTATCAAATGTAGCTACATAATTCAGCTTTGTAGAAACAAGCCCCTTTGTTTTAAAAAAAAAAAAAAAAAAAAAAAGCCACCCCCCCATCCCCCCATTACACAGAGCAAATGAAAATGCTGAAATTTTTCTATGGTTTCATGTGATGGGAAAGGCTCTATATTTCCTTTTTTAAAAATTTTTAAAAAAATGTTTATTTTTTAGTTATACACAATACCTTTACTTTGTTTATTTATTTTTATGTGGTGCTGAGGATCGAACCCAGGGCCTCATGTGTGCTAGGGGAGCACTTTACCGCTTAGCCACAACCCCAGCCCTATATTTCCTTTTGTGGAAATACTACACCTTATTGACTGTTACAGCTGTGCCTATGAATATCCTTAAATATACATTTTATAGAAATGTTTCAACTCCACAATAAGGAACTAAGAAATGATTATTTTTTGCTGCCAACAAACTATAAACGATGAAATATACTTCAAATAAGCAAGACAGTTGTTTGTCTTGTAAAAATTTTCATTAGGTAGGCAATTACTCATTTTGTTATACTAGGATTTTAAATCATTAATGGAATACTTTATGTATATATGCTATATTGGTTATATATACATAATTTTGGCTTGCATTTGTAAGAAAAATTTTTGAAATTGATGTCCAAAAGAGCAGCAATGTTAATCTCAAACATACCCAAGTAATCATCTACTTGTTTTTCCTATTTTATTTTATTTTTTGGTGCTGGGGATTGAACCCAGGGCTTTGCAGATGATAAGCATGGTCTGTTCTACTGGGCTACACCCTCACATTTAAAATACTTTGCAATTGAAACTAGATTAATAAACTGATTCTAGATTGATGCAATATAAGCAAGCAGCTGTTTGTGGATAGAGAAATGATAAAGGCCAAAGATGTCTTATGCAGAAATACACTGTACAGAGTGCTTTAGTTTTAACATATCTACCTTCATTCAAGCCCCAAGTTCCATTCAGAGCATTTAAAGATAGTGAAATGTCAGCTAAGGAGGTTTGTTTACTTTTTTCTTTTTTTGGTACTAAGGATTGAATGCAGGGGTGCTTTACCACTGAGCCACATTCCCAGTGTTTTTTAATTTATTTTTTAAATTTTAAGACAGGTTCTCACTAAGTTTCTTAGGATTTTGTTAAATTGCTGAGGCTCACTTTGAACTTGCAGTCCTCTTGCTTTAGCCTCCAGAATTGCTGGGATTATAGGCATGTGCCACCTTACCTGGCTAGAAAAAAGGTTTTATGACTTTTTAAAAAAGAGTTTAATAAACAAACACATAACATATTAAGCGGTAAATAGGAGAGTTTTCTGCTGGATATGGTGAGTTTTCACCCCCACCTTTTTTCCTTCTGGAATTTTGAGGGGAGGAGACCAATTATGATACTGTTTCCCCTCATCCCAACCCCTTTGCTGTCTTCAACTTCTTCAGTTCGTTTCTTCCAGGGATGCATTTGGAAGCTGGTGTGTGGGGAGGGAAGTATGAGAGAAAAAGATAATTTATTTGTTGTTAATCAGGGACATTCCATGCTTTGGGGGAGATTTTATATTGATGCACATTTTATACTGATGTTCTCTATCAGCAGTAGAGAAACACATTTTACTTTCTTTTTAGTTTATCATTACTTTTTTTTCTCTTTTTGTTCTCTAAGGCCTCTTACCAAGTAAGTTTCTAAATTTAGACCCTATGTGATTTCCTTTTTAATATGGTTTATCCTTTTGATGTGCTAAGTAAAAAAGATTCTTTACTGGGACTCAGAATACAAAGAACTACCATCTTAACAAACACTTTTAGGAGGTCATTATATACTGTGGAAAAGTTATGAAATTATCATATTTATTTTATAGATTTAGGTGGAAACTGAGGCATAGTGAGATGAAGTATGGTGAGGATTCTCAGCTATTTTCTCTAATTTACATACTAGTGCACTCTATCTCATATCTGTCTCCCCAGCTTTTAATCAAGGAACTCATTATGAGTCCTATCTTTTGAAATATTTTGCTTGTGAAAATGTTCATTATTAACTAAAAATTTATTTTCTTTCCTTCTTTTTTTCCTTCCTTCCTTCCTTCTAGGGATTGAACCCAGAGGCGCTTAATCACTGAGCCACATTCCCAGCTTTTTTTAATATTTTATTTAGAGGGTCTCACTAAGTTGTTTAGGGCCTTCATAAATTGTTGAGACAGGCTTTGAACTTGTGATCCTCCTGTCTCGGCCTCCTGAGTCACTGGGATTAAAAGCATGTGCTACCATGCCCGCCTAATAGTTTGTTTTCATATATATATATTTTTCATACATTGAGCTATCAGTGAACTTTTGCTTTTTTTTTGTTTTTTAATGGTACTAGGATAGAACCCAGGGCCTCACCCATGCCCAGCAAATGTTCTGTCCCTGAGCTACATTCCTGTAGAGGTGATTCTTAAGTGCAGTAGATTTTGAGAACACTTGAAGTAGTGGAAAGAATGTGGACCAGAGATTGAATCTCAGCTTTGCTACTTACTAGCTTCGACAAGTTACTAAGCTTTTCTGAGCCTCATATTTCATAGATACAAGAAAATTTTAATGTTTACATTTTTGCTTTTCTGTGGAAGTTAAATGAGATTTGTGAAATGCCAAGTTTGGTAGGTATTCAGCATTGCTGGCTACTATTGTTATTGGATTGAAGTCTGGGAAGAATGTTGTCTTAGTCAAGGTAACAAAGGAAGTTGTGTTTCATCAGTTGTTTAAAAAAAAAAAAATGCATGTAAGGGCTGGGGTTGTGGCTCAGTGGTAGAGTGCTTGCCTAGCATGTGCAAGGCACTGGGTTCGATCCTCAGCACCACAAATAAATAAATAAAAAATAAAGGTAGGGGCTGGGGTTGTGGCTCAGCGATAGAGTGCTCACCTAGTACATTCGAGGCGCTGGGTTTGATCCTCAGGACTACATAAAAATAAATAAATAAATATATTGTGCCCAACTACAACTAAAAAAAAATAAAGGACATCAACAACTACAAACTATTAAAAAAACAAACAAAACGTGCGTGGGCCTGGGGTTGTGGCTCAGTGGTAGAGCACTTGCCTAGCACATGTGAGGCACTGGGTTTGATTCTCAGCACCACATATAAAATAAAATAAATAAAATAAAAGTTTATTAACAACAACAACCCAAAACAAAACAAAACAAAAAAATGTGTGTGGCACCGTGGCACATGCCTGTAATCCTAGTGACTTAAGAGACTGAGGTAGGAGGTTTGCAAGTTCAAAGCTAGCCTCTGCAATTTAACGAGACTCTGGCCTCAAAAGAAGGGCTGGGAATGTAGCTCAGTGGTACAATCCCTAAAACCAGAAAAAGAAAAACAAGTAAAAAAGATTAAAGAAGCAGTATCAGTAGCACATTATTTGACATTCTTACATTGCTTAAATCGAGATGCATCTATATTTGCTTTTCGCTCTCTCGGTGCACTGAACTTGCGGAAAAGGTATCAGCTGTTTTGGAAGAAAATCCCACAGACAATGGTCGTAATACAAACATTGGATCACGTGGGCATTTGATGGCACAGAGGATGGTATTGTGACTGATTCAAAAAAGTGATTCAGAAGAGTTTGCCTCTGAATATGACTAATGCACCAATTAATTTTCTTTATCCTTTTATTGTGCACAATAGAAATATGTGCTAAAAATCTGATAAAATAAGTTTAAAAGAGTTCTTTTAGTAAGTATGAATAAAAATTCTAAGTTATATCAATTTAGTAGGCAGTATTTTTTCTTAGTGGGACATAAAGTCATTGTTTTGCAATTAGTGGTGTTTGTTTGCTTGCTTGCTTGCTTATTTATTTATATATTGTGCTAGTGATTAAACCAACAACCTTGTCCATGCTAGGCAAATGCTTTATTGCTAGGCCATATCCCCAGACCATCAGTGATGTTTTAGATGTAATGAAAACTGGGAATAGCATATCAGCTCCTGGACAGTCCTTTTTCATTGATTGACCAATCATTATTGCTTCTTAATTCGTGTTCTTTCATATTATAACCCCAAAATGATATAAATCTTTTGAGAGGGAGAATTTTTAAAAATTTAGGGCAGCAAATAAAAGATCAAGTAGGATGATACTTAACACTTCTTTGAGTGGAAAAATAGATTAAAGTGAGTTTAAAATTAATGAAAAATTATGTGTTTGGGCTGGAGTTGTGGCCCAGTGGTAGAGTGCTTGCCTAGTATGTGTGAGGCACTGGGTTTAATTCTCAGTACCACATATAAATAAATGAATAAAATAAAAGTCCATCAACAACTAAAAGTGTGTGTGTGTGTATGTGTGTATGTGTGTGTGTATGTATATATATATATATATATATATATATATATATATATATATATATATATATATAAAATAAAAAATTGCCAGGGCTGGGGTTGTAGCTCAGTGGCAGAGCACTTGCCTAGTGTATGTGAGGCCCTGGGTTTGATCCTCAGCACCACATAAAAAAATAAATAAAGGCATGCTGTCCATCTACAACTATATTAAAAATTTTTTTTTTTTCCGGGCATGGTGGTACATGCCGGTAATCCCAGAGGCTTGGGAGGCTGAGGCAGGAGATAGCAAGTTCAAAGCCAGCCTCAGCAAAGGTGACGTGCTAGGCAACTCATTGAGACCTTGTCTCTAAATAAAATACAAAATAGGGCTGGGAATGTGGCTCAGTGGTCGAGTGACCCTTAGTGCAATCCCCAGTACCAAAAAAAATAAAAAAATAAAATTATGTGGAATTTCAATTGAATGAATTTAAAATTTAAATACATACTTCCATATTATGGTCAGTTATAGAGGAGGGAGATTAAGAAGTAAATGCAAACTAGGCAGAGGAGGAAATATAGTCTGGGAGGGTCTATTTAATAAAACTTTTTGTCTCTGATCACTGCTTACTTGACTTGAAGGAATTCAAGTTCTTTTTTTTTTTTTTTTGGGTGAGGGGTACCAGGGATTGAACTCAGGGGCACTTGGCCACATTCCCAGCCCTATTTGGTATTTTATTTAGAGACAGAGTCTCATTGAGTTGCTTAGTGCCTTGCTTTTGCTGGAATTACCAGCACGTGCCACCATACCCGGCTGAGCTTGAGGTTTTAATAATACTTCTTCCTGTTGCTAATTTAATGGCTTATTAGCTTATTATCCATCACTCATAGATCCTTATCTGCTGCTAAAATTTAAAGATTTGGTTCTTTAAATTTTATTTTATTTTTTTTAAAGAGAGAGAGAGAGAGAATTTTTATTTATTTTTCGGCAGACACAACATCTTTGTATGTGGTGCTGAGAATCGAACCCGGGTTGTACACATGCCAGGCGAGCGCGCTACTGCTTGAGCCACATCCCCAGCCCTCTTTAAATTTTAAATGGAATAGTCATTGCAGCCCACTCCAGGTGAAATTATTTTGTGATTTACAGACTAGAGTGGGAGATACTCATCTGAGCCAAATGGATTTAAACTAAGGGCCAATGAAGTTACTCACCACTAGAGTTAAGAATAGATATGTTGAAGCCTGGTGTGGTGGTGCACACCTGTAACCTTAGCCCCTTGGGAGGCTCAGGCAGGAGGATCACAAATTCGAGACCAGGCTGGTCAACTTAGACCCTATCTCAAAAATAAAATAAAAAGGGCCGGTCATGTAGCTCAGTGGTAGAATGCTTGTGTAGCACGTGTGAGAGGCCCTGGGTTCAATCCCCAATACTGCAAAAAAAAAAAAAAAAAAAAGAAAAATAGATGTGTTGAATAAATTTTGTGTGCACTTTTCCCTGACCTGATATTTAGCCACACGCAGTTACATAAATACAATAGATAGTAAAGGTGATCTGTGTGGTAGGGTGCAGTGAACAAATACTGCTTAGAGGAATACCACTGCAGTATATGAACACTAGTGGTTAGTCTTTTATTAATGAAGTCACTAAAACTTCTCAGAACCTGGTGTTTTTTATCTGTAAATTGAAAAACTATTATGATATTATTTTGATAATTAAAGTAATTCATATATAATATCTCTTGCACAGTATGTGGAATGTAATTGATGCTCTATAAATTCATGTGGATTGTAATTTTGTTAAGTAATTGAGAGAATCACTTCAGAAATTATGGTTTGTGACTTATTCCCTAAAGAGTTAACCTGTGGTTGAGAAATATAATGGATCTCACAGATAAACTGAAGCATCTCTTTCACCAATGTCAGTAGTTCTGTGTACTTTCCATCTTTCTGAGTGTTGGTAATGATTCTCCTCATCATTGCTGGGTGGTTTCTTAAAGCTCCATTTATCATATTTTCATGAAATAGGACTGAAGGTATATATAGCTCAGTGATAGAGCGCTTGCCCAGCATTGCTTAAAGCTCTGGGTACAATCCCCAGTACTGCAAAACCAACCAACCAAACAGCAACACCACCAAAACATGAAACAGTTTGTGGTGGTAGGACAGTTTCTCCTTATCTGATTTCTCTCTCCCTTATTTCCTTCCATTAGGGAAGTCAGTTTTTACCAGAAATTATCCCAACAGACTTTCTCTTGATATCTTATTGCTGAGTTTGCCTCTTATCCCATGCATGCCTGATGTATAAGCAGGGGTTTGTAAGTTTGGGTTGAGCTGCAAAGAAGGATGAGAATGTGATTATCTTCTTGGGGTGGATCTTTGCCAAGAAATAAGGTAATGGTGGCAGTAATAGGGCTTTTGCTACATAACTGCTTTGCTTGTTTGCCACAGGCCTATTTCTAATTTACTCCTATTGGTTTCCATAAAAATCTTAAAAAATGTATTAGGGTTAGAATATGAGGGATGTTGCTAAAATTCCAGTTGTCCCAAGAGATTGTGAATAAGGAACACAATTTCCCAACTACTTTTGAATATAGTACCTTAGGTCAGGAGTAGGATTTTTGTTTTACCATAGGTAGTGGGCCAGTAGGCCAGTGGCCTGTTAGGATTCTTCTCTTAGGAATTTAGGACTGGTTAAAAATCTTGCACTTCTGGTCATCTGATAATTTGGAGAAGTGATTGTCAAAGGGCCCTGCAGGCAATTGTATTTTATTGATCTCCTTTTACTTCTCAGATGAGAGCATTAGTAAAGTGGCTGAACTAAAAGGAGGGAGGGACAAATATCAGCTAAGCTTGTCCCTGTATGAATAGTTTGTCCTACTAATTGAGGAGTGGCAGTTTGGTGTTGGGAGTAAAAAGTGTGAGGCCTTTTACCTGAGGAAGCATGCTGTGGCAAGTTGGTATTTTTCTTTGTATGCCTTTGGAATCTTCATTTGAATCCCACAGACAACATTCTGTGTGTGGTATCAGTATTCAGAAGGACCTAATGCATAAGCAGGGGTTTGTAAATTTGGGTTGAGCTGTTGCTTTTCAGTGACTGATTTGGGAACTAGGCACAGAAGTTTTTAACCCTGTCGTTTGTTCCACTGCTGTCATATGTTCATCACGATTAGTTTATAGACTCTAAGCTGATATTTTTGTTTATTTCATTTTTATGATGTCTTTGAGTATTACTTGGGCATGCTTTACCATTTGATCTCCTTTTTGGTATTCATGGTGAATGTCTTGTCATCCAGATGTTTTCTGTTTTGAGAACTTTGAAATAATTTAATTCAAAAGAAAATGTTATTTTTGGTATGATGAAAAGTGTTAGCACATCTGTGGTCCCACAGGAAACAATTGGAGTATATATGTCCTCTGGGTTATGTTTTAGTGGCATTTATTTTTCCTCTCATGAGGGTAGGGGGGCAGAGACTTTCTATGTATGCCCTTTTTTTGTATGTTTTGAATTTTGAATTATATGAATATTGCTTACTCTCCAAATTAAAATTAAATGATTCAGTAACTTTAGTCAATGTTTTATTGCATGTTTATTAAACATAAGATACCATAAAAGTTTAACTTCAGTTGATGCTTAAATACCATTTTGGCTTTTAGTTAGTTTTCAGTGAAGTTATTTTCATTATTAGTAGACTTTCATTTTATGGTACTGGGAATTGAACCCAGAGGCACTTTACCACTGAGCTATATCTTCAGCCCTTTTTAATTTTTATTTTGAGTCAGGGTCTTCCTGAGTTGCTTAGGGTCTCACTAAATTCCTGAGACTGGCCTCAAAATTTCAATCCTTCTGCCTCAGCCTTCTAAATTGCTGGGGTTACAGGTGTATGCTATCATGCCCAGCTACTTTAAAATTTATTTCTAATAAGACTTTAAAATTTATTTCTAATATGTGCAAATAATAAGAATACTCGATTTACAAACTGCACTTTATAAAAATGATTGTCTTCCAGGAAGTTACAACCAGAGTTGGGGAAATAGGCTTTATGTACTACTGTGTTCCTTTCTTTCTGTATTGTGGAATTCTTTTGTCCCCAAATAAGCAAACATATTAGGTGGTTAGATTCCTGTGTAACCTCAGATTTTATGTATGTGTATGTGCAGTGCTGGATATTGAATTTAGGACGTTATGCATGCCAGGCAAGCATTCTATCACTGAGCTATCCTCTCAGCCCAGCCTTAAATTTAGCTATATTTATCCTAAGATTTTATGTCATTGTCATCATTTAAAGCATTGTTTCTGTGACAAAATGCATTTTACATTTTTAGCCAACTTTTTTCATGGGGTATTTAACATTTGATTTGTTATTAAGAGGTAGTTTATAGATTGAATTGTTGAATATTATTAGTATTCCATTTTATTTTTTCTTATGCATTTTTAGTTATACTGCCTTTTTCTTTTTTCTTTTCTTTCTTTTTTTTTTTGGTGGTGCTGGAAATTGAAAGTCTTGCAAGTGCTCTACTATTGAGCTATATCTTCTGTGTGTGTGTGTGTTTGTGTATGTGTGTGTGTGTGTGTATGTATGTGTTGGGAGGGAGTACTGGGGATTGAATCCAGGGATGCTACATTAAGCTACATCTACAACCCTTTTTAATTTTGAGATAGAGTCTGGCTAAGTTGTGGAATCTGGCCTCAAACTTGAGATCCTCTTGCCTCAGGCTCTGGAGTAGCTGGAATTATAGGTATGCACCCCTATGCCTGGCTTTCTTACTTTAAATACATTTTTTTAGGGGCTGGGGTTGTGGCTCAGCGGTAGAGCTCTTGCCTAGCATGTGCGAGGCGCTGGGTTCAATCCTCAGCACCACATAAAAATAAATAAAATAAAGATACTTAAATTTTTTTTTTTTTTTTAGTTATTGATGAACCATATTTCATTAATTTGTTTATATATGGTGCTGAGAATGGAACCCAGTACCTCACACATGTGAGGCAAGTGCTTTACCACTGAGCTATAACCCCAGCCCTGGCTTCATTACTTTTTATTGTCCAATGTTGTAGCATAGTGGTTGATGTCCTTATTCACATTTTTGTATATTTATATAACCATCTTTTTAGGATATGTTTCTAAAAGGATAACTGATGGCTAAACATTATATACTGTTTAAGTGGCTGTTTATTATATACTGTTCAAGTGGCTGGATATTGAATTTAGGGCCTTATGCATGCCAGATAAGCATTCTGTCACTAACTGTACTCTCGGCTCCTCTACCACTGTCTGTACAGGTAGGTACTTTGTTTCCAGGCTTGGCAATAGCATGTTGTACAGGTTCAGTAATCCTTATCTGCAATGCTTGGAACCACAAGCATTTGTATTTTTTTCAGAGTTTGGAATATTTGCATATACACACACATACACATTCACACGCACACATACACTAAGATATTGTGAGGATTAGAGCCAAGTCTAAGCATACAATTCAATCATGTTTCATACAAACCTTACATGCATAGCATGAAGGTAATTTTATATAGTCCTTTTAGTGTACTTGAGTTTTGATTGTGACTCATCACATGTGGTCATAGGTGGAGTTTTTCACTTGAGGCATCATATTTGCGCTCAAAAAGTTTTGAATCTTGGAGTATTTTTTTTTGACTTCTGATTAGACATGCTCGACTTATCATTATTCTAATATTGGTTATTATAATATTATAGGTAAAATTTTATTACCTGAATCTTATTTTTTTTGTTTACTAGCAAGGTTGATTTTTTTTGCATGTTTGTCAGTTTTACATATTTTGTAATCATCTTTCCTTGCCTAGTTGATTTGAATATTAGTTTTCTAACTGGTTTTTTAAATTTTGAGATTGTAGCTTTTATTTCAGAGTGCTTTTTCTCAGTTTTTTTTTTAAAGAATTTTTTAATATTTATTTTTTTTAGTTTTCAGCGGATACAACATCTTTGTTTTTGTATATGGTGCTGAGGATCGAACCCGGGCCGCACGCATGCCAGGCGAGTGCACCACCGCTTGAGCCACATCCCCAGCCCCCTCTCAGTTTTTTAACTTTGCTTTTTTCAAAAATTCCAAAACTTAGGAAACAACAGTGTGAGTATAGGTTGCTACATACTTGTAAATATAAAAAACATAATGATGTTGAGTATTGAAAATAAAACAATAAAATGTTCTATGAAATACTCAAGACATGAAATTATATTATTAAGTAGAATTGAAGTATAATCATTAATAAGAAAAAAAATACTTAAAGATAAATGGAATAATCTAGAAACTCAATAAGCTCAAGGATTTATTCACCCAGTAACATGTTTGAAATACAAAAGGTACAATTTTCAAAATTGTAGGGAGAAATTGACAAATTTGTAATTATAGTGAGAGATTTTAACATGCCTCTTTGTGGTTATTTTATTTTTTTAGACACTGCTTCTCTGTGTTGCCTAGGCTGACATTGAACTTGGGCTCAGGTGGTCCTCCTGCCTCAGCCTCCTCCATATCTGGGACTATGGTACATATTACCATGCCTGTCTTTTACATACCTATTTCTGATATTGACACATCAAATAAAAATTAAATAGTATATAGAAGATTTGACTAATAAGCTTAATTAGTTACATACATACAGAATTCTGTATTTGATATAGAGAAAATGAATTCTCAGGTAGGAAAATTGATCATAAAATTCCATAAAAGGAAGTCTCAACATTTTATTGAAATGGTACCATACTTTTGGGGTAGTATGTGGTTAAGGGAGGGCTCAGAAGCCAGATTATGGTTGATTCCTACCTGTATAACTTTAAGTAAGTTGTTTAACTTCTTTGCTTTAGATTTTCTCATCTGTCAAATAGAGATAACAGGGCTCTTTTAGAGTTGTTAAGAGGAGCAGAATTCAGAACAATGCCTTGCTTGTAAGGGCTCTGGAAATATTTATCATCATTAATATGATATTCTCTAATTGCAATGGAATGAAAATAGAAATCAATAATAAAGAGATAAATATTCTTTTTATCTCCTCAAAGGAGATAAAAATACATACTATACATTCTTAACAATTTGGGATGAATTAAGGATATATGCAACAATGTGAATGAAACTTAGAAACACGCTGAGCAAAAGAAACTAGGTAGCAATGAGTGCTTACTATTTGATTTCATGTATATTAAATCCTAGACTAGGCAAAACTAATTTATGGTGGAAAAGAAAGCAGTACTGTGGTTTCCCCTCGAGGTAAAGGGCAAGAATTAAGAAGCAGCATGAGGGAACTTTTTGGGAAGTCGTCCTTCTATGTCTTTATAAGTGTTTGGGTTATACAGGTCTGCACATTTGTCAAAACTCAGATAATGTGTACATAAAGTGTTTGAATTTAGCTGTATGTAGTTTTACATAAAAGACTAAGAAAATATTGGACTTTAGTTAACACTGTGCATGCTGAAATATTTAGGGGGAAATGTACCAATATCTACAATTTGCTTGGCACCAAATATAAGATGGATTAATGGTGGATGTCTAGAGAGATGGATAAAAAGATAGATATGTGATAAAGCAAGTATAATCAAATTTGTGGCAGAATCTAGGTGGTGGCTATATGGGTGTAACTGTAAAATTTTTTGTTACATGTTTGAAAAATTTCATAATCAACTGTTCAAACTTCCATCCTGTCCCTGCTTGTATTTAGAAACTAAAACCAAACAAAACTACTTCTAAATGAGTTAAAGTAGAAATCATAACTGAAATGCTCTAAATACCACACAATAAAAGTAAATGCTATGAATTACAAAACTTGTAGGGTAAAAAATAACTTAATAGGGTATAGGGCTGGGGATATAATGCTCAGTGGTAGAGCATCTGCTTAGCATGCACAAAGTTCTGGGATTGATTCCTAGTGTATGTATATACATGGTTACACACGCATACATGCACAAAAGTGTAAAGTATGATTCAAGGAAATTTACAGTTTTTAATAAATTTGTTTTAAAATAGGAGACATTGAAAATCAGTAGGCTTAGTGTTCATTTCAACAAACTAGAAAGATAGCAGAATATGCCTAAAAATAATACAAAGGGGTTATAATAAAAAATCAAAGGCTATTATATAGTGTTTATAGTATCAAAAACTTGCTTCAATCATTACACTCATGGTAATGTTTTAGAAGGTCTTTCATTAGCCTGGGAAAAGGTGCATGCCTATAATCCCAACTACTCTGAAGATTGAGGCAGGAGGATCAAAGTTCAAGGCCAGCCTGGGCAATTTAGTGAGACTCTGTCTCAAAATAAAAAGATCTGGGATTATGTATCCCAAAGGCAGTCATCAAGTGTAGGCCCCTCCACCCCCCCAAAAAATCTAAAAAACTCGACAGTGACCTTTCATTAAAATCATGAATAAGTCAAATGTGCCTCTTGTGATGGTAACTTTTATTATGTGTTGATTTGGCTAGGCTGTAGTATTCAGTTACTTAATCACATGTTTATCTTTGAAGGTATTTTGTGGATGTGCTCAACATCTAGTCAGTTAACTTCAAGGAAATTTACCCTCAATTAATGTTGTTGTGCCTCATTTGAAAGGCTTCAGGAGCAAAACTGAAGTTTCCTGAAGAAGAAGAAATTTCGCCTCAAAATGGTAGTGTTAACTCCTGTCTGAATTTCCCCCTTGCTGGTATGCCCTACAAAATTCAGACTTGTCAGCACCAAAATTGCACGACCAGTATCTTAAGAGAAATCCTATATGTGCCTGTGTCTGTTTACCTACCTGTCTTTTTCTCTCCTATTATTTCTATTACTCTGAAGAATTTTTTTTTTTTTCTGAGAATTTTAACATTTATTTTTTTAGTTCTTGGCGGACACAACATCTTTGTATGTGGTGCTGAGGATCGAACCTGGGCCGCACGCATGCCAGGCGAGCGCGCTACCGCTTGAGCCACATCCCCAGCCCCCCCCTTTTTTTTTTTTGATACCGGGGATTGAACTCGGGGGCACTCACCCACTGAGCCACATCCTCAACCCCATTTTGTATTTTATTTAGAGATAGGGTCTTACTGAGTTGCTAAGCACCTCACTGTTGCTGAGGCTGGCTTTGAACTCACAGTCCTCCAACCACAGCCTCCTAAACTGCTGGGATTACAGGTGTGCACCACCACACCCAACACTCTGAAGAATCTTGATTGATATATCCCCAATGCCAGAAGATGAAAAAGACACAAGAAAAAAATTCTCATCATTTAAAAACAGTAAGATTGTCTAGGTAGGTTCATCTAAGAGCAGATATAAAATGTGAGACCAGCTGGGTGCAGTGGAGCATGTTTATAATCCCAGCAACTCAGTAAATTGGGGCAAGAGGATCACAAGTTTGAGGCCATCTTTAGCAATTTCGTGAGACCCTGTCTCAAATACTGGGGGTGTAGCTCAGTGGAAGAGTGTCCCTGGAGTCAATCTTTAGTACCAAAACAAAACATCAAACAGCAACAAAAAGTGAGTTTGGTGAAGTTGTTTGTTATAATAAAACCAATACTGTGTGTATATTCTAGTAATTACCATTCTAAAAGTAATAAGAAAATGTCCCCATGCATTTACACTCAATAATAAGGACATCCGAGATCAAAACATAAGTGCTGTGTCAAAACTTTATGGAGAAAATTAAAAAGTACTTTTTGAAGATCATAAAAGAGGATCTGAATTAATGTAGAAATATATTCCGAGTTCATGGATGAAAAGACTTTGTATTAAAGTATCAATTCTCTAGCTTATTAATTCAGTGTGATTCCAATCCAAATTTTTCTCATCAAATTTATCAAACTGATTCTAAATTTCACTTGTAAAAGTCAGATCTAAGAACAGGATAGTTCTGAAGTAGCAGCTGATGTTTGGGAGAATTGCTTTATCAAATAACCTGGAGTGCTTCACTGGCAGATTATTACTGTTTTTACATGACAAACTGTATGGGTCAGGCCTCTTCCAAATAAATGTATCTGTTTAAATTTTGTCAAACTATGTTATGTAATTTTGAATTTTGCCATTGAGTAGTCTAATTTTCTTGCTTTAAATTAGTAATGTTTGTGTGTGTGTGTGTGTGTGTTTTCCTATTAAAGTGAAGCAGAGTAAAGTGATAAACCATGTGTGCTGTTTGCAGGTTCAGATTCAGTTTACAGGTGTAAAGTATACATAGTGTTTCTCACTAATACAAAGCATCAGGCCAAGTGAGCTGGACTGGAATTACACTGTTAGCCACTAGCACCTATCTTATAGCCTGCATTTAAGATGAATTTTGTGCACGGTGGGGAAATGTGACTATCAGGTCCTTGGGAGTTGTTTAAAGTAACACAAGACATTTCTTTGTATTTTTTTGTTAGCATCTATATCAGTGGTATTTACTAGGACCTTAATAAATACCACTGTTTCAGACATTGCAAAAATAGAGGATACACGACTATTTTTTAAAAATTTTAAAGCCTAGTCCCCAGTATGATGGCACACACCTATAATCTCAGTGACTTAAGCGACTGAGGCAGGAGGATTGCAAGTTCTTGGACTGCCTGGCAAAAAAATGAAAAAGGCTGGGATATAACTCAGTGGTAGAGTGCCCTTGGATTCAATCCCTAGTATCACCAAAAAAAAAAAAAAAAAAAAAAAAAAATTACCATAAACCTTCTATGGAGGAATATTTGCTTGGTTCTTAGGACTGTTGGAGTCCTTCAGTCTGTTAGGACTGTTAGCTTATTATAATTAGATTTAATGAATCTCTAAAGTAAATCTACATAAATATAAAATGATGTGAAGAATATTGATGTTAATAAGCTCCTTTTTTGGCATTTCTTAAGTTTTTTGGGAAAAAATACATATTTTAACTTGGTAGGAATGAGATATATATGTGTGAGTACACACACTTTTTAAAATACCTTTATTTTATTTATTCATTTTTTTATGTAGTGCTGTGGATCAAACCCATGGTAGGCAAGTGCTCTACCGCTGAGCCATAACCGCAGCCTGAGCTTTTTATTTTTGGTAGTGGGAGTTGAACACAGGAGCACTTAGCACTGATCCACATCCCCAGCCCTTTTTATTTTTTATTTTGAGACAGGATTTTGCTAAGTTGCTGAGACTGGCCTTGCACTTGCAATCCTACTTCCTCAGCCTGCTGGGACCTGGGATTACAGGTGTATACCACCGCACCTGGCTGGCACTTATATTTTATGTGAAGGTTTTATGTATACATGCATTTCAGTTTAATTGAGCTTCTGTGTGCCTGATGAAGCTTAATACTTGGGGCTAAAAAGCATTAAGAGAGATGCAGATGTTTTCAATGTAATATAGTTATTAAAACAGATGCATCCTTTGGGAATGCAGATTAATATTTGGTCCAGAACAAGGATTTAGGTTATGATTTCTATAAGAGATGATACCTAAATTAAGCTTAATCAAATCTTATAAAAATAGAAGCAGTTTAAAATTTCAGAAATGATAAACTGAATATTTTTTATTTCAGTGCTTTGCAGGTTCAGAAGTAGTGGTACTTAAAAGTAAAGGATATTACTTACTTGGTATTTACCACTTTATTATAATTCTTTTTTTTTTTTTAAGACAGAGTCTCACTTTGTTCCATAGGATATTCTTAAACTCCTGGGCTCAAGTGATCTTCTGGCTTCAGTAGCTGGGACTACAGGAGTACACCATTATGCCTGACTTTGTTTTACTTTTTTCCTAGCTTTATTGAGTAACAGTGTACGTGCAGTAAAATCCATCCATCTTAATTTTATATAGTTTGATATATTTTAATAATTGTATACTGTATCCAGGTCTGATGGTACACATCTATAATCCCAGGGACTCAGGATGCTGAGGCAGGAGGATTGCAAGTTTTAAGCGAGTCTCAGCAACTAAATGAGATCCTGTCTCAAAATAAAAAATAAAAAGGACTGGGGATGTGGCTCCTTGGTTAAGCACTCCTAAGTTCAAATCTGGATTACAAAATAAATAAATAAATAAGCAAACATTGTATGCTATAGTTGAATAATTACTACCACACTCAATATAGAATATTTCCATCATTGAAGAATTTTTTTTTTGGTGCTCTTTGTTTTTCCACTCTCCTGTGCCCCCCGCGCCCCCCCCCCCCGTTTTTTTTTTTTTCCACAAAGACATAGGTTTACTTAGGAAGTAGACATGGAGCCACACAATTACGTGATAGTTTTCCCTGCACTTGCGTATTTCCCTCATTTTACAAGGGTGGAGGCCAAGGGAACCATTGCTCAAGATTTACGAGTGTGCTTTCTGCTTCTTTGTAGCTTGTGGGCATTTCCTTGAAGACTCTTATCTCTCTTTTTATCCTAAATCGCTATCTCATTCCTCCCTCTCTCAGACTTTGATCCTTAATCTTAAGAGTTGGTAAAACTTGAAGATCCATCTTCTGTGGCTATTTCAGTTGGGAAGGGGCCATGATCCTGCCTAGTTAGGGATCAAAAGTGTCTCATCCTGACTGGTCTAAAGGAGATAGTGGTCTCAGTTGTGGGGATGATGTAGAATTCTTGTATTGTCATCCTCAACATGGAATTGTTATAATCTGGAAGATACAAGCTTTACTGGGAGATTAAAAAGCCGTGGGCACGGGCTGGGGTTGTGGCTCAGAGGTGGAGCACTTGCCTAGCATGCATGAGGCACTGGATTCAATCCTTATCACATTAAAAAAAAATTAAAGATATTGTGTTCACCTATAACTAAAAAATAAAAAAAATAATAATTAAAAAAAGGCATGGGCTGAGCAATAGGAGCAGAAGTATAGATACCAGAGATTCTAATAACAGTTATAGCCAGGTGAGGGAAAGCCAGTGAACTTCTTTAAAAAATTTTTTATTCTAATTTGTTATATATGACAGCAGAATGCATCACAATTTATATTACACACATAGAGCACAATTTTTCATGTCTCTGGTGGTATACAAGGTATATTCACGCCATTCGTGTCTTCATACATGTACCTAGGGTAATGATGTCCATTTCATTCCACTATCTTTTTTACATACTTGCTCCCTCCCTTTCCCTCCTTCCTTTTTGCCCTGTCTAGAGTTCATCTTAACTTCCCATGCTCCCCCTCTCAACCCCACTATGAATTGGCCTCCTTATATCTGAGAAAACATTCAGCATTTGTTTTTTTGGGATTGGCTAACTTCACTTAGCATTATATTCTCCAACTCCATCCATTTACCTGTAAATGCCATGATTTTATTCTCTTTTATTGCTGAATAATATTCCATTGTGTATATATACCACATTTTCTTTATCCATTCATCTACTGAAGGGCATCTACATTGATTCCACAGTTTAGCTATTGTGAATTATGCTGCTATAGACATTGATGTGACTGTGTCCCTATAGTATCTATTTTAAAGTCCTTTGGGTACAAACCGAGGAGTGGGATAGCTAGGTCATTCCCAGTTTTCCAAAGAATTTTCATACTGATTTCCATATTGGCAATTTCCAAAATTGACCATTTTGCAGTCCTACCAGCAATTATGAGTGTGCCTTTTTCCCCACATCATCTCTAATACTTATTGTTGTTTGTCTTCTTAATAACTGCCATTCTGACTGGAGTGAGATGAAATCTTAGAGTAGATTTGATTTGCATTTCTCTAATTTTCAGCATTTTTTCATATATTTGTTGATTGATTGTATATCATCTTCTGAGAATTGTCTGTTCAGTTCCTTGGCCCATTTATTGATTGGGTTATTTGTTTTTTTGGTGCTTAGCTTTTTGAGTTCTTTATATCCCTAGGGATTAATGCTCTATTTGATGTACAAGTGGTAAAAATTTGCTCCCAAGCTGTAGGCTCTCTATTTACCTCACTGATTGTTTCTTTTGCTGAGAAGAAACTTTTTAGTTTGATTCTATCCCATTTATTAATTCTTGTGCTTTAGGAGTCTTATTAAGGAAGTAGGGGCCTGATCTGATATGATGGAGATTTGGACCTACTTTTTCTTCTATTAGATTCAAGATCTCTGGTTTAATTCCTAGGTCCTTGATCCACTTTGAGTTGAGTTTTGTGCATGGTGAGAGATAGAGGTTTAATTTAATTTTGTTGCATATGCATTTCCAATTTTCCCAGCACCATTTGTTGAAGAGGCTATCTTTTCTCCAATGTATGTTTTTGGCGTCTTTGTTTAATATAAGATAACTGTAGTTACATGGGTTTGTCTCTGTGTCCTCTTTGCTGTACCGTTGGTCTACCAGTTTATTTTGGTTCTAATACCATGCTGTTTTTGTTATCATTGCTCTGTAGTATAGTTTAAGGTCTGGTATAGTGATGCTACCTGCGTCACTCTTCTTACTAAGGATTGTTTTAACTATTCTGGCTCTCTTATTTTTCTAGATTAATTTCATGACTGTTTTTTCTATTTCTATGAGGAATGTCATTGGGATTTTGATTGGAATTGCATTAAATTTGTATAATGCTTTTGGGTAGTATTGTCATTTTGACAATATTTTTTTTTCTGCCTGTCCAAGAACAAGGGAGATCTTTCCATCTTCTAAAATCTTCTTTAATTTCTTTCTTTAGTGTTCTGTAGTTTTCATTGTAGAGATCTTTCACCTCTTCTGTTAGGTTGATTTCCAAGTATTTCTTTTCTTTTTTTTGAGGCTATTGTAAATGGGGTGGTTTTCCTCATTTCCCTTTCAGAGGATTTGTCATTGATATATAGAAATGCCTTTGATTTATAGGTGTTGATTTTGTATCCTGCTACTTTGCTGAATTCATTTACTAGTTTTAGAAGTTTTCTGGTGGAATTTTTTGGTTCTTCTAGGTATAGAAACATATTGTTGGCAAATAGTGATAATTGGAGTTCTTCTTTTCCTATCTGTATCCCTTTAATTTCTTTCATCTGTCTAATTGCTCTGGCAATTGTTTGAAGAACCATGTTAAATAGAAGCAGTGAAAGAGGGCATCCCTGCCTTGTTCCAGTTTTTAGAGGGAATGCTTTCAATTTTTCTCCATTTAGAATGATGTTGGCCTGGGGCTTAGCATAGATAGCTTTTACAATGTTGAGCTATGTTCCTGTTATCCCTAGTTTTTCTAGTGTTTTGAACATGAAGGGGTGCTGTATTTTGTCAAATGCTTTTTCTGTATGTATTGAGATGATCATATGATTCTTTAAGTCTATTGTTGTGATGAAATATATTTATTGATTTCCCTATGTTGGATCAACCTTGCATCTCTGGGATGAACCCCACTTGATTGTGGTGCACGATCTTTTTGATAAATTTTTGAATTTGATTTGGCAGAATTTTATTGAGAATTTTTGCATCTATGTTCATTAGAAATATTGGTCTGATGTTTTCTTTCTTGAATGTGTCTTTGGGCTGGGGATGTGGCTCAAGGGGTAGCATACTTGCCTGGCGTGCGTGCGGCCCAGGTTCGATCCTCAGCACCACATACAAAACAAAGATGTTGTGTCCGCCGAAAAACTAAAAAATAAATGTTGAAAAAATTCTCTCTCTCTCTCTCTTAAAAAAAAGTCTTTGCCTGGTTTTGGAATCAGGGAGATATTGGCCTCATAGAATGAGTTTGGAAGTGCTCTCTCTTTTTCTATTTCCTGAAATAAATTGAAGAGTATTGGTATTAGTTCTTTTTTAAAGGTCTTGTAGAACTCAGCTGTGTATCCATCTGGTCCTGGGCTTTTCTTGTTTGGTAGGTTTCTGAAGGCATCTTCTATTTCATTGTTTGAAATTGATCTGTTTAAATTGTGTATATCATCCTGATTTAATTTAGGCAAATAATATGACTCTAGAAATTTGCCAATGCTTTCAGTATTTTCTATTTTACTTGAGTACAAGTTTTCAAAATAATTTCTAATTATCTTCTGTGTTTTTGTAGTTTCTGTTGTGATCATATTTCCTTTTTCACCATGTATGCTAATAATTTGAGTTTTCTTTCTACTTCTCTTTGTTAGCATGGCTAAGGGTTTGTCAATTTTATTTATTTTTTCAAAGAACCATCTTTTTTGTTTTGTCAATTTTTTTAGTTGTTTATTTTGTTTCGATTTCATTGATTTCATCTCTGATTTTAATTATTTTCTGTCTTCTACTGCTTTTGGTGTTGATTTGTTCTTCTTTTTCTAGGGCTTTGCCATGTAATGTTAAGTCATTTATTTGTTGACTTTTTCTTCTTTTAAGGAATGAACTCCATGAAATGAACTTTCCACTTAGTACAGCCTTCATAGTGTCCCAGAGATTTCGATATGTTGTATCTGTGTTTTCATTCACCTCTCAGAATTTGTTATTTGAATATGTTAATTTGTAGCAGGCTTTTATTTTTTATCTTATCATTGATTTCTGATTTCATTCCATTATTATAGAATGCAGGATAGTATCTTTACTTTTCTATATTTGCTAAGAGTTGCTTTGTGGCATAATATATGGTCTATTTTAGAGAAGGTTCCATGTGCTGCTGAGAAGAAAGTGCATTTGTTCATTGAAGGATGAAATATTCTATATATGTCAGTTAAGTCTTAAGTTATTGATTTTATTATTGAGTTCTGTAGTTTCTTTGTTCAGCTTTTGTTTGGATTATCTATCCAGTGGTGAAAGAGGTATGTTAAAGTTACCCAGAATTATTGTGTTGTGGTCTGTTTGACTCCTGAACTTGAGAAGAATTTGTTTGATGAATGTAGATGCTCCATTGTTTGAGGCATATAAATTTATTATTGTTACATCTTGTTGATGAATGTTTCCCTTAAGCGGTATGAAATGTCCTTTTTTATCCCTTTTGATTAACTTTGACTTGAAGTCTATTTTAATATGAGGATGGAAACTCCTTCTTGCTTCTGCAGTCCATGTGAGTGGTATGATTTTTCCCAACCTTTCACCTTCAGTCTGTGGATGTCTTTTCCTATAAGATGAATCTCTTGGAGGCAGCATATTGTTGTGTCTTTTTTAAAAATCCAGTCGCTAGTCTATGTCTTTTGATTGGTGAGTTTAGGCCATTAACATTCAGGGTTATTATTGAGACGTGATTTATATTCCCAGCCATTTTTGTTTATGTTTGGTATTTAACTTGACTTGGCTTCTCCTTTGAGTAGTTTTTCCTTTAGTGTAATACCTCCCTTTGCTGATTTTCATTGTTGTTTTTCAATTCCTCTTCATGGAATATTTTGCTGAGGATTTTCTGTAGTGCAGGCTTTCGACTTGTGAATTCTTTCAACTTTTGTTTATCATGGAAGGTTTTTGTTTCATCATCAAATCTAAAGCTTAATTTTGCTGGATATAAGATTCTTGGTTGGCATCCATTTTCTTTCAGAGCTTGATATATGTTGTTCCAGGATCTTCTAGCTTTCAGGGTCTGGGTTGAAAAATCTGCACATAATCTAATTGGTTCCCCCTATATGTAATCTGATTCCTTTCTCTCGTTGCTTTTAATATTCTGTCCTTATTCTGTATGTTAGGCATTTTCATTATAATGTGCCTTGGTGTGGATTTGTTGTGGTTTTATACATTTGGCATCCTATAAGTCTCTTGAATTTGGTTTTCCAATTTATTCTTCATGTTTGGAAAGTTTTCAGATATTATTTTATTGAATAGATTGCTCATTCCTTTGGTTTGGAAATCTATTCCTTCCTCTATCCCAATAACTCTTAAATTTGGTCTTTTTATGCTATTCCATATTTCTTAAATGTTCTGCTCATGATTTCTTAACATTTTTACTGTATTGTCTACATTCTTTTCAAGATTATATATATTTTGTCTTCATTGTCTGAGGTCCTGTCTTCCAAATGGTCTAATCTGTTGATGATGCTTTCAATTGAACTTTTAATTTGGTTTATTGTTTCTTTCATTCAAGGATATCTGTTTGGTTTTTTAAGAACCTCTATCTCCCTATTGAAGCAATCTTTTGCTTCCTGTATTTGTTTATGTAGCTCTTTGTCAAAATGATCTTTTGCTGCCTGTATTTGCTGTCCTTTAATTTGCAGAACAATTTAATTAATGTACATCCTGAACTCCTTCTCTGTAATTTCTTCTACTGTGCTTGCCATGGATTCTGATAATGTTGTATCTTGATTTGTTTGGGGCACTTTCTTTCTTTGTCTTTTCATATTGCTTGTATGTCTTCCCTTCTAGCACTGTGGATCCAAGCTGTTACCGTTTTTACCTTATAGGCTTATAGTGCCCATGTAGGGATCCAATACCTCTCCTTTGAGGTGAAGGATAATGTTATTAGGGTATATAAATAGTATACACCCTAAAAACAAATGTTTGATATTAAGATTTTTATAGTTTGGTCACAGTATACAGAAATGGTGAATTCAATTATTATCTACAATATACTCAGTAGGTTTGTAAAAAAGGGTTTACAGTTTCTGATGGTGGACAAAGAACCAGGAGTGAGGAGTAGAAGGATATGCTGAGGAGGTAGGAGGTGAGGACATAGAGTTATTATGCCTTAGGAAGTGTGAAAGAGAACTCTAAAGAGGAAGATTAGTAGCAGGAGAAGGGAGAGGAAGTAATTTTGGGTAGACAAGTAAGTGGGAAGACAGTAAGTAGAGTACATAAAAATAAACACATATTTATTAAGAAAAATTTAAAAAAAGTTAAAATAGTAGAAATTGGTGTGATAAAAGGGGAAAAAAAAAGAATATACAACACAGCTGTCACATTCTCTTCAGACATCCCAGTCTTCAAAATCTTAATTCATGCAAAGTACTTCGTTTCACAAACATTGAGGATATGAGGGTGGGAGAATAGAGAGGAAGAAGGAGGGGGAAAAAAGTCTGGAAAGAAGAAACAAGTATTGTTTTGGTTGGAGATCTGTATCTTTCCTGCTTCCCTTCTCATCCAATAGGTGGGGTTGTCTGTTGTTAGCTGGTATCTCCGCCCTCAGGATGGTAACCAGGGTGTCACTGTGCAGGGGTATGGGCTGTCTTACAGAGGGGGAGTTAGAAACTGGGTATCTGAGCAGCCGGAGTTCCAAACTGGGAGTTTCCCCCACAGAAGATGGTGATGAAGGTGGCCCAAGATGGAGGCCCCTGCTTTCAGCGGTGGGCTGTTGGATCAGGTGGGGGGGGGGCTGAGCCATGGTGTTGGACGATGAGTTCATAGATGAGCTTTGTGGCGTGCAGTGTGTGGCTGTCGGCTGACTTCAGAGCCTGTGTGAAGTTCTTGGGTGCAGGCAGGCTACTGCATGTAGGGGACTATCTCTGCTGCTGCAGAGTCCCAAGATGGCGACGACCCGGGGAGCCCCATGTGGGTAGATGGGGGTCCACCCAGGAGAGGCAGCTGGAGTTCCTGCATGTGGGAAACTGCTGGGTGTCCTGCATGGGAGTGGCATTGGTGATTTCTGCTTGGGTGTGTGGCCGAAAGTTCTGTGCAGGTGTTGGTGGTGCCGGCTCAGGTACCCCATAGTCCTTTGTGGGCGAGTAGTTGGGAGACCTACTCTGATGCTGTGGACTGGAACCTGGTGGCCATGATTTCTGCACGGGAGTAGGAATATCACTTGCAGAGAAGCAGTATTCTTAATACTGAGTCCCAGGTCACTGAGCAACCCAGAATGCTGCTTCCCTCTGGCATGCCATCTTGGATCCCCAGTGAACTTAGTTTTTATTTGCCTGTACATATCTCAGGATATGGATTTTATTCATTTTTCAAAAGAATATTGATCAGATCAGAGAGATTAACTCAGGCCAAATTTAGAATTTTAGCAGTTTCTTTTGATGGTGCTGAGGGCCCTTTTGATGTGGCATTTTATGGTGAAAAGGTAGAAGGGCAAAAAGCAAGGGAGAATGGCCCAAATCACCCTTTTATCAGCATTCCCCACCCAATCCTTGGGTATTGGGGATTGAACCATGGCTCTGTGCAGGCTAGGCACCCTTTTATGGTGGTATTAGTCCCATCCATGAGTGCAGAGCCCTTATGGCCTAATGGCTTCTTAAAGGTTCCACATCTTTTTTTTTTTTTTTAATGTTTATTTTTTAGTTTTAGGTGGACACAATATCTTTATCTTATTTTTATGTGGTGCTGAGGATCGAACCCAGTGCCTCATGCATGCTAGGCGAGCACTCTACCATTGAGCCACAAACCTCAGCCCCAAGGTCCCACATCTTAATACTGTTAAAATAGCATTTACATTTCAGCGAGTTTTGGAGGTGAGAGGGGGCAAACATTCAGACCACAGTAGAGTACAGCTGCAGTTTGTTTCATCAGTTGATGGGCATTTCATTTTTTTCCAGTTTGGGGCTATTATAAGTAAGGCTGTTGTAGACATTTGTGTGTAAATCTTTGTGTGGACATGTTTTCATGTCTCTTGGGTAATTACCTACGAGTGTGATTGCTGGGTCCATTGACAAAATTGTGAACTTTAAAAGAAACTGAGAAAGTATTTTCCAAAGTGGCTTTATAGTTTTACGTTCCTGACAGGAATGTATGAGCATCCTAGATGTGCCTCATTCTCATTAACACTGGGTATTGTTAGTTTTTTTTAAAAATTTAGTCATTCTATAGGGTCTTCAGTGGTATCTTGTTTTAATTTGCTTTTCCATAATGACTAGTGATGGTAAACACCTTTCTATTGTTAATAAGCCATCAGATAATTTCTTTTGTGAAGTGTATATTCAGATATTTTGCCCATATTTAAACATGGGGTTGTTTGACTTATTTTTGCGCCATAAGAATTTTTTATATATTCCAAACAAGCCCTTTTTCAGATTCCCCCCCACCCCCAGTCTGTGGCTTGCTTTATCGTTTTATTAATTATGTTTTTGAAAAGTAAAAGTTTCAGTTTTGATGAAATCAATCAATCAATCAATCAATCAATCAATCTATCTATCTATCTACTTATTTATTTTCTTTAGCACTGTTGGGGATTAAACCTAGGGCATCTTTCATTCTAGGCAAGCTCTCTGTCTCTGAGCCATATCCCCAACCCTTTTTTATTTTATTTTGGGACAGGGCTTGCTAAGTTGCCCAGGTTGGCCTCAAACTTACGATCCTCCTGCTTCAGCTTCTTGAGTAGCTGGGATTACAGGGTTATGCCATTATTCCTGGCTTTGATGAAACTTCTTTTATAAAAATTTTCTTCTTTGGTTTGTGCTTTTTAATGGTTTACTTTAGAACTTTGATTATTACAACATCACAAAGATTTTTCCTGTTTTCTTTCAGAAAATTAATTTTAGCTCTTAGGTTTTCATTTCCAGTTAGCTGAATGACAATCTTTTCCCCATTGAATTAGCTTTTTCACTTTTGTTGAAAGTCAGTTGGCATGTATCTGTTTATTTGCTTGGACTCCCTTTTGATTCATTGGATGATATATCTGTCTTTATGCCACTACTACACTATTTGTAACTGTGGCCTTATGGTAAGTCTGTTTTTTTTTTTTTTCAAAGAAAGAGTGAGAGAGAGTGAGAAAGAGGGAGAGAGAGGGAGAATTTTAATATTTATTTTTTAGTATTTGGCGGACACAACATCTTTGTCTGTATGTGGTGCTGAGGATCGAACCTGGGCCGCACGCATGCCAGGCGAGCGCGCTACCGCTTGAGCCACATCCCCAGCCCCTTATAGTAAGTCTTGAAATTTTAATTTTATATTTATTTTTCAGAGTTGTTTCAATTACTCTAGATATTTTGTTTTTCAATATAAATTTTAGTATTAGCTTGTCAGCTTCTTCAAAAAGTTTGCTAGAATTTTGATTAGTATTGCATGAATCTATAGAACAATTTTAAGTAAAATTGTCATTTTAACAATATTGAGGCTTCCAGTTCATGAACATGGTATGTATTCTCAATTTATTTTGGTCTTCTTTAATTTCCCTTTGCAGTATTATAGTTTTTAGTATACAAGTATTCCATATCTTTTTGTTAAATTTATTTGCAAGTATTTTATTTTACTTATTTCATTTTTAAAAAATATTTATTTTTTATTTATAGGCAGACACAATATCTTTATTTTATATGGTACTGAGGATTGAACCCAATTCCTCACACCTGTGAAATGAGCGCTCTACCTCTGAGCCACAATCCCAGCCTCATATTTTATTTTTTGATGCTATTATAGATGGAACATTCAAAAGTCATTTTTTGGTTGTTGATTGGTGATATGGGAATGCAATTAATTTAAAATATTATCTTATATCCTGTGTTACCTTGTTAAAATTCTTTCATTAGTTTGATAACTTTTTAAAGTAGTTTCCCCTCTATATGATCAAATCGTGTGAAAAGACAGTTTTTACTTTTTTCATTTCTTTCTTTTTTGTACTGGAGATTGGACCTAGGGGTGCTTTACCACTAAGCCATATCTCCAGCCCTTTTTATTTTGAGACAGGGTCTTGCTAAGTTGTTTAGACCCTTGCTAAATTGCTGAGGCTGGCTTTGAATTTGTGATCCTCCTGCCTCTGCCTCCCAAGCCGTTGGGATTATAGGTGTGTGCCACTGCACCTGGCATTACTGTTTCCTTTCTAATTTATAATGCATCATTACTTTTTTTTTTTTTTTTTGCCTTTTTTCACTGTCTAAGGTTTCCAATATAATTATGAATACAAGTGGTGAGAGTGGACATCTTTACTTTTTATCCCTTTTGCTTTCTTCCTGATTTTAGGCAAAAAGCTTGAGCCTTTTACCATTGCACAGGCAACTGTAAATTAATTTTTCATAGATACTCTTTATTGAGTGGTGGTTGAGGAATTCCCTTTTTCTCTAGTTTCAGAAGGGTGTTTGCCTATTTGTTTCAGTACTGGGAATTGAGCCCAGAGGCACTTCACTACTGAGCTATATCCTCAGTCCTTTTTATTTTTTGTCTTGAGACCCTTAAGGAAGACTCTTCTTGCTAATTTGCTTAGGGCCTCACTAAATTGCTGAGAGTGGCTTTGAATTTGGGATCCTCCTGCCTCAGCCTTCTGAGTTCCTGGGATTGGAGGTGTGCACCACCATATCTAGCTCCTTTTGTTTGTTTGTTTTTGGGTACTGGGGATTGAACCCGGTGGCACTTGGCCCCTGAGCCACATCCACAAGTTTTTTTTTTTTTTTTTTTTTTTTTTTTTATATTTTAGTTAGAGAAGGGGTCTCACTGACTTGCTTAACACCTTGGTGTTGCAGAGGCTGGCTTTGAACTCAAACCTCCTGTCTCAGTCTCCTGAGCTGCTGGGATTACAGGCATGTGCCACTGCACCCAGCTGTTTGTTTTTTCAGACAAGGCTCTCTCTATGTTGCCTAGGCAGATCTCAAATTCATGGACTCAGGAAATGCTCCTGTCTCAGCTTCCCATGTAGCTGAGCTGCAGGCATGCTTGGCCAGTGTTTATTATTTTTATGGCTGAATAATATTCCATTTTATTTTATGGATATATTACATCTTGTTTATTCATTGATTTGTTGAGGGTGTTTAGATTGTTGAGTAATTTTTTGTTGTTGTTGTTGGTACTGGGGTGTTAATCTATGGATGGTCTACCACTGAACTGTATTCCCAGCCCTTTTTGTTTTTCTATTTTGAAACAGGGTCTTGATAAATTGCCCAGGTTGGCAAAGCAGTATATATATTCTTTTCAAGTACATTTAGAATATTTTCCAGAATAGATCATGAGTTAGGCTATAAACAATTATCAATATATTTATAAAGATCAAAATTATACACAGTATGTTTTCTGTCTGTAATGGATGAAGCTAGAAATCAATAGAATGAAAACTGGAAATTTTCAAGAAAGTAAATAACACACACTTAAACAACTAGTGGGTCAAAGAAGTAGTCTTGGGCAAATTATAAAATAAGACAAATGAAAATAAAAACATACCAAACTTATGGTATGCTGTGAAAGCAGTACTGGGGGGAATTTTATAACTGTAAATGCCTGTGTTAAGAAAGAAGAAGCATTATCAGATGTGGTGGCATACTCCTCTAATCTGAGTGACATGAGAGGCTGAGGCAGGATGATCCTTTTGCAATTTAGTACGGCTCTGAGCAACTTAGTGAAACCTTGTCTCAAAATGAAAAGGACTGAGGATGTGGCTCAGTGGTTAAGCACCTATGGGTTCAATCCCTGGTACCAAAAAACCAAACCAAACCAAACCAAACAACAACTCAGTTCAAAACAATCTAACTGTAGGCCCTAAGAAACAAGAAAAAAGGCAAACTAAACCCCAAGCCAGCCAGCAAGAAGAAAATAATAAAGACTAGAGATGAATGAAATAGAGAATAGAAAAATTTCAAAGATAGAGAACAGAAAAACAATGAAAAAAATCAGTGAAAACAGATTTGGTTCTTTGAAAAGATCACCAAATTGACATACCCTTAGCTAGATTTAGCAAGAGAGAGAAGATGCAAATATCTAATATCAGACAAAAAAGTGGGGATGGTACCTGACAGAAATTGAAAGGATTGTTAGAGAATACTGTGAACAGTGTTCTCTCGAAAGTTAGATAATCTAGATGCAATGGACAGTTTCATAGAAACATGCAAATTGAAACAAAAGAAATAGAGATTGAATCTGTAATTTAAAAAACCTTCCACGAAAGACATGTCTAATCCTAGGTGTCTTCTCTGGTATATTCTACCAAACAGTTTAAGAATGAATACCAACCTTACTCAAGTACTTCTGAAAAATAAAACAAGAGGGAATACTTCCCAACATGTTCTATGAAGCCATCATTATTACCCTGATACCAAAGTCCAACAAAGATACGAGAAGAAAACTATAGGCTATATCCTTTATGAATATAGATGCAAATATTAATAAAGTACTGTACCAGGAAACCAAATCCAACAACAGGTTAAAAGGACATACGTCATAGCCAAGTAAAGTTTATTCTATGAATGCAAAGGAGATTCAGAATAAGAAAATTAGTTAATAAATTTACCATATTAATAGAATAAAGGAAAAAAAACCCCACATGATTATCCTAATAGAGGCAGGGAAAGCATTTGATAAAATAAGCACTCTTGGGGTTGGGGTTGTGGCTTAATGGTAGAGTGCTTGCCTAGCATATGTGGGGCACTGGGTTCGATTCTCAGCACCACATATAAACAAATAAATGAATAAAAGTCCATCAATAACTAATAAAAACTAAAAACAAATAAGCACTCTTTTATGATGAAGAGAGTCAGCAAACTAGAAATAGAAGGAAACTTCCTTAACATGTTGAAGGACACACTCCCACAAATATTATCATATTCAATGGTGACAATGAGCCTTTTAAAAAAATATTTATTTTTTAGGTGTAGGTGGACACAATGCCTTTATTTTATTTACCATATTTTTATATGATGCTGAGGATCGAACACAGGGCCTCGCACGTGCTAGGCGAGCGCTCTACTACTGAGCCACAGCCCTGGCCCCCAGACTGAGTCTTTCCCTCCAAGTTCAAGAAGACGACAAAGATGTACATTTTCATTGCTATTCTCTTGTGTTTTGATGTTCTATCTGAATGTGGTATTTGCTTCATTAATTTTTAAAAATTAAGTTTAAAAATTCATTTGAGGGCTGGGATTGTGGCTCAGCGGTAGCCTACGCACTTGCCTGGCATGTGTGAGGCACTGGGTTGGATTCTCAGCACCATATATAAATAAATAAATAAAGGTCTATCAACAACTAAAAACAAAACAAAAAAAAATTATTTGAAATATTTGATTACACATTATTCTATCTGCTCCAAAGTGGCTTTTTCCTCATGAATGTCCTTTGTCTACCATGTTTTCCTGTTTTTTTTTCCTTCTTTCAAAATTTTTATTTGTGTAGATCTAGTTTCTTCCTTATTTTTGGCAGTTTTTCTTAAATGAGGAGGTTTTAAAGTTTTAGATAGGCACAATGCCTTTATTTAATTTATTTATTTTTAAGTGGTGTTGTTGAGGATCAAATCCAGGGCCTCCCATGTGCTAGGCAAGTGCTCTGTCTCTGAGCTACAGTCCAGCCCTCTCTAATTTTCTTTATGAACAGTGTTACACATGTGAGTTTTAAACTCCACAGCCCATCTGTGAAGATGGGTGCTTCAGGGTTGCTCACAGCACAGTTTCTTTTTGTCCACTGGCAGTCTAGTTTGTGCCAGCCTGGCTTGTTTGTGTGATTCCTAATTTAGTTTTGCCTCTTGTACTTCTTCAAACTGTGAACAGGGAAGCTCTCTGTGCCAGCCTATGTTCCCTGTATTTGTTGTTGTAAATGCTAAATTTAAGTTTTATATGTACCTCAGTGTTTGAGGAAAATGTACTCCCTCTTTCCATTTGGGGTTTTGGAGGCCTCATGTCTTATCTTTTTCTTCCTTCTCCAGGTTCTCTCTCCTTTTGGCATATTTCCCACTTATGTTATATGACTCCTAGTTTTATTAGAGATCATCTTTCTTACTCTGTTGGTTTGGGATGATTTCTCAGAGAAGGAGGTGGGGATTCTCACTTTTCTCTGTCCTTTAAGATCAGAAGTACTTGAAATGATTTTTTTTTTCTTTCCACTAATACTGGGAACGAATCCAGGGGTACTTTTCCACTGTTCCATCCCCAGCTCTTTTTACTTTTTATTACTTATTTTGAGGCAGGGTCTCATTAAGTTGCTGAGTCTGGCCTCAGGTTTATAATCTTCCTTTAGCCTATTGAGTAACTGGGATTACAAGTGTATGCCACTGCTCTTGGCTTTTTAAAAATGTATTTTTTTGCTAGTACTTTGTATGTTCATTTAGTGAAAATGTTTAAGCTGGGTTAAACTTTGTAATTACAAACTTCAAGAGTATAATATTTTCACCTATTTAACAAATGCTTCAATAGCATTTGCCATGTGTCAAGTGTGTTCCAACCGCTTTATTAATAAGTACTCATTTAATTCTCATAATTTTTCTATGAGGTAGATGTTCTTTTCATTTCCATTTGATTGATAGGAAAACTAACTTGCCTGATGGCATCTAATAAATAAGAATAATTTCTACTCATTTTATGACAGGAGCATTTGTTGATCTTGTCATCATCTGTTTATACCTTGTGCTAATGAATCCTTTAAAAGAAGTGTCCTTGTCTTATTCATCTTTATCCAAGCATACCTTGTTTTATTGCATTTGGAGAGTATTGCATTTTTAATAACTTGAAAGTTTGTGACAGTCAAATCAAGTAAGTCTGTCAGTGCCATATTTCTAACATCTTTTGCTCACTCTGTGTTTCTGGATCACATTTTAGTAATTCTTGAAATATTTCAAACTTTTTCATGAGTATCATTATTTCTGTTATAGTGGTCATTGATATTATTATTGCAATTGGTTTGAGGTGCTGTGAACTCTACCTATATAAGATGGGGAACGTAATACATAAATGCTGTGTGGGTTTTGACTATTTCACTGACCAACCAGTGCCCCACCTCTCTCCCACTCTTCAGGACTCCCTATACTCTGAGACATATCAATATTGAAATTAGCTAGTTATTAATCCTTCAGTGGCCTCTAAGTTCTCAGTGAAAGGAAGAGTTGCATGTGTTTCACTTTTTTTTTTTTTTTTTTGGCAGTACTAGGGATCAAACCCAGAGCTTTGTGCATGCTAGGCAAATACTCTACTTCTGAGCTACAACCCAGCCCTGTATCTCATTTTGAATGAAAAGTGAAATGATTAAGAAATGATTAAGCTTATTGAGGAAGGCATGTCAAAAGTTGAGATAGGCTGAAAATAGGTCTCTTGTGCTGAACAGTTAGCCAAGTTGTGAATGCAAAGGAAAAATTTTTGAAGGAAATTGAAAATTGCTACTCCAGTGAACACACATAAGATAAGAAGTGAAACAGCCTTATTGTTTATATGGGAAAAGTTTCAGTGATTTGGATAGAAGATAAACAGCCACAACATTCTTGTAAGCTAAAGCTTTAAGAGCCAGGCCCTCAGTGTCCTCAATTCAGCTAGGGCCAAGAGGTGAGGGAGCTGAAGAAGGAAAGTTTACAAATAGCAGAGGCTGATTCATGAGATTTAAGGAAAAAAGTGCAAAGTGAAGCAGTGGGTGCCAGTGCAGAAGCTGCAGCAGGTTATTCAGGAGACCTAGCTAAAGATAATTGATGACAGTGATTACACTAAAAAACAGATTTTGTGTGTGTGTGTGCTGAAGATTGAACCCAGAAGATCTTTATCACTGAACCATATTCCCAGCCCTTTTTTTATTTTTTATTTTGAGACAGGGTCTCACTTAGTTGCTTAGGGCCTTGCTAAGTTTCTGAGGCTGGTTTGGAACTTGTGATCCTCCTGCCTCAGCCTGTAGAGTTGCTGGGATTACAGGTGTGCACCACTGCCCAGCGCCTAAGCAGCAGATTTTTAATATAAAAAACAGCCTAATATTGGAAGAAGATGCCATTTAGTACTTTAATAACTAGAGAAGAGAAGTCAATCCCTGAATTCCTGGCTGTGGAGGACAGGCTTACTAAAGCAACTGGTGACTTTAACTTGAAGCCAGTGCTCATTTACCATTCTGAAAATCCTGGGTTCTTACACTAATCTACTCTGCCTGTTTCTTATAAATGGAACAGTGAAGCGTGGTTGACAGCACAGCTTTTTATAACATGATTTACTGAATATTTTAAGCCTATTGTTGAGACCTACTGCTTAGATAAAAAAAACACTTCTTTGAAAGTATTACTGCTCATTGACAATGCTCCTGGTCATCCAAGAGCTCTGGTAGCATGTACAAGGTTAATGTTCTTTTCATGCCTGCTATCATCATCTGTTCTGCAGCCAATGATTTAAGAAATGCATTTCATAGGCTATCAATGCCATAGACAGTGATTCCTGTGATGATGGATTTTGGCAAAGTAAATTGAAAACCTGTAAAATATTCACTATTCTAAATGTCATTAAGAACATTGGTGATTTATGGGAGAAGGTAAAAAATATCCACAGTAACAGGAACTTGGAAGAAATTGATTCCAGTTCCTCATGAATTACTTCAAGGGGTTCAAAACTTGAGTGGAGAAGAGGAAGTAAGTGGAAAGTGATGGAAATAGCATGAAAACTAGGATTATAAGTGCATCCTGAAGATGTGACTAAATTGTTACAACCTCATGATAAAATTTTAATGAATAATGAGTTATGATAAGCAGAGAAAGTGTTTTTTTTAGGTAGAATCTACTCTTGGTGAAGATGCTGTGAACATTGTTGAAATCACAACAATAAATTTAGAATATACATAAATATGGTTGATAAAGCAACAATAGGGTTTAAGAGGCTTTATTCTAATTTTTAAAGAAATTCTCCTGTAGTTAAAATGTTATCAAACAGCATTGCATGCTATAGAGAAATCTTCTGTGGAAGGAAGAATCCATTGATATGTCAAATTTCATTGTTGTCTT
Organism: Marmota flaviventris; assembly: GCF_047511675.1. NCBI lineage: Eukaryota > Metazoa > Chordata > Mammalia > Rodentia > Sciuridae > Marmota > Marmota flaviventris. Next base: position 61,570,946 of record NC_092506.1, on the reverse strand, counting down.
ATTTTAAGAAAGTGCCTTTGACTCCCAGCATCACCATAAAAAAGAAAAAAAAAAAAGTTGCCATAGCCATACCATACTTCAGGAGCCACCATCCTGATTGCTCAGTGGGTATTGATATTGAGGCAAGATCCTCTTTTGGCAAAAAAATTGTGACTTGCTTAATTGATTATGACACTCAAATGATTGTTATAATTTTTTAACAATACTTAAAATAAAGGTATGTCTATTTTTGAGACATAATGCTGTTGCATACATGATGAAATCCAGCATATTGGAATCCAGTAAACACAATTTTCTTATTTACTGGGAAAACAAAAGTTGTGTATGACTTGCTTTATTGCAATATTCTGTTTATTATAATGGTCTGAAATCAAATCTCTAATATCTCTGAGGTATGACTCAGTGCATATTTGTAAATAGATGGAATCCAGAAGGTATTCAGTGGGTGTTGGTGGTGAATTAAGATATTTTAAATTAAGTGCCAAATAATTTGCTGTCTTCCAAACCTGTTTAATTTTAGTTGCTTATTCTGCTTGCTTTGTTTAAAAAAATTTTTTTTCAGGTAATCATTTTAATGGCCATTTAAAAACAGCCACTGTATTCTAGAACAAAATTGTAAAGATTTCTTTTTGAAAGTGTTATCAGTGTGGTGATATATAAGCACTAGTTCCCTTATCTCTACTTGCTGCCCAAGTGTTATAATATTTAATCAATGTCATTTGTTAAATAATAGGTTAACTAACTCAGTGTAGCATGATTATAATATTTAATCAATGTCATTTGTAAAATAATAGGTTAACTAACTCAGTGTAGCATCATGTGGTATTTCATTTGTTTTTATTGCCAAATTTAATTCCTTTATAAATTATATCACTGTTTATCCATTGTCTCTTTGATGGACAACTGCACTATTTATGATTAAAGGTGTTATAAATGTTTTTGTACAAGTGCTTGTGTGGATACTGTTTTTATTTCTTAGGAATACCTGGTACTGGAATTGCTGTGTCAAGATAGATACAGGTTCACTGATTATAGCTGCACGCCTGTAATCCCAGCGACTCAGGAGACCAAGGCAGGAGGATCACAAATTTGAGCCCAGCCTCAGCAATTTAGCAAGGCCTTAAGCAGCTTAGTGAGACCCTGTTTCAGAATAAAAAACAAAAACGGCTGGGGATGTGGCTTAATGTTAAAGCACCTTTGGATTCAGTCCCCAGTAAAATAAACAAATAGGTACATAGATAGATACAGGTTTAATTATATAATAAGTGCCAGACTTTTCCCCAAAGCAGTTTTGCCATTTTTACATTCCTAACAGTGACATGTTAGGGTTTTATTGCACTTCATCTTCACTGATTTTTTTTTATAGTTATAATCTTTAATTTTAGTGGATATGTTTATTTTTAATGTTAATTATTATGATTATTGATACCACATATCTACTACTGTCACTCATAATTTGAACATTCTTAGCTGTTTATCTTGGTAATGAAGTTTTTGGTTTTTTTTTTTTAATTTTTATTATTGGTTGTTCAAAACATTACATAGTTCTTGACATATCATATTTCATACATTTGATTCAAGTGGGTTATGAACTTGGTAATGAAGTTAATGGGTTCATTACAGAGTTAGGGAGTACTCAATTCTGACCCCAAGTATAAATTTGTTAGTCCCTAAGTCTGCCCCTTCAACACTCTGATACCAACTGCAGGTTAGGAGTCTTTAAGACTGCTTTTACTCTGGGTGTGGTGGGGCACACCTGTAATCGCAGTGGCTCGGAAGGCTGAGGCAGGAGAATCATGGGCTCAGATCCACCCTCAACAAAATCCAGGCGCTAAGCAACTCAGTGAGACCCTATCTCTAAATAAAATACAAAATAGGGCTGAATGTGACTCAGTGGCTGAATGCCCCTGAGTTCAATCCCTAATCCCCGCCCCCCCCCCCAAAAAAAAACCACTTTTACTTCTGACATATCTTACAAGTTTGGAGGCCTCAAGATCACCCTCAGATTTTATTATTTGTTAGAACTCTTAGAGCTTACAGAAAATTTACTCAATTTTGTCTTATTTTAGTGAAAGGATTGTGTTTAACATTAGCCGAGGGAAAAGGTGCCTTATATAGGATCTAAGAGAGTTCCAGTCACAGATTCCAGTTGTCCTCTTGCTGTAGACTTGACACAGTGCTTACTTCTTGAGCAACAGTGCATGACAATATGTGCAGAGTATTGTCAGTTAAAGAAGCTTATCTGAGCCATGGTGTGCAGAGTTTATATTGGGGTTCAGTCTCCTAGACATGATTGACCGCTTATGTTGTTGACCTTAGTCTCTAGTCTATCCAGAGGTTGAGCTGATACTGTGTGGCACAAAGCCATCCCAACAGCCCCAGTAAATCACATTGTTAGTGTAGACTATTTGGAATTGCCCAAGGTCCCCAGGTAAATAAAAACACTCTTATCAGGCTATATATTCCAAGGATTTGTAGCTACTTCCAGAAACCAAAGACAAAGAGGCCAGACCTCTCTTTTGGCACAGTTAATCTTTTCTGCACATTCATCTATCCTCTTTGTTTTTTTAAAGCTAAAATATGCAAAATGATTGAATTAAAATGGTTACAATCTGTGACTAAGTTAAGAAACATAACTGGCTCATGTGGATATAGATTGGGATCTTGATTCTTTTACAAAAAATTTTGTCAGTACTAGGGATTGAACCCAGGGTTTTGTGCATGCCAGCCAAGTGCTCTACTATTGAGCTGTATCCCCAGTCCATGCTGTTGCTCTGCCTATCTCAGGAGCTAACCTACTGAGCTATTTATTTATTTATTTATTTAGGTACTGGGCATTGAACCCGATGGTACTTAACCATTGAGCCATATTCCCAGCCCTTTTTAAATATTTTAATTTAGAGATAGAGTCTCACTAAGTTGCTCAAGGCCTTGCTGAGTTGCTGAGGCTGGCTTCGAACTTGGAATCCTCCTGCCTCCTGAGCTGCTGGGATTACAGGCACATACCACTGCATCTGGCCCTATTGAACTCTTTAATCCAAATTTATGAAGATTGTGAAACCTGATGACATAGTTTTTGTTTTTTAATTAATTCAGCAGACATTGAACTTCTGGAATGTTCAGGCACTGTGCTACACATATAAATACTAATATATAAAGTGTATTTATTGCTTTTAGCTCCTCAGTCAAGTCAGAGACAGTTGATAATCAAAGCAGGTGCTTATGTTGGAAGTTGCTTATGTTGAAGTTGCTGGAGTTTTGATTTGCATTTCTCTAATTTCTAGAGATGATGAACCTTTTTAAAAATATTGTTGATTTATTGTATATCCTCTTCTGAGAAGTATCTGTTCAGGTCCTTGGCCCATTTAATGATTGAGTTATTAGTTTTTTTGGTGTTTAGCTTTTTGAGTTCTTTATATACCCTAGAGATTAGTGCTCTCTCTGATGTGTGAGGGGTAAAGATTTGCTCCCAAGCTGTAGGCTATCTATTCACCTCACAGATTGTTTCTTTTGCTGAGAAGGAACTTTTTAGTTTGATTCCATCCCATTTATTGATTCTTGGTTTTAATTCGTGCGCTATAGGAGTCTTTTTTGAGAGAGAGAGAGAGAGAATTTTAATATTTATTTTTTAGTTTTTGGTGGACACAACATCTTTATTTTTGTATGTGGTGCTGAGGATCAAACCTGGGCTGCACGCATGCCAGGCGAGCGCGCTACCGCTTGAGCCACATCCCCAGCCCCTATAGGAGTCTTATTAAGGAGGTTGGGGCCTAATTTTGAGATAGGATTCTTGCTAAATTACTGAGGCTGTCCTCAAACTTGCAATCCTCCTGAGTAATTAGGGTTACAGACTTGTTTCACCATGCCCTGCTAATATTATTGGTAGTTAATAATAATAAAAATTCATGAGTCTTTAGGTTTAGTTAAAGGGAGACCTTTTCCTTTTGTTATTTTTAATATTAAAAATTAGTTATTAACTCAAAACAAATATAGAAAGATCTTGAATAGTTATTTCTTTTCTTTTTTTTAATATTTATTTTTTAAGTTTTAGGTGGACACAATATCTTTATTTTACATTTACTTGGTGCTGAGGATCGAACCCAGTGCCTCAGTCTACCACTGAGCCACAACCCCAGCCCCAATAGTTAACATTTCTTAACAGTCATTAGGGAAATTGAGATAATTTTTCAAGCGGTGTTTTGACTTTTTGCTCTTTTTTTTTTTATGTTCTAGCTCACTATGATCCTCTTTTTTGTTCTTTTTACTCTTTCTTTTCTCTGCTTACTCTTATATCCCTGCCTTAGTGCAATGAAGATTATTTGTTTTGTTTTACTCTTTGAGAGCTTTTATGGATAGAGCAAAATTTGACATAAGCCAGGCTTAGTATTTCAGATTTTCTTATATTTTATTTAGGTGATGACTCCCACAATTAAAAATATACTCATTAATTTGAGTTGAAATAGAAATGTGTGTGTGTGGTGTTTCATTGGCTGTAGGGATTTTAATAGCACAGGTTCTTGGCACATAGCAGAGAAGTCTTTAAACTCAGAATATTCAAGGTAAATTATCAATATCCTCACATTTTATTTACCATTCAGTGCCTCAATTTGTAAAGTACACTGTTATTTTATGTACCACTAAAATAGGAGAAAATACTGCTAATCATAATTAAAAGGGAAATCCCAGTATTATAAATTTAAAAAAATTTTTTTTTTTTTTAAAGTCAGGGTTTCACTTTGTTGCCCAGTCTGGCCTCAAACTGTTGAGCTCAAGCGATCCTTCAGCTTCAACCTCTCAAGTAGTCAAGACTACAGGTGCTTTCTACTGTGCCTGTCCATAAATATTAATACATAAAAAGTGTGAATCTTAGTAAATCTGTGAAATTATGCACATATGGAAACTATGCTTCCATTTTTACCACAACTTGTAGTAATTTTGTACTTTGATCAAAATTTGATTTTCACTTTTTCTGTAGTTCCCTCTGTTGGTTGTTAAATTCAGTAAACAATTTCATCCCTTTCGAAGTCATTCTTATAATAATAGCTAACATTTATATAGGATTTACTGTGTGCTAGACACTATTTAGTGTACTTTTTATATTTTAGGTAACTAAGTTTTAAAGTATCCTTATGTAGTGAGTGCTTTTAGTATTCCTATTTTATCAGTAGGAAACTGAGATACAGATCAATCACATGACTTGGCCCAAGATCATTCTGGTAAATGGTAGAGCTGGGCTTTGAATGTAAAAGGTCTAACTGCAATGATCATGCTTGTTAGCAGTATTTTCCTGCATATCTTACCAGGCAGTATTTGAAGGTGTGTTGGTAAATTCGTATGAAATTATTAAGTTATGCTTTTGGTAATTTTTGTTTGTATTTTTAGGACATTCAGTCAGAAGAAGGCTGCTATTGAAAGAGAGTATGCACAGGTAAGCTTGGAGCTGGAGATCCCCTTTCTAGGTATGCCTCTTTTCCTTGGCTTAAGGACAAATATGGTTGTCAGAGAACCTTAGTGTCCTGCGTCTTCTTTGTCTTCTCATTTCTGGCTACCTTTCTTTGATCCCCCTTTTGCTATATTTGAATCTTCAAGTGAGGAGCTAAGTTGTTCCTCATTACAAAGAGGAACTTGTTAGACATTATTTACAGTATTTGTATTTACAGATATGAATGATAATACATTTCACAAATACATTTATTCATTTCCTTTATATGCTTAATTCTCTGCAGTTTATGTAAGGTTAATTTTTATATTTATTTAATCAAGCATTTAGTTCTTATTCAGCCCTGTTGATAGAGAGTGGTATGCTTTTCAGTGGACAGTATGGAGTTATTTGTAGGAAAATTTAAGCATTTCCATCTTTAGTTTTGATTAGACCCTTATTTGTGCCTCAGCTGAATATTGCAAGAAAAAATTATGTTGACCATCATTTTTTGGATGTGTAAAAATCACTATTTTTACACACGTACTTAATATACTATTGTACTTAATAACTATTATTATTAAGTACTTATATGTTAAGTACTTATTAAGTACTTATTATTAAGTACTTATATGTACTTAATAACTATTAAATGTACTTAATAATTACTTAAAAATAACTATTTTTACACATATAAATGTACTTAACCTATAACTATTTTATGGGTTATAGGTAACCTATAAAATAATTAAAAAATGAAAAGAAGCTCTCTATGCTTGGAAAGATGGGACTTGTCAGTGGATAAATAGGAACAATAGAAAAGAATCAAAGGAAAATCTCAGAGCATCAAAAAAAATATATTGTTGTTTATATATAAACAACTATTTTTCCATTTACAAAAACAAATTTACATAATTTGGAATTTTGGGCCTTTTAAGCAGTTACTTTTTGTATGTAATAGTAGTCTCAAAAGTTTCCCTCACCCCCTCAAATAATAAAATTCAAATTTGCAGCAACAATTTAAAACACAAGAGAAAAAATACAAAAGAACATTGGAAGGAAAAAGTAACATGGAGTTAATGTTCTATGTTGTAACCACTATTGCTGCTGCTGTTGATGTTCATTATAAATAATGAAGTGGGAGTATGATTTTCTTTTTTATCTATGCTTTTTCTGGTTTTAGTTTTAATTTTATTTCAGTGTATTTAATTAGGTAAATGTCTGTCTGTATTTGAGTTTTAGAGAATTATCCTAAGCTAGATAGAATTCATCTCATTAGTTAGTAATTGTAGAGTGCTTAGAATGGATCGAGGCTTCAGATAATGAAAGTATCAGTTCTAATATTTATTTTGAGCCCTTTTTTCTGTGAATATATAATAAGTACTGGAAATGATAGGTAACATGTATTGAATCCTTACTTTGTACCAGGCTGTGCTGAGGATAGCCCTAATCTCACTCAATCTTTTCTTCAGGTAAAAGATTAACAGCAAATACCTATATTGGTTTGCCCATTGATCATTTCCATATCTTTAAATAATGTGCTCATGATTGATTATTTACCTGCTCTAAGCATTATCTCAGGCAGAGCTGTAGCTCAGTGGTTGAATGCTTGCCTAACAAGGCCATTGGTTCCATTTCCAGCATTGCACCCGCCTCCCCCTAAAAGTGCTTGATTATTTATAATAAAATAAGTGAGAAAATAATAAAATTTAGTGAGAAAACACTAAACCATTCCTTTGTAGCCTACTCTTTTCAATATAATTGTGAGACTGGAGTTGTACGTCAGGAGTAGAATGCTTGCCTAGAACGCTTGAGGCCTGTGTTCACACACTGCCAAAAACAAATCTCTAATATAACTGTCGCACTACTTGAGCGTCTTTGTTAGTTTTGTAACTTTACCATCGTATTTAAGCTTCTTTTCTTCTATTAAGTGCATATATTTTATATACATATGCACACACATACATACGTGTTTATGTATTACACAGTAAGTAGAATTACATTTTATAGAGTAGTCAGGTTTACCCTTGAAGTTACCTTAAATGTCTGTCAAGTAGATTATAGTTAGTTTAGTTAAGTCCAAATAATAATATATGTAAATTATATAAGGTATTTAATAATGTATCTTTTAAAACCTCTTGAAGCAATTATATTCAGAATTAATATATTACATTGCTGTCTGCCAGGGAGGTTAAGTACATTTATAGAGCCAGTTCGTTGACTGTTCTTTTACTTATCATCATATTTGCCTTGTAGATGATTTTTCTTAGTTCTTATATTCTGGTGTTTTCCCAATTAATTTTTAAATTTATTTTCTGAAAAGTTAGGCAATATTGTCTCTTATTGTTTGATTGCTTAAATATTTACTTCTTATCAATAGTACAGAAACTCCTAAAATAATTGACACTTTCTTTTGTCAGTGTGTACTAATTATTTCAGACCAATTTGTATTCCCTGTGTTAAAAACATGCCCTATTGGTGCCCTTTATTGGTACACGGTCAGAGAGGAGAGTGATAGTTGCACTAATTAAATTTCTTTCTGTTTTGTTTTTTTTTAAGTTCAGTGTACAGTTGAAATTTTGGAAGATAAATTTTTAAAAATTGGTATAGTAGGTATATAGTAAGTAAGGTTGGACAGATCTTGAGTGTACTGTCTGATACATTTTTGTGAATTTGTGAGTAGTTTCAGTTATGTAACTACTACTCAAATCAAGATATAGAGCTTTACAGGTGCCCCAGAAGCATTCAATACTCATACCTTTCAGTGGTAACTAGTACTCTTTTATAAGGATTAGTTGTTGTCTTTAGACTTCTTGTGCTTCTTAAATGGTATATATCAAGCAAATGTGCTCTTACTTCATGGAGTATGTATCATACTCCACAAAATACGTACTCTTCCGTGTCTGATTCTTTCTTTTGGCATTACATTTTGAAGCTTCATACACGTTTTTGCATGCAAGGGTAGGCAGTTCGTTCTTCTTTATAGTACCCACTGAATGAATATATCACAATTTGTTTTTGCAGTGTACTAATGATGAAAATCTTAGTTTCATGTTTTGAATGATTTTGACTAATGCCTCTAAGCAAAGGTTTTACATATTGTTTTGGTAGATATATGTACAATGTTCTGTTAGATGTATATGTAGGAACCTAGGAGTAGAATTGCTGGGTCTTTGCTTATGTGTATCTCCTACTTGAGTAGATATAGCCAAGCAGTTTTCCAAAGTGATTGTACCAATTTACATTCTCACCAACAATTTATGAGAGTTGGGTTTGCTCCATATCTTTGCCCATATTTGGTTTTCTCTAAAATTAAAGCAGCTGATTTATTTTCCTTTAAAAAAAAAAAACATATATATATATATGATACTAGGGATTGAACCTAGGGGTGCTTAACCACTGAGCCATATCCCCAGCCCTTGTTATTTTTATTTAATGACAAGGTCTATATAAGTTGCTGAGGGCCTCGTTAAGTTGCTGAGGCTGTTTTTGAACTTGGGATCTTCCTCCTCAGCATCCTGAGCCATTGGGATTACAGGTGTGTGCCACCACGTCTGGCAAAGAAAGACTGACTTTTGATGAATATAAAGTAGTATTTTATTTTCTTCTTAATAAGCTGCGTAAAAGTTGACATACATAAAGAAGTATGCAAAAGTATATTACAGCTCCACAATTTTTTTTTTTTGGTATCAGGGAATGGACCCAGAGGCACTTAACCACTAAGTCACATTCACAGCCCCTTTTATTTATTTATTTTTTATTTTGAGACAGGGTCTCACTAAGTAGCTTAGGGCCTGGCTAAGTTGCTGAGGCTGGTTTTGAACTTGGAAACCTCCTGCCTAAGCTTCCCAAATCACTGGGATGATAACCATCATGCCTAGCTCCACAAATTTTTGATACATGACCAAATTGTTTTCCAATTTGACTGTCATTTTTTGTCCCCACCAGCAGTGTACAGAGGTTTTAGTTCCAGTACTATCCTAGTCAGTACCTTGTCATTGCCTGTCTTTTCTGATTATAGTCATTGTGGTGGTCACAATCATTATGAATGGTGCCACTAGTACATTTCTTTTTAAAAATGTTTTTATTAATGCTTTATAGTTACATATAATAGTGAGGTTCATTTTAACATATTCACAAATGCATATACCATTATTTGCTCCATCTCAATCTCCAGTACTTTCTTGTTTTTTCTCCTCCTGTCTCCCTGCTCTGTCTCTTTTTCTACTGTATTGGTCTTCCTTCTTAGTACATTCTTACATGTGTCTTAGGTGATTATATATGTGTATTCTATTGGGGATATGCTAAGGAGTGGAATTGTATCATGGGTTATTTATCTGGCTTTGGAAGATATAAAAGAAATGGTGTTCTAAAGTGATTGTTGCAATTTACAATCCTATGGACAGCATTGAGAGTTGTAGTTGCTCTAAGTCCTCATCAACACTTTCTTTTTTTCATTTTAGCCTTTCTGGTGAGTATATGGTGGTAAAAATATTATAGATTTGATTTTCATTTTCCTGATGTCTAATGAAGTTGAGTAACTTTTTCATATTTTGTTTGGGCATTTAGATATGCTGTATTATGAAGTTCCTGTCAAGTTTTGTCATTTTTTTCCTTATTGATTTGTACTTTTTCAAAAAATATTACGATATGGCTCCTTTGTCAGATGTTGTATACATTGTAGACATTGGTATGTCATACAGAAATATCATGGTTTGTGGCTTGCCTAATTTTTAAAAAATATTTTTTTTAGTTACAGGTGGACACAATATCTTTATTTTTATTTTATGTGGTGCTGAGGATCGAATCCAGTGCCTCACGCATGCTAGGCAAGCCACCTCCGAGCCACAACTCCAGCCCCGTGGCTTACCTTTTTATCTATAAATGGTTTCTTTTGATAAAAACAACTTCTTCATTTTCATGAAATGTAGTTTATTTTCTTTTAAAGGTAATGCTCTTTATGCCCTATTTGTTTGTTGTTGGGGTGGAGTTGTAGCTCACTGGCAGAGTGCTTGTCCCTCCCGCGGGAGGCCCTGGGTTCGATTCTCAGCACTATATTAAAAAATAAATAAACAAAAATAAAGATTTTTTTTAAAAAAGTTTGTTGTTACCTGAAGGTCTACTCTGAGGTGTCATACAATGTTCTAAAAATTTTATTGTTTAATATTTCACATTTAGTTGTGGTATGTCTGAAATAAGCTTTTATGTATGGTGTGGGATTGGAGTCAGGATTTCACTTTCTAAATGGATACCCAGTTGAAGAAGCATCATGTACTGGAAAGTCTTACCACTCTACCTGCATCCCTCTATTGTATGGAAGTGATGTTTTGTGGCCTGATAAGTAGCTATATCTGTATAAGTCTATTTATGGACTTCATTCTGTTATGTTGATCTATTTTTTTAAAATACGTTTGACTTTGTTTCATTGTTTTAATTACTGTGACTTTAAAATAGTAAATATTAATATCTGGGCTGGGGTGGTGGCTCAGTGGTAGAGTACCTGCCTAGCACGTACGAGGCACTGGGTTTGATTCTCAGCATTACATAAAAATAAATAAAGGTTCGTTGACAACTAAAAAGTATTTTAAAAAAATATGAATATCTGGGAGCTTAAGAACCTTTTCACTGTTCTTGGCTCCTTATTTCTTTTCTTTTTTGGTTCTAGGGATTGAACTCAGGGTACTCAACCACTGAGCCACATCCCCAGCCCTATTTTGTATTTTATTTAGAGATAGAGTCTCACTGAGTTGCTTAGCCCCTGGCTTTTGCTGAGGCTGGCTTTGAATTTGCTGTCCTCCTGCCTCAGCCTCTCAAAGCTGTTTCGATTACAGGTGTGTGCCATTGTACCTGGCATGCCTGGAATTTTGATTGGAATTGCTTTGAATCTTTAGATCAATTTTTGGGGAACTAATATCTTAATATGGAGTCTTTTAATCTCCGTCTTTTGTTTAGTGCTTTTTTTTTTTCTTTTCAAATATTCCAGTATTTTAAACACACTAGTTCATTGAATCCTCCCTTTTGTAAGAGGTCTTTTTTCAATCTGGGTTATCTGTGATTGCTATGTAGCTCTTATCTTGAATACATTTTTCTTTATTGGTTTGGATTCATTAATTCTTGTGTCCTTATTTTTCTTCTTAGTTTATTACCTTATTTTTTGAAGCATTTCAAGCAGGAATTTCCTGAAAAAAATTTTATACTTGTGATTTCACTGTAATTTAGTAATGTTTTATGAAGAACAGTTTATGAATATACTGTACTAGAAGTCTGATAAATTTCGAAGAGTTACATAAGTTTTCCTTCATATGGAAATATCAAAAGTGAAGGTTTTATGGAAATTATTAGGAAGGAAAATCATCTGTCCCTTCACTGTGCAGAGATAAACATTAATTGTTTAATTAATTAATGTTTTATCATATAACCTTATGGCTTTTTCCTTTGGACATCTATATAATTTAAGTGTATCGAGTGAATTTATTTAAAATTTATAATTAGCTGGGCGCAGTGGCGCAGGCCTCTAATCCCAGTAGCTCAGGAGACTGAGATAGGAGGATGGTGAGTTCAAAGCCAGCCTTAGCAACAGCGAGGCGCTAAGCAAGTCAGTGAGACCCTTTCTCTAAATAAAATACAAAATAGGGCTGGGGATGTGGCTCAGTGGTCGAGTGCCCCTGAGTTCAATCCCTGGTCTCCCACCCCTGTCCCCACCCCCCCCCCCCAAAAAAAAAAAAAACTTATAGGGCATGGTGGCACACTTCTGTAGTCCTTAATACTTGGGATGCTGAGGCAGTTTGGGGCCAGTCTTGGCAATATAGGGAGACTCAATCTCTTAGAAAAAAAACTATAAATATACTTTTTTGTTCAAAATTACTAATACTTAATGAACATTTTTTGTTATATAGCATCACTGAACTACCTACTTATTACAATTTCGGATGATATTTTATTTGATATGCACCATTTATTTAACCTTTAATTGGATATTTAGGTTTTTGCTTTTTAAAATATAGACAATGTATGTTGAACCACTTTGCATATAACCCAGATTATTTCCTTGTACCAATTCCCATAATTGAAATCTCTGGGTAAGAAGATATGTATGTTTTTAAGGCTTGAGTACTACACAACGCAATATTCTACATAAAATATTTATGTTCTCAGTAGCAGTATATGAGAATGCTTTGTTTTCCATGTAGTTGCTATTATTAGATGACAGCATTAAAAATTTTAAATGTTACTTAAATGCTATTTATCTTGGGTATATGTAAAAAGGAAAATATAAGTATGATAAGTTACCTAAGGTATTATTAAAATGTTTCGATATTTAGAATCAATTTCCTTATTTTCCCACACTGTATTACTTCTTGTACTAGTGATGTCTTTTTCTTTTCCTTTCTTTCTTTTTTTTTTAACTGGGAGTTGAATCCAGTGGCATTCTAATACTAAGCTACGTCACCACCCCTTTTTATTTTTCTATGTATAGAATTGATAAATATGTTTCCTATTTCAGACTTTTTCTGATATCACTGTTATAGAAAAGTTGAAACTTGGGAGGGGTCATTAAAAAAAACATAGCATCTTTTTTTCATAGATTGAAGAATATGTTCTGTTTTTTTTTTTTAAATTTTGGAATTAAGCCCAGGGGTGCTCTACTACCACACCTTTTAATTTTTTGAGACCGGGTCTTGCTGAGTTGCTGAGGTTGAACCTGTGATACTCCTGCTGCAGCCCCTGGAGTTGCTGGGATTATACATCTGGCTGAAGAATATATTCTAAAATAAAAATTTTATAACATTATCAGGAAGAAATGATTCGTATCAATTTTGCATTCATATCAGTCTTGATTTTTAAGTAAAGACTGAAAAAATTAAACTATGTTTCAAGTCAGTCTTAAGTATTTGGGGGAATATTTTGTGATAACCTATATTTAATTTTTTTTAAATATTTATTTTTTAGTTAGACACAATATCAGTATTTTATTTCTATGTGGTCCTAAGGATCGAACCCAGTGCCTCATGAATGCTAGGCGAGCACACTACCACTGAGCCACAACCACAGCCCTATTAAATAATATTTTAAGAGATGAAAAATAATTAGACCAGTATTGAACTCTTCATTTTTAAAAATGTAGTAGTACTTACTAAATGATCTTTGAAAGGAGAAGGCAGTTTTAATATTTTTTACCCAAAGATTTTTTTTAACCTTTATTTTATTTATTTGTGGCTTTTTTTTTTTTTTTGAGGAATGTGAACGAAAAATTTATTTGCTCATTTCTTGCATTTGAAGTACTCTTCTATGACATCCTTGACCTGAGATTCTTTGCCATAATCCTTAACAACTACACAACTGCAACCAACCACTTTACGTAGCTTTCCCTCTCAGTCAGTTTTACAGAGGCCTACCCATTTTCCTAGTTTCTTGTTGTCATCGACCTTAATTAGATTGATTTGGTGTTCAGCACAAAGGGCCTTCACCAGTTTGACATACATAGGCTCATTACACTTGGATGCAAGTACACAGAGATGGGCCTGGCGCTTGTCTAAGGCTTTGGCAGCTTCGCGAATTGCTGCTGGAGGTGTAATGGACGTCAATACTGCTTATTTATTTGTTTTTATGTGTTGCTGAGGATCTAATTCAGTGCCTCACATGTTAGGCAAGCGCTCTACCACTGAGTCACAATCCCAGCCCGGAGGGTTTTTTGTTTTTTTTTTTAATGGGAATAAATATCTAATTGCCTTATTTGTACTTACTGCAGTATCCACTGACTACACATTTTTCAACTTAAAGATATGAAATGGGATACTTTTTTTTTTTTTTTTTTTGAGACAGGGTTTTGCTAATTTGCTGGCCTTAAACTTAACAATCCTTCTGCCTTGGACTCGTGAGTCACTAGGATTTCAGGTGCAAGCCACTGTACCTAGCTGGGCCTGTTCTTTTTTGATGAACATTTTTATTAGGATAACTATTTAACTTTACTTTTTTTATTTAAATTGAATGAATTTTCAGTTTGAAATAAATCAAATTGATGATGTTGAAAAATTACTTGACTTCTTTGACCTTTTTTTCTTTTATTTTTGAAAGGGGAAGACTGACCATTCTTTTCTACCTTCTTCTCTGCCTACCTTTGGAGACCAGATGCACTAAGGAACATGAAGATACTTCCTAATCTATGTGTATACATGATATGATCTTTATTGTTTTTACTGTGTTGGTTTTCCTTGTCTCTGAATTGTTGTAACCTAGCTTTGTTAGATAATATATTTCCCTATTGGAAAAAGAGTGGCATGTTGAAGTTGAGGACCTTGTCATGTATTAGATATTCTAAGTCACATTTCTCTGAGAAGGGTTTTGACATTAGGTCATGGGGACTTTCTTAAATTTGGGTAAGCACTGTAAAAATGCTCCCAGCACAAGAATATTTACTGCTTATTTAGCTTTTTAAATTAATTAATTATTTATTTGTGGTGCTGGGGATTGAACCCATGGCCTTGTGCATGCCAGGGAGGCAAGCATTCCACCAACTGAGCTATATCCCCAATCCTAGCTTTTTATTTTTGAGCTGGGGTCTTGTTTCCCAGACTGGCCTCAAACTCCTGATCCTCCTGCTTCTGTCTCCCTAATAGCTGGGGTTATAGGAGTATGTCACCATACCCAGCTTTGATGAGCATTTTATTAGGATAACTATTTAACTTTTCCTTTTTTATCTAAAATTTTTTTATTTATAAATGACAGCGGAATGCATTACAATTTTTATTACACATATAGAACACAATTTTTTACATCTCTGGTTGTATACAAAGTGTATTCACACCAATTCATGTTTTCATATATGAACTTTGGATAATAATGACCATCACATTCCACCATAATTTCTAACCCCATGCCCTCTCTCTTCCCCTCCAACCCCTCTTCCCTATCTAGAGTTCATCTATTCCTCCTATGCTCCCTCTCCCTATCCCACTATGAATCAGCCTCCCTATATCAGAGAAAACATTAGGCATTTGTTTTTTTGGGATTGGCTAACTTCACTTAGCATTATCTTCTCTAACTCCATCCAATTACCTGCAAATGCCATGATTTTATTTTCTTTTATTGCTGAGTAATATTGCATTGTGTATATATGCCACATTTTTTTAAATCCATTATCTATTGAGGGGCACCTAGGTTGGTTCCATAGTTTAGCTATTGTGAATTGTGCTGCTATAAACATTGATGTGGCTGTGACCCTGTAGTATGCTGTTTTTAAGTCCTTTGGGTACAGACTGAGGAGAGGGAATGGAGGGTCTAATGGTGGTTCCATTCCCAGTTTTCCAAGAAATCTCCATACTGCTTTCCATATTGGCTGCACCAATTTGCAGTCCCACCAGCAGTGTATGAGTGTACCTTTTTCCCCACATCCTTGCCAACACTTATTGTTGTTTGTATGTATAATAGCTGCCATTCTGACTGGAGTGAGATGAATTCTTAGAGTGGTTTTGATTTGCATTTCTCTAATTGCTAGAGATGATGAACATTTTTTCATATATTTGTTGATTGATTGTATATCATCTTCTGAGAAGTGTCTGTTCAGGTCCTTGGCCCATTTATTGATTGGGTTTTTAGTTTTTTTGGTGTTTAGCTTTTTGAGTTCTTTATATACCCTAGAGATTAGTGCTCTCTCTGATGTGTGAGGGGTAAAGATTTGCTCCCAAGCTGTAGGCTATCTATTCACCTCACAGATTGTTTCTTTTGCTGAGAAGAAACTTTAGTTTGATTCCATCCCATTTATTGATTCTTTTTTTTTTTTTTTAAAGAGAGAGAGAGAGAGAGAGAGAGAATTTTTTAAATATTTATTTTTTAGTTTTTGGCAGACACAACATCTTTGTTTGTATGTGGTGCTGAGGATCGAATCTGGGCCGCATGCATGCCAGGCGAGCGCGCGCGCTACCGCTTGAGCCACATCCCCAGCCCCAATTTATTGATTCTTGATTTTAATTCTTAAACTATTTAACTTTTATACAACATTTTTTAGCTGTCTCTTAAAGTCTTTTAAAATACAGCTAAAACTCAGATTTAATAATAGAAATCTATTCAGTGGGATCAACTTTTCATGGATATTTTCTTTTTTATTTTTTTGGTGGTGCTGGGGATTGAACCCAGGGCCTTGTGCATACAAGGCAAACACTCTACCAATTAACTATATCCCCAGCCCTGGATATTTTCTTTATAATTCAACTTACCCCAAATCTGTTTATAACAAGAATCAAAAACAGTTATTATTTTAAGCCATAAAATATTTATAAGTTGAATTTTCTATTATGTTAAACAGTATTGGATTTCATAATACTTCCGTTGAATTGAATTGGTATGTGAAGAAATGTTTTGGCTTAATGACTTTTTTTTTCTTTAAATATTTTATTAGTTGTTGATGGACCTTTATTTTATTTACTTATTTATATGTGGTGCTGAGAATCAAACCCAGTGCCTCTCACATGCTAGGCAAGTGCTCTACCACTTAGTCACAACCCCAGCCCTGCTTAATGACTTTTTTTGGTCCAACTTTTTATTTGGAAAACCCAAATCTTTAGAAATGTTGAAAGAATAGTGTACCAAAGAATTAGTGCGTTTCCTTTTTGTTAGTTGGTTATTAACATTTTGCCACATTTACTTTAGCCACAATTTTTTTTTAAACCAGGATTGTTTAAAAGTAAGTTGTAGCTATCTTGATACTTCACTTCCACATTCTTCAATTTGCATCTTCTGAAAACAGAAATATTTTCTAGAATAACTATAATGTCATTATCATTCCCAAGATAATGAGTAATAATTTTATAATATCATCTAATGTATAGTTTATATTTAGATTCTCTCATTTATTCCCCATCTCCCCACCCCACCCTACCTTGTGCTGGACTCAGGGTATGCATGGGGTGGAATGACTGGGTAGCTGAAGGGAAGAAGGAAGTTTTGAGATCAGGTCCTTTGGGGGCCGCAGACTTCTGGCAATGTGTAGCTTTCATAAGGATTCATGACACGCCATGGCTAAACCACCAATAAGAATAAGATATTCTTGGAAATCTAGTTGTCCATCACTGTTGAGGTTTATTTTTTTATGCAATCAAGGGCACCAAAATCCTCTTGGTTCTTGGTGAAGGCAGCCAATTCTGTATTCATGAGCTTAGGAACTCCCTCTTGGAGAGAGTGCAGCTATTCCCATCCTTTTTAATACACTTCTGGAAAATAGCAATCAGGGACTCAGTACCCCTCAGTTTCTATAGGGTGGGACGTTTTTGCTGGATTGGAGTAAATAGCGTGCAGCTGTCTGGGAGTGGTGCTATACTCACATTTTATTTTTGATGACATATGGGGAAAGTAGAAGTTTAAAGATCTGCCAGTTTTCATATGTTGAGAAAATATTTACTGAGTTATAGTCTTTTTTTTTTTTTTTTTTTTTTTGGTGTGTGTGTTTGTGTGGTACTGGGCATTGAACTCAGGGCTTGTGCATGCTACGCAAATGCTCTACCTCTGAGCTGTACCCTCAGCCCTTTTTTATTTTATTTTGAGAACAGAGTCTCACTAAGTTGCCCAGGCTGACCTTGAGCTTGTGGTCCCCTTGCTTCAGTCTCCTGAGAGGCTGAGATTACAGAAGTGTGCCACAACTCCCGGTGAGTACTCTTTTAGGTACCATAGATATATAGCAGTGCTCAAAAAGTAGGTGGCAGGAGTCTGTGGACTTAACAGAGCTTCTATTCTATAGTTGTATGTAGTCTTCCAATTAAACATTTTAGTTATTTTTCTTCAAAGCCACTTTTTGGCATTATGGTCAATTGAAAAAGAATGGCCTTTATAGAATTATTATTAAAGTTGTATGTTATATATTTTCTACATAAAATATTGATTAGTCAAAAAGATTGAGTATTTGTGAGATTCAGAGAGCATACCATACAGATGAACCATCCCAATAGAAAACTATTTAAAGGAAGTGAGTTTAGGTGAACTCAAGATTCATTATATATATATGACAGCAATTTGAAAAAATGGTACCTCAAGCATATGCAGAGTAAACTTCTAATATACCTTTAGGGGAATGTTAGAAGAAAGAAAGAAACAAGGAAATATTGTAGAACCTTACTTACACTTAAGGGAATTTTAGTAGTGAACTTGCTAGGCAGTTTCAATTTCCTACAAGAGTATTATTAATGTTTTATTTCTAAGCATGGTTTGTGAATTTTGCTTTGTAATTCTCTAGAAACAGATGTATTACATATCTATTTATATAAACAGAACATATGGATCTCTGAAAACCAGAAGCCACATATAAATCAGTGAACAACATTAAATCTAGGGTAAAATCAAGTTTGGTTTCTGCCTGTAGTTAGCCAACAACAGAGGTGTTGGTAAGATCATTTGCAATACTCAGGCAGATTGCTGCAGGCAAGTTCTGTGTATTAATGCACTTACTGTAGTTTCTGGCAGAATGCTGCTAGTGAAGGAAGGACACAAAAGGGTACTGTGGCTGGAGAGAGCAGGAAAATATTGTAGACTTTAAGGGTGGTTCCTGGCCTAAGAACAAACAGAGTAAACATGGACATGCTGGCAGTTACCCTGTGGTATCACTGTTGCACAAAGTTTTTTGCTGTTTTTATTCTTTTAAAAAGCAGTTTATGAAGCATTGAAGTTACTGTCCAAGAAGTTCGTGTTGTTTGTGTGTGGAGGTGTTGTTTATTTGTTTTTGGGGAATTTCATCTGCATGAAAGCTTTAAGAAGCTTCTTTTTAATTTAGTTGTGGGTAGTTAGTTTTTTAAAAATATCTTTATTTTATTTATTTATTTATTTTTATGTGGTCCTGAGGATCGAACCCAGGGCCTCGCATGTGCTAGGTGAGCACTCTACTTCTGAGCCACAATCCCAGCCCCTGGGTAGTTTTTTTTTTTCTTTTTTTCTTATTTTCTAATGGTACTGGGGAATGAACCCAGGGGGTCACAGAGCCAGACCCCCCCATTTTTATAAATATTTATTTATTTATTTATTTTTAGTTGTAGTTGGACACAATACCTTTATTTTATTTATTTTTATGTGGTGATGAGGATTGAACCCAGGGCGTCGCACGTGCTAGGCAAAGCGCTCTACTGCTGATCCACAATCCCAGCCCCCCTTTTAATAATAATTTTTATTTGGAGACAGGATCTTGTTAAGTTGCACAAGGTCTTGCTAAGTTTCTGAGGCTCGTCTCAAACTTGTGATCCTCCTGTTTTAGCCTCCCAAGTTGATGGAATTATAGGCGTGCACCCAGCCTGTCCATTTCTTTTAGAGAGAAATGGTATACTATATGCCTAAAAGCTTTCTGCCAGTTTTGTCCTGTAGAACATTAAAGTGGACAGGATAATGTCATTGGCAGAAAGTCCATCAGGACTTATTTTATTTATTTTTTAAATATTTATTTTTAGTTGTAGTTGGACACAATACCTTTATTTCACTTATTTATCTTTATGTGGTGGTGGTGAGGATCGAACCCTGGGTCTCAAGTGTGAGGTGAGCGCTTGAGCCATAACCCCAGCCCAGGACATATTTTTAAAAATCTTATTTATTATTTTGTTCTATTTTTCTTTGGCTTGCAGTGGTGATTATAAATGAATTTAGAAATAGCTACTCAGGAGGCTGAGGCTGGACGATCACAAGTTCAAGACCAGTCTGGTCTACTAGCAAGACCTGTCTCAAAATAAAAAAGGGATGGGATTGTGTCTTAGTGTAAAGTGTTTGCCTAGTATGTACAAGGATTCTGAGTTGCATCCAGAACCCAGCACTTAAAAAAAAAGAAGAAGAAGAAATACCTTTGAAAAGAAGTGCTGACTAATTTTTGTCTCGAAATGCTTGATTTTTAAAGTTTAATAATTTCATTAAAACATGAAATGGGGGAATATAAGGAAATTTTGGTAAATTTGGTTCTCATGGGCACAGAGATTTGCTAGATTTTCATCTTTTCATGGGTGTTCTGTAGTACACCTTTTAACAGAATAAGCAAAAATTATTGTCTATGCTTCTCCCCATTCTCTTCTTCCCCAACCCTCTGTTTCTATTAATGAGTTTATTGGTTAGACTAGGACAAAACAAAGATGGATGGAAGGGAGAATTCAAACTAGAGCTGTGGTTTTGAAACTTTTGTATTTTAACTTGCCTAGCCATCCACCCTACCTCCTTTAGGTTTCTCTTCTGAAGAGAATTATAGTTAAGGTACTATATAACAAATTAGCCAATGTCTGACTTTATATACAGTGTTATATATCATACAGCTTAGGTGTATAGTAGACTATACCGTCTGGGTTCATGTAGGTACATTCTGTTATTTAAATAACAAAACAACACATTTCTGAGAATGTATCCCTCTCCTTAAGCAACATGTGACTCACCTGGCCTCCCTACTTCCCTTTGGATTCTCCAGCTTTGCTTTGCTTCTCTGAGTGACCTCAGTGCCCACTCTTGGTTGCAGATAGTAAACCAGTTACTTAAAGACATTATTTCACTTACTCCTTTATCTTTTTTGATGTATAACAAAGGTCCTTCTCTCTTTCCCTGAGTAACTTCATTATGGTCTTCAAGATGCAGATCAAGTGTCACCCTCTCTTAGGATTTTATTATCTCATCTGCTGCTGCTTAGTCAAGTATGCTTCAGTAGTGCCCTTTTGCTTCTGTCATGCATTGTTCTGTTATGCTTGTTTCTTCCAACCCATTTTGTATAGTCTTTGTATGTGTTAGTCTTTGGTGCTTGGTGAATACTTGTTGAATGAATGAAGAAGTACAATATCAGATTCTGAAAATTGTAATTTCTAATGGTAATAATTAGGTGAGATTTACTCCATTTGAAGTGTTAAATTGATTAACTTGGGGATAAGCTATGTTCTTTAATAAATGTCTAGATTTCCTAGTAGTCAAAAATAATGAGTATGGGTCAATAACATACTTCAAGAGATTTTAAAGATAGAGACCATCTATCTCTATTTTGGGAAGTTTCAAGGTTATCCATACTTAGGCTTGTAAGTCCAGAAATTCAATTTTTTTTTAGATTATCTGGAAGAAATGTCCTAATAAACTAACAAGATACATAATTTGTTAATGTATAATGTGAGATCTGCTTGGTTAGGATAATTAGCTTAAGGCACCCAGAAAGTAAGCTCAGGGATCAAAAGACTATTTAGTAAATATTTAATTTGAACTGAGAAAGTGAGTTGGGTGTTTTTGTTTTTAGGGGGAGCACATGATCAGATTTTTTTTTTTACTATGATAATATATATGTAACATAAAATTTACCATTTTAATCATTTTTAAGTATAAAATTTAATTATATTAATTTCATGCCCAGTGTACCGTCATCACTATTTCCAGAACATTTTTATCACTCCAAACAGAAACTCTATACTCATTATGCAATAATTCCCTGTTTTCTCCTTCTTCACTCTGTCTGATCTATGTTGTCTATGAATTTGCCCATTCTAGATACTTCATATAAGTGGAATCATAGTATTTGTCCTTTTGGAGTTCAGTGTTCTTACAGGATATTTCTGTTTCTCTAGGGATTGTCTGAATAGTGATCTTTACATATATTTTGATTGTATATTCCATCTATGAAAAATTTTGAGTGATATAGATGTGTATGTTTATTTCTGAGTTATATCTTCTGTACTAATATATTGTAAATGCTATAAAATATGCATAAGTCTTAAAGAATAAAAAAAACTTTTAAAAGAATGAAATAAATCCTATTGAAATATATTGTCAAAATGTTTTGATGGCTTCCTGCTATCATTAGATTTTATTTCAAGATATAAAATTTTAATTGTTTTATTTCTTATTATATTTTCTTTTTATTGCTACTGATAAATCTTTGGATGGGTAGAAAATTTCAGTTCTGCCATTTGCTTATATTTGAATTGTTAGTATTTACTTCAGTCCATGTTTCTTTTTCAGAATCTTATAAAGTCATTTATCCCTTTTTGTGAGGGTGAATTCAATTATAGTGATATTTAATTCACAGATGGACTTAACAGGTACATATAAACTGTAGCATGACTGAATAGTTTGAGAGTGAAGGTGCTGCCATAGTCCAGAACCCAGTCTGTGTTGTAGGAATCTTTTCTTCTCCAAAATACCTTGTACATGCCTGTGACCTTGGACTATCTGATATTCTGCCTAAGTGAGGGGAAGGAGTGGGATGTATCTGTGTTCAAGTGGTGATATAGCTTCACTGCTTTCTTATGTAGGTAGTTCATTTTTTTATATATATATATATCTACATGAATTGGCTTGCATACTCTTTATGGGGGTACATTTGCTGCAGTTTCACTGGCTTAAAGTCAGGAGTCTGGTCACCTAACACCTTTTCCTGAGTGACTTGCTTAATGGCTGTGATTATTTTAGAATTTCATCACAAAAGTAGAGGCATTACAGCCTCTGACCAGATAAATAATAATATCGTTGTGTAAATTCTACTTTTCTTTCTAAAGATGCAATTTCATTACCTTTATTATATTTGCTAAACATTATTAAAAGTCTTTTTAAGAAATATATATGTATATATATTTTTAGTTGGACCTTTATTTTATTTATATATGGTGCTGAGAATCGAACCCAGGGCCTCTAATATGCTAGGCAAGCGCTGTACCACTGAGCCACAACCCTAGGCCAGCATTATAAGTTGTTTAAGTAATAAGTTTAAAAGTAAATACTGAAATAAGTAAAATAAGACCTTTTCTCTGAGCGAACAATAATTAATATATAAAACCTTCAGTTGAAGGGGGTGACATTATTTTCATTTATTCTGTAGGAAGTAGTTTTGTAGCTATTCTGGATAGGATATTTTCTCCCTAAAATCATGCCTACCAGAATCTGTGAATGTGACAATTATTTGGAAGCAGGACCTTTGTAGATATAATCAAGTTAAGATGTGGTAATACTGGTTAGAATAGGCCCTAATCTGGTAACTCCTGTCTTTATGAGAAGAGGGGCACTTGAAGAGAGAGACAAAGAGGAGAATGGCATGTGAATATGGGAGCGGAGAATGGAGTGATGAAGCTATAAATCAAGGAATGTTTAGGGTTGCTGGCCAACTCCAGATTATACTAGAGATGCAGGGAACTGATTCTCTCTCAGAACCTCCAAAAAGGAACCAGCCATGCTGACACCTTGATTTTGGACTTTTTGCTCCTAGAATTGTGAAAGGATAAATTTCTCTTGTCTTAAGCTACCCAGTTGTGTTACTTTGTTACAGCAGCTCTGGGAAACTAATGTAGTAACTCAGTATATTTTTTTCTATTCAGATATCAATTTGAGCCTCAATGTGACTACTTGTATCAGTGTTATTGAAAAGAAGAGTGTATTACCTCCTGAATTATAATAGTTCAGGTTTTGGAACACTAAACATATGCTAGTTAGGCTACTATTTATATTTTTATTAATTTTTAAATATATTTTTAGTTGTAGGTGGACACATTTTAAATATTTTTTTAAATTTTTATGTGGTGCTGAGGATTGAACCCAGTGCCTCATGCGTGCGAGGCAAGTGCACTACCACTGTGCCCCAGCCCCAGTCCCCTATTTATTGAAGACATGAAGGCTCAGAAAGAGTAGCCCTCACATAGTCTGAGTCTTGGTGTCTGACTAAAAGCTTGTGTTTCTTTGCTATGTTACTGTTCAGAGGTCAGTTTCTGGTAATGACAATAGCTGGTATTTATAGTTTTTCTTTTTTACCTCACAATTTAACTGTAAATTCTGAACAAATAAAAAAAAGATCACGCATTATATGTGCCTACGTTTTCTAAATCGTGACTTCTGTATAATTTTAGTATTTGTATTTCAAATTTTCCACCAGAGACTAGAATCTAGAACCAAACTGTGTCATCCTATTCCTTTGGGATTGTGAATAGTTGAAACTAAGGAAGTACCAGAAATTTCTCATGAGAGTTCCAAGGACTTTAGAATTATGTCTGGATACATATCAGTATGATGAGAACACCCATTCTTACCTATTAATAGCTTCAAATAAACTATACAAAACAGTCACTGTATGAATTCTGTTTAAGTTCACTCAGTAAATTAAGTTAATGACAATAAAGACTCCTGTCTTTATAGTGGTAAGGTCTTACATTCCATTTGTGATGGTTGGTCAGAAATAAAATTAAACCTATTATCTATCCTTCGTAGTAGAGGAGAAGAGGGAGGGATGATAGTTTTGAATATGATGGTTTTATGTTTTGGGTGAGTTTATGACATTCCAGAATGAATATTGAAACATTGCAGGGATCAAAAGCATATACCAGCTTCTCCATCCAAGCTTCAATCTAAATAGTGTTTATTAGCAGTATAGTTTAGCTAACACTCAGCATTTATCAAGTAGCAGGCACTGTTAGATGGTAAGGATACCAAAAATAAAATTAGATTACTTCCTTTTAGAAATATTTTTATATTGATAATGAAAAGCAACATTGTAATTGGGTTTGGGAAAGGTATAAAATTATTTGCAAGTATGTTTTAAAAGTAAAGTTTTTAGCAGGGTGTGGTGGTGCATGTCTATAATTCCAGTGACTTGGAAGGCTGAGGCAGGAGGATTACAAGTTCAAAGCTAGCCTCAGCAAGGCCCTGAGCAATTTAGCAAAACCCTGTCTCAAAATAATAAAAAGGGCTGGAGATGTGGGTCAGTGGTTAAGTGCCCATGTGTTTGATTCCTAGTACCAAAAAAAAAAAGAAGTTTTAAAAATTGTGGATATAAAAAGTTTTATGTGTGCATAAATAATTTTATTTGATAATCCACATTAGTTTACAAAATGCAGCTTTTTTTCATTTGTATTTTTTGAAAGGAAAAATATAGCATTGGATTCTCCATGAATCCAGTATTAAAAAATAAAATATTCAAAATAAAAAGAGAACAAAGGATGTTAACACTTTAACCTCCCTTAGTATATCATTTGAACACTGATGTGTGTGCATATACTAAAAATTTATTTTGAATATTTTCAAAGATATAGCAAAGTTGAAAGAATATTAAAGTTAATACCCATATACCAGCAAGAGTCTAACATTTATTATATTTGTTTTATCCCATATCTATCCATCTATTGGTCTTTCTACCATCCATTAATTCATTTTGTTTTTGGTGCATTTCAAACCAAATTGCAAAAATCTGGACACTAGCTCTAAATACCTCTAGCATGCTGTTTTGTTTTTGAGTCAGGGTATCACTATATTGCCC
Organism: Marmota flaviventris; assembly: GCF_047511675.1. Classification (NCBI taxonomy): domain Eukaryota; kingdom Metazoa; phylum Chordata; class Mammalia; order Rodentia; family Sciuridae; genus Marmota; species Marmota flaviventris. Next base: position 61,545,315 of record NC_092506.1, on the reverse strand, counting down.
ATGCTGGACCTGAACTCCTGGGCTCAAGCAATCTTCTTACATCAGCCTCCCAGGAAGTTGGGACTGCAGTTGCCCAACTTTTTTGAAAGGTCTGTTCCCCTCCCCTACTATTTTTTTTTTTCACTCAGAGTTAGTGCGCTAATACATTTTCTTCTATACTTATTTGTAAGTTTTATTTAATTTTAGACTAGATCTCCTGTGGCTCATTCTGTAACTAAGCCTTCTCATTAATACTCAAAATTACATTTGCTTTTTCTCTTTTTAAATTAATTAATTTTAATTAGGTATATATGGAAGCAGAATGCATTTTGATTCATTGCACATGATTGTAGCACAATTGTGCACAGTATGTGCAGTCATACATGTACCTAGGGTAAAGATGTTCATCTCATTCCAACATCTTTCCTATCCCTATGACCCCTCCCCATCCTTTCCTCCTCTTTGACCAAAGTTCCTCCATGATTTTTCTCTTATTTGGAAATTTTTTTTAAAAGAAAAAGTTGCTTGACATGAATTGTACTATAGCTGAGTGGTAGAGTGCATGCTTAGTATGTGCAAAACCATGGTTTCCATCCCCACTACCTAAGTAAATAGATAAATAAAATTTTAAAAACAGATGCTTCATAATAATTTTAGCTCATTTTTGGATTATACCTTGGTTAATGATTATAGCATTTCTCTTCTATAATTTGAAATACTTTAGAATTGATTACTGATAGGAAGTTTGAAGGCAAATTCCTTCATACTATAGACATTAGAAGAAGCTGCTTTTAAACTACTTAGAAGACTTTTCAACTAGGTTTTAAATTCTTGCAACCAGGGATTGTATATAAATTTTTTGTAATTCATAACTTCATCAATCAAAGAACTCAAATGCTTGCTGATAGATTGACTCCCTGATATTAGTGTTCAAAATATTGTTCTAAAGTTAAAATCTTAAAAAACAAATCCCAACTTTGCCAGCAGCTTTCAAGAACTTGTATTCATTATGTATATGATTATATTGTAATGGAATTTAAAAAATCATAGTAGGAAATTATTTAAGAGGTGTGTTAATAAGTGAGTTATTGTTCTCAAAATAACAGGATATCCTTCCATTTTATAGGCTTGCATTTCTAACCTATAAAAGACAGTAAGGACTTTGGTTATACATTTTTATAAAAATAAATTTATTTTAAAGTTATTAAAGAGATTGAATTAGATAACCATAATTAATACACTTAATGTATTAAGATTCAATTCCAAGTAGCAAGTAAAACTCAAAAGCACATCAAATTAACATTATCTTTTGTACTCTTTTGATTGCTACTTCTTGAAATCTATATAGGATATCATTTTTGAAGGAATTGAAAGAGTAATTAGATTAATAACAGGAGAAGGTCTTTTTTCTCCCTCTTAATAAGCACAGGCACACATGCCTGTGCAGCGGTGCATGGGAGCACACACACAGATGCTCTCTCCTACAGTTGGAAAATTTGTTCTTATTTTAATTATTTTAGTTTACTTGAGAAGAAAATGTGATACAATATATTTAATCTGGTTATGAGGTTCTGTCATTCTCATCCCAGCTACTGTGTAAATACTCTTTGGCACTTCCATCTGTCTACTCTTGAGAAGGCTAGTGGTCATTGGGCTGGGGCTGAAGGTAATGAAGAAAATGTGCATTAAATGTTTGTCTCAGCTGTGGTCATTGGTAATGGAGAACGGGTTCCTCAAACCTCAGGAATTGGGGAATGGCCCAGACCTCAGAGGAGCAACTCAAAGACCACTTTGCAGTGTAGTTGGTTTGGAAGTCACAACTGTTCAGACAAGGGTCCTTGATTCTCCTGCAGGTGAGTCTGCCAAATTCCACCTCCACATGTGTTTCAGGCATTTTATATCTCCACCAGGGCTATGCCGATGTGGGACTCCTTGAAGAAAAACACTGTCCTAGGTGTAGTTGTTGAACTTTTCAACATTGTTCTTGACTGTTTTATACCTCAGGACCATTGGTATTTTATTGCTTTAGGAAATCCTGTTTTTATACCTTAGTTAAAGTCCTGGGAACAGAAATTGAGGGAAGTGCTTAAGACAAGGCAGCCAAAGGTGAGCCATACCCTGACCAGCAGCATGGCTGCACTGACAACCAAACTTTACTTTTTCTTGCTCCCTATCTGAAGGTCAGAATATTTAGTCATCTTAAGGATTTTGACATCCACTGTTGTCTTAGCTTATTGAATGATTGGAGGAAGAAAATAGAAAAGTCATCCTAATGGGTTATATTTAACTATCCAGAGCTGAGGTTGGTCAAATTTGATTTTTTTTTTTTTTGAAAAGACCGGATAGTGAATACTTTATGCTTTGAGTGTCATATGGTCTCTGACAAATTACCTAACATTGCTATTGTAGAGTAAAAGCAATAGACTGTTGGCAAACAAGTGAATGTGACAAATTACAATGAAGTCAAACAAAGAAAAAAGAAAGTGTTAAATATTGTTACTTGATAGTGTCTTCTTGCCTATTTATTAATAAATACAGAAATTGCTATTATCACAATAACTTTATCATTCTACAGTATTATCCAAACAAAAAGTTGAGTGACTTTGAAACTCTCCATTTATTAAATGCTGCTACACACACTGTGAAGCAACAGTGTATCTACCAGTATTATCAATACTTAACGGTTTTAATGTGACATACATTTGCTGCTTAATATTAATTTATCAAATTTTAGTTTGGGTTGACAGCAGTGCTTCTCACAAGAGGTAATATGTATGTTAACTGTTTCTATGTTTTAACAATATTCATTATAAAGAATCCAGACTGAGAAGTGTGTTGATGAGAACTGAAGAATAGATTTTTTAAATTTGTTCTAATTAGTTTATACATGACAGTAGAATACATGTATGCACTTTGATATATCATACATAAATGGAGTGTAATTTCTCATTTTTCTGATTGTACATGTTGTAGAATCACATTAGTTGTGCAGTCATATATGTTCATAAGGTAATAATGTCTGTTTCATTTACTATGCTTCCTAACCCCATACCCCCTTCCCTTTCCTTTACTCCTTCTTATCTAAGTAACTTCATTCTTCCCTAGTACCCCTGCCCCTTATTATGAATTAGCATCTGCATATCAAGAACACAGATTTGGCCTTTGGTTTTTTGGGATTGGCTTATTCTGCTTAGCATGATGTTCTCTAGCTCCATCCATTTGCTGGCAAATGCCATGATTTCATGCTTCTTTCAGGCTGAGTAATATTCCATTGTTTATACATACATACATAGACATACACACACAGATACATACACCATATTTTAAACATCCATTCATCTGTTGAAGGACATCTATGATGGTTCCATAGTTTAACTATTTTGAGTTGAGCTACCATAAACATTGATGTGGCTGCATCACTGTAGTATGCTGATTTTAAGTCCTTTGGGTATAAACTGAGAAGTGGGATATATGGGTCAAATGGTAGTTCCATTCCATGTTTTCTGAGGAATCTTCATTGAAGAATAGATTTGAAAGAAATTTTAGGAAGCTCACAATATTCATGTCTAAACTTTTTTTTCAAGATGAAGCAGGTGATTATTTTTAATTATTCATTAGTAATCTTTCATTAGTTATCAGTTCCAACAATTTATTCTATGAGGTTATAGTTAAATTTAAATTCTCTCTCAGTGTAGGAAATAGATCTTGGGTCCATGCATTTTTTTTTGTGTGTGGGGTGATGATGTACCAGGGATTGAACTCAGGAGCACGTGGCCACTGAGTCACATCCCCATCCTATTTTGTATTTTATTTAGAGACAGGGTCTCTGAGCTACTTATTGCCTCGCTGTTGCTGAGGCTGGTTTTGAACTCATGATCCTCCTGTCTCAGCCTCCCAAGCCACTGGGATTACAGGTAGGTGCCACCGCACCTGGCCATGCATTTCTTATATGTGGGCTTTTTTTTTTTTTTTTTTTGGTGTGTGTGTGTGTGGTGCTGGGGTTTGAACCCAGGGCTTTATGAATGCAAGGCAGTTATTCTACCAACTGAGCTATATCCCCAGCCCCAATGGGTGTTCTTTTGATAGAAAAAAAGATTCTAAATATTCTCTCAAATTCTGTAAGGTGTTTTAGTGATAATCTGTCAACAAATATACAATATCTAATTATACATATCATGGAAAATAATTGCTAAATTACCGAATGTGTCCATAAGTATGTGTAGAAACTCTGCCCTTTTCATGTTTTTAACTTCCATTTTTGCTGTTGATTTTATTGGCCACTGAAAAATGCTTGAATATCTGTATTATATGGATATATAAAGACCATTAAAATGCTAATATTTAAGACATTGAAATTAAAATGTTAAATATATAAGACAAATGTGTGACTGTCCAGTTCACTTTATTAAATCATTAGGGCTGAACTTTAAAAAAATTTTTTTTTTTTTGCAGTAAAGTTAAAATTTTGTTTCTCAATCTGGGAATGTAGCTTGATGGTACAGTGCTTGCCTAGTATGCACAAGGCGACAAGTTCAATACCCAGCGTTGCGAAACATTTTCTCTAAGAACATTACATGTCGTTTCATGTTGACAACCATGGAACTTCAGCATGTAGTAACAATAGTGTGTGACCTATTTCCACATCATCAATCAGTGAAGAGAATATTCTCTAATTTATTGGATTAATCCTTCAGTAATCTACAGTTATAGTATGTCACTAAGCATACTGTTTAAACAAGGGATTTTGTTTTTTTTTTTTAATCATAGCAAAAGTTTACCAACGAGAGAATTGGTGCATTGATTTATGCCGTGGAGTAAACTTTTTAATCTGGAATGCTCTTCAGAATATCATCAGAATACACTTTCACAAAAAATTTAAATTCCAAACTATATTTATAAACTACCTAATCCTTCATAAATTTATACAGTATGGAGTTCTGTTTGGAAGCAGACCTTTAGAACAACTTCATGTTCAGGCCACACATATAGAATTATCATGTTATTTTTGCATTTGTTAAGTTTCAATTAAAAACACTGTGCTTGGGCTGGGGTTGTGTACCTCAGTGGTAGAGCACTTGTCTAGCACGTGTGAGGCACTGGGTTCAATCCTCAGCACCACATAAATATAAAAAAATAAAGATATCGTGTTCATCTAAAATTGAAAAAAAAATTAAACAACAACAACAACACTGTGCTTGGTTGGTTGGTTCTATGAATTTGTCTCCAACATCATTAGCCAGTTCCTAAATGCATCAAACTATGATGTTGTTGAAAATTGGTTCCTTGTTGTATAATCACTGAACATTTCCAAGCAAACAACTTTGATGGGGTATCTAACATCTTTACCTGTGTGTGTGTGTGTGTGTGTGTGTGTGCGTGCGCGCGCGCGCGCGCGCACCTTCACACACATGTGTGTTTTAAAATTATTAGCATCTTGGGGATATAGCTCAGTTGGTAGAGTGCTTGCCTCGTATGCACAAAGCCCTGGGTTCAATCCCCAGCACCCCCTCCCTCTCCAAAAAAATTATTAGCATCTCAACTACTGTAGAAGGAGCCTGATATGTGAAATAGTGAACATATACTTATATTGGATTTCTAATTCAGTGCTAATCTTTAATTCAAATACTTTTTTTGTTTTGAAATTGTGTATATTTTCTATAAAAATACTAATTCATTTTGATGGTATTGTTTGATAGCCAATACATTTCTGCACATAGCACACTGTAATTTTAATGCTTCACTATCAGTTATTATCTATATGTAAAATAGTACAATCTTTGGTCTTCATTTCTTTGAAATCACTTCCATTGTTATTGGTATGTCATCATTATTGGTATGTCATTCAGAGGTGTGTCGTTTCTCACCAAAGTGACCAGTAGGCAATTTGCTGTCTGTAAAATAGAGATAAAAATATCTAATTACTTACTTAATTTAAATAAAAACATTAAATTTTAAGTTATAGGCTTGATTAACATTTAAATGATTAGAAAGTGACAAATTATGAAAATAAATGCTTATGTTTTCTCCAGTTCTTTTATATTTGCATTTAATTGACAAAATAACCAATGTCAAATGGCTGAAAAGTTTCTAAGTGCTTACTCTCAATTTCTGTACTTATCTGTTGTGGACACATAACAGCTGAGGACCTTTGTTATGACAGGCACTATGGAGGGCCATGGTGGCAAGGGAAGGGATGTTCTGACTTATTTGTTCTTTTTCATAGGGTAGAAATTCTGGATCTTTGGTGAGACCCAATTATAACTTTCTTTTGCCTTTCTCGGGGTTCAGTGGACATTCCTCCTCATATTCATGTATGAAGACATAATACCCTATAAATGTAAAAAAGGGGCTTTAAGAAGGCTGTTTGTAGATGTCTTCATTGATTCTTCCTGTAGATACAGAAAAGCTTGTCTAAGTGCAGTAGTCTTAGCTGCTGTCTTACTTGTTCAGCTGTTAAGTATAAAATCATTATGGTGGTGCCTGTGTTCCCATGTCTGTTTTCTGATTACTCCAGTGCCCTCCCATAGAAGGGACTTATTTAAGAGCCTTATATGTTTAGTAGCCATCTCTCAAATCAGTTTTAATGAGGGTGACCTATTCCATATATGTTTACAGCAATTTTCTTTCTATATGATTTATAAATATTTATACATATCTCCATATGATCTCTCTCTTTCCTCTTTTTCCCCTCCCCTTGTTGGCTCCCTAGATGTGTCCTTTTGTGTGTGTGTGTGTGTGTGTGTGTGTGTGTGTATCACTGAATTGCTTAAATAATTTTTTATGGAACCATGGAGCTGGAAGTGGTTTGAAGGTCATATGGTCCAACTCTCTTTGCATTCACTCTCTTTTTCCAATATATAGAGAAGATTGGCAAACTATTGCTATCTGCCTGACACCTGTTTTTGTAAGTAAAGTTTTATTGGATCATAATCACTCCCATTTGTCTACATGTTATCTATAACTGCTTTTTTGATATAGTGAATAGTTTCCATGGAAACCTTATGATCTCTAAAGCCAAAAATTTTTACTCTCTAGCCCTTCACAGAAAAGTTAACCAACTGCTGATGCAGAGACAGGCCACCTCTAATTGAACTCATTCAGTATTTCACCATCTCTCAAAGCACTGAATTTCTAGGTAGGAAGTTCCTATTTAAACTCTTCCCTTTTAAATAATGTTCTGGCCACAGGATAGTCTTTTAGGGTTTTTTTTTGTGTTTTTTTTTTTTTTTTTTTTTTGGTGTGTGTGTGGTACTGGGATTGAATGCAGGACCTTGTGCATGCCGGGCAAGCTGTATCCCTAGCCTGGTCTTTTAGAAATTTGAAGATAACATTTTTTTTTTAATGTTTTGTTTAGTTTTAAATGGACACATACCTTTATTTTGTTTATTTATTTTTATATGGTGCTGAAGATTGAACCCAGTGCCTCACATGTGCGAGGCAAGTACTCTACCTTTGAGCCCCAGCCCCAACATAACTTTTTTTAAAAAATATTTTTTAGTTGTCAATGAACATTTATTTTATTTATTTATATGTGGTGCTGAGAATCAAACCCAGTGCCTCACACACACTAGGCAAGCACTCTACCACTGAGCCACAACCTCAGCCCTTAAAGATAACTTTTAAGCTTGTTTCCTCTTTCTATTAATCAATATTCCATTCCTTGCCTTCCCAGTTCTAAAAATCTGTAGTTATTCAATTCATACTTGAGTGTCCTGTGAACTCAGTTTTAAACTACTTACTCTGTTTCCAGAACCCAGTGTAATTTTCGTGGATGTGATTGGCTGAGAGTCTGCTGGTTTTTTTTCTTTAAAGTTTTATTGTGTATTTCCTACTAGGCACTCAACTTTATTACTACTGTTAATATGAATTAAGATGCATTATGTTTTTTAGGCAGCTGTATCATATAAATGACTTATGGAGCAGAAGCTCAAAAATCACTCTTATATATTGCCATTAAATCATGTCTTCTTTATTTTATGCTAATTCCATAGCAAGACTTTTGCTTCTATGAGATTACATTGTATTAGGATTAGCCCATTGTGCCAATATGTTAGCAAGTTTTTGCATCTTGATTCTGTCTTTCACATATTTACCGTTCTTCTTAGCTTTTTGTCATGTGAGAATTTGATAGAGAGTTCCTTGATCAACACCTTGCTATGTTTTTGTGGTCATTATTGAACACAAGCGAAATTATTCTGGGAATTTCTCTTAGAGTTTACAGTAAATTGGATTATTGCTCAGCAAATATTCCCCACCCTTTCCCTTGAGGTTAAGTATACATACATCCCTGCATCACCAGCTTTGGACTTGGTCATATGTTGTGTTTGGGCAAACAGAATGAAGATGGAAATGACAGTACACTATTTTTGAAATGAGACTTTTTAATATGCCTGACAAGTTTCTCCAGCTCTCATATATTTCTGCCATTTGCTATAAGAAGGGATTTGCCCAGTTAACTACTTCCCCTTCAAACTAGGTCCCAGAATGAAAGGTACATGAAGGAGATCTGATTTGACCTGCAGCTTGAAGTGGAGATGCTTCAGCCAAACTGCAGATTCATGAGCAAGAAATTAGCATTGATTGCTGTAATCCATTTGTGTTTTGGAGCTGTTTGTTACATAGCACAATTCAGCAGTAGCTGACCCATTATAGTTAACCAGGCCATTTTGTTTTTTGGAGAATTTTTTTCTGAAATGTCTATTTCTTAATTTGTAAATAACAATTAAGCCAGTACCATTATGAACCTTGGATAAAGGGAGAAGAGATGTAAATTTTGGGTCTCATATGTGCTGAGGTATAAGGCAGAAGGGAAGGGAAAGAAACCATAAATGCTGAACATGATATGCAGCTATATCCTGCTGCTCTAGCTCTGCCTCAGATGCTTTGGGTCTGTTCTTTGCTTTTTATAGTTTGACTTACTGCCATCGTCAAGGTTTTCCATACTTTCTATTCCATTTTTCTGTTTCTTCTTGTTGCTGTAATTTTTTTTTAAATTTCCTATCCTTTTGGAAATTACTCATGTTTTCATAAACAATATATACTATGTAAAGAAATAACAGAATAAGAGCATTAGAGTTTTGACTCTGGCTTTACCATTTGTTAACACAGTCACTGTACAGATGTTACTTAAACTATTTCCACCTCCACATAGGGGGTTAATAAATAACTTAGCAGTTGTTGCTAAGTTGAGATAAATAAGTCAGTGTCATTTGTACATACAGTCATTTAGTAAATATTTACTGACTAAATTCTGAGAGATGCAATACTTTGCACATTATTAAAAAGTCAGTGAATTCTAAAGCATTTTAATGATCATCATCCTAAAAAGTCACATTGATACCAAGTAAAAGGAAAAGAGAAGGGGGTTCCATTCCCATTTATGGAAGAAGGAACATAAGTGTTTATCACTAGAAATCATGGAACAGCTTTAAGATTATACCATGGTGTAATACTTTATTGTGGGATTTATTTTTGCATTATTCTTGGCAGTGACTAGATAATATCAATGGACAGTAATTTTTATTCTATTTGAGGATATGAGTCTAAAAGTATAAGATTGCTTGTACTTTGTTTCCTCTTCCAATTAGTTTTTTCAAAATAGAAATCCAACTATATATCGTGACATTTAATATTATGAGTAATTGTAATCTTCTCTTGTAACCTTGGACAAGATGCAATAAGAACAGTGAAGCAACTTTTGTCTCCTATTATTTGGGCATTTACCTCCTACCAGACATTTTGACAGTGTTTCATAAAATATCTTTAAAACTGGTTCGAACAATTAAAATAATGCAGAGTTATATAAGTAAAATTTATTGTTTCCTTTATATTTTTCCAGATATACCCTTATATTTGGCATAATTTTTTACTTTTATGTGTGTACTCTTTTTAATTTATATTTTTTTCCTTTATAAGAAAATAAGATTAGGTCAGGTGTGGTGGTGCACATCTGTATTCTCAGCTACTCAGGAGGCTGAGGCAGGAGGATCACAAGTTCAAGTCCATCCTGGGAAACTCAGTGAGACCATATCTCAAAACCAAAAGGTCTGGGAATGTAGCTCAGTGATAGAGCATCCCTGGGTACAATCCCCAGTGCATTGCCAATTTTCTTTTTTTAAAAAGCAAGATTAAGATGGAGGATATAGCTCAGTGGTAGAATGCTTGCCCAGCACAAGAAAGCCCTGGTTGGATGCCTAGTATCTCAAGAGGGGGGTAGAATTAAATTACATTCTCATTATTCTGCATCTTGTCTTCCTCCCCACCTTGCCCTTTCTTTCTTCTTCTTCTTTTTTTTTTTTTTTTTTTTTTGGTGGTATGGAGAATTGAACCCAGGACCTTGTGCATGTTAGGCAAGTGCTATACATACACTGAGCTACAACCTATTCCTTTGAATTTTTTTTCTTTCTTTCTTTCCTTTTTCTTTTTCTTTCTTTCTTTTTTTTTTTTTGAAACAGGGTCTTACCAAGTTGCTAAGGCTGATCTTGAACTTGTGATCCTCCTACCTCAGCCTCCCAAGTTGCTGGAATTACAGATGTGATGCCACTGCACCTGGCTTCATTTGCCTAATTTTAATGTTGAATCTCTAGCACATATATGCTTAATTTCTAAAGGACATTTTTGAAAAAGTATTTTTTAGTTGTACATGGACGCAGTGTCTTTATTTTGTTTATTTACTTTTATGTGGTGCTGAGGATGGAACCCAGTGCCTCACACGTGAGAGGCAAGCGCTTTACCACTGAGCCATACCCCAGCCACCTAAAGGACATATTTGAATTCTGTTTTTATAGGTTCATAGAATTTTAAAATTAAGAATTTTGGGGAGATGGGGGGTGCTAGGAACTGGATGATAGAAGAGACCTCTGAGCTATATCCTTTAGTCCTTTTTACTTTTTATTTTGAGACAGGTCTTACCATGTTGCCAACCCTGGCCTTGAATTTGTGATCCTCCTGCTTCATCCTTCCAGGTTGCTGGGATTATAGACAGACGTGTACCACTGTGCCTGATTCCTCCCAACCCCATACTGTGAATTGAACCCAGGTTTTCTTACATTCTAGATACATGCTTTTCCATTGAGCTATACCCAGAATTAATTTTTCTTCTTTTTTCTAAATTAGGGTTTTTTAAGTGACTTTACAATTATTGTTTGTAAGGTTTTTTTAATTCATTAATTCAACAGTAATAAATAAGGCAATGGCCATAGTATTTTTATTTGAATGAAATAATATTTGTTCAGTATCTGCTGTATTCTAGTCATTGTGGTACACTCATTTCATAGGCTCATTTTAATTTTTACAACAACTATATTTCTTACAACAAAGGGAACTAGTTCCCTATGGTTGAATCTCCATGGGTTGAAATTGAGGAAATTTGTGATGGGGTAGTTTCAAGATACCCATTGTAACCCCTTTTCTATTCAGATGAGCAACCTGAGCTCCTAAAAAGCTTTTCATGAGCAAGTAGTACTACAGCCCAAATATCTTGGCCAGGCTGGAATTCCTTCTACTATCCCTAGAGTAGTTTGCCTTAGCTTTGATCTTAAAGTAATTTTAAATTAACAACGATAAGTGAAAAGTATGGTTGTATTTTGCTTGCAATATATTTTACTTAATAGGATGAGAAATTTAATATTTGCTTTTAATTTTTTAAAAAATGTTTTCTTCTTGAATTAGTTAAGCATGATTTGACCACATATATTTAAGTAAAAGTAGGCTATTAGACTATTAAGAGCTATTTTTTGAGGTTCTTTGCTTAAAAATACAGAAGTTCTTCATTTTATTCATTGTAATTTTTTTAATATTTATTTTTTGGTGTAGATGGACATAACAGAATGCATTTATTTTTATGTGGTGCTGAGGATCAAACCCAGGTCCCACCCGTGCTAGGCGAGCGCTCTACCACTGAGCCACAATCCAAGCCCCTCATTGTAATTTTAATAATTAATTTTTATTTTTTGTGGGCTGGGGAATAAACTCAGGACCTTACACATTGCTAGGGAAGTGCTCTACCACTGTGCTATACCCTCAGCCCAAGTTCATCATTTTAATATATGTGAGTTTATTAATATTTTCCTTTAGTCATTTTTTATAATATAAAAGATATTCTCCAGTGTGAAGTGTGAAGTAAAATTCCAGTTTCAGTTTCACATATTTATACCCATATTACCAATGTGTATTGGAAAAACAACACTTTTTGTGTTCATCTGCAGAGCCAGTGTCATTAATTCTTTATATATCTGTGGGTCTCTTTCTGAAGTCTTTTTCTCTTTTATTAGTATTTGTCACCCTTATACAAATACTATGCTATCAATTTATACAGTTTTCAAATAAAATTTGGTATCTGACTTAGCCAGTCTTTTACATTGTTTGTTTTGACTCATTTAGGCCCTTTTCATTTTCACAGCAATTTTAGAATCATGTATCAATTTTTGCTAAAGACTAGTTGGGACTTTAGTTGGGATGGGATTGCAATTTATTTATAGGTTAGTTTAGAAGAAATAGACAACTCTTGTAATGTGAGGTGTCCATTTAATTGACAAATCTCTTAATTTTTAAAGGCACTCTATAATTACTTAGTAGAAGGTTTGAATACTTTTGTTAAATTTAGACCAGGATACTTACTGTGGTTTTTAATGCTCCAGGAAAACTTTTTTTTTTTTTTTTAAATCCTTTAAACTAGGTGTGTTTGAGAATTGAAAACTTGCATTTTAGAAATGTTAGGCATGATTACAGTTGGGGCAGACTCTGATGTCCATGTAGTATTTCCTGTACATTAGCATTTCCTGGTAAAAAACAAAAGTAATCATTCCTTTTGAGTTATATGAAAACTATAAATACTTTTACTTCAGTTCAGGAGAGGTTTTGCTGTCAAATGAGTTAGACATAAACCTTGTCTTCACTTTGGATTTTGGAGTTGTGGACCTTTAGTATGATTTTTTTTTTTTTTTAAGAAATCCAGTTTTACCAAGCTCAATGGTACACACCTATAATCCTATCAGCTCAGGATGCTGAGGCAAGATTGCAAGTTCAAAGGCTGGGGTTATGGCTCGGTGGTTGAGTGCTTGCTTTTTTCTTTTTTAATACTGGGAATTGAACTCAGGGGTGCTTGACCACTGAACCACATCCCCAGCCCTATTTTGTATTTTATTTAGAGACAGGGTCTCACTTAATTGCTTAGGGCCTTGCTAAATTGCTGAGTTGACTTTGAACTTGCTATCGTCTTACTCAGCCTCCCAAGCCACTGGTATTTACAAGTGTGCGCCACCATGCCTGACTTAAATTTGATTTAGTATTCAACAATCTTGCTGGATGTGTGTATGTGCATGTGCTGTGTGTGTGTGTGTGTGTTGCTGAGGATGGAACCCAGGGCCTCATGCATATTAGGCAAGCACTCTTCTATTGAGCTACATTCCTAGCCCAGAAGTATTGTTTTATATAAATCATTACAATTTACTTACTTATTCTGTTAATGAAAAAGTTTTTTTATAATTATGAAAAATAATTGCTTTAAACATTTGAGTAGATAAAAATTTGAGTACATCTCTCAGATAGTTACCTAGGAGAGGAATTACCAGGTCATAAGAGATGTATCTTTTTGCCTTTAGAAGATATGACCAGTTTCCCAAAGTTGTTGTCCAGTTTCACACTCAGCAGTAGAATGTAAGTAGTTCCATATTTCTCCAATACTTGGTATTTCTAATTTTTAAATTGTAGCCATTCTGTCTATCAGTTAATCTTTGTTCAGGTTATGGATGGAACATGTATTATTTCCCCTTGTGTAGGCATTTGCCCAGCCTGGATGTTGCTTAGCCTCTTGGTTTATTTAATCCTATTAGCCAATAAGTTTCTGACCTGATTATAATATATGGTAGTTGACATCTAGAAAGATATTCACTCACTTGAATCAGATTTATTAAATCCCTACCAAACTTCATGGTGCCACTGTCAGAACCAGGACACTGAACAAAATAATAGATTGAATATAGGTTCTCAGCAATCAGAGATTAGTTTCCAAATCTTTCAAACAACCCACCCCCTACTAATAACATTGTGCATATTGAAAGTATGCACAAAATAAAAAATATAAATAATATTTTGAAATGTTTTGCTTATTCTCACAGTAGCATATTATCATTAATATATAAAAAGTTTAACATATATTGTAGGTAAGACTCTGTGATAGCAAACAAACCTAACACATCAGTGGTTTACAAAAACAAATATTTTCATTTTGTTCATTTTGTAAGTCTGTTATGAGTTGGTAATGGCTTAGCCCAATATTGTCATCACATTGCTTTCATCTGGACTATGTGATGGAGTGGCCTCTATTTGGAATTTTTTTTAATATAATTTTTTAAGTTGTTGATGGACCTTTATTTAATGTATTTATTTATATGTAGTACTGAGAATTGAACCCAGTGCCTCACACATGCTAGGGAAGTGCTCTACCACTGAGCTATATAACCCCAGCCCTGGGATGTTTTTAAGTGGAAAAGAGAGCACAGCCAACCATACCCTAATTATTACAACTTCTGCTTGGAAGAAGTATTATCTATTTTTCCATTCATATTATATGAGCCACAGCAAGTCATATAATTCTTCCCTAGAACAGGTAAGAATAAAAAATGTGTGTGTGTGTGTGTGTGTGTGTGTGTGTATCAGCTTTATTGAGAAAGAATTCAGTCGTGCAGTTCATCCTTTTTTTTAAAAAATTTTTTTTAGTTGTAGATGGACACAATATTATTCTATTTATCTATTTTTATGTGGTGCTGAGGCTTGAACCTAGTGCCTCACACATGACAGATGAGTATTCTATCACTGAGCCTCAACCCCAGCTGCAGTTCATCCTTTTAAAATGTGTAGTTAGTGTATTCAGTTGTGCCACCATTCCTGCTATCAATTTTAGAACATTTTTATCACCCATAAAAGAAACCCATTAGCAGTCACATTCCTAATTTTCCACCAGTCTCCCCAATTCTGGGCAGCTACTGAATTACTTTCTTACCTACTCTTATCACTTAATATAAATGGAATCATTATTGTCTTTTGTGACTGGCTTCTTTTACTTAGCATACTGATTTTAAGTTCATCTGTGTTGTAGCATATATCAATGCTTCATTCCTTTTAATTGCTGAAAAATATACCATTGTATGCATATACTTATGGATATATCATTTTATTAATCTGTCCATCAGCTAAGATAATTTTTTGTTGCTTAGAATTGCTGGTTTTTATGAATAGTGCTACATGAACAATTCATGTGCAAGTTTTTAAGTGGACATGTTTTCAGTTCTCTCATGTATAAATCCAGGAATGGGCCTTTGGTCACTCAGTTTTTAACATTTTCAAAGGAACTTCAAAACTGTTTTCTGAAGTGGATCCACATTTTGCATTTTTAGCAGCAACGTAAGAGACTTCCAGTTTCTCTACATCTTTGCTAACATGTGGTGTTTACCTGTCTTAACTTTTTAGCCATCCTAGTCAGGTGGTAGAAGATATTTTTGGATAGCAAATAGAATGTACAACACTCAACTTGTCTGCCCATACCTACATAATAATGTATTAAAAATGTTTTTGTTGTTGTTGTTGTTTTTGGTGCTAGGGATTGAACCTAGGAGTGTTTTACCTCTGAGCTACCTCACCAGCCTTTTATTTATTTATTTTTAATTTTATTTTGGAAGAGGGTCTCACTAAGTTGTCCTGGCTGGCTTTGAACTTGCAGTCCTC
Organism: Marmota flaviventris; assembly: GCF_047511675.1. Lineage (NCBI taxonomy): Eukaryota > Metazoa > Chordata > Mammalia > Rodentia > Sciuridae > Marmota > Marmota flaviventris. The sequence continues at coordinate 61,529,613 of NC_092506.1, read as the reverse complement.
CTACCTCAGCCTCCCAAATCACTGGGATTATAGGCCTATACCACTATATCCAGCAAATCATTTTTTAAAATCAAATATTTTTCTCATCAGAGTGGTAGTTCTTTGATGGATGAGACCAGCTCACTCATCTGTTTCAATTTAGGGCCAAATGAATGAATGAATGAATGAATGTATGTTAAAGACATGTTAAATGATATAGAGACATAACAAAAGAACTTTGTGAGGGTTTACCATGAGAAACAGTAATTTCACATCTGGAGCTCAACCATTTTAAAAGAGTTTTGAATGGCATATTAATCTGTTTTATGAATAGTGGAGTTAACTAAATCTCACATTAGTACCACTTTTGAGGTTAAGGAAATTATTTATAGTTGGCTATAATCTTTATAGTGTGCACACTGAGCTATATCCCCAGCTCTTTTTTTTAATATTTATTTTTATATTTGTAGTTGAACACAATAACTGTTTATTTATATGTGGTGCTGAAGATCAAACCCAGGACCTTGCACATGCGAGGCGAGCACTCTACCCCTGAGCCATAACCCCAGCCCCTCCCCAGCTCTTTTGATTTTAATTTAAAATTGGGGCTGGCCTTGAAGTTGTGATCCTCCTGCCTCAGGCTCCTGTGTACCTGGGGATATAGGTATATACCATAGTGCCAAGCACAGAACATGTGTTCTTAATTCAACATTAAAAAAAAAATTGTAATGTCTTGGGGCTGGGATTGTGGCTTAGTGGTAGAGCACTTGTCTAGCATGTATGAGGCACTGGGTTTGATTCTCAGCACCACATATAAATAAAAAATAAGTAAATAAATAAAGGTCTACCAATAACTAAATTTTTTAAAAAATTGTAATGTCTTATTTTAAAATAATATATTTGAAATCTGTGAAGACTATCATAATTTCTACTTCTGAGAATTTGAGAAAAATCCTCCGTTAAATAAATTTAGGGAGGAAGAACTTGGTGAAATTTAATAGCATAAGAGTTCTAGAAACTGTTGAGTTCCACATTCAGAGAAAAAATAATGTCATGTGCTCTTTACCAGATAAAGCAGATAGTGTCCCTTTTTACTATGGAAGAGGGAATTGAGGGATGAGTAGGGAAAGACAGGTTAAAAAAAAGAAAAAAAATTATTGTTTTTGAATGCTGTAGAATCAGAAATCTACAGCAAAAATATTTGAAATAACTTTAATTCTAGAGAAAATTGTAAAATCAGGTGTTAGAGGAGGTAACCTAAAGACTTCCATTTGGGAACTGAGTAACCTGATGACTTTACTTAAAAACAAACCCCCAATAATTTTGATAACTTAGGGTTAGTTAATAAATGCTACGAAACAGTGTTCCCTTGTCAGTGTTGTACTTAAAATCTGATGGATTTCTATCTTTAGCCTGTTTCATTATGCCATTGGATAGAAAAGAAAAATGCTTTACATATATGAAATGAGAATGCTTTGTATCCCTGCTTGGCCAGGCAGTATTTAACTCATGCTTATAAGTTAAAGTGGTCCAGCATTTATTCATTTTTGAATCTTATTGGTAAAGGAAAGTGTAGCCAATAGAGGAGACTTGGCCTGCACAGGAAGGTGGAGCTTTTCAGCCAGGAGAGTTTCTGGCGAGGATGGAAGGAGCTGTGTATGGTGTTTGAGAAATATACATCAAACACGTGTATGGGTGTGTGTGTGTGTGTGTGTGTGTGTGTGTGTGTGTGTGTGTGTTTATATGTCTCACACATATTGAAGTAGTGCCCTTAATGAAAACATTCTGCCTCCAGCAATTAATGAAAATAAAAAGAAAGAAAGAAAGAAAAAAACCAACTCAACTCTGCTTGTTTTTCCACATGACTGCTGAACAATTGCAGCTTCTACTAGGAGCCCTTCTCCTGTTCCTGGGAAAATACTTGGGCTGCTGGCATTTGCATAATCGTCTTTAGGGCTATTGTGGGCGGGCTTGGGCTGCTGACACAGAGCTGCAGACTGGCCACCTGTCCAAAACAAATGAACTCAGCCTTTGTGCAGTATTATCTGGTTCTCCACAGTGTCACTTCTGAGTAATGAATAATTTGATTAAAATATTATGAAACTATTATTTAGGAAATGTTTGTGTTGAATTTAAATCCTACATTTTGAAAAGAGAGAAATTTCCTCTTTCTTGAACTGGCATAACTGTTTTCATGCTCTTCTGGCATAGTTTGTAATTGCTTTTGTGAAATTATCCTCATGAATATTAATTAGGGCTGTGAGAATTTTAAAAGAAACTTTGAAGATGATTTGTATTTATCCTTATATAAATTATAAATTAAGTGTTGTCTAATGTTTTCTAGCAGAGCATTTCACTCATGTGGAATAATGAATTAAACATTTAAAGTAAACAAAGAAAGAAGAAATATCTAAGGTCTTGAAATAGTAACCAGTTCATCATTCTTTTTCACTGATAATCAATCCAATGACTCATACATGAATTTAGGAAGATTTTGTCCTCACAGCATACACATTACTATATTAACTAGTTTTATTAATCATCTACATTTAGCCTGTTATTACACATATACATTGAGATTATTTTTAATTACATATGATAGACTTACATGTGACATACTATTGACGTTTATTGTACATAATGATCAACTGAAGTGAATTCATATGTTAGAATTGTAATTGTTTTAGTCATATATAACAAAATTCAAATGTCAAATAAATGCTCAGTGAGTTAGTAAACACGCTTTAAAAATTACTTGCTTGAGTTTGTTTTGCTTATCATAGTAATCACTTCTCCTAGTTTTCATTAAATATTTATTGAATGTGAATGAAAGATCCAATGCCACTAAGAGACATTGTCAACAACCTGTAGTAGTATATACATGTGATATATATAAATGTTTTTATTAATGCATAATAATGTGTTACATTCATTTTGACATAATCATACATGTGTGGAATTAATTTGTTCCATTTTAGGCTCTAGTAGTTCCTCTTTTCTTATCATCCTCTCTAACCCTGCTCCCCTTCCTCTACTGGTCTTCCTTCTATTTATTATTTTTTAATTGATGCTTTATGTATATACATAATGGTAGAATTTAGTGTAGTATATTTATATATGTGCACTATAATTTGGTCATCTTCATTCCACAGTTCTTCCTTTTCCTGTCTCTCTTCAGTCTTCCTCAGTTCCTTTTCTCTACTCCACTGATCTCCCTTCTAATGTCATGGGAACCCCCCTCCTTATTTTGTTCTAGCTTCCACATATGAGAGAAAACATTCATCTCTTGACTTTCTTGACTCGCTTATTTCACTTGGTGTTACATTCCCCAGTTCCATCCATTTTCCATTAAATGCTATGATTTCATTCTTTTTTATTGCTGAGTAAAACTCCATTGTGTATATATACTGCCTTTCCTTTTCCATTCCTCTGTTGATAAGGCATTGGGGCCAGATCCATAGTTATTGATTTTTACAATAGCTGTTATGGTTTGCATCTGGAATGCCCCCCAAAAGTCTCATATGTTAAAGGCTTAGTCCCCAGTGCAGCAGTGTTCAGAGGTGGAAAAGTGATTAGGTCATGAGGGCTCTGACCTAATTGGTGAATTAATCCATTGATAGCTGAGTGGACTACTGGGAGATGATGGAAACTATGTAAGAGATAGGCCTAGTTGGAGGAAATAAGTCCCTGGGTCCCTGCCCTGGAAGAGTTTTATCCTGTTCCTGGCCCCTTCCTTACTTGCCTGTGTTCTCTTTCTCTCCCCCAATCTCTGCTTTCTGGCTGCCACTAGCAGATAGCTTCCCTCTACCACACTCTTCTATTATCACATTCTGCTTTACTTTAGGCCCAAAGTGATAGAGCCAGTTGACCATGGGCTGAAGCCTGTGGAAATCAGGAGCAAAAATAAATCTTTCCTCCTTTAGGTTGTTTGTTAGGTATTTTGGTCACAGCAATGGAAAGCTAACTAACCCAACAGCCTTTTGAGATATATTGGTATTGTCCTTGTTATATAATAAGACTAATTTTCAAGAGTAGTTTTAGTTTGATAAATAAATTGAGCAGAAAGTTATAGAAGTGGGCTCATATACTCTTGTTCCATTCAGGCACAGTTTTCTTCTCTGTCAACATCCCACTCCTGAGGTATATTTGTTACTGTCAATGAGCCTGACACACATTATCACCCTGAGACCATGATTAGAGTTCACTCTTAGTATTGTACATTCTGTGGATTTTGATAAATGTAAAAGGACTTCTGTCCTCCATTATAGTGGTACATAATACTTACACATAGTAATTTTACTGCCCTAAGAACTATCCTCTGTGCTATTTGTTCCTCTTTTCCTTGAACCCCTCACAATCACTGATCTTTTTACTGTCTCCAGTTTTGCCTTTTCTATAATGTTACATAATTGGAATTATATAGTATGTGGCTTTTAGATTGACTTCTTTCACTTAGTAATATGCATTTAAGGTTCTTACACGTCTTTTCAGGACTTGAAGCTAATTTCTTTTTAGTGATGAATAATGCTCCGAAGTCTGGATGTACCATGGTTTATCCTTTATTTACTAAAATTCTGTCCATATTTTATGACTAATGATACTGAATCTGAGATCTAGTAAATTGCCCAGATTCACATATATAATTCATATGAAGTTGAGAATAAAATCCATCATCTAAATCTAAAAGTAGAAAGTTCACACATATTTGGTGAGTAAAAGATGATTTTATATACATGAATTGGTTTTTAGCAGCACCTGCACTTTTGTTTGCCTTTGTGTATTGGCAATGTATATAAAAGTTTTCATGTGACTATGTGGATTTATGATGATATTTTGAAGTTTAAAATTTTTTTTGCAAACTGCACAAATAGCTGTAGATTATTCCTGGAAAAATAATAAAGAATATATTGAAAATAATTTTGATAATGCAAGCACAAGCAAACAGAGCAAAGAGCAGAGATGAGGCTTCTTTCCAAAAAGCTCATGAGCTTAATTATAATGTAAAAACAAAGATAGCCCAAACAGACCTGAAATGGGTAAGTCAAAAATAAGTTGTAAGACCACTCAAAAATAGATTTATATATAGCTACTTTTGTACTGACGAACTTTATCCTATACTTGTAAGTCTTGAGAGAGTAACCATCAATATGTAATATATGAACCTTTACAATTAGACATTGGAAAAATTGTTTTATATTTATCTTATTCTTTTAAGTTATATTTTTATGATCTAAAATTAAATACACAAAGTATCTGGATATGTTTTATAACTAAATATACTTGTTTATTTATTTTAGGAGCATGTGTCCAAAAGTTGTTTTTACTAATGAATTATATAGTCACAAGGATTTGGAGATCTATATTCTAAACTGTATTAGTACTATTTTGAAAAGTTTCATGCCAACTTAACTGAGTTATTTCAGTGTTGTATCTTTCCTTTCCCTTTTACATTTATGTAGATATATGTTACCTTCCCTTCCTTTAGTGAAAGACTCATTCTATCTTTCTAACCAAGACCAGGCCTTCTGCTTTTGTGATTTTGACCCTAACACTTTCCAGTTTTGTTGACTTTGTTTTTATTATTCTCACCCATTTTCTTCTGGATTTCAGTCCCTCTTTTGCCACTAGCTTCTCCTCAGCCTATAAGTTTTTCTTCCATTTTTAAAATTAACCAATAAACGCTTTCCTTAAACATATCTCTTTTAAATCTTCTGCCTTCCCTTCATATTTTATTTCCACTTGAAAATTTATACTCAGGGCTCAGTGGTAGCGCACTTGTCTGGCATGTGTGAGGCACTGGGTTCGATTCTCAGCACCGTGTATAAATAAATAAAATAAAGGTCTAACAACAACTTAAAAAAATAAAAAATAAAAAAATCCTATGCTCACTGAACTTTTTGAGGGTTGACAATACACAAGAATCACCTCTGTTCTTTCCAGAGTCCAGTAGGTTCTGTGGTATGGGGTAAATATTTTCTAAATATTTACCTAATGATGAATATTACATTATGAGTAACTCACAGTTCTAGTCACAAAGTCTCAGACCTGGCCCTGCAGAAAGTTAGGCTCCATTAGGGAGGTAAGACCTGCTTGTGAGGAATCAGCAGGAGACCAAGTCCAAGTAAAGGAGTTATTTCTTCCCAGTGAGCCAGTTGCAAACTAGATTGTGAGAAATAGATAGGATTTGGAGAAGAATGGTATTACAGCTTGAAAGTGATTGTGGATAAAAATAAAGTGTTTCTGAAATTATTATAAGGACAGATAACGTTGGAAAGAAGTAAGAAGATCCATTTGGGATATGCCAAGTTGATATAACTTGATAGAGGTAATGAGGTGAGTATTATTTTTGGTACTGGGAATTGAACCCAGGACGACTTAACCACTGAGCCATATCCCCAGCCCTTTTTTGTATTTTATTAGCGATAGAGTCTCTCTGAGTTGCTTTGGGCCTTGCTAAGTTGTTGAGGCTGGCTTTGAACTCATGATCCTTCTGCCTCAGCCTCCCCAGCCACTGGGTTTACAGGTATGCACCACCATGCCCGGCAAGCCAAAAAAATTATGTGTTGGAAAAAGAACTTTGAAGTAGAAGTCATTGTCATAAAGTATATGAGTGCTGTCCCTCTTACTTAGTAGTAGTCTTGTGTAAGTAATTTGTTTCCTTAGTCCAAGAAAGTTCAACTGGATAAATTCTAAGTCCCTTTTAGAATCAGTCATCAAAATTTCTTTGTGATACATGGTATTGTATATGACGTTTCAGCTGGAAAGGTGACTGTCACTATTTCTGAGGGTCTGCACTGTTTTGTAAAGCTAGAAGGAAATTAGGACTCCTATATTCAGAATATAAATTCTAATTGATAAGATAGATATACATAATAGTTAAAAATTATATAATATCATTAGAGCTAATCAGATTTATATAACTAAATGCCACATTCACGACATAATGTGTAAGGGCCCTAAATTTGTAGGAAGATATTAAATGTGGGATTAGAATAGGTAGAAAACATAGGTATATTGAATAGATATGGAGTTGGAGTACATTCTTTTTGTCCAGTGAAAGGATTTTATCAAAAATGCAGAGTTAAAAATTATAGCCAAAACTATGGAATAATTACAAAGTCAGTGGTTGCCAGGGGATAGGAGTAGAGAAGAAGGGACAAGTGCATAGAGCATAGAGGACTTTTTTTTAGGGCATTGGTAATACTCTGTATGATAATACGTCTGTTTCCAGTTGTGTTAATGTTTACCTTTAAAGCCTGCCTGTACTCAGTTCCAGGAAGCTTGGAAGACCCTTGTTTTGATCCCAGTTGTGCTCTTGGCTTACTTTCTTTCCTCTCTAAGCTGGTTCACTGTTAGCCTTTGGTTTCTTCATCTAACTCAGCAACACTGAAGTAGATACTATTGTTGCCTTTATTTTTGTGATAAATAAATGCAAGATAAAGGCAAGCAAATGAACTTACTAAGGTCCAGGAATTAAACTCAAGTATGTGTTCTTCACCACTATACCAGTGATTTCTCAATAGTGCTTGCACATCAAAATCACTTGTGAAGTATGTTAAAATAATAATGTCTTAACCCTACTTCTGGAGTCTCATTCAGCAGGTGACATTTATTCTTAGCGGCCCTGTGAAGTTATTTTTTTAATTTTGCTTCAAAAGTTCTTGTAGTACTTTGTACCCAAAGGATTTTCATTTGTATTTGTATTGTCGACAGATCAGAAGTCTTGCTTCTTCTGATTTTCAGTCCTAGTGTATAGGTATTCTCTTTTGTTACTTAGAAGTTCTGTGTCAAAGTTTACCTGATCTTTGATAAATGAATTAAAATACTTAATTTTACTTGAAAATTTGCAAATAATTCATTTTTTTTTTTTTTTTTTGCAAATCACTTTATTGAAGTTGAAAAGAAAGGAAAAACTTTAGCACTGTAAGGAATGTAGCATCAAAATAGTTGAAGCTTACTTTGACCTTTTCATTGAGTGCAATTTATCCACTAATAGAGATTTTGTTTTTCTCCCCCTTTGTACTGGGGATTGAACCCAGGGACTTCTATACAATAGCAGGTGTTCTACCACTGAACTACATCCACAGCCATTTTAAAATTTATATTTTAAGACAGGCTCTCACTATGTTGTCCAGGGTGGCCTCCAACCTTGTGATTCTCCTGCCTCAGCCTCCTGAGTAGTTAGGTATTGTTGATGTGTGCCACCCCATCTGACTGTAGGATGTTATGTTTTGTTGATGTAGTCCCAAATTGAGATTTTTTTTTTTTTTTTAAGAGTAGGGAACTGTAAGACTGTATCTTATTAATACAAGCTTAGCTTCTGGTACCTAATTTTAAGATTGGTAGTAGTTTTTGGAGGATACTCATTTATGTTATGCTGTAAGCTTAGATAGCTGGAAATTACTTTAGGAAGAGTAATATTTGTATCTTTGTGTGCCATTAAAGTCACCTTAGCTACTTGACAAATTTTAGCTTTGTGTTTTGAAGTAGGTACAGGCAGTTTTTAAAAGGCTTTAAAATTTTTTAGATTTAACTTATCTGTAAGTGTAGTTAAAGAAAACTTTAAAAGGAAGCAACAACTCTTTAAAAAGGCAATATATTTGCTAATAATGATAAATTGTTTTTTTTTTTAATGTTTATTTTTTGGTTAAAAAACGGACACAATACCTTAAATAGAGTATTTTATGTGGTGCTGAGGATTGAACCCAGGCCTCAGACGTGCTAGGCAAGCGCTCTCCAACTGAGTCTCAACCCCAGCCCCTGATAATTGCTTTTTAAATTTCAGTTATTTCTATTTTTTTGCAATAGTTATATGCAGGAGCATCACAAGTTTGCAACTAGCTTCAGCAACTTAGTGAGACAGTGTCTCAAGATAAGAAGTAAAAAGGGCTGGGGATGTAGCACCCTGAATGGGAGAGCATCCCTCAGTTTAATTCCCAGTACTATAAAAATAAAAAAATTAAATGACTAACAGTGCTGAATGTTCACGTCATAAGCAGTACTCAACATTATGTGTAAACCTGTGTTCTCTTTTTTCAGTCTGATCACTAAAGACTCCTTCACCTTAATTAATGAGAGCCCTATGTTAAAAAAAAGGTGTAAAATGAAAACTTCTGCCACAAGGAAGATACTGTTTAAGTACGAAAAAACCCCACAGACAGGGAGAAAATATTTGCAAATATGTATCTGATAAATTTATATCACCAAAACAAAAGAAGTCTTAAAAATCACCAGTGACAAAACAAACAACCCAATTTAAAAGTGGGTAAAGACCTGAACAAACAGCAAAGACACACAGATGACAAAAAAGCATTTGAAAGATGCTGGGTATCATCTTAGGAAATTGACAGTGAGATACCAGTACATACCTGTTTGAATGGCTAGATTTCAAAATAATGACACCACCAATATAAGCTAGAATATTGAACAACAAGACTTCTTCATTGCTAGTAGAAATGCAAAATGACACACCATTTTTGGAAGCTAAACACATTCTTATATGATCAAGCAGTTATGTTCCTGGACATTTACCCAAATGTGTTAAAAACTTACGTGAACAGAGCTATCAAGCCACTAAAAGAAATAAAGGGACCTTAAAATGCATATTACCAAGTGAGAAAAGCCAATATGAAAAGACTATACTGTATGATTCCAAATATATGTGGGAAAGAAGCAGAACTATAGAGATAGTGAAAATATCAGTGATTGTCAGAGATTGTGGGGAGGAGGTAGAGAAGGAAAGGTTGAGTATATGGAATATTAGAGAATTTCAGTACAGTGATATGTTATAATAACTCAATGGTGAGATATGACATTGAGCATTTGTCAAAACTTATAAAACAGGGATGGGGTTGTAGCTCAGTGGTAGAGGGCTTGCCTAGCATATGTGAGGCAATGGGTTCAATTCTCAGCACTGTAAGAATATGTATGACTACTTGCTGCTGGGCTGGGGATAGAAAATGAATAGCCACTCCTAAGCTAAGACTGCAGTTGACCAAAACTGTCCACCATTAAATGTTCAGATCTTCTGTGGAAGTTGGAAGCTGTGTTAGTCAGCTTTTCATTGCTGTGACCAAAGTACCTGGCAAGCACAAACTAGAGGAGGAAAAGTTTATTTTGGCTCACAGTTTCAGACCATGGTTGGCCAACTTCATTGCTCTGGGCCAGAGGTGAGGCTGACTGTCTTGTTGGGAGGGCATGGCAGAGGAAAACTACTCAGCTCATTTGGCAGTCAGGAAAGAGTGGGGAGAAAGGGCTTTGAGAAGTTAAACCCTTCCAGGGCGTGCCCCCAGTGATCTGTTTCCTCAAACTAGATCCCACCTCCAGCAAATTAATCAGTGGATTAATTCACTGATGAAATCAGAATCCTCATGATCCACTCATTGCTTAAAAGCCCCACCTCTGAATTTTGCTGCATTGGGGACCATGCTTTTAATACTTGACCTTTTGAGGGGACATTCATATCCAAACCCTGACAGAAGCCTTCAGTAGTCTTCAAAGTTCCAAAATAATTGCATCTGACACATTCTGCCAGTGTCTGTATAGGGAGACCTATTGTGTCTTCTACTCTGCTTGTTTCCCCAAATCCTCTCCTGTGATGTTCTAAGTGGTTTCTATAATTTTTGCTTAATCCCAATTTTGATTTCCACTTAACTATGAAAATGATGTTTCAAAAATACAAATTGAAGGGGCTAGGGATATAGATAAAGTAGATAAAAGTGCATGCCTTGCAATGCACAAGGCCCGGCACCATACACACAAACAAAAACTGATTTCTAGCCTCTTATATACATACCTGTAATCCTAATAATTCTCGAGGCTGAGGCAGGAGGATTATGAGTTCAGAGCCATCCTCAGCAACTTAATGAGGCTCTATCTCAAAATATAAAAAGGGCTGGGATGTGGCTCAGTGATTAAGCATCCCTAGGTTCAATCCTAGCAGTCAGAGAAATGCAAATCAAAACTACTCTAAGATATCATCTCACTCCAGTCAGAATGGCAGCTACTATGAAGACAAACAGCAATAAGTGTTGGCAAGGATGTGATGAGTCCCACTCATACATTGCTGATGGGGCTGCAGATTGGTACAGCCAATTTGGAAAGCCCTATAGAGAAAATAAATATATTATTTTGTTTTATTTTTATGTGGTGCTGAGGATCGAACCCAGTGCCTCACATGTGCGAGATAAGCACTCTGCCACTGAGCCACAACCCCAACCCATGCACTTGTTTCTGGACATCCTAATCTTGAATGTCCAGCTCCCAAAAGGGGACAGAGCAAAAACTAAAGAGAGAAAAAGGGAACTGGTCCATTGAGCACCTTGGAAATGACTCCAGCCTGAGCCTGATGTGCTTGAAACAGTGGGGGGAGAGGTGCAACAATGGCTTCCTACTTTATGTCTGTGCCTTCATGATCATAATGAGTAATCAGTGATCATAGCACAACATAGGATACTGTTTGCTCACTCTGGTTCTCCCTAACTTATACTTGAGGTGTCTGTTATAATTGACATGAGGTGTCCTCCAAAAGCTCATGTGTGAGACAATGCAAGAAAGTTTAGAGGTGAAATGATGAGAGCCTTAACCTAATAAGTGCATTAATCCACTGATATGGATTAACTGAGTACTAACTGTAGGCAGATAGTGTGTGGCTGGAGGAAGAAGGTCGCTGGGGGCTTGTCTATATTACTTTGTCTCTGGTGAGAGCAACTCTTCTCTCTTCCTGTCTCCTGTTCCCTCCCGCTTCCTTCTTGGTAGCATTGTTATGAGCTGCTTTCCTTCACCACATTCTACCAGGAAATTCTGCCTTCACCTTGGGCCCAGAGCACTGGAGCCAACCATCTGTGGACTGAGACTTCTGAAACCATGAGCCCCAATAAACTTTTCCTCTTTTTCGTTGTTGTTGTTGGGTGTTTGGGCACAGTGTTCTTCCTGGTGTTCATAGTTTATTCCTTTACCGACTCTCTACTTTTATTGCTGCATGCCCTGCTTCTCTTAGCCAGTTAACTCTGATCTTTTTGATCTTTAATTATGTACACATTTGTCAATTAAGTCTATCTGGATATGCAACCCATTTCCCTTTACTCATAGGTCCTCTTTTCATTCTTTCTTAGAGCACTGCATATCTACTTTTCATATGACTGCACTATTATTGTATTTATCTATTTGATTTTTTTTTTTTTTTGAGTGAGAACACAGCTTGTAGAATGATTTTAAGACAGCTGAAGATTGTTACTCAATTGGTATATCATTTAGCAGAACACATTTAGATGTGGTTTGGGGCTATTTAGTTTTTTAAAAAATTCTTAATCGTAAGGATATACTGATAGAGATATACTTTAGTCACAATAAAAATTATTCGGTAAACTAATTCCAGATGATCTGTGTTTGATTCTTAAGTATTATTTATTGAAATTATTATCTAAACAAAACCAAATATGTTGCTAGGTGCAGTAGTGCATGCTTGTAATCCCAGAGACTCAGGAGGCTGAGGCAGGAGGATTGCCAGTTCAAAGCCAGCCCCAAGCAATGTTGAGGCCCTAAGCAACTCAGACCCTGTCTCCAAATAAAATACAAAATAGTGCTGGGGATGTGGCTCAGTGGCCGAGTGCCACTGAGTTCAATCCCTGGTACCCCCCAACGCCCCCCAAAACAACCAAAAACTAAATATGTTAGCTTGTTAACCATTGCCTCCAGGCACGGCACGTGTAAATATTTATTTTTCTTTCTTTAAATTTTTATACTTTTAAATTTTTTTTATTAGAAAAGGGGGCAAAAATCCTGCCTAGCCTATCAAAGTGTCTTAAAGTACATTTTAAAAATATGGTAGCTATTAAATTCAGTTTAGCTTTTTACTTAGTAGCAGTAAATCTGCATGTATCCATATGTTCTGAAGTTTTCTCTCTTATTGTTTAAAGTCAACAAAAATTACAAAATATTTTCCTAAGTGTTAAATTAGAAAATTCTAAAATAAGATTCAAAAGCTGTTTTATTTCCATTTTTTAAGAATAGTTTTTAATTTACAGACAAATTGCAAAGATAATACAGGGTTCCCATATGTCCCTCTCCTGATTTCCCTTATTACTATTACTATATTAACATCATTTTAGTACATTTCTCACAACCAAGGTATTAACATTGATACATTTCTATTAATGAACGTGTACTTTTCTTACTTGGATTTCACTAGTTTTCCCCTCTGTCTTCCCTTTCTCCTTCCCTGATTATCTAGTATACCACATTATATTTAGTTCTTGGTCTCCTTAGGTTCTACTAGTCTGTGATCATCTTTTTTTTTTTTTTTTTTTTGGTACTAGAGATTGAACCCAAGAGCACTTAACCACTGAGTGACGTCCCCAGCCCTTTGTATTTTTTATTTTGAGATAGGGTCTTGCTAAGTTGCTGACGCTGGCTTTGAACTTGTGATCCTCCTGCCTCTGTCTCCTGAGCCACTGGGATTACAGCCTGCACCACCACACCTGGCTGTCTGTGATCATCTTGTTTTTGATGATTGTGATAATTTTGAGGGGTATCAGTCAGGTTTTTTTTTGTACAGTGTTCCTCAACTTGCATCTTTCTTAGGTTTTTCTCATGATTACATTATAATTATAGGTTTTAGGGAAGAACACCTCAGAGGTGAAGTGCCATTTTCAACATATTACAGGAAGGGTATATGCTGGTATGGAGATTACTCAGAAAACTTGGAATGGAACCACCATTTGACCCAGCTATCCCATACCTTGGTTTATACCCAAAAGACTTAAAATCAGCATACTACAGTGATGCAGCTACATTGATGTTTATAAAAGCTCAATTCACAACAGCTAAACTATGGAACCAACCTATATTCTTTCAACAGATGAATAGATAAAGAAAATGTGATACACACACGCAATGAATATTACTCAGCCTTAAAGAACAATGAAATTATGGCATTTGCAGGTAAATGGATGGAACTAGAGAATATCAGGCTAAGCAAAATAAGCCACTGCTAAAAAACCAAAAGCCAAATGCTTTCTCTGATAAGCGGATACTGATCCATAGTTGGAAAGTGGGGAGGAAAGAATGAAGGAACTTTGGATTGTGCAGAGGGGAGTGAGTGGGAGGCAAGGAGCTGTGGTGATGCGAAGGATGGTAGAATGAGACAGACATTATTACCCTATATACATGTATGATTTCACTAGTGGAGTGACTCTGAATCATGTACAACCAGAAGAATGAGAAGTTATGCTCCATTTGTGTACAAAGTGTCAAAGTGCATTCTACTGTCATGTATAATTAATTAGAACAAATTTAAAACATTTTTTTTTTAGAAAGGGTACATGCTGTCAGTATGATTTATTACCGATGATGTTAACTTTATCACTTGGTCAAAGTAGTATTTGACAAGTTTCTAAGTTACTTTCTTTCCTCCTTATTAAGGTACTCAGTGAAGCCATCTTCAGGGGGTGGGGATTTAAGCTCTACTTCTTTGAGTGGCAAATGGCTATTCAAGTTATTTGGAATTCTATATGGGAGATTTGTCTCTTTTCCCCTTTTATTTACTCAATCATTTTTTAATATGAGAATGAACTTGTGAGTATTCATTTCATACTTTATTTTTTAAAAATATTTTTTTAGTTGTAGATGAACACAATATCTTTATTTTTATTTATTTGTTTTTATGTGGTGCTGAGGATCGAACCTAGGTCCTTGTGCATACAAGGCAAGTGCTCTACCACTGAGCCATAACCCCAGCCCTCATTTCATACTTTAGGTTGGTTATAATCCTATACTACTTTATTTTGTGGTTTAAATTGTTCCATTCTTGGCCTTTGGGAGGTCTTGTAGATTGATTCCTGGATCCCTTTGACAGGGTCCCCATTTGCGGGGAGGGTACACTTTCTTACCTGCCCTAGCCCTTGAATCAGACTTTCTGTAAGGAACTTTGCTTCCTTTAGTAGAGAATGGAATTTGACACCAAGATCTGGGCACTACTTTGGGTAGTGCAGTTTTGTGGGATTTTGACAAATTCAGTCATGTATCCTCAACTGTAATACCATATAAATAAAAAATTGGAAACAACTGACAGTAATATGAAGTCTTCCAGCCCGTTAACATCATATCTCTCTGTTCATTTTTGATTTCTTAACTGTATTTTGGAGTTTTCCACAAACAGATCATGTACATATTTATCAAATTATACCTGAAATATAATGATCATATTTTTTAAAAAATCCAAATTTCTCACTGCAATTATGTAGGAGAGCAGTTAATTTTGGTATAATGACTTTGTATCTTGCAATCTTGCAAATAACTCAGTTATTAGTTCCAGGAGTTTTTTTAAGATAAAAAATCATGCTATGTGAAAAATGATAGCTTTATAGCTTTATTTCTTCCATTTAAATCTGTAAGTCTTTTATTTCTTTTTCTTGCCTTATCATACTAGCTAAATAGGACTTCCGGGAAAATGTCAAAAAGGATTAGTAAGAGAGGACATCCATACCTTATTCCGAAAGTATGTTAGCAGGAGGGTTTTGGTGGATTTTTAAATTTAGATTAAGGAGGTTTCCTTCCACTTGAAGTTTTTTGGGTTTTTATTATAAATTAGAGTTAAATTTCATACATTTCTTATTCTGTGTTTGATCTTTAAATCAAGACAAGTTATTTAAGATATCTATAGCTCTTATTTTTTTACATAATTAAATAAAATTAATCTTTATTTTTCATGAAAGCAAAAAAAAACTAAAATATATATTTAGTGTTTAAGCACATAACAGCATTAGATTAATATTTCATTTCATCATGAAATTAATAGAAAAGTAATTAAAGGTAATTATGTTATTTAAAAGATATACTGCTTAACTTTTTTTTCCCAATTATGTATTATACAAAACCATGAAAGATATTTCATAACTTAAGGAATAAAGTTCTTAATCTTTTACTGTAAATGTGATTTAAGAATATAGCAAAGACAGTTATTTGATCATTCCATCAGTTTGAAAGTATTTAGCTTATGTAGTGGACCTAATTTTTAAATGATACTTTGCCTGATGTTGGGAAATTTATGACAAAAAAGTGTAGTATGGGGCTGGGGATGTGGCTCAAGCAGTAACACGCTTGCCTGGCATGCACGGGGCGCTGGGTTCGATCCTCAGCACACATAAAAAAATAAAATAAAATAAGATGTTGTGTCCACTGAAAACTAAAAAATAAATATTAAAAAAAATTCTCTCTCTCTCTCTTAAAAAAAAAAAAAGTGTAGTATGTCAAGACTATGGTTCCTAATATTCCTAAACATAGTATTAAAGAATATGGTTTCCTAATATTTTAAAGAGTCATATGATGGTAAACCTTTATTTTAAATTTTATTTAAAACATTAAGTTTCAGTATATGCTGGGTCAAGAACAGTATACAAAATAACCTGTGCCAGAGCCATGGAGGATCCTCCTGATTAGCTTGCTGTGGTGAATGGGCCAAAGGTTAAACCATCAGTCCATTTCCCAGTGTCTACTCAACAGTGGCTTTCTTTGTATTTCTTCATTTGTTAAAGCAATACAGCAAGAGTTATTGAGAGGTAAAACAAAGCAAGTCTCACATCAGACACTGATGGCTTTTTAAAAAGTTGGAATGGGATGTCACTGAATGTTCTAAAGGGCATATTGATAGAACTACATCTTTGTGGAAGTCACTGCTCCAGAATGAACTATAGTAGAAATCAACATTATGCATCAGTGATACTCCTGTCGATATAAATAAACGTATGTCTAGTGAACAAATTTCAGAGAGTAATGCTATAGGCTGGGAGAGTGAATTTTATTTTTTATTGTAAGCCGTAGTTTATTTTCCTTAGCAAATTAATTAGGGTAGATAATTTTCTATATAAATAAACCTTTCATTCATCAGATGTAACTTTAAGCATGATGTAAGAGAGAAACTAGTTAATTTAAGTGTAGAATGCTACTAGAGGCATGAAATATTGTTTAGGGACTTTCCTGTAGTGGCCCCAGTGTATTTCTTAGCTTCCATGCAGATTAGGTCTTGAACAGCTGCGCAGAGCACACAGAAATTGTGATTCCTGCCTCTGTGAACTAACTTGAATAAAGTCTTTCATCTAGAGATCGCAGTTTTGTCTGATTCATGAATCCCTCATCTCATCTTTGAAGGGCCCATTCAGTTTGATACAGTTCAACTTTGTGGTTTAGAGTTCTAGAAACTGATGTTGTAATTTATAATGCACAAAAAAATTTTAACATAATTTCATGCTTTTTTGAAAATTAGATAAAATCCACTTTAAAACTATGTTTTTTGTAAAGACTTTTTGATAACTTGCAATTCTAGCTTAAACTTAACTAGGCGTCATGTTTATGACTTTAAGAATCTTAGCAAATGTCCTATTTTTCTGTATTTATAACAAGGTAAAAGAAATGTATGTGTGAAAGGACTTGGTAATTTAGTTCATTTGTTCTGTATGGAGAGTACTGTCACTCTGCACAGGGTTCTGGTCCTGCTCATGAGTGAGAAGAGGTCCATTTCACATCTATGTTCTGTGTGAAGTGTTCTGCAAATACTTAAAGAGCCATTTGATCGTTGTTCAAGACCTAATCTGCTAAACAATTTGTTAGCAGCAATCAAACAGAAAATGTAACTTATATATAATTTGTAAAGAAAATGCCACCTGATCTTTTCCTTATTTGGGTACTTTACCACATTGTACCACATATGTGGTAGTAACCAAGCCTAACATTTTATTTTGTATACTTCTTATTCTTCTCCAACCACTGAGCTATATCCTCAGTCATTTTTATTTTTTATTTTGAGACAGGGTCTCATTAAGTTGCTACAGCTGGTCTTGAACTTGCAATCCTCTGGCCTTAGTCTCCCGAGTCCCTGGAATTACAGACAGGCACCACTGTATTCAGCAGGAACCGGAAAAGTTTTAATTAAGTATTTCTAACTCAGAATATCAAAAATGCAAAAGGAGATTACTGTCATACATTAGAAACAGTAATGTAGGAGGCATTAATTTATACAATCAGTGAATGTTATTAGTAATTAAATGCTAGTCTCTGTACTATAACCTACGGCTATAGTGATTTAAATAAATAAGAGAGAAAATCTTTACCTGATGGAGCTTGTAGTCAACCAGACAACTATAATTTAATCAGATACTAACCATCTATAAGAATTATGAATGAGTAGTGTTGTATGAGAGAAAATAACTGGATAGAGGGTGAACTACTTTATGTAGAGTGTTTAGAAAAGTCATTTTAGAGAAAGACCCAAAAACTTGAAGTATGAAAGTGTGCCTGGATTGTGTGCTCTAAATATGGTTTCTTACTGAAAGGAGTCAGGTATTACAGAGAGAAGCAGGTCTGTGAAAGGATCTGTTAGAGAAAACAAAGAAGCAAACAAATTCTTGGGGTACAATATAGAAGCCAACTTGAAAGGCACAATTTGAGGACAATTTGAGCATCTAAAGAAAAATGACTACAATTAATTGGAACACATCATTCTTTAAAATACATGAGTTTACATGAGTTTAAAATGTTACTTTTAAAATTCATTACTCATCTGTGGAACAAAATTGAACAATCAAATATTTATCCCATCTTTTCTCTTAAGAACTGTACCTCAAAGCAATAAAATAGTTCAGGGATGGATATTCTTTGTAGAATTATAGCTAATAAATGCAGGAAGAATGATAAATTGTTACGCTGGATTGAAATGAAATTAAATACCTATGCAATGAAACTTTTCACATTTTACTGTATGTACTTTTGAGTCTTTTGTGTTAGGAAATATATGTATCAGTTTAAAAAGCAGTGAGACAGAGTTCAGCAAGTAGGAATGGGAGTGGTGAGAAGATATTTCATGCCATGGGAATTGTAGGAATAAGGTACAGAAGTGACAAAATACTGCATATATTCAGGGAAACCTTAATAATTGGGTTTCCCAAAGTATGAGATAGGTTAAGTGAAAGTATTATATATTGTAGAATACAATTCCTGGAAATAGTGGAACCAAACTATTGCCAAGTTCAGGAAGAACTTGAGATTCTAAGGTGCATCAGTTCCTGCTACACTTTGGAATAAAATGATGCTATTTCAACAAAAGCTCTCAATAATGAATTTAATTAAGCCAAATTGATTTGCCAGCAGATCTTATTAGAAAGTTACCTTGTATAGAGTGAAACATTGATTTTTTATTCGAACAACGTTTGCTTAAAGTAGATGGTCTATGAATTTCTGTGATTATTCTTCATTTCAGCATAGTATTCTTCTTCTTATTTTTTTTTACACCTATAAGGTAGAAATCAATATCCCAAAATTAATGATTTCTTTAAAAATCCAATTATGTTGGCCCTGCTATAATGTTAGAGGACCATGGCTATTATTATGTAAAAGTAATATGTTACATAATTGGAATGAGTATTTTTAACTTCATTTCCCAACAAAAAAATATTCAAGAGTCCCATAGCTCCTCCATATTATAGATAGATATTGTTTTGTCCAGATTTATATTGCATAGATAATAGTAAGTGGGTTTATTTTTTGGTAGAACTAATTTATTTGATTTGAAATGATTTGTGTTATTATTTTTTTGTTTTGTTTTTTGTTTTTTAAAGAAAAAAAATCTCGAGTCTGTCTGGAGAATTACTAGTATGATACACCACCAAAGTTTGCTCATTAATCCTTAAGCCATTGTTTGTCTGTTTGCTCCAAATTAAATGCAGTCTTCCTTCTCTTGAATGTGAGAATTTGTTGCTAGGACTTAGAAATGTACCCACACCTCAGCTAAGGATCGGTGGGAAACTGAGATGTCAAACTGTGTGATCCAAGCTCTGGAGTTGGACAACCGTGTTCCCTGTTTCATACCAGAGATAGTTTGTTCTATGGTTAGTCGAATGGTCTGGTGAAGTGAAATGCATATCACTTAAGTTTCAGTGTCTTCATCCTCAGGCTCATCTTTTTCCTAAAAATGGAGACGAGAGGACTGGACAATAACGAGAGAAGTTTGTGATGTTCTGTCATTGGCTCTTTACTTCTGAATTAAATTTTCACTTGGAACAATGGGATTTTCTAACTAATATGTTTTAATGGAAAGAGCTTCCTTTATGACGCAATACTTATTTTAGAAAAAAAAATATATTTTTTTTAACAGGGTATCCAGAAGTTGGCTAGTCAGTACCTGAAGAGAGATTGGCCTGGAATAAAAGCTGATGATCGGAATGATTACAGGTAACTTAACTAAGTGGTTTTTGCTTGTTTTCTTTAAAAATGGTTTTACTCAGAGCCTTATTACATACAGCTAACATAACAGTCTAATTTTTGAAAGAATTGTTTTTTTTGCTATGTTTTTAGACACAATTTCAGAATGATAAATTTTTTATTTTCATTTTTTACATTTTTAACATATGTAGATACTCTGTATAAATTAGGTCATTTTCCTATGTCTTATACTGAGGTTGCATATAATTTCTTTAATATCCACATGTGAGATATAAAGAACCTAGATGGCAGTGGAACACAAATTTGTTTTCTTGCTGACCTATGATAAAACATATTATTGCAACAATAATGAGGCAGATTGTACTATACTGTCATGATCATGGATTGTTTAATTCTGAAGTAAATTCTGAATTTGGAAAGATGAGATTTTTGTGGTACTAGGGGGAAAAATTTCTAATATGTTTTAAGGGAAAGAGCTTCCTTTATATAACAATACTTATTTTAGAAATGTGTGTATGTGTATATAAACAGGGTATCCAGAACCTGGCTTGGTAATATCCTACATAATTAATAATAATATTAATTAATAATTTTAAAGAAGATATGTTGTGATGGGATATAAATTGTCCTTAGTAACCTATCAATATTGAATGTGTAATTTTGTTTAGAATTCGATGTCTTTTGGGGGGTTAATTTGGTAGTATGTGTTGCCTTTTGTGCTCAAGGCTGTTCTTAATATTGGAGGACCCAGAAGTCAAAGATCTTAGAACTGGCTATATGGTTGGAATTAAGAAACAATAATAGAGAACCTATGGTAATGAAGAACTCAGTATTGAAGTGTATGGTTTAGAGTCTGAATATGAAATCAAGCTTTTGAATTGTCAGTAAAGACTGGCAGCTATCAGAATTTCTGAAGTATGTGATAATGGGGCTAGAAAGCTCAAGCATATACAAGAAACCCTAATAGTTCCTCTCAGTGACTAACTTAGAAGGTAGCATGATAGCTTTAAATAATAGAATGGTATAATTCCAACTTAGAGTATTAAAACAGAAAATAAAATTCTAGGCAAAAAATGACAATTGGAACAAAATCTTGATGTGAGACTGAGCATGCTTAGAATTACTGATATGAAGAATTCATCCTGACCCAGAAAAGGATTGCTTGTTAGGGAATAAAGGAGTCCAACTTACGGATAAGCTATATTCCAACTTAGTTTGAAATTCAGTATTCAAGTTACCAAAGAAATAGGGAGTTAAGGTGGTAACTCAGTGGTAGAGCACTTTTCCTAGTATGTGTGAGGCCCTTGATTTGATCTCCAAACCACACAAACACATACACACACAAAAAAAAAAAAAAGAGAGAGAGAGAGAGAGAGAAAAGCTGCACTTAAGGCAAGCTTAAGCAAACATTTATTTAATATTCAGTATACATCAGACACTGCTAGGACCTTTCACTTGTGTCCCATGATTATTAAAATAACCTTGAGGCAGATTTAATTATCCTTGTTTTATACACTAGGACACTGGGTCTTGGGTTATAGACCTTATTCAAGGTCTATTAAAACGGACTCTTTATACACTCATGCATTCATTCTTTTTTTTCTTTAATTCAAGATGTACATATGTAATACCTACTAATGTCAGCTACTAAAGGAGATTTCAGGATGAGAGACACTAAAAGATATGATGTTTGTCCTTTAAGAGCTTACAGGAGTTAGCCACTATAAATGGTTGTCCTGTCAGGTCGCAGTAGTAGAGGTGTATTGAGACCATCAAGGAAAACTTAAGCTTGGATAGTTTAGTCTTGAGCTCTGGCAAGAGTTTACCAGTTCGGTAAATGAAATTCTAAGTAGAAGTAACATCTTTAAGGCATAGAATATGGGAAAATATGAATATTAGGTAGCAGTGAGCAGTTCAGTATGTGAAGTATACAGCTTGGGGGATAGACAGAGTGGTGGATATGGAGAACATCTAAGGTGGCATCATAAAGGACTTTGTGTATTATATTATGGAGTGTCTCTTTTTATTCAAAAGATAATGATGACATTGAAAAATTTCTACAACAGGAATGATTTGAACAACTTCCATTAATCACAGTATGAAGGTGGATTAGAGGGGTGTGTAAAGAATTCAGGGAGCATAGACTCAAAGGAATTTAATCCTTTCTCATCTCTTATTTAAACTATGGAAATAATAGTAAACATTAGAATGTGGGGGGGATTTCAGAGATACTTTAGGAGACTAAAGCTAGAGGACTTGCAGTTGATTTGGCAGTTTTGTTTTTTTAAGTTTGTTCTGGGACAAACTATAAACAGTTGTCTTTGTATCTAAAATAGCTCTTGGCATATAAACGGCACTTGATAAATATTTGCTGACTGGCTGACTGAAAGAAGTAAGAGGAGGGTAGGAAGGGATTGTACAATGACTCCCAGGTTTTTTAATTTAGGCATCTGGGTTCCGAAAAAAAGACAATAGAAAGATCCATACTGAGTGTGAGCATGGGAAGTGTGGTGTTCTTCATAGTTTACATGGTTTTAGTCATTTTAAATTGTTGAATTTTTAAGTTTATATTTGTGTTGGCAGTTTAAAAATTCTTATCCAAGTTATTCATGCCTTTCGTTAAGGAGGTAAATAGTACAAAACAGTTGTGTGGCATCTCCTTTCCCAAGCCTCTCTATTCTCATTCCTACTCCATGGAGTTATTGCTATAAAAAGCCTATGGTATTTTCTTTCCCTTAATTTTTTTCTGTGTGATTTATTCATGAACATACACAGTTTTGCCCTTTTTGACAGAACTGGAATTATTGTGTGCATATGTTTCTGTAAACAGTGTTTCAGACACCCTTTCATAGCAGTACATTTTGGTGTCACGATATGGATGAGTTATAGTTTCGTATCCATTTCCCTATTTGGTAGTTATTTAGTTTATGACTATTACAAATAATGCTGCAGTGAATAATTTCCTTTTGCACATATCTTCATACACTGTGAAAGTATATTCTTAGGGTAAATTCTTAGAGAGGACACTTTAGGTGAAGGGTTTATATGTTCAAAATCTTGATTGTGGAAATTGTCCTGCATAAACTCTATCAATATATTTTACATTTCTTCTAATACTATTTAAAAATCACCCAATTTATTTACTTACCAACAGTGCATGTGATCAGTCTTTTATATTGTTTGCCAATCTGTTGATACATGTATTATTTAATGCCATGAAACCCCATTTTCCTGGAAACTAGACTTCTATAACACTAGTTTCTCTCCCCCTTGCTTTTTCCTTAAATGTTTGAGAAAATATTTTCAGACTTTTCTCTGTAAATGTTTCTAAAAGTTCCCTTAGCTCTCTAGTGACTCTTCTCAGTAATCTTATCTATATTCCTGGCTTTAACTATTGTCTATAAACTGACAATGATCATATACTTTTATTGACTTTCAGCTTAGAGAATAAAAAATCAACTGCCTGCAACTTGACCTTCTTTCTAGATCTCATCTTCTCCTATCTGGAATGCTAAGTAGCTGTTGCTCTGTCTGGGATCTTTCCTTTTCACATTTTTGTTGTTGTTATTGTTTGTTTGTTTGCTACAAGGTAATAAACTCTCTTTGCCTTTTATCATAATTGTCTTTATGTGTTTGTAAAATTGGCCTCCTCCCACTCCCCTGGTTGAAAATCTTGTTTCTTCTTGCCAATAGGGTGAAATTTAAATTTCTTTTTGTGATTTTCAAATCCATGAAAAATCTGTCTCTCCTTATCTCTGGGCATTTCTTCTCCTTGATTCTCAGTCCTCCTACCTTTGGCAATAGTTTACAGGTATAAGTGGGTGAATGTATTTGTATTTTACTAGTTATAACTTAATTATGGCAAGTATTGGTTTTCATTTGTAAAAAGTGATATAAAAGTGTAACGTACACATTTTAGTTTAAAAGGTAAAGTCAGTTACAAAAAAGATGAGTAATTATGCAGAAGGTATGCACCAAAAATAGTGTAGGACATATGCAAAAGATTTCAGACACATAGATCTCAGTATAGCTTCATTGGAATGAAAAGGTCCTCTTTTATATTAGCCTTGTTACTAAGATTAAAGAGTCTTATGTCAGCAGAATAGTGAGGTTTGGGAGTCAGACAAATGTGGATTTTAATCTAGGACCCTTCATTCCCTCCTCTCCTCCTCCAGTGACTGCAACACCATACCCATTTTAGGTGCTGAGAATATAAAGGTGACTTAAACAACCCTTCTGCCAGCTGGAGCCCATGTTCTAGTGAGGGAAGACAGTAAACAAGTGAATAATTAAATACATATGTCAGTTGGTGATAAGGACGTACGTTTAGTGAGGTGGATAGAGTGCCAGGGAGCTGTGGCTCTGCAGTCACTGCACTGTGTAGAACACTGGTGGTTAGGGGAGGGGGCAGAGGCAGAAACTACTGCAGTAATCCATGCACAAAATGATGGTGACTTGAGGATGCTCACAGTGGAAGAGATAAACTGTAATTAATTTCTATTATGTTTTGTGAATCTAAGCAAACAAAATTTCTTGGTGGAAGCAGATGTGCGATGCGAGAGAAAAGTGAAGAATCATTGACAATTCTGGGGATTGAGTTTGAGCAACTAAGTCTGAGTAGCTGTCAATGAGATGAAGTATATTGCTACAATAGAGTCTAGGGACATTAATAATTTGGTTTTGGACATGTTAGTTTTAAGATATAATAAATGTGGGTATGTTAAATAGGCAATTGAAGGTTAGGGAAGATGTGTGGGCAGGAATTAAAAGTTCAGGACAGGTCAGCATGGTGATAGTATGTAAAGCCATGAGCTAGATGAGCTCATCCAAGAGTCTGTGAGAAGACGAGAAGCTGGAGACTGACTCTGGAGCACTCCAGCATTATAAGGCCAGGAGATGAAGAAGAACCCCCAGAACATACCAACAATAACCAGTGAGTTAAAAGTAGACTAAGAGAGAAAAATGTCCTGGAACTCAAGCATTTTTTTTTCCTCATTTGCATTTTAAGGAAATGAAAGTATAGTGAGATGAGCTACATATGATTGTATTGGTTAAACTAAAACTTGATTTCAGGTCTTCTGCCTGGTAACTGAATTCCATGCTTTTCATGGTACTGCATTGTTACAGATATGTTTATTTGCTTTTAATCTGCTAATCTCTAGAGGTCTTTTTTTAAACTCCCTTTATGATGAAAAGATTTCTCTTGTTATTGTATAATCTTCATGATTCAGACATTCATCTCTTCATTCCTTTATTCATTCAACCCATTATTGTAATCATTCCATATTTACTGGGCCCTAGAAATACCATAGTCAGCAAAACATACCCTTGGCCTTCATGGAGTTTTCACTTTAGTGAGAGGGAAGGACATTAACTGAACATTTACATAACAAATTCCTATAATTATAGGAAAAGTGCTTCTACCTATGAGCACTTTGCTTTGACTCTGGGGGTTGGCCTGGTGGTGATTATGAAAGACTTCTCAGAGGAAAGTATAATTAAACTAAGATTTGAAGAGTGAACAGCAGTTACCCAGGTGAAAGGGTGAAGGGGAGAAGGTGCTACACTGAGGGAAGAATTCCCTCCCTTTGCCAAGACCTCCCTTCCTCTGTTAGAATTCATAATGTTAGCTTTTCATTTTTATTTTGATTTTAAAATGCATTACACACACACACACACACACACACATTAGTTGTAGAAGGACACATACCCTTTGTTAATTTATTTTTGTGTGGTCCTGAGGCTTGAACCCAGTGCCTCACTCATGCTAGGCAAGCACTCTACCACTGAGCTATAGTCCCAGCCCTAAAAATGTATTTTTAAGTATAGATTAATAGTTGCTGAACTTTTCATAGTATTGAACTTTTCTTTCACTTCACTCTCTGGGAAAAATCAATTATTTGGACTGTTTAGGAGTTCACCTCATAAGTCATTTGCTGTGAAAGGCCAAGGAGGACACCAGTTTTGCTGTTGTTAAGTCAATTAGTGCTTTTATACTGATGTTTTGTTTTTGCTAATGCAACATATTGAGTTTTTCCAAAGGGATGGTGATATATCTGCCAAAATAAACAAATATTTTGTTCTCTATTGATTTGGTGTATTACATGGACAGATCCCTAAGACTCCTTGGTTAAAAACTATAGTTTATCAAGTTTTGTTTTTTTTTTAAGTTCTAACTAGTATAGGCACCAGGCAACTTTTCTTTTTCCTTTTTTCACACTGTCTTCTATTGACCCATAGCTAGCATTTTTTGTAGTATATGGTCCCACACATTGTTATAGTAGAAAATCCATTTGAACACTAGGAGGGAAATCTCAGGAGATGAATATTAAAATTACTAAAATTTCACTACACGTAGGTGTCACATTTTAAAATACAAAGTATCATCCATTGTTATGGTGAGTTATAAGATACATTATGGCTAATGGAGGAAAATAAGAAGATCGGCTAGGCATTTAACAAATTAGGAGAGAAGGTTTGAAAAGGAAATTGACTAGAAAAAGCAAAAGATGAATTAATTTTTTGACTTTACCAAGAGATTGCTGAGCACATTTATCAAGCAAGGTGGTGGGACTTGCTTGGAATGACTTCAAAGCATAGTGTGATGCTGAGCACATTACATCGGAGGCTGATGTAGAGCAACAACATCAGAGATTCCTTTTATTTGACAAAATGGACTTTCTCAAGCATATAAGCAGTTAGTTATTCTAGCCAAATGGGTTTATATAAGACAGTATAATTGAAAGAGAATGTAATTTAGAGGTAACCAATCTTCATCTTTATTTCTATACTGCCATGTTGTATGACCAAGAGTTACTCTCTAAATCTGAGTCTATAAAATAGAAGACCATGATGAAGTAATAAAATCTGATATTCATAATGATGACCCTGTGACAGTGAAAGTCCTGAAAAGTCTAAATTATTCACTATTTTTATAGTGTTAGCTTTGTCTCAAATTGTAAATCTTTTTATTCCTTTACTTCCCATTGCTGAATAATAGTGGGGTAGAGTATATGCCATGCTTTTCTGTATGCTGAAATATTGCCTTGAAGCCAATATAAATAAACATTTATGGTTCTGAAGAAGATATTTATTCTGTCAGTGTTTGACAGTGAGCAAAAGATTAGATTTTCTTGCATTTTCCCGCCTAATACTTCTCTATCCCTCTTTGAATTTAGGAGCATGTATCCTGTTTGGAAATCCTTTCTCGAGGGAACAATGCAGGTAGCCCAGTCTCGGATCAATATATGTGAAAATTATAAAAACTTCATTTCTGAGCCTGCCAGGACTGTGAGAAGCTTAAAAGAACAGCAACTAAAAAGGGTATGTTCCCACTTTTTTGTGTCTTTTATATATTTTAATACCTCACTGCTACATTTGCAGTCTGTAAAATTATGCTAAATTGCTTTTAAAAATTTGAATGTTTTAAAAATATGGTCACAAATGTTTTTGGGTGGCATTTTGCTAGAATTTCTCAACCAAGTTTTATTAACTGATAAAGCTGAGTGTAATTTGAATTCATGGAAATTGGGAAAATTCAGTAAATACTCCTTAGAAATATAACTCAAGTAAATACACCTGTATAGTTTCACAGTATTGGTACAGTTGGATGTATATTAAAATAATTGTTATTAAAGTCCACTATATCTTGAGAACAGATTATATTAATTAGCCTCAGTTTCAACTTGTGCCATTTTGTATAATTAATCTTATTTTTAAAAGTCTAGTGTACTCTAAGGTTGAATTGTGTAGGATATACATAAGTATAGTTTTTTTTCAAAAGGACCTATTTATTTGATTATCCAGAAATTTAAAATTCAAAGGAAAATATCATTGTCTAATGTGATTGTTATAGTATGCTGTTGAAAGTATATGTTTGAATTGTGTCCTTTTTGGAAAGAGAGTAATAAAATGGAAATTATCATGATACTTAATAAGTAATTAAAGTTTTTTTTAAGATGGTCTTAAATCAATAGCTTTTTTTTTTAAGTTATAGGTGGACAAAATATCTTTATTTTTATTTGTATGTGGTGCTAAGGATCGAACCCAATGCCTCATACATGGTAGGCAAGTGCTGTGCCTCTGAGCCACAACCCTAGTCCCAGTTATTGAAGTTTTTTAATAGAAGTATTAATACTTCAGAATAGTAAAGCAATCATTTAAGGAAATAATATTTCAGAATCCATCCATTGTTCCAATTCTGATTGTCATTTGTAAAAATACTAATCTTCTTGTTTGCCAAAGATGATTTCAGTTGCATAAAATAAGTGTGTTAAATGCATATGTGTGTATATATATAAAATTTTAACCTCTTAAAAAAGAGCACTTTTTTCATAGTTCTTTTTTTTAATTGATTTTAAAAAATAAATAAATGACAGTGGAATGCGTTACAATTCTTACTACACATATATACCACAATTTTTCATATCTCTGAATATAAAGTATTTGACACCCAATTCGTGTCTTCATACGTGTACTTTGGATAATGATGTCTATCACATTCCACCATCCTTCTAATCCCCTGCCCCCTCCTTTTCCCTCCCACCCCTCTTCCCCATCTAGAATTCATCTATTCCTCCCATGTAGAGCACTTTTAACACATTTGTATAAAAATGTTTATGCTTATCTTTGCCCAAAATTATGTTGTTCAATGTAGACTATGTGATTAAACTATGTGACCACTCATCAATGATCTTAAGTTGGAAGAAAATGTACATTCATGTATGTGTATGTATCTGATTATGCAGAAAAAGGAGTAGAAGGGAAGAACAGAGAAATAATACAATTTAACTTGCTAACCAGGCAGAAATATTGTGGTTCAAGTTGCCATTGTATTTATCAAATCTAACTGAATTACTGAAAAGTTCTACTTTTTCAAAATCTGAATCTTTTTTTTTTTTTCCCTGAGGGGTATACATTTTATTGGAAACCTTAAATATTCTTCAAACAGAACATAATCTTCAATCAGGCTCTTGTGTGGCCTACACAGAAAACTGTGGTTTTTAGGATTAAAGGCAAGGAGAGGGAAAATACACTGGATGAGTGCTTAAATTTGGCAAGAGGATCTCTCAGGATGAATGCTCTTCAGCCAGTTTATCAGCTTTTGCCACAGCTTCTTCAATGGGTCCCAATTTTTATGTGGTGCTGAGCATCCAACGCAGGGCCTTGCACGTGTTAGGAGAGCGCTCTGCCGCTGAGCCAGAAACCCAGCCCCCAAAATCTGAATATCTTGAAAAAAATTTAGCTACTTCTTTGCTTTTCCACTGGTGGATAGATTCAGACCTGAATTATACAACATTCCTGGGCAAAAAATAAATAAATAAATAAATAATTGAGATTTGACAACTAATTCTCTTATCTATGAATTAACTTGTATCATGATATAGATGATAATAATGGCATTTGTGTTTACAAGGCAGTTGTTGAATGTTATACAATGGGCATAACTATCATGAACCTGGGATTGCACATAACAAAACCTATTTCAAACTGGTTTAAGCCAAAATGAGATTGTATTATTTTATATCTGAATACTGCAGGACTTATTCAGGCATTGGCAAATCCAAGGCAGGCTCAGATGATGGTAGTAGAACTCACTCTTTCCATTAGCTCTGCATTCTCCAATGGTTTCATCTTTTAGCAACTCCTTCCACTTGTTGGTCCCCAGAATGCCACATTTAGAAATCTTCTGGATAGCAATCCCAGATTTTCAATTTTTCCAAAAGTTGTAGTAAAACTAGTAGAATTACTCTTCATATTGGCTACATCATTTTGCATTCCTACCAACAATGTATGACGAAGCTTCCAGTTTCTCCACAACCCTGCCGATACTTGTCTTTTTTTTTTTTTTAGTTGTAGTTGGACACAATACCTTTATTTTATTTACATTTTATTTTTTTAATGTGGTGCTTAGGATTGAACCCAGGGCCTCACATGTGCTAGGGGAGCGCTCTACTGCTGAGCCACAAATCCAGCCCCCCACTTTTTTTTTTTAATCACCATCACAGTTGTGAGGTACTATTTCATTGATTATAATTTTGATAATGGTTAATGATGTTGAGTGTTCTTATATTTTTATCAGAAATTTTTCCTCCACTGTTGGCTTCCTAATTTTATAATACTATAATTCTTTTAATAATTACCTTAGAGATTTCAATATGCTAATTTATTAGATTACCTTGATTTAGTAATTTTACTGTTCCCCAAACTTAGTCCCAAATTAACTTTCATAATCTACCTTGAATTAATATTTTACTATCTCATGAACAATACAAAAATCCTCTAGCCCAGTGCAGTGGCACACACCTACAATCTCAGAGGCTTGGGAGGCTGAGGCAGGAGGATTGCAAGTTCAAAGCCAGTCTCAGCAACTTAGCGAGGTGCTAAACAACTCAGCGAGACACTGTCTTTAAAAAAAATACAAAAAGGGCTGGGGATGTGGCTTAGAGTTCAATCCTCGGTACAAAAAAAAAAAAAAAAAAAAAAAATCTTTCAGCAGTGTTGTTCTTTTTATCTTTCTATTATGACTTTTCTTTTGTTAGACCTTTTGACTCTGTCCATATTTCTTTTATACTTTTTCTACTTTGTATTTCTACCCTTTTTTCTATATATACTTCTATTGGTCTATTTGGCTATTTATTAATTCTCGGTTCTTCTATTCCTAATATTTTAAAAACTTATCTTTTGGAATCTTAATGTATTTTTTCAGTTACAGAATTTTAATGTGACTTTTTGGAGGTTAGATTCCATTTTTCAGTTGTAATTCTCCCTGTTTTCCATGTGCTCCTAATCTGTTTCATAATTCCACTAAATGAATCACTATGTGTTTTTTTTTTTATTGTATGCTGATCTTCTTGGTTTTCATTATTTGGTCTATGGCTTTAGTGTGCCTCACCATGCTGAACATTGTGGATCAAACATGTGAAGGTTCTTGAAGATGTTATTTCCAAATATGGTGATATTTAGCAGGCCGATAGAATGCTAGACCTTTGTCCTGTTAAGGTCTGGTTTTGGGGGTCCTTTTAGGGATGATCTATTTTACTTCTTTGGTCTTAACTGAAAGTACGGGATGCGTACTCCAAGACCTTTCTACTCTGACAAAACTTGAACTCTAGCTTTTCTTCTCAGCATCATACAGCAACTCTGATCTTCTGATCTCTGACCAGTCATTAGCTACTTTTATCTGCTGGGTTTCTTGGCGTTTCATTCTCCGTATACCTATTAGAAATCAACAGATGACTCAAGGGGAAATCACATGTAGTGTTTTGAACTTGCTCCTCTGTAATATCCTTCTTTCTAGATCTTTGCCTTACAAATTCCTGATGTTTTCATCATCCCCTGAACTACAGACTATCTCCACAGAATAGAGTAAAAATACTATTTTCTGTTTATATCCTATTTCTGTGCCATGATTCAACAGATGTCCTAAAAGGAGGGAAAGTTAGGTTGAGTGGAGAGTTATGTAGGTGTGGTCCTCTTCTAGGTCTCAATTCTGTAAGACCAGGGTATGCTTTGTCCAATTTTCACACTTTCCAGACTATAGGAAGATAGGCTAATTCAAATTTTGTCACCATGAGAACCAGTTTCAACTTAATATTCTCCCTCTATAACATTAAAGTTTATGTTCTTTTTATAATGTTCTTTATTTTGGCAGTTTTCTTTTGTATACTTGGGGATAAACAGACATATAATTATTATGAAGACATATAATAATTATGAAGGACTTAAGATTATAATGAAAATTACATTGAGAATAATACCATAACCTTTTCTGGATCATTTTTTAAAAATATTTATTTTTAGGTGTAGTTGGACACAATTGCTTTTATTTTATTTATTTTTATGTGGTACTGAGGATCGAAACCAGGGCCTTGCATGTGCTAGGTGAGTACTCTACCACTGACTTACAACCCCAACCCCTTCTGGATCATTTTTTATATGTGAATATTTGCTTTTAAATCAGAACAAGATCCACAGTAACATAAGGCTTTTTGCCATTCTTCTATTTACTTAGTAGTGCCTTTGTCCATATTTTTCTCATTTATACTAGAGTTTATCTACCCTCCTTAAAATAACTGTGATTTGGGGGTTTGGGTTTTAGCTCAGTGGTACAGCACATCATTAGCATCTACAAATCTCTGCTTGGCCCCCAGTGCCACAAAAATAAAAGAAAGAATTGTGACTCGTATTTGTTTAATAATTTAGAATTTGTAAACTGCCACCATATCCATTACAGTATTATCAGATTTAAAGAGATTTAGATTTGAACCCAGAATTTCAAAAAATAAATAAGTAAAAATAACAAAAAACTGTTGAAATTTAATATTTAAACAGTTTTACAGAAAAATACATATAACTCCTTTACCTTAGTAGACTACTTAAGCTCTTAATCATTTTATCTTCTTAGAACTTAGAAAAAGGAGACTATTGATTATGAAGAAATAACAGAATTGGTTTATTCTTTTTTTTCTTTATTGCCATGATATCTGCAACAGCAAGTCTTTTTATGGTTGCTCTTTTTATGCCTTACCTTAATGTCAGTCATGATTGTTAGGCAAACTGTGACACTATTTGACACAGTACTTGAGATGGAAGTACCAGCTGTGCATGGAATTCTAATTTGCAATTTGAAAGTCATTAAAAGTGCTGATTTTTCTCTTGGGTTTCCATCCTGAAGGAATAATGCATGGTCCTTCGGACAAACTCATTTCTGTCAGCCTGAAAACTAAAAATTGTAATAATTGCACTTTTGTATTTTACAGTGTGTGGACCAGTTGACAAAGATCCAAACTGAATTACAAGAGACAGTGAAAGATTTAGCTAAAGGCAAAAAGAAGTACTTTGAGACTGAGCAGATGGCTCATGCAGTGCGAGAGAAAGCTGACATTGAGGCAAAGTATGTATTTTAATATTTCTGAGAAAATTATTATGCAGTTAAATGTTATTTTTGCTAATTAATACTTTGTTCTCTGTTTATATAGCATATAGATTTGTTCTTAGGTTGTGTTGGTTTCATTTGTTCTACATATGTTATGTACTTTAGGTCCCATTTTCATTTTATATTGACTGGTTTTTATCTGTTAAAGTGGCAAAGTAGGAATCTCTGACCTTTAAATTGAATATTTAGACAAGATAAATGAACATTGTACTTACAGACTTGAAAACTTATGGAGAGTCTAGTAAAAGTCATGATGATATCTGAAAGTAGGGTTTAAGAGCCTCATTTTATCATGCTAGACTCTAAAATTCAGTTATAGTTGAAATCCCTATGATATCTCAAGATGTCATTGAAGGAACAATAGCACATCAGGTGAACAAGAACACTGACCTCCTTTTAAAACCCTATCCCAAGCACTGTTTTTTATTGTACATGTAATTCTCATATTTCTACTTTTTAAAGTATGCTTTAACAATTTTGTCAATATTACTTTCAATATATGTGAATTATAGTCCTTTATTTTGAGACTTTTTTTTTTTTAATTTTATTTTTATGTGGTGCTGAGGATTGAACCCAGTGCCTCATGCACACTAGGCAATTGGTCTACCTTAGAGCCACAACCCTAGCCTGAGCCTATTAAGGAAAGGAAGGACTGGCAATTGGTAATAGGAGATACCAATCAAGCGATAGAGATTTTTGCAATGACACTTTGAGGAAGTGTGATAAATATTTGTGGGGGGGGAGGAACTGTGTTATAGAACTGAACTTAGGAGGCTTGTGATCAGGAGAGCTAAGACTTCTGTTAACAGTGCTGATTGTTGCAAAATCTAGGAGTCCAAACTCCTAGGCATGAAATCAGAAAGGTTTGGACAATTGTACAAATAGTCCAGCAAGGAGGGGGTTACCTCTAACATGTTCTTTTGTTGTCATTGTTGAGACAGGATCTCTCTGTGTTGCCCAGGCTGGGATCGAACTATTTATCCTCCCGACTCAGCTTCCTGAGTAGCTATTATTTATAGGTGTGTGCTAACACACCTAGCTTCCTAAAATGGCTTTTATCTGCAAGAAATTTAAGCAACTTCATCAGCATCTTGGGAAAATTCAGGGGTTCCTGGGAAGTTTATTTAGTATGATGGGTTGATGAATGAATACTCACTGAACACTTGATATTACAGTGTAACATTTAATATTTTTCTAATTTAAGTTTATTGTTTTTATTTTATTTTTTGAGCATTCAAATATTTCCCATGCATTCATGGAGTCACTAAATCCATCTTTCCAATAAGATCTGGAGGTTAGCAGATCTCAGTTGGGATTATTGTACCATTCTGGCTTTTAGGAACTTGTCTTTTAAACTCTGGGATTCTAGAACAGACAATTGACAGATTTGTAGAGCATCTACAAATGCCTAATTTAGCCATGGGTGGACTGTTCCTGAGAAGTGTGTATTTGACTAGGTCTATTTCACGGAACTGATCACAAGGAACTGCCTTCTCATGTGGCCAAATTCAAAGTGAGACATTTTACTTCAGTGTATAACTTCTCTGGAAAATTAATTCAACTACAGAGTAAAAAAATGGCTCTATGTCTTAATTCTGTTAATATTTATTTAGTCATTATATTGGGCACTATGGGTCACAGATAAGTTAGGTGCGCTTTTGTGCCTTCAAGGAATTTAGAGCGTATAATTTTAAAAAGTAACTTTATCATTTGTCTATTCATAGTAAACTCAAAGAAATTATCTACCTAAAGACACTCACCTAGTCACTAATTGCTTAGAGTAGTAATATGAAAACACTGTTATGAAAGCATAGAAAATGGAGAGATTACTATTGCCTGTTGATAAAGGAACCTTTATAGAAGAAGTGATGCTTGGGCAGATTCTTGGAAGAAGAATGAGTATGTTTTTTTCTAAGCAGAGGTGGGAAAATCAGGAAGGGGACTAAGCACTGAAGTAAATATAGTTTTGATGGATGCTATGATAGGCCCATTAGGAGAGACTACAGGAGAAAGAGGGTTAGTCTGAAGGAGATGGTAAGTTCCATTTTAGATATGTAAATTCTGAAGAGCCTGGGAGACACTGACATGGATATATTTGGGAGGTGATCAAATATCTGTTCTTATGTGAGAATTTGGCACTGATAATTGAATTCTGAAGGTTATAGGATGTCCATCAGTTATAGGGATGCAGTCATATATACAGTGAGATATGAATTTGAATTTGGAGACCCAAGGAACATTAACATTTGAAGGATAGATGGTAAAGACTAGTACACAGTATAGTTTTTTATTTGTATAGTGTGTGATTTTTAAAAATCCTTATTTTTTTTTAGATTGTCATCTTCAAGGACATTTTATTCTATTGTTAATACCTACCTAAATACCATACAAGAAGTGTATGCAGATTAGCAAATGAAGCAGACGCCATAAATTTAAATCTATAATTTATGTTGGACAATCCATGTGCAAGTCAGCCTATTTGGATAATGACTATTAAAAAAGGAGAAATGACGGTGCTTCAAGCACAGTCTTTCTTACCCTGACAGGTACTTTCAAATCTTAATATAGGTAATCTTAGCTTTCCTACATCAAAATGAATAGAAATATTATTAATAAAATAAAAAATTCCCATAAAATAAGAATACAATTAGGCAGGAAATAACAGAAATATCTTAGACCCAATTTTTTTTTTTTTAAAGCAGTGGGGAGGAGTTAGGAAACTGTGTGTTCATCCCTGAATGTTTTCTCTCTTGTTAGAAATACAAGAGGCAACTTTTGCTGTCCTCTTCACAGTGTCTGTGCACAGACTGTCTGCTTCACCTTCTAGTCCCAAATGGTCTGCAACTCTGCTTCATACTAAGAGGCATAGCTGCCAGTGCATGCATTGAACTCTTCCATGGCAATCACCATGACACTGCAGTTAAGACAAACATTTCAGCTTCAAAAAAATCATGGCTGTAGGAGTGTTGCTTGTTCCTTAGCATCTGTCTGTTGACTTTTTCTATATACTTATCTCTAGCCTTTAAGGAAAAGCAGCATACTACTGCTGACTGACAGGTTATGGTTCCCCTCCAAAACTTAGGCATCAAGGGAGATAGGTAAGAACACCAGAGTGGGAGAAGATTAAATAGAACAAAAGTTTACAGGACAGAGAGTCTTAAGGGCCTTCTTAGTAAGTTCAGATTACCTTTAGGAGGGAGGGGGCACACAGGCAGGCAAGAACCCAAACACAAATCATTTTTAATGAGGGGAGTAACAAAAGCAAGGACTTTCTAGAGCCCCTATAGATTGCATTCTGGTGTTGTACCACCTGACACACATAGCTCTGAGAACCTTGGTCTCCCTAGGTTGGTTGCCCTGGGGTTTCTCTGACCTTTTGTAAAAGAACTGAAGTGTGTGGAATTATATGATACTAGGAATAACATATAGTTTGATGACTCTTTTTTATTAGAATATACTAATATATTTTGATTTTTTCTTGGTCAAATTGTATTTTTAAGGGTATTTTAAATATGTTAATCCCAGTATTTTTATTTTCCTATAATATTAAATATATATAATATATAAATAAAGGCAAATAAGCATCACTTTTGACTTTTCATTTGTAAATTCACTTTAGAACAGTGTCTTGGAAAAGGGTTATTAATTTTTTTAGTAATTATAACATTTAGTAATCTTATTATGATATGATTTTATTAAACATTCTTTTCTATTTTTATATAGGTCTAAACTTAGTCTTTTTCAATCAAGAATCAGTTTACAGAAAGCAAGTGTAAAGGTAAGTTTTTGAGAGGTGTATTTCACAATTGAGAAACCTTACCTTATATTTTAAAAGTTTGGGTCTTTTGAGAATGGAAGTGGGGTTTTTCTACTTTAGAGAAGCATTTCAAAGTCATTAACCCAGTGAGGAACTTTCCTTCCCAGTGATGGGATTTTTCACCCAGGTGTGGACACTGGACATAGCTTGCTTCCCAAGACTGCTTGAGGGGTAGGTTTGGATGCGTTACAACTCACGTAGTCTGTATATTTAACTCTTAGTCCAAGAGACAAAGTGCAGGGGCTTTCAGAAGCGCTGTAGAATCATTTCACTCAGACTTAGACCTCTGACCAGGCCTTCTGGGCTGGTGCAAGTGAGTTTTTCTGAGGGGCTCTCAAACTGGAGTACCTGTCAAGTAAGCTTAGAGACCAGAGTTTGTTGCCAGGTTCCCCACCAACAGGAAGTTCTTCTGACACATTTGGATTGTTGATTTTTAAAATACTAGTATCTAAAACCTCCAGATTTACCCATGTCTTCAAAAATAAGGAACCTTTATTTAGAACCTTTATTTTCCCATCTCAATAAACTCAAAAAAATATTTTTCAGTTCTGTAGAAAACTTTGGAATTATGTTAAGTATAAATAACAAAGGTTTAAAAATGTTTTCCCCATGTTTTCAGGTACTATTTCATTTCTTAATAGTGAAGTATAATTTTTACATACATGTAAATGTTTTCTCCACATTGTTATTTTTACTCTTGGTGGGGAGCCATTAATTGCTGTTTTTCCATACAGTATCAGTTTGCACTGATTTTTTTCCTTTTATTATTATGTTTTAGTTAAAAGCCCGGCGATCTGAGTGTAATTCCAAAGCTACCCACGCAAGGAATGATTATCTTCTTACACTAGCAGCAGCAAATGCACATCAGGATCGCTACTATCAAACAGATTTAGTTAACATTATGAAGGTAATACAGTTTTAATATCTGTGATAATATTGTTTCATTAAAAACAAACAACCCATGAGCTGGGTGTTGTGTACATAGGATTGAGTATAGAATACTAACAAGGCTACTTTCTATTTCATTAGAATGTGCTCAATATTGGTGACCGACCTTTGTTTTCAAGTAATTTGGAATTAATTTTTAATGTTTAAAGCCAATTCACAGTAAAGGATTGCATTATTCCTTAGACATAGACGATATTTGCTAAATAGTGATTATTGATATATAAAAGATAAGATTGATATATAAAGTGTGACATAATTCTTAAGCTGGGAAACTGCTTCTGAGCTATTTCCTGAGACTCGGGTCTTTAGACTCAGTAAAATATTGAAGCTAGATAGAATCTTCAAGTACCTTCTGAATTATCAGAGAAAGGCTGGTATTTCAGCATAGTTTTATTTTTTGTTAGGTTGTACTGTTATTTGTTATTTTCTGCAAAATATTTTTTTAAAAACAGGTTTTACAAAAAAAGTATATAGTATGAAAATATTTTTATAAAAAGGTGTGCTTTATATTTTTATAGTGTATTGTTTAAGAAAGTCTGAATTACTTATTAACCAGAATTTTGGCTATTTTTTGTTTTTAAAAAAACTTGGATTTTCTCCAAGTGCCATGGATTTTCTCCAAGTGCCATGATTTTATCTTTAGTAGGTGAAATTATGCATTAATATTTGATGATTTTTTGAGTTGAACAAACAAAAAATGCTGGTGGTTATATGAAGATGTCTTCTACTCTGGGTTTTACTCTGAAATACTGAAGATTGGATTACAATTTGTATATCCTGATCTTTCCTCATCTATACTACCTGTATTTATTTTGAACTTTCACAGAAGTAAAGGAAAGGGGGAAGGGGAGGAGAAGAAAACCATTTTAACCCACTGCCAGGCTGCCTCTACTTGCAGGCAGACAGACTCCACTTTGGATTGCATCTCCTTCTTTCCTGTTTTCTTAAGAACCCAAACATTGGATTATTCTATCTTTCTCTTATATTTTCAACACACCACTCTTAAATGTATAGTTCTTAATGACTCTTCAACACATGTATTGCTATAGTTAAATTGCTTGTTTTAGGAAATCAGCAATTAAAAATGGGGTTACAACTGGCGCAGGCAGTCTTTTTACTACAGAGGCTCTGGGAAAAGAGATCAGCTTTATCCAGAAATTACAAGTTTCTTGTTTGAAAGTAAAGATGGAACATTTCCTGAGACGTCTAGCAAAAGGCAGGAATGTTGGAGGATGTCAAACTGGACTAAGAAGTAACTTGTTGCAAAATTTCTTCTTTCCGGGCCTGAGGTTGTAGTTCAGTGGTAGAGTGCTTGCCAAATACTTGTGAGGCACTGGGTTCGATAAAAATAAATAAACAAAATAAAGGTATTGTGTCCATCTCAAACAAAAAAAAAAAAAAAAAAATTTTTTTTTAAATTTCTTCTTTCCTTTTTGTTTATTGCCTGAAATCCCCTTTTCTGCCATTTGTCCTGTTGCAACTTCTGCTGGTTAGAACATAGGTTAGAATAATGAGACAGGAAATTATTTTATATCCAGATGAGAACTCTATGTGCCTTTCCCCAAAGAGTATTGGACATAGAGGTTAAATGTTTTAGCATCTTATTATAGTGCTTCAGACTTACCTGAGAATTGGCCTCTCATTCATTCTAGCATGACTGCTTTAGGAAAATGTATTGTTTCAAACAATATATTTACTGAAGATGATTTTTTGCACAGCATTTGATTCCCTATATCCTGTATATGTCTACCATTAGATCAAAGCTGATAATCTACAAATTAAGTATCCCTTATCTGAAATGCTTGGGACCAGAAGTGTTTCAGATTTTAGATTTTTGGATTAGAGATGCTCAGTCTTTATAACAATTTTTTTATCCCAGTGAATATTTATTTTTAGAGCAGCAAGGGCTATATTCAAAGCACAAAATGGACCCCTGTTACATTTTTCTTCTGTCAATTTCTACTTTCCATTTCTGTGGAAAAAAATGGACAAGATATCTCCAACTGCTTCTTTCTGAGAGAGGAAGAAGTTGGTGGGGAGTGACCTGAAGTCTTTATTCTCTATCAGGTGGGGCGTGGACAGTTAAGGGTACTCAGCATCAGGGTAATCCAGAGTTCCGTGGTTGCCATTGGTGGGTAACTGGACAAGGTATACATAGGGTAGGATCATGCTAGGATAATAGTAAACAAGATAGCAAAGCATTACTTTTTTGTAAACAATTAGCACAAAAGCAGTTAGTATTTCTGCCAGTCTCTGAAAACCATGAAGACAGTAATTCATTAAACCTTAAGGTGTATTGAGATGTCTTACACCCAGACAAAGCAGGTTCCTGCTCAGGAGATGTGAGCCACCTGGGAAAATAAAATGTCTGAAATAATCAGTAAGAAATACAGAGCTAAAGGTTAGAGTTTAAAAAGTGGAGCATCTGATGGGTCTTCCAGTCTTGATAGGAGCTGGAACTGGACAACTGAAAAAGGGGGGAATACATCAAGGGCAGGGATAAGGTTTTAATGGGAGGAGTCTTATTTGGTGCTTCCTTCTTGGTGTGGTAGGTCTTGCAGTAAACAGGTTGATTGGTATTTGACAATCTGCACCTATCTTCCAGAGGCTGTCTGGCTCCAGCAAGTCACTCCCCTCTCCAGAGCTGAGTTAGAACTTGAGCAGTAGGTTAGGCAGGGGGCCATGTAATCAAGCATTCTCAAACCAGTGTATTCGTACTGGGAGTTCCTGATACCAGGCTTCCCTGCCTAATGGCTCCACCACCGCTCAGTTTATCCATGGCTCATAGATGGCTCTTGGCAAAGGTGGGATCTAACGTTCCATTGATTTGTAAGTGGAGGCCGTTTAAGACTTTAGAAACATTAGCAGAGTTGTTAGAAACATAGACAGCATTTAGTTGCTAAACTCTGTCACATTTAATATGCTTAATGCCAGTTTTTATTTTTCATCCA
This sequence comes from Marmota flaviventris, assembly GCF_047511675.1. Lineage (NCBI taxonomy): Eukaryota > Metazoa > Chordata > Mammalia > Rodentia > Sciuridae > Marmota > Marmota flaviventris. Next base: position 61,488,770 of record NC_092506.1, on the reverse strand, counting down.
ACAAGAAGCCATGACTTTTTAAATGCTAGAAACAGTACAAATTTCAAACCAAGATGTAGTTACCCTTTTGAAACACCAGAAAAAGGTTCTGGCTTTCAGATATATACATTGTTAATTCTATTGTAGCATTTCCTTGCTTATAAGATTCTTAACTGTTATTCTCCAGGGCTCAGACCGCATTTTCTCTTAACACATTTGCTTGTGACATGACCAATTCTGTATCCTTAGCTTCCTTACTTGTTTCATTAACCTCTTCCTCTTCACTCTTTTCTTGTACCAGTTGGAGTCTGTGTGTTTTTTTCAATGTTTGAGAAAGCTTCACCTTGAACTGTGAATTTCTCAGCAGCTGCTAAATGTGCTTGCCGAGGTAAAACTTCAATCTTGGCTTTCCCAAAAACTATATAGGTATCTGGATCTGGACTCTTACAGACATCTGGTTTTGTGATGACAAAGAGGATATTCTTAGATATTTTGGGATATTCATTCTAATAACCCAGCCTACCAAAGACCCAGTTTGGACATAGATTTCTGTGCCTTCTTTTCACTTTCTGTTTTGCTTTACTGACTGATTCTTCATCGATAGCATTTAGTTTTTATAATGGCACAGGTGTCCCCTACCATGAATATTTTAAAATGAGCTAATATTAGCTTAAACAGCAGCAAAACTAAAATCTTAGTCTGAGGGTAGCTTCAGTGATAAGAGTGTGCACCAAGAATGTAGAAAGCCCTGGGTTGAATCCTAGCACCACTTAAGCAAACAAACAACCCATTTTGTTTTGTGGTATAGGGAATCAAACCCATGGTCCCATGCATGCTAGGTAAGTGCTTTACTACCGAGCTATATCTCTAACCCAAATCCTATGTTTTCAAAATTGAATCTACACCAAAAGAAGATGTCCTTCAATAAACCAGGAAAAAATACCTTATTTGGGGGACCTGTGCTCTGCCAAAAACAGAGAAAGTTAATGAACCTGACCAACTGTCAGATTATTAGGTGTTCTTGAACTTCTTTTGAAGTCCCCATGCTTGTTTTTAATCAGCATTAGGTAGATTATGCTTCTAATTTTTCATTTCATGAAACATTTTAGAGTATTGATTTAATATAGAGGCAGAAGATCCTTAAAAACGTAGTGTGACTAACTTATTTCTTCCTCAGGCTAATTCTGTGGGTCTGCAGTATTGGAAAACTCCCATCCATCACTCTATTGGCTTCCATCACTGAATTGACCACAGTTTTGGGGTACCTTATTTAGAAATGCTTATTGTTCTGAGTAGATGTTAAGGTGATAATGCCCTAGTTAGAATCTTTTTAAAAATTATATGGACAGTTTAGAAGCAGAGGATTTTGTATTGAAGACTTAAGTACCAGAGTTTTTTCTATTGCAAAGCTGATCTTTGGTCTTGGGTTTGGAACATATTTCATCTCCTTCTGCCCTCTTAGGCACCAAAACAATTGATTATTCTATTTTCTCCATATAGTTCTTAAATTCTGCTGCTATATTGACAATTGTTGGGATCTTGATGATGATACCTCATCATGTCTGTCTTGGAGTTACACGCCACTAGTTGCCCTCTGTCTGATGCTAGCAAGTTGTCCTGAGATCTCCTTTTGCCGTCCCCTCTCTGGATCTTCAGCTTTTTGTATCATATGTCTTTTTTTTTTTTTTTTTTCTTAGTACCTTCTTGAGAAAGGTATAGAAAGTAAGCTTTTTTGAGGTGCTGTATCTATGACAATGTCATTATTCTGTGCTTATAGTTGGGTATACAGTTAAAGGTTGAAAACTGTTTTTGCAAATGTCGGAATCCATAATCCATTGTTTTCCTGTTTCCTATATGGCTTGAGAACTCAGAGCCATCCTGCTTCTTGGATTCTTGTATCTGATTTCATTTTTTGCTTTTCGTTTTTAGAAATTATGGACTATTCTTAGTATACCCTTGGATTTCTTGGATTACTTCTTCCCTTTGTTTTTCTCTTTCTGGAACTCCTTCTATTAATATGTTGAGTCTCCTGTTCTGGTTTTTAAAATTTCTTTTCTCTCTTATTTTCCATTTTTGTTATTATGCTCTATTCCTGAGAAAATTCTTCAACTATTTTATTGAACGTTTAACTTTTTAAAAATAGTTTTATTGTCTAATTATTCCTTTTTGTTCCCTAAATCTTCCTTTTTTATACAAGGTTTCTAAGGAATATGACTATATATTGACTTTTTAAACTCCAGTGCTATCAGTAATACAGTTAACTTTCAAGTTACTTCTGCTTGTATATGCTTATATGGTATCTGTCTTAGTTTGAGGTAGGATTTGTCAAATTGGAGCTTCACTGTAGGTAATCTGGTAGACCATTTATGGGGGAAGCCCCAGTATTAATATTCTTAGCTGGTTCCTCTTGAACTTGTCAAACCCCACCCCACCCCTTCACCCCCCTTACCCCCCTCACCCTACCTCCCCTCACCCCACCCCATTCCATCCCACCCCACCCCACTCCCACTTCACCCTACCCCCCTGCCCAATATACACACCCTCCCTGTGCTGTCTTCTGAAGTCACTTCTTCAGATCTCTTTCCTTGGGTTGTTTTCTGAAGAACACTTCCCTGACCTGGTTACTCCTCCCAACCATGAAAATGGTTTATCTCATCTTTGTAGCACTTAGTATAGTTGCAGTTTACTTAGATCTATCACTACGTGATGAGTACCTTGTCTCCCATTTACCTATACTTTCCATAAGGATAGTGGTTGTTTGTTTTATTAGAGATTTTATCCTTTCTACCTAGTTCAGTATATTTTTAATGCATGAGAAATGTTTGTGAACATTTGAACATACTGAACAAATGAATGAATAACCAATCTTGTTTTAATCCTCACATGATAAATCATTTACTTCGTAAATGAAGAAATTAGATAAAGCTTGAATTCAAATCTGGCAAGTCTAATAGAAGGGCTGGTGTCACTAATTCTTTACATGATGCTGTTTCTTTGGACTTATTTCTTCTTTTTTTTGTTAAATGGAGCATTGTCTTCCTCTTTTGGCTTCCATAAGGAGCCATGAGATGATGAAAGTGTTTTTGTTCATTTTGAAGCGTGGTATACAAGTTACATTATTTTTTTAAATAACAGAAGTTCTAGCCGGGCCTTGTGGCACATGCCTGAATCTCAGTGACTTAGGCTGAGGCAGAAGGGTTGCCAAGTTTTAGGCCAGCCTTGGCAATTTATTTTATTTATTTATTTATTTATTTATTTTTACAGCATATTTGAATACTTTATTAAGCACACTGGGATAACGAATAAGGTGGAGAAAAAGTATAAGCTTCATCTTTACAATTCTGTTGGTGAGGACAGTCAATTAAAATAATCATTGTGTAGTGTTATAAAATCAAAAACACAGGGATTTTTGTCAAATGGCTAAAATATAGATATTAGCCCTTAAACTTGTATGATATTTTTGGAGAATTTTTAGCTAGATTCATTCCTCAGTGACTTGCAATACCCTGGTATGATTATTAGGGCAATATTACAATTACTATGAGCAGAGAACTTGATACTTGAATAAGTTCAAAAGATGACATAGCAAACAATGAAGACTAGAGAGAAGCTGAATTTCATGATTTTACATTTATGTTCCCAGTTTTAAATGACATTGATTTCCATCTTTAATTTCATTTTGTGTGAAAATTGTGAGAATTCAAGATTCTGTATAAAGTTATGTGTATGATTTTCACCTTTGCTTACTGAAGCTTGCAAAAAACACAAGGACACAAAAAGACTGAAGGGTGGGTAAAGAGAAAGCTTGGGGAAATCAAAGGTTGAAAGTCGAATGCTAAATAGATTAAAGGTTGAGGAAGAAGAAAAATGTCAGAGAGCTAATGTATTACAATTTTCAAACTAAGATATAATATTCAAGTCCTGATTTAAGAAGCTAAAGAACACTGGTAGACCTACCCAAGTTCCATATATGCTGAATGTTTGTTTGTTTAACATACACAATAGTCCATTTAATCAATAATTTTACTTACAGCTTTCAAACATTGGCAGTTTGGAGACCATGTGACTCCTATTGAATACCTCAAACCTTTGTTAGTTAACATCTTTTGTCCCTTCCTCTAATGCTTCTCTTCCAACATCGCTATACAGTGTTCTAATCATGACCAGATATTCTAAACACTGTCATTGTTTAGAGACTCAGGCACAGCATATCTATACCTCCTGGTAGCAGGTAATCCTCAGCCATACCAGTGCTTTCTTAATTGCCATTCCCAAACAAATAATCTCTAGGGAATTCTATTTTGGCATAATAAATGTATTTATGGGTTCCTTTTACTTCTTCCAGTAAATGCTGAATATGAAACCAGCCTTGGCAATTTAGACCCTGCGTCAAAATAAAAGGGCTGGGGATGTGGTTTAGTGTTAGAGTACCATGGGTTCGATCCCCAGTATGCAAAATAAATAAAAGAAATTCTAGTATATTTTAGATAACTCTTGTTTTCTTTTGTTCGTTTTGTTTGTGGGAAGGAGAGTGTAAAAGAGACTTCAGTGCTTGGGAGTGAGAATGGAGCAACTATTTAGGTGCCTAGCATTATAAGATACTACAAGTGCTTTAAAAACCATTATTTATTTAGTTTTTATAATATATTTCCTAATAAATTTATTTATTAAACTTATTTAACAGATCAACCTCAGAGACTCAGTGACATCCAGTTATTATATTATAGCCAGGACTTAAGGTCTCGGTGTTCTTTCCTAGACACTCTGGTGTTTTCTTACTCCCATACCATTCCTTGTTAGTAAAAAATAATATAATAAGCAGTAGTATATAGTGAATATAGTAGTATATAGTGAATATCATGAATTTTGAGAGAATTATAGAATAAAATTATTTGTTGAACATTGCACATTCTCTCCTGTTCTAAATATTCTTAAAATGATGATCATGTCTCTATCTAAATATAAATATTTGGACAGCTTCCCCAAGGCATACTTTTTATTCCTTAAGCAACCATTGACTAGAACAGATACTAAATATATATTGCTCTGTGTCTGTATATTGTCAGGCTAGTGTTCTTTTTTTTTTTTTTTAACTTCAAAGTAAAATAAATAAAAATCTATTGCTAAACCATGGACCTGAGATAACCAGTTTAATCAGATCTATAGAGAGCAACTTAACTGGCTGCTGGAAAATGAGATAGTTGTTCCTTAAATGTTCTTTTGAATAACATGATCTTATAAAATATTTTTCTTTTTAAGAGTTCATACAATATTTTCTTTGTGGTTTGGATGAAGAAAAATAAGGCACAGTACATCAGAGTAGGAAAGATAGCATTAGTCAATCTAATGAAAGACTTTAAAAGCTTAATAATATTGGGAGCTTATTTCTAGACAAATGTTTTTTGTTCTCATTGAAAGTTAAACATGTCTGGACTAGTTGATAATTGGGCAAAGTAATTAAAAACTTTATCTGACATATAATATCTAGAAAATATGATAATTTGGCGTATCTTTTGCAGACTCTTTGGGGGGAGTAGTCAATAAAGAGAAAAATATTATTGGTGTTCAAGTCCCTTTTCTGGCTTTTCTAGCTAAGCATTAATTATTCCAAAAAGTCTTCCTCATTCATATTTAGATTGTATAGCTCTCATCTTTTTTATTTTGAGTTCTGGCTTTTCTGGTATCTCTGCCATCTCTAGCTGGTATACTTCTCTTTCATCTAGTAATACTTTTTCACTTAATGAATTAGCATGGAAGTCCCCAGATTTCAAACTTGGCTTTCTGCTTCTCTTGTTTTACATCCTTTTTGAAAGTCCCTTTTCTTAGGGAGAATAATCATTTGCCCAGTTTCTGCTAATACTATACAGTTCTTAAATATGTCTGCAATCTTATCCTTAACATTATCCATATTTATTATGCTTTATCCATCTGTGGCAGAAACTTTTCTAAATTAGAAGCAGTTCATTTCCTCCCCCCCTCTCCCCATGGTTTCCACCAGTAATCACCCCATCCTAGGAATCAGGTGATGAGTACTCTCAATCTAGCTTCCAGGGCTTAGAAACTGTAATGTCCAATAATGGCAGTCCTTAGGTACATTGTGACTATGTAAGTTAGTTAAAAATGAATAAATTTTGGGCCCAAGGAGGGCGAAGCCGTGGGATTAGGTTGAGGGGGCAGGCCCAAGTGTGGACGAGGCCAGGTGGCTGTTTTGAGGCCCTACTGTCTCTTGGCATTTGCCTCTTCAGTCCTGTCATCTCTGCAGCTATCACTACTAGAGGATCGTCTGCCCTTTGCTGCAGACAGACAGACAGACAGACACACACACACACACACACACACACATACACACACAGAGCAAGTAGTAGTTGAATAGGAGAAGAATGGCGTTGAAACAGATTTCCAGCAACAAGTGCTTTGGGGTATTGCAGAACATTTTGAACATGACAGTGTTGATCTGAACTGCAAAAGGAAATTTTCTGTCTACTTACCACCAAAGGCAGAAAGTAGAAAGTGCCCTGTACTACATTGGTTGCCTGGTTTAATTTGCACAGAACAATTTTATATCAAAATCTCGTTATTATCAGGCTGCCTCAGAACACAGCCTTATCATTTGTTCCCAGATACCAGCCCTCATAGCTGTAATACTAAAGGAGAAGATGGAGAGCTGGGGTGTCCGCACTGTTGGCTGGGTTTTATGTGAATATCACTGAAGATTCTTGGAAAAGTAACTACAGAATGTACTCTTAGGTAATGAAGAAGCTTCCCAAATCATAAATACCAGTTTTTCAGTGGACCCCCAGTGGATGTCTATTTCTGGCCACTTTATGGGAGGTCAAGGAGCTCTAATTTGTCCTTTGAAAAATCCCGGAAAACACAAAACTGTGTCAGCATTTGCTCCAGTTTGCAACCCAGTGCTGTGTCCATGGAGCACAAAAACCTTTAGTAAATATTTGGGAACAGATCAAAATAAAGGAAAGGAATATGATGCAACCCATCTTGTGAAGTCCTGTCCAGGTTCTCAGTTGGACAAGGGAAAAATGACCAGTTTCTTCTAGATGGACATTTACTCCCTGATGATTTCATAGCTGCCTATATAGAAAAGAAAATTTCTATTGTTTGTAGATGATAGGAGGGCTATGATCATAGCTACTCCTCCATTGCAACCTTTATAATCAATCATTATGCAAAATACCTGAATGCATGAAAAACTTCTGATAAGAGAATCTCTTCAGGATTATAAAATTTATAATAAACAGAATTGCTGAGGAAAAACATTTTGAAACATTGGATTTCATGGTGCCGAAAGAACTTCATTCTACACTTGAATCTCCTGAATAAATATATAAAATCTGAAAAAAAAAATAAATTTAAAAATTCTTTTTACTGTCACAGTAGCCATAGTTTAAGTGTTCAGAAACCAATGTGGCTAGTGACTACCATATTGGACTGTGCAGATGTATTTTCATTGTCTCAGAGCGCTACTGGACAACAGTGCTTTGGAGCTTAGTTTTTACTTGTTTTTCTTCCATTGTGACTTCTCCTGTCCACTATCAACCCTACTGACCATTTTTCTTGATAACTACAGCTATAATTACATTCTGTTATTTCAGGAGTAATTCCATTTTCACTTGTACTCTAGACCTTTATTTATACCTTATAATAGAACAGAAGTTGGAAAACATTTTCTATAAAGGGCCAGATAATATATATTTTAGGTTTCTGTGTAGTAACCACTCAACTCTGCATTTGAGTTTTTACTTGGTGATAGGCGCTTGATGATACAAAAATGAATTGGATATGATCCATGCCATCAGTGAGCCACAAATAAGAAGGTTATGATTCTCTGGAGCAGCTCTCCAGGGGCTTATGGAATATGATACAGTAGATCCTTTTCCTGCTATATTGATCATATTATGCTTGGCTCCCTGAGACACAAAGAGAGTCTTTTGCCAGTCTTATCAAACTTCAAAAACAGTTGTTTTAAGATATTTTTAGAAGTCAAATATTTTCAGACTCCTATGTGGAATCTTTATACATAAAGCAGATGAAGGGGAAAGCTATTTGGTTGTAAAACTTGAGAGCGTGTTCCTCTTTGTGTGTGTTTCCCACTCCTCTCACCTGCCTGTGCCACTTCCCTTACTTCTTTCTGTGGTTCCTGAGGTGTTGTGCTGAATACTACAGTTCCTTGAAATATAGTTTGGAAACAAATGTTCTAAAAAAGGATATTCCAACTAACAAATTTCTTGTAAAATTTTAAGTTTTATCTAGATGATCTTCATTCTAGAGTTTACCAATTAATCTTTTAAAAATGTAAATTAGAACCTAGTAATCTATACCCTGCAGTGGCCAGTTCATCAGAACAGGCTTAGACATTGTAGCTTGACTCTGAGTTGAGTATCTTTGCTGGAGAATCAACAGTGAGTGAGGGATACTGAAGCTGAGCATTCATAGAACTATTTAAGAGAAGCATATAGAGCTGGGGTTGTAGTTCAGTGGCAGAGCACTTGCCTAGCACATGTGAGGCACTGGGTTCAATCCTTAGCACCGCATAAAAATAATTAAAGGTATTGTATCCATCAAAAAGAGTAATATATAGGGTGACAAGAGTAAGAACTTCGAAGAAATTAACTTGTTTTAAAAAATCTGTTTTGGAGAAGTATAGTTAACATATAATAAAATGCAATGGTATGTCAAATCCATTTCATGCATTCCCACTTTGAATCTCTTACTTCCTGTGTTACTACCAGCTAGAGAAAACTCTTAAAGGGCTAGTGTGATTATGTTAAACCTACCCAGATAATCTTTTTTTTCTTGCCATTTATGATAACACAATCACAAGAATGATATCTCATCATATTCACTATGTTTTTTGTGTGAATCTGACTACTCTAAGTATCTCATATAAGTAGAATTATGATTTATCCTTTTGTGTCTGGCTTATTTCACTTAGCGTAATGTTTTCAAGGTTCATCCATGTTGTAGTATATGTCAGAATTTCATTATTTTATAAGGCCGAATAATATTCCATTGTATTTACATACCATGTGTTATTTATTTATCCACTGATAAATGTGCGTTCCTTCTGCCTTTTAGCTATCGTGAAAAATGCTGTATGAGCATGGAATACGTATTTTGAGTTCCGATTTTCAGTTCTTTATACACACACACACACACACACACACATATGTATTTTTTGGTAGTGAGAATTGAACCCAAGAGTTCATGTTGTAGCATGTATTACTATTTATTCCTTTTTATGATTGAATAATGATATACCACGTTTTATTTACCCATTCATTAGTTGGTTAACATTTGGATTATTTTTACTTATTAACTATTACCTATCTGTCTCTTTATTCTCATCTCAGATCTCTCCCTTTACTCTTTACCCTTCAATGAGTGACTCTTTTTAGTTTCTCAACCATACCAATCTCTTTCCTATACCAGTGCCTCCTCACTATCACATTCACTTTTTTTAATTAACTTTTATTTGTTCTAATTAGTCATACATAACAGTATAATGCATTTTGATGCATCATACATAAATGGAGTATAACTTCTCATTCGTCTGTTGTGCATGATGTAGAGTCACACATCTACATCAGGTCATGTAATTACATTAGGTCATGTAATCATATGTGCACATAGGGTAATAATGTCCAATTCATTCTACTGTCATTCACATTCACTTTCTTAACTCCTGCATTTTCCTGTAGTGCTTGGAATCTAACCCAGGTCATTACATACACTAGGCACACTTTCTTAAGTCTTAGGGTTCACACATAGTTCTAACCTATTTCTGTAGGAAAGCCTTCCTCAAACTATATTAAATACATTCCTCTATTTTATATTCTCCTAGCATCAGGTTTTTTAATACTCTTCTTAACTTGTAATTGTATACTTGATTATATTTTTTTTGTTTTACCTCCTGCCCTTAGTATGCTACAAATTCTTAAAAACAAAATTGTGTGTTTTCTGCTTACAGCTGTATTGCTTGAGCTTAGCATAGTACCAACATATGTATCTGTTAAGTATATTAATGCATGAAATCTATTTGTGGTGAAACCTATCAACAGTACAGAGTTTTCATCTAATCCACGTTCTGTTAAATCTTGTTCACAATCAAATATAACATACTGCCTAAAGAAGAAAAGTTTTAAAGCAAGGCAAGTTTTGTTTGATTCCTGATTTTATCACTTAAATAGTTTTGTGAACATAGGCAAATTATTTCCCTTCTGAAAGCCTCAGATAACTAGTATATAATATGAAGCTGCTAGTAAGTATCCTAGTTGCTTTGGGAGTATTCAGGGAGGTAAAGTATAGTAAGCATTTCTACCTTGACCCGGTATACAGTAAGCACACAATAAATGTAAAAGTTATTATTATCATATTATTATTATAAGGTGCTTAGACATTGATGAATTCAGAAACTGCGTTGAGAGTCTACTAGTACCTGGTACTCTTCTGAATATTTAAGATATACCAGTTAAACAAAGACAGACTTAATAAAAAGTACACATGGAATCACTCTGTATATGTCAGGTGCTCATCTAAACTATTTACTTTCATTAATCTACCAATTTTCTGTGAATAGATACTATTATCATTATCCCTATTTTTATCAAAGAAGTAATTGAAACAAAAAAAGATAAGTATCTTGCCCAGGTTACACAGGCAGGCAGGCAGTGACACAGCTGAACCATGGATTAAACCAGCCTACCTCCCATGTACTTTCTTCTAACCACTTTGCAGTACTACATTTTGTCCAGGGTCATTTCCACTAATGCCTGATGAATGAGGATATTTCATTTCTTTGGCAGATCTACAGTCTAGTAACTTTAAATATTTAAAAAATAAATGAAGCCAGGCATAGTGCACACGCTTGTCATATTAGAGACTCTGGAGGCTGAGGCTGAAGGATTGCAAGTTCAAGGCCAGCCTCAGCAACTCCATGAGACCCCCAGCAACTTAGCAAGACCCTGTCTCAAAATAAAAGTTAAAAATAATTGTGGAATTATGGATGTGGCTCAGTGGTTAAGTGCCCCTGAGTTTAGGCCCCAGCACAAAGATAGATAGATAGATAGATAGATAGATAGATAGATAGATAGATAGATAGATAGGGTCCATTATGGTCTCATTTTGTTTTGACTTTTATTTAATCTATGATGACTCCTGATCATTACCTCCACCTTTTTACATTGTGAAGGTATTTGTTCAATCATCTTTTCCAGAAGTTGATAGGAAGTCATGTTATCTCTGTCATTTTTATGTAAGGCACATTTTTACTAAAAAAAGTAAGGGGAAAACCTTAAAGTTTATGCCCTAGTTGACAATGATTGAAGGAAGAAAATCTCAAAGTATAAATAGAGTCATCACTTAACTTATATAAAATATATTCTGTACATTTTCCCAATTTTACATTGACTGCCAACAGCCTATACCAGTGATTATTAAGTTGTGTTTTTTGTTGTTGTTTTTTTTTTGTCTCAGACCTCTTTATACTCCTAAAAATCATTGAGAACCCAAGGAACTTTTATAGATGTGGGTTTGCTTAATGATACTTACTGTGTTTGACATTTAAATTGAGAAATCTTTTAGACACAAGAATGCCTGGGTACAGATTTCACTAGCTGTCAGAGTGTCTGTGTCCTCACCTAATTTCAAGCCTCTGTAAAACTCCACTACGTGCTTGTGAGAGGATGAAAGTGGAAAATGCAGATGATGTCTTAGTATTATTATGAAAATAATTCTGATCTTGCACATTCTCCCAGCTGTCCCTTGTTCTCACATTGGGTAACTTCTGCCATATACTAAATAATGTTATTACTGTCTTCAGCTGGAAGAAACTACTAACACTAAAATTGAAGATTTGATTGAATGTTTCAATAATAGTACTTGTTAAGGACTACCTAAATGCTTTAGATGCTTTTAGAGATGGAACAGAATCAGCTTCTTAATGCAGAGAGCTTAGTATTTACACATTGAATTGAAATGCAGAGGACAAAGTGTTAAGTGACATGCTCTTACTTTAGTACCACTTGCAATTTATAAACTGAGTTGCATAATACCATAAGATATATTTGACTGCTTGTAATTCTCTTAACATATGATTAAACAAAAACAACAGCATATTTAGAGATATTAACTTTGCATTTTGTTTAGGGTAGCTTACTTAGTAACTTGCTGGAAAGATTTAGGTAAATAGAGAGCAGAGAATATTGCTATTCTCAAGTCACTTAATATTCAGTTCTCAAAAGTGTTTATTTCTCAACTACACATACTTCCTGTACTTAAAACAGGACTAAATGCACAGTTCAAAATGACCTGGAAACACCTAGATATGATATACCCATAGAGCAGCTAAGAATTGGAAAGGCAGAAGCTTTGTATTTAAACTGGACATTAAAGAAGAAAAAAAGGGTCCAAAGTTATTGTATTGAAGATGAGAAGCACCAAGTGAGCAGTGCTAAGACACCTTCTTTATGTGTGTAGTACCTCCCCATTCCTAGGTCATCTTGTATCCACTATGCGACCAGCCAAAAGTGCTTTAGATCAAAGGTAGGAAAAAATGATGACAGAAGTGCTTGCACCTCCCTCCCTAAGCACACTTTACTCTGCTTTGACCCCCATGTTTCTGTTTGGCCTTCATATAACTTGGGAATTCTTATTATCAGAGTATATTTCAAAAGCAGGGATTCTTTATTATCCTCTTCTTTATATTATGCTCTTCTCCCACACCTACCCCAATATTATCAGGACAGAACTTTTTTGGTAGTTACAGAATGGGGGATAATATTTTTATTGGAAATCTTTGCAGCTTTAAAGGAATAGGGATGGCAAATTGATTTTAGTTTATGTGCCTGTTGTAATAAATTAATGGCAGCTTGTTAGTATACTGGGCCAAGAATTATTCTGAGATTCCCAGGCCAGCCCCATTAGCAATCGTGGTCTTAGCTTCTGTTGATCATCATGCGATTTACATAATCTGTAGATCTCAGTTGAAACAGGGACTGACTTGGATTGCTCCTTTCAGGAAACACAGAAAGTTACTGGGAGCAGATTCTTTGAAATGGCTATGTGCAGTTTATTGCAAGCAAGCCCATGTTTAGTGTGCCCCTGACTGTGACCGTGGGAGCAAATCTAAATTAACAGTCTTGATTGTTAATCTCAGAATGGGCTGCATCTCTCTGATGTATAAAGACTGTAGAATATATGAAATGGAAGAATAACAATTAAAATAAGATTAAGATTTCAAAAATAAGTGAAGAGTAGTGATAGAATTTTACAGACTAGTTAGGCCTATGAATCTCAAGTGGCTGGAGCCTCCCAGCTTCTAATAGTAGAAAGATTCACAACTCATGTACATACATGCAAAGGGTTACTATGAGCCTGCATCATATCCTGTAGAAGTGCTGAAGCAGAAAAATAACTGGACTAATCAAGTCCAGTACTCTTACTTTCATAGATGGCATCCAGGCTACTTGTTTCAGTAGGCTAGAATGTTCTTTTATAAAAATAAGATTCTGAATTGCTTTTTTTAATCAACTAAAAAATTTATTCCTTAGGGAGATTTGGTTGAAGATAGTTTTACTTAAATTTTATCACTTTTAAGTGATTATACATAAAACATGGAAGATTTAAGAGACCATTCTCTGAATGGTGGGAGTTTTGTTTTATATTGATTTTTTTTGGGGGGGGGAGGGCATTACTGGGGATTGAATGCCAGGCCCCTATACCACTGAAATACATCCCCAGCCCTTTTTATTTTTTATTTTGAGACAAGACAGGGTCTTGTTAAATTTCTGAAGTTGGCCTTGAACTTGTGATCCTCCTGCCTCTGCCTCTCAAGTCACTGGGATTACAGGCATGTGCTGTCTGAGAGCAAATTGCAGACTTGATGCCTCATCATCTCTAAATACTCTAGATGTTATCGCCTCCAAGCAAGGCTATTCTACCTAACCATCCACATTAGGAAATCAGCATCATTATATAAATATCATCCAGTTTACATATCAAATTCAAATTCTACCAAATGTTCAAAAATATCTCTTTCTGGTTAATTCAATTGCATATCTCTTTAGATTCCTTCCATCTGGAAGAGGTTTGTTTTTTTTAAAGTTTTTTAGTTTTTATCCTGTCTTTCATAACTTTGACAGTTTTAAAGTATACAGCCTCCAAATCTGTTGGGTGCCTCTCAGGCCATGCATTCTTGGCAAAAATATCTCAGAAAAGATGCTGTGTCTTCTCAGTATACCATATCTAGAGATGTATGAGTGATATAATCACCTGTCTCATTCCTGGTGATGTTACTCTTGATCACCTAGTCAATTTGGTATCTTCTGTGTTTTCTTCCACTATAAAATAATCTTTTTTTCCTATGTAATCATGTTATATCTGAATGTGTTTCCCAAAAATACATAGGTAATGGTATTCGAAGGTAGTCTTGGGGAGGTAAGTAAGTCATGAGGGCACAGCCTTCATGGTAGCTTTCATGCCTTGGGAAGGCCTGAGAGAGAGACCCCTCGCTCTTTCTACCATGTGAGGACACAATGAAAAGGTGTTGTCTGTGAACCTGGGAGTGGACCCTCACTAGACACTGAGTCTGCTGATGCCTCCATCTTGGGCTTCCCAGCATCCAGTAGGGTGAGAAGTAAATTTCTGTTGTCTATAAATCTTCTAGTTAATGATATTGGTTACACAATCCAAACAGACCAAGAAATAATATTTTGTGAGGAAACTGTGCCAATTGTATTCCTCATCAGACCTCCACCTACCAGCCCTAGCATACTTTAAGTGAACCCTCCTGAACTCAACCACTTTTATGATGGTTACCAAATAGTAATTTTCTATTTTTCATCATTCCTTCTACAATATTTAGTTGGAACTCTACTATAAGGGAGAAGTTTCTTATTCTCCCCCTCTCATCCCTTCATGCATTCATTCATTTCTTAATCATTGTGTTCATGGATTTCTATTTTCTTTCATGGATTGAAATTTGTTTGTCTTATTATTTATATTTATGTTCATAGTGTCCCATACACAACCAACAGGAATCTCTTTAAGCTGACTCCTGTCCTTTACTGTGTTCCCATCATTCTTCCTTTGTGGTCTAAATGTTCCAGGCTTATTGTGTACTTTTCTTATACCATTTCTGGGAAATTATTTATGTACACACTGTGATGTTATGATATAAAATATATATTTGATCTCTGCACACATGCCACCCAGGTGTTTAAAACCCTTGAGACAAGGGCACTAGCACAATCTTTTGTTCTTGTATTTGGTCTTTTTCCCCAGTTCCTGACACAGAACTTCTAAATCTTTTTCTTAGGTAATGGGAGCATCATTTGTTCCAATGAGACCATTCTTGGTGGGCTCGCTCCTGGATGGCCTCAAGATAGGAGATGGTTGCCCAGGGAACTGGACCATAATTAGAAAGTTGGAACTTCTAGCCCAACTTCCCTGGAGGGGAGAGGAGCTAAAGATGATTTGGTCACCAGTGGCTAATGATGTAATCAATCTTGCCTATATAATGTAGCCTCTATAAAAACCCAAAGGAGGGGTGGGGGTGTAGCTCAGTTGGTAGAGTGCTTGCCTCACATGCACGAGGCCCTGGGTTTAGTCCCCAGCAACACACACACACACAAGAAAAAAAAAAAAGGAGAGAGTTCAGGAACACATGGATGTTCCTGGCAGGTGGTGTGCCTAGAAAGGACATGGAAGCTCCACCCCTTCTCCCACACTTCATCATATACATATCTTTCATCTAGCTATTCATCTGTATCTTTTGTAATAACTTTTCTAATAAATGCATAAATGTATGTAAAGTATTTCCCCAAGTTCTGTGAGCCACTATAGCAAACTAATCAAACCCAAGGAGGGTTCCACTAAATTGTTACAAATTTTTGTGTGTTTGATCAGAAATACAAGTCACGACCTGGGATTTGCGATTGGCATTTGAAAGTGGGCAGTACTCTTGTAGGACTGAGGTCTTAACATGTGACATCAATGCTGTCCAGAAGGGCAGTGTCAGAATGGAATTGAATTAGAGTATCCTCAGCAGGTGTCTGTTGGAGGATTGTCACACACATATCTAATGTCAGAAGTGTTAATAATACTGACTGGTAAGGGAGAGTAGGAAAAGCACTTTGATTTTTCCTGTCTTTTGCACACACATACAGCTGTATCTGTTTTTATATCTGTCCATGTATGTGTATGTTTTTGTGTGTATAGACATAAATTTACATTGAGCTGCCCAGTTCAAATCCTGTACTTTTAAGATCCTTTCCTGCCTCCCTCCTTCCCTTTCTTCCCAGGGCCTTGTGCTTGCTCGGCAAGTGTTCTGCCACTGAGCTACATTCCCAGCCCTTTCTTATTTTTATTTTGAAACATGGTCTCCCTAAATTGCCCAAGATGGCCTTGAACTTGTGATCCTCCTGTCTCAGCCTCCCAAGTAACTGGAATTTCAGGAATGTGCCTTCACACCTGGTTTACCTCCCTGCCTTTCTATTTGTATATAGATGCTATGTTGAACAGTGAGAAACTTGACTTCCACAACCTAAATCCTGCTGCCCCCCTCCAAACCCCACATCATACCATTGGTAATTCTTTTAAGTAGAACCATTTTTCCCTCACCTCCACTACCGCTATTTTAATTCAAGCCACCATTATTATATCTGCAAATACTAAAGTCTTCTCTTTGATTCTCTGCTTCCACCCCTACCTTCAATATGTATTCCTTCCACAATAGCCAAAGTGATCATTTTAAAACCTAAACTATAGTTTGTCACTCCTTTGCTCAAAACCTGCTAATAGCTTCTCTTCTCTTCAGTTTAAAATTAAAAATTTTACGGGGTCCTATGTTGTCAACCACTCTTTGTTTCAGTGTAATTCAATATTGGCTTTCTGAATGTTTCACACCAAATGCCTCTCACTTCAGGACCTTTGAACTTGCTGTTTTCTTAAGCAAGCTCTTCTTTCAGATACCACATAACTCACTTCTCCCTTACTCCACTCAGCTCCATTTCTCAGATGTGACTTTATTAGTAAGATCTCCCCTGGCTAACCAGTATAAGATAGCATCTTATCTTCATGCTTTATCCCTTCACTGTGTTTATTACATTATGGCAACCTCTGACATAATATGCAGAGGAGGACTTTTTGTCTTTTTCTCTCTGCACAGTATTTCTAGCACCTAGGATAATGTGACAAATAGTAGGCTCTTGACAGTCAAGTACCATATGATCTCACTGATGTGGAATCTAAGAGTTGATTTCATAGAAGTTGATAGTACAGTGGAGGTTATCAGAGGCTGGAGAAGGGGACAGGGTTGGGGAAAGTTGTTGCCTGGGCACAAAACTGTAGTTAGATAAGAGTTAAGAATTTCTGGTGCTGTTGCACAGGAGGGTGACTATAGATAACAAGACTGTACTGTACATTTCAAAAAAATTAGAAGAAAGGAATGGGCTTCCAATGCTTTATTATGCTTCTTAGTCTGTGAAACCATGTATTCATCTGTGGAAATGCGGCTAATGACATCCTTCTCATGAGTTGTAAATATGTGTAAGTGCCTCCTGCATAGTAGGGATTCTTTATTCATTTCTCTTTCTACCTTCCCTCATCTTCCACCATCTTCTTAATCAACATAACTTCATGTCTTATCTATATTAAAAAGCTCTTATGTATATTAACCAAATTTTCTTACCAAAATAGTGTAAGGTGAACAGAATTAAACAAAAAAAAATATAGAATTGTTTTTGCCCTAAAAGTGCTAAAGGCTAATATTAGATTAGTATTTTCCCTCAGTGAGTTTATATATATGTAAATATTTATTTCTGGCATTAAAATAGAGAAGAGAGAGTTGCCTCATTTGAGTGACCAAGTAAAACCAGTATAAGTTGACAGTTCATGGGGAGTTTCCAGCAGTAGACTTATGGTTGCTCTTCCTTCCTATCTTTGTCTTCATATAGACATAATGGGAAGCTTTGGGGATTTTTTTGGTTCTTGCCTGAAATAAAAATGCTCTAAAGTGTACATATTGAGAATATCAACAACATGTGGACCCTGAAAAGTTATCGTTTAAGTGAGAGAAGCCTATGGCTTTTAGTATTCTTATCAACTAGTATTTTCCCTCAGCTTTATGAAAATAAGACCTTTATCTGCCATTCTGAACTCTCACCTCATTTCCACAGCAAACATGATCAATTGCTGTAAGATATAGAATTTATATGAATCCCAATATTGTAACTATAATGCACTAAGAAAAAATTTAAAACCTTTTTAAAAAGAATTTATTAGAGACTGTGAAAAGGTAGATTTCAGATCACTGGAATAATAACAGATTATGAAAGAAATGATGTCGAGACTCTATAGAAAAAGAAAAATGTTTGTCTTTTTATCATACCAGGCTAAAGTAAGTGATAGGATTGTTGAAGATAAATTTAATAGAGAAAAACATGCATGAATGTTTACTTGGTCTTGGTGTGGGGATGATATTTTTAAGAATTCTAGCAAAGGATAGTATATATGGGAAAATGGTAATAGATTTGACATCCCGAATCATAAAAATGTGTCACAATAGTAACAACAACATCTAACATATGCTGAAGTAAGTGCTAATCATTGCAATAAGTACATCCAAGTTAAAGTTCCAAGGTTGAGAAACCTGGCCTATCGTGCCACTCTATATCCCTGGTTATTTTTCCCCGTTATCATAGACAACACTGTGACAGATGTTTTGCCATGGTATAACAAGTATTACCAGTTTCTCAATCTTTTGTTGCACCTGTGTTCCACTTGCTATTCTGCCGCTTAGCAGATGTCTTCTATGTTAGTTTTTTGTTACAGCAACATCCTACTGCAAGATACTACTTCTCTTTTAATTAGGATCAGCTAAAACATGGAGATGCAAACTGCAGTGGCTCACACACCATAGATGTTCATTATTTTTCATGCAGTAGCTTAGGTGATTAGCAGTTCATATGATTAGGTTCTTCCTCCTGAAGCTATTCAAGAACCCAGGTAGCAGTGTGGCTCTTCCACTTTCCCTCATCACTACCCTGACTAAATCTTGGTCACTGACTTATTTGGGTTCTAGCCAGTTGATAGAGGAAAAGATAAATAAATATCTATTCTCTGAAGATCTAGTCTGGAAAGTGGCATATATTACTCTGCTCACATTGTATTGGAGAACTTAGATAGATTGCTGTACCTGACAGCAAGGGAGGCTAGGAAATGCAGTCCCACCATGTACCCAGGAAGAAAGAAAGAACAGATTTTGGTGGACAACAACAAAGAGATTCTGTACATCCACTATGTATGTTCTCAATCTGATAAACCACATGATAATGTGGGAATTAAAATATTCCTATAAGTCAATAAGAAAAATTAAAATATTCCAAAACAAAGAAAAGCTACAAATTCAGGTTTCAAAAAAAATTCAAAAGACTAATGATTATATATCAATGGTGGGTTGATTTTTAACAGAGGCATTTAATGAGGGAAAGGATATTCTTTCAACAGAAATTGACCTTTACCTCATACCATACATAAAAATTAATTCAAGATGAAAGACCTAAATATAATGTTAAAACTATAAAATTCAATAAAGTGTAAGTCCATGTGATTTTAGAATGTACTTTCTCAGATATCGCCAAAAGCTCAGTCAAACAAAGAAGAAATAAACAGATTATAGAATTAAAAACGTTGGTGCATCAAAGCTCTGTAAAGAACGGGAAAAGAAAATCCACAGAACAGAAAAAACTATTAGAAAATTACATATCTGATAAGAGTCTAATGTCGGAATATATAACAAAGCCTTACAACTAAACAATGAAAGGATGACCCAGTTGTTAAAATGGACAAAGAATTTCAATAGATTTTTTTTCCCAAAAAAAGATATGAAAAGATGTTTAACAACATTAGTCATTAGGAAAAAGGAAACCCAACTATAATGAAATACCACTTCACACTCACTAGAATGGATAGAATTAAAATAGAACAACAATGTTGATGACAAGATGAAGATGGCACACACCTGTAATCCCAGCGTCTCAGGAGGTTGAGACAGGAGAATTGCAAGTTTGAGGCCAGCCTCAGCAACTTAGCAAGACCCTGTCTCAAAAATAAAAAGGGCCAGGGATGAAGTTCAGTGGTAAAGCGCCCTTGGGTTCAATCCCTAGTACCACACCTCCAAAAAAGTAGAAACAACCAAAATATTCATTAACTGATAAATGTGTTATATAACTGATAAACAAAATGTGTTACATCCATATAATTTGATATTACTTAGCCATAAAATGGAATGCAGTACTGATTTATGCTGCAAGATAGATGACATTAAAATCACAAGGTTAAATAAAAGCAACCAGGTACAAAAGGTCACATGTTGCCTCATTTCATGTATATGAAATGTTCAGAGTAGGTAAATTTATAAAGTGAGAAAGTAGATTAGTGATTGCCAGGAGCTGCGGGGGAAGGGGCAATAACAGTCACTACCTAATGGGTGTGAGGTTTCTTTTGGGGATGATAGAACATTCTGGAATTAGATACTGGCAGTAGTTGTACAACTTAAGATACTAAAATGAAGAAGTGATAAATGCGACATCTCAATAAAAAACAATTTTTAAAAACTAATGACTGAAAATCTTCTATCCCAAGAATCAAAGAAATGGAAATTATGACAATGTTAGTATCAATTCTATTAAAAAGGTAAGTTAAAAATGTGTTAATACATTCATATTCTGTTGTTGAGAGTATAAATTGATACAGCATTTCGGGGGCGCTGTTGGTACTGTATGTCACATGCCTTAAAATGGATCCTATTTTTCTGAGGGGAACAGAGGGAATGGAACGGGGAGTGGTTTGGTCAACAGATACTGTGTTATCATTAGATAGGAAGAAGTTTTGGTGTGCTCTTGCATAGTAGGATGACCATTTCAAAAAGCTAGAAGAAAGGATTTTGAAAGTTTTCACCATGAAGAAGTGATAAATGTTTTAGGAGATAGATATTTTTACCTTGATTTTAAAAATTACATGATGTATACATTTAGTAAAACATCACAGGGTATCCCATAAATATGTACAATTTTTGTTTTTACATATCAGTTAAAACATTAAATAAAAATAAACCATATTCTTTGCTTCAGTAATTATATCTTAGGAATTTATTTGAAGGATATAAATAAATGTATGTGAAACTATTTGTCTACATGTATAATCAAGATGGGATCACTGAAAGCAACTGAAATGTTCAGAAATAAAACATTCAAAGGCCTGGGAGTGGCTCAGTGGTAGAGCACTTGCCCAGCATGTGTAAGGCACTGAGTTTCATTCTCTGCACCACATAAAAATAAATAAATAAAGGTCCATTGACAACCAAAAAAACATGTGTTAAAAAAAGAAAACATTCAATAATTGGAAGTAATTGAAATACTTTATAAGAAGCAGTAGTTAATTTACGATATTATCCATAATGATACCATAAAATTGTATTGAGCAAAATTAATTTAATTTAATTTAGCTTTAGGTCTAGTCATACCACTTAAGTACAGATCAAAGTTTGGGTGGCATGAAATGGGAACCTGTAAAGAAATTTCTACAGCTCAATCATAGCTCTGGAAAACCTCTTAAATCTGCTTTTCTTGGCTGAACTGGTGCCTGTGTATATGTATGGAAGAGAAGAGTTCAAATCTCTCTTATGATACATCGAATTTCTTACCTAGGGAAAGTTTAAATAAATGTAAACATAGAATTTAGGTCCTCTACTAAGTTTAAAGCTCTTGATTGAGGCATAAGATACATTGGAAAATGCTCAGGCTTTATAATCATGAAAACCTGAATGTAAGTTGCTTACTAGTGGTGTAGTGTTGACCAAGTAATATGAGTAAAGGTTTAAAAAAACCTTTTCCCTTCTGCCTGGTAATTTGGCCATTTGTTAATGTTTTAAATTTGTTATCCAAGCATATTATTGCTCCCTAAAGAGCTTAAGAACTTTTCCCCTAATTATCATCACCCCATTTGAAATGTTGGTACCACAGATAGATCATGTATCTGCTTATGTACCATGACCCTTTGGAGGACCACAGATCTTTGTTACATATAAGGTTCTTTTGCCCCTCCAATTTTTGACCCATTGCCCCTGTTGAAAATGTTTGCTGAAAAGGCTTGGTATATGTTCTATGTAAAAAATGTTACTAGGCAACATTGCTTGGTAAAAATCATGCCTGTTGAGTAAACTGTATCTAATGGGAAAACTGTAAATATTTAAAAGACCATATCATTGAGTTTGCCTGACGGCATTGACTCTGGTAACAGTGTGTCCCTTGCAGAGACCTGCAATCTATACCTATAGCATTGTTATAAGAGATTTTGGGTCCTGTGGGGGAAGAGGCTATTAAACTAGAATGACTTCCAAACCCACTAATGTAAGTCTCATTTTCTTGGACCTGAACCTCACCTGGGGCAGGGGAAATGGGGCTGGGGTGCAAAAAATAACTCTGGGTAGCTGTGTGAGCTACTGCATAGACTGCTGCAGAGACTGTTCCTACAAAAAAAGGAATACCTCGAGCTACCTTCTGGCAGGCTATAATTTTTATCCTATATCTTTCTATGTAGATTAGTCTTCTGAGTGTAAATGTTTAGTTGAGCCTGAGAAATTCTTCTGGCTATTATGCCTAACTTCTCAAGATTCAGTTTCCTGCTCTGTAAAATGAAAATGTTACCAACCTTACAGGATTTTGTGAAAACTAGAGATACTATACAAAGCTCCTGGCACAGAAGAGCTATTCTGTGAATGATAGCTACTACTGGGTTCATCCATCATATTTTTTATGGAAAGTATGCTATTTTCATAATACCCATTTCCAGTGACTTGAATTAGAGGATATTGTCATATGTTGACATTTTGAGCATAATAAGTTTTGATTATATAATTATTTATGTTTAACTCTTTGTCATGCAATTAGAAGTTAGAGTTGTCAGCATCACAGTGAATAATGACTAAAGCCTGAATATTTATCTTCATATGTACTTACTGTGGCAGTTTACAATATTTTATGTGCCTTAGAACAAATATATCAATTACAGATATTAATTTTTATTAACTTCTTTATTCTCTGAGTATGGATAACAGTTACTGTTTCTTGGCATAGCTCTTATTTTTTAAAAAAAGGGGGTGGGGTATTTGAGATAATTTTATTTTTATTTTTTGATACTGGGGATTTAACCCTGGGTTGCTTAACCACTGAGCCACTGAATATCTATATTTCCCACCCCTTCCTGAGGTTGTTTTTGTTTAGTTGGTTACTATTAGCCTTTTCAGTTTTTACTTTGAGACTAAGTTGTTTAGGGTTTTGCTTTGTTGTTGAGGCTGGCCTCAAACTTGTGATCTTCCTGCCTCAGCCTCCCAGGTCACTAGTATTACAGGCATGCATCACCATGCCAGGCTGAGATAATATGTTTTAGAATATCTGTATTTCCCACCCCTTCCTGAGGTTGTTTTTGTTTAGTTGGTTACTTTATTGCTTATCCAGGCTAATTTTTCAGAGTCTCTTTATCCTGCAGTGTGCAGCCACTAGTATCTTTGCTCTTTTTTTATTGTTTTTATTTTGGAGCTTTGTATTCATTCCCATGGTTTCCCCTGTGCTTCATTGCTTGGCAGTCAGCCAGAGATTGGTCCCAAACTGTACTTTTAACACTCACAAACAGTGCACTAGGCCTTTGCCCTCTTTCACTCATGGGTCCATTTATTAGTTGAGGACTGCATTCCAAGTTTAGGTAGTTTTATTTTTCCTGCCTTTATTTTGTGCTGTGTTCCCTCATTTCTCCCTTGCAGGTACAAGTGGCCTTCCTGTCAGTTAGGGTCTTGTGGAAAACATGGCTTTTATTTCCCTGGATTTGTGTTAAATCCAGCTGTTGGTCAGATGTTCACCCCAACTGGGACCACAGCCCTAGTCCAGCAGAGCCACTGCCTTTTCTGGTGTACTCCTCATTATTTCGCTTGAAATGAGTTTTCACCCTCTGCTTCAAATCAAGTCAGTCCCTCTTGGCAATGAACCTGCTAGTTCTTTGCCAGCTTTATTCTGGTAGGACTGTTTCCATATAGAACAGACAGGAGAACTGCCCTAGGCAGGAATACCACAGATCGTCTCTGTTCTTACACAAAGTTCAGCAGTTTTCAGTTTTTGGTTGATTTCCAGAGCCTGTAATGGCAGATTTTGATAATTTTATCCAGTTTTATAGGGTTTCATTTTGGGGGGCAGGGTATGCCAACCTATTCACTCTGCCAAGCCAGAAATCCCACCTCAGTAGATTTATTTTAAAATGCAATCTTTGTTGAATTTGTCTAGTTCTAATGGATATTTAGATTCTGTTTAATTTTTCTATGTATATAGTTATCAGTTGATTATAATGTATTGTTGTTGTTGAGTTTGGGAGCCTTGGGTGAGAGTCATTTGTTTTTTTCATTTTTAAGCAAGAGCATGTGATTTTTATTTTTCATAATATATCAGAATATTTCATTCTTAGAATAAATCTTATTAAACAATGATGTACTAGTAAAATTCATTCTTCAGCCAGGCATAGTGGCACACCTGTAATCCCAGCAACTTGGGAGGCTGAGACAGGAAGATCACAAGTTCAAGGCCAGCCTTAGCAACTTAGTGAGACCCTTTCTGTAAACAAACAAACAAATAAATAAAAAGGATTAGGGCAGTAGGGTTGTGTGCTTTCTAATGTGTGAGGCACTGGATTCAACCCTCAGCACCACATATAAATAAATAAAATAAAGGTCCAACAACAACTAAAAAGAAAAAGAAAAAAATGGAATGAGGATGTGGCTTAGTAGTAAAGTGCCTCTGAATTAGGTATCAGTACTGAAAAATAAATAAGTAAAATAAAATTCACTTTTCAGGGACTGGGGTTATAGTTCAGTGGTAGAGCACTTACCTGGCACAAGTGAGGCTCTGAGTTCAATCCCCAGTACCAAAAAAATTAATTAATTAATTAATTAGACCCACTTTTGGATTTTTATATCTATCTTCATAAGTAGAATTCATCTTTAATTTTCCTTGCCTACTTTGTATTGTTCTAAAATCATGCAAATCCCCCAAATGAGTTTGGAGTCACTCTCTGTTTTCTGGAATAATTTTTTATAAGCTTAGGATGATCTGCTTGGTTCATGAACTTTTGGTTGAACATCTCCAAAAGTATCTTGAGCTCAGTGACTTGGGAAGTGTGACTACAAGGATGTGTGTTATTTAAGATTCTGTCTTCTGATTCACTTTCTTCTCAGCTAAGCTTTTTTTTAATATATATTTTTTTAGTTGTGTATGGACTCAATGCCTTTATTTGTTTTTTTTTTTTTTTTAATGTTTTTAGTTGTAAATGGGCATAATACCTTCCTTCCTTCCTTTCTTTTGTGTTGAGAATCGAACCCAGGGTCTCACACGTGCTAAGCAAGTGCTCTACCACAAGCCACAACCCTAGCCCACCTTTATTTGTTTTTATGTGGTGCTGGGATCGAACCCAGTGCCTCACTCTTGCAAGGCAAGTGCTCTACCACTGAGCCAGCCCTTAGCTAGGCTTTATGAAGTTGGTTGTGATTGCTTTAATAATCTGGCTTCCACTCCCAGTGTACCAATAAAACTGTTCTCACAGTGTCAGTAGTAATGGCATTATTACCTTTTACAGTTATTATTCTTCACAGCAGCATTTGGTAATTAGCCACTCTCTTTTTCTCAAACCTTACGTTTTCTTGGGTTTAATAAAACTTAACTGGCTGCTTCCATTTTAGCTATTCTTTCTCACTTACTAGGATAACTACAATAAAAATAAAGCAAATAGCATATCATATAGCATACTATTGTATAGCAAAAAATAATAATAAAGTATCATTTGATTTTCTTTAATTTTTTAAAAAGGTGTATTTTTCATTTGATATATTTTTCACTTGGTTACTAAAGTAACAAAAGAAAATTTGCAGAGTACAGAAAATAACCCCACTGCACAGCAGTAAATGATTCTATCACCTTGGCATGTCCTTTCTTGTCTTTTGTTCAGTCCCTAGGATTAAAAAAAAAAAAAAAAAAGTGTGTGTGTGTGACAATTTGAATGAACATGAGCTATTATTTTTTTTTTTTTTTTTTTTTGTGTGTGTGTGTGTGTGGTGCTGGGGATTGAACCCAGGGCCTTGTGCACACAAGGAACGCACTCTACCAACTGAGCTATATCCACAGCCCTCTAAAGTCATTTTTAAATACTTATATTCTCTTAGATACTATGTTAGACATGGATGATACAGTGACTATTAGCAAATAAAATGATATTTTGTATAACTGCATTTTATAAACAACATGTTTCTGATCAAACCAGTTTATCAACAGGAATATCAATATGCTTTATGAAAGTTCTTTTTAGTATTAACAGTGTAGTGCATTTTCTGATAAGCATAAACAAACACAAAGCACCATTTAAATATTATTGGAGTGGTTGGAGATGTGGCTTAGTATTAAAGTGCTTGCCTAGCATGTATGAGGCCCTGGGTTCGATCCCCTGTACCATAAATAAATAAATATGGTTCCAAGATTTCAGTCTTTGAAATCTTAAATAGTAATGAGTTGAAAAGGCTAATACTTGGGCTGGGGATATAGCTCAAGCGGTAGCGTGCTCGCCTGGCATGCACAGGGTGCTGGGTTTGATCCTCAGCACCACATAAAAATAAAATAAAGATATTGTGTCCACCAAAAAACTAAAAAATAAATATTAAAAAAATTCTCTCTCTCTCTCTCTCTCTCTCTCTCTCTCTCTCTCTCTCTCTCTCTCTCTCTCTCTCCCTTAAAAATAAAAAAGGCCAATACTAATGGCAAAGCAGTTTCCTACTTAGTTAGGGCTGAAACTTATTTCCCTTGCTTTTGTGAAATTCGAGCCCAAGAATCATCTATGTGAGGCCATAAATGCCTTTTCAGCTTGAATCTGTACACTTTCTACATGAGGCTGTTATGTCGTCACACTAGGAGCTCCTGCCAGAGGGCCTGTGTAAGCAGGACACAGATGTGCTCAGAGAAGCCCCCTGGAACTTTACTACTTGCTTATAGAAAGAACCACCAGCCTGCTTCATAGATTTCCTAAAGGTCAGGGAAATTTCTCTAAGAGATCAAAATCTAACAGAGAAACTGAAATGATTTTTACCAATTAGGCAATTTTTAACATCTAAATAAACTTCCATAATTCTTTTAGCAAAATTAAGTTAGAATTGTAGATACCTTAAACTTTGGAATAAGGAATTGAACTTTTTTTGTTTTAGAATTTTAAGCCCATTCCTTAGAAAGTATTTGAGACACACAGTCTATGGCAGCATCAGTCTTACTAATTGGAAAAATAAAATGTTTAGTTGTGATTTTCTTTTTTTTTTTTTTTTATGGAGGAATTATTGTCATTGGTGCTGAGAAATGGATCCTGTGTTTCTTGACCTTCTTTCATAAATGTCCTTAGCTAATGGTTTTTTCTGTGATCCAAATACTGTTTAGCAAGCAGAGTTTTTTTTTTTACTGGAATTGACTTTAGTATAGACATGTTAACGTTTATAATAAAGAAAACCAAATTCTTTTTTTAATATAGATTCTGAACTTGAAAGATTTGGTATTC
Organism: Marmota flaviventris; assembly: GCF_047511675.1. Taxonomy (NCBI): domain Eukaryota; kingdom Metazoa; phylum Chordata; class Mammalia; order Rodentia; family Sciuridae; genus Marmota; species Marmota flaviventris. The sequence goes on along the minus strand of NC_092506.1, from coordinate 61,461,149 downwards.
TAAATAGCTAAATATCAAAAAAGTAAAATTTAAATTTTAAAATACCCTACATTACATATTTAGTAACTCAGACACCACTCCTCCCCTCCCTACCCCGCATAACCAAGGATTGAATCCAGGCTCACTTAACCATTGAGCCACATCCCCAGCCCTTTTTTTTATATTTTAGAGATAGAGTCTCACTGAGCTGCTTAGGGCCTTGCTAAGTTGCCGAGGATGGCTTTGAACTATCTATCCTGCCTCAGCTTCCTGAGCCATGGGGATTACAGGCATGTACCATTGCGCACAGCCTATATTATTCTTTAATTATTTCACATGTTTTATGTTTTGTATTTCCCATAGTGCCTCGCAAGACACAGATTGAGAAGCCCTATCTGAAATGCTTGGGACTATTTTAGATTTTGCAGTTTTTCAGATTTGGGGATTATTTGCATAGATTTTCCCAATTGAGCATCCCTAATCTGGAAATCTGAATTGTTCCCCCAAATCCACAATTTTTTATTATCGTGGTATTAAAAACATTTCAGATTTCATAGTATTTTGGATTTGGGAGTTTTGGATTAGGGATGCTCAACCTGTATTGAGTGCACTCAGGGATCATTTTCTCCAGAAAATCTTCCTTAAATATTAATATTTGTCCAGATGCCTCTCTTCTGTCGCCCCTGGTAGTTAAAATTATCCTATTACATGCTTGTTTTTAATACTTGGAGCATTTCTCATGGTTATTTATTTAAAAACAAATACAAATTCAGTTTCAACATAGTTCTTGACACACAGTTAAGATCTCAAGAAATATTTTATTGAATTGAATTGCTGGGTATAATTACTTAAATATTGTGTGTATCACAGGTTCTTTTATGTCACAGTATCCCAAAATTGCACAGATTTGGCAGATGCAAAGAAATTTAGCTGTCACGTGTACACCATCTGCCTAATATTGTTCCTGTTAGATGGAGGCTGTTGTGGGTCTAAAAAGAATCAGACCACCAACCAGCAATTGTTGTTTCATAAGAGAGCAGTTGAAGCATATAAGAGGATAGGTTTGTTTCCTTTAATGGTTCCACATGTCCAAGAAACATATATTAACTCTTCTCTAGAATTTCAATGTAAAGAACATTTAGATTGGGCTGGGGTTGTGGCTCAGTGGTAGAGCACTCGCCTAGCACTTATGAGGCCTTGGGTTCAATCCTCAGCACCACATAAAAATAAATAAAATAAAGGTATTGTGTCCAACTATAATTAAATAATAATTTTTTTTAAAGGAACATTTAGATCAGCATCAGTGATACTGCCTCATGAACAAGACTTGATATTCTTCATGCTAAGTACTTTCTGGAGTTTCAGTACTTCATCGTCAAAAATACACAGAAAGGATGCCATGTAAATAATACAGTCAAAAGATAGATATGAGAAAATTCTATGACTAAATTGGAATGTCAAGAATAGTTCTGTTTGCATCTGTTCTACCTATTGTCTTATCTTCACATTTCTCTGGTTCAGACACCTGAAGACCTGAACTTATGTCAGTTTCTCTGTATGAGGTCTTTTTGCCCTCCAGGTCTGTTTGCTCCAGCTCCACATCTGTGCACATATCCTCACTCACTACCTATGGGTCATCAGGACCACTTCTAAAGAAGTGCATTTCTTTGCTGCTGGGGTGGTTCTGTTGATGAGCTACTATTTTAATGTTTCATTTTTAACAAAAAAAATATGAGACATGTAGAGAAACAGGATGTATGGCCCATACGGAGGATAAAAAAGGAGTCAACAGAAACTGTCCCTGCGGAAGTTACGGGGGACTTATTAGTTTAAAGATTTAAAAGCACCTATTTTTATTATAGCCAAATAGCTAATGGAAACCATGTCTAAAGAAGTAAAGGAAATTATAAAAATGAATCTCACCAAACATAAAATGTCAACAGAGATACAAATTTTAAAAGGGAACCAAATAGAAATTCTGAAGTTAAAAAGTACAGTCACTGAGATGGGGGTGTAGCTCATTGGTAGTGCTTGCCTAGCATTTGTAAGGCCCTGAGTTTGACTCCTGGCACCACACACTGACATACAAAAGTATAATAACTGAAATAAAATATACTGAATGTTTTTGACAACAAAATTGAGCTGGCAGAAGAAAGAATCTGTGAACTTAAAGGCAAGCATAATGAGGTTATCTAGACCAAGAAAGAATGTATAATGTAATGTCTGCTTTAAAAGAAAATGCATGAGTCAGGCGCAGTGGCACACGCCTGTTCTCCCAGTGGCTCAGAAGTCTGAGGCAAGAGGATTGTGAGTTCAAAGCCAGCCTCAGCAACTTGGCAAGGCCCTAAGCAACTCAGCGAGACCCTGTTTCTACATAAAATATAAAAAGGGCTGGGGATGTGGTTCGGTGGTTAAGTGCCCCTAGGTTCAGTCCCCAGGACAATGCATAAACAATAATTATTAAACATTTTTGACGGGCTTATAATGTATAAAGATATATTTCTATGACAATAAATAGCACAGAGAAGGGAGGGAATAGAGTCGTATGGGAGCAGAGTTGTTGTATGGGATTTAAATTAAGTTTGTATTAATCCAAACCAGATTGTTTTAAGTGAAGATGTTAATTATAATCCCTGTTTGGGGTAAAAATGGGAGTTCATAACCCAATTGAGTCAAATGTATGAAAGATGATATATCATGAGCTTTGTAATGTTTTGAACAACCAATAAAAAAAAAAGAATGGCTATTACAAAAAGAAAAAAAAACAAAAAAAATAATAATAATTATAATCCCTGTCAACCACTACAAATACAGCTCCAAAATTCTAGTAAAAGAAATAAGAGAATTAAAATACAGCATAGAAAATACCTATTTAAGAGACTTAATTAGAAGATACTGTTATCTTATATTATCTCTTTATTTTATAGATAAGGAAATAAACTTAGAAGTTATACTATTCAAGTACACAGTAGACTCAAACCAAGCCTGTCACCAAAATTCCTCACAGTCTTTTTTATTTTCTTAGTCGTCAATGGACCTTTACTTTATTTATTTTTATGTGGTACTGAGAATTGAACCCAGTGCCTCATACATGCTAGGCAAGCACTCTACCACTGATCCACAACCCCAGCCCCCAACCTTACATAGTTTTATAGGAAAATTGGTAAAATTCTCTGGTAGAAATGGTTAAGTTTTATTATTCCATCGGATCAGGTGTGTAAAGCTCAAGGTCAAGAGTCTTTGTAGAGGGGCTGGAGTTGTGACTCAGGGGTAGAGCGCTCGCCTAGCACGTGCGAGGCCCTGGGTTCGGTCCTCAGCACCACATAAAAATAAAATAAAGGTCCTTGGCCCATTTTTTTTTTTTTTAAAGAGTTTTTGTAGAGTGATACTGCTAGTAGGAGCTGGACTGGGATTTGAATGCAGGTGTGCGTGGTTCAGGTTTCTTCTTGGATGTGCTGCACTGGAGTTGCTGCCTCAGCATCATGTGGTTGTAGCACATGCAGACTGCCTGGCCATGAGAAGTACAGCAGATCTTTTGGCATCTGACTTCACTTGTGTGCCAGTGGACAACACAGACTTTAGAAAAGCAGTTTTGAATTTTTTCTTTGTTGACTTTGTAAGTCACAGACAGAGACTTTCCTATTTCCTTCCTCTTTCACAGAACTCTTATGTAGCTCAGAGATCTAAAACAAAACAACCAAGTATAAAATTAGGTGATGTGTTTTTAATTTTACTTTATATCAATTGACGAATTCAGCCACATGTTCAGATATTTACAGTAATGCAAAGCAGCCCAGTACTTGCTTTGATTTTTTTTGTTGTTGTTATTGTTTTAATCTGTAAGAAGCTACTTTCTCTGCAGGTACAGCTTGGGATCTTCTGAGAAAGATAAACAAAAGCATACAGGCAATCAGTGTTTGCTTCCAACATCAGCAAAGGAGGACTGTAGAATTTCAAGACAGCTCACATTTATCATTTTGATATTTATTTCCTTGACTTTTACTAAAGACTATTTTAGAAATACTCATGGCTCTCAGAAAAGAAGAGTTTGTTTTTCTAGGCTGCATTAAGGAAATTCAGGAGATTTTAGCATAATGCTGACTAAAGACTCTATGACCTTTCTGAATTGAAAATAAGGAGGCCACTGTTCTCACATTAGGGGAAATTGCATCAAATGCTTAGAAAAAAAATTCTCCAAATTTCTAACTCGTCACAATTTTCCTCTTCAAATAAGTTCCAGGGAATTTATACTTTCCTATAAATTAAATGTTCAGTGAAACATCTTAGAATTCTAAGTTTCTCATTTGTCTTTAGACTATTCCCAATTTTTCTTACTATTTTGCATATTTACCATTATGGGTTTTGGTTCTAAACTCAGCTGATTTTAGAAATAAAGCAGATAGAATGAGTAGAGGGTAGAGTTAAGGTGTATGGATAACATGTGGTGTGCAGCTAGCTAGCTAACTGAAAAGAGCATGGCTACTGAAGGTATTCAAATTCAGTTGTTTTGTTTTTCAAAAACACCATTGGATCATTAAAATATATTGCTGTTTACGGGTCCCATTGTTTCTCAGCCTAAATATTACAGAATTTTCCTTTTTTAAGAATTTGTGTTAGGTAGTCAGTCACAAGTTTGGCGGTTTTTGTTTGTTTGTTTTGTACTAGGGATTGAACCCAGGGATGCTTAACCACTGTGCCACATCTCTGGTCCTTTTTAAAAAATATATTTATTTATTTTTTGAAACAAGGTCTTACTAAGTTACTGAGTAGCTTACTAAGTTGCGGAGGCTGGCTTTGAACTTGTGGTCCTCTAGCCTTAGCCTCTTGAGCCAATGGAATTACAGATGTGCACCACTGTACCCAGTTTGACTGTTTTTTTAAAATGTACATTTGGTTAAGTTACCTACCAAATTTTTCATATGGAAAACAACCAAGGAACTGATATTGTCAGGTTAATTCAGTATTTGTATAAACCTTGAAAGAATGCTTTCAATTTCTGAGCATTTTTAAAAAATTTTATGACTCTTTACACAGGTCTCTTTGAACTAAAATTTGTGCACATCTGCTCAATTTGAAATTGAACAAGTGTACTTTGAGAACATTCTTATGTCTTAGTTAAATGTCTAAATGCTAGACAAGACGCAGATGCATCTTTACTATGCATGTCCTTATTAAACTTTTATAGTTGTGATACTTTTACATTTAGCATAAGCTTTAAATAGTTCTTCCTTCAAATTTAAAAGAATAGATGCAGCTTTTGGATTACATTTTATTCATCTCTGAAATAAAAAATTGTTGCCTTAAGGTATTAGATCCACTTAGATAAAGGAATATTGAAAAGCAAACTATTAATTTTATTTGCAATTATCTATGTGAATCAAGGGTTGTTGATTTTTTTTCCCTTTTAATACCACCAAAACATACAATTTAGATATGGCTGATATAAGCTACAGTTGTCATTCATTCATCTTTAGTGAGGATTCTTTTGATTGCAGGTAACAAAGACTCAACTCAAAGTAGCTTTAAAAATGGAAATGTGTTGGCTACTGTAAACAAATCACAGAAGAGCTTGCTTTGGGAACTGCCCTATCCCAGGACACTACCCAGATCTCTCTCTAGTCCCCCTTGCCATCTTTACTCTCAGATTTCTCATCACAGCTTTTCTTTATGAGTTGTTTTAATTCTCTCTTACACAAATATGAATAAATATCCACAAGGTGAGAATAGTCATGTGGTGTGAAAGATAGGCCATTTTGGACTTGTTGCGGCTTCTATCCCAGGATGCTCTAATTTAGATCAAGTGCCTGCCTGTGCCCAGTAACTGCAGGCAGAGAGCAGGGATATTAAGTTCTGCCTTACATTACCAGCTTGGTCTTAGGAGCTTGCCCCTATGCTCAGGGAAGCAGAATCTGTTCTGGGAAGAAGGAAGCATGCAAAGTCATGTATTATGCCATGGGATTCTACATCAGATGCTATACTATTAAGTTTTGAAAACACTACATTAGACAGAATTTTGTGAGATCAGTTACTTATGTGTCTTTTCCAAAATTTCAATAATTATAACATCATTAGGCTTAAATTTTCAGTTATGAGGTTCTGTGTGGGTGCATTCTTCTTCAATCCTGTGAATTTTGATCCATGTGTTATTTGTAGAACAAATATTTATTGAGCACTACTAATATGTCAGACTCCATAATTAGCACAGAAGATGTAGTGATGAACAGACAAGCATGATCTCTCTTCCATGTAGATCCCAAGGAAAGACAGACAAATATTATAAGCATGAGGTAACATGTTATGAAGCAGAAAGAGAAATACCTTCAGGAAAAAAAAATAGCTAAGAAAGAGAAGAGAGATATCCAGAGTAGATAATGATCAAGTGAAGTTCTTCAAGATGAGTAAGAGTGAGCCAGAAAGGGAGGACTGAGGGTAATCAAGGCAGAGGAAAGCTTGTGTGAAAGCTCAGGGAGCATTGGTGGAGCTGAAAGATGTGTGTTGTACAGAAAGTGTAATGAGGAAAAGAATTAGAGAGTAATAAGTGAGGAAGCAAAAGACATAAACCAAGTCAAATCATGTAGTCCATGATAAAGAATTTTTTAAAAACATCCTAAATGTGATAGGTAGCGAGTGGACAGTGTTGAGCAGTCAAGTAAAATAAGTAGTTTCAAAACATCCTCCTGATTTTAGTGTGCAAGTGGGTTAGTGAGAAGGGACAGCTGTGTGCAGGGCCACAGGAGATTGTTACAGTGGTATAAATGAGAAGTAAGAAAAGGACTTTGAGGACTGCGGGGTTAGCTGTAGAGTACAGGCTTTGGAAAGTATGAAGTCCTATGTTTGATTTCTAGGCACTGCAAAAACAAACAAAAAACTTTTCTTTTTTTTTAATTTCCAGTTTCTTATCACTTGGACCCATAGAGCTAGCACAAACCTAGGCATAGTTGGTACTCAGTATTGAGGTCACAAGAACTGTGTGTGTGTGTGTGTGTGTGTGTTTCACCTTAAAATGCATGTCACTCTTTTAAAAACTCATAATGCTTGTTTTATCATTTGCTGTATGTTAAAAAAAAAAAAAAAAGACTTCAGTGGTTTCCTGCAAACACTTTATCACTACCCACTACCAGCATTTCTAAGCCAAAACCTTTACGTCAAAAGTTAAATGTTTCTATTTTTTTTTTAAAAAAAAGTTTATAAAAAGCATGTCTTAAGGTAGGAATTTTATTCCAACTTAACACCAGCAGTTTCTGGTCATATTACATAACAACATGGGATATTGTATTAAAGATATCTGTGCTGCTTGTATTTCAAGTGCTCGATGGTGCCATCTAGTGGTATGATCACTTCAAAAGGTGAATATTTGCTATTACTTTGGGGACAGAATTTTTTTAAAAAATCAATTTTATAAAAAAAGGTTAATGCAATAGCCAAACATAAGATACCAATGGAATTTAATATAAAACCTTTTTGAGTATTCTTATATGTAACACCAAAATACCTTTGGAAAAAAAATAGCTAAGCAAGAATGTATCAAAATTTAAAGCCTTCATTTATCAAAAGTCACCAATCAAGAAAGTGAAAAGACAGCTTACAGAATGGGAGAAAATATTTGAAAATTACATATCTTGCAAGAGTCTAGTATCCAAAATATGTAAAGAATGCTTAAAATTCAACATCAAAAAGACAACCAATTAAAAAATGTGTGAAGGACTTGAATAGACATTTCTCCAAAAGACATATATATGGCCAATAAGCACATCATTGGTCATTAGAGAAATACAAACCAAAGCCACAGGGAGATACCATTTCATAGAATGGTTTTCATAATTTTAAAAAACAAAATACCAAAACCAGAAAATAACAACTGTTGGCAAGAATTTGGAGAAATGGGAATCCTCATGGACTGGTGGGCAGGTGTAGCCACTGTGAAAAATTGTTTTAACAGTTTCTCAAACAAATAGAGGATTACCCTGTAACCCAGCAATTCTATTCCTAGGTATATTCCCGGGAGAAATGGTGTCAGAGTTAAATGGAGAGATGAATCTCCAAAACAAAAAAAAAAAGGTTTTATTTAGGAGTAATAAAAAAAAAAAGATTGCAGTCCAGGATACCTGTACACAGGCCAGGGTGGCCTTTGATATGTCCAGAAAACAAAGGAAAGGTTAGTGGTTTCATTGGGACAGAGGAAATCTATGAAAATGCAGACTTAATGGAGGCGGTTTCGCTGGATTAGCCTGCCAGGGAAGTTCCTGGAACAGTCATTAGAAACCTGAGTGTTTCCCATGACCTCTGGACTCTGTTTTAGATATAAATGACAAGAACATTTTCATTTGTGTGCTCAATCTCCATACAGGTGTTCAAACAAAAACTTGTACATGAATGTTCATAGCAGCATTATTCATAATAGTGGAAAGGGAATGAATTTTTATCAACTGATGAAATGGATAAACAAAAGAGTACATCCATATGGTGGAGTATTATTTAGCTGTAAAAAGGAATGAAATACTATTACATTGATGGACCTTGAAACATTATGCAAAGTAACAGGAGCCAGACCAAATATTATATGATTTCATTTATGTGAACTGTCCAAAATAGTCATAGAGATAGAAAACAAAACAGAATCTGAGTCATTTTTAAAAAAATACTTTTATAGTTTTTTCTCTGACCTTCCTTTGGTAAGTATATGCTAATTTATAATTCTACCAATAATGGATGAGGAAAAATGGAGGAGATTTTTTATTGAGTAACTGTTCCAAGAGTTGTGCCTGGATTCTTTGCTTTTATTATTGTATTAAATGTCTGTGCCTCCTCTGACATAAAGTATCTAGAGAAATTGTAACAAGCAGATGAGTAAAGATCAGAAACCAGAAGTTTTTGTCTCCATGTCATGTTCTGTTTCCCTTTTAGCTTTAGCAGTGTTGAAATTTACCTTTTTTAAAATATCTTTTTTTAGTTGTAGATGGACACTATTTATTTATTTATTTATTTATTTATTTATTTATTTAATGTGGTGCTGAGGAGCCACAAAACTAGCCCCTGGATTTTACCTTTTGTAGTTGTTTTTTTATTAGAGAGATTCAGCATTTCTCAAGTGATTGTTAATTGTTTATATTATTCTTACTCAACAGTCTATATCCTGTGCATTTATTATTAATAGATTTTAAACTGAACTTTCATACTTTTCTTGTAGACATAGAGGTATTATGTGTCAACTTTATCACATTTTTTTTTTTTTTTTTTTTGCTTTTGTTTGCACCTCTATTCTAGGCTCTCGATGGCAATGTGTATGATCACCTCAAGGATTATTTAATAGCCTTCAGCCGGACTGAGCTAGAAACATGCCAAACTGTGCAGAACACATTCCAGTTTTTGTTAGAGAACTCCAGCAAGGTAAAGTACCTTCACTGCAGTGGGTGGTGTTAACCATTTTAGAATTCAACATGTTTTTGCTGCAAACAAAACAAAGAAACTAATGATACTAGAAGAATGCTTAAAGGACAACTGTCTGGAGACAGCATCCTTCTAACTCATCCACAGGGGAACAGAAACATCCTCCTACTTCAGATTGAATACTACAGTATCTTGGTTTTTGACATATGCTGTCATTCTTCAACACTAGTCTTTTCGTTTAAAAATACTGATCTGTCAACTTTGCTCACATGTCCCAATGTGTGTAGAAAAAATATATGTAATTTCTTTTCTTTAGGTTCTGATAGAGTAAAATTTTTTGTAGTGAAACTATTCTTTTGAAAAATTAATTATTCTTGTGATTAGTAAATGTTATATTCTTCCTAATAAATGAAATACATAGTAAATGTTTCCTGACTGAGTGCATACATTTATAAAAATGTATGCGTTTTGTAGCTGCTGCTTTAAAAGATCCTGTTCAATTCTCTTTTTTTGGCAGGGGAAGTGGGAACTGACTATATCTTTTAGAAACCATTTGTAAAGGGATCAGAGTATCCATCTTTGCATGACAGTGTCCAAAGACAGGAAAGAAAAGGGGCACAAACTTTTTATCCTCCTTATGTATATATTCTTTTCAATATACCAGAGTTCTAATGATTTATTAGAAAAACATTAGAAATGCAAAGGTGATAGGGAAATATAAACATTACTACCCTGGTACTTTAAGTCTTGTCATATGTCTTATTTTGTATATTCTTAACCCCCAGAATCCAAAAAAAAAAAAAAAAAATACAGAAGGATTCATATGTAAAAAGAAGGATGGATGGATAGATAGATAAAAGTGTGTGAAAGAAAATGAAGTAAAATATTAATTGCAGAATTAAAATGGGTATTTAGGTGTTCATTATCTAATTCTTTTTATTTTACTATGTGCATATTTTAAATTTTTCACAAGAAAATGTTGAAAAAAAGTCTGTAAAAGCATCTTGGCCAGGCTGGGGATATAGCTTGGTGGGAGAATGCTTGCCTAGCATGTGTAAAGCTGTGGGGGCAAGGGAAAAAAAATACTTTTTGGTCTTTTTAGTTGTACATGACAGTAGACTGTATTTTGACATATTATATATACATGGAGTATAACTTTCCATTCTTGTGATGTGGAGTTAACACTGGTCGCATATTCATGTATAGACATAGGGAAGTTATGTCTAATTCATTCTACTGTCTTTCCTATTCTCATGCCCCCCTCCCTTCCCTTCATTCCCCTTTATCTAATCCAATGAACAGCTATTCTCCCACCCACCCCATTGTGTGTTAGCATCCACATATTAGAACATTCAGCCTTTGTTTTTTTGTGGTTGGCTTATTTCACTTAGTATGATTGTCTCCAGTTCCATCCATTCACTGGCAAATGCCATAATTTCATTCTTCTTTATGACTGAGTAATATTCATTGTGTATATATATATATATATATATACCACATTTTCTTTATCCATTCATCTGTTGAAGGCATCTAAGTTGGTTCCATATCTTAGCTAATGTTAATTGAGCTGCTATAACCATTGATGGGGCCACATCACTATAGTATGCTGATTTTAAGTCCTTTAGGTATATGCAGAGGAGTGGGATAGGTGGGTCAAATGGTTGTTGCACTCCCAAGTTTTCCGAGCAGTCCCCATACTGCTTTCCAGATTGGTTGCACCAATTTGTAGTCTATGAGTATACCATTTGCCCCACATCCTTGCCAACATTTATTGTTACTTATATTCTTGGTAATTGCCATTCTGACTGGAATGAGATGAAGTCTCAGTGTAGTTTTAATTTGCATTTTCTCTAATTGCTAGAGATGTCGAACATTTTTTGTTTGACATCTCTAGCAATTATATTTGTTGATTAATTGTGTTTCTTCTGTGAAGTGTCTGTTCAGTTTCTTAGCCCATTTATTGATTTGTTTATTTGTTTTTGTTTCTTTTTTCTTTTCTCTTCTTTTTTTTTTTTTTTTTTTGTTAAGTTTTTTGAGTCCTTTATATATCCTGGAGATTAATGCGCTATCTGAGGTACAGATGGTAAAGATTTTCTCCAATTCTGTAGGCTCTCTCTTCACATTCTTTATTGTTTCCTTTGCTGTGAAGAAGCTTTTTGGTTTGACAGCATCCCATTTAGTATTGATTTTATTTTTTGCGCTTTAGGAATCTTGTTGAGGAATTCGGTTCCTAACCCAGCATGATGGAGATTTGTGCCTCTTTTTCCTTCCAGTAGGCACAGGGTCTTGCCTAGGTCTTTGATCCACTTTGAGTTGAGTTTTATGCAGGGTGAGAGGTAAGGGTTTAATTTAATTTTTGCTACATATGTATTTCTAGTTTTCCCAGCACTATTTGTTTTGGTTACTATAGGTCTGAGTATAACTTAGGGTCTGGTATTGTGATGCCTCCTGCTTCACTATCTTACCAAACTAAGGATTGCTTTGGCTATTCTGGGCCTCTTATTTTTCCAAATGAATTTCATGTCTGCTTTTTCTATTTCTATGAAGAATGTCATTGGAATTGTAATAGGAATTGCATTAAAATGTGATTCTGCAGTCTGTATACGGGGTAAAAATGGGAGTTCATAACCCACTTGAATCAAATGTATGAAATATGATATGTCAAGAGCTTTGTAATGTTTTGAACAACCAATAATAAAAAAAAAAAGGAATTGCATTAAATGTTACAGCACTTTTGGTATGGCCATTTTGACAGTATTTATTCTGCCTATCCAAGAACATGGGTGATCTTTCCATTTTCTAAGTCTTAAAGGAAGCATCATAACTTCATTCCTTCTATGTAGTGCTTAGTTTCTGACCATTTACCAAATCCTTTTTATTCATTGGTCCATTCAGGTTTTCTGCTTCTTTTTCAATACATTTTGGTAACCTTCATTTTCTAAACAGTTGTCTATTTCAGTTGTTACCAGACTTGATGGCATAAGTTTCTCATACGCTTTTTTGCCTCTGGTTATTTCTCTTTTTATTTCAAATATTGCCTGTGCTTTCTTATTTTGATCTGACATACCAGTCTTTTATTCATCTTTGCCTGAGCCAGCTTTTGTTCTGCTTCCCAATGCTGTGTCCCTAAGTTTTACCTTTATCTACATTATTTCTTTTTTTAAAGTTTATGTTCTTGTCTTTCTCAAGCTTATTTTCCTATTTAGGACCTTTATTTTCAGTCTTTCTGTTTTCAAGTAAACCCATTTAAGGCTAAAAAATTTCTCCCTCTGTGATATGTAGGGCTTTTATTTTTATTTCTATATTAACCCATGAATTATTTAGAAGTGAATTTTACAGTTTGCATTCAGTACAACTATATGGTAAGGTGACATTTTTCATTTCTGATTTTGTCGGAAAACATTTTTTATTCATATTTTTATTCTATCCTTTCAAACTTTTTTGAAATTTCTTTTTCCAAGAAAAAGTTAGCTTGGGTACAGTACTGGTAGTTTAGAAAACATGGTTATAACAAGTCGCTAATATTGTACACACACCTAATTTCCTAGGATTTTCTTTAGCACATCTACATCTCATACTGTGAAACCCATGTCATTGGTATTAACATGCTCATCTGATGGAGAGGAACACAGACTCAGGTAGTTTATATGACTTGCCCAGGGTCACATGCACATAGTGCTCTATGTATTTTTCTACTGTGTTATACTATGCTATATTATTTCTGTAGTTTGTTACTTTAATTTAAAATATATTAAGAATTTATGAATTAGTTTGGATACATAAAGAGATAAACTTTCATTTTGTGCTTCCCTAATGTGAGTGTTTGGTTCCCCAGGGATGAGCAATTAATGAGATGCTCTTACATTTAGGGTGAAAGTGGTGGGAATAAAATTTTAACAAGAATGATATATCCGGGAGAGGCTCCCTTTTGTTCCAAGTGAGAAAAGCTTATACCTACAAGTTTTATGCCTTGTGCTTTTCTGTTATAAAGAGCTTGTTACACGGCTCTTGTCAAACTGCTGAAGGCAACTAGGTGATTTGATAACCTACTGGGAAGTTTGAAAGTCTTTAGGTTTTTTTACTGTACGTCAGTATTACTCTGTCTTCTGAGGTAAAAATCTATTTTTCCAACATGTCTAAAATGTAACATATTCCCAAAGATATTTGGGGGGTAATTCATACTGACATAACACACTATAATTGTTAAGGTGCTGTCTATATCTTTCATCCTCTAAATGAAAACAGCTGGGTCTAGGAGCTTTTATTAAATTTTAATTATTTATGAAGCTTGCTTTTCTCCTTAATATTTTATGAAATGCTTTGTATGTAACTGAAGCAGATGTTGTCATAGATTATTTTCTCTGGGATCATAACTCTAAAACTAGCTCTACTGGCCCTAATAGTTTATGTGTGATTGTTTTCTGTCTATATAAGGAAACTCCTACTGATGAATAACATAGCTTCTTGAACAAGTCATAAAATAACAATGTTATTCTGTATTTCTTTTGAAAGTTAAATTCTCTAATATTACCAATCTTAATACCTTAAAGATTAACCAAAAAAGTAAATTTAATAAAATAAGGTGAAAATCACTTGATCACTTTAGTAGACACAGAAAAAAACATTTAACAAAATTCAACCCCCTTTAGTGGGTTGAAAAACTCCGCAAATTAGAAATAGAAGGGAACTTCCACACCTTGATAGTTTATAAATGTGGAAAACCACATTTATTATCATACTCAATGATAAAAGACTGAAAGGATTTCCACCCTAAAATCAGGAACAAAATGAGGATGCCTGCTTTCACTCCTGCTATCCACCTTTGTACTAGAAGTCCTAGCTAGAGCAGTTAGGTAAGGAAAAGAAGGATTAAAATGACCTCTGCTTTCAGATGACATGATTATATGTAGAAAACTATAGAATTCATGTAATTACTATTATAGCTAATAAAATAATTGAGCAAAGTTTGATCTTGTGGGTACAGAATCAAACACAATAACCCATTGTGTTTCTATACTCTATTAATGATAATTCTTTTCCTAAAAGAAAATTAAGAAAACAATTGCAGTTACAATAGTATCCAAAGAATAAAATACAGAGGAAAAAAATTTTTTTAAAAGAGAGAGAGAGAATTTTTTTTTAATATTTTAGTTTTTCAGCGGACATAATATCTTTATTTGTATGAGGTACTGAGGATCGAACCCAGGCCGCATGCATGCCAGGTGAGCGCGCTACCGCTTGAGCCACATCCCCAGCCCAGGAAAAAATTTTTTGACCAAAGACATTGAAGAGTAAAAACTATAAAACACTGCAGAAAAAAGAACTGAATAATTGGATTATAATAAATGTTTGTGGATTTGAGGCTTTCATATCACTAATTTTTAATATCTTCCAAAATGATCTACAGATTTAATGCAATCCCTGTCAAAATTCCAGTGACCTGTTTTGCAGAAATGGAAAAGGCACTCTTCAAATTTGCATGGAACTGTAAGGAACTTTAAATAACCAAAGCAACATTGAAAAGGATAAACAGTTGGAGGACTCACACTTCCATATTTCAAAACATACTACAAATAGAGTGTGGTAGAAGCATAAAGATGGGCATATAAATTAATGAAATAAAATTGATATTCTAGAAATAAACACATGTATCTGTAGATAATTGATTTTTCCACAAGGGTATTATGACCATTCAAAGAAAAAAGAATAATATCTTCAACAAAAGTTCTGGGACAAGTGCAAAAGAACAGAGTTGAAATAAGTCGAACCTCTGCTGCACAAAAATTAGCTCAAAGTGTATCAGTGATCTAACTATAGGAGAAAATATAGAAGTAAGTCTTTATTACTTTGTATTTAATAGTGTATTCTTAGATTTGACATCAAAAGCATAATAAGACTAAAAATAGGGCTAGGAATACAGCTCAGTGATGGAGCACTTGCCTAGCATGTGCAAGGCCCTGAGTTTGATCCCCCAACATAGAAGAAAGGAAGGGAGGGAGGGAGGGAGGGAGGAAGGGGAAAGAAAGGAAAAGGAAAGAAAGAAAGAAAAAGAAAAAGACGGGTGGGCTGGAGTTATAGCTCAGTGGTAGAGCACTTGTCTAGCATGCGTGAGGCTAGACACGGGGTTTAATTATCAACCACATATAAATAAAGAAAGGTCCATCAACAGGTAAAAACATATTTTAGAAGAACAAAAAAAGAGAAATTTGAAAAAAGAAAAAAAAAACAGATAATTGTACTTATCAAATTAAAAACTCTAACACATCAAAGGACACTATTCAGGAATGTTTTTTAAAAAAAGACCCAAAGATGGAAGAAATGTTTGCACATCTGATATTTAAATTTATCTGTTAAGGATTTTATAAACAGATTTATATAAAAGACTCTTACAACTCAACAACAAAATAAAAATTCTTAAAATGGGCAACATCTAAAAAAATATTTTTAAAAAAATGGGCAAAAGATTTGAGTAGACATTTCCTCTGAGAAGATGTACAGGCAATAAGCACATGAAAAAATGTTCAGCAGTTGTTGGTCATTATGAACACACAAATTAAAACCACAGTGAGATATCATTTTCTGCCCACTAGGATGGCTTTAATAATTTTTTTTTTAAAGTTAAACACATAGTTACCATATGACTCAACTTCCGCTCCTAGGAATACACTTAAGAATATTGAAAACTTAAAGTATTAAAACAAAAAATTGTACATGAGTGTTCATAGTAGCATTATTTATAATAGTCAAACAGTGGAAACAACTCAAATGTTTATCAACTAGTAGTTGAGTAAGTAAAATATGGCATGGTATATCCATGCAGTGAAATATTCTTTGCCCATAAAAAGGAATGAACTACTAATAAAACAAACAGCATGCATGTTACAGGGAAAAAAATACCATAAAAAATATAAGAAGATATTGTAATTGGCTGAATTGTGGCCCTCGGAAATTTCATGTTGAAATCCTAACCCCTAGTACCTCATAGTAGACCATATTTGAAGATAGACTTTTAAAGATATAATTAAAATAAGGTCATTTGGGTGGGTCTAATCCAATATGACTAATGTCCTTATAAGAAGTTGAGAATTACAGGACATTAAACAGGCACAGAGAGACCATATGAAGATACCAAAAGAAGGTGGCAGCTCTAAGCCATAAAGAATGGCCCACAGTAAAAACCAACCCTGCCAGTACCTTGATCTTGAACTTCTTTCCTCTTGACCTCTAAAGAAATCTGTTTCTGATATTTAAGCTCCCCAGTCTGTTGTACTTTGTTGTGGCAGCCCTAACTACATAATGCAGATGCTTTCTTTGTTAATAATTAAGGAAAGACTGGGATTGTGGCTCAGTGGTAGTGCACTTGCCTAGCACATTCGAGGCCCTGGGTTCAATCCTCAGTACCACATAAAAATAAACAAAATAAAAATATCGTTTACAACTATTTTTAAAAAATAATAATCAAGGAAATGAAAATTAAAACCATCATGAGATTCCATTTAACCTGTCAAAAATAAATGTAGACAAGAATGAATCTTAGCAAGACTATGTATTAACAGAAACTCACATGCTGCAAATTGGAAGACCCAATTTGAAGATATTTGGGCACAAGGGAGTCTTAGCATCTGGACTATGGTTTGTGGTTATATGAAGCTGCACATGTGCATAGAGCCATATAAATGAACATACCCAAAGGAGTAAGTGTATAATTGGTGGAATCTAAATAACCTTTATGGTGTATACCAATGTCAATTTTCTAGCTTTTTATTGTGTGATAGCTATGCAGGATGCTGACATTAAGAAGTACACAGGAGGGCTGGGGATGTGGCTCAAGCGGTAATGCGCTCGCCTGGCATGCGTGGGGCGCTGGGTTCGATCCTCAGCATCACATAAAATTATTTAAAATAAAGATGTTGTGTCCACCGAAAACTGAAAAATAAAGAGAGAAAGAGAAAGATCTTAAGAAGTACACAGGACTCCTTTGCAACTTTTTTCCATTTCCTTGACTAGAAATCTGAAATCTTAAGTGTCAGCAAGCTGTACTTCCTCCAAAAGCTTTAAGGGAAAAACAATTCCTTACCTCATCGGGTGTCTGAGGCGATGTGGCCACATCACTCCACACTCTGCCTCAGTGGTCACATTGCCTTCTCCTTTTGTCTGTGTAATTTTCTTAATGTCTTTTGTTTTTTGAGAGAGAAAGAATTTTTTAATATTTATTTTTTAGTTTTCAATGGACACAACATCTTTATTTTATTTTTATGTGGTGCTGAGGATCGAACCCAGCGTCCCGCGCATGCCAGGCGAGCTCGCTACCGCTTGAGCCACATCCCCAGCCCTCTTAATGTCTTATCATTGGATTTAGGGCCCACCTAGGTAATCCAGCATGCTTTTATCTCAGAATCCTTAATTACATCTGCCAAAACACTTTTTCAAAAGGAGGTAACATCCACAGATTTCAGGGATTAGGACATGGGCATATCTTTTGGGAAGTTACCTTCAGCCCACTATAAATGTTAATATCATAAAAAGAGGCAAGTCAGGGCAAACCTTCTCATGAAAGTAAAGCCTACCTTGCCAAAACAAACAGAAACAAAGCAGACCCAAACAAACACAAACCTGAATCTAATTAAGCCTCTAGATTCAAAAGCCAATTTAAGGAAAAACAGGAAGTAAAACATTCCCAGGATGCAGTCAACAAAATTCAGACTCAGAAACTCAACAAACAAAAACCTGGGCTTCTTCAACAATTGAATTGATTGCAAGAAAGGAAAAAGGAGGAAGAAAGAAATTTACAGTGTATGAAAAGAACATCATCTTAAACAACATCAGCTTTCCCTCACCAGATTCTCCCCACCACTCCTCACCCCATCTCACCTCTTCAGTCAGGATTCAGTATCATCTTCTTTGCTCTCCCTGTACCCTCTATGTGCTTCCATTGTGTGCTTTAGCTGTGTAACCTATTTAGTTCTCCCAGCTTCCACATTATAAGCAACATCCAGTTGCGCTCTGGGGACTGACTTTATTTGGATCCTAATTCGAAAAACTTTTAAAGAATAGGGAAATTTGAACACTAATTGATATGTTAGTCTTGTAAATTTTAAACTGAATGTGTTTTCTTAAGACCCCTATTCTTTTAGATAGGATATTGAAATGTTTATAGATGAGATTGAACTAAGTCTAGGACTTACTTCAATGTAATTAGTGACAGAAGAAGTAGATGAATTTATAGATGAAACAAAATTGTCCATGAGGGGATGTTTTTGAAAACTGGGTCATGAGCACATGGAGATACATATTACTATTGTCTCTACTTTTATGTGTGTTTTGAAATTATCTATAACAAAAAGTTTAAAGTCTGTAAGAATTGACCTGTCCAGTCTGCCCTTGCCCCACCCATCATAGTGCTTGAGGATTTGTTTGGCTAGTGATCCTCCCAGCTTTTCTTCATGGTAATGAGTGAGGCTTTGAGGGCTGGATCATTAGCTTTCAGTTATTCTAGCTTAAAATTAGAACCCAAGAAAAGAACAAAATACATTTCCCTTTGAGAATATGTTTTTTCAGTGAGTATTCCTTGACCAGAATCTCCCCATCATCCTCACCCCGTCTCACCTCTTCCGTCTGAATTCAGTATCGCCCCTTTTGCTCTCCCTGTACCTTCTGTGTACTTCCACAGTGTATTTGGAACTGTGTAATCTATTTGGTTCTTGCAGTTTCCACATTCTAAATTACTTGAAGATACTAACCCTGTTTGCTGTTTTGTTCATCTGTGGATTCCTTTGTCACTCCTACACTTAACGTTGGACCTGGTAAGCTCTATAAATGGATGATTGAATGGCGGGGGAGGCAAGCAGTGGAAAACTGGGATTGCACTTGTAAATAAAATACAAAACACTACATTATCCTCTCAAGTAGTCCATCCTTTTCCCAGATTTCCAAGGTAAAACTACAGAACTTTTTTGAACTTTTTTTCTTCTGCTCATCCTCAGGCAGAGCTGCTAATGAGGTGTAATGCATTGCACATGAAAGATGAGTAACCAATGCAGAAAAATGCAATTTGGGTTTTTGCATAATCAAATGTTGCTTATTTCCATTCTTTCCCAGAGCATATAATTCATTTTCAGAGACCATCTTTCTAAGCTGTTTATTTTGCTGTTCTATGTATATTCCTTTTCAGTCTGTTTTCTGAATTATTTGTTTTAATTAGTTATACATGACAGTAGAATGCATTTTGATATATCATACATAAATGGAGTATAACTTCTCATTCATCTGGTTGTACATGATGTTATAATTATAGATCATGTAATCATATATGCACATAGGGTAATAATGTCCAATTCATTCTAATGTCATTCCTATACCCATGCCCCCTCCCCTCCTTTCACTCCCCTCTTTCTAGTCCAAAATACCTCTAGTCTTCCCCTCCCCCATTGTGAATTATTATCCATATATCAGAGAAAACATTTGGCCTTTGGTTCTTTGGGATTGGCTTATTTCACTTAGCATGATGTTCTCTAGTTCCATCCATTTACTGGCAAATACCACAATTTTTTTATTCTTTAAGACTTGGTAATATTCCATTGGGTATATATACCAGTTTCTTTATCCGTTTATCTGTTGAAGGGCATCTAGGTTGATTCCATAATTTAGCTATTGTGAATTGAGCTGCTATAAACATTGATGTGGTTGTATCACTGTAATATGCTGATTTTAAGTCATTTGGGTATAAACCTAGGAGTCGGATAACTGGGTCAAATGGTTGTTCCACTCTCCACACTGCTTTCCATAGTGGTTGCACCAATTTGCAGCCCCACCAACAATGTATGAAATGTACCTTTTTCCCCACATCCTCGCCAACATTTATTGTTGCTTATATTCTTGATGATTGCCATTCTGATTACTCCAGTAAGATGGAATCTCAGTGCAGTTTTGCATTTCTCTAATTACTAGAGATGTTGAACATGTTTTCATATATTTGTTGATTGATTGTGTTTCTTTTTCTGTGAATTGTCTGCCCATTTATTGATTGGGTTATTTGTTTTTGTTTCTGTGTGTGTGTGTTAAGTTTTTTGAGTTCTTTATATATCCTGGAGATTAATGCTCTATCTGAGGAGGTGTGTTTGATAGATCTTTTTTCCTTTCTGTAGGCTCTCTCTTCACATGCTTGAATGTGAAGAAGCTTTTTAGTTTGATTCCATCCCATTCATTGATTCTTGATTTTACTTCTTGTACTTTAGGAGTCTTGTTAAGGAAGTCGGGTCCTAAGCAAATGTGGCGGATATTTGGGCCTACTTTTTCTTCTATTAGGCACAGGGTCTCTGAGTGTATTCTAAGATCATGATTAGAATGCAACCTACTGGGAAAAAGTACAAGAAATTTTCTGGCAATATCATTTTGTGCTATAGATAGGATTATCTTGCAGTTTCCTAGTAAATGGCAGTTTGTAAAACAGACTTCTAAGAGCCCATCAAACTTCAGAGTTGGGAGAAACTAAGAAACCAATATGCTCCCTTCCCTGTTCACACACATACACACCCATTACACAGGATAACTTTTCATGTCATCTTGCTCTCTTAAAGTAGTACATATTGTTTAGTCTTTAAATCTGGGCTAGTTGCTAAACTAGTACTTTCAAATTTAAATTCTTGAGAAAATAGGACACAGAAGTAATAATTCTTATCTTAAAAAAAAGGCATAACATTATCATTTCCTTTTGATCACATAGTGTTGGATGATTCTCATTTGTATAGAAATCAGCTGAGTAAATCTTAGACTTTAGAATGAAATTACTGGACATTTTAACCTTATTCAAGACTTAAAGATATCTTATTTTCTCTCTAGGTGGTACGGGACTATAATCTTCAGCTGTTTTTACAAGAGAATGCTGTATTTCACAAACCTCAACCCTTCCAGTTCCAGCCCTGTGACAGTGATACTGTAAGGGGAATTCAGATTCTCTTATCATTTTTTTTATTATATTTGTGCTTACATAGTTATCATCCTTGGAATAGACAGGGAGAGCTGAGTGTATCTCATTAATTTTGTAACAACACTATGAAGATGTAGAGAAACCATGACATTTCTTCTGTCTACCATGTAAGGAACACACCCAGTGTCTTTATACTAACAACTTCCTACTGAATAAGATGAAGTTATGAAACAAAAGTAATGAAAATCTGAAAACTGAGGGAAGAAGAAAAATTATTCAACAGATTTATTAAGATGTACATTATGCTTTCTGTACATGAAATTCTTTTGTTATACCTCTCAAAGAACCCAGTGGTTAAATTTTAACCAGAGTAGAGTGAATAATGTAATAATATATATGGGCATAGAGATATTTTAGTTGGCTTTAGAAAGCAATTATGGGCCTTTGATAATTCATTTAAGATTTTAGAATGTTAACATAAACCCCAAATTGGCAACTTTTAGAGAACTTACATTAATTATACATTTTTCTTAAGTTTAAGAGAAATGTTTGCCATTATTTGAATTTTTAAAATGATGAACAAAAATATGAATTTTTTGACATAAAATAATGAAATTTAGCTTCTACAAAATGAGAAGTAATATTGGCATTCTAATACATTCTCTAAAAGTAGGCAAACCAAGAGGGAAGTCAAATTATATTCAAAAACTCTTCTAGTAAATTTAGAATCTGAAGGGAGTGTATGATATATTTTCAGAGTTTAATGATATCACTTTAATAGAAATGTATTTGTTGGTGACATCCTCATTATTTTTCTTATATTTTGAATAGCCCTGTTAATAGCTATATAAGGAAATACAGGACTGGGGAATGTAGCTCAGTGGTAGAGCACTTGCCTAGCATATACAAGAGCCTGGGTTCAGTCCCTAGTACTGCAAAAAGGATAGAATAAAATAAGAGAAATATTTAGGAAAAAAAAGAAATATAGGAAATTAGTATTTGCTTCTTAGATAATGGCTTTTGCCATTTATATTAGTGACCTTTTGAACAAATCAGATTTTTCTTAACGACTCAATGATATTGTCCTATAATTTGACTTCTTTGAAGCTTGGGATGAATGAAGTAGAGCCTTAGAAGAAACAGAGCACGGACAAGTTTATCAAACTTGACTTAAAATTGTGACTAGAGTATTTTATTTTTGCCTATTTGCCACATAAAAATCAATCATCTCACTTTCAAAGGCCAATTGTAGCCCTAAGTCCTTCTATCTTTGTTTCTAAACACTGCTAAATGTTCTTAGCTGTTGTGTTCCTGTTTGCCTTATAATTCTAACTCTGTGCTGTGTTTTCTATCCTTGTGCAATCTTTACTGGGTAGAGTTTAAGAGCTGCCCAACTGGTGGATATTGAGCTCTCCCCTGTCAGTGCTTTGAGAATGACCATAGCTGAGGTATATCGGGGTATGGGTCAAGGGTGGGAGGAATGGAATGTCTGGGGGTTGCATGTTAATGAAGGGTGGGACCTGGTGTGGGACTGAGTCATAATTGTCTGTATACAGGGCCCCTGAATGCATCAGCAGTAGCTTTCTGATTTTCCCTTATAACCTAGGAATTTCCTTTACTTTGTATAGTAAATAGATTGAGCTTCTCATTTTTCCTTTTGTCTGAAACACCTTAGTTTTCCCAACAGGAGTGTGGGAAGAACCCAAGAGCTAATCTTGGCTGTAAAAAAAAAGGGAACTATATCCTAAGAAGGAAAAGAGATTTGCAGAGTCATGTGGGGAATGAATGACACATAGCTGTTCTGATTGCAGTTCTAATGCTCTTTCTGTTATGCTGTTGTTTCCTGAAAAAGATGTTGGAAACTTAGAAGCCATTAATTTTTTTCATAATAGAAAACAATAAATACCTGTGGTTTTATAAAAATCCTTATAATGATTTTGAAAACGTTAACTATAAAATATTTTATGTATAATTTTTGTTGTGTTATAAATTAAGCATTCTTATTGCTTACAAAAAACAAATTTACAAGGTTGGGGATATAGCTAAGTGGTAAAGTGCTTGCCTTGCATGTCAATTCCCAGTGCCAATAAATAAGTAAACAAACAAACAAATTCCCAAGCAAGTATTTTTACTCAGTATGGACCAGTATTTTTCCTTGTGGAAATGGAGCCATTGTTTACTTGCTTCTCTGGTTTTACTTCTTGGAGCTGGTAGCACAAAGCTTGGCATGAAATGAAGAGAATACAAGTCAGTGTCCATTAACTCATTTTTTCTGCCAGCTGAATCTTGGACATGTAGGAAGTACCACTCACCTCTATCTTCAGTGTGTTTCTGAAATTGCTCTTGTTGGTTCTGTTTTGAAACATATCTCAGTTCAACAAACACTGAACCCCTACTGTATGTTCCAGTCATTCAACTAAATGCTGAGGATAGCTATGACATGCTGAACTATAGACCTCAGGCTAGATGAGCTTGCTCTTTTCATAAGTTTATTGAGGCATATTTACATATCATATAATTCACTCATTTCAAGTGTGTTCAATGATTTTTAATGAATTTACCAAATTATGTTTCATCATCATAAATAAGTTCTAGAATATTTTCATGATCCTGATATGATCCTTCATGTCTATTTATTGTTAATCCACATCACCCCTCCCAGATACAGGCAACCACTCTTTCTAGTTTTATTCTTTTTAGATTTGCTTTTTCTAGACATTTCACATAAATTAAATCATACGATATGTGTAGTCTCTTATGCTTTGCTGCTTTCATTTAACATAATATTTTCGAGATTCATCCATGTTGTAGAATGCAGCAGTATGTTTTGTTCCTTTTTATTGATGATTAGTATTCCATCATATGAATATACCACATTTTGTTTATCTGTTTATCTATTCATCAGTTGGTGAACATTTAGGTTGTTTCTCACTTTTGCTCTTATGAATAGTGCTACTATGTTAATTGCTATGCCAGTCTTTGTATGAATGTATTTTCATTTCTCTTGGGTTACTGGGTCATAGTAAATTTCTGTTTAAATGTTTAGCAAACTGCCAAACTGTTTGCAAGAGTAACTGCAGAATTTCATATTTCCATCAGTATTGGGTGAGGATTCTCATTTCTCCACATCGCCACCAATATTGATTGTTATTTGTAGTTTTTTTGTTTTTGTTTTTGTTTTTTCATTTAACACTCTACCATTGAGCTTCTTCCCCCCACCAGCCCTGTCTCTTTGGTTATAGCCTTGCTCGTGGTTGTGAAATATCTCATGGTAGTTTTTATTTGCATTTGCCCATGACTAATATTGTTGAATGTTTCATGAGCTGATTAGCCATTTATATATCTACTTTGGGAAATGTCTATTCAAAACTTTTTTGTTCATTTTTTATTGGATTGATTGGATTAGATTTTTGTAGATGAATTGAGATTTATCTTATAGAGTTTGAGGAATAATATGTCAGGAAGTTAAGACAGCAATTGAAAACAAACAAACAAAAAAAATAGGTGGCATTCTTTGAACATTTTATGCTAGACATTTTTCTAATTACATGACCTATATTAACTCATATAATCCTCATGACAACCCTATGTCTTAGGTGCTGTTTTTCATCTCCCCTAATCAGGGTCCCTCAACTAGAAAGTTTATAGCTAAAACATTTGTAAGTATATGACCTGTTCCTGAGATGGCAAATAGTCTTGGGATGAAAGAGAAACTGAAAATACCATAGGCATATGTTGCAACCAGATTTTATGTTTGGTAATTCTGTATACAGTGTTAGATGGAGAACTATGGAATATTTTCAAGTAGGACAAAATATGATGAGATCCATTGCAGAAGTAGGACAGTATTGTTCTTAATCAAAATTTGAATTAAGAATATTTAGTTGCTAATATTTTCTCTAAATTTAGGTAAGATACATGTAGGAAAGCCATAGGATGTTTAACGTTACTACTGTAATAAAATATAACTTATTATCATATACTATGTTAAAACTTAAAGAGAAAAAATTTTCAGATAATCCACTTCAAATTACAGTGTTCTACAAAAGTTCAAAACATCCAACTAAAAACATACAGTCACAGTATTAGCATAGGAATTTATTTAAGGCTTGGAATTATTATGCCTTTTATTTGGCTTATCTTTTATTTCTGACTGATAGAATTTCCTTTCATGTTATCTTAATATATGATTATTTTGACTCATTCTTTAGAATGATATGCCAAAACGAACTGACTAGAAAGTTTTATGAAGCCACATGTCTGTCTAGCCATAGACTGGGGTATTTATAATATTAACCATAAGATGATTACAAGTAACAGTGACCAAAGGAAAGTGTTGTTTGATGTGACCTAGTAGCTATCTTGTGGTTAATATTGAAAGGAGCTAGCCAGGCATGGTGGCACATACCTATAATCCCAGTGGCTTGGGAGGCTGAGGCAGGAGGATCAAGAGTTCAAAGCCAGCCTCAGCAACTTAGCAAGGGCCTAAGCAACTCAGGGAGACCTGTCTCTAAATAAAATACAAAAAAAAAAAAAAAAAAAAAAACCTGGAGATATGATTCAGTGGTTAAGCACCCCTGGGTTCAATCCCTGGTCCCCTCAGTCCCCTCTCACCCCCCCCCCCCCCCCGCAAAAAAAGAATATTGAAAGGAGGTTTTCTTGTCTATTGTCTATATTTCCATATTGTGTTATTGATTTCTAAAGTGTCCTTTCTTTATACCTCATTACCATTTATCAGATGATGGTAACAGGTCAAAAATTCTTTAAAAAAAAATGAGCAGAGTACATCTTTCTTT
Organism: Marmota flaviventris; assembly: GCF_047511675.1. NCBI lineage: Eukaryota > Metazoa > Chordata > Mammalia > Rodentia > Sciuridae > Marmota > Marmota flaviventris. The sequence goes on along the minus strand of NC_092506.1, from coordinate 61,435,061 downwards.
GCAGAAATGAGTTTTTAATGCAAAATTATTCTGAGGAGGATATGGAATGTGTCCTAAAACACCTCCCTAAATAACAGGTATTCTGTTTAGAATTGACAAGTACATTGATTAGAATATCAATGTTGGAGAGTCCTTCAGCTGTCACACAGGTCATACTGGTGTTAGATATTCATACAGGTGTCATACAAGAACAAGTCCTAGGTATTAGTATCTAAAACTAGCTGTTTATATTATATATTTTTAAATTTTTTGATTCATTCTCCTTGTATATAAAATGACTATTTTATTGGGTATGAAATTAAACTTTTGACTCAATGCCTGGCACATAGTGGTCGGTAAAGAGCTAGATGGATCTTTATGTTTTTCCTTTTTGTTTTAAGTTTTAACCCTCATTGCTTCAGGAAATATAAAAATATCAAATATAGACAATACTACAAAGATTACAAAATCTTGCAGTACTTATCTTCCTTGTTAAACTGATTACTGCAAGTCCCTTGGGACTTCTGTTCTCTTAATGTATTACCCAAAGTAAATCTTATTAACCTCTTTCTTAGCATTTTATAAGCCTGAAAGGCAATAGCTGATAGTTACCTCCCTATGACCTGCACTTTTCAGCATCTCTGTCCTGCATACGTGCCCGCCTTCCGTTAGCAGAACCAGTAACATAAGTCCTTCAAAGTGTTTCTCACATCCTATGAAAAAGCACAAGGTCAACCAGGGATAGGAAAAAATATGGGAAACACACGTCTATAAAACTTGGATAAGTATAATCTATAGAGGCAGGAAAACAAGGAAATGTTCTCTCAAGTTTCCTGGTGGGAATGAGAAAACCCTTTCCTCTTTACTTTCCTTGAATTGTAATTAACAAGATCTTCAGAGATAATGGTAGCAAAAAGGCTGACATAAAATTTCTGATACATGGTATTTTCCTGTTATTCTGGCCACCATTTCAGATATTTAACTCTGCCTTCTCTAGATTAACAGTTACATTAAGTAAAAAGTCCACTTGCTTGAGGACTTCTGCATATTTAAGGTTTGCTTAAGTGGAGTTTTTGTTTTGTTTTGTTTTGTTTAGTGATGCTGGGGATTGAACCCAGGACTTTTAAATGCAAGGCAAGCACTCTACCAACTGAGCTATATCCCTAAACCTTAAGTGGAGCTTTTTATGCATTTATTAAAATTAAATATTTAATAAGAATTTCCCTTGTCTATAAAGGACCATATTGGGCTAATATATCCTGTAGGAAATTTACCTGGAAATTCTCAGTTACGTAAGCCAGGTGTACTGGTGAACACCTATGATCCTTGCCAGGCTAAGGAGGCAGGAGGTTCACAAGTTGAAGGCCAGCCTGGGCAACTTAAGGAGACCCTGTCTCAAAATACAATTTTAAAAAAGGGTTTGAGGTATAGCTCAGAGATAGAATGCTCCTGGGTTCAATTCCCAGTACCAAAAGGGGGGAAAAAAATCTCAGTTATGGGTAGCTCTTTCCACTGGTGGTAATTTTGTATTTATATAGCAATGTCTCATAAACAGGAAAGATGATGATAAAGATTCTGTGGAAAATCTTCCCATTCAGTAAATAGGTGCCAGGTATATGTGGCAGGTGGCATCCAAAACTGAAAAGCTGCAGCTAAAGACACGAGCGCTACTTTGTAGAATCAGCAGTGTTGACAGGTAGGCATTCAGTAGGGGTTGTTCTCATTTCTTCAGCCTTCCAGAAAGGGTTTATTTGATTCTCATAGAAAGCCTACCATCCATGTGATAGGCCCTCTGCTGGATTGGTCACCTTTCTCCTGGATTAGTTCCTTCTCTAAGCATCCAGAGAGCTTTGAATAGATGCCTTGGTGATGTATTGACATACAGGGTTTGGGGATTTTGTGTGTGCGTCTCTGTGTGTGTATTGGTTTGTATTGGGTATTAGACCCTAAGGCACTTCGCCATTGAACTATACCCTCAGCTCTCCTTTTTTATTTTTAATTTTGAGATAGGGTCTCACTAAGTTGCTTGAACTTATAATCCTCCTGCCTCAGCCTCTCGAGTCACTGAGATTTCAGGGATATAATTTTTGCTTAGATTTGCCCTTGCTATTCTATCTGTTCTGACCTAAGAGAATGGTACTCCTTTATCAGAGTTCTCATCAGCCTTAATGGAATTGTACTGTACATCCTTTTACCTAGTTGTCCAGTCTTCCAGAATTGCCTCAAGGCTCAGATCACAACATTAATTCTCTAGTTTATTCACCTGAAAGACTAGACACACAATCCAATTATGCAGTTGAACTGCCACTTTTCTCTGCAGTGAAGGTGCTACTGTCCCAGCTTGATCAGAATAAGCTTAAGACATGTCTTTGACAGTACACTGCTCCACCTCCTCTCCAAGGTGTGTGTAAGGTTTAAAATATGTGACTTTAGGTTTTACAGACTCTTGCCAAAAAAGGCTTTGGGCCAAATCTGTTTCAAAATTCAGAAATTTGCAGAAGCAATCCCTGTACCATCATTACACACTGAATAGGACATGAGGAAGCACCCAATGATCAAACAACACAGTATTTTTTTTGCAGTAAAACATTTCAGTATTCATACCAAGTTAAATGAATAAAAGCCTATAAATAACATCTCCTTAGTTCAAGATAACTCACTTTGCTTCAAATGAGTTCTAAACTTAAAAAAAAAAAAAAAAGATCTTTGTGATTTTCAGAGCATTTTGAATTCCAGAATTATAGATTCTGAACCTATTATTGCATTCCAAGCACAAACCTACAGAGATCCAGGTCTTTTTACTTTTTTTGCTCCCCTTTTTCTTGAAATGGGCATTTTACTCTGTTCCCTATGTTGCCCTGGCCGGTCCAGGACTCATAGAGTCATGCTGTCCTCCTGCCTCAACTTCCTGAGTAGCAGGGACTACAGGAGCGTACCAGCATTCCTGACAAAAGGGACCTCTTGAGAATAAATAAAAATTAACTTAAATAAAAATTAACTTTATTGAATATATTAGAAAACATCAAAAAGAATTAGTGGATTGGGCTGTAATGCCAGCAACTCAGGAAGCTGAAGCAGGAAGATTGAAAGTTAAGCTCAGCTTCAACAACATAATAAGACTGTATCTCAAAATAAAAATAAAAAGGACTGGGGATGTATCTCAGTGGTAGCATCCCTGGGTTCAATCCCTAGTACTAAAAACAAAAACAAAAAAAATTTAAAATAAGAATAAGATGGATTGATATTAACTTGATAATATCCACCAATGAACTGAAAAATACAATTAGTACACACACTTTGAGTGAAGGTTAATGAGGGCTGGGGATGTAACTCAGTGGTAAAGTACTTGCCTTAAATGAGGATTAATGAGATTGTTCCTGGCATGTAACATTGGTACAACAACCCTAATTTTATCTTTTTTCGAAATTTGGTTGGAAAAATAGTATTTTACTGTGCTAGTGGTTTTCATTCATTACTTTTTCTCTTTCAAATGATCACATTTTGGGTACAGATTTGAAAAGTAAGGACTCTGCTTCCTCTGTGAAATCAGCTTTCTCTCCCAGCTCACTTTGTCATCCTATACAGGTACTCAGATATCTGTCTGAACCTTCTGTGCCCTTATAGTAACTTTAAAATGAATTTAAATTAAGCTGGTACAATGGCAAATGCCTGTAATCCCACCTACTCAGGAGACTGAGGCAGGAGAACCACAAGTTCAAGGCCAATTTAGCAAGACCTTGTCTCAAAAAATAAAAAGAACTAAGGATATAGCTCAATGGTAGAACAACCCTGGGTTCAATCCCAAATAAAAGGAATGGAGGGAGAGGATGAGAATGAATCTTGAGAGGTATCTGAGGACAAAATAGTTTAGATGGGTTAAAATTGATTTATCAAAAGTACTAGAATGTTAATTTCCTTTATTTAGTTCTTTAAAATTATTTAATTTATAATTTTTTAAAGATCTTAATATTTTATTCTAAATGGACTGGAAATTTTTAAAAACTTAACATTGCTAGTTTTTAAAGCCTTCTCAAACTCATGTGAACCAGTTCGGGTTTTTTTGTTTTGTTTTGTTTTCCTCAAGGAAAATTAAATCAGTTAAATGTCTTATCTCTAATTAAAAACCTTTCCAAAATTTCATTCAAAGGAAACTTATATTTTAGCAGTGTCTTTTTTAATATTATTGTCTCTGTGTTATCAATATTAGTATTAACCAAATAGTACAATTAGTGACACAGTATAAGCATATATAGATATATAGACAGCATGGAATCTGAGCCAGCAGGGTCTCAATACAGGCTCTAGACCCACTGCTTAGTGGTTGAGTGGCTTTAGGGAAAAAACATCTTCTCTTCCTTCTTTCCCCTCTCCTCTTCCTTCCCCCCCCCCCACTGTTTTGAGACAGGGTCTTACTAAAGTGCCCACTCTGGCCTCTAACTTGTGATCTTCCTACCTTAGCTTCCCAAGTAGCTGGGATTACAGACATGTACCATCATGCCCAACTGATACATAACCTTTTCTGAGCTTAGATTTCTATACTGATAAGTTGAAAATAATAATTTCTGTGTTTTAGGATTGTTTTGAGAACTAAATGAAATTATGTAAAGCATCACAGAGATTAAAGAATCAGTAAATGGTAACCTTGTTTTCAAAATTATCATAACTTTATAGTGTTCTAATTATAAAACATGAAAAGAAAGTTTTTACCCAAAGTATACATGAGTCAAAACATCATATTGTTTCCCTCATTGCTAGACTTTAAGGTTTTTCTTTCTACTGCAATATGAACTTCCACTTTAACTTAAAGTAGGAATAAACATGCATACACTCTCTTTTTAAAAAAATCATATCATATGCCATAAAGTTTAAAATGAAAAAACAATGTTTCCACCCAAATTCTCAACATTCAAAGTAATCATTGGTAAAATTATATAGATATGGATGCACAACTTCATATAAATAGATTTATACTAACCAAACTTGATTTTAATCTCTAGCACTCATTAAATTCCAAATAAATTTATATTTCAGGAATATTATTAAATTTTTATTGGGACCCTTTTGTTCTTTGGTTAGGCTAAACTCCCAGATAATGCTAGGAAGATATCTGGAGCTCAGAGCAATAGCATTATTTTATTTTATTTTTTATTTTTTTGGTACTAGGAATTGAACTCAGGGGCACTTAACCACTGAGCCATATCCCCAGACCTTTTTTGTATTTTATTTAGAGACAGTGTCTCACTGAGTTGCTTAGGGCCTTGCTAAATTGCTGAGGCTGGCTTTGAACTCGCTATCCTACTGTCTCAGCCTCCCAAGCTGCTGGGATTATAGGCTGCACCACTGCACCCTGCTACAGTAGCATTATGAACATAATTTTTTTATTACATAATTTTTGAGACTGTTATCCAGAGAACATTATTCTCTCTGGCCAAGAAATGATCCTACTTATTCTAAAATTTATTGCTGGGTTGCTGACAACCTGAGATTCCATCTCCAGACATGTTGATTTATAAGTAAGGAAACTAAGGCCTGGAGAGGCGGGTTAAGTTAGCCAGGGTGACACATAAATGTATTTTAGATTTCAATGACTGCTTCTTAAAAAATCTAATAAGTTCCATAAAGTAAGAGTTTGCAGAAGTCACTAAATTTGGAGATTCAGGTTTATTCCTTCTTTATTCATGTTTGAATGGATTTTAGAGTGCAAATTTAAACATACAGTAGATTATATTAGATGACCTTTAATTGGACAATTCGTATTTAGGAAATTATTTTCTTAGCTGGACACAGTGAAACATGCCTGTAATCCCAGTGGCTCGGGAGGCTTGAGGCAGGAGGACTGTGAATTGAAAGCCAGCCTCAGTAATTTAGCAAGGCCCTAAGCAACTAAGTGAGAACCTGTCTCGAAATAAAAAGGACTGGGGATGTGGCTCAGTGGTTAAACACCCCTGTGTTCAATACTCAGTATCCAAAAAAAAAAAAAAAAATTTTTTTTTTTCTTGCCAGGAACAGTAACACACACCTTTAATCCCAGCTACTCAGGAGGCTGAGGCTGACCTCAAACTTGGGATACTCCTGCCTCAGCTTCCACAGTTGCTGGGATTATAGGTGTGTGCCACTATACCCAGTATGTCTTGTTTTTTAAGTGCTAAGTGTGAAGGCCCTTTGGTCTAACTACTGAGTATAATAGTTGCAATCAGAATAACAATATTTTTCTCTCTGTTCTCTCTTGTGTTGTAGAGTCGACAATTAGAATCAGAAACTGGGACCACAGAGGAGCACAGTCTAAATAAAGAGGCTAGGAAATGGGCCACACGTGTGGCACGTGAGCACAAAAACATTGTTCATCAACAACGGGTAAGTGTAGTAGAATCCTGGCCACATTCAGCTTAAGCCAAGTGTCAGACCCATTTAAGGAGCTAAATTTTATTAATGTGAAAAGCACCCATATATGTTTTTTCTATTCTTTCTCAAACTCAACAATATAGTCTTATCTATCTATTTATCTTAAAAATTCTGTAAACCTTGTAGCAGCAACACATTAATTCACCTGTTTGCCATAAAATTGCCTAAGAAAGACTAGTGATGGTGTCTTACAGTTTGTTGGGCAGGGGAAGAGGCATACATATGATAAATTAAAGTAGACTTTCATCTCTCAAGACAAGTTTTTTTGAAGACACAGTTGTAAATTCCATGAAAATATATTTTCAAGACTAAACTCCAAGTGCAAAGAAATTATTTTAAATATAGTAGTTTTTTTTTAGTTTGATTTTCAGTATCTATATCCTCTTTCTTTGCCTTCACGTCCAACTTCTTAAAAGAATTGTCTACACTTACATATCCTGACCTCCCTCCTACTTTTCAGCTCATTATGTTTAAGCTTTGCCTTGCTTTCCTTCTGATCATTCCTTTCCTTCTAAATTTATCATAATCACCAGTGATGTCTGTTGCAAGATCCAAAGTGGACACTTGATCTCTCGTTTTTCTTTTTCTTTTTTTTTTAAATTTATTTATTTTTTTTTATTGATTGTTCAAAACATTACAAAGCTCTTGACATATCATATTTCATACATTAGATTCAAGTGGGTTATGAACTCCCTCTCGTTTTTCTTAACCAGTCAAGTTTCATCATAACTAACAACACCCTTCTTCTTAAAACACTCTTCAGCCCTCTGTAACTCAGCATTGTTCCAGTTTTCCCTCTTCCTCTTCAGCCTGTCTAGATTCTTTCATGGGTTGCTCTTTCTCTATCCAATGGTTAAATATTTAAATCCCTTAGATTCCTGAACTAGGCTGTCTTTTTTTTTTAAAAAAAACTCTTTACTCTCCCTACCATCCATCTCATACACTGCTATTTTTTCACTTTCAACCTAATCATAAACTAATATTTTCAACATTGGGCCTTGCTTGCTGCTGTATCCCATGTATTTTTTTGCCTACTTTGACATCTTATTTCACTTGTCTCACAGGAGACAGTGTTTTGGGATTTTTGTTGTTGTTGTTTGTTTTTTGTGGGTTTTTCTTGTTGTTGTTGTTTTGGTTTTGGTTTTTTGATTATTAAACTGGGAATTGGACCCAAGAGTGCTTTACCACTGAATTGCATTCCCAAACCTTATTTTATTTTATTTATTTATTTATTTGGTACCTGGGATTGAACCCAGGAGCACTTAATCACTGAGCCACATCCCCACCCCTTTTTTTATATATTTTATTTAGAGACAGGGTCTTGCTCAGTTGCTGAGGCCAATGTTGAACTCACCATCCTCCTTATCTTAGCCTCCTGAGCCACTGGGATTACAGGTGTGTGCCACCACACCCAGCTTTGTGTCTTATTTTGAAATAGGTTCTTACTGTGTTGCTGACAGTCTTGTTAAGTTGCTGAGACTGGCCTCAAACTTGGATCTTCCTGCCTTAGCCTCCTGAGTCACAGGTTTACAGTCATCTGCCATCATACCCAGCTTAAAAAAAAATTTAAAAAGCATTTTTTTTAATAATGTCTCTCAGTATTCTGGGTATTGGTAGTTTCAACTTGGCAGTTATCACTTTATAATAATCAGATAATGGCCAGTGCTGGTGTCATCTCATGTGAAATAACTGGTTCTTTTTTTTTTTTTTAAAGAGAGAGAGAGAATTTTTAATATTTATTTTCTTTTTAGTTTTCGGCGGACACAACATCTTTATTTGTACGTGGTGCTGAGGATCAAACTCAGCATCATGTGCATGCCAGGCAAGCGTGCTACCGCTTGAGCCCCATCCCCAGCCCCCAAAATAACTGGTTCTTAGGCTGGGGAGATCTAAACAGTTGGGAACTAGAATGCTAGGGCTTCTTACACACTTCTGTCTCTGTGTAGTCTCTCCACATGATCTCTCCAACATGGTGGCTTCAGGTTGGCTATACTGCTTACATGGTAGCACAAAGCCCCAAAGATATAAGTTCCAAGAGTGAGAAAATAAAACCTGTGTATTCTTCTGACCTAGCCTCAGAAACATCATTGGGATTGCTGAGTCATATTTTATTGAGACAATCACAAAGGCCTGTCCATAGTTCAAGGAGATAGGACATACACTCTACTTCTTGGTGGAGAAGTAACAAAGTTGGAAAAACATGCAGAATGAGAAATGTAATAACAATTTTTTGAAAAACATAGTCTGCCACAGTATACCTTATGGTTAAAACTTCACATACCTCCGACATGCAAAATACACTCACTTCTTATCCCCCAAAGCCTGTTTTTTGTTTTGTTTTGTTTTGTTTTTGCTAAAATCTGTCCACAATTAATAAAAATTATAAACCAAGAGCTAAAGCTCAGTAAACCTGAGGCAGGTAAAACACAAAGAAAATCATACCACAGTGCATCATAGTCAGCTTTAAAATACAAAAAATGTTTAAGAGTTGTCAGGCGTGGTTATATACACGTATAATCCCAACTACTCAGGAGGCTGGGGAGGAGGCAATCACAAGTTCAAGACCTGCCTGGACAACTTATTGAGACCATTAAATAAAAAAAAAGGTTGGGGATATAGCTCTGTAGTAGTAGTCCCCAGGTTCCATCCTAGTATGAGATATTGGGATGGGGGGGTGGTAATTGATTGTCTATGATGAAAAATCAAAAATGTTTCCTTCAAGATCAAGAACAAGATAAGAATGTTCACTCTCACCATGTTTACTCAACATAGGAGTTCTAGAGCAGTTATAGCAAAGTTGCCAGAGCAGTTATAGCAAAGTTGCAGGACGCAAAATAAAAACACAAAAATCAGTTGCATTTCTAAATACTAACAATGAGTACTGCAAAAAGGAAATTAATACATCTCCAGTACCACAGCAACAACAAAAAAAGGAAATTAAGAAAGCAATTTCATTTCTAGTAACACCAAAAAGAAAATATCAAGAAGGTAAAAGACTTGTACACTGGGAACTACAAAAACATTGATGATAGATTAAAGCGGGCATAAGTAAATGGAAAGACAGTTCATGTTCATTAAGTGAAGGTATTGATAAGATGACAGTAACTCCCAGAATGATGTCCAGATTCCATGTAATTCCTATCAAAATCCCATTGGGAACATATCCAGTATTCATGGAACTGAAGGCAGATATTATTTTGGGTTTGTTTTATGGGGGCTTCTTTTGATGTGTTTGTTTTGTTTTGTTTGTTACTGGAGATTGAACCCAAAGGCTCTTTGCCTCTGAGACACATCCACAGCCCTTTTTCTTTATTTCGAGACAGGGTCTCATTAAGTTGCTGAGGCTGGCTTTGAACTTGTAATACTCCTGCTTCAACCTCCCAGATAGCTGCAGATATTGATAAATGGCACTTAATACCAAAATGTTCTTCAAATTCAATGTAGTTCCCTTCAAAATCTGAGCAGTGTTATTTACAAGAAAAGACAAAGCCATTCTAAAATTCATATGAGATCTCAAGAGACCCCAAATAGCCAAAATAGTCATGAAAAATAATAAGGTTAGAGAACTCCTACTTCCTGATTTCAAAGCTTATAAAACTACAGAGATTGAGATAGTGCAGTACTGGCATAAGGACACATATATAGACTTTAACTACATATGAAATCTGTTTTTATTTATTTTGGAGGGATGGGTACTAGGGATTGAATTCAGGGGCACTCTGCCACTGAGCCACATCCTCAGCCCTGTTTTGTATTTTATTTAGAGGCAGGGTCTCAACTGAGTTGCTTAGCACCTCACTTTTGCGGAGGCTGACTTTAAACTTGAGATCCTCCTGCCTCAGCCTCCCAAGCTGCTAGGATTATAGGTTTGCACCACTACGCCCAGTATATGAAGACTATTTTAAAAATACCAGTTTTCTCCATATATTCAATGTAATACAGGTTAAATACCCAGCATTTTTTTTAATTAACAAGCTAATTCTCAAAGATATGTGAAAATGCAAATCATCTAAGATAGCCAAAACAATTTTGAAAAAGAAGGATTAGATTGGAGGGCTTTCTCCACCTGGTTTCAAGACATAAAACTATACTAATCAAGATGTTTCAGCATTGGTATGAGGATATACTTACAGATGAATGGAATAAAATGAAGAGTCTAGAAGTAGGCCCACACATATATGGTCTGTTGATTTTAGACAAAGGTATAACAAACTTGTAAAAATTATAAATATATATATATATATATATATATATATATATATATATATATATATATAAAAAATAACATGCCTTGCACATGTGAGATACTGGGTTTGATCCTTAGCACCACATAAAAATAAATAAAATAAAGGTACTGTGTCCATCTACAACTAAAAAGAAGAAGACAAGATTGAGTCCCCTGTCTCCTTCCCAGCTATTAGCGGAGGCTGTCTTTAGCCCCTAGAAGCTACTCTTCCTGGTCCTTGCACTTGTGCTTCCACATCTCAGAATCAGCAATGGCACACTGAATCCTTCTGCTTAGAATCTCTAATTTCCTTTCTACCCATCTCTTATCTTACTCTAGCCAGAGAAAATTCTTTGCTTGAAAGATATCACATGATTATATTGGACTTACTTAGGTAATCAAGGATGATCTCATTATTTTAAGGTTCCTAACTCTAATACTTCTGCAAATTACATCATACATACCCACAGTTTCAGACACCAGGGTATTTACATCTTCAAAGCCATGCTGCTTATTACAGTGATAAAACAAGAAAACAACATCTATCATCACCACTACTTTTCAGTGTCATATAGGATTAGTCAATGTGTTAATTAAAGAAAACCAGTTAAGAGATTTAAATATTAGGAAAAGGCACATCCATCATTATTTATTAATAATATGTGTACCCAAAATACCAAGACCCAATTGTCAATGATGGTTTAGTAAAGTGAACAAATACAAGAATATATTTTTAGAAATCATTAATTTTCTGAGGTTAGGAATCTGGCTCAGTGGTAGAGCATTTGCCTAGCATGAGTGAGGCCTGGGTTCAGTCTTCAAAACTGAAGGGAAAAAGGAGAACTTTAGTTTTCTCATTAATCAGAAATAATAAATTGCAAATACAGTGGGAAAAAGTTATTCATCACAGCAGTAAAATACTGATAAGGTAAAGGAGTATAAAATTTTAATGAAACTTAGAAAATATATTTGGAGAAGCTTGACATTCTGGCTCTAAAGTTTACCTGGAATTCTTTTTATAAACACACAAGAATGAGACTTACCACATACTAAATCATAAAATAGTGACCACAGAAATTAACTGTGGTCTAATACAAAAAAATAGCAAATCTATTAAAGAACATATGATAATTTAGAATAATGGTCTTATCAAGATACCATTTTTGGCATACACAATTGCTAAATCCATTTACTAAAGGATTTACTAACTCTTTTCCCCAAAGATTTGAAATGTCAATCAAGATGCCATTTTTCAGGTAGGAGGGAAATGTAATGATGAACAGTATATTAAAAGCTGCCAAGAAATTATTGTTACGTCTGATAATGGTATTATGGTTGTATAAAACAATTTACATTTAGAGACATTTATTATAACATGTAGGAATAAAATGACTTAATATCGATTTTTTTCCTTCAAATGCTGTAGCAAAGAACAAAAAGGATAAGTAAAGCAAATTTTAACATTTTTTTGAATCTCAGTGATTAATATATGGGATTTATCGTAATAGATGCTCTAAAACTTTCGAGTATATTTGAATTTTTTTATAATGGAAAACATGTTAGCCTGGGGGTATGACTTGAGTGATAGAACATGTATGTGCTTAGCATGCATGAAGCCCTGGGTTCAATTCCAAGCACTACCAAAAAAAAAAAAAGTTAATGGCATTTCAAATCTTTGGGGAAAAGAGTTAGTAAATCCTTTAGTAAATGGATTTAGCAATTGTGTATGTTTAGGGGAAAATACACCATTAGATTTCTTTCTTCCACTATATACAAAATAAATTTTAGAAAACTAAAGAGCTAAGTGCTAAGCGCTAAACATATAACTATTAAAAAACTAGAAGAACCTAGAATATTTATATATATTTAGTTATCAGTGGGCCTTTATTTTATTCATTTATATGTGGTGCTGAGAATTGAACTCAGTCCCTCACACATGCTAGGCAAACCCTGTACCAGAGTCACAACCTCAGCCCCATATTTTTGGTATATTACAGATACCTTTTTTGGGGGTGGGGGGGTACCAGGGGTTGAACTCAGGGGTACTCAACTACTGAGCCACATCCCTAGCCCCACGCCTTTTTTTAATTTTATTTAGAGACAGGGTCTCACTGAGTTGCTTAGCTCCTTGCCATTGCTGAGGCTGGCTTTGAACTTGCAATCTGCCTGCCTCAGCCTCCAGAGCTGCTGGGACTACAGGCATTCGTCACTGCGCTCAGCCATATACCTTTTTAAATGAAACAAAACTCAGGAGCTATAAAGGGAAAGACTGATAAAATGTGACCAGTGTGATTTGCCAGTATTTTACTAAGAATTTTTGCATCTATGTTCATCAGGGATATTGGCCTGAAGTTTTCTTTCCTTGGTGTATTTTGTCTGGTCATAGGTTGAGTTTAGAAGGGTTCCCTTCTTTTCTATTTCATAGAATAGTTTGAAGTAGATTGGTGTTCTTCTTTGAAGGAAGGTCTGGTAGAACTCAGCTGAGAATCCTTCAAGTCCAGGGCTTTTCTTTGTTGGTAGGCCTTTCATGGCATCTTCAGTTTCATCGCTTGAAATTAACCTGTTTAAATTTTCTATGTCTTCCTGATTCAATTTGGGTAGGTCATATTTCTCTAGAATACTGTTGATGTCTTCAAGATTTTCTGTTTAACTGGAGTATAAGTTTTTAAAATAGTTTCTGATCATCCTCTGTATTTCAGTGGTGTCTGTGGTGATATATCCTTTTTCATCATGAATTTTAGAAATTTGAGTTTTTTTCTCTTTTTCTCTTGGTTAGCATGGCTAAAGTTTTCTCGATTTTATTGATTTTTTTTTTTTTTGGAAGAACCAACTCAACAGTGAGATCATTTTTTAAAAAATACATTGGCATAATTTTAAAGATTGGCAAAATTCAGTGTGGGTAAGATACAAGGAAGAGTAGGTACAACTTTGTGTAGATAATCTGGTAATGTCTATTAAAATTAAAATGTGCATTTTCTGCTTTTATGTTTTTTATCTTAAATATTCCTATATGTGTTCAAAAAGTCATTGACTTTTGTACAAAAAGTCATTGTACAAAGGGTTCTTTGTACAGAGCCACATATAATGTTGAGAAATTTGAAAATTCAAAAGGCAAAGTAAGAGTAAATGAAACATGTATAGTTAAATTCTTGGATCTATAGATTAATTAAAGAGAATGAGGTCAGTCTATTTATACAGACATGAAAAGCTTTCTTAGAAACATTGAGAAGACAGTAAACAAAGTTTTCTGTTTGTTTTTATATGTATAGAAATGCTCGAAAGTGGTTTGGAAAAATAAAAATTAATTGATGGTATGACAGTTATACCTCATAATGGATTATACAATGTAATAAAAGACTTTTGCCATTTTGCATTAATTGTTTTGTAACAGTATTTTATATTCATGTAAATTTTAAAAACTAAAGGTATGCATGTCAAAACTTGTACAATCTAAGTAAGATCTGTAGATTGAGCCAGTGTCAATTTTTATACTCTATTGCAGTAGCCCCTACTTATCTGCAGTTCACTATCCATGGTTTCAGTTACCTGAAGTCAACCACAGACCAGAAATGCTAAATGTAAAAGTTCAGAAATAAACATTTTAGATGTTTTAAATTGCACACCATTCTGAATAACATTAGGAAATCTCATTCTTTCCCACCCAAGATCCAAAACACTTTAACCATAATTTTTACACTATGTACCCTATCCACCTGTTACTTACTGAGTAGCCTGTTAGATTATCAAATCCACTGTTATAATATCAGAGTGTTTTGCTTAACCTTTTATTTTACTTAATTACAACAGAATACAAGACTATTGATGCAAAGGAGGCACCATGACATAAAACAGATTAATTTTTCCACCGAGAAGCATTGTTGCATGGCTTATAGAAAAATACACAGTAATTTTAGAATTCAGTATTACCAGCATTTTTAGCATCCATTGAGGGTCTTGGAAAGTATCTCCTGAGGATAAAGGGAAACTACTAATGTAAAGTTATATAAATTTTTACCATTGGGGGAAGTTGGGTGAAGGGAGTGTGTACTAGTTTTGCAACTTACAGAGTCTATAATCCACATTTTTTTAAATTAAATAAATAAATGAAACAAAATTAAAAGTTAAAGAAAGGATAATAATTTGTTAAAAGAGGAATCATGGTTTTAGTTACTAAAATCTTTCAAATAATCACTCAAGGAACAAAGATGAGAAGGAGGATTATTTTCTGTACCTGTTTTCTCTTTAGGTTCTAAATGAACTTGAATGCCATGGAGTTGCTGTATCAGAACAAAGCCGAGCAGAACTGGAACAGAAAATAGATGAAGCTAGAGAAAATATTCGTAAAGCAGAGGTAAGGGGGCAGCTAACTATGGCATTTTGCCCAACTCCAGTCAGTGTCACAGCTGTGATACACCTTTGAAGCTGAGTTCCTACCCTTATTAAGTTGAAGGGGAATCACCATCTTCATTTGTGTCCACAGTAGTATTATTGAATGCCTGCTTTGTAGAAAGTATACATATAGCAGACTTTGAACCTGCTGTGAAGAGTTCATAATCATGAAAATTACATAACAAAAGAATTAAGTCACAATAAAGATATTAAAGTTTCACAAAGTAAAATGATAATCAAGTTAATGGTAGAGATATTTATGTTTATATATAAAATGATAATTTATATATTATAGAATATATAATAACATTTATATATAATTTATATGTATTATATAATCATACATAGTAATATATTTATATAAAATTATATATGTATATATTTAGAACCTAAAAAATCTCCCTTATATGGATGGTTTCTGAATCTAGGGGATGTACATGTTGTGTACAGCATCAGAGTTCATCAACCCCAGGCTAATACTCCTTGCCCTAGAGGAGGAGAGGTCAAAATGAGAGAACAAGAAAGTATTAGCAAAAGGGGGCAGGTACAGGGTGGAGTTTGGCAGTTGAAAGTGATTAGAATAACAGATTTTTGTAAGGAAATGTGATAGAAAGTAAGTAAACTATTGTGGTTAGGGCCAGTTCACAGAGGATACACATGTGTATTCATCTACTCTGCTACAGCATGGTGAAGGGGATATGGAGGTAGACATTTAAAAAAAAAAAAAAGAAAAAGATCAAGACTTTACAACCCTCAAGAGACTATGTTCTTATTAGGAAAGCCTAAAGAATGCCAAAGATAACCAAGACTGTGAAGCACAAGTGCCGAAGAGTGGCCATACAAGTATGCTTCAGGAAGTGGAGGACACGGGGAGCACTGGGGGAGGGGTTGTCAGAGCAGAGGTAGGACTTAGGATGGTGTTAGCCAGTGAATAGTATTCAATTAGTCAGGGAAAAGGGAATAACATAGATCTGTGGCTTGCAACCTCAAGAAACAGAACTTGAACCAAAATATGAAGGTAGGAAGGAGGCAGGTTTCAGTTTGATGTTGGGAAATATTTTCTAAGAGTCAAATCTTCTGAGTGGCAGAATAAGTACATAATGCAACACTGTAAGGGCTCAGGATTCTGGGCAAGCATCTGTCAGGGACTTTGTACAAGAAATTCTGGCATTGGTGAAGGTAATGTAAACTAGTGATTTTCAGACACCCCTTTATTGCTCTAGAGGTTTTGAAAAAGTGCTTCAGTGGTTGTGGGGTAAGGGTGAGGCAACAGAGGCAAACACAGGGTATATGAGCGTGTTTTTGACAGAGCCCCATGGAAGTGATTTGAACCAGAATGGGTTTGCCATCTTCATGGTCTAAAGAAGCTCCGGTAACCTCTCCTCTGATTCATTCCTGACATAGTCTGACCCACAGCCTCCATAGTGAGAAGGGCAGGGTGTGCAGTGAGCAGCCATTTTCCTCTCTGAATTCGGAATCACGGCTAAACTAATACCCTCTGGTGCTGGCCAAGTACTGCTGGCAGGCTCTTGTCTGGTTTGGGAAACACTGGCTTGTGGTAGAAGAGATTATTCTGTTGTATTGTTTCTCTTCACTCCAGATGAAGCCAGTATTACCGCCTTAGTGGAACAGAAGTGATTACCTTAGGACAAGTCTCAGAAGTTTTCTGAAGGGGTTGTACTTCTATTTTCCATTTCCAGACTCCATCCATGATATCACTATCTAGTACCTTAACTCCACTAGTGCCTCTAGTACCACATCTTTTATAGTAGTAGTACTAATAGCTGTCTGTCACAAAGAGTCTAAATAAAGGCCAGTTGACCTTTTATTTCCATGAGTATGAGTATGCTAAACTACACTGTTAGCTTAAAACTAAAAATATAAAGTGAGATTCCCACAACAGAATATCTCACCTCTCCTAATACATTTAAGTCTGCATTCTCAAAGATCATTTTCGTTCCAAAATATGGAATATGCTAAAATTATAATGTCAGATTATCTCAGTTTTGAGTGTCTGTAAAATGTAATTAATTCTATTATCTTAAAATGATCTCTCAGATTCCTCATATTAGAGAATAAAAAAAAAAATTCCCAGCTAAAATTAGCTGGCAAATAAGAGGGCATGTGTATTGGGGCAGTGCTTACAAGATTGTCATAATGAAATTTTTTGATAGACTAGAAAACGAAAGATTGACATTAATTGTTTCTGTACACACCCTCTTTCTTTTCTCTGCCTGTGTATCTTTTGCATTGATTTTTCTGAATTGCATAGTTACTCAATAGCTTTTTACCTAATTATGAAGTACCTGTTACAAGAGAGAGAAAGGTGGTTAAAATTGCATTATAGCTTTCATGTTTGGTTTTTAATTCCTGCTAACAAGAATGATACTGTCCCTTGTTGAGTAATCTGCTTTATCCAGTCTTTCCTATATTATGTCTCCATTCAGTGTTGCTAATTAGAATAAAAGTCATTTGTGGTCTTTTGTAATAGGTTAAAGAAACTTCCAACTAGAAGAAATTCAAAATATAAAAAATGCTTTTCCAAAGACTAGAGATCTTTAATTCTTGTCTGGTTAATTTGGGGCAGATTTACTAACTGATTAATTCAACAACTGCATCAGCTATGTTCCAGATACTAATGAAAATACTATACTCACTGGGCATGGTGGCACACACCTGTAATCCCAGTGACTCAGGAAGCTGAAGCAAGAGGATCACAAGTTCAAAGCCAGCCTCAGCAACTTAATGAGGTCCTAAGCAACTTAGCGAAACCCTGTCTTAAAATTAAAAAAAAATAAAAAGGGCTTAGGATGTGACTCAGTTAAGTTCTCTAGGTTCAGTCCCAGGTACCAAAAAACAAAACAACAACAAAAAATAATACCAATAGTGATGGACAAACTCTTGTTTTACTGTTATGATCTTTGGATTGTCACACAGGAGTATTTGTACGAGCTATATCACGTCTTCAGCCTCTAATTCAGGAATTTGAAATAAGACAACTGTTTAATTGAAATGTTAATTTTTTTAATTTTATTTTTATTTTTTGATACCAGAGACCTAGTGGCACTTAACCACTAAGCCACATCCCCAGCCCTTTTTAATTTTTTATTTTGAAACAGATGGTTAGGGCCTGAGTTGCTGAGTCTGACCTTAAACTTGCTTCGATCCTCCTGCCTCGGCCTCCCAAGCCACTGGTATTATAGGCATGCACCACCATGCCCAGCTAATAATAATGTTCTTAATATGGTATTTAGGAATTCAGTTTTTTTGAAATGCCTTTTGTCATATACACACACATTCATCATTTATGTTAATTTTTACATAACTATTTAAAAAGTAATAGCTTAGAGTGTTACAACATATAATGATGTTAAATGTAATTCCCATGTTACTACAATGAAAATGGCTATAGAATACACAAAAAGAAATGAGAAGGGAACTAAAACATGACACTGAAAAATCAACTAAACACAAAAGACAATAATACAGGAGGAAGTAGAGACTAAAAAGCTATAAAGCATATATAAAACAAACAGTCCTTCCTTATCAGTAATTACTTTAAGTGTAAATGTATTAAATTGTCCAGTCAAAACTTAGAAATTGGCAGAAATTTGCTTTCTATAGGAGACTCAACTTTAGATCCAAAGACACAGACAGATTGAAATAAATGGATGGAAGAAGATATTCCACGCAAATAAGAACCAGAAGAGATCAGGGTTGCAGAAAGACAAATACTGTGTGATTTCACCTGGATGAGGCACCTAAAGTAATCAGATTCATAGACAAAAAGTAGAATGGAGGTTACCAAGGGCTGGGAGAGGGAGAATGGCAAATTGTTGTTTTTTGTTTTCTTTAGTACTGGGGATTGAACCCAGGAGTGCTCAGCAACTGAGCCATATCCCCAGCTTATATATATATTTTAGAGACAGCATCTTACTGAGTTGCTTTAGGGCCTCTCTAAGTTGCTGAGGCTGGCTTTGAACTCACAGTCCTCCTACCTCAGACTCCCAAGAAATTATTGTTTAATGTATAGGGTTTCCATTTTGCAAAATGAAAGAGAGCTGGAAGATAGTGGTAATGGCTGCACATCAGTATGAATGTACTTAATGCCACTGAACAATACACTTCAAATGGTTAGTTAGCATGGAAAATTTATGTTACATACACTTTACTACAATAAAAAAGAAGGTGAGCCAGGCGCAGTGGCACATACCTGTAATACCAGCCACTCAGGAGGCTGGGACGGGAGGATCGCGAGTTCAAAGCCGACCTCAGTAATGGTGAGGCACTAAGAAACTTAGTGAGACCTTGTGTCTAAATAAAATACAAAATAGGACTGGGGATGTGGCTCAGTGGTTGAGTGCTCCTGAGTTCAATCCCTAGTACCCCCACAAAAAATAAATAAATAAAAAAGAAGATGAGGGCTGGGGTTGTGGCTCAGTGGTAGAGCACTTGCCTAGCACATGTGAGGCACTGGGTTTGATTCTCACCACCACATAAATAAATAAATAAAGCTATTCTGTCCATCTACCACTAAAAATATTTTTAAAAATAAAGAAGAAATAAATAGATGGATAAATTTAAATAAAAATAAAGGTATTGTGTCCATCTGCAACTAAAAACATATTTTTAAAAAAGGTGTGTGTGTTCTTTAAAGTAGCTTGTCAAGAAATCAAAAGTTTTAAATAGTAGTCTAGTCTGTTCATGACTTATGTTGTTTCAGAATGTTTTTTAGTTTACATTATACCTTTTTTCTGGGTTGGTCGAGTTCTGTTTTTTGAACAATGAAATGATTAACACAACAAGGAGAAAACTAATGTGACAAATCAAAGATAGAACATTTTTAGTAACTCTCCTTTGGTGTGAGATCTGTAAGAGGAACTATAGACTACATTATCCTTTGTCCAAGATGTTCACTAGACTCTATGATCTGAATTAAATGTGTATTTGAAAACCAAAGTCCAGCCAGGCACAGTGGTGCATACCTGTAATCCCAACAACTTCGGAGGAAGGCAGGAGGATCATGAGTTCAAAGCCAACCTCAGCAAAAGCTAGGCACTAAGCAACTCAGTGAGATCCTGTCTCTAGATAAAAATACAAAATAGGGCTGGGGATGTAGCTCCGTGGTTAAGTGCCTTTGAGTTCAATCCCTAGTACCAAAAAAAAAAAAAAATCCAGAGTTCAGTTATATAGTATCAGTGAATTAACAAAAGAAAAATATCAAATTATTCTTTGTATAAGCACACTTTTATAGATACAAGTCCCCCCCATACCTGGTACTAGGGGTTGAGAGATTGAACCCAGGGGCACACTACCACTGAGCCATGCTCCCAGCCTTTTTATTTTTATGTTGAGATAGGGTCTTGCTAAGTTGCTGCAATTGGCCTCAAACTCACAATCCTCTTCCCTCAGTCTCCTGAGTTTCTGGGATTACAGGTGTGTGCCACTATGCCCAGCCCTGTTTTATCTTAAATTGTCATCTCATAGAGTGCTATCATACATGAATAATTTAAAATTACTGTGCTACTCTTGTCCCTCAGTGACTCAAAAATAGTTAAGACCCTTGTTGTAATGTTATTAAAAAAAAATCCAGTTATGTAAAAAAGGTAAGGCTTCATTATTACAAGGATAATGAAATGACAAGTTTGAACCTACTATAAAAACAACTTCCAATCTCATTGTGTCCAAACTTATATTATGTTAGAGCCTGTTATTGTGCAGTTTCACTGTACTCTTAATGTTAGCAGACCTCTTGACTAGTCACTTTTTTTTTTTTTGGTATGGGGAATTGAACTCGGGGCATTTGACCACTAATGCCCACTAAAATAGGCCACATCCCCAGCCCTATTTTGTATTTTTTTAGAGATCAGCCTCCCAAGATGCTGGGATTATAGGCGTGTGCCACCACACCAGGCAACTGATCATTTTTTAAAATTTTTGTTGCAAAATTTTTCAAGCATACAGAAAAGAGAAGAATAAACATGGACTTACTGACATCTATATTTAACATCTATATTATGTTTTGCAATATTGGCTTTATATGTTTATTAGACTGACACATTATTTTTGTTCTGTAAGGTGGAAGTTAGGTCTACCAGCCTAGTTAGAGGCAGGTTAGATTTTAGGCTGGAATGCTTCAGTGGTGATGCCATGTTTTCCATAACATCAGGAATCATATAGAATCAAATTGTCTGCAGTTAATGATACGAGTGGTCACTTAATTAAGGTAGTGCTACTGGGTCTTTCTACTGCAAAGGTTCTTTTTTACCCCATTGTGTTTGTCGAAGTATTCATTATCTCTGGTGGGGTGAATAGGTGTTTTCTCTCTTGAGTATTGTTCTGACCTGATGGGTTATTTAAAATCAACTTTATCAAAATATACTATATATACAGTAAAATATAACCATATTAAATGTATAATTAAATGAACTTTGACAAATATATAGCCTAAATCACCACCACAATCAAAATATAAAATATTTCTGTCATCTCAGAAAGTTCTCTTGTGACCAGGTAACAATGGAAGAGTTTTCTATCGTATGGATTAACTTTACTTATTCTGGATTTTCATATTACACTCCCAAGATATGGGAGTTCCAGTTCCTTCACCAGCATTTAGTATCATTAGTTTTTTTATATTTGGCCATTTGAGTGGATATACGATATATTTCATTGTGGTTCTGATTTGCATTTGATTGCTAAGATGCTGAGTCTTATAATTTTTTTGGCCAAACATATATCCTTTTTAGTATTTTACCCATTTTTAAAATTTGGGTCAGTCTTAATTCTATGTACTAATCATTTTTCAAATATATGTATTGTGAATGTTTTCGTCAGATTTTGGCTTGCTTTTCATTTTCTAGATTGTAAATTTTTAATTTTGGTGAGATCTGATTTATCAGTATTATCTTATGGTTAAATCTTAAGACATTTTTGGCCCACACTAAAGTTGTGATATATTCTCTTATGTTTTCTAAAAAGTATTGTAGTTTTAGTGTTCTGTTTGGGCTATGATCCTAAGAATTATTTCAGTTGTTGAGGTCCAGTTTGAGTTAACAGTCATGGTTTTTCTTTTCAACATAGAGATGCAGTTTTCCCAGCAGTTTTCCTCATTACCTTTGCAACTCTACTGAATACAACTGACTATGTATGTGTGAATCTTCCTTTGATTGTGTTCAGTTCCATTGATCTATATGTCTATCCTTATGCCAGTGTCCAGTCTTAATGACTTTAGAATAATAAGTCCTGGGATCCGTTACTATAAGTCCTCAAATTGTTTGGACTATTCTCATTTTTATCAGCTTATCAGTTTCTAAAAAAAAAAAAAAGATGGCTGGGATTTTGATTGGAATTGTACTGAATGTATAAATCAATTTGATGAAAATTGACCCCTCAATAATATTGAGGATTTCAATTAATGAAGAAATCTCCATTTATTTAAGAAGTCTTTATTTTCTTTCATAATATTTTATAGTTTCTAATGTAAAGGTTTCAGGCATGTTTTGTCAGATTTAATCCCCAAGTCTATGGTTTTGATGCTGTTATAAATTGTTCTTTTAAATTTTTACATAATTGGTGGTTGTTAGTATGTCATAATAAAATTGATACTTTATATTTACTGACCTGACCTGGTATTCTTTGACCTTGCCTAATTTACTTATTAGTTCTTTTTAGTAGATTGCTTAGGGTAATCTCTCTTCGTGATTGTGTTATCTACCAATAATAGTTTTGTTTTTTCATATTCAACATATTTGCCTTTTATTTTTCTTGCCTTGATATACTGGGTTGACCTTCTAGTAGGATATTGAATAGAAATGGTAAGTGCCAACATCTTTGCCTTTTTCCTGATGATAGGAGAAGCATCTAGAATTTCATCATTAGATGTAATATTAGTTCTAGATTTTTTTGCTGAGTGTCCTTAATCAAATTAAGGAGAAGGTTTTGGTTTTGGTTTTGGGTATATTTTTTTTTCTTCCTTTTGGCATGAATACAAAAGTTGAATTTTGCCAAATCTTTTTTTTTATATCTACTTAAGAGATTAATTTCATTTTCTCTTTTATTCTCTTTGAACAGCCAATTATATCAACTCATTTTCTTATGTTAAACCTGCCTTAAATTTCTAAAATAAATCCCTTTGATCATGATGTATTATCCATTTTATCTACTTATGTATCCAGTTGACAAATATTTGCTAAAAATTTTTGTATCTGGCCAAGCGCAGTGGTGCATGCCTATAATCCTGGTGGCTCAGGAGTCTGAAGCTGGAGGATCACAAGTTCAAAGCCAGCCTCAACCACTTGGCAAGGCCCTAAGCAACTCAGTGAGACCCTGTCTCTAAATTAAAAAATACAGAAATGGGCTGGGGATGTGGCTCAGTGTTTGAGTGCCCCTGGGTGATTGAATGCCACAGTCTGGCTGGGCACAAATGCCGCAGTCTGGCTGGGCACTCAATCACGAGCCACCACACAGCTTGTAGATTCAAACAGCAACTCTTTATTCCCGAACTCACACCAGCCGTCTACAAACACGTTCTGGGGAAATCCACGTTCTCTGCCCAAATCCACGTTCTCTGCCCAAATCCACACCCACTGGGCTTCTATCTCCAAAATATACTGTCTGAATCCCGTGAGAACTCAAGGGGAACTCAGGCAGCAGGATACGCCCTATTCCCAGCAGGAATAATCTTAAACCTTAAACCTGGAACCTAAACTGGGAACGCCCTAAACACGATTATCTTAAAACCAGAATCACCCTAATCTGCCTTGGTCCTTGAGCAAGGTCACCTACATTCAATGTCGCTGCAACATGTCAGCAACATGGGGTACGCTGGCAAGGAAATTGTCATACCTACTTGGCTAATGGCTCCCAGCAAATCCCCACTACCAAAAAAAAAAAGAATTTTTGTATCTATATTCATGACAAATACTGGCCTATAATAGGTCTTTATTTTTGTTTTTTTTTCCCCCCCAAAAAATTTGCTGCTCTTATAAAATCAATTAGTAAATTTTCACAACTCCTATTTTCTAAAGGAGTTTGTGTAAGATTTGTATTATTCCTTTCTTAAATTTTAAAGGATTTTTTTCTTGGCTATAGCTCTTATATTTTTCTGCTTTTCAAATGCCCAGAATTTTTTACAGAATGCTAGAAATTGTGAATACTTGGTTATTAAGTGTCCGGATTCTCTTTTCTCCTGCTAACTATTGAATTTGTTTTGACTGCTTGACCAGTTATCAGCAGATCAGAGTTGCCCTTTGAGGCTTGTTTGGAGGCTATATTTAGGCTGATCTTGAGTCACCTTTCCAATAGAGCTAGTTTAGTCCTAAACCAATGCCAGTATCAAATAAGGTGCCTTTATTCAGTCTAGACAGAACTGCTACATCTCTGAGCCTTGTTCCAGCTCTAAGAATTTTTAGTTCTTATTTCAATTGTAGGTGTTCTTTTTTTAAAAATTATTTTTATTTTATTTATTTATTTTTATGTGGTGCTAAGGATCAAATCCAGTGCCTCATACATGCTAGGCAAGCACTCTGCCACTGAGCTACAGCCCCAGCCCCTATTATAGGTATTTTTGTTTGTTTATTTGGTTGGTTGCTTGGTTGGTTTGGTTTGGTACGGGGGGTTGAACTCAGGGGCACTTGACCACTGAGCCATATCCCCAGTCCTATTTTGTATTTTATTTATAGACAGGGCCTCACCAGTTGCTTAACACCTTGCTGTTACTGAGGCTGGCTATGAATTTACCATCCTTCTGTGTCAGCCTCCCCAGTGACTGAGATTATTGGTATGTACCACCACGCTCAGCTATAAGTGTTCTTTTCCTGGTAGTTATTCTTGTGTCTCTTCATGGAGTCTTACCGTATGTATTTACAGCTTATGAATTTTTGTTCATTTTTTGTAAGATTAATTCAGTTGTCATTTTCTAAATCCCATATTATCTATATTTGGCCCCGTATTATCTAAAGTTGGAGTCCATTCAGACTGTCTTCTGTGTCCCTTTGATGTTACCCCCAATAGTTTGAATACTTTCTTTTAAGCACAACAAGCTTTCATAGGCTCACCTTATATTTTCCCTGCCCAGACTTAGAATTAGCTCCAAGGAGATCAGATTTATTTGTTTGTTTGTTTCCTTTCTTTTTTTTATTTATTTATTTTTCATTTTCTTTTCTTTAGTTGTAATTGGACACAACACCTCCATCTCATTCATTCATTTCTATGTGGTGCTGAGGATCCAACCCAGCGCCTCGAACGTGCTAGGCAAGCACTCCACTACTAAGCCATAATCCCAGCCCTCAGATTTCTTTTAATAGAGAATGAAATTTAGACACTAATGTCTGGGCTATGAAGGTCTGGGCTTATTTACTGTGAGAATCATTTATTTTTTTGTTCTTTCTTAGATTTATTTTTTTTTTAATATTTATTTCTTAGATGTAGATGGACACAACACAATGCCTTTATTTTTATGTGGTGCTGAGGATTGAACCCGGGTCCCGCCCATGTTAAGTAAGCACTCTACTGCTGAGCCACAATCCCAGCCCCTCTTTCTTAGATTTAGTGCTATGCATTTATTATTGTTTTATGATCATGAGTTAATTTTGATATATCCAATTAAAATTTAAAGTTAGAGGGATTTTATTAAATTTCTTTGATTTTTTTTTCCGCTTTTACATTGAAAATCTCGGTTCTTTTTTCCTCTCCTTTTTTTAAAATATCTTTATTTATTTATTTTTGTGTGGTGCTGAGGATCAAACCCAGTGCCTCGCACATGTGAAGCAGGTGTCTTCTACTGAGCTACAGCTACAGCCCCTTTCTTTCTTTTTATGGAACTGCTTTATCCTTTTATACATATTAAGCAGTATCAAAACTACAACTGAACAAAATTTTTAGATTTCTTTGCAACTCTTTTTGAATGTAGAATATATCTCGATAGCAGTTTCTGCTTTTTTAAAAGTATTTTTTAGTTGTCAATGGACACAATACCTTTATTCATTTATCTTTTTTAATATTTATTTTTTAGTTGTAGTTGGACACAATACCTTTGTTTTACTTATTTATATGTGGTCCTGAGGATCTAACCCAGTGCCTCACCCCCAGGCTAGGTGAGTGCTCTACCATTAAGCCACAGCCACAGCCCCCAGTTTTTGCTTTTTGTAATGGGAGTATATTAGACAGCTTTCTGTTACTGTAACAAATACCAGAGATAATCACCTTGTAAAGAGAAAAGGTTGGGGGCTGGCATTGAAATTCAATGACAGATCACTCACTTAGCATTTCTGAGGCCCAGGGTTTGATTCCCAGCACTAGTGGGGTGGGGTGGGGGCCCAGATAAAGGTAAAGAGAAAAGCTTTATTTCTGCTCCTAGTTTTGAGGTTTTAGTTCATTTGTCCCATCCCACTGCCTTTGGACCTGTGGTGAGGAAACACGTCATGATGGGGAACACATGATGGAGCAAAGCTGCTTACCTCATAACCAAGCCACAAACAAGACAGCAAGAAAAAGGGGTAGGGTCCCATTATCCCCTTCAAAGGCATAACCCCTGTGACTGGAAGACCTCCCACTGGGTCCTACAAGTTTCCACCACCTCCCAAACATACCAGGCTGGGAACTAAACCTATAACACATGGGCCTTTAGGGAGCATTTTAGATTTAAACTATAGTAGAGGGATTAGCTTATAAAAGGCTCACTGTTTTGTATAACAGTTATTAATCTGGGATAAAAACATTAAAACAAAAATCATTTGACAGAGCTGGAAAATGACCCAAAGCATGTTAAAACCAAAGAGGAATCGCCATTTCAAAGAATGGGCCTGTACTGGTGACATTTGCATTAAGCAGCTCTTAAACTGTGAAGGGCAGCACACTAGAGCACAAGCAGAGCACACTAGAGCACAAGCAGAGATCCTTGTTCTTAATGACTTGAGGATGGACATCAGGCAGCCCTAAAATTTGCATGTAAATTACCATCCAATCCTTGGCCAAAACCTGAGTCCTTATGTGAAACATACTCTAAGGAGCTTGCCAGGAAATAACTGGCTGAAAGGCAAAAAAAAAAAAAGGAAAGAAAGAAAAAACTAAGCAGAAATTTTAGCTGTTGCTTACTGCAGGCAAACAAACACTGATCATTAGAAACCAATAATGAGTATATTAATGTCAGACAAAATGGATTTCAGGCCAAGAAAAAGATGATTCATCATGATGAAAGGGTCAGTTCATCAAGATACAATAATCTTGGATATTTGTGTAACTAACAATACAGCTACAAAATGCATGAATCAAACCCTGACAGAACTAAAAGAAGAAAAAGACTAATATACAATTGTAGTTAGGAAAGTTAATAACCCCTTTTCAGCAAATAATAGAACAAGGAGATGGAAAATCAGTAAGAC
The DNA here is from genome assembly GCF_047511675.1 of Marmota flaviventris. NCBI lineage: Eukaryota > Metazoa > Chordata > Mammalia > Rodentia > Sciuridae > Marmota > Marmota flaviventris. The sequence continues at coordinate 61,407,683 of NC_092506.1, read as the reverse complement.
TATGGAAAAACTTCACCCAGCGCTACTATACGACTTTACCTAAATGGCATTCACAGACTATTCTGCTGCACAAGAGTAGAAAGTATGTCTTTTAAAATACACATGTACCATTCAGCTGCATCATATACTGGATTGTTAATCAGTCTCACTAAGTTTATAAAGATTCACATACAGGGCTATGACTGTAGCTCAGCTGGCCTCACATGTGTGAGGCACTGGGTTCAATCCTTAGCACCACATAAAAATAACCATAAATATTTTTTATTTAATCCATAGAACAATTCTGGGAGTGGACACATTTAACTCCATCTCACAGTTGAGAAAGATGATTTAACTGAGATCATACTGATTTTGGTAAATTGTTTTACCAATGGTTCCTAATGAAACATGTCGCCTTATCTAAGCAGTCCCCTCCCACACTGACTCTGGGCATTCTGTCCTTCTACAACTACAAAAAAAAAAAAAAAAAAAAGAAAGGAAAAAACGATTCAAAGTAAGTTCTGTGACCCATCAGAACTAAATTAAAAATCAGTAACAGAATGATACCTGGAAAATACCCAAACATACCAAAATTAAATTATTCAAACAATAATTTGTTGTTGCCTTTAAAAAAAACCATCCCTAACTTTACAGCAAAAGCAGCAGTGTTTTATTGCCTTTTACTATGCTGGATGTTAACTGCATTTCTTTTACTGGTTTTTCCTGATAATACTTAAGCACTACATTCAGCCATAGAGTTGCCTGGAGGGCTGGGTCTTTCCTGTGTGTTCTTTCATCCTCACATAGGTAAAATTGGCCTCCTTAACAAAGTTGAATGGCCCTTATCAGTGAGCTTCTGCTTCTAGCAAATGGATTTGGCCAAACCAAATCACAAGGACAAGCCCAGAATCAGTATGGGAGGGGACCACTTGGACAAGAAGGCATGATTCATTAGGAACCATTGGTAAAAAAATTTACCAAAATCAGTATGATTGCAGTTAAATCATTTTTCTCATCTGTTAAATGGAGTTTAATGTACCCACCTCAGAATTAATCTATGAATTAAATGAAAAAAATATGATCATATAATTCCTAGTATATATAATAAAAGGTGTTTGGAATAGTTTTTTAAGATAGCAAATATAAAGTGGCAAATACTACTACCTACCATTACTGATTCCCTCCTACAAGGCACTATCCTAAATAGCAAGATTGCAGTAGACCATAGTCTTTTGTCCTTAGAGAAATTATATTTCAAAGCAAAAGAACTAAGTAAAAATTAGATATAAAACTGTCAAAAATTTCATAAACTGAACTGTGGTTTAACACTTGGTTGTACTTACTTAAATTTTGTATTAAAATCAAGGTACTGTGTTAAAACCATAAGATTATATATCCAAAAAGATTTAGATTTTTTAAAACATTATTTTAAAGGCTTTAAAGGTTCTAAAAACGATTTGGTTAAGTATTATCTGGAATACCATCAAATTTACAGAAAGGAATATTCCAAAGCTTTTAATCAGTTTGCATATCATCAAAATTGATTTGAAAACACTGGAAAATTCTGTTTATAAGCAATTGTTAAAATATAAGCAGTTGGAGCTGGGTGTGGTGGCACACGCCTGTAATCCCAATGGCTGGGGAGACTGAGCAAAAGCAAGGTGCTAATCAACTCAGTGAGACCCTGTCTTTAAATAAAATGAGCTTTCGTTCACCTTCCTGCAAGCCTCCATGCATGCAACTGTCCATAAGCTCTCCAAACCTTCTCATTTTATGGAGACTTCATTGCATAGACATGATTGAAGTATGGACAACCACGTAGAAATTTATTGGACAAAGGAGTATGATCTAGTGCTAATAGACTGAGTGGGGAAACCAAGCAAGGCCTGTCCAGATTCTTCTTGGCCTCTCTATGCAGCATTCATTCTTACTGGCATGTGATAGGACCCCTCCTGAAATGGTGTCTTATGATCTTCTCTCATATAGGTACACTGATGATTTGGGGGATGGGATACTGAGGGTTTAACTCAGGGACACTCAACCACTGAGCCATATCCCCAGCCCTTTTTTGTATTTTTATTTAGAGAAAGAGTCTCACTGAGTTACTTAGAGCCTCGCTATTGAGGTTAGCTTTGAACCGTGATCCTCCTGTCTCGCCTCCCAAGCCACTGGGATTAAGCATGTGCTTGGAGGATTTGTAGGATGAACCAGAAAGCAAAACAAAGAAAATATTTGATTGGTTAATGTGGAGCAGTAGCCTTATTTAGATCCTTTCCTGTTAGAAGGTAGTTCGCAGTTTTTGACTGGTGAAGCTTTTTTCATTTTACCCTTTACACTGAGTTGGGTTCCTATTTATTTACATAGGAATCCAGGACACTGGAGCCACCTTAGTCTCATGGCCTACAAATTAATTATTTTAACAATTAACATCAGATCAAAAATTAATTCCAAAGTAATCTAAATGTAACAGGTAAAATTATGAAACTCTGAAAAGAAACCATGGAGTAAGTCTTCATGACCTTGGATTAGTTTCTTATATTTGACACCAAAAGCCCAAGCAAAAAATGTGGGGGGAAAACTACATAAATTGAACTTCATCAGAATTTAAAACTTTCATACTTTAAAGGATGCAATCAAGCCAAGTGTAGTAGCAACACGTCTGTAATCCCAGCATCTCATGGAAGCCCTCAGCAACTTAGTGAGACCCTGTCTTTAAAAAAAAAAAAAAAGAGCTATGGGTGTGGCTCAGTGGTTAAGTACTCCTGGGTTCAATCCAGAAAAATAAAAATAAAGGATGCAGTCAAAAAGGTGAACAACAACTCAGAATGGGAAAAAATGTTGCAAATCATGTACTCGATAAGGGACTTGTTTCGCAGATACATGAAAACTCATCATAAAAAGACAAAAATAACAAGACAATCAGCCCAATTTTAAAATGGGCAAAGACTCTGAATAGATAATTCTCCAATGATGTACAGATGGCTAATAAGCACTTGAAAAGATGCTTAACACCATTAGTCATCAAGGAAATGCAAACAAAGCCATGAGTTTCACACCTACTAGAATGACTAGAATCAAAAAGGCAGACATTAACAGTTGTTTGCCATGATATGGAGAAACCATATGCTGCTGGTGGGATCAACAGTGATTCTGCAAGTGAGTTGTTGCTTTATGACCCAGCAATGTACTCCTATCTATACACCCTAGAGAAATGAAAACATGCACACAGAAAAAGTTGTATATGAATGTTATAACTACATTATAATAGTCGAAAAATAGAAACAACCCAAGTGTCCGTTAGTTGACAAATACAGAATATTATTTGGCCATTAAAAAGATGGAAGTACTGATACATGTTACAACAGAGATTAATCTTAAAAACATGCTAAGTGAGGGGTTGGGGTTGTGGCTCCGTGGTAGAGCACTCGCCTCGCACATGTGAGACCCTGGGTTCGATCCTCAGCACCACATAAAAATAAACAAAATAAAGATACTGTGTCCATGTATAACTAAAAAAAAAAGAATTTAAAACATGCTAAGTGAAAAAAGCTAATCACAAAAAATCCACATATTTTATGATTTAATTTATATTAAATATCCAGAAGAGGCAAATCTATACAGGCAGAAAGCAGACTAGTGGCTGCTCAGGGCAGCAGGGAATGAGCAATAGCTCAATCATACTGAGCTGTTTTCAGGGATGATTAAAATGTTCTAAAATTGACGGAAATGATTGCGTGCACTATGAATGTACTATAAACCATTGAATTATAGTCTTTAAATGAGTGAATTTATGGTATATGAATTATATGTCCATAAAGCTATTACCAAAAAAGGGAGGGAAGGAAGACAAAAGAAAGGTAAAGATTCTTTTTTTTTCTGTCTTTTAATTACATACTAAATTTATTTTTTGATGAGCGATCAGAAAAGCTAATTTTTCAAGAATATTTACCAAGTGATGTGCCTTTAAGCCAAAACTCTAATTACTTTATATAACAATCTATATGATACCCCAAACCATTCAATTTTGAACTTTAAAATGGTTAAGATGGTGAATTTTGCCTCCATTAAGAATTATATGCTTTAAAATCTCTTAAGATAGCAACATTAATTCAGCCATAAAACCCCACTTGAACAAATCAGAGATCAGGTTGTTTTTGACACCAACTTCCCAAGAAGAGGTTGACTAAAATTGTATTATGAGTGGAATCTGTGAGAGTCGCACAGAAAGCCACCAAGAGAGGGTCATCAGAATTCTCTCATTGGGGGCTGGGGTTGTGGCTCAGTGGTAGAGCACTTGCCTAGCATGTATGAGTCACTGGGTTTGATCCTCACTACCACATACATACATACATACATACATTTTTTAAAAAAAGAATTCTCTCATTGGAAACTTCAAAGTTAAAAGAAAGAGACCACCATTCTAATATGTGAAACAATTCTGCCTATCCAAGAACAAGGGAGATCTTTCCATCTTCTGAATTTATTACTTGCTAAATAACAGAATGATCTTTTTTGTTTTTTAATTTATTCTAAGTTGTTATATATGACAGCAGAATGCATTTCAATTCATATTACATATATATAGCACAATTTTTCATATCTCTGGTTTTACACAATGTAGAGTCATGCCATTCATGTCTTCATATATGTAGTTAGAGTAATGATGTCCATTTCATTCCATTTCCTTTCTTACCCCCATGCCCCCTCCCTTCCCATACCTTCCCTTTGCCTTATCTAGAGTTTGTCTATTTCTCCCATGTTCCCCTCCTCATCCCCATTATGAATCAGCATTCTTATATGAGAAAACATTTGGCATTTGGTTTTGGGGGATTGGCTTACTTCACTTAGCATTATATTTTCCAACTCCATCCATTTACCTGCAAATAGCATGATTTTATTCTCTTTTAATGCTGAGTAATATTCCATTTTGTGTGTGTGTGTGTGTGTGTGTGTGTGGTGTGTGTATGTATGTATGTTTATACACACACACACACACACACACACACAGTTTCTTTATCCATTCATCTACTGAAGGACATCTAGGTTGGCTCCACAGTTTAGCTATTGTGAATTGTGCTGCTATAAACATTGATGTGGCTGTGTCCCTGTAGTATGCTGTTTGTAAGTCCTTTGGGTATAGACTGAGGAGGTATAGATTTGAGCTGGGTCAAATGGTGGTTCCATTCTCAGTTTTCCAAGGAATCTCCATACTGCTTTCCAGATGGCTGCACCAATTTGCAGTCCCACCAGCAATGTATGGGTGTGCCTTTTTCCCCACATCCTCTCCAACACTTATTGTTGTTTATATTCTTAATAGCTGCCATTCTGACTAGAGTGAGATAAAATCTGAAGAGTTAGTTTTGATTTTCATTTCTCTAATTGCTGGAGATGTTGAACATTTTTACATATATTTGTTCATTGATTGTATATCATATGTTCAGTTCCTTGGCCCATTTACTGATTGGGTTATTTGGTTTTTTTGGTGTTAGGGTTTTTGAGTTCTTTATATAACCTAGAAATTAGTGCTCTGATGAGCATGTGGTAAAAATTTGCTCCCATTCTTTAGGCTCTCTATTCCCCTCACTGATGTTTCTTTTGCTGAAAAGAAGCTTTTTAGTTTGAATCAATACCATTTATTGATTCTTTTAATTCTTGCGCTATCGAGTCTTATAGGGCCTAATCCAACATGATGGAGATTTGGGCCTACTTTTTCTTCTTTTAGGTGCAGGATCTCTGGTTTAATTCCTGGTCCTTGATCCACTTTGAGTTGAGTTTTGTGCATGGTGAAAGATAGGGGTTTAATTTCATTTTGTTGCATCTGGATTTCCAGTTTTTCCAGCACCATTTGTTGAAGAGGCTATCTTTTCTCCAATATATGTTTTTGGCACCTTTGTCTAATATAAAATAACTGTGATTATATGGGTTAGTTTCTGTGTCCTCTATGCTGTACCGTTGATCTACCAGTCTATTTTGGTAACAATACCATGCTGTTTTTGTTACTGTTGCTCTGTAGTATGGTTTAAAGTCTGGTATAGTGATGCCACCTGCTTTACTCTTCTTGGCTAAGGATTGTTTTAGCTATTCTGGGTCTCTTATTTTTCTAGATGAATTTCGTGACTGCTTTCTCTATTTCTATGAGGAATGTCATTGGGATTTTGATTGGAATTGCATTAAATCTGTATAGTACTTTTGGTAGTATGGTCATTTTGACAATATTAATTCTGCCTATCCAAGAACAAGGGAGATCTTTCCATCTTCTAAGGTCTTCTTTAACTTATTTCATTAGTGTTCTGTAGTTTTCATTGTAGAGGTCTTTCACCTCTTTAGTTAAGTTGATTCCCAAGGTTTTTTGTTGTTGGTGGTGGTGGTGGGGTTTTTTCAGGCTATTGTAAAGGAGTAGTTTTTCTTTCAGAGGATTTATCACTGATATACAGAAATGCCTTTGATTTATGAGTGTTGATTTTATATCCTCATACTTTGCTGAATTCAAACATTAGTTCTAGAAGTTTTCTGGTGGAATTTTTTGGGTCTTCTCGGTATAGAATCATATCGTTGGCAAATAGTGCTAATTTGAGTTCTTCTTTTCCTATCCATATCCCTTTAATTTCTTTCGTCTGTCTAATTGCTCTGGCCAGTGTTTCAAGAACTATTTTAAATAGAAGTGGTGAAAGAGGGCATCCCTGTCTTGTTCCCATTTTTAGAGGGAATGTTTTCAATTTGTCTTCATTTAGAATGATGTTGGCCTGGGGCTTAGCATAGATAGCTTTTAGAATGTTGAGATATGTTCTTGTTATACCTAGTTTTTCTAGTGTGTTGAACATGAAAGGGTGCTGTATTTTGTTGAATGCTTTTTCTGCATCTATTGAGATGATCATATGATTCTTATCTTTAAGTCTATTGATGTGTGATGAATTACATTTATTGAACAGAATGATCTTTACAAAACATTCTCTCTAAACAAAGCAAGAGCTGATATGTAGGATTTAGGAAAGCATGAATTTTAGGGATTGGCAGACTGGGGATGTTTTAGGGGTTGACTCACTCCTAGCATGGGTGGAGGTTTTGTTTGGGGTTTGTTTGTTTGGTCAGTTGTTTGGTTGGATTAGAGGGAGCAGTGTTTTTGCTGCTGGAGATGGAACCCAGAACTTGATTTTAAGCAAGTGTTCTACACTGAGCTGCATACCTCACCCCCTGCTCCCAGCCATGGTTTTTGGAGATGGCAGACTACCCGAAGCAGAAGTAAAGGCATGAATACTGGATGAGGCTGGAGATGATTGTCAATCAGAGAAGCATGGAGCTGTCACTGGAGGATGACTTTCAGAGGCATGCCTGTTGTAGCAGAGCAGTCACTGTTTCAGACAGATTTAAAATTGGTTTTATAGTCACTTGTTTAGTAAGTTTTTTGGTAATAAGGACTAAAGACGAGGCAGTCATTCCCTTTCTTGAATTTGTAGAAGAGGAACTTTTTTCCAGTCCCTGCTATTTCTGACAGCTGCATCATAACTTAAAAGCAAAAAGACTATTAATCAACAAACAATCACCAAAGGCAGCCAAGTCAAAAGGGAAGTTATTGGGGCTGGCGATGTGGCTCAAGCGGTAGCGCTCTCGCCTGGCATGCACGGGATGCTGGGTTCGATCCTCAGCACCACATAAAAATAAAACAAAGATGTTGTGTCCACCAAAAAATTAAAAAGTAAATATTTAAATAGAGAAGTTATTTAAGCTTGTGCTGAAAAATATTAGAATTATTTAAAAGAGATCATTTATTATTAAAAAGTGGTTATTGAAAGGAAACAATAGTTTTTAACTCAGTGGCACTGAATGCGTCTTAAGATTAATATCAACTGAAGTAGTATATCTCTTCAAAGTAAAATCTTTTCTTAGAAGAGCAATAGAAATTACTTTATATAGGATACTCATTCAAAAAAAAATATCAAACACTTATCAGAAGAATAGCACTGAATGTCAGTGCTCCAGTCATAAAGGAGCCTAGTTATATTTAAAAGGTCAGCAGTTGCACAGATGAGTATAAAGTAATGTGTATGCTACCACATTTTGAGTGGGTCTGTATAACCTGCCTTGGGAGCAGAGAAAGGGGTGTGGAGTAAGGAGGCGGGGTGGTCTTGAAGATCTTCAGAGAAAGGATAATATTTGAACTGATTCTTGAAAGGTAGGAACTCACCAGACATCAAAAGGCAATAAAAAGACCTTATACTCAGAGGGACCGTCATAAACAGAGGCATGAGAGCACATGATATATTAGAGGAACAGCACATAGTAGTGTGGGAGCACAGGGTGTGTGGAAAGTAGTGGAGGAAATCAGTTGAATTTGAAAGATGGCTTGTTCCATGTTAAAATTTAGTTAATTCTATATTCAGTAGGCACTCCAGAGTTGTAGAAGTTTTTAGCAGGGAAGTGACATGATGAGACCATGCACAGCCTATAGCAGATGGATTATAGAGGAAAAGAAAAAGACCAGGAGTTGGATTATAAGGCTGAAAATACTGGATTTCAGGATGTTCTGAGGGGTAGCCTTGTTAACAGGAAAAAAAAAAAAGCAGGCTTTATGGCACACTTCCTTTTCCTATTCATAAGTTATATATTTTTTTAATTTTTTACACCTTTATTTATTTATTTTTATGTGGTGCTGAGGATCGAACCCAGGGCCTTGCATGTGCTAGGCGAGCGCTCTACAGCTGACCACAACCCCAGCCCCTCATAAGTTATATTTGATGTGTCATCAGTACTATGCTCTTGTGAAGATACAATCAGTCAAGGGCTGGAGGTGTAGCTCAGTAGTAGAGCACATGCTTATCTAGCACAAGGCCTTGGCTTCAATCTCCAGCACATACCCCCACCCCCAATAGATAGAAGGAAGAAAAGAAGGAAGAAGTATGCTATTGCCATGTTTAGGGGGACTGCTCTTGTGTTTATGTTCTTTTCCTTACTCCTCCTCTCTGCAAGTGATAAATTACCTTTTATACCCAAGAAGAATTGCTTGTGAATATCAAGATTGTCCTAAATAAATAAATGGGAAATAATTTAATAATGAAAGGGAAAAAATGCCTTGACTTCTGATCATTTTCTTGGTTTCCTTAGATAATTAAGTTGAAAGCTGAAGCCCGGCTAGACCTGCTAAAGCAGATTGGCGTTTCTGTGGACACATGGCTAAAGAGTGCCATGAACCAAGTAATGGAAGAACTGGAAAATGAGCGGTGGGCACGCACTCCTGCAGCCACCAGCAATGGCACACTACACTCGGTATGGTTTCTTTTCTTGGATATGATGGGCTTTCACTAAAGGATGAAAAAGAAGTACAGGAAAAAGAAGAGAGAAGATAAAAGCAGTTTGTTTAATGTGCAGAAAAAGAATACATTGTCATTAATGGGGTTATCAATGCTTATCTACAAATCTCATTATTTATTCTATTCATGAAGTAAATGTACTTCTTAGCTAGAAGTAGTAGAATAGAAAACTTAACCTAGTCTTTCTGAAGTTCTCAGAGGTCATCTTTAGTGAAAATGAAAAACATTCAGAGTTGTAAAATCTTAAAGAAGTGTGAGTGAGGCGTGTGGCAAACAGCTGTAGTCTCAGTGACACAGGAGGCTGAGACAAGAGAATCGCTCAAGTCCAGGAGTTCACACCTTGCCTGCACAACATAACCATACCTGTCTCAAAATTAAAATAAACAAATTTTCAGCAGTGTGGAGGCTCAGTGTAAAGGTAACTCCAGCTCCCACAGGCTCTCATACTTAATTGTCAAACCTCACCTGCAGTCTCAGAGGGAGACTGCAGGTGAGGTTTGACAGTCAAGGCTGGGGCACAAGCTTAAGTTTTCTTACTTCACATCCAAAGGTCTTTCCACTTGGATGTCATCCAGTTCAACTTTGGTTTGTCATGTTACAGATCTAAGTATCAGAAAAGTTCATTGATTTCCCTGATACTACATAGGTGGATATGTGATGCATACTAGTCAGACCTAATTCCTACTGCCACCTTGTTACCCATTACTCTCTCTCATCCTGTTTATTTCCTTAATGGTGTTTATCACAGTTTGTACTTCTCTTCTTTGTTTTCTTTTGTTTATTGTCTGTCTTCCTCTCTGAAATATAATTGCCATATCTGCCTAGTTCATTGCTCTGCACAGCTAAATGTCTGGCACATAATAGGTTCTTCATATTTGTTGAAGGAAGAAATGGAGAAAAAGATGGATACATAGATGGGTGGGTGGAACAGTAGCAAACTAAAAGCTAGAATCTCCCAAGTTCCACTGTATTTGTAATGTTGTGTCCTTCAGAAATAAAGCATCCTTGATAGAGAAATTGGCCAAAGTTTTAAAACATTCTTAGAAGTTTTGTCAGTTTTTTCACATAACATTCTGATTTCTTTAATGGGCATACACTTGCACATTTAAAAAGGATTGTGTGTGGGTATACATTTAAGAAAACAAGATCTATTGAAGGTTTATTTTTCAGTCCAGGGGAAAAACCACACATCACCCAAATGACTTTGAGGTTAGAAGAGCTTGCCATGTTTTCATTAGAACAGAGTTGCTTCATGTCATGGAATATTTCTTCCTATTGCATCTTTTAAAAGATGTTAATTCCTATCTGTTTTAGGTTACTTTGTTGTATAGTTTACAATGTCAGCAAATTCTGGGCACAAACTTGCTTTTGGCTTCTACAGCAGCAGCACTGTTTCCAACCAATCAAACCCATGACTATCCTTGGACTAGCACCTCTTCTGACTAAACCACCTGAGCAGGTCCATATCACCTCACATTGTGCTTACTTCCAGGCAAATTGGAGGTAAATAAAACTTGTTTCTCTCCTCAAAGAGCTTACAAGCTGGGAGAGCAGACAAGACTTTCATAGACCTTAGTGATACGTAGCAGTGTGTGACTGGGCCACTGTGTGGCCGCTTGAAATTGCTTACCTCTATCATCAGCACATCTTGGGAAAAGTCACTTCTTTCTGGTTTTCTGAGAGAATGTTAAGTTAAATGATTCCAAGATCTCCAGCTCTAAAATCTCATAGTTCTGTGACATGCAGCCAGAAAAGCTCAATACTAGTTAGAAGTAGTTTGCCTCATGCAAGAAATGTCATTTGAAGGTAGTCCTTGAAGAATTTTAGCAAGAAATAAAGAGGAAGGGCTCCTGGGTATAAAGGAGAGGAATGAAGGAGATGTGCATCTAGTGGTATGTAGACATCAGCTCATCTAGAGACATGTTGTAGTCTCTGGTGAAGGAAGTATTTTGCAATCTCATCCCACATTTTCCTTCTATCTAGTCAGTCTTGGGAATCCTATGTCTTCCCTCTTCATTGAGGGATTATATTTTGTAGAAGATCTACTGACAATATAAATTAAAGTGAGATTCAGTCACAGAATTGTTTAATGAGGTCCCAATATTTATTTAGCCTGCTTTTGAATAACATCACTGAATAATTTAGAGAGGATTGTATCTCTTCACACTGACAGCTAGCTGGCTGACAAATGTAAAGCAGAAGCACACTTTCTAGCAACCAAATATTTTCTTCCATTATAGATGCCAACAAAAGCATTAGTCATCTAGAAAACATGATTGATACTACTGGTAGACATTAACAGTATAACTGAAAATTGCCTTATAAAATATAAATGTTTTTTCAATATATAGTCTATTTACCTTATAGAATAAGGAAGGAACTATACTTGGGTATTGACTCTTTGTCTTCTGCTTCATACTGTGGTACAGAATATAAAACTGGGAAGAAAAAAAAAAGAATCTCAGAATATGGCAACATTGTTTAAAAGGAGAACAGTCTGCTGGTGTAAATGTTCAGTTGGTGGGTAACTGAAGAGCTTCCTGTGTTTGAATTGCTGCCAGTGACCCAGTCTGTCTTTATGTCATTCGTCCCTCCTTTTTTTTTTTTTTTTTTTTTCTTGTTTTCCCTTACTCAAAACCCACAACCAATTTACAACCTAACTTTTGAAATTATATTAACTTTATGATAGGAAAAGTTACATAACTATATTACAAAAAAAAAATTAGAAAACAGAATGGGGAGGCAAATGACCAATAGTTCCAGAACACTACAAATAGCAATGTGGTATATCTCGTTCCTCTTTTCTTTCTTCATTTTCATGTAATTGGCAAGCACAAATTATATATATTTATGGTATACAACATGTTTTGAAATATATTCATTACTGATATATAATTTTTTAATATATTTATCATAATTAAGTTAATTTTGTATTTTTCCAACCTAACATGCCTTGTCACTAGATGATCTTCATAATTATTCTTCCAGTGCCTGTACAGTATTACATTAGGAAGGCATAATAAAATTCACTTAAATGTTCTCATATATGCTCATTATTTAGACTGCCTCCAAATTTTTGCTATTTTAAATAATATAAAACATTTTTACACATATAATTGGCTTTCCATATCCCTAGGTTCTGCATCCATGGATTCAACCAACCACTGATCAAAAAAATTGGGGGAAAAATCGCTTCAATTGTGAACATATACAGACTTTTTTCCTCTTATCAATATTCCCTGAACAAAATAGTATAGCAACTTTTTTTAAAAATATATTTTTAGTTGTCACTGGACCTTTATTTCATTTATTTACATGTGGTTCTCAAGACTCGAACCCAGTGCCTCACACATGCTAGGCAAGCACTCCCACTGAGCTACAACCTCAGCCCCAGTAACAACTTTTTACATAGCATTTACATTGTATTAGGCAATGTAAATAATGATTTAAAATACATGGGAGAATGTGTGTTGTTTAATATGCAAATACTATGCCATTTTATATTAGAGATTTGGACATTGATAGATTTTGGTATCCATGAGAGGTCCTGGAGCCAACCTGCCTTGGATACCAACAGGTGACTGTATTTTTCCATATTGAGAATTTTTCCTGTAGTACAGATTTTCAGAGTGGGATTAGTTGGTCAGAGATTTGTAGTCCTTGTTTAATACTGGTTTATTTTTTTCTTAAACTTTCTAATTATAGCTAATACTGTGTACTTGTCTTCCCTATCTTTAACCACTTACCCCAAATATTGAACAAAAGCAAATAATCAACTTTGTCATGTAGCCTCCCGAAGAGTATGACGATTGAATATGAGAGTTACATAGAAATTCTGACTCCAGGCATTATGAAGACCATGTTGAATGGTATGATTGAAATGCAAGGAAATTAATCTTTTTTTGTAATGGAAAACCTCTCAAATGTATTAGTAGATTAAATACTTTTAACCATTGAGATGTAGTTTAGTTCCATCAGCCCAGGTATTGCCTAATAGTTCTTGCAGTATAGAGGTCTTTGTTTTTTAATATGAAAATCTGTTTTTGGTTTAAGCTAATCCCAATGAAAAGAAACAGCGGATTTTTGTAAATGCAAACTGTTGGAAACAGTTTGTAGAATGTGCCTACAAAAATCTTCAGTTGCTTTTGTATTTACAGTATTTCCAAATGAGCAATCGTGGTTTTATTTAACTAAACTCCATATTCAAAAGAGCCTACTCTTTTAGTGAAACTAACAAATCCTCAGTAGGAACAGCTTACTTCAGTAAGTATGCCTTGAGCCAGTCCTTCTTATGAGACCCTTCACTAGGTACTGAGAATTACTAAATTGAATATGTCTATTAAGTTAGTGTCCACAGATCAATAGAACCAGTCTCACTTAATGACAGTCACGGCCAAAAGGTAGGCGAAAAGATGTACAGAATTTCACTCTGAGGGGATGTATACTATGTTCCTTGACTTTCTGCATAGCCATAATAACAAATGCCAATCTAGCAATTCCATTAATGGGTACATATTCAAAAGAAATGAAATCAGTATGTTGAAGGAGGTTATCTACTTTCCCATGTTTATCACAGTGCTCTCCCTCTGAAGTCCTGCTCTTTATCAATTCTTTCACCATCTCTGAGTTTCCCTTTCTTCCTCTAACCTCTATGAAGTTTTAATAGCTGTGCATTCTTTTATTATTTTTTCATTTCTGAAGCATTTGTTGAATCATCATTGAATGTCCCATTTCCAATGTAGTTAATGGTTTTATAGCATCAAGTACTGTATGAAAGATGACATTAAAATTCCCAAGGTTTATTAATATTTTTAACAGCTTTACTGTGATAAAATTGACATACAATAATATGCACATATCTAAATGTGCACAGTCTAATACATACAGACACATTTATACACCATGAAACCACCACCATTATAATGATGAACGTATATATTACCCCCCAGAGGTTTCCTCATTTCCTTTGTAATCTCTTTCCCATCTCTCATCAGTCAACCAGTAATCCACTAGTGTTTATTTCTCAACATTTGTTTGGTTTCATTGGTGGATCTATTTGTCTAGTTTGATGCCAGTACTCCACTGTCTTAATTCCTATAAAATTATAAAATGTTTTTTTGGGATTGGCTAACTTCTCTTAGCATTATCTTCTCCAACTGCATCCATTTACCTGCAAATGCCATGATTTTATTCTCTTTTATAGTGCTGAGTAATATTCCATTGTGTATATATACCACATTTTTTAATCCATTCATCCACTGAAGGACATCTAGGTTGGTTCCACAGTTTAGCTATTGTGAATTGTGCTGCTATAAACATTGATGTGGCTGTGTCCCTGTAGTATGCTGTTTTTAAGTCCTTTAGGTATAGTCCGAGGAGAGGGATAGCTGGGTCAAATGGTGGTTCCATTCCCAGATTTCCAAGGAATCTCCATAGTACTTTCCATATTGACTGCCCCAATTTGCAGTCCCACCAGCAATGTATGGGTGTGCCTTTTTCCCCACATCCTCACCAACACTTATTGTTGTTTGTCTTCATAATATCTGCCATTCTGACTGGAGTGAGATGGTATCTTCGAGTAGTTTTGATTTGCATTTCTCTAATTGCTAGAGATGATGAATATTTTTTCATATATTTGTTGATTGATTGAATATCCTCTTCTGAGAAGTGTCTGTTCATGTCCTTGGCCCATTTATTGATTGGGTTATTTGGGTTGGTTTTTTTTTTTTTTTTTTTTTGGTGTTTGGCTTTTTGAGTTCTTTATACCTTAAAGATTAGTGTGTGATCTGATGTGTGAGGGGTAAAAACTTGCTCCCAAGATGTAACAATGGGTGCCCATCTGATGATGGTCCCCTAAGAATTATCTAAAATATAGAAAGAAAAAAAATTGTCATGTAGTAACATAGGCCTCTTAATTTGTGTAAGCATTCTCTGTGATGTTCACACCATGATAAAAACCCCTAACAACGCATTCTCAGAATGCAGTCCTCCATCTCTAAGCAATGCATGACTGTGATTGGAATCAACCTATACAATCTGTGAAGATAGGATTTGAAGAGGGAGACTTTTAGGAGTCTTAAGGTGTTCCAAGTAACAGGTTGGATTTTGTTGAGTAGAAATAAACACCATCCCCCCAAAAATTATAAAATGTTGAAGTCAGGGAGGATAAGTCCTCCAACTTTTTTTTGTACCAAGGATTGAACCCAGAGGCACTTAACCACTGAGCCACATCCCAGCCCTTTTTATTTTTTATTTTGAGACAGGGTCTCACTAAGTTGCTGAGGCCGGCTTTGAATTCACAATCCTTCTGCCTCGGTCTCCTGAATGCTGCATTTACAGGCGTGTGCCATCACACCTGGCTCCCCCACATTCTTAAAGATGTTCTCAAAGTTGTTCTGGGTTTTCTAAATCATTTTTACATAATTTTTTTGTCAGTACTGGAGATTGAACACAGGGGCACACTACCATTGAGCTATATCCCCAGCTCTTTTTATTTTATATATTAAGCTCTTTTATTTATATATTACTAAGTTGCCTGGGCTAACCTTGGACTTGATCCTCCTGCCTCAGCTGCTGGAATCACTGGAATTACAGGTGTGGTGTGCCACCATGCCCGACTCCAGATATTTTTTGTTACTGGTCTCTTTTTTCCTCCTTTCGTGCGCGCGCGCGTGTGTGTGTGTGTGTGTGTGTGTTTGTTTTACTATGTATTGAACCCAGGACCTTGTGCATGCTAGGCAAATGCTCTACCTAGCCTTTTTTTTTTTTTTTTTTTTTTTAAACAGGGACCACTAAGTTTTAC
Source organism: Marmota flaviventris (assembly GCF_047511675.1). Taxonomy (NCBI): domain Eukaryota; kingdom Metazoa; phylum Chordata; class Mammalia; order Rodentia; family Sciuridae; genus Marmota; species Marmota flaviventris. The sequence goes on along the minus strand of NC_092506.1, from coordinate 61,391,597 downwards.
AGGCTGGCCTCAAATTTGTGATCCTTCTTCCTCAGCTTCCCAAGTAGTTGGGATTACAGTCTACTTGCATCATCACACACAGCTGTTAGTGATTCCTAATTTGTTTCTGTTGTAGTCAGACATACTTGACATACTTGAATCCTACTAAATTGTTTTGTGACCCAGTATATGGTATATCTTGGTAAATGTTTCTCATGTACTTGCTGCTGTTAGGTATTATGTTCTATAAATGTCAGTTAAGTCAAGTTGGTTCTTCTGTATCCTTACTGATCCTTTTCTGAGAACTCCACCTGATGCCCTGAGCCTTCTGAGGTTTCTATTCTATTAGGAGAGAACGGGAATTATTGTCAAATCTGTGCAACATCTGTGGATCATTTTCTCTAATCCATTTGGGTGGTTCTATTCTTAGCCACACATACTTTCTTCACATAACATGTACTGATCAGTACTCGGCTGAATACCTGAAGATGTCCTCTGCAGATTTCCCATGATATCTGTCTATCTCTGTCTCTCTCTCCCACCCTCCTCTTCATCACTCTGCAGTCTCAACTCCAGCCACTTTGGCCTTCCTGAATTCCTAGTTCTACTTCATCAATTCTGGGAGACCATCATCCTCTCTGCCTGGATTTCCTCTCCTTATGTCTCAGCTTAGGAACTTTTTCTGGCAGTAGGTCATTACTTAATGTCCAGTGTCTTAAAAACTATATATATATATATATATATATATATATATATATATATATATATATACACACACACACATTATATATTTATAAATACATATTTATTATATATTTTTAGTTGTAAATGGACACAATACCTTTATTTATTTATTTATATGTGGTGCTAAGGATCGAATCCAGTGCCTCACACATGCTAAGGAAGAGCTTTACCACTGAGCAACAACCCCAGCCCTCTTCCATATATTTTGAACAGTTTTTAGTTAGTTTAGTCCCTGATATTTCATCTTGCTTGGAAGCAGGGATCCATTTTCCTGATACTTTTTCACATATTTCATAACTTTTTTATGTCATATTTGGAATAATGTTCACTGTGATCACTTCTCTGTCCACATGGAGTTCAGAGGTTCTGTTGTTGATTTTCTATAAGCAGCTGCCTTCCCCTGTATTGGGTATTATCAGATTCTTTATCTAGATTCTCCCTACCTCATAGAAACAGTAAAAGCTAATGGTTTATTAAGTGCCTCCTGTGCAGCAAGCATGCATTAAGGGTTTTAAATGTATTACCTCATTTAATCCTTATGGTTCCCTGTGAAGCAGTCATTAACTTCATTAGAGAGATGAGATAATTGAGATGGAGAAGTTAAGTAGTTTGCCCAAGGTCACACAGGAGGTGACATGGTCAGCTCTTACACTCAAGTCCAACAGACTCAGAGCCCACTGCAAAGCTCATGGTGCCCATCTGAGGTTATTTTGCTGAGTACAAGAAGACCGCTACTAAAACCAACTCAAAAAGATTCTTCTTATCTGTCCTGGTAATAACAGTAAGCATTTTACAACATCTAAGGATGGAAAAATACTAGTACAGCTAGAAAAAAATCATTTTGATTGAAGTTCTGTCAAGTGACCAGAAGAAAAAGAATTGAGCGCAGTTCTTTAGATAATAGAAGAAGAATGTAATTTTAGAAATGCTGATTCAAGAGGGTAGAGGAGGGGGCTGATGTGTAGCTCAGAGGTAGCATATAGGAGACCCTGACTTCCATCTCTTCCACCACGGGGCGGGGGTGGGAAGGTGAGGGGTTGGAGCCAGGGCTGTGGCTCAGTACTTGCCTAGCATGTGTGAGGCACTGGGTTTGATCCCTGGCACCACATACAATAAACAAATGAAATAAAGGTATTGTGTCCATCTACAACTACAAAAATATTTAGAAAAAAAAAATTTTTCTAAATATTTTTGTGAGGGTAGAAGAGGGGAAAAGGAAGAAATTATTCTGAGATGATATGATTTTCGTAAGGTGCTGGAGCAGTGCAGAAGCATGTGTTGCTGCCACAGCAGCCTTTCATTCCCTTCCATGAGAACCAAAAAATGAACTTAAAATAGAGCAGGGAAAGGAATGTTTAGTGTCAACCATTGTTGCCAAGATAAAATGTTTTGAATTGATTCCAAGTGCCATAGCACAGTACAACATTAACATTTTATGTATTTTTTTAGAAATTTGTTCTACCTTCATTTTTATAAATGTATGAGCATTTTTTATTTTTTGTAATACCCACATTTTTTAAATGTTTATAACCTTTCTTAGAGTATGAAGGGAATGTCTTGTAAGTAGTTGAAATATTTTTTAAGTTAGTGTTATGGAAATTTCTAGAATGACATCCTTATTTTTTGTATGACACCATTCCCTGTTGGAAAAAACAATAGAATCTGAAGTCTGAGATTTAAGAAGTCAAGATCTAAACTTATTTTGCCACTGGCCTGAGGGATTACAAATGAATAACATAAGATCAGGCACAAGATTACCTCACTGACCTGTGGAGAATTTTCAGTAATAATTATAAATGAAACTATGTCAGGACATTTGAAGTGGTGGCAGTAAATGTGGCAGGAAAAATGTAGTTTATTCTAAAATTCCCTGCAGGTCTCTAGAATTTTTTAGGTATTCTTAAAATTTAGGAATTCTTAGAATTTTTTAAGAGGAGTCAGTTTAAAAGTATTAGTGATTCTCCTCCTCCTCCCCCTCCCCCTCCCCCTCCTCCTTTTTCAGTTGTAGATGGACACAATACCTTTATTTTATTTATTTATTTTATGTGGTGCTGAAGAATGAACCCAGTGCCTTGTACATGCCACTGAGCCACAACTCCAGTTCATCCATCAGTTTTCTTTGTCCTGCACTCCCTTGACAGACAACTATGCTTGTGTAAATATTATTTATATTTAATATAGCACAAATGGTGCTGTAAATAAATACATTTTGAACATCCAGTACTACTTTAGTTAATATGCCTTTTAGCTATGGTGGGTAATATACCTTGAAACTCAGATTAGAAAAATATATATTTTTCCTGTGTAACACTGCACAGGGGACTTTTCCTTTTGTGTCAATATACCTGTTTATCATTTAGTTATACCTGTTTATTATTTAGCATATAGTTCCATGATGTTAAGTAAACTTCACAGTGTTGTGGCACTGTCCTCAGTATCCATCTCATCTTACAGAAATGACTTCCCATTACCCACCGCAGTTCCTGACAATCACCTTTCTACTTTTTGTCTCTATGATTTTGACTCCTCTAGATATCTCATAAGTGGAATTATGGGGTTTATTTATTTTGTGACTAGCTTATTTCACTTAGCATACTGTCCTCAAAGTTCATCCTTGTGGTAACATTGTCGGAATTTCCTTCCTTTTTAAGACTGAGTAATATTCCATTGTATGTATGTACCAATTTTGTTTGTCTTTTCATCTGTTACTGGACACTTGGGTTGCTTCCACCTTTTGGCTGTTGTAAATACTACTACTGTGAACATTGGTTTACAATTTTCTATTCTAGTCCATGCTTTTAATTCTTTGGGGTTTCTACCCAGAAATGGAATTGTTGGATTATATGTAACTCTATGTTTAATTTATTAAGTAAACACCATACTACTGTTTTTCCACATGAGTATAAAATGGTATATCATGGTTTTGATTTGCACTTTCCCAATGATTAAAGATGTTGAGATCTTTTCATGTGCTTCTTGTCCATTTATATATCTTCTTTAGAGAAATATCCATTCAGGTTCTTTGCCCTTTTTTTTTTTTGCAGGGTTGGGAGGATCCTAGGGATTTAACTTAGGGGCACTTGACCACTGAGCCACATCCCCAGCCTTGTATTTTATTTAGAGACAGGGTCTCACTGAGTTGCTTGCCACCTTGCTATTGATGAGGCTGGCTTTGAACCCACAATCCTCCTGCCTCAGCCTCCCAAGCCACTGGGATTTCAGGTGTGCACCCTGCACCTGGCTGCCTATTTTTTAATTGTGTTGTTTTTATTGTTGAGTTTTAAGCATTCCTTATATATTCTGGATATTAATCCCACATCAGATATATGATTTGCAAATACTTTCTCTCATTCTGTGGAATCCTGTCATTTTATTGTCCATTGATGCATAACAATTTTTAATTTCGATGGTCCAATTTATTTTATTTTAGCTTTTTAAAAAAAATTTTTGGTACCAGTGATTGAACCCAGGGGTGATTATCCACTGAGCCACATCCCCATCCTTTTTTATTTTTTTATTTTGAGACAGAGTCTCGCTAGAACCTCAGTAAGTTGCTGAGGCTGGCTTTGAATTCAGGATCCTCCTTCCTCAGCCTCCCAAACCACTGGGATTACAGACATGCACCACCATGCAAAGCTATTTTATTCTTTTGTTGCCTATTGTCAGTCAATAAAAAGTGAAAGATACTAATAAATATTTCTTCTCTGTTTGAAACATATTTTACTTTTGATTGTAAAAATGATCTCTATCTTCTTGTAACATGCATGCATGAACAGACAGTCCTATCTATGTATAATCGAAGAAGTAAATTAACATTTTGAAACGTTCAATTTTAGGTGCTTTTCCTGTTTCCAGACATTTTCTTGAAGCAAGCAAACTAGCTAATGGTTTTTAATTTTTTCTAGCTAAATGCAGATAATGAAAGAGAAGAAGGAGAAGAGTTTGAAGACAATATGGATGTTTTTGATGACAGCAGTTCTAGTCCTTCTGGTACCTTAAGAAATTATCCACTCACCTGCAAAGTTGTTTATTCCTACAAGGTTTGTATTAAGATATTGCTGATATTAAATTGTGACAAACCTAAAGATACATGTGACTGTGTCTACCCAGCTTTTCACAGGACGCCTAGCATAATGTTAGTATTCAGTTAATATCTAAAGCAACGAAACATAATGATGAAGAGTTTAAGCTCTGATATTAGATTGCTTGAGTTAAATCCTGTCTCACTGCTTATGAACTACATGAGTTTACACTAGTCAGCCTCTTAATTTCTATGAGCCTCAGTTTCCTCATCTACATGATGGGGATAATATTGTAAAATAAATGTGAAGATTAAATGAGAGATTACCTTTATAGCAAAGCACTTGGCATAGTACCTAGTTCAGTAAATACAGTATATTCAGTAAATACAGCTCTTACCCTTACTCTCTATTGCCTGCTTGGCATAAACCCTCCATTAGAATGAACCTCAAAATTCATATCAAAAGAAAATTGTTTCACAAAGCAGTTTTTAATACTTTGCTTTACTCATCCTAATATAATTCCCTCTTGTCCATATTGAGCAGGAAATCTGGATTAACAGATGCCAGAATTTCCAAACTTGGTTTGGTATAATAGTTCTTAATCTCTCTCATCCCTGCCCTGCTTTTCCAATTACTTTATATTCAACACAAAGTAAATGGAGTTTCAATTTTCCAGTTCCTTTCTTTCCCTCACTCCCACATTCAGTCTGTCAGCTAGTCCTGTTGTGCCCACTTCCAAAACATATCCTGAATCTATCCACTTTTCATCATATTTACTGCTCTCATCTTTGTCTAGGCTGTTGCTTTGATTGTTATAAGATGGGGATGAGCCATCATAATTAGGCTTCTTTGACACTAGCTTCCCAACAATCCATTTTCCAGCTAGAATTATCTTTGACACAAAGAGTTAATTCCATTCCCTTTTCTAAAAAAAAAACCCTTTTTAAGCTTTAAATGTTAATTCCATTCCTTTTCCTAAAAAACCCTTCCCAGCCCAAACTCTTCACTGGAATCCGTAATGTCTAGCCTGATCGGACTCCAGGCATTCTCCCCAGCTTTATGTCAGGCCATTCCTCCACTTCACACACTCATTGGCCACTCTGGCTGCCTTTTTGGCTTCAAAAGTACCAGGTTCCTTCCTGAGTACACATCTTTGCACTTGTTGTTCCCTCTGATTAGAACTGTGTCTCCCCATATCTCTGTTGACTGCCCTTATCTTCATTGTAGTTCAACTCAAATAGCCTCCAAAGGTCACCTCAGCCACCTAAACACATAGCTAGCTCTTTACTACTCTATCCCATAACACTGTTTTGTTCACCATACTGTCATCTCTCACTCAACTACGGGAATATGTTCTGAGAAATGCAGCATTTGGTGATTTTATCGTCATTCAAACATTGTAGAGTGAGCTTATACAAATCTAGATGGTATAGCCTAATAAACACCTAGCCTGTGTGGTAGAGATATATTATTTCTGTTCATCAGACCATGACGAACAAAACAGCATGAGATTAAATCAAGCACAAGATAAACAAGAGATGCAATAAAAATGACATGTACAAGGCTACTGTTGGCCAGCATAAATTGTTTTACAGTAAACTTTTTTTTTTAGTAAGTAGAGGATTACACACCAAAATAATGATTAAAAGTATATTAAATATAAACTAATACCTAGTTGTTTATTATCATTATCAAATATTATATACTATACATAATTATGTGTGCTGTACTTATATATGACTGGCAGCACAGTGGATTTGTTTATACTAGTGATGCCACAGATATATGAATAATATGTTATACTATGACATCATGATGGCTACAATGCTATTTTTTAATTTTTCATCTCCATTATAATTTTATGGGACCACTATATATGTGTGATCCAGTGTTGACCAAAATGTCATTATGTGGTACATGACTGTATAGCTCTTAGTGCCAGCCAGATTCTAAGTCTTACTTGTCTTAATATTTCTTTGCCTGGTTCCCCATTAAAGGCTTATGAAAGTATAAACTTTGTGTCTGTACCTTTTCTGTATTATGAGCTCCTGGGACAATACCTGGCACACAGTGGGTCTTGGATTAATAATTGTAAAATTAATAAATGAATGATGTAAGGAAGGCATGAGCAAATGAATCCTTCTCTGGCCCCTATATGATAGAGAAAGCAAGGGGAAAAGGTTAATGCTAAGGGATAACAACAGAGGGACTATTCTGAGAGACTCTTTAACTGTCATATACTGGGCAGTCTCACTCCACTCTCCAGTCCTGTGTTGCCAAAAGCTGGCATTATATACTTTTCAATATCAGCTATTCCTGGGTTTTTTGAGTTTAACATCGTTTCATTATATTTAAATTCATAATACTTACTGTTTTCTTTAAAAAGTTAGGGTTTTTTCCTAGTGTACATTGTTTTGATAATGTTTTGAAAATTTGAAATCATCTTCTAAGAAATTTGGGGATATTTTACAGGATATTTTAAAACTAGGGTTCAGAATGTTTTCTGATATCACCTCTCCTTGTTATATTTACTTGAAAGTTTCAAAACTAATTAAGGTCCTTACATGGAGAGAGTTCTAAATGTCTAAATTGTTTTAAACAGCTCACATTCAGGCTGGGGTTGTGGCTCAGTGGCAGAACGCTCACCTAGCACGTGCAAGGCCTGGGTTCAATCCTCAGCACCACATAAAAATAAATAAATAAAATAAAGGTATTGTGTCAAACTACAATTAAAAAATAAATATTAAAAAAAACAGCTCACATTCATCCAACAGTACCTCCACTGATCTATCCCAGATACATCTCTGTGAAACCAGACTATAAGAATCTATTTAGGAAAATGGGAGCTCATAACCCACTTGAATCAAATTGTGAAATATGATATATCAAGAACTATGTAATGTTTTGAACAGCCAACAATAAAAAATTAAAAAAAAAAAAAAAAAGAATCTATTTAGGGCTGAGTGCAGTGGTGCATGCCTGTAATCCCAGCAGTTCAGGAGACTGAGGCAGGAGGATCATGAGTTCAAAGCCATCCTCAGCAATTAGTGAAGCCCTAAGCAACTCAGTGAGACCCTATCTCTAAACAAAATATAAATATAAAAAGGGGCTGGAGATGTGGCTTAGTAGTTAAGCACCCTGGGTTCAATCCTCAATACAAAAAAAAAAAAAGAATCTATTTAGTCAGTTAATCACTGAGCTAAAACTGAGTGCACAATATGTGATAACTTTTGTGATATAAGAATTAATATGACACTATCCCTGCCTTCCAGGAATAGACAGACTACGGAGTAGTTAAATAAATTTTACAGACAAGTGGCATTTAAATTAAATCATAATCTAGACTTTTCTAGGTAGAATGAGAGGATAGGGAAAGGAAGGATCGTTCTAAGCAAAGGGAACAGCAGATATGGAAACTGGGATGAGAGGATAGGGTGTTGAGAACAGTTTACTTTTGGATGTGTAGAAGCGCTGAGAGGTGGGGAATAACAGAAGATCTAAAGGCATTTGCTGTCAGATAATAAAGGGCCTTGTATACCAGGCTCAGGAGTTTGGTTTTTATTCTGGACTTTAAGGAGATAACTCTGGTCTTTGTATAGACACTCAGGAGGATAAATTAGAATATAGAGAGATCAGCTGGGCACAGTGGCCCAGGCTCATAGTCCCAACTACTTGGAATGTGAAGCAGGAGGAAGATGGCTTGAAACCGAGGTGTTCAAGGCCATCCTCATAGCAAAACTCCATTGCAATGAATGAATGAATGGAAAAAAAAGAAAGAGACTGACTTTGAGCCTAATCATGATTTCTATGGCCTACACCAATAAAAAAGGACTAGATGGACCTGGTGAGAACATAGAAAAGCTATATTTAATATTCAGATTCAAAAGCTTTAAAAGTATTCATAACTTTTAACCTTATTAAAATCCACCCTAAGGAAATGAGCCACAATATAGAAAATGTTTTAGATACAAAATATTCTTTCAGGGTTTGGGATATAGTTCAGTGGTAGAGTGCCTACCTAGCAATGTGTGAGGCCCTAGGTTTGATCCCCAGTACTGCAACAACAACAGAAGTATTCTTTCATTATCTTCTACTTTATAATAGCTCACAGTTTGCTATGGAGTTCTGTAACAGACTGAAACATATTATGACTTAAGGAGACATTGTGAGACCTTGCATATATTTAATAGCCATTGACTGACCACTTGCTGCCTGTAGTTGGAATAAGTGAGAAATACAGTCCCCGCCTTAAGTCATTCTAATAGGGAACTCATATGGACTAGCAGCGAGCTAGAGCACCATGGTAGTCAGTGTGAGATGGACTCATGCAGTCTTAATGAAAGGAAGAAGCAAATGACTCATTGCCAGTGGTCTGAGAAAGAGAGCTGGGCCACAAGTCATGAGAAGCTACTGCTTCTTTGTTCATTTCAATCTCTTCAATAACCCTACAAAGAAGATATTATCAGAAAACACCATTTATTCAACAAACAATTACTTGAGCATCTCTGTATACAAATACTTTGCTCTTTCTAGGCTCTGTGATGTAGCACTGATCAAAACAGACAAAAATCTGTCTTTATGGCACTTATGTTCTGGTAGAAAAAAAAGAAAGAAAACTGAGACTCAGATGGTGTCTTGCCCATAGAAACAAGACTGAAACTAGACTTTTATACCTATAATAATCTAATCCATTCATCAGACAGGAAAGCTGGAACAGAGCAGGCCAGACAAAAGGAGCAGCCGGGTATAAGCATAGAAGCAAGAGAGAACATGGTGCACCTAGACCACAGGGAAGAGTGTGCTGGTCCAGGGCACCCCGAGGCTCACGGGGACCAGACTCTAGGTCTTGATTGCCATGTAGAGGACAACCTTGTGCAACAATTGTCATTGGTGTGTGGTGGCGGCACGGTCATGCTAGTGTCTGCTTCTGCTAGAAGACTCCTGCGGCACTGGGCCTCAATGGCAGTGGCACAAGGACAGCAACATATCCTGCTTTGTTCTCACACAGGGTAGAGACTGGTCTGGTTGTGTTGAGACTTTTTAAGTCTTGGCATGTAATTTAGGAAAACGGCTTTACTACAGAAGTACCTTTTACTGGTATATTCAGGACACGGTATGGTTTCAGAGTAGCAAAGAAATTCCATTGAAAAAGCTATCAAGAGTAAATGTGGACCAACACTAATTATCTCATTCAACAATTTATCCTTAATAATTCAGGATGCTTAAATCCTGAAATTGCCCATATTTACCTCCTATTGACTAATGATCTTGGCAGTGTCACATGGCTCTCTCGTATGCTGTCTTTTTTGTAGGATGCTGTTTTTGTATATGCTGAATTAATTATATAAAAATATCATATAAAAAGTATCCTCCAAGCTATTTGGCTTTTTTTATTTCAAGAACAGTAATAACTTACCTATCACTCTTCAGACTAAATGTTATAAAACATCTTCTTTTTTAATAGAGAATCTTTATCATATAGACTTAACTCATTTAATTCCAATTTTGAGATGCATTAAGCCTGATTTTTCTTTTTTACAAAGAATGCTGCAGTCCACATCCCAATAAATAATAAAGAACTAAATTATTTTCCTCAAAAAAGAATAATTGAGGCCAAAATTGACTCTACTGCCATGTATAACTAGAAAGAACAAATTTTTTTAAAAACAGTAAATGACACAATTTCTATCAGGTCCCCTCTCATCCTGCAGAAATTCTGTCTCTTTTCTTCTCAATTAAATAAATCCTCTTTTACACTTTTAAAAAAAAGTAAATAAGTGGGTTTCATATAGTGACATAAGAGGTAATTTATTTAAAATCTGGTCCTGGAGTGGCTGGGGATATAGCTCAGTGGTAGAGTGTTTGCCTAGCATATGTGAGGTCTTGGGTTCAAACCCTAATGCTGAGGGGAAAAAATCTAGTCTTAGTGTATTCTCTGATTTATCATCCATTTTCAAGACTGTTTTTGTCTTAAGGAGCTATGGTAGCTTCAGAATCTGGGTTTTGATGAAATGTTTAAAGCTTGCAAAATGTGAAGTGAATCTTAGAAACTGACTAACTTTCTTGCTCAATTTTTGCTTGTGTAACTTGGAGATATTTTACACTTTGAAATTGTGAGATTTGAAAAACTATATGGTCTCAGTTGACAATTTTAACTGATCTTGGGACTTGGGGGAAGCTTTTAAAGCTGTTTATTAGAGAGCCAGAAGATACTCACAAGCCCACCTGTTAATATGACATACAAGGCTCTTTAAGAAGCAAAGCCAAACAGACCAACCCCTCTGTGGAGCCTCTGAGAGTCTCCTCTCAGGTTTTGTGGTCCTGAGGGAAAATCTGGTGACTGGTGCTATCAGGGACAATAAAGCCATCACAGATTGTGTAGAACCTCCAAGGATCAGCCCAATCTCCATACTAATATTAGAGCATAATCCAAATTTTGCCTGATCTCAATCATGGCCTTTCCCACAATTTTCCTCTTTGGGCCATTATTTTACAGCAATTCCAGATCAACCCTCGGCACTGCTTAACCTCCATCCAATCCATGTACATAGCCCTTTGCATTTTCCATGCACCTCCATGGTAGCCTTTGGTAGCACTTCCGTTTCAGTGCCTTCTCCTCTGCCTGTGCTTCCCAAGTCGTCATGGTTCTGTGCTTATTCATCCTACATTAACTCCTCCATCCTCGAGAGAATGGCAGGACTGTCATTTTGAAGAAATGGAGGCTGAGTAACTTACCACTAGGTACCTGAGCTGAAGCTGGAACCCACATCCTTCACTTCCAATACAGTGCTGATCACTGACCTGATTGCCTCCTGAGGATCCAGTTTTAGTTGCAGTTTTATTTTGTTTCATTTTTTAGAGTAAAACTTCACCTCATTATGATAGTTTTACAGCATTAAAATTTTTATGTTTCTCAAAATCATTTCAGTATTTTGATCCCCAGTTTTTGTTCTGACCAGCTCACATCTGCTCTTTATCTAACCTTTTTAATTTTGTCCATGACCATCCTCCATTGCAGGCTTCTCAACCAGATGAGTTGACCATTGAGGAACATGAGGTGTTAGAAGTGATTGAAGATGGAGATATGGAAGACTGGGTAAAGGTATATTCCTTTGCTCATATCGCCCCTCTTGTGACATTTTTAGGAGTTTGTTTTGGTTCTTATTATGTCCTGTCCAAACCTTTGTGTGTGCAAACCTGTTTTGTAACCATGTCTTTTACCCAGGCTCGAAATAAAGTTGGCCAAGTGGGTTATGTGCCAGAAAAGTACCTACAGTTTCCCACCTCGAACAGCCTACTGAGCATGCTGCAGTCCTTGGCCGCTTTGGACAGTCGGTCACACACATCCAGCAATTCCACGGAAGCAGAACTCGTTTCAGGCAGCCTCAACGGAGATGCCAGTGGTAAAGACTGAAACAAGGCACTCTTTATTTGGTCACATTTGACCTAAACTGTATTACCCTAGGAGTAAGCCTTCAGTAGGTTTAAAAGCACTTTCTTCCTGTCTTTTGTTTCCCTGTTTTGATCACAGTGAGTAAAAAAATTACAACTTTGAGTGGTGCTCTCTGAGTTGTCATGTGAGCATAGGGGTGGTTGCAAAAGCAGCCTTGACTGTCTTTGTTCTTAACCAGATTTGTCTCTCTCTTGCTTTCTAGTCTGTTTTGTGAAAGCACTTTATGATTATGAGGGCCAGACAGATGATGAGCTATCTTTTCCTGAGGGAGCAATCATTCGTATCTTGAACAAAGAGAACCAAGATGATGATGGCTTCTGGGAAGGGGAATTCAATGGGCGGATTGGAGTGTTCCCATCGGTGCTAGTGGAAGAACTTTCAGCCTCAGAAAATGGTGATACTCCATGGATGAAAGAGATTCAGGTACCAGAGTGGGGAGAGCTGAATTTGAAAATGTTTAAAGGGATGGAGGTGTGGCTCAGTGGTGGAATGTTTACCTAGTATGTTCAAGGTTTGATCCCCAGCACTGCTAAAAAGAAGAAAAGAAAACAGCTGCTTTAAAACACGATTAAAGAAAATAACTCCCTAGAGTCTCTTGAACCAGGCAAAAGTGGGTTGTAGTCTCTCTGCCTCACCCTCCCTGTTCCAGTCCTCAATTGCCAGATGTCTATATAGCTGAATTTCAGAAACCAGAGACTTGACGGTCAGACCCTTGTGGGGTATGACCCTATTATGCCTTCATTCTTCTGCATTCTGTGAATCCATTAACCAAAATACTAAATCGTATATAGCATATCAAAGGTTAGTTTGGTGGAGAGAGAAAAAACAAATCAGAGAGAGAATGTGTTATGTCCATGGTTAGTTTATGTGGTACAACTCTGAGGTGGCTCTTCGTTCCATCACACTCAGAGTCCTACCGCATAGCCCAGGGCCTGCCAGAGCCCCTGTCCCACAATAAAGGGGCTGTAAGGTTTTGCTCATCAGTAGGAAACTTGCATTTACAGGAAGTCCTAATTTAGTCAGCTCAGTTTTTCTCTGGGGATCTGTTACAGCAGCCTGGCAGGTAGAAGAATAAAGAAAGTGTTTGCCAATCTTGTTTGCATGATAATAACTTAGCCTCACGTACAAGAAGCTCAGCCAGTTATTGTATCTTCATATGTAAAAACAGTACAATTTGTCCCCTTTTTTGTTCTTCCTTAGCTTTGTTGAATTGACTAATTTATCATATTTTCAATTAAAAAAAAAAAAAGCTTAGAGAATGGTTTGACTTGGTAACTGTTTGAAGATAAACTAAAATCAGTAATATAATGAGATCTATGATAGGAAACTGTTAAATGCATCATGAAACAGTTTGGGGTAGTTATTTTAGGTCCATTTGCTGACAAGCAAAAGGCTGACAAGCTTTAACAGTCATAATTTAGTCCCAGAGAAAAGGAATGTGTGTTGACCAGCAGAGAAGCAGCCAGCTCTCTTTCCTGAGGCCAAGAGCACCTGGTAACCTTGCCTTCTTCGATGCAGATCTCTCCTTCCCTCAAGCCGCAAACCTCCCTGCCTCCGCTACCGCTGTATGACCAGCCTCCCAGCAGTCCTTACCCCAGCCCGGATAAGAGGAGTGCCCAGCTCTTCCCCCGGTCTCCTTCTACAAATGGTAAGGGTCCTCCTGGGCAGGGTCTGAGTGCATTTTATTGCACAACACCACATAAATTGAGCTTTTTAATTCTCTCCCTTAGAAAACAGCCTCCATGCTGAGTCACCAGGATTCTCACAGGCATCAAGGCAAACTCCTGAGACCTCATATGGCAAACTCCGGCCTGTAAGTCTCCTAGCTGGCAGGGTTATAGACTGCATAGTTCTTCCAAATCCAAATCAGCCCCTGTGTGTTGCCAAACAAGGATGAAATGAATTTGGGAAGGTAAAAAGAGTGATTGAGGGGCTGGGGTTGTGGCTCAGAGGTAGAACGCTCGCCTAGCATGCATGAGTCACTGGGTTCAATCCTCAGCACCACATAAAAATAAAATATTGTGTCCACCTATAACTAAAAAATAAATTTAAAAAAAGAGTGATTAAAAAGGCCAAGTGGGTTATGTGCCAGAAAAGTTTCTACAGTTTCCCACCTCGAACAGCCTCGACAGCTCTAAAGTCAATTCATCTTGGATCATTTAGTTTATACTGGAACACTTCTCACTGACATGGTAAGATCACAAGATAACCTCTGTGTAGGTGTATTTCAATTGTATTTCAAGCTCTAGGAACATTGAAGTAGTATAATTGTAACATAGAAACAATTGTTTTAGCAAGTGTTTATTAAGAATCTATTTTCCAGGCCTGTATTTGCCTCTTTGAGGAGCATTGAAATACACTAAATGACCTCAAAGAACTCCTGTTCTCAGGGATATATTCTGACAAATAGTTACCTATGCTCACCCTTCACTTTACTGCCATCTTAGTTCCATACCACTCCTCTTCAAGGTCATGGCTTTCATACTGGTAATCCAGTGGACCCTTTATCACCATTTCTTGAACCACTAGGTTCATTCATTCATCAGATGTGTTTTGAGTTCCTTATTAATGACTTGGGTCTTAATAAGTTTTTTTTTTATATACTGGGGAATAAATCCAGGGGTGCTATACCACTGAGTTATATAGCCCCCAGGCCTTTTTATTTATTTTTTTTTTCAGACAGAGTCTTACTAAATTGCTCAGGCTGGCCTCAAACTTGTGATGCTCATGCCTCAACCTCCTGGGTAGTTGGGATTACAGGCTGGGCCACCACACCTGGCAGGGACTTGGGTCTTGATTCTAAATGTGATTGGTAGCCATTGTGAGGTATTAAGCAGGGCAGTGTTGTGATTAGTTTTGTATTTTAAACACATATTTATGGCTACCAAGTGGAGACCAATAAAAGGTGGCAGAACTGATACAAGAGCCATTAGGAAGGTGGAGCAGTTGTCCAAGCAAGAGGCAATAGTAACATGGGCTGGTGGGTAAGAGAAGAAATGGAGAAACTGGGGCTAATTTTCTTGTCCACCACACTTTGCTGGCTAGCTCTATACCTCCAGCTCTTCCTTTTCATTGACCTTAGCAGGTTTCTCCTCCTCTCTCCATCTCTGCTGATACTTTTCATGGTCCTGTCCCTAGACTGCTTCTCTTTTCTGGCACTGCTTCTCAACATATTCTCCCCAAGCTATCTATTCCCATGACTGTGAGAACCAAATCCCAGAATCATGTCTCTCAGTGAGCTTCAGACGTGTGATAGTCTCAATTTATATGTCTAACACCAACCCCCAAAACTCAACAAAAATTAGTGAATTACCTTCCCTCCAAGACATGTTCCTTCTTCCATTTTGCGTGTCTTGGTGAATGGATCCTCTATCCTACCAGTGCTCTGGAGGCATCCCTCAGACCTTCCTGGCCTACCTGCCAGTCATCACCAGGTCTTGCCAAGTTTACCTTGGATACAGGTCTCAAAACTCTTCACTGTTCTGCTTCCACCATTCCTGGTATCTAGTTAAGCTCACATCAGCCTTCATTCTGATGACTGGAAAGTCTCCTATGTTGTCAGCTCACTTGTCCTGTGTTGCCCACATCCAATCTCTTCTCCAAACTGTTATCTGAGACATCTTTTCATGGATCTGATATGCCTTACAATTCACCAAAGACTCCCCTGCCTACAGAATAAAGCCCAGATTTCTTTTTTTTTTTAATATAGGGTTTTTTTAAATATTTATTTTTTAGGTGTAGATGGACACAACACAATGCCTTCATTTTTATGTGGTGCTGAGGATCAAACCCGGGTCCCACCCATGCTAAGCGAGCGCTCTACGCTGAGCTACAATCCCAGCCCAAGCCCAGATTTCTTACAACATGTCTCACAAGGCCCTTCATTTCTTGCCCCAGCCTGCCTCTCCAGCCTTCTCTCTTAGAACTGACTCCCAAGACATGCTGAAATGTCTTATTTCCCTAAGTATTGCGCTCTTGCCTTCACTTCCAGGCTTTAGCTTTGGAGAAGGATTTTAGGGCTTTAGTAACTGTTGTGCCCAGGGCTTTTAGCCCAGGCAGCAGTCTCATTTGTAGGCCTGACATTTCATCCAGAACAGTACCTGCTTCTCGGGGTGGGAAATTTACACAGAAAGTATGTGCCCATGTCCTTGGATGGAGGACTGGTTGGACTTTGCAGATGCTCCAGCCTGAGTCTGGAAGCTGACTTACAAACCAAGACTTTGTTCCTTACTCAGGTCCGAGCGGCTCCCCCTCCACCCACACAGAACCACCGGAGGCCAGCAGAGAAGATGGAGGATGTGGAGATCACACTGGTGTGACTATGGGCTTGCCCTTTGTTACCGCTACAATCAAGGCCAGGCTTGGAGTTTGGCCCATCCTGTTGTTTAGGCACCTTTGCATGATGGTGACTCTTGAACAGAGCAAAACCAAGGCAGATTCTCTGTGACTGGGTGGCCTGGTGAACACCTCCCATGTTTTGAATATTTTGTGCCTTTTTTTTGTTGTCATTTTCTATGTCATCTCTCCTACCATAGCACAAATCCTAGTGGGCCCTAGAAGCAGAGGGGAGCAGCCCTCATGCCTAACAGTGGTCCGTTTTTATAGGAGATTCCAGTCCAGGCCTCATTCCAGGGAATAGTCACAGAATTCTGATCATGTGTGCTCGTACAGTATATTACTGTGGCCACAAGGATGTGGCAAAGATCTCATCTTTCTTCAAGTGGCTTTTGCTCATCTGATTAAGTATTAATCGGATTCTGTTGGCTCCAAAAGGAAACAGAAGGAGGGATTCAGGAGAGGCTGGCTCCTCCCCGAAGTTCGTCCCCAGATGAAGAGTGAAACCATACCGGGAAAAAGTGGACTGCCCGTTGCATTAGCGCCAGTTGCATTAACGCACATCTCTTCCACAACTAACAGATTTAAAATAATAACAGTGTCCTTTGTATTAATATTTATGTCATTCATTTAGTATTAGTGGGGCTAACCTGGAGGGGGCTAAACTAGTAGCCACATCTTGCCCATCACATAGACTAACAGAAAGGAGGCTACGGCCACAGCAGAGATGGAGCTTCCAGTTCTGAAATGAGCCGGTTTAATGTTCTTTTTGTCTTTGGACATTTTTCAACTCAGTTTTTACAGCATATACTCCTCTGACCAATATCTTTAGAACCTGAGTGTCTGATAAATTAAGGACACATGCCTGCTTGTTGAGCTTCTCTATCGGGGAGGTCCCTAGCACCATTTTGTTCGCAAGCTAGTGCACTGACCCAGACAGCCTGATCGCTGTTGGTATAGACAAGCTGTCACTCATGAAAAATGCAGCCTCCAGGTCCTCCCTGATGCTTCCTAGGAAGGAAGAACCTGTGGGCCTGTGGAGGAAACTAGCTTCCTGAGCAAGAAAAGACTCTGACTGCATATCCCACACAAGTGCAGACTGATGAGGAAGAGGAGCCTTCTGCGAGTCCCAGGAGAGCTGGGGGTGGGAGGGGTGCTCAGCAGTCTGCAGCACTGGGAACAGCGTGGGGCTCTGGCTTTCCACCCATGGAAGGTAGAGAGTGTGTTACCTAGGGACTAAGGGAGGCTTGCCTGTTGCTTTTCTGTTTTTGCTAAGAAATCAGATTTTTTTGAATTTAATCCAAAAGTTGTATTATGCTTTGAAAATCCCATCCCTCTTAAGAATCTTTAGAAACTTGAAATGCTCACCAAACATCCCCGTGGGATTTTTGACAAAATGTAGGGTCAGAACCGAAGAAGTTTTCAGTTATTCATTTGATCACTTCAGTAATGATACCCCTTGACTATTCTCTATGGTTTTGGTTTTTTGCATTTTGTAAGCTGTTGATCTATTTGAGGTCTTTTTATGTTTATCAAACTTATTCTTAAGTTTAAAAAAGCAATTAAAAGGGTGGTTTTTTAAAGATTTTACAATTTGCTGAAATGTTACAAATCTAAAAAGTGCTTATTAAATAGAGCAGTTCAACTTGCCACCCAGTCTTCTACTCTTTCTTTAGCTAGCCAAATTATCCTTGAATTTGGATTTTTCACAACTTCAGAAAGTTGTTGAAGTCTTTTGTTAGATCTTAAAATGTTTCTTGGAAGAGCTGCTAATTTTATTTTTAAAAACAAAGTTGTAAAAATATGCCTCCTTTTTAAAAAAATAATCCCTCCCTCCAGGTCATGTAACCCAGCATCACCATGCACAGGACAGGGCTCAGAAGGAGTCTCTGTGCAGATGCGCTTTCTTTACAGTGGCTGTAAAAAATTTGTATTTATTATGTATAAAATATTGAATAATAAAAAATGGAATTAAGTTTTCCAAGTTTCCTTTTAAAAAGGTTTGGTTCAACAGGCTTTTCCAAAAATACCATGTTTCTTACAAAGATACTCTTGGAGCCTCCTTTACGGCACTTAACAAATTCAGAGAGCAAGTAAATACACCATGGGACACAGACCCTGAGACCACTTTTGTGCCAGATATGATATCCTGGGTCCTAAAGATGGAAAGAAATAAGTAATGGTCTTTGCTTTCAAGGTTCTTTCCCAGTGGGGAAAGAAGACGGCTACATACAATGAGGACAATATTATGAGACATGCTGGAAAGAAAGGGCAGCAGCATGCTGGTGAGCTAAGGAGGGAGCCTGGAGGATGTGACCGCTGGCTTCCTGGATGTGGTCATTCTGGATGCTTCTCCCCTTTCCCACAGCTACATCCTAAGAAGTAATGAACTGAGTGTGTATAAGGACATTTTATTGGTCCCAAGAAGGATATATCAAGTATGCAGCATAGGGTGGTCTCCACAAACTCCTCACATCATTTCTCCCACCTCCTGGGTCCTCACCTTCATAACTGAGATCCTCGATAGTCTCCTGCTGCACAGGAACACACAGGTCCCTCAAGAGGCCTGTGTGAAGGGATGTGTGTGAGGTGTCCAGCCATAAATGTGGGACACAGAATATTTCCATCTTCTGCTTTCTCTGCAGTGCAGGCTGCTCACATTTGAGACGGCTGTTAGCACTGGAGGCTTAGTCTGTGACCAGGGGCAAAGTTCAGCTAATTGCCCCATCCCAGTGTCACAGCTAACCATTGGCCTCCTTCATCTTAGGAACAAGCTTGATGCAGTCAAGCCAGACTCCTAGCATATGACCTGCAGCACTTCCTCTCTGACCCCACCACCCAGCCCACGTCCAAAAGCCACACAGAAACCATGTGATGTCATCTGGCTTCAGCCCTGACGCTGTTAAATAAGTGATCCTCCCTCCAAGCTGCTGCAACCCCAACTTTAAAAGGACTGGAATGAGGTGATTTCCAAGAGTTTATCCAACTCTTATTCTGGATCAGTTCAGTTATTCTAAGATACAAGTAAGAATATCACACAGAAGGTCACCATAGCTAAGAACAGACCATGTAGATAGGCTTCTTGGAAGGCAAGCATGCTCACCACTCCACCACCAACACTGTCCAGCCATGGCTGAAGAATTCTTAGAATAACAAGAAATTGAAAAGAAAATTCCAGCAATTGGACTCATCCACTGGGACAAACTGTCGTGCTCCAGGTTGTAATGACATCCCAGGCTGTACTAGTCACTGCCAAGGGAACCCAGCCACAGTTTTTGGTTTTGGTTCCAGTTACTGCCCAGCCCTCTTCAAGTAGCTTTATGACAAAATCTGGCAGCTCTGAAACCTCTGCATTTGTTTTGTTCATTATAAAGTTTTTCCTGACAGAAATATAACCAAATAATAGAAATTTTTAGATTAAAAGGAAGATGTTGGGTGCAGAGCAGGCTGAACTGTGTTGTCTGCAGGGAAGGCTGAACAGATGTTGACTGCAAGATAGCCCACGCACTCAAACCCCCCTCTATCTGGTCCTTTATCACCTGTTTGCCTCAAGTCTGAACAATCAACCCTGCTTAAGGCTGAACACTTAACCCCCCCTTGGGCCAACAAGGCAGCTTGCAGACTCAGAGGCCCCATTAGATTTGGGCTATAAAAACTCCCTCCTGCCAGGCCCCCCTCTCTCTTGCTCCCTCTCTCTCTTGCTCTCTCTCTTGCCCTCTCTTGCTCTCTCTCTCTTGCCCTCTCTCTCTTGCTCTTTATCTTTCTTGCACGCACTCTCTGTCTCTTGCTCTTGCTCTCTCCCTCTTCATCTCTTCTCTTTCTCTCTCTCTCTTTTTCCTTCTTTCCTTTCTCTTTGTTGCACTGCTGCAATAAAGATCTTTTGGTTGCTCCGAGTGTTGTGGTCACTTTCCTTTCAGAAGAGAGTTAAAGTTTGTCCTGAAACCCCACCACTTGACACAACCAATTGAGTTTCCACCTAGGTTCTTCCTGTGTTTGCTTTGTTCCTGCCTGATCTGCCAAGAACCATACGAATGCCAAAGAGCATCTTGTTCCTGGACTATTTTCCCTTGGTCCCAGTGGCCAAAAAAAACACACATAGTCCTTCTGCCATGTCTGTTTCTGAGAACTCTGATCTGGGAATATCTTCCTGAAGTGTTTTATTCTGAAGCATTGCAGAAATGAACCCATGAGTAGGGTCCACACCCCTTCCACACTGTACCAAACACTTGCCACAGCTGGCTGCTGGGAGGGGCAGGAAGAAATGTGGGGAAGAGACCTGTGTGCAAGCCCTGAGCTATCTCAGATTTGCCCTGAGGGGCTGAGGCTCAGCCCTTCACCTTTCTAGGCCTCATTTTCCTCATCTTGGAAGGTAGAAGTGAGAAGGTAATGCAAACTTCCTAAAGTCCAAAAGGATCAAATAAGATAATGTACAGATGAGCTGAAGATATTACTTCAGAGAAAGCCTAAAACCAGAGGTGGTATGTCTGAAGATGGAAATATTCACACACTCTCACCAAGTGGGTCCATACCTTGTGTCAAGATTCCTTCAGAAACCAGCTCTGTTACTCTGTCCATTCAGCAAACTACTGTACCAGGCTATGTTCTGGGCAAAGGAGTTCAGCCCCTGTCACAAACAGGCTCACATAAAGTGGGGGAGTCTCAAGAAAACAGAGGAGCCAGGGCTAGGAGATGACCAAGGGGTAGTAGGTACCAGAACAAGGGCGTCTGTCATTTAAGGCCTCAGATTAGGCAGGGCAATTGGAGGTACTTAGGCCTACAGAAGAGCTATGTCACCTGGCTGATGGGGTGGGGAGAGCCTTGGGACAGGAAGTTTCACAGATGGCAATATAGAGCCTGGAAGCCACTGTGATTTGCCTCAGTTCTGCTGTGTGACCCAGAAAAAGCTCCTGCTCTCTCCTGGGCATCAGTTCACGTATATGGCAAGTGTACAGGTCGTTCCAGTTTGACTAGGGACCTAAACTCAGGCAGACAGCACCCAAATGCCTGAGTACTAGAAACCCAAGCACTAGGGTTGGGGGTGTGGCTCAGTGATAGAGTACTTGCCTGGCCTGCATGAGGCTCTAGGTTCCATCCCAGCACTACCAATAAAAAGAAAAGGGCTGGGGTTGTGACTGGTGGTAGAGCACTTGCCTAGCATGTGTGAGGCAATGGGTTCGATTCTCAGCACCACAAATAAAGTCCATTGACAACTAAGAAAATATTTAAAAAAAAAAAAAACTTGAGCACTGACTTCTGAAAGGCCTAGAGGGGTTTTTATCGTTAGCCTCTTTGAGCACCTACCCTGGGCAGTCTGTGGCCCCTCCCTCCAGCCTGCCTCTCCTTTCAGACCTGCTCCTCCAGGAAGCACAGAAATTTAAGGTGGACATGTACTCCGTGAGGCCACACCATCCCACAGTGTGTGATCAGGCTTGCTCCCATAAGTGGAAGGAAGGCCTTCAGGGAGACTGCTGCCCCAGAGAGCGAGTCCCACTCTCCTGGGCTATGTAAGCAGTCTGTGATCTGCTGAGCTATGCCTTCCAGTGAGGCACTTAATCTGAAAGGCAAGTTTCCTTCTCTCCTGTGTTCCTGCCTGCCCCTCACTTTGAAGGACACTAACCCTCCTGGCTTTAAGGGTCAGAATTGAAGAGAGAAGATGCAGGGAGGGAGCCCAGTTAGACACAGAGCTGGAATCACCCCCACTCTGGTAGTGGTGGCAGTTGTGGCTGAAGTGGGGGGCACGATGCATCACTGCCCAGGGAGCCTAAAGTCTGACATTTGTATGATGAATGCAGTCACAATGCAGGTGTGTGCAAGTGTGATCTTGACTCAACCTCTGAGCCTCATCTTTTCTCATCTGTAAAATAGGTGATAACCATATCACAAGTTGGTTGAGAGGAACAAATGAAATTACGGGAAGTACACTGGAGGCTGACACGTTAAGTACTTAGTAATGGTGGCCGCTGGGACATCATTGGTTTTTTTCAGCCATCAGTCTCTGGGGGGAGGCTGGTGAAAGGACTCCTCAGAGACCAGACAGCTGGTGACCCCTGCTGGTCACTAGGGACCAGAGCAGTAGGGCTGGGGCAGGGGTGAAGGGAGCTAGATTATTGAACTCACAGAGTGCCTGCATAGGAGAACTTAATGACTTCATAAACATTCCCTGAGGTTTCTCTGAGCCAGGCCTGATCCCAGGGAACATTCTGTTCCCATCCTGGCCTCTTTCAAGAGCTCCATGGCTTATAATGGAGGGAGGCTGATAACAAACAAGAAAGGGTAGGACCACGCCTGGTAGATGAGGAAAGGGCTTTCAGTGGGGGAATCCTGAAGGACGAATTTTAATTGTGGGCTGGGAGGGACAAGAACATTCTGGACAGAGAAAAGCACATGTAAGTCACATTCAGAATAGCAAGGGAATGAAGATGCAGGCCAACAGGGTGGCTTCCAAAGGCTTAGATTTCAAGCTGAGGAGTTCTTCTGAAGGCAGCAGGGAAAACTCAAAGGGTTGGAAACTTAGAAAGTCACTGGCTCTGGCAAGTAGGGTACTGGGAGGAGACAGTGAGTCTAAAAGGTGGCCTGTAGTGGCAGCAGGGATGGAGAGAAGCATGAGGCACAGCAGCCTCAGGATCTGGTACTATGAGGGACAGAGGTCACATGCACAGATGACAGGAGGCAGCTGAGTATGGCATCCAGAGTTCAGGACTGCCGTGCCAGGAGAAGTAGGCAATCTGGGAGCAATGAGAGTAGATTTTGCCATTTGGCCAATACCTTTCTGTCTTCACTGACCTGTGCCAAGCCCTAGGCTACAGAAAGAAATGGGGTGCTGGGTTCTGCCCTGTGAGTTCAGCCTGGACTGAGGCATATTGTGGGGGTGAAATTTGATGCCAAGGTAAATGAAGGCCCAGGCTTAAGCTGCCCTCCTCTACCTGGGCCCAGCCTCTGGAGGAGGAAAGGGGGCCAGTGTAAAGGCTTGCCCAGTATACCAAATACTTTGATATCACTCTTGTTTGTTAGGATCCTTTCCACCAGGACCCCATGGGCTGCTTGCTCCCTTTTCAGCCCACTGTGTTGGTTTGGCCTCAGGGCCAGGTTGGACCCAAGGCTACATTTCCATGGCTCTGAAAGGCACTGATTTGGGCTGTCCTGAGCCATTCTTCATGCTGTTTGCATGATTAAGCTGGGCAACCTGTGTCCCTGGGCAGAGGCTGGGCTGGCTCTGCCAAAACAGCTCTATGCAGGAGGAGGAAGGAGACCAAACCAGATTTCCCTGAGCCCCCAGCCCAGGTCTCCCTGTACCCCACAAATGCTGCAAAGATGCAAACAGACAATTTTGTTAGTCACCCTCCCCCCAACTTTAGAGAGGAAAAGTGAGGAGATACATATTTTAAAAAGACTTTTTAAAACAAGAACACTGTTTTTAAACAAACACGCCAAGTCCTTCTGGGCCTTCTTCCCCATTAAATCTGGAAGCCACCCCCATCCTGTGGGCTCTGGAGCCCTGTGAAGCGGAGGGAAGCTGTTCTCCAGCCCAGGCTGTTGGGGGCGTAGTCCTAGCGCCAGAGCACAACCTTCCTGCCCTGGTCCACGCTCACCACGTGGCTCCCGGAGCAGCACCAGGCCACAGCGTTGATAGCAGCACTGAGGAGAGGGAGAGTAGGGTTCAAGGGGCAGCAGGAGCCAGGTCTGCAGCCTGGCTCTGCTCCCCAGTATTGGACCTAGATAGTTTGAGGCCCTCTGTGAGCACATTTCCTCATCTGTAAAGTGGGTATCTATAAAACACATGTGGAAGGATACCTGGGTGCTGTGAAGGGCTGGGGGGGTGAAGGTTTGGAGACAGGGGCTGGGAGATGTTAGAACCTGGTGTCAGGCAGGACTAGTAGGAGGGCAGTGTCTGCTCACCAGTGGGGGCCCTGAAGGCTGCTCTCCAGTTTCCCAGTGTCAACATCCCAGATGAAAAGGGCTCCATTTGAGGAGCCTGCTAGTGCATAGCTTCTGTCAGGGCTGCAGTGGCCACAGCAGAACAAGAGAAAGGGACTCAGGTAAGGACACACACAAGGACCAGGTGGGGTGTACTCGAGGATGGGCAAGCTCTTACAGACACACCTGAACACAGCTTTGGTCCAGTCGGAACCACATTTGAAGCCATCAGCCCTAAAGACAAACAGGGCTGGGGTCAGAATGGAGATCACTGCCAGTCCTGTCCCCAACCAGGGGCTTTGAGAGCCCCATCTCTATAAGGTGTCAGGTACCTCAGCAGGTCCTGGTCAAGAAAGGCAGAGAACTTTTACAGGAAAAGAGAAACACAGCTGCCCCAATAAAGGCCACAGGGTCAACAGGCAGAGGCTAGTACCTGAACACCTGGCGGATATTGCTGACCCGGAGGTCAATGACCTTGAGTGTATTATCTCTGGAGCAGATGAGCAGGTGCAGCTGGTCATGGCTGAGGCTCAGGGAGGTGACCCGGCCCTGCACAGGAATGACCTGGGTGCAGCGGGGACCCCTGAGGAGACAGGGGTAAGGAACAGTCCCCCAAGCCATTCCTGAAAAGAAGGGACTAGGTGTGGTCCCCTTCCTAACCAACAAAGTCCAGAGGCAGGTCTCTGCCAGTAACTAATCTCCCTTATCCCTAAACCCAGCTCCCTCCACTGAGGAACTTGGTCAGACTTTGATTTGAGAAGGAGCCCTTGAAACCCTTGGATCACTAAAATAAACACTGGAAGAAAAGCAATGAAAAGTCTGTCTTGAAAAACTTGAGAGAAGGAAGAGCTTCAAAGGGCAGTCCCTGCACACCAGCAAGACCAGCCTACATGGGCCCTGCACTGGCTCCAGCTCTGCATTTGTAAACCATTCACCCAATGCTGGGCTCTTCTGTTCAAAAAACAACTAAAAACATTTCTTGGTTTTTTTATTGAAGCGTGGTAGCCAGGCATGGAGGCACATACCTATAACTGCAGCTACACAGGAGCCTGTGGCAGGAAGATCCCAGCCTGGGCAACTTAGCAACACTCAGTCTCAAAATAAAAAGTAAGAAGGGTTGGAGATGTAGTTCAGTGGTAGTGAACCACTGGGTCCAATCTCTGGCACCAGAAAAAAAGTAGAAATAAAATGGAAAAAGTTGTTTGTCCATCTTGGTTGTAAAGCCCAGGCAGTCAGTACTGGACTGAGAAGTCACAAGGAAAGTGGCACAGCTTCCCAGGGGTGCTATGCCTCAAGGAGCTCTGCCCAACAGAGGATACCAGCTGGTGGTGCCAGCCCCATAGCTTCACTCCCCCAAGGAACCACCATGACCCTTCCTGCCAAGGAGCAAGAACTCCAGCACTCTGACCCCAGGTCCACCAGCCACCCACAGTCTGCCTGTCACCTGCTATCCCAGAACCGGATCTTCTGGTCATTGTGGCCACTAATGATGATGTGGTCCCCGCACACCACGTCGTTACAATAGGAAAGGACATTGATAGTTCTGGAACCTAGGGACCAAGGGGTAGAGCCCAGGGTCTCAGAGGGTTGTCAGGAACTAGCACAGTAGACACGTAGAGATGCTGAGGTCCAAAAGGGGCAGTGTTCTCCCAGGACTAGAACCCAGATCTTCCCATCCCAGGACTCAGTCCACCTCTTCTTCATCTACCCAAAGCTTAAAGTCATGAAGAAATCAGATAGGGAACACCAATGGGGCACAGAGAAGGATGACCTTGGAAGGTTTCACCCAAAATGTCTTTGAATCCCAGAGCCACTCCCAGAAAGCAGGGTAGGTTCCCTTGTATCTGAGGGAAGGGGGGATGGGAGGTGGAGTTGGAGCTGAGCCTCACAGTAGGCACGGCCAAGGTCCCACTCCTTCACTGTCCGGTCTCTGCTCCCAGTCACCGCCTGGTGTCTTGTTAGCTTGAATTTGGCAGCTGTCACCTTGTCCTTGTGTCCAGACAGTGTTTCCTGCCCCCATCCCAAGTCTGGATCAAAGGCATGGCCAAGACCCCATAATAGCACCTCCCTCTCCTGAAAAAGGACCCTTGACCCTTAGGCTGCCTTCCCAGTCAGGTCTCACCTTGGACCGTGCCTCTCCCACCTTCCAGAGCTGGGCAGCCTGATTGTAAGTAGCTGCCAAAACCTGGGAGCCCTGGAGAGATGGGGAGTGTTAGAGGTCTGAGTCTAGGCCTGGCCAAAGGCAGCATCTTTCAGTCCAGAGAACTATGGTAGGGGTGGCCTTAAAGGTTCCCATGGCCCAAGTCATCAAGGAAGACAAACGAGCCTCAGGCCAGCAGGAATGGTATATGCAAGAGCCCAAGGACCCAGCTTTTGGATACTGTTATTGATGGGAGCCTCTGCCCACTGGTATAGAGACTGGGGTGTGGGGGGATAATCCCATGCTACTGGGGCAAAGTCCCCTCACCGAGGGGTCGAAGTCCACACTGGTGATGCTGCCACCAGCTCCCTCAAGGGTCTGGTTGGCCTCCAGACGACCTGGCAGGGCAGGGGGAGAGCAGGGAAAGGAACAGGTGAAATGAGGTCACTCACAAAATAGAGGAACTGGAACCCAGAGTGGGAACAGGAGTCTCTCTTAAGTTAGAGCACAGAATCACGGAGTACAGTTACAGCCTGGGCTGCAGGGGCCTCATGGGGAAGCTAGGCATTTGCCAGACAGGGCTAGAGAAAACCAGAGAGAAGGGACTGTCCATAGGTCACACAGCAAGCCAGGCCAGACCAGCTGGAGATTTGCCTCCTCTAGGAAGCCCCCAGGGGTTGGCTCTGAGTCCCTAACCCAGTTATAGAACACAGAGCTTAGCACAAGATGGACAGTCAATGTTTGTCTCCTGACTTCTGGCAGGTGGAGTAATACCAAAAGAGGTGATGGCCTGGTGAACCCAAGGACTTGTTCCTCAAAGGTCTGTCCCTGTAAGACTGATAAGGGACCTCCCCCTCCCCCAACAGAGGCCCATCTGCACTCAGCCCTCCCCATCTTGCAGGCCTAGGGGTTCTACCCTTCCTCGGAGAGGCATCCTCAGAGTCCTGCTCCTGCGGAGGGGTTCTCTAGCTATTGCTCACAGGAATGTTCCAGGTAGAGGCAAACACAAAGATGCCCACCCAGGAGCAAGCTGAGAGTAGATCTTTAGAGAAAGTACTGGGTTGGGCTGCAGGGAGGGGTCCTTACCTCCCACCACATTCCAGAGGTGGATAAGACAGTCAGCCCCACCAGTGGCCAGGAGACTGCTGTTAGGGCCAAAACATACAGCATTGACCTCAGAAAGGTGGGCATCCTGTGGGGAAAGGGGAGGTTAGTGACCCAGGCCTTCCCCACATATGCTTGTTTGTGCCCCCTCACAGGCTCACTCTCAATGTGCCTGTGCACACATACAGCCTGCTGCTGGCTTGGTATCCACACCCCAGGTCTCTGCCCAAATCCTGAGTTTCAAACTTAGCCCCAGCAAATATCTTCATTTCTGCCTGGTCCCCTGAAGCAGCCTCCCAACTGTGTCTCCCAACACTCTCATTGGGCCACCTACTCTCTCAGCTTCCCATCTCCCTTTCCAGTCTATGCCCCCATTGTAATAAGCCTGAGCAGTTCCCACAATGACCTGTGGAGATAAACTCCTGCTGGTCCTGGGGGTCTTGCTTGCCTGGCCTGCTCGGGACACCCCTAGTGCCTGCACTCCCATATTGGCCCCCACACATGTGGCCCAGTTCCTCCCTTACCAGGACATCTTGAGCCCAAGTAGGAAGTCGGGCAGCCACACACACAGGGATGCTCTGGTATCGCTGCTCAGGGGCACCCCCAATTGAGTGACCTCTCCTCTTCTTGAAACTGCAGAGGTAGAGTCAGGAGGATGTTCACCAAGGCCTTCTGATGTGGGGGCTTCAAGCTCCCCAAAGGCAGCAGCAACAGGAAACAGACATGGCAGTAGCAGAATATGGCCCCAGGATCCAACCAGCCTGTTCCCCAACCCAATCTACCCGGGATGGAGTGGAGAATACACAGAAAAGCACAGAACAAGGACAGGATTGGTGGTTGCAGAGAAACTTCAGGGCTAATGGTTAGTATTGGCCTTGCCACTGCTTGGCTTTGTGACTGAATGAGTTCTTACATTTCTGAGCCTTAGTTTCCCAATTGAGTGGGAGTTCCCATTTGGCCTCAGGCTGGAACTCTTGGTCCCCTGTGAGGACCTTGGATAAGGACAGATCCCTTATGAGCCTGGAAGATAGCTGAGTAGGGGTTCAAAATGAGGTCATACACCTGGCTCCTGCCTCTGGGGCCCAAAAGAGATACACACAGACAGTAGGCACCATATGGATGAACAGACGAGGCACATACAGAGACCAAGCCTGGGCTCCAGAAGCCTGACATGAGGCTCCAACAGGCCCAACCCCTTCACATACACAAATACACACACTTACTCTAGCAGCCCCTTCACCACATCCACACAGTGGGACAGAGTCAGAGAGGTGGCTGAGGCAGACCTGGGGCAGAACCGAGAACCACGTGCTAAGGGACTGGCTGGTAGATGTGCAGATAGCAATCATTCATCCCTATACTTTGCTGGAGATCTGAGGACTCATAATCTCTAGAGCCTAGAACAAGAACTTGACTCCTTGAAGATCAGGAGGGTTGTAAGCCAGACCAACCCAGGAAAATGCAAGCAGGGAGAGACTTGACAATGGAAGTCTCTACCATGATGGTAAGAACTACCAACTCCCCCACCCTCAGCAAATGCTCACATACAAAAGCTCCTGGGAGGCTGAGCTAGGGCATATGGGAGTGGGCAGATGAAGTGGCCTCAGGCTGGGACAAGGCTGGGGGCAGTGAGGAGGGGAAACCTAAGCTTGTTGAGTAATCTCAGAAATGCCCACCAGGGCTGCCAAGAACTTTGGAGACCTGTTTCTCAAGCCCCTCCGCAAGGTTCCTTCACTATCCCAGGACCTAGACACCAGGGACCTACAAGAAAAGACTGAGGAGAAGAGCCTTCAGGCTGGTAAATGGAGCCAGGAGAGAGCAGCCTCAATGACAAGTAAATCAAGACTTGGGGGGACTGAGAGTGTGAGCAAACATCTACATTTGTTCTTATGTTCATACACACTAAGGTATTCGCAACCAAGCTCGTGCATACATATGCCCATGTCCTTGTGTATACCTACCCATGCACACACCTGTGTTTACATATATACATGCCTAGGACAGATGAGCCCTGGGCCTTGCCCACAGTTCCCTCCTCATGACACCCCTTCACAAGCCTTAAACCCCACCCCAGAGCTCTGGTCCTAGGAAGAAGAGAAAGCAGTGCATGTTCAGTGAAAATGACCCCAACTACCCCAAGCACTGTAGGTCAGACCAGTCCTGGGCTGTACCCCAGCTTCTCCCCAAACTCCTAGCCCCAACCCACCAGCTGGCCCCAGGTCCTAGAAGAAGACAATGGCAGCCTCAGAATTCTGAGACAGCCAACTGGGTCCTCACCTGAAAGGCCTTTTCCACTTCCCACAAGCCTCACTCTCCAGGGACTCAGGCTTAATAGCCAGAGCCAGAGTCTCTGTCTGATCTCTGATCCCATCATGTAGAGTGTGTGGAATCCTGGGAGAGAGGAATAAAGCTCAGGAAGACCAAAGCAACAGGCCAGCCCCTCCCTGCCCAAGCACTGGTTACGGTGAAGATGTGAATTCCGAGCATGGAAGGGTCCGAGTGGAAAGGAGGATGTGCGGTGGGCACATGAACTTGCTCACACAGATCTTCAAGGATCCAGTGGACCCTGGATCGCTGCTGTGTCCACATGCAGTCAGGTGTACCAGTGTGGGGGAGTGGGGAAGATGGAAAAATGGGCAGACAGTCCGGCAGCTACAGAGTACAGGGGTCAGATCTGGTCCCTCCTCACTCTTACTCGCTGATGCTCACAGTCCGTTTGGCAGCCTTCTTTAGTTCCTGGGACACCCGCGCCTGATTGGCCCTAGTGGGGAAAAAAGCATCCTAGGAGCCAGAAGATTCCAAGGCGGGGTAACAAACGCCCCTGCCTTCAGGTTCGAGCCTGACTTAGTCCATTCTCCCCAGGGGGCAGTCCCCACCGCTGCCTTTCAGGCAAGGGCGAGGCCAGACTCTGAGGACGCTAGCCACAGAACAGGTTGGGGCCCAGCCCTCCTACCGCTCTCGGCGCTCGTTGCGCAAGTTGCACTCCGCTGCGGCGCGCTCCTTGCGTTGCAAGAGCTGCTCCAGCAGATTGAGCGCCTCCTCCTGGAGCCTGCGCAGTGCCGCCTCTTGGTGCCCAGTGTGCACGCGCAGCACCTCGTAGGCCTTCCGCTGCGCCGCATTCTGCTTCTGTAGCTCCTCTACGAGGCTGACCTGCTGCGCCCTCGCCTCCCGCAGCTGCGCCACGCGGGCCTCCACAGCCGCCAGCCTGGAGGACCCGAAGCGCAGGCAGTGCATCCCAAAAAGCTTCCATCACCGCCCAGTGGGGACCCGCCTAAGACCCCAGAGAGATCTACCCATGGCCACCGGCCAGCCAGGTGGTTAAGCCAAGTCCCCAGCCAAGCCTTCGCCCTCAGAGCCGTGCAGTTCGCATCCCCCAAACACAAACCAGGGGTCTTTGGTAGTCATGGGGAAAGCTGTTGGGGCCACGCAATAACCCTACCTGGGGCAGAGGAGGGCGCGGTCCCTTTCACCCTACCGGTACTCACCTGCTTTGCCGCTCCTCCAGCTCTGACTGCAGGGCATCCAAGGCTGCACTCTTCTTCACCACCTGGTAGGCCATCTGTGGGGGCGGACAGGTGGTCATGGGCACCTCTGGAGGGCTCACACCAGGCTTCACGCCCCTCTCAGGCAGGAGAGGCTGGAGGGACAGAGCCTGCCACCACCTTCCACGGCCCCTTCCCAACAAGGCTCAGATGAGTTTAGGATCGTGCATAAGGATGCAACAGAGGCTCTAGGCTCAGAAGTCTGACTCCTGAGTTTCAATTCTAGCTGTGCTGTGCCACTTATTTTCTCTGTGACCCTAGGGGTGTAGAGTCCCTTGGAAAGTGAATCTCCTTAGCAAGCTTCGTTTTCCTCACCTGCAAAATGGGAATGATAGTGCCTACCTCCATAGGGTTGAAGGAATGCTGAATGAGGCAGGGGTACAGATGAGATGACCCTCACCCTACCTCCATAGAGCAACCCAGAACTATTATAAAGAAAAATATTTAAAATAATAGCAGATGGTTATCTAGCATTTACACGTGCCATGTTTTATTCTGAGCACTCTACACATATTAACTCTTTTAATCCCCATAATAACACCATATAGTAAACCCACCAGCTTCGTTTTACAAATGAGAACATTGCTACAGAGAAGTTAAATGCCTTGTCCAAAATCACATAGCTAAGTGACAGTTGATATTTGAACTCAAGCTACTTAACTACATCATGCTCCAAGTAAAGTGTTGATCTACAGGGAGGGTTCAAGGGATGTGAGTTCTATTCCCTGCCTCTCCAACATTTGGCTTTCTTTACAATCCCTGACCAACTGCTGGCCTGCCCAAGCACAGATCTCAGAATACAGAAGCACACAAGGCTAAGAACAGGAATGGACTGTGAGAGTACTGAACCCAGACTGAGTCCTAGAGCTGCCCTGACAGCCCAGAAGTAGGGTGAGAATCATTACATGTTTACCCCTGCCTCACTCCACATTCCTTCAACCCCAGAGCCAAGAGATGGGCCAGCCATGAAGATGAAATTTGGTTCCCTTCTTTCAATGCTGAGGGGTCAGTGAGAGAAACAGATCCAAGGCAAGGCAGTGCCCACCAGTGTGGTAAGAGGAAAATGAGGGCCAGACTCTGAGCACCTCTGGCCCAGCAAATAATCACAAAGAAGGGACGGGTGTGGGGGGGTACTCTTATTGCTAACATCTGTTCCTGCTACTTTCTCACAAGGGCTTGGTAAGGATGGACTGAGGTGCGAGGCTGAGGCTGTCTACCTGCACTGATACAACTCCCTGGGTAAGGGACTGGGAAGACCCCCTGCACATGCAGACAGGGCCCCTACTTTCATAGCTGGTCCAATTTACAATATTTATAATCCTTCTCACCACTGAGCAACCTAATCACCATCCTCGTCACCTATCACTTGCTTTCATTTCTGTTGTGTTATACCACTCAATATTTTTTTATTGGTACTTGTCAAAATTCAAATGATAGGAAAAAAATTCAAATGATAGAGGTGGAAAACAGATGAGTGGTTACTACCAGTGGTTAAGGATGTTTGGGGAAGGGTGAGTGTGACTAAAAAGGGATAGCAAGAAGGATGTCTGGTGGTGATGAAATTGTGCTGTATATGAGCTGGGGATGTGGCTCAAGCGGTAGCGCGCTCGCCTGGCATGCGTGCGGCCCAGGTTCAATCCTCAGCACCACATACAAACAAAGATGTTGTGTCCGCCAATAACTAAAATAAATAAATAAATATTTAAAAAAAAAAAAGAAATTGTGCTGTATCCTGATGAATACAAATCTACAAATGTTATGGCATAATGTCACACCATTATCAAGTTGCAACCACAGCATCAGCTCTGGGGGAGAGGCTCTCAATTTGTCTATAGCCCCTTCCCACACTTGTGTTGGGCAGGTGACTTGGCTTACTGTAACTGGACACATGTTTACTGGCCCATCACACTCTCCTCCCTTGAAAACTCCACAGGGCCAGGTCTGTTCACAGCTGCACTCCCTGTTCCTTGGACATAGCGACTGTCAATAAATATTTGTTGAAAGAATGAAGAAATCACAAAAAGTAGATTTGTGTGGGTGGAGTTTCAAATCTAGAATCCACCTCTCTAAGCCTCAGTTTCCCCCTCTGTACCTACAATGTAGAGAATTAACTAAGCTAATGCTTGCCTAGTGCCAAGTGCTATATTATGGAAGAGATGGTGACTTCATTTATTATATTTATTTATTTATTTTTATTTGTGGCCCTAGGGGTTGAACCCAGGAGTACTCTACCACTGAGCTACATCCCCAGCTCTTTTTATTTATTTATTTTGAGATAGAGTCTTATAAGTTTCCTAGGCTGGCCTCGAGCTCACAATCCCCCTGCCTCAACCTCCTGAATCATGGGATTATGGGTGCACCATCACCCAGAGCTGGAGATGATTTTAGATGTGATGTCTCAGCTGAGCAAGAGTCCAGTGTGCAGAAAAGAAGGCTGGGTAGAGACAGGTCCGAGAGTCAGAAGAGAAAAAGAAAGAGAAAATCCCTGTGGCCAAGGGAGCCAATGAGCACACCCAAATGAACACCCACATTTAAAGGGAGGAAGGAAAGGAGCCAGAGAAGGAACTCAGAAGTAAAATCTACAGATATAAGAAGAAAATCAGAGGAAATAAGTAGGGTACAACAGAAACCAAGAGATGCCATTGCAGGGGACAGGCAGGGCAGTAATGCTAGGTGGAAGTGCCAAGTCCTGCCTACAGACTACATCAATCTTGGTTGTTTGTCTGCAAGTATATATTAACCATCACCTGATGCTGGGCCCTGGGGTTGCCTGGACAAGGGGTGAAGAGTAGGCACGTGAGTGGGGGAATAAGCAGAGTAGGCTAAACCATCTAAAAGGGGGAACAGGCTGCCAGGCCCCTACACAAGTCATCCACTTCCCTGAAGTCTTGTCTCACTCTTTCCAGCCAATGTCGGAACCCACTTCATCCAGGGCTTGCAAGGGGCACACTGACACCCTTCCCAGCTTCATTTCCAGGCCTGATATACTAGGGCTCACTCAGTGCTTGCAGCACCAGATTTTAGGGGATGCAGCAAACACAGGAAGTTCTGCTCACTTCCTGGTTCCCTTGACAGTATCTCCCTGCCCCAAAGTCCTGGATCCTGGCCCTGCCCCATTCTTGATCCCTTCCCAGCTTACCTCACCACAGTCCAAGCGGAGCCCCTCCTCCTCCTCCTCCTGCCACTTCACCCTCAGAGTGCCTGGTGGTGAGCTTTGGTCTGAGTCAGGCCCTGACTCCTCCCTGCCAACCAACCAGAGAGAGGTGCTTATGTCCCCTCCATTCACCCCAATGCTCAAAGGCTCCCAGTGTCCCATGAAAAGCCTGAAATAAGAGCCGTTAACTTTTTCTTGAGGAAAATGGAAGCCTGAAAGCCACTCAAGGAAAAAGCAAGGACTGAAGAGCAGTCAGTGGTGGAGTGCTTGTCTAGCATAGGAGAGGCCCTGGGTTCCATCCCCAGCACCACAAAAAGAAAAAAAGGAAAGAGCAAATCTCAGAAATGAGCTTTCAGGAGTCCTGTGCTCTGGCCTTGTGTTTCCTTGCCAAGGACCTTCCTCAAAAAACACCTGCTAACTCTAGCCCCAACCCATTCCTTGATCTAGTCTTCACTCTCTCTCTCTTTGGAATAGGGAGCAAGATCCTTTCTGTAGGCACCAGGTAAGGAACAGGGAGATGGAAAAAGGCTAAGGGGGAAAGATAGGAGTGCAGGGTTAGGAGGTGAAAGGGATAGGAAAATGCAGAGAAAGAAGGAGAAAGGAGATTTTAAAGCAGCTGGCCTGGGGGAGGGCCTGCCTCTCCAGAACCACCCCTGAGTAGCAGCCAGGAGCCATTGAGGTGCTGGGAGAATATGACCCAGCATGGGGGCTGGTGGGCAGGAGGAACTAGAAACAGGCAGCCTTTTATGATCACTGATACATATACTTACCAGAAGCTCTGATGGGTGGCAGAAGTAACATCATTTGGCTTCTTATGAAGCTTCTCTGAGAACTTGGCCAACAGCTCAGCTTTTTCTAGGAGATGATTATCTGGGGGTGCAAGAGGGTGAGTTGGGGCAGAGATAGACACTTTCCAGCCAACCCCTAGCATACAAGTTACCTATGGCTAGAAAGGCTGCAGGAGTCCAGGGATGCTGGGATTGAGACAGCTACTGGTGGATGGGTTGTGCCCCTTGCCTGAGAGTTGTTTGTGCATCTCTACAGGACCTTTAGTGCTGGCATAGACCACCATGTCACCCAGGAGAAGACCTGTTCTCCCAAGGACAGAAGGACCCCTACTGCTGGCAACAGGATGGCTGAGTCCTGCCTGATGAGGGTCCTGAAGGATGCAAGGGGCCTAGGATTGATTCACCTCTGCCCCAGACAGGGTTGGCTCCAGAGCATGATGAAACAAAAAGCTGTACTAGCTATGACCTTCAGCAAGTCACTTCCCCTTCAAGGGCTCTAACTTCACACTAAAGTAATCCTAACTTCCCCAGAGTTGGTGCAAGTTCCCCCAGGTCAAAATAGAAAGTCCTTGAGCAATTATCCAACAGACCTTCTTAGGTTAGGTGGTTAGACCCTGGATTACACACACCCACCACCATCCACGATAACTTCCTCTTTTCAGTTCCGGAGCAGGCTGGGGGGTGGTAAGCCCAGGCCTAGCTTCTCAGCTTCCTTCCCTCACCCAGGGCCCTGCTTGTCACCTTGACAGAGGTCCCTGGATTTAGTCTAGTTCTCATACAAAACCCCACCTCAGCTGTAGTAAAGGCACAGCACTGGTCCCCAGCAAATCTTAAAAAGGTTAAATTATGCCTAATTTATATAGAATAAATCTGAGGCTTAGGGACATGAACTACCCAAGACCACAGAGATAACAGGAATTTCAGTCTTTCTGATTTCAGCCTTCTGGGTTGCTCCAGACCCTTAGATTTGGAAGTCCCAAAAAGGGACTGTGGGTGACTCTTTCCTAAAACTGGGAGGTTCCCCTGTCTATCGGAGTCCTTAAGTGAGGCTGCCTGGAGGTAGGGGAAAGCCTCAAGACCATCAAGAAAAAGGCCCAGCACCTGGAAGATTGCAGAGTGATTTCCCAGGATAAGAAACAGATTCATTCTTGGGGACTTAGCAAGATTAGCTACAGTGAGATAGCAGCAGGGATTGTGGCCAACCCCAAACTTTTCTCACTAGTTCCAGGGCAGGCTGGAACTAGTGAAAAAAACTAAAACTTCCAACCCCAAACATACAATCTCAGGTGACCAATGGTCCTACACACAGATCCACTCTTGTTCATCCCAAACTGAACTGCCCCACCCCTACCCCCAACGCACACTCCAGCTGCCCAGAACGCTCCAAAAGAATCTGACTTCCCAGCTCCCTTAGAAATCCTGCGGGCCCCTGCTTCTCCCTCAGGCTGGGGTGTGCTGAGCACAGAGAAGCTTCATGTGTTCCAATCATCTATAGGCGGCAGCAGAACCCAGATTCAGAGTTTTCTCCTTAGAGATAAGAGTTTCACTGTTACCCTAGATCCACCAACAAGCGGCTGCTCTGGATAGTCCAGCCTTCCTTCACTGGGTTAGAGACTAAATGGTCTGATCTGGTCCTGGGGACCATCTGAGAGGGAGGAAAGCACAAAAGACCTGGTAAAAACAATACTCAAGGGCAAACGTTCTAGGAAACCCAGCTCGTGGGGGTTGAGCCGAGCCTTGAGGGGGTATCAACAAGGATCTCTCCGCCCAAGAGAGTTCTAAGCAGAGCCTGGATTGGAAGGGACGGGAATCCTGGCCATTCAGAAGTGGAGCGTGGCAGACAGGTTCAAGTCGAAAGGCCTCGGAAGCCAGAAGGCGCCGAAGCACTTGGGTCACGGCTTGAAGAGCCAAACCCTCTTCCCAGGCCGGGAGCCCAGCCTCCTCAATGGCCATTTTCTAAGATGCCCAAGGGCACACTCACAGGCCGGCACCAGCTCCAGGAAAAGTGCCTTCTGCGTGCGGTCCCGCTGCTGTAGCTGCCGCACAATGTGGCGCTTCCAACCCGAGGTGGGGTCGAAGGATGCTTCGGGCCCTGCCATCGCCCGGTCTCCAGCCAGTGCCCCGGGCGCCGCGCTCTGTAGCAGGAGCGGCGGGGGCGGGGGCGGGGGGCGGGACCTCTCGGGGACTCCGGGACGTCGGGGTCGGGCGGTGGCGGGGAATCCCCGGGCCGTACCAAGGGCGTGGTGGGGGCGGAGGAGCTGAGTGCACCCCTCGGGGGAAGCTGCCGCATGTCTGCGCCGCTGGGGCCCCACCAGAAAATTTTTGCCTCACAGGGTGCTCCTCTTGCTGTCAGGGGTAATAAGTTGGGACCAGACTCTAGGCCCCTGGGTCAGCTACCCCTTTGCCTGTTGGCGCGCTCCGGAGGCGGGGCCTCCAAGGCCAAGTCCAGCGTTCCTTGACGCAAATGCGCCCGGACTGAACTCTAAAGTGAAGGATGCTTAGAAAACCAGAGTCTTTTATTTTCTTCCGTCCCGAGGATGCTTCGGGCTGTAGGGACCCAGGCTGGTGTCACAGATGCCCTAACTCATTGCAGGGGCAGACAAGTGTTCCTGGAAGGAACGCCGCCTCGCGACCAGACTCTCCCTAGCTGGATTACACCCGGACTCTTGGGTGTAAGCAGACCCAGGGCACCCACAGCATGACAGAAGCACAGAGGAGGAAGAGACAGAAGGGAAGAAATCCTTCTTTCCGGGGATGATGGCTTTTGAGTTTGGTTTGTGAGATGACCGATAAGAGTTGGCCAGAGGAGAGAAAAAAGGATTCTCGGCCGGGGGCGGAGGGGGGGGCAGTGCTCAGAGGTTTGACGACATAAAAATTCCCATGGGTTGAGGGCTGCTAGGTCAGGAGTCAGAACTGCCTATGGAGGGGAACAAGGTTTAGGGGCCGGTTGGTCACAGACAGTTTAGGTCCCTAAGATTAAAGGGATGCAAGCTGGGCGCGGTGGAACACGACTGTAATCCCAGTGATTCTGGAGGCTGAAGCAGGAGGATTCCAAGTTCAAGGCCAGCCTCAGCAATTTAGCAAGACCCTGTCTCTCTGGGGCTAGGGCTATATTTCAGTTGGTAGAGTGCTTGCCTCACATGCATAAGACCCTGGGTTCAATCCTCTGCACCATAAAAAAAAAAAAAAAAAAAAAAAAAAAAAAGATCCTGTCTCAAATTTAGTGAGACCCTGACTCAAAAGGATTGGGGATGTAGCTCAGCACCCTGGGTTCAATCTACAGTACCAAAAACAAAATCAAAATAAATTAGTTAATTAAATTAAAAGGGGATGCAGCTGTTTTCATCTCGGAAACCCCCTTGATCCAAAGAAACAAGAGGTTTGTTGTTTGCCTGAGGTTTTATGGAGTAAGTGGCTGACCTGGCCAGTAGCCCAGTATCCTGAATCAGGATCCAAGAGTTAACTTGTTTGGGCAGCCTCTGGAGGAGTAGAGACATCTCTTGTGGGTACACTTGACAGTGTATCATGGATTTCATGGAACTGTAATAAAATTGTCTCTGGCCTATCCAGAGCTCTCAGAACACAGGCTTGGGTGAGGAATCAAAAGAGCGCTTCACTGGGCCAGCCTTACCCTGAGGAATACTGGGGAAGGCCCAGAAGGTCCTCCTCTCAGTGAAACAAAAGAGAAATTAGGCAATGTCAGGTAGCTTTCTGGGCCTTGGAGGTGACAGGTCTGTTGAAATTCTAATGGGGATGGGTCACAGAACTTGGAAAGTAGTAAAGGCTAGTGATAATCCAGGACAGTGCTTTAAAATCACAATAAACTGGGCTCCTTGGGCCCTTGTGGCCTTTGCATATGCTGTGCCTGAACTTTGGAACAACTTCCTCTCAAGTTAGTACATCTATTCATAAATCACCTCCCCAGGGAAAACTGTGCTGTGGTCTATGGAATTCCTCTTGGGATAAGGCCTGAGTCCCAGGTATCTGCATCCCTCCCACCAGCCCAGGCCTGGCCTGAATATTTCACATGACTGTTTCTGTTGCAGGTTGGTAGTAACAATCACCAAAAGGCATGCCCAGTCAAAGGACACAGTACCTGTGGAGGCCTAGGTCAGTTAGTGAAAGTGACCAATTCATTTTAGGACTAGCGAACTCTCAGACACTTGGAAAATGCACATTGGAGGGTGTATTAGCCCAACTATGAGGTGCAACAAGCTGTCTTTATTATTTTTTTTTTTTATTATTTTGGTACCAGGGATTGAACCCAGTGTACTTAACCACTGAGTCACATTCCCTTTTTAAATTTTTTTTTTTTTTTTTTTTTGAGTCAGGGCCTTGCTGAGTTGCTGAGGCTGGTCTCGAACTTGCAATTCTTCTACCTTGGTCTCCCAAATCACTGGGATTATAGGCAAGAGCCACCACATCTGGCTAGTTGTGTTATTTCTGAATATTATATAATAAAGAAGTGATTGGCTTCTACTGAAAATATTTTCCATCTTTAGAATATGACAGAATGTATTATAAAGTTCACTTAAAATACAGAGCTGAGGTTGTGGCTCAGTGGTAGAGTGCTTGCCTAGCATGCTCAAGGCCCAGGGTTCAATCCCCACCACTGCAAAAAATAAAATTAAAATTAAAAAAATAGGGGCTGGGGTTGTGCTCAGTGGTAGAATGCTCATCTAGCACGTGCAAGGTGCTGGGTTTGAGCCTCAGCAGCACATAAAAATAAATAAAATAAAGGCATTGTATCCAATTACAACTAAAAAAAATTTTAAAAGATAAAAAAATAATACGCTAAATAAAATAGAAAGAAGGAAAGAAAACCTACAGAACAGGAGAAAATATTTGCAAATATAATCGGATAAGGGCTATTATCAGGAATACATAAAGAACTCCTAAAACTCAGCACAGCAACACCCAATTTAAAAAAAATGAGGAAAAGATCTGAATAGATATTTTTCCAAACAGCATAAGCAGATGGCCAGTGAGCACATGTTGACATCACTAGTCATTTGGGAGATGCAAATAAAATACAACAAGATGCCACCTTACACCTACTAGGATGGATACAATAAGGGAAAAAAGGAAAAAAAGTGTTAGTAAGTATGTAGAGAAAAATGGAACTCTCATGCACTGCTGGTAGAAATGTATGGTAATACGTTTCTGTGGAAAACAGTTTGGAAGTTTCTCAGAAGGGTGAACATACAAGAATCAAATGATCCAGCAATTCCACTCCTAGGTATATATCCACAAGAATCAAAAGCAAGGATTTGAGCCAAGTATGGAATCCCACGCCTGTAATCCCAAGCGATTCAGGAGGCTGAGCCAGGAGGATCACAAGTTTGAGACCAGACTCAACAATTAAGCAAGAGACCCTTTCTCAAATAAAAAGGACTGAGATAAAGAAGAATGAAATTTGCTGGTAAATGGATGGAAATGGAAAACATCATGCTAAATTAAATAGGCCAAACTCAGAAACTCAAAGGTCAAATGTTTTCTCTCATGAAGAAGCTAAAGTAAAATAAAGGAAATGAGGAGGAAAGGATTGGCTATCATAAAGATAAAGGGAAAGTCAGCAGTGTATTAGATCAAAAGGCAGAGTGGAGGGATGGGAGAAGGGAGGCAATGCCGAATGAATTTTGTGTACATATAAATATACCACAGGGAACTTCACCTTTATGTATAAGTAAAAAGAACCAATCAAACATAAATAACTAGATGAGCAAAAGGAAGTTTAGCAGAGTA
Source organism: Marmota flaviventris (assembly GCF_047511675.1). NCBI lineage: Eukaryota > Metazoa > Chordata > Mammalia > Rodentia > Sciuridae > Marmota > Marmota flaviventris. The sequence goes on along the minus strand of NC_092506.1, from coordinate 61,350,677 downwards.
GAGGAAGGGGAACAAGGAAGGGGAAGGAGAATGGGAGAAAAAAAGGGGAGAGAAAAGGATGGGATGGTGAACTGAAATTGAATCCCATGCATGAGTTCATTGGGATGAACCTAATTACTATGTATAACTATAAAGTTCTAATTTAAAAATTAAAAAGAAAACTTTAAAACTATTTTAAAAATAAAAAGGGCTGAGCATGTGGCTCTCTGGTAAAGTGCCCCTGGGTTCCCTCCCCAGTAACAAAAAAAAAAAAGGTTAATAAACCTTAAATGAAAACAGCATAGTATTGGCACCAAAATAGACTGGTATACCAATGGTGCAGAATAGAGGACACAGAGACAAACCCACATAAATACGGTTATCTCATACTAGACAAAGTTGCCAAAAACATATTAGAGAAAGGATAACCTCTTCAACAAATGGTGCTGGGAAAACTGGAAATCCATATGCAACAAAATGAAATTAAATCCCTATCTGTCACCATACACAAAACTCAACTCAAAGTGGATCAAGGACCTAGGAATTAAACCTGAGGCCCTACATCTAATAGAGGAAGAAGTAGGCCCTAATCTCTATCATGTGGGATTAGGCCCCAACTTCCTTAATAAGACTCCTATAGTGCAAGAAATAAAATCAAGAGTCAATAAATGGGATGGATTCCAACTAGAAAGCTTCTTCTCAGCAAAAGAAACAATCAGTGAGGTGAATAGAGAGCCTACAGAATGGGAACAAATTTTTACCATATGCTCACTAGATAAAGCTCTAATCTTTAGGTTATATAAAGAACTCAAAAACCTTAACACCAATAATAATAATAATAATAATAATAATAATAATAACCCAATCAGTAAATGGGCCAAGGAACTGAACAGATACTTCTCAGAAGATGATATACAATCAATCAACAAATATATGAAAAAAATGTTCAACATCTCTAGCAATTAGAGAAATGCAAATCAAAACTACTCTAAGATTTCATCTCACTCCAGTCAGAATGGCAGCTATTAAGAATATAGACAACAGGGCTGGGGTTGTGGCTCAGCAGTAGAGCACTTGCCTCACATGCGTGAGGCCCTGGGTTCAATCCTCAACACCACATATAAATAAATAAATAAAAAGAAAGGCATTGTGTCTGACTACAACTAAAAAATAAATATTAAAAAAAAAAAAGAATACAGGGCTGGGATTGTGACTTAGCGGTAGAGTGCTCGTCTAGCACGTGCGAGGCCCTGGGTTCGATCCTCAGCACCACATAAAAATAAAATAAAGATGTTGTGTCCACCGAAAACTGAAAAATAAGTATTTAAAAAAATATATAAAAATATAAAAAGAAAAAGAATACAGACAACAATAAGTGTTGAAGAGGGTGTGGGGAAAAAAGCACACTCATACATTGCTGGTGGGACTGCTAATTGGTGCAACCATCTGGAAAGCAGTATGGAGATTCCTTGGAAAACTTTGAATGGAACCACCATTTGACCTAGCAGCACAATTCACAATAGCTAAACTGTGGAACCAACCTAGATGCCCTTCAGTAGATGAATGGATAAAGAAACTGTGGTATATATACACAATGTAATATTACTCATCACTAAAAGAGAATAAAATCATGGCATTTGCGGTAAATGGATGGAGTTGGAGAATATTATGCTAATTGAGGTTAGCCAATCCCAAAGAACCAAAAGCCAAATGTTTTCTCTGATATGTGGATGCTGATTCATAATGGGGATGGGGTGGGGGATCAAGGGAGGAATGGAGGAACTTTAGATAGGGCAAACAGGAATTTGGGGAAGGGAGGAGGCATGGGGGTAGGAAAGATGGTGGAATGAGCTGGACATTATTACTCTAAGTACATGTATGAAGACACAAATTGTGTGACTCCTTTGTGAACAACCAGAGACATGAAAAATTGTTCTTTATATGTGTACTATGAATTTAAATGCATTCTGCTGTCATGTATAACAAATTATAATAAATAAATGAATTTAAAATTTAAAAAAAAGTTAAAAATGACAATTTTATGTTACGTATATTTTACCACAATTTAAAAATCCTCACTCAGGGCCAGTATGATAACACATACCTATACTCCCAACTACTTGGGAGGCTCAGGCTATAGTATCATTGGAGACCAGCCTGGGCAAGAGAGCAAGAACCCGTCTCAAGGAAAAAAACAAAAACAAAAAAACATCTCAGTGAGATAGTGCACATCCGTAACCCCAGCAACTGAGGCTGAGGAGGCTAAGGCAGGAGGATCAGAAGTCTGAGGCCAGCCTGGGCAACTTAGCAAGACCCTGTCACAAAATAGAATATGAAAAGGGCTGGGAACTTAGCTCAGTGGGTTCAATCTTGAGTACCACAAAACAACAGCAAAAACAGCTCACTCAAAAACGAAATGCAGGCCAGGCACCATAGTACATGCCCGTAACCCTAGAAGCTCAGGAGTCTGAAGCAGGAGGATCGCAAGTTCAAAGCCAGCCTCAGCAACAGTGAGACCCTGTCTCTAAATAAAATACAAAATAGGGATGGGGATGTGGATCAGTGGTCAAGTGCCCCTGAGTTCAATCCCCAGTCTCAAAAGAAAAGAAAATAAAGAAATGCACAATCAACTAAGTCAAAAAAGAGGCAATAGGGCTAGGGATGTTGCTCAAGCAGTAGCGCGCTCGCCTGGCGCACGCAGGGCGCTGGGTTCGATCCTCAGCACCACATAAAAAATAAAATAAAATAAAAAAATAAAGGTATTGACAACTACAACTAAAAATAAATAAATATTTTTTTTAAAAAAAGGAGGCAATAGGTGGAGAGAGGACTAGAGTGCAACTCAGTGAGTACTTGCAGCATGTGTGAGGCTCTGGGTTGGGTCCTGAGCACTGCAAAAAAAGCAAGCAAGGACAAAAAAAAAAAAATGGAGAGGAAACTACTTGCAGCATACATATAAAAGTAATAAAATCCAGAACATATAAATAACCTTTGTAAATCAACTAAACAGAAACCCACTATAAAAATGAGCAGTGGAGCAGATACAATGGCATTAATCTGTACTCAACTATTTGGAAGCTGAGGAAGGAGGAAAGCAAATTCAAGGCCACTTTGGGAAACTCAGAATAAAAGCCAAAAAGGACTAGGATGTAGTTCAGTGAACCTTGATTTGTTCTCCAGAACTGGTGTGTGTGGGGGGGAGAAACAGTGATTTTTGTCAGAAGAAAAACAAGTCATCCACAGAAAATAAAATTGCACATAACTAGTAAAGTGTAGCTTAAAATTCAAATGAAAGGCTTTGGGAGCCTTGTATCAGCTATGGATTTTGATTGAGCCATTAAGACAGGGAAGCTGCTTTTTCTGGGAACTCCTGGGTGAAATTCCCAGGATGGCGAAAGCCCAGATCATCCTGGCTCCATACCTCAGCTCAAAGCCCCAGGTTCAAACAAGGCAGTCAGTTGGGAGATGGGCAGAACCTGACAAGCACCAAAAAAATTGTTTTTCCCCCACATTCTTATCCTGTTTTTCCTGAAGAAGCTCCTTACTATCCCCCTTGGTCTGTACCACTATAAATAAAGCAAGTGCAGGTTTTTCTCTTTGTTAGGATCAGACCCATCAGGGCTATCCACCTGTTCAGCCCTTGCTTTTTAATAGATAATTCTTGTCTTTGTCTTTAATTTCTCTTTTTTTTTTTTGTAATATTTATTTTTTAAGTTGTAGTTGGACACAGTACCTTTATTGCTGAGGATCGAACCCAGGGCCTCAAACGTTCTAGGCGAACGCTCTATCGATGAGCCAATATCTAAGCCCCTAATCTCTTAATATTACTTTCATAGCTTTTATTTCCCAGCCGGCCCACACATCTGACAGTTACTCACTCCCTCCTCATGCAGGATGCGGGCAGAAAAAGTCATCTTTTATTCTTCAGATTGGCAAATGAAGAATTTTCTTTCTTTTTCTTTAAAAAAATTTTTTTTTAGTTGCAGATGAACACAATACCTTATATTTTATTTTTTGTGGCACTGGGGATTGAATCCAGGGCCTTGTGCATGCAAGGTACTCTACCAACTAAGCTATCTCCTCAGCCGCTATTTTATTTATTTTTGTGTGGTGCTGAGGAAGCACTCTACCAATGAGCTACAACCTCAGCCCAATAATTTTGTTTTTCTTAAAATTAGTTGATGCAGGTATGGGAAATGGAGTCCACCATTTGTAGCTGGTCGAGTATAACCTGGTTTATTTGCTCTCTTGGGAGGGCAATTTGGCCACATCTGATAAATACACACACCCTTGGATCCAGAAGTTGCAATCTAGGGCTGGACAGGATGAATGGTTACTTTATCACAATACATCCATAAAAAGGAATCCAGGAGCTTGGGTTGTGGCTCAGTGCTTGACTACCACTGTGTGAGGCTTTGGTTCCTCAGCACCACATTAAAAAATAAGTAAATAAACAAAACAAAAGAATTGTGCCCAACTATAACTAAAAACTAAATATTAAAAAAAAATAAGGAAATCAGCACAATCCAAAGGAGCTAGATCTGGGTGGAAATATATGTCTGAGATACTTCATAATACTGCTTAAAACCCAGCAAGTTTATTTTTTGCTTGATATTTATGTTATGTTTCTAAATGATAACATCAAAGGTTTAGACTGCTGTTTGCAAGTAGTTTTCACAAATAATACCTTTGGGATTGGGTTGGCTTTATTCTCGGTACATGAGAACACAAATAGCATTGTAGCTTCTTTTTTACTTTCCTAGCTTTGGCTTCTCAGTCTTAATGACATCTGAATGTGTTCTATATGAAGTTTTATCAGACAAATTTAAATTTCTGTAAAAAAATTGGTAACAATCTTGGGCAGGGGCTGTGACTCAGTGGTAGTACACTTGCCTGGCATGTGTGAGTCACTGGGTTTGATTCTCAGCACTGCGTATAAATAAATAAGGGTCTATCAACAACTAAAATAACACTAAAAAAATTTTGGTAACAATCTTAAGGCAAATTAACAGTTTATGTTGTTAATTAATTGCCCACCAAATATTATAACTAATTAATGTAGAATTAAAAATGAAATAGCTTAAAAGTGTGAAATAGTTAAAAACATCTAGGGGTTGGGAAGAGTTCATCTATAGCTGTCTTCATCTATTCTGTCTTAGTCTACTATAATAAAATACTTTTATTTATTTATTTTGGTACCAGGGATTGAACCCAAGGATGCTTTACACTGAGCCCCATCTCCAGTTCCTTTTTTTTTTTTTTTTCTTGGTGACACAGGGTCTCACTAAGTTGCTGAGGCTGGGGCTTTGTACCTGTTGTGAGCCTCCTGCCTCAGCCTGTGGGAGAGGTCAGGGAGCTCCTGAAGCCCCCTTTTTAAGGGCACTAAACCCATTCATGACTTAATCACTTCCCAAAGGCTTACCCTCTTAATACTGTCATTGGTATTAGTTCTAGCATATGAAGTTTAAGGGGAAGTCAACAGTCCCACCCTACAAAAGCTCCTATGCCTGAGCTCCACACACATTCACCACTGACTATTACTTTAAAGGTAAACTGAAGCTACGTTTCTCCTCCCACCAAGAGGAGAAACCTGTGATTTCAGCTTCATTCAATTTTGGCTAATGTGAAAAATGCTTTGAAATAGGCAACAAAGGGGAGAATGACCCCATATTATTCTAAAAGAAGCCCCATCAAAGTGTTGTGAACAAGAGGAACACGAATTTATTTAGAAGATGGGATGTGGAGCAGATGAAGTGGCAAGAGGGTCCTTCACAAGGAAGTTAAACCCTCAAGTTGTAGAAGTACGTTTAGTTTCAAGAAGTGTTAGGACTGGGGATGCAGCTCAGTAGTAGAGAGCTTGCCTAGCATGCACAAGATCTTGGATTCCATCCCCAGCACCAGCCACAGAAAAGGAAAAAACAAAACAAACAAACAAACAAACAAAAAAAAAAAAAGTGTTAGAAAACCAAGGACAGCAAGAGGGAAACTTCCTTCCACAGTACTCAGCCTCCTTCCCAGCAGCAGATAGCCCACACCCTGCCCTACCCCTCTGCAGAGATCTGAGTAGGTTCCCTAGAAAAAACTGTCAGGCTTAGCAAGTTCGGATGGCTGTGAGATTTTCAAGGCATCAAAAGGAACTGGGAAATTAATGGACCTAGTGAGGAAACCAACTGGATGGGTCTCAAGAGGAGGGGGAAAGAGGTGGAACCTCCACTATAAGATCCAATTCCTTGTTGAAAGGATGGAACCATAGGGTAGAGCAAATCAGGCCCAACTTCTACTTTCCCCTAACCCCAATCTTCCCAACTTTCTAAGGTTTTAGGACATTGATTAGGTGAAAAATTGCTGATTCTGATGAAATAATTTGAGTACAATGGGTGAGGAGGTACCTGGCCTAGTGAGGATTATCTCCCACCCATTCTCTAGCCAGAAGTGGTCAGTGTCTAGTTCTTACTTGGAACACATCAATGAGTTGTTGTTGCCTCCAACCAAAGAAAAGAGCCAAAAAAAAAAAGATAATTCAGATTTGAACATATTGAGCTTAAGTAACTTGTGGGTCAACCAGAGGGAATTGTCTTCATGAAAGGAGAAAAGCATGAGCTGGGGGTTTGGATGGAAGTGAATGAGGTCATCCAAAGAAAGCCTGCAGAAGAAGAGAGGGCTGTGACAGAGACTAGAGGACACCAATATTTTATAGTGTCCCACCCACGAGGGACAAACCTCACAATTTGATTAAGTCAGGTTTATTGACCCTTTGTAATGAGACAGACAACACACCAAAGGACCCCCATGAGTGTTCCATCAAAGATAAAAGGAAAAGTTACTTTCCTTATTATTATTGTAGGTTTGAGAGAGGGGCATAAATTAGGTAAAGTTTGTTTTTTGTTTTATTTTCATTTCACCCAAAATAGGCACTCATATAAATTTACTTAGTAAAAATTTTCATACATGGGAGTCCAATAACTTGACCAAGTTTGAACTTGTGATATAAAATTCACTACCTGTTTTTTTTTTTTTTTTTTTTTTTTTGTGGTGCTGGTGATTAAACCCAGGGCCTTGTTTATGCAAGGCAAGCACTCTACCAACTGAGCTCTATCCCCAGCCCGCTACCTAGTTTTTAAAGAGAGAATGTTATAGAGAATGAATCCCATTTCTCCAGTTTCTTCCTCAAGGGTAGTTTCTCTAAATGAAAAAGAACAGTTTGACATGATTTTCTGATGATGATTCTACCTAAGAACTTATGAGAATATTATTTCCCTAGATTAATATAGCAGCTTCTTTTTTTTTCTTTTAATATGGACTGCTTCATATGTCATCCTTGTGCAGGGGCCATGCTATCCTCTCTGTATCATTCCAATTTTTAATATATGTGCTGCTGAAGCAATCACAATATGGCAGTTTCTGGATTGAAGAATTATACTTGTTATTTTCCTGGTTGCCTTCTTAGAAACAAGTATACATTTTTAGTACAGCCAACTTTTATTTTTCCATTGCCCCTAAGTTTAAAAATATTCGCATTATAATAGTTCACAGAGTTCTACAGTTAAATAGTTTCAGTCATTTTCTATCATAACCAAGGTAGACTCTTTTTTAAAAAGTCTTTCAGAATCCATTTAAGCTGTCAGCATCATATACGCAGTAAGAACAGCTGCATAGAACCATAAATCTATTTGTCAACCCTTGGAGCTTACTAATACATACATATAGCTAGATATGTGGAAACTCCAGGGAAGTGCTCCAAAGAGGCAGCCCTCCCAATTTTGAGGTGGAGCTGTCATTCACAATGAAAATCAGTCATTCCCTGTCCCTTGTTTATTGTGAGTTTGTGACTTCTCCTGGAAGAGGCCACAACCTATGTCATAGGCCCACATTGAGAGCAGGCTGTGTCCTGTCCTACCCATTCCCACTTTTGACATTCTGGCAAAGAACATACCCCTGGAGGTGATTTTGTGAAAAGTATAACAGAAGTTTCTGTTCAAGGAGGCATATGCAATGGGATTGACAACTGAATTGGCTATAACAGGAGAAAGGCCATGTTCATTACCCACTTGGGTTTATCCTTAGCCCAAAATGGCTGAAAAAGAGTGACACAGGGCTGGGGATGTGGCTCAAGCGGTAGCGAGCTCGCCTGGCATGCGTGCAGCCGGGGTTCGATCCTCAGCACCACATACAACGAAAGATGTTGTGTCCGCCGAAAACTAAAAAATAAATATTAAAATTCTCTCTCTCTCTCTCTCTCTCTCTCTCTCTCTCACTCTATCTTTAAAAAAAAAAAAAAGAGTGACACAGTTGATGGCACAGTCAGCACAGAGCAAAACTCCCACAGTAAAGGTCTGTGACTTGGCAGTGTTATCTCCTGATGGACAGTGGTCCTCTAGTGGCCCATCAGCTTGGTGTGCTGACTGAAGCTGCATGCAGGCCATCATAAAGACCTTGATGTTGATCAGCAACATTATGAGCACTGGGGGCAGGACACAGCCAAAGAAATTAAAATATTGGGGCTGGGGTTGTGGCGCAGCAGTAGAGTGCTCGCCTCGCACATGTGAGACCCTGGGTTCGATCCTCAGCACCACATAAGAATAAATAAGTAAAATAAAGGTTAAAAAAAACAAATTGAAATATATTATATAATTAATGAGGACCACATTCTTAAAGAGCAGCAACTTTCATCTGTGGTTCCATCTTGGGACTTTCTTTACTGTGGTACTGTCTTTACTGTTCCACCCTAGGAATGAAGTCAATCCAAAGCTAAAGGCAAAGACCCAGAAGACAGCAATAACCATCTTCCCCCTGCTCAGGACCTAGTGACTAAAATTATTCACCCAAGTGGGACACAGATAGGTGCCTATCAACAGCCACAGCCAGGAGTTTGAAGGGGAAGCTCTGAGCATGAGCAACAAGCAGGTGAGGAAGACAGCTGCCAAAGTCAGTAAAGCTCAGGCTGATGGTGATAGCAAAGAGAATAACCTTGGCTAGAGAGGGACCAGGAAGTAGTTGGCAGGCACCTGCAGCCACTCAACATGCCCACTACTGTGCCCTCCAGCACAGTGTCTACACTTCCAGCAGCATGACCCAGCACCTCCACCTGGCCTTAGTCAACCACATCTGGACAGTAGGTGATAGACTCAAGCAAACCAGAGCCATGTATAAAGGGGTCAACATCAGGTCTGGACTGCTAAGTGGATGCAAGGTGCTGTTTCCTTGGAAACAATGAAGTTAATATGGGTAGATTTCTTTAGAATTTTATTTATTTATTTTGGCAGCCCTGGGGATAGAACCCCAGGGTACTCTAACCACTGAACTATATCCCCAGCCCTTTTTATTTTTTATTTTGAGACCAGTCTCACCAAATTGCCCAGGTTGGCCTTGAACTTTGATCCGCCTGCTTCAGCCTCCCAAGTGTGTGGGATTACAGTTGTGGGCCACCCAGACTGGTTAGAGGTAGAACACAAGTTCAGAAACCCCTTATCTCAATCTCTGCCCCTGGGTGTAAATTCTGTCTATTTAGTGAGTTAGATCCCCCAGGCAAGAGTTTCATTCTTGTTTAAACAATTCAAACAGCTGTTTCCAATAGCCTATAATTTTAGAAAACAAGGCTGCTCAGTTAAGTAAGGAAGAAGTAGTCACTTAAAGCAAAGGGTTGTTAGGACATTTTTATGGTTGTGGTATGTATTTAGGAAAAATATTTCTTGTTAATTTTACCACCTTCAGGCAGGTGGCGCACGCCTGTAATCCCAGGAGTTCGGGAAGTTGAGACAGTTCAAAGCCAGCTTCAGCAATGGCAAATCGCTAAGCAATTCAGTGAGACCCTATCTCTAAATAAAATACAAAAATAGGGCTGGGCATGTGGCTCAGTGGCTGAGTGCCCCTGAGTTCAATCCCTGGAATAATAATAATAATAATAATAATACCACCTTCTATGTGTCTGTTATTTCAGCCTGATGAATAGCAGGGCAGATTTTTACAGTCCAAACTAATTTTGAAGTTTCCAGGGACAAAAACTGAGGAGGGAGCTGCAAACTGATAAGCACACTGAATGTCAGACCACAAGAAACTAAAACAGGAGCCTCACAAAGGCAGGGGGCAAGGTGACTGTTAGTATACAACAGCCCCAGGTCTGGTTTGCTGAGCTGTTCCATATGGTAACCCTACTGACAGCTATCCACTTAGGCTTACATTAATTAAAAGTTAATTAATAGGGCTGGGATTGTATCTCAGTGGTAGAGTGCTTGCCTAAAACGTGTGAGGCACTGGGTTCGATCCTCAGCACCACATTTATTTATTTATTTTTTTGTTTTGTTTTTTGTGGTGCTAGAGATTGAACCCAGGACTTTGTGTGTGCAAAGCAAGCACTCTATCAACTGAGCAATATCCCCAGCCCCTCAGCAACATATTTTTAAAAAATACAATAAAGGTATTGTGTCCATCTACAACTAAAAAAAAAATACATTAATTTCAAAATGAATTCAATTAAGTACAAATTTGAATTCATGCATGGCATTTATCCACATGTCAAGTGTTCAGTAATCACAGATTAATGGCTATAGTATTGAATAATACAGATAAAGAACATTTCCATTATTGCAGTAAGATGATAATTGAGAGTGCAGTCTCCGAGGAGTGATGGGGAGGGGGCCCTGTGGGAGTTGCAAACTAATGGGTTGTATTCTAAGACACATCCTTAGCAATGTTTGTGCACTCCTACGCTAGCTACGCGAATCCGCCACTCCAGGTTCAGAGCCTGAGGTTCGCTTGCAGAACCCCAGTAAGGTCCCCAAACTCTAATCTCCCAACAGGCGGCGGGTCCTTCTGCGACTCTGACTCCTGGACTTCTGGGAAACGTAGTCTTTACAGCGTTCCAGCCCCAGGAAGGTCCTAGCCGCGAACTACAGCTCCCATGCGGCGGTGCTTTGAGGTTCCGGTGGGATTGACTACGGTCTCGGGTCTGCGGCGGTGGATGCTAGGATCGACGCCTGAGGTTCAGTGGAACGACGACTGAGATGCTGAAAACAGGGTGAGGAGGAGATAGTGATCACTCTGTGCTGCCCGTTGCTCCTAACATCTCCACCACTCTGGAGTTGTGGAGACGCCCCAACCTACGCGGAGCCGACTGAGTCCCCAGGGAGCCTTGGTGACAGAACGGCCACAACCGCTAGGGAGACTGGAGCGCGCAGGCTCTAATCTGAGGAGGAAGAGCCGCCGGGGGGTTCTGGCTAGGCCGGGAGGCTGGAAGCGCACGCGCAAATGCAGGTCCTCGAGGCCTCTGTAAACACTGAAGGGCGCCTGCGCAGTCGGAGCGTCTAGGGATCGACGCGCGGGGGCGCTTCAGCCAAGAGAAGAGCAATTAGGTAGTAATGTAGCGGTCCTGTCATCTTTCTGCAGCCTTTTATGGTTTCCCAAACACAGCCCCCCTCATTGCCTCTCCTAATTAGATCCTCACACTGTACTTTTACAAATGGGACAAATCAAAGAAAGCCACACAGCAAGAGTCCCAGCATCACAGAGAGTAAAGGACCAGGGAAGGACCAAGATTTCAGGGCTCTAATCCAGGCTTTGCCTTTGATTTGCTGTGTGACTTGGGTATTTTTGTTCCCTTGGGAACCTAAGCTTTCTCATTTATAAGTGGATTAGCTTGTTGGGAGAATCAAACGAGATCCAGGGATGAAAATGAAATTCCCAAGCAGTCTATAAAGGCAAAAGATTATTATAGTTAGGTGATTGCAGACCGAGGGACCCATTTCCTCTTTCTACAATTTGCAAAACTGAGAGTGCCAAAAGGGGTAGGGGCTTGCCTCAGGTCCGAGCAGCCTGTGAGCAAGAGTGAAACCCAACCCTCCTACTTTTGGGCCTGGAGCCCTTCTTTGAATCCAAAGGAGCAGTGTGTCTTTGTTGGATATAGGTGTAGAGAAATAAACTGTTTCCCTAAGGGCCTGGGCTTCTGCACAATGGCCTATTGGAGGAGTGTCCTGCTTTGTTGAGGTGACCACCAGAAGCAGGAAACTGAGGAGGATCAGGAGAATCCTGGGGGAAAAGAACAGTGTTTCTGGAGATGTAGAGACCCTGCTTCTTGGGACTTGGCAAAGGTGAGCACAGGAGCCCAGTTGTGACAGATGATGTGTCAGTATTAAGGGGACAGATTAAATAGAAAGGAATGGTAGGACTTGGACTCTGTTTTTGAGCTTGAGAGGCACAGATGACTCCAGTTGGGCCAGTGGCAGCTGGAGGTGATACACCAGCTGGCCTGGGTGGTGAGGAGAGGAAGTGATGCACATTGAGGTGAGGTTGTGGGAGCCACTAGTACAAATGGAAGAGAGGTGGTACCTTGCTACCTGCAGGATCATGCAGCTGCTCAACAGGGAAGTGAACTTTTCTCTGTTGTAGCAGTAGAGCTGGGCTGTACACAGCTGTTTCCCTCTGGAGAGCTCTTAGAGGTTGTAGGGGTAGGTTGAGGTAACAGTTGGGAGATCCTGAGGTTTGACTGCTGTTTAAACCTCCTCAGGCAAGTAAGGCAATTTGGCTATTTATAGAAATAGGAAATCCAAGATCCTCCCCTCTTTCAAGTATCTAATTCTGTGGGCCTTCACTTGCTTCTGTTTTTCAGCCAGGGAAACTGAGACTAAAGAAGAAAAAGGACTCTCTTAAGGACACATAGGAGTTGGGGGACAAGAAGACTAGAATAGGGATTTTTTAACACATAGCAGTAATAATGACATCAAACATTTATTAGGTATCTAATGTATACTCTGAGAAGGGCTTCCTTGGGGTAGCAAATGGAAACCAGGATTGCAGTCAGACCTGCCTGGTTTTTCACCAGCCTTCCCAGTGATTCTGGGTGAGTCACTGCCCCTCTCTGAGCCTCCAGTTGTTCTGTAAAGTGGAGGTGGTAAGCCTTATCCAGGGCTGTCTTGAGGTTTAACTATAAATTAAGTTAAAACCTGTTTAGTGCACAGAACAGCACCAGGCACATAATAAGCACTTAATAAACACTGGCCACTGTTGTTCCTCGGGAAGACAGGTTGAGGCAAGCTGCAAATGGTTTCTCTTCCAGCAGACATGCAGCATCCCCAGGTCTGCCTATGTCCCTGATTCCTCCATACCATGCCCCTCACACTTCTGGAAGCCAAGGGGGAGACCCAGGTCCCCATATTCTCCTCTGGCCTCAGAGCCTGGCAAAGAAAGAGATGTCTCCAGTGTTAACACCTCCACATGCATTCCCCACACCTGAGGCCCAGAGTTGAGACAATTCTTTCCTGAAGTTGTATGTTACATACCTGGACAGACCAGAACTGACCCTGGGATCTCTCCAGCCCCTTCAGGGTAGGGGGTTGTACCTGACTTCTCTTCCCTGCAGGGCAGAAGTCCAAGAAGACTGACAGCAGGTTCTTGACCTGTGTTTCCCCTGAGTGGAGCAGGGATTGGGGGCAAGGAGGAATTTAGGTGGAAAACAGGCCTGCCAGACACCCCACCCCCAGCCCGCCCTGCTTGAAGATGGAAGCCTGAAACAGTGGTCATTTCAACTTTGATCCATGATTCACTAATAAAATTCTGGTTGAACCCCTTATTTATAGAGGAGGAAACAAAAGTCTAGCACTGCCAAGAACTCACTGAGAGCCTCAGAGAGGAGGGAGGATTCTGGTTCAGTATATAGCTTTCTGACTTCAGGTGAGGGCTCTGCCCAGCAGATGAATTGGAGTGGGCAGGGCTTTACTTCACCTCTCCTTCCCCTAGTTCTGCTTTGAGCCAGACCTCAATGTGGCCACCCAACCCAGGCACATGAGCTCTAGTTGGGGTTGAGGGAGTTGGGAATGTGGAGACATCAGGGAAGGAGGGGTATAGACAAAAAGAAGGCCAGAGCCGACCTGGGGCGAGTGGGAGCAGGGAGCTCTTGGTGTGTGGCTCTTGTGGGATTCTGGGGCCTTATTAATCAGTCTGAGGTAGCAGAAGATAAAAATACCGTGGGAGCACACTCCTGGAGGAGGGTAGCAAAGCAGATTCAGGAATGAGTCACAGAGCCCTGGCCCTAAATTTAGAAGGTGCTGAAGGAGGCAGCCTTCCCCTGGGGAAGACTTGGAGATGCCTGCTGACCCAGGGGCACCAGGGATTCAGGGCAGGAAGGAGTGGTTGGCAGGAGTTCCCTGAACTGTAGCACTCCCTCCTATAACTGAGCCTGCTAGAGGCCTGTTCCAGGGGTAGATCAAACCCAGAATGAACCTTAACACAGGACAGAGCCTTCAGTCCCATTCTTAGAGTCCCAGGGAACCCACCCACTCAAACCCTTCACACAGTCCTGAGAACCAGCCTCTGCAGTGAGGACATCTCAGAACCGTGCTGCCCACTGGGTGGGCATGGCCAGGCTCCCTGTGCCGCTTGTGCTGCCATTCTGGTATCCATTTATCAGACACCAAGGAGAGGAGTGTGAATGTAAGAAGCTAATGCCATTGAGTGAAGGTCTCTCAAAGGGGACCCAGCCAGACCTTTTGCAAGCTCCTCTGAGAATTGAGGATGAGGGAGAGGGACAACATGTCATCATATCCACTTTTGCCTTATTCTCAACCCTCCAGGCTCCAGATTAACACAGGTCAGGAGAAGGGAGAGGAATCAAGGAGGACATGCTTTGGGGACAGATACCAGACCTGGGGGTAAGGAAGCTCAGGAGATAAGATAGACAGTTGCTGTGGCATTCATTGAGCATTCAAAGAGCCTCCTCTTCCATCCTCCCTTGCCCATCCTCCCCTGCCCATCCTCCAGTCCCTAAAACCGGACCCCTGCACTGAGAAAAGTGCTCTGTCCTCATTCTAATGATGGAAATCCTTGTAGTCCACCCATCTTAGAAGTCAGAGAATCAAAGTGTGGAATATGATATGTCAAGAAATTTTTAATGTTTTGAACAACCAACAATAAAAAATAAAAAAATAAAAAAAAGAAGTCAGAGAGCTGGCTGGGCACAGTGGCACCTTATAATCCTAGTGACTCAAGAGGCTGAGGCAGGAGGATTCCCAAGTTTGAGGCCAGGCTTAGCAACTTAGTGAGACACTGTCTCAAAATAAAAAAGATTGGAGGCTGGTCATGGTGGTGCACACCTGTAATCCCAGCGGCTAGGGAGGCTGATACAGGAGGATTGCAAGTTCAAAGCCAGCCTCAGCAATGGCGAGGCACTAAGCAACTCAGTGAGACCCTGTCAAAATACAAAATACAAAATAGGACTGGGGATGTGGCTCAGTGGTCAAGTGCCCCTGAGTTATATCCCTGGTACCCCTGCCAAAAAAAAAAAAAAAAGATTGGGGATGTAGCTCACTGGTGAAGTGCCCCTAGGTTTAAAAAAAAAGTGGGACAGCTGAGACACAGAGAGGTTGAGTAATGTTCTAGATCACACACTGAGTAAGGTGTTTTAACCAGACAGTCTGGCTCCCTGGCCCAAGTCATTTTCCTAGACTGCTGAGCTAGGTTCTTTACCCCATCTGTCAGGCCTCTTCTTCCATCCTTCCAGGCCCATCCTCCAGTCCCTGCACCCAGAACCCTGGGAGCAGATCTTTGGGGCTATGCAGGATCCTGCTGCCCAGGTTACCCACAGGCTTCAGGAAAGGACAAGTTTAACTGGCCCCCAACACCGCTATGCAAGACTTCACAATTGATGGCATCCTCCTTAACTCTGTGGGGGAGGCCTCTTGAGCCCCACCATTCTACAGGAGTACATCCTAGAGAGGTGCAGTAGGAAGGACTGCAGCAGAACCATAGGGACTCCCCACCAGGGAAGGCCCCAGGCTTGTGTTAGGACTCCTGCTAACAATATCTGCTGGGACCTGCTGTCTGCAAGAACTGAGTTCGATCTCTGGGTCAATGCTGCCTTCTAGAAGCCCTAGAATTTCCTTTCAGAGGTGCCTGATCCATCTGCTGACCTTGAGCCTTCTTCTGGGATTTGTGCTCAGGCTAAGAGGGTGGAGGTATCTTGAGTATTTTCAGGAAGGACAGGTTGTTCAGTCTTTCTGCAGGGTGGATAGAAACTCCAGTCCTGAGACTACAGCCCCTCTCTGACAGCCCACATGACTTCCTTCTTTTGGTTCCTTTTTAATCTAAAACCTGGGCCCTCAGTGCTCTGACTCAGTACAGTTTCATCTCCTGGAACTAGAGGGGCTTCCAGGAAGAAGTCAGAATCACATTTTGGGTAATAAGCGAGGTCAGGAGTCCACACCTAAGACCCCCCAGGCTATTATCTTTCCAGAAGAAAGAGGCTCCTCTGGGACACATTGCTGGCCTGAGTGCTGCTGGTGAGTCTGGGAAACTCAGATACACCAGGGGACATAGCCTGGCCCAGGTATAGCTTGATTTCCCATAGCTAGGGGAAAACACACTGGGACACCTAGGATAGCTTCTGTTTCTTGCTTGGCTTTTTTTTCCCTCAGCTGTCAAATGGGGCTAATGATCCCTGCCTAACATTTCACTTAAGGTGTGAAGGTGAGACAAAATGAGCATGAAAGACATACCCTGGTCTAGTGCCATGTCACAGAAAGAAGGTGCAGAGGAGTGTGTGTGTGTGTGTGTGTACATGGCAACTTATACACCACTATGACTTGAGTGCAATGTGCATATTCCCCTGACACAGCAGGCATCTGAGGTCTGTTTGGGAACTGACATGTGACTGCATAATGCTTCAAGGTTTTGTGACGTGGGTGTGGCAGTGCCTCAAATGTAAGGTTGCCAGATTTAGCAAATTTTGGAGATGTAGTAAAGTTAATCATTGCTTGTCTGAAATTTAAATTTTTAAATTTCACTAGGTGTCCCATACTGTGTGTGTGTGTTCCTGGCACATGCTAGGCAAGCACTCTACCACTGAGCTACCTTCCCAGCACATTCTGTTTTTTGTTTTTTAAACTGGCAACTTCACTCTGATATTGTGTGTGACCATGTATGTGCATGTACCTGTGCTGGACTGGCCATGTTTGAGAATGAGATGGTGTGTATTTGTGTGTAATTCTGATAAGACATTGGGGTGATGTATGTGACTGTGACAGTGTCACCAGGAGGAGTAAGGATGTGGGTAACTCTGGGTGATGAATGTTGTGGCTGTAGCTCCCAGAGGTTGTAACAGCGCCCTCAGGGCAGTGTGGGCTGTTTGCTCAGTGAGGCTCATGAGGGCCAGGAGACCGCCTTGGGTAAACATTTAGATCCGGGTTTGTATGGGACTGAGATGTAGCTCCTATTGCCACTGTAAAGAACACGTCCCTCTCCAGGCTAAGCCATCCTTGGTGGCCTCAGAGTGCTTTGTCCTGGACCTTTCTTGAGGGCCTGTGGAACTGAGGCTCTGCTGCTTCCTAGTGACATCACACAAGTCACTGTCTAATCTTCTAGAATAGTGCCCCTAGGATATTGCTTTGTTGCCCTAGACAACTTGGGAATTTGCTCCACCCAAACTAACAGGTAGCATACCCCTGAGGAGGAGGTGGGGGCAGAAGGCACCAGTGGTGGGCCTTCTTACCTCCCAGAGGGGAAATTGAAGTAGTCATCTGTCTGTCTGGCTAAATGGTGAGTAGAAATGTGTACCTAGGAGCAAGTCAAGTCTTGCAGGACCCCTATTGTACAGGACATGGTCAGGGTGGGAGGCACTGGTGGTGAGGATGGAAACTAAATCTTGAGGATTAGAGAAGGTGGTGACAATGCTAAGGACCCACAGGCAAATGGAAAGAGTAGTATGTAATGGGGGTTAGGAGTCAGGAGTCCTGGGATTTTTATTTCTGCTTGACTCTGCTAGCTGGGCCTTCTGTTTCTTTTTTTGGGAGGCTGAAGCCAGATGACATTAGTCTGAGGGGTTTAGATCTAGTGTGGGGAGTTGGCCAAGGGGTGACTCTAGGCAGATGCCCTCACCCCTACTCCAATAGTTGTCAGGGCCTATGAGCAAAGTCTGGTGTAAATCTCTAAACAACTCACTGACCCCCCCAGTTCTGGGGTCACAGTCTAGGGGCTGGACCCAGAGGGGTTCTGCTTTGTGTATGATTTGGGCCCTCCTGGAGCCTCAGCTGCTCTCTCTAGGAGGAGCATAATAAGACTCAGTCTTGCTCAGTGCCCAGGGTAATAATTCCTCTCACTCCCATGAGGAGGCTTCTCAGTTTGCTAAGCACCTTCTTGTACACACTTTCACCTTCTACACCCACCCGGCTCCACTTAGTGCTGTTCTTTCTGGGGCCCAGAGCAGTCAGACATGGGCTCTGCCCTGGGCTCACAGAGGCACCTCCATCCACCTCCTGTGGGACTTGGGTCTGGGGCAGGGGGCTGAATGGGCAGAGAGCAGAGGTCATACTTTGCCAGCCCTTTTCACTGCTTAATCTTTCATGAGAATCATACCTAACATGTCAAGGTGTTACTTTAATGCTTTTTGTTGGAGCCATACATTTTTGGACCAGTGCATTCCTCCATGCCCTACCCTATCCCCGAGTTATATTTTTGAGTGACACTGGCATATATACAGCTCTTCATTTCAGTAATTCTCAGAAGGTATTATTATTCCAGATGAGGAAACAGGCTTGGAGAGAATGTGTCACCTGCTTCTGGTTACACAGCTAGAAAAAGTTTTGAATCTAGGTCTACTGACAGACTGTGGGAAGCAGGGATGGCCTAGGCCTGGGACTTCTTTCCAGATTCTGTCCCCAGGCTCCTTCCCATTCCTTACTCTTCCACTTTTGAATAGCAGGCCCTTAGCTATGCTGCTCAGTGGTGTTGTGAGACTCGGTATGTTCTGTCATGTTCAAGGAGATGTAAAGAGCCTCAGAATCAGGGACACTTAAATTCCTAGGGCATCCTTTGCAAGGGCAAATTAATGAGTAGAATGGAGTGATGCCCTTCTGCCTACCTGCTGGCCAGCCAATCTCATCTGAAATCAAGACCCAGGGATGAGCCCAGGGCATAGCCACCTGAGCCCAAGGGTGCCAGATCACCCACCTTTACTGACCCAAGACCCAAAAGATTTATTCTTGTCTTAATCTGTGTTTAGATGTGAGTGATGTTTTGGTTCTTGCCATCTTGCCATCTGTATCTTCCTGGGTTTCTGTCTCTTCCTCAGATTGGCAGCCTTCTGGGGTGGGGAGTTCCTTCTGTCAGTTTGCCCTCACTGCCTCCTCCTGCTGTCACTCCAGTCTTATCTTACTGTCTGTTGAAATGTGCTGGGTGGGGGGACACTAAAAATGCAGAAGCCACCAGACCAGTGCTGCCATCTCTTCCTCATGGCTGATCCCACAGGTTATAGTCCAATTCCACAAACCAGACTTGGGTCTGCTGGGGTCCCCTGTGGCTCTCCTACCAGCCCGGAAGCAAAAGTGTCTTCCTCAAGGCCTGGGGAAGACAGTAACGTGGCTAGAATTGGGCCAAGGGCAGGGGAGGTAGATTAGAAGTCAGAACCTGGTCCTCCCCAGCTGAGAGCTAGCTGCCCTAACACCTAATCATTCCAGACTTTTTCTTTTTTCTTTATGTTTTTTTTGTAGTTGTGGATAGACAACATGCCTTTATTTTAGTTGTTTATTTTTATGCGGTGCTAAGGATTGAAACTAGTGCCTCACAAGAGCTCTGCCATTGAGCTAAAGCCCCAGTCCCACACTCTTTCTTTTTTTCCAGTACTGGGGTTTGAACCCATGGGATCTATACCACTGAGCTGTATCCCCAGCCCTTTTTATTTTTTATTTTGAGGGAGGGTCTCACTAAGTTTCTGAGGCTGGCCTTGAACTTTTGATCCTCCTGCCTTGGCCTCTACTCAGGGGGCCTCTCAGGGGGTTGAAGCAGGAGGATTGAAAGTTCAGGGCCAGTCTCAACAATTTAGTAAGACCCTGTCTCAAAAATAAAAAGGAGTGGGCTAGGGATATAGCTCAGTTGGTAGAGTGCTTGCCTCGCATGCACAAGGCCCTGGGTTCGATTCCCAGCACCACACACACACACACACACACACACACTAAATAAATAAATAAATAAATAAATAAAAAGGAGTGACTCCTGGGTTCAATCCCCAGTGTGGGGGGGGGGAGAGGAGTGTGATTCTGGAGGTTGGAGGTGGTTGATAGAGATCTAGAGTCATCACATGGGCCTCATAAGGACCTGCAGCTCATTGTACAGGCTTCAGTTTGCTGAATGTCTTGCTGTTGTCTTGCTGTCATGGCTCCCTATTCACCCCCACTCATTTTTAAAATTGGGCCTGATTTACAAACATCTCAGAGCCTTGAGCACTTCAGGAAGAGACACCTCTATTTGTGAACACACCATGCTGACTCCTTATATTTACTCTTAGTGCCTGTTAGCAAAGCTGTTCTATCCCAGGGCTCTGGATGGTGAAGCCAGGATATGCCTTCTGATTCCCTCCTTGTATAGGAGGAACCAAGGCCCAGAGATAAGCAAGTAGAGTAAGGAGCCCTGGGTAGGAGGAGGCTGAGTGGGCTTGTGTCAGATAGCTATGGACTCACTTTGATACTGGGCCAGTGGTAAGTATTTGTTGGACCTTGTTAGGTGCCCATCCAACGGAGCTCAGCAGAGGCCCTTCCTGCTCCTGTTTAGTCCAGGGCCAGTCATGGGACAGGTTGCCACACTCATACTGACCTGACCTCAGAGAAATTGATCTGTTAGCCTTAGTTCACACAGAGTAGCTGCATACAGAGATGGCACTAGGACCCAGGGAGCAAGGGGGCAGCCTCCAGGCTGGAAGGGGTGACTGGAATGCTGGTGGACATATCTCCCCAGAGGCCATGAAGCTCTGATCAGTTCAGCCTGGGAAGGGACCAGGAAGCCTTAGAGGTCTGGGGCCTGATGCTATTTATTGAGAATCTTGTCTAATACAAGGGAGATGTGTGCTGAGAAACGGTGACTTTGGACAACAGCCTGAGTAAGGGGCTGGAGGAGTCCTGGTAAAAGTCCCAGGTGGGAGTGAGACTAGAGAGGAGATTTTGCCCAAGTCTGCCTAGCCTGTGAACCTTGAGCCAAGTGAGAGCAACTTCCAGCTGGGTTGGCACACTCCAAAGGGAATTGGGTTGGGTGTGTATAGGCTTGGTGTGACTCTTGGTTGTTGGGGTTGCAAGTTTTGGGAATCCCTGAGTTGCTGTGGGGCTGTCATCCCTGCGAGTTAATCTCTTGATTATCGTTTGTGTGTGTGCCCATCTTTGGGTCTCAGGTGTTCTGGGGACGGAGTGCCTTTATGTAAATAGGTTGTTGCAGAGGTGTGTACCTGTGAGGGTGGGAGGGGGACAGCAAGAGGCGGTTCATAATTAACTTCCAGAATCCCTCTCTAACACCTCGCCTTCCTTCCTCTGAGAGCCCACTCTGTCTTGGCCACTCCTCACCCAGCCCCCAAGCCCTGCCTGAGGACTGCACCCCCGCCCCCGCGCGCGCCGGGTCCTCTCCCGGGGCGTGTGAGGGCGGGCACTAGGACCCTGCGGGGCGGGGCGGGGCTCGGAGCTCCGTCTGCTTTACCTCCGCAGCCTGGAAAATACCGAGCGAGGCAAGCCGAGCCCGGGAGCCCTCAATCTAGCCCGGAGGGAGGAGCGCGGGAGGGGGCGCGCGGGGCGGGGGGTGCGGGGCGGGGCCGAGCGGCGGGACCCACTGCTCCTCCCCCCAGGGCCCCCGCGCGGCCCCCGGTCGCCCGGGCAGCGGCGGCAGCGGAGGCACTCGCACCCCGGCCCCGGCGGGCCCCGGCGGAGCAGCGGACACAGGTGAGTGGCCCTGCCGGCCGGCGCCCCACCCCGCCCCCGCGCTCACCCGCGCGCATCCCGCTCCCGCGCCCGCGCCGCTGCCGAGTTAGTTGAGCCGGTCCGGTCACCACTGCGCGGGGCCCCCAGCCAGACCGTCCGTCACCTCGGATACCCGCGTCCCGACAGGCTTCCGCGGGCCACCCGCACCCGATACGCAGCCCCCGCGCCGGACCCAGAGAGGTCTGGGGTCGCTCATGGCGGGTAGCCCCCATGACTGTCCTGTGCCCGTCCGCCCTGCCCCAGGGGCCAGCCCCTGTCTAATTACACCAGTTCAGGACCCCAGCAGCTCCACCCGCGCCCCCAGCACTCTTGACTCCGGTCCCCAAACCGGTCTTGCAGGTCCCAGGAAGGTGGCGTCAGCATCTGCAACCGCGTCGACAACGTTGTCAGAGCCTCCGCGAAGGACCCAGGAAAACCGGACTAGGACCAGGGTGCTGGGCCTCCCCTCTTTCCAATGGAGAAGTCAGCGGCCTCAACAGAGCCTCAAGGGCCACGGCCAGTCCTGGGCCGTGAAAGTGTCCAGGTGCCGGACGACCAGGACTTCCGCAGCTTCCGGTTAGAGTGTGAGGCTGAGGTGGGCTGGAATCTGACTTACAGCAAGGCTGGCGTGTCTGTGTGGGTGCAGGCTATGGAGATGGATCGGACTCTACACAAGATCAAGGTAGGGGTGCACTACTGCACCTGCAGCCTCCACCACACTTTACTGCCTCATCCCAGGGTCTCCTGTTCTTGCTGCAGGGCCACAGACCCCTGGGGGTGCATCTTGGCCCAGAAAGAGTCTCCTGCCAGGAACTAGGAGGAGGCATGGTCTACTGGGCCAAGTCTCCATTATACAGATGGGCCAACTGAGGCCTGGAAAGGGGATGTGACCCACTCTGGCTCACTCAGTCGAAACCAGGCATGCCCCTTTTTGCTGAGGAGGGGGACTGCTGCTAGGCCTATCCAGGAGAGTGGTCTCCCCCAGGGACCCCTCTGTCCAGCAAGCCTCCACTTGGCCCCTGAGTTGAGTCACCCCAGGCCAGAGACTGACCCCCTTTTTTTCCTAATTCCTAGTTCTCAGCCTGAGCTGGGTCTCCTCTCCTATTCTCTGCCTGATCTTTCCAGCCTGATCCCTTTCTCTCTCCCTTCCCTCCGTGGCAGCTCCCTGAGTTTCCAGCAGGGGCTCAGCATTGTGGCTGGCAGATTGTGATTATCAGATCATGAAGGCAGGGCTTTGATGTCCCTGCTTTGCACTGAGGCAGGCTGGGGTGGGCTGGGGAAGCAGGGAACCTGTGGTCAGGTCAGAAGCCAGCTCAGAGGACAGTTGCAGACACAGCAGCCCCTCACAGGCACCCTCTCACTCCCCTGCAGCTTCATGGTTCTCTCTCAGTCATGAGGTAGACTTGGGGTATGATGGGTAGATGGGACAGATGGGTAGGGGCCACAGTAACTTTCCTGACACCTCTGGTGTTGCTTTGAGTAACACATTTTGAGGGTGGGTAGATTTCCCTTCAGAGGGCTTCTTGCTTCCTTTCCCTTGCCCTCTTTTCCCTTTGACCTGGAGCATGTGGAGGAGTACATTCCTGTTGCCAGGGGCCAGGATGGTGGTCTTTTTAGGGAGGACCCCTCCTACCTGGGACCTAATCTTTGACTTCATTTGGGTATACTGCCTCACACCAAACTTGAGCTGTCTGACCTTTCCCTTCTGATCCTGTGCCTTTCTGCCTCATTTTGCCTTAATCATTTACTGCTTTGTCCATCTTGTCCCCACATGATGTGGCTTGCTCTTTCTGCCTTCTCTTTTCTCCTCCACAGCTCTCTGCTTACATCCTGGCCATCGGACTCTTTCTCTTTGTGTTTCCATGTGTGAGGGTGGAAGGGGGACAGCAAGAGGGGGTTCTGTCTGTTCCCAGGCTGGAGGACCCTGGGCTGGGATTTCTCAAATCCATGTCTGAACTGAGGAGCAGGGAAGGATAGGGCAGCTAAGAGGTTCTAGCTTGATACTGCCTGAGGCAGGAGGGACAGATTCTATCTTCCCCACCATCAGGGCAGGGATGTTTGTTGAAGGAAGGTGGGGAAGGAAGAGACTAAGGAACAAAGCTAATGAAAATTGAGTAAGGTGGATACAAGGGAGCCTGATTGTGACCCGAGAAGGGCTTTTGGCTGGTAGTGCTCAGGGAGGTGGGAAAGTGTAGTTTCTTCACTAAGGTTGGTTCTGGGGGGTGGGTACTCCCAACCTCTGTCAACAGGGTGGAGCTGTCTCCTCCATCTGGCTTGGTTAATCAGTAAACCCAACTCAGCCCAGAGTTGGCAGGTCTGGGGGCCAAGTTGCCACAGTAGACCCCATGTGACCAGGTCAGACTTGTCAGGTGGCCTTCCTTGGGGGTGGAAGTCTTAGAAAAACTGGGATGTTCTGGGCAGGGTGTATATCCTGGCTCTACTTCCCTCTCAGACTGAGCAGAGGCTGGAGGTGCCAGAGGGGCCTTTGAAAGCCCTGTTTCATACTTCCCTTCCCCCCACACTGGGGTACAGGTAGTGAGGCCCAGAGGAGTCAGGAGCCAGCCCAGGGTCACACAGCCAAGTTCTAGCAGAGCTGGCTTAGAGCCCAGATGTGCTAGCCTCCCAGTCCTACCCTCTCCCTTACTTTTCTCCTCATGCTGCCCCCAGCTCTTTTCCCTGCAGTAGAGGAGGTGAGCAGAGCCTAGACCTATGGAGGAGACTAACACCTTGGTCATAAGCATCCCCAGGGCCAGCCCCCCTTCCTTTCCTTTCAGCATAGCAGATGGAACTCTGGGAGCAAGGCAAAGGCCTCTTTGAGCTACCCATCCCCAAAATTCCAGGACTCTCAGGTGCCATGCAGCTAATCCTATTTCTGATAAGAGCTTCTTCTCTGAGCCAAGCATGTTTCTCCTTCAACTAATTCACCCTCAGGCAAGTCCTGGGCAGTAGTAGACTTGTTGCCTTGTTACAAAGAAACTGAGGCTGAAAGAGAAGATGTCCTTTGCCTAAGGTCATACAGCAGTTGAAGCAACTGGCTCCACAGCCTCTGCCCCTCCGTGCATAGGCTCACATCATTAGGCAACATCTGGCCTTTAACCCCATCAATAATTCTTTGAAGAATCAAGGACACAATGTTTTCATCATCCCTTTCTTGTTTGATAGATGACAAAGCTGAAGCCTGCAAAGGGGAGTGACTTGTCAAGGTCAGACAGCAGGTTGAAGCCAGAGTTCCAGGGATGACTGGGTCACCCCAGGAGGCTTGGACTCAACTGCACGTGTTTGTTGAGCTTTGTTCCTCTCCTCCCTCTTCTCTCCTGTCCCAGCCAGCTGCCCCTAGACATGCCCTGTGTTCATAATGGAAGGGGAAAGGCATGTGTGTGGAGAGATCCATCTACTTATTTATTTGATTGATTTCCTCCTCTTCTTCCTACCCTGGTGTCCAGAGGTCCCTGGAAGCCATCACTTGGCTCTGGGCCCAGCAGTTGGAACCAGGACAAAGGAAAGGGGCTGTTGGAGGCCACTTTCACTCTTCCCTTTTTCTGATTTCCATTCTGGCCTGGCCCCAGGCCTGTACCATATTCTAGGTACTGGACAGGAGTCAGATACTGCCTCCTGAGAGTTCAGGCCTTGTACCAGAGGCAGACACTGAACATGGATCTTGTGTACAAGGCAAAGAGCTGCTTGGAACCTGAACCCGAACCCAGGTCTCCCAAATGCCAGGCCTGCTCCCCCATGGTTCCCTTAGAGGTATAAGAAACGAAAACCTAGAGATTGTGTCCATCATTCAACTAGGGCCATCTGGGGAACCAGTCTTAGCTATGGTGTCCTTTTGCCAAGTGTGACTGTGGACAAGTTCCTGCCTATCTCTGGACCGTTTGTCCATTTGTGCCAGTGGGCCCTTCTGACCCCAAAGGCCTCTGAACTCAATGCCTGGGCCAGGAAGGAAGGTGGAAGGACGGGACTAAGGAACAAAGCGAATGAAAAGTGAGACGAGGAGCAGAGGGCAGATAGCAGATGACATGGCCTGCTCAGCCTGGATGCCATGTGCTCAGGGCCCTTTATTTCTGCTGCATGCCTAGCCTTGTGCATGGCTAGCCATGTGAGGAGGCAGAGGATGAGAACTGGGCCTTTCCAGAGTCTGCTGGAGAGGGAACAGAAAATTCCAGGTGACCCTTGCCTACCACACAGGGTACATATTCACAGGCTACTCAGAGGCAGGGCTGGGGCCTGGTGGGAGTTCATACCTAGGACAGGTGCCGGGTGCAGGCTGGGTTGGAGGGCCCTTGAGAGTCTTGGTTCTAAAGCAGGTGTGGGATATCTCTTGTGGGAGTGTAGCAGAGAACCTGAAGTTCCTCTTGCCACAGGAAACTGAGCAGTGGGGACCTGTTTCCACTGACTTCCTGTCTGCAGCCCCTCCCCTTCCCCTTTGAAGGAAGCTGTAGTGGCCCCCTTTCAGCCCTGTCTCACTGACCACCTGCCCCACATCACCGGCTCTCTGAACTCAGTGCCTGGGCCAGGAAGGAAGGTGGAAGGAATGGACTAAGGAACGGGACTAAGGAAGGGACTAAGGGTTCCAAACTCAAGCCAGTGCTCAGGTCTTACTCCCTGCTCCCTTCCCTTCAGTGCCTCTGTGAAACACAGCTCACTCAGGGATCTCCAAGGGCCCTTCTTACTCTTAGCCAGTGGGCCCTGCTGCTTACTCTTTCTTCTTATTCTTACAGCCTGAAACTTAAAAGTGTCTTGGGGAAGGCGGGGCCAGGGCCAGGACTCTTGGCAACTGTCCTACAGGGTATGGCTATTAGCTTCATCAAACAGGCATGGAAATTGAGGCTTGGAGCAGGAATTCTCATGTGTAAGGCCAAACAACTAGAACTGCCTCAAGTTGGGTCAGAACCCAGGTCCTTGGATCCTTAAGGCTGAGTTCCCTTGGCAACTTGGGTCTAGTTATTAATGTGGATAGGCCCTTCTCTCTCCAGACCTGTGGCTCAGAACTTATCTTTCCCTTCATCCTTGGGTCACCCTGTGCTGTGTCACTGTGGGAGGGCACCCTGGAGGGCTCCCAGCTGGGCAAGAGCCTATTCCTTACTGTGTGACCTTGGGGGGCCATTTTACTTTCCTGGGTCCATTTTCTTTTGTTCTGTTATTTTATTTTTTTCTCCTGGTGCTGGGGATTGAACCCAGGAACTCACTGGTGCTAGACAAGTGCTCTGCCACTGAGCTACATCCCAAGCCCTTTTTATTTTTATTTTTATTTTGACAACAATGTCTCACTAAGTAGTCCAGACTGGCCTCAAACCATGATTGTCCTGCTTCAGCCTCCCAAGTAGCTGGGATTATAGGTGTGTGCTAACATGCCTGGCTGGCTTTATTTTCTTATCTATGTGGCAGGGGCAGGAATTAATCTGATTTTAGGGCCTTGGACTATATGAGTTCAGGTCCAGGCTTGGCCTCTGCACTCTCTGGGGCTCAGTTTTCTCATCTCTACAGAAAGTTTCTGGGCAGGAGCTTTGTAGAGACTTTATTAACCTTAGGCCAGGGTAGGAAGACTTCACTGCTAGATACAGAGTACTGATGAATGTTAAGGCCTTGATAATTTGTGCCATGAGGGGGCTTTGAATTCAAAATTAGGTCTTGAGGACCCCAGCCCTGCTAGCTCTAGACTGTCTTGGCATGGGGGAAACTGCAAGAGGTAGCTCTAGAGCTGTCTTTAGGGAACAGGCTGCCAGAGATCATGCCCTAGGTAGGTAGTTTCCAGACTTTGGAGTAGGGACCTCAGGGAAAGTTTAGAGGTGAATGGAGGTATTAGGGAAGCCCTCCTGCCAGAGGTGCCTGGTTGAGTTGAGGATATAGGGGAGAGAGCATCAGAGTCCTGGCTATGTGGCTCCAGGCAGGTTGTCTCTGCCTAGGCTTCAATTTCCTCCTCTTTAAACGTGGATAGTAGCACCGGGCCGCCCTGCCTTCTTTGGGTACTTTGTTCATTCATTTACTCTTTCAGTGTGATAGCCTTTCCTTGCCTGGATTTCTGCTGGAGGTGGGGGATAGTGGGGAATCAGACCCTCCCTCAAGGCGCTCCCAGTTGGATGCTGAGCCAGACACTTGTCACAGAAGCTGTGGAAATCCAGAGGGGTCAGGCCTTGGGGGTCAGGGAAGGTTTCACAGAGGAGGAACTCTGAGGTGATCTCTTTGGAATTCAGTGGAGAAAGAGAAGTACAAGTTTGATAGCATCAGAAGCATAGAAGATCTGTATGAAAGCCCTGAGGCAGAAAACAAGGCAGTGCATGTGGAGAACTATAAGGTGATGAGTATGGGGACTGGAGGAGGTTAGAGAGCTAGGCCAGGGGCCTGGGTTGTGAGGTCGCAGGGGAGGGTTTTAAACAAAGGAGGAGGTGGGAAATGCTGTTGCTGCCCTGTGTGTCCAGAGAGAGGTGCCAACCCTATACCAAAGCAGGGCTGTGGTAAGTAGGGCTAAGAATTACATCCAGAGAGATTTAGGAGGGGTAACGGAGGGGACATGGTGGTCACCACATAACTCTGTGCAATGTGTGAACTGTGAACTAGTGCAGGCTGGGGTGTTAGGTGGTAGGGATGTGCATCCTCTTTGCACCTGCCCTAGGAGTGGGGTGGGGTGCCTCCAGTCTGTCCCTGTCGGGAGATGAAGATCCCCAGCCCCCAGACTGGTTCTCTGTCCTCCACAACCAGCTCCCCAGGCTCTGGCTTTTAAACTTTAACGAGCCCCAGCTCAGTTTCTAGCCGAGAGTCTTTAAAGTTTCAGGAGATGAGAGAAAGGAGGAATCCTGGAGACAGCTGGGTTTTCTTTCTTTCCCCTGCATCTCCACGCCTGGCTGGGCTGCCTGGAGCCAGAGCTGTATGCTTCATGACCCCAGAGGCCTGGCACTCTGTGGGGATCTGGGTTCTTGGCTGGACTGTTCCAGGCTGTTTCTGAGGGACAGTGGTCATAGGCCTGTGTGCCTAGAATAGATGGGTAGAGACCTATTCAAGCTCTGACCACTCACTCTTGCCTCTGACCCGGCAAATGATCATGCGTTGGCAACTGGTGGGGGGAAGGCATCAGACCAGGTGTCAGGCTGGAGGTGTCCCCACTCTTCTTCATGCCTTCCCTTGGCATGCTTGAACTGGCTTTGATGCTCTGGAGTCCTGGAGACTAAGAAACATGGGCATGGAGGGCCCCATGCCAAATTCAGGGTCCTCTCACCTGTCATTAAAGAGAGTCTGGGGCAGCTGGCACATTTCTCTGGGACTTTAACATACCACTGCTTTCCTGTCTCAGCCTGGGCTTGCTAAAGGCAGATATCTGCCACCTCTGACATCTTTCTAGAATGCTTATATCTGGGGCCAGGTGAACAACCTCTGCACTTTTGGGCAGTGGGAGTGACTCCTGCCTCAGATCTCCCATATGGTGCCTAGGCCACTTACTTAATTTCATCCTTTGTGTTTCATTACACAACACCCATCTGCCATTGACTCTCAGATCCCTTTTTACATCTTCTGGTCCCTGCTTTCTGTCCTTGGGTCCTTTTAGATTGCCTGGGACCTGTTACTAAGTGAGGGAGGTGATGAGTCTTGAGGCAGAGGCCCTCTAGCCAGAGTGGGTGGAGCTCTCTGTGTGTCTCCAACATGCGTGCATTCACTCATTCACTAATTCCCCACATTTGCTGAGTACATACCATATGCCAAGTATGTGTTATGTCCAGAAATTTAGCATCAAACCACACAGATCAGACCCTGCTGTCATGGGGTTTACATCCTGAAGGGGAAGCCAGCAAAAGGGAAGCAAACAATTGAATAAGAGACCAGATTACAATCGTGTGAGGACAGGACAATGTAATGGGGTTGAGGATTCTATGTCAGGGCTTTGTGAGTGGAGCTGGATTGTGGATGACTGTGTGTGATGTGGACCATTGGATGGACTGTGAACCCCCTAAAGCAGGTACCAGGATGCCCATCTCCTCTTCCTGCCCAGTTAACAGCTCTAGAGCAGGCACCAGACAAAGATCAGTCAATCTATATTGAATACATGTGCGTGTGACTGTGGTTGTGTCTGTGCCTGAGTGTGAGACTGTGTTTCTGTGTCTGGTTTTACTCCGTGTGTGAGTCACACCCCCTCACTGCAGAAGCAGAGTTGTCTCTGATCCAATTGTGTCTCCTCAGATGTCTCTTGGCGGTACTCGCCCTCCTGACTCAACTCTGTTTCTGCCTTGGTTTCCCCTTTCTGCCCCCAGTGAAGCCTCCTGTTCTCACCTCTGGGACTGTTGGTGGGTCTCAAGGTGTCCCTTTTAGGTGTGTTTTTCTATCCCTGTCTTTGTTCCCCTCTCCCTCTATGCTTACTGCCTCTTGTCCCTTTTTCTCTACATTTTCCCAGTTTTTCTTTCTTAGAACAAACCTGTTCTCTTGCCTCCTACCCTACTCTGCCAGTCACTATGCTGGTGCTGGGGACCTGGAGATGAATAAGACCTCATCTCTCCTCCCAAAAGACTCAAGACCTGGTGGGGAGACAGAAATGGAGGCAGCCCTTCTTGAGAAGTGCTGGAACTGAGGCTTACACTGAGGCTAAAGGGGGCCAATGACTGGCAGCATGGTAGGGGAGAGAAAGAGGCTTCACCAGGAGATGGGATCTGGGTGGTGCCTGGGGGCCCAGCAGGAGTCAGGCAGCAAGCTGACAAGGCCCTGTGAGTCCCTCAGTGGGATAGGCTGCCTGTGTTTGGTAGGCATACAAGGCTGAGGGTGAGGAAGAGTGGGGACAGAGCCAGAGTGGGGAGGAAATTTTGGAATTTGGATTGTATCTTGAAGGCACAGGGAGAGAGAGAAAAAAAAAAATCTTTGAGAGGAAGCTAGCAGAGGCTTTTAAGCTGGGCAGTGCCATCTTCAGCTCTGGGCTTTAGAAAGCTCCCTGGCTACAGGGAACTGATTGGCCTGGAAGCCAAAGAAAAGGATGTGGCTATAGGGCCGAAGCAGTGTTGGTGAGGCCTGCCTTGATGGGCAGAGAGGGGTTTCTGGGAAGGCTGGGTCTGAGCAGAACCCAAGGGGCAGGATTGGTAAGAGTAGAAGAGAAAGAAATGCGTCTAGAATCACACCCAGGTTTCAGGCACAGGAGGAAGGGTATGGGAGGAGAGTGGGTATTCGGGGAAGAAATGTGCTGGCCCTGGACATGGTCAGCTTGAGAGACCTGTTGGCTGTCCAGGGTGTGAGGCCCAGGAGGCTGAAGAAGATGAAGTCTGGAGCTTACTAGATTTTCAGGGGGCATCATCCATTGGTCATCCCTGAAGTCCTGTGAAGTATTTATCCTTTTATTCTTTGTCTGTCTTGATGTCCAGCGGCAGCTCTGACCCCTGTCTTATCTTCTAGGCCTGTCCACTCTCTGCCTCTCTTTCTCAGCTCTCTCTTTCCTCCATCTGGCTCCCCCTCCTCCCCCAGGATAGGAGTGAGGAGGCGGGAGGTCCAGAGTAGGAGGTCAGCCTTTGCAATGTCAGAGCAAGATGTTCATTACTGCTGCAGAGCTGGGGCCTGCTGCCTTAGAGCCTGGGATGGGGGTGGGGTCCAGGGAGGCTGCTGGAGACCAGCAGGAGGGAGTGGAGAAGGCAGAGCAGGAATGAGTCACTCAGCCCTGGATGGAGAGCAGCACAGAGGGCCCCGCTGGGTCTGTTTGGGGAGCTCTGTCTAGGGAGACATGGCAGCACCTCCGTTCTCCATACTGTCTCAGGGAGCCCACTTTTGTGGAAATATAAGCTTGAATTAGCTGCTGTCAGATCTTCTTCTCATCAGAGGACCAAGCCATAGAAACTGTCTGACCATTTTATAGGTAGAAATAAATATTGAACCAAAGGAGGGGAAGGGCCATAGCACATGTGCTTTATGTATCCCCCCACCCTAGGCAGAGCCAGTCCTGACATCCCCTTCCCATTCCACTCACCCACAAAGTCCCAAACTCTAGTATGGATGCCTTGAGAACAGACCTCTTTTAGCAAGGCACTGGCTTACCTAGGATTCCTTGAGTCCCTCATAAAACAGAGCCTGATTCTTGGGGATCAGTTTCAGGGGTGGACTTTGGTTCACACTGGGTTCCTCCACTTCACTTTTCTGAATGACCATTTACCAAGGGGCATAATATTCTCTCAGGCAATTGAAAGGATGGAATTAGGTGGGTCAATAAAACCCTTAGCAAAGAATCTGGCACAGAGCTGGTACCTTCTTAACACTTGTTGAGTAGATGAATGAATAAAGAGTTTGAGGTACCCAAGGGACAGCTCCACTTGTCACCTCATCCTTGTTCACTCAGGGTCATATGTTCTCTCCTTCGCCTGACCAGTTCAACCATTTCTAGTTCTCAGGTTTGTGCCATTACCTCTGCCAGGAACCTCTCCCCCTACCCCTTTTCATTTGAGTACCATCTGTTCTTCTGGTCTTCCTTTAGGGCTCAGCTTTCAGGCCCCTCTCTGTACCTGTATCTCCTGTTTCCTTCTGTTTCTGCCCTAACCTTCCCCTTTGCCCCACCCACCTCCTGCCCAAGGGTGGGTGGCCCCAGTCCCTTCTGGCTCCTGGTCTCAGCACAGTTTTCTGGGTTCTCAGGGCACAGAGCTGCTTGGCTATTTTTTCTGCTCTGGGGGAGTCTAGTATCCTTAGCCTTTGAGGAGCTTGGTGACATGTTGGCCCAACCAGATGCTGTGGAGCATTTTCATTACCTCAGTGTCATTCAGGCAGCCTCAGGACCCAGCTCAGCTGAGCCCAGGCTTTCAGGTCCAGGAACAAGGACTTGTGGGTACAGGACAACACTTTTATTAGAAAGTGTTTTTAAAATTTGTTTTTTAGTACATTAGAATTACACATAGTAGTGGGGTTCATTTTGATATATCCATAAATGCATATAACCTAGTTTTCTTCATTTCAATCCCCAGTACTTCCTCTAAAAGTGTGTTTTTAAATATATTGTAGAAACTATATTATAGCAACAGTAACAGGAATCCAAAAATAAGAGTCTGGTGAGGTGGCAAGTGCCTATATTCCCAGCTACATGGGAGGCTGAGGCAAGAGGATCACTTGAGCCCATGAGTTCAAGGCCAGCCTGGGCAACACAGGGAGACCCCCATCTCTAAATAAATAAAAATATGAATAAATGAAAAATAAATCACCTAGAACTTTTCCTTGGTTCCTTCTAGCTGTCTTTCACAGGTGCAATTTATACATCGTTTAAACCATGCACAGGTATTAGTTTGTATCCTGTTTTGTTCATTTAACATTTTATCTGTAGAAGTTTCTCACATTGCTACAGAGTTGTTAATTCACAAAAATTTCTGGCAGCTGCTCACCACCAGGCCTGATCTGAGTTCTGAGGTACAGACTGGTTGCTTGGCCATTGCCTCTGCTCAGTGGGAGGGCATTCTGGGGAAGATACATTTTGGGTACACCTGGAGGAGGAAGTGTCTCAGTACCCCTCATGGCAGGACTGATATACATCTCCCCGCCCCTCTTCTTTTTTTTTTTTTTGGTACTGGGTATTGAACCCAGAGGCACTTTACCATTGAGCTACATCTCCAGCCCTTCTTTATTTTTATTCTTTTGAGACAGGGTCTTGCTAAATTGCTCGAGGCCTTGCTAAGTTGCTGAGGCAGGCTTTGAACTTGCAATCTTCCTGCCTCAACCTGCTGAGTTGCTGAAATTACAGGCCTGTACTGAGGACACACCTATCTCCTCTCCCCTGTTTCCCTGGAAAATCTCTTAAGCACCCTGGAATGTCAGCACCCTGAAACATCTTTTAAGATGTTTTGATGGTGGGGAAGGGTATGAGGATCAAAGTCTTGGGAGTCTCCATTCTGGTACCCTCAGAAACCAAGAGGCAAGTGGCAGGTCATCCTTCAGCTTGGTCTTGTGCTAACCTCATGGGGCTTTGGGAGTAAGGCAGTAAGCAAGCCCTGAGAGCAGAGAAATGCAGAGCAAAGGGTCCCTGGTACTGAGCCTTTGACTTCCTGTGTGCCCTGGGCAGTTTGTGCTTCTCAGAGCTTCCTCTCCTGGTCCAACATGGTAAGGACAGGGTCTGGCTGTGGGTCATGAGGTTGGAGTGGGTAGATCTGTTCAGGGCTCTAGTGTGGAGGGCTGTCAGCCCCTTTCTGTCTGCCTACCCTGTAGAGGGATCTTGGCAGTATTTTTTAAAAACTTTGTTCCTAGTCCTTTTATATCCTGCCCTTTGGGGATTAGCAGGAAGGCTCCCTTGGGCAGGGCCTGGAGAGTCAGAGAAAATTGCTGGAGAGCTCCAAGAAGGGCAGCTGCCACAGAGGGTTTATGTACAAGTCTCCTTTTATCCTCATAGTACCACTCTGAGGGGAGGATGATCCCTATTTGACAGATGATGACACTGGGACTCAGAATTTCTGTTCTTTGTCCAAATTAAGGCCATACAGCCAGAACATGAGAGGCAGATGCCTGCCTGATGCAGACCACCCAGATTTCTGGGTAAGCTATGGGTCTGTGGGTCTGGCTGGGACCAGCAGGGCAACCTGATGGGGAAGGGTTTTCAGAGGAGGTTACTAGGTGCAGCACCCCGGCACTGGGTTTCAGAAAAGCACAGTCCTGCCTTTGAGCTAGTGAGGTCTGGGGATTGAGTCAGAAACTTTGTTCAGAAGAAGAATATGTGAGCTGGGCCTTCCTGGTCAGCAAGCCCTTCTGTATTCAGTAAACACTGCCTGATAACTACCAATTAACTAAAGCAGACTCCAATTTCTAGCATGTTTGTTTTAGCTGGGCCAGTTCTACGCTGATGAAGGTGACAGAAAGTCTTAGCACTTTGGAGTCAGGAACACCTGACTCTTATTCTCTGCCCCACTGCTGTTAGCTGTGTGGCCTTGGCCAGTCATTGTAACTCTCTGGGGCTATTTCATCATCTTTCAGATGGGAATGATGATTCCCACCCAGGTATTGGAGGGTAAGAGGCATTGTCTACAAAGGATGCGGCTAGGTACCCTTGTTGTTTATTAAATTCCAGTTCTCTGTGAGGTCCAGGTCCAGGTATTCCTGTCCACTTTGTGGGACAGTCAATTGTTCAGTGACTCAAAGCATGTGGTAAGGCTTGTTGAGGTTGGGATTATTGACCAGGACTGTGATTGGATTGATCCTTTGAGCCCCATCCCCTGTTGAACATTTCCTCTTGTTTAAGTATGATTCTGCTGGGAAAGGGATTTGCTTAAGTTACTTCCACTACAAAACTGTGTGCTAAAATGTTATATGTAGAATTAGTATAGTCTATGGGATATTTGCTTTACCCTTCTTTGGGCCTCAGTTTCTCCAGTGATGATCTGAAAAATGGTGGTTGAAGAGATTATCTCCTGGATTCTGAGGATTTTGGGATAATCCATGCCCCACACATCCTATGGGCAAAGATATTGGAGACTACCATGTGAGGTCTTGTGGGGAGGGTCAGACTTGGGTCCATTTGTGTGTGTCCATGTGCTTGTTACTGTCCTGGCTTTTGGCTCTCAAGACCAGGGCTCAGCCTAATGGAGGTGACCTGTCTTCCTTTCCCAACTCTATTTGGCCATCATCTGGGTCTTGGGAGAAATTCCTGTCTCCCATGTAGTAGAGATCCATGGGAGTACCTATTGGGTAGTGAGTAAGGAGTGAAGAGACAGCCTGGACTTTGGATCCTCCTCTGAACCTGTTTAAGCCTCCTGGCCTTCTCCTGTGTCCTTGCAGTGCCTCAGCTCCTTATCATTTGGGGTTCAGTTGCCCTCTGCCCCCACAGTTCCTGTGTCTCCCCTTTTCAACCCAGCTGATTCTGTGTTCGGGTCCTAGCCTCTCTTACCACTCCATTTGGTGGGGCCTCTTTGAGGCAGGACCCAGGTCTGGTTGTCCGTGGTTGGTTACCCACTTCCAGTTTCAGGCCTGGCTCACAGCAGTCTTCAGAAAGTGGTGAATGGATGAATAGAAGGGCAGGGACCAGAGTGAATCAAGAGAGGTGCCCAGAGCACAAAATATAAAGAGGTCCTTGCAAATTTGACCTTATCCATTCTAGTGTGGAAGGATGAATGGCTTCTCAGGAAGCCTGCTGAGTAGTAACAGCTATTTTTTGAGCATTCACTATGTGCTAGGCATATCATTTACATCATCTTACTTAATTATGGTATCCTCAGGAGGGAGATACTTTCTTTGGGGGGATACCAGGGATAGAACTCAGGGGAACTCTGCCAGTGAGCCACACCCCCATCCCTATTTTGTATTTTATTTAGAGACAGGGTCTCACCGAGTTGCTTAGCATCTTGCTTTTTGCTGAGGCTAGCTTTGAACTTGCGATCCTCCTGTCTCAGCCTCCCGAGTCCCTGAGATTACAGGCATGTGCTACTATACCCAGCTAGGAGATAGGTACTTTTATTCCAGTTTTCATTTCAGGAAATTGAGTTTTGTTAAATCTTGTGCCCAAGGGGAAGAGTTGGTCTTAGGTCAGAAGATTGCCAGCTTCAAAGACTGTGTAAATCTCCCCTCGTGGCCTTCCTTGCTTTTCCAGTTCCTTCTGCCTGTGAGACTGGGGATGTTGTAGGGGAGGGGAGTTCTCAGGGGTTCTGGGCAATCCCAGATACTCATGGGGACCTCCATCTCATGGGATTTTAGAGAGTGAAATGCTGGGGATAAGCCTGTAATTTCTCTGGTGACACTTGTTCCCTCTGGGTCTTGATTTTCTCAGCTGTAAAATGGCAGCATGTCAGGCTTTCTTCCCTAATCAGGCCTTAAGGACTGTGTAACCCAGCATGGTTCCTAGGCCAAACACCCACCTCCCATTCAGTTCCCATTTCCAGTGGAAGCTCAAGGGTTTCAGTCAGATGAATTGGCTTGCCTGTGACCCAATGACTGTGGGTTCTGGTCATACCTCACCCACAGTCTGCAGTGACTCAGCTCTACCCCAGCACCTGTCCCTCCTAAAGCCTCTTAGAATTACACCTTGTGGGGTGTGGCCAACACTGCCAGCACAGGAACAAAACCAGATATAATTTCCTCCATGTGGCACTGAGGTACTGCGTCCTCGGGCCTGTGGAAAGCCCCTTGGCTAGGAGCCAGGTCAGCTGCCATGGGCTTGGTATGTCTGTGGACAATTACCTTACCTGGGCACTCAGCCTGCCTCAGTTTCTCACCTAGGCCATTGCTGCCAGGGTTCTCACCTTCCCAGCAGGGTCCTGCTGCTAGCCTTCCTCCAAAACAATCTGCCACCAGCATGGGAAATCTATGAAGTTTCCTTCTTTATCTTCAAGGTAAAGTGCAGTGTTTACGCTAGTGGGCCCTTCTTCTCTCTTGTGGTTCTGCAAGTTTAGCTTCCTGCCTGCTGTCCCAGAATGGGGAGGGCTCTGGGCTCTGGAGCCACAATAGCCCTGATCCAGTAGTCTCTGGGAAGAGGATGGGCAGTGTCAGCCCTTTCCTGGGTGCATCCAGCTGTGTGGTTGGGGGTTGGGTGGTGTCAGGCCTGGCTCCAGAGAAGGTGCAGTTACAGTTTGGATTCTAATTTAAGAAGCAGAGTTTTGGGCTGGGGTTGTGGCTCAGTGGTAGAACACTTGCCTAGAACATGTGAGGCACTTGGTTTGATCCTTGGCACCACATAAAAATCAATAAATAAAATTAAGGTATTGTGTCCACCTATAGCTAAAAAATATATTAAAAAAAAGGAAGCAGAGTTTTGTTGTCACTGCCCCACGTACATTCACTGTCCAGCATAACATGTTTTGAGGTCTTGCAAAACCAGTCCAGCTTCCAAAACTTGGATTTAGAGAAACTTTGATTTCCTCAGAAGTCACACTGAGTGCTCCCTGATGGTTAAGGTATAGGAAGACCTGGTTTTGAATCCTGCCTTCTTGCTTTCTTGCTATGTGATCTGGGCAAGTTTTTTACTTTTCTGGGCTTTGTGTTGTTTTGTAGCACAGGAATGATAACAAAAGTTTGAGGTGAGGAATGAGCACACGCTGAATGTTAGTGCAGCATCTGGACCTTTGCGTGGCTGCTCAAGAGAAGGCTGTTTGGATGCTAATGGTGGTGCCCATCTGGCTTCTGCTGTCTTCTCCAACTCCTTTCTCACCATTGCATCCTTTCCATCACTTTGGTCACTCACTCCCTCGTGTCTCAGTCATCTCCTTCAGTCTAGTATAGTTCTCGAGTCTTTCCTTGGCTCTTACAATCATGGCACTTCTACGCCAGTTCTTTTGTAAACTGTCCCCATTTGGGGTTTGTCAGATGTTTCCTTATGATTAATGTTATGCACTCTTGGTGGAGATATCACATAAGCGATTCCAGAATTTTTTTCAGTGCATCCTATCAGGTGACACCTGGTTGCAGCTTCTCCTGTTACTAATGTTATTCACTTTGATCATTTAATTGAGGTGGTATCTGTCAGTCTTCTATATTATAAAGTTACTCATTTTCCCTTTGTAATTAATAACTTCTAATAGGAAGGTACTTGGAAACTGTAAATATACCCTATTCCTCATCAAACATTCCTTATTCATACCTGGGTATATTTTGGTTTTTTATTTTACTCAATGGAGTATAATCTGTTGCTATCATTATTTAAATACAGTTTGTCACAAATTTAGCCCATGGTAGTTTGGCTGGAATTAAGGAGTTTCCCAGGATTCGAGTCTTTCAGTGATAAAATTGGGAGAGTCCTAGGCAAACCCCTGTATTTTTGCCTACTACCTCTGGGCTTTTGCCCTGGCTGTTCTCTCTGGCAAGACCACTTGGCAAACCCCTTGCTCCTAGACTGAGCTTCTCTGTGAAACCTGAGCCCCCCACCCACCCCAGGAGCCAATCTCTTCTGAGCCCCCACTGAGCATTTCAGGGCACCTGGAAGCTTCCCAAGGACAAGCCTCATATTCATCTCTGACTCCTTTGGGCTAAGGACTGTGCTGAAAGGGGGTTGCTAGTTAAATGGTTGGATCTAGTCATACCCTCTCATGCAGCAGAAAAGCAAACAGTGCAGAAAGGAAGGGTGACTTGTTCAGGGTCACACTTTGCAGGCTGGAGTCTGCCCTTTGACTTTTTTTTTTTTTTTTTTGGTACTGGGGATTGAACCCAGGGCTTTACGTGTGCTGCTAAGCAGCACTGTACCACTGAAGTGCCCCCAGCCCAGGCTTTAATTTTCTTAATTCTAAAGTGAGGTTAAGACCTCAGAGCATTGCTATGAGAAGAAAATGAGGTACTGTGCATAAAACATTTAGTATAGTATATGTCACATTATCCCTGGGGATCTTTTTATTTTTTTAAAATTTTATTATTAGCTGAGCAGGGTGGCACATCCCAGCAACTCGGAAAGCTGAGGCAGGAGAATCACAAGTTCAAGGCTACCCCAGGCAATCTTGTGAGATTTGTCTCAAAATAAAATATAAAAAGGGCTGGGGGAGTAGCTCAGTGGTAAAGTGTCTCTGAGTTCAATTCCCAGTA
Organism: Marmota flaviventris; assembly: GCF_047511675.1. Lineage (NCBI taxonomy): Eukaryota > Metazoa > Chordata > Mammalia > Rodentia > Sciuridae > Marmota > Marmota flaviventris. The sequence goes on along the minus strand of NC_092506.1, from coordinate 61,311,585 downwards.
CTGAAAAACTTTTTTTCATTATTTTAGAAGCAGTATTATAAGATTAGAAATACAGATAAGCAAAAAGAAGATAAAACCATATAGAGATTACCACTGTTAACACCTTAATAGTTGTGCTTCCTTAGTGAGATCCTTCTCCATTCCTTTTCTTCTTCTTCTTTCCTTCCTTCCTTTCTCATGGTGATCAAACACAGGGACATTTTACCACTGAGCTATATCCCCAGACATTTTATTTGTATTTTGAGACAGGGTCTTGCTAAGTTGCTTAGAGCCTCACAAGTTGCTGAAACTGGCTTTGAACTTATGATCCTCCTGCCTCAGCCTCCTGAGTCACTGGGATTATAGGTGTATACCACCACACCTGGCTTCCTGAACTTTTCTCTGAATCAACCAATTAATCTATATCTATCTGTCTACCTATCTATCTATATCTTTTTTTCCACAAAGAGATTATACTGTTCATTTCTTTTATCCTCCCCTCCCCCCCCCGCCCCCCCCCCCCAGGCCTCACGATGCTAGGCAAATGCCTTGCCACTGAATTACATCCCCAGCCTCTGTACATTCCGTTTTGTAATCTGCTTTTTTTTTTTTTCCTGGCAGAACTCTCCTCTGTACATTTTTAGTGCATCTAATACCACCTTCATGTTTCTCCAGTTGTCCCCAAAATGTTCTTTATAGCTGGTGTGTCCAGATCAGTACGCAATCCAGGATCACACTTTACATGTGGCTGTTATGTTCTTTGTCCGTTAAACCCAGTCCCTTTATTATGACATTGACCTGTCCATATGAAATTGACCTGCAGAAGAAAGCAGGCCACTAGCCCTAAAGAATGTCTCAGTATTTGGCTTTGTCTGGTTATAGTCTCATGGTGTCACTTAGCTTGTACCTTTGACCTTTGTATTTTCTGTAATCTGAAGTTATGTACAGGATTTGATGAGTTTCTTGGTACCTAGAATACCCCACAAGTGTGGTGTGGCCTTCCTGTCACCATTAGTGGCACCAAGGCCTACCTCTTAGGGTTGCATGCATCCCCTTGTGAGTAGAAGTAATATGTGTGTAGTCATTGTACTGTCATGTGTAACTAATTAAAACAAAACAAAAAAAAATGATTAGCATTTTAAATTTGCTGTAAAATAATAATAAAATTATATATGTATTAGAAAAAAAAAGAAAGTAATATGTGAGGATTCTCCAACTCCGAATGCCAGTTCTTTTTTGGGGGGGGATGGGTAATGGGGATTGAACTCTGAGGCATTCGACCACTAAGCCACAATCCCCAGCCATATTTTGTATTTTATTTAGACATAGGGTCTCACTGAGTTGTTAAGCAGCTCGTCGTTAGTAAGGCTGGCTTTGGACTTGTGATCCTCCTGCCTCAGCCTCTAGAGCCACTGGGATTAGGCATGTGCCACCATGCCCAGCTGAATGCCAGGTCTGGGAGACCTTTTTTTTTTTTTTTTTTTTCCTTTCTTTCTTTTTTTCTGTAGTGGGAATTAAACCCAGGATCTTATACATGTTAGGCAAATACTCTACTCTTTTTTTTTTTTTTAGTTGTTGATGTACTTTTATATTTATATGTGGTGCTGAGGATTGAACCCAGTGCCTCACACATGCTAGGCAAGTGCTCTGCCACTAAGCCAGGACCCCAGCCCCCAAATACTCTACTCTTAATGAGTCATATGCTCAACCCAGAATCCCTTTTTAGACTACACAAAAACACTTGTCAATTTGTTAAGGATAACTTGATCTTGAGGGCTGTGCTCTTTGGTAGGAAGAAAAAATTACAGAACAAGTACGTTGACTGAGTTTCATTTTTCTTTGCGAGTGCAAATCTCAAGAAACCTGGTTCTGATTTTACTTGCTTCCCAGACATGTGAGCTGGGTTAAATCCCTACATTGCTTCTTTACCAGCTGGGTGACCTTGGGCACATTACCTAACCTCTTTGAGCCTCAAATTCCTCCTTGGATTTCTTGTCTGGTAGAGTTGTTGGGAAAGTTAAATAAAACAAGGTATGCTTGGCTGTTTCTCCCCTAGATGGAAAGCTCTTTGCAGGCAAGACTAATAAATAATTAATAAACTAATAATAATAAATAGTAAGACATCTAGAGGTGTTTGTGGAATGAAAATACACATGCAGGAGGACAAGTGGTATGGCTAGGTGATAAGTACTAGGGAGGGAAGCCGTCATCCATCTAGGTATTCGTTTTTTTACTTGTGCTCTCATTTCATTGACATATAGCCATCCCAGGCTCCACAGCGAATCAGCTGTGAGCCTCTGACCCCAAGGAGCTCACCAGGGTCTGGAAAGGCATGGACAGAGACTCAGGGTGGGGACCTGGAAGGTCTGACTGGGAAGACTTCCTGGAGGAGACTGGGCTGAAAATAGGGAGATGATCTTTGGATACAGGGGCTCTGTTTCCTGGCACAGGAGGCTTCTGGAGAAGGTTTATGGTAAGAAGTGAGTCCATGCTGGCTTCAGAGGTCCCTGATCCTTTTCTCCTTCTTCTCCTTCCTCCTTTGCCTGTCTGTCTACCCTCCACCCTGGCTAGGGCCCTGAGCCCTGTGTGATACTGACAACCCATGTCTGTCTGCAGTGCCGTATGGAGTGCCGTGATGTGCCAGCAGAGACACTCTACGATGTCCTACACGACATTGAGTACCGAAAGAAATGGGACAGCAACGTCATTGAAACTTTCGACATCGCCCGTTTGACAGTCAACGCTGATGTGGGCTATTATTCTTGTGAGCAGGCGCAGCACACCGAGCCCAACCCCTTGGCCTCCATCCAGACCTCCCCCAAGCCTCCTCCTGTCACCTTCCCTCCCTGTGGCCATTCCCATGGCCAGGCTGCTCAGACACCTGAGACTGAAGGATGCCTGCTTCTAGATACTTGGGTACACATAGGTACACTCACTAACACATATGTAGTTACATGTTCATGAAGACTACACATACAAACATGCATCCACACAGTTGTGTACACAACCCATAAAATGTGTCACATCCTTAGGCATATATTTTCATAACACACATTCATAATAATACTGTTTTTCTCTCATCACATATTCATATATACAAACTGGCCAGACCAGCAAGGTAAGGGCTGTGTGAGGTTGTGAGGAGCAGGGATAGCTAGACAGTAGGGACAAGGGATATTCTCTGTCTCTTCTCTGGTTCCAATGTGGGAGTGTCCTGGTGGGGGTGGGTAACTGTTTGGATCAGCAGGAGCTGGCAGTTAACTAGGCATCCCTCCGTTGCCAGCCTCTGCCACACCCTCACTTGCAGGCAGGAGGACCAGTGGTCTGGCTGAACTGTCCCTTGCCCTCCACAGGGAGGTGTCCCAAGCCTCTGAAGAACCGTGATGTCATCACCCTCCGCTCCTGGCTCCCTATGGGCACTGATTACATCATCATGAACTACTCAGTCAAACATCCTGTGAGTCCATCTGCCTTCCTTGCTGGGTGGGTGAGGCAAGGTGCCAGGCAAGGCTGGGCCATGGCTGACACCATGACTTCTCTGTGACTTTGGGCAGGCAGGGGGCTCTGTGGCCCTCAGTTTCCTTTCTGACAGGATAATGGCTTCTGTCTCCCTGCTTGGGCACTCAGGTACATCAGAAGAGGGTAGTTTGGGCCATTTCTGTGGAGAGGGGATGGGTTGGGGTGGCCTTGGTTTGATTGAGCACTGGGTGAAGCTGGACAGAATATAGAGAAGCAAGATGTGAGTGGCAGTGTCCTGTGGACCTCCCTGAGGTGGGGCCATTTTAATCACCCTGGGCAGGAAGAATAGGCAGGTATGGTTGGCCTGGACAAGGGTTGAGTGTCTATGTGAACTCATAAGCCTTGATCCCAGGCTGGGAGATTTCCTATGGGAATAAGGAAAGCCTTAAGAAGGGCAAGGATGATCTGATCTGATTCTTACCTTTCTCCTTGCCCCAGCATCAGGTCTGGCTTGGCACAGACACCAGAGGATGTGAACTAACTGTGTGTGTGTGTGTGTGTGTGTGTATCTCAAAGACATCTCTTCTGCCCCCATGCTGAGTCTCACCTCCCTGTACCTTCCATCCCCAGAAATACCCACCTCGAAAAGACTTGGTCCGAGCTGTGTCCATCCAGACGGGCTACCTCATCCAGAGCACTGGGCCCAAGAGCTGCGTCATCACCTACCTGGCCCAGGTGGACCCCAAAGGTGAGGGCTTGGCCCTGGCAGCCTGTCATGGGATCCTTCCCTATACTACACGGGATGGGCTTGATCTACTAGGGGTTCAGAGGCCATTTGTTAGGAGATGTCTTGTACTTGGGCATCTCTACCCAAAGTCAATGGAATGAAAAGAATGGGCCAAGGTGGTAGCTTCTGCTCCTCTGAGGAGACTTGGAACTTTCTTCCTGGGCCCTCACATTTCCAGCTCAGATCTGTTTCTGTTCACTATCTGTTATAGCTCTGTCTTTTGGGCTCCCATCCTCTGTCTATTCAGGAAGCCGGGGTTTTCTAGGACTGCCTTTTCTTGGGAGGGCTCAGCCACTCCTGGGGCTGCTTTTGAAGTTGACCACACATCTCTTTCTGCTGAGATACAGGTCCCCGTGGCCACTGATTTCCTGCACATTCTCCCTCAGGAGGTCTTCTTGGTACCTGAGACTCAGCATCCAAAGCTAAGCTCACCATCACCCCTCTCCACCTCTCCTTCTCCTAAGTCTCTGCCTTCCAGTCACCCCACCTGGTCAGCTGGAGCCTCAGCTCCCAAATCCAGTTCCTGATTCTTAATGATTCTGCCTCAGACATAGCTCCTGAATCTGCCATTTTTCTGCATATTCAGCTGCCCTATCTGTCCGTACCAGTTACTGGAGGAAGTTTTCTAAAATGAGTGCATCTGTTTAAAATGCCTCTCTGACTCTCTGATGTCTCAGGATATAGTCTGAACCCCCTCCCCAGGTTTCTTAGTCCCTCCATGCCCCTACACTTTTCCACTCCCCTGACTTTTCCTTCAGATATACCTCTCTTCCCTTACTTAGCCCTCCAAGCCTGCTTCAGGTGTCACCTCTTCTGTCACTAATGCTCAGGGGAGTACCTGCTCCCTACTCTGGCCCACTTCCCTTTAGAATACCTGGCACATGGTTGAGCCCCCAGACAGTGAGTTCCTCTTTGGATCTCCAAGGCTGGTTGAGGGTAGGTATCACAGTGAATGTGGAGTGAGTGGGTGACTGAATGAGTGACTAAAGGATGGTTAAATCTTGAACATCCTTGCTAGGTTCAAGTCCCCAGAGTCATAGTGGTCCTAGTGCAGGGTTCCCAGGTCTCACTGAGTGTATTGGCTGTCAGAGGCAGAGCAGATTCTTGGCAATGAGGTAGTTGGAGAGCTGGGCTGTAAATTCCAGGTCAAGCCAGGCTGGGGTGTTCAATAAGATGCCTGCATAGTTAGAACAGGGGATGGAAGGACAGCCAGAGGAGGGGCTGAGCATCAAGGCCCAGTTATGGTAGTGGGGTTAAGAATGAGAAGGGACATCAGTGTAAAAGGAGGAAGGAGGCAGGCTGGAGCTTGGTGGGTCAGAAATTCAACCCACAAGTAGCCTGGGGTTACCTAGGACCCTGTGGTTTTCTTTCATGCATTCTTGGAGCTCAGCAAAGGGACAGTGGGGGCAGAGTTGACCCCAGGACCTTGAGGAGTGAGGTGGGAAGGAGTCAGGAAGACGTCTTGTAGGATTGCCTCACTCATCCCTTCCTGTGGAGTAAAGGGAGGCCTTCCAGGAATGCTAAGCTGAGGGAAGGGGCTGGGAATTGATGGGGGCTGGGTGTCTGAGGCTTCTTCCTCCCTTCTCACCACATTTCCCTGCCCTCTTAGGCTCCTTACCCAAGTGGGTAGTGAATAAATCTTCTCAGTTCCTGGCTCCCAAGGTGAGTGGCCTTGAGACTTCAAGGTTCTGGAGGCTGGGGGAGAGGACATTGGGGATGTTAGGGTGAGGGGGTGGAAACAGGGATGGACACTGGGGCAGGGGGCAGGGGATAAGGGACCAAGTTATAAAACCCACAAGAGTTGGGAAACTGGTGGTGCTGGGAGGGGTTTGGGAAATTCCTAGTCCTGCTGGCACCCCTGACACTCGGGTATCGGGTCTGCAGGCCATGAAGAAGATGTACAAGGCATGTGTCAAGTACCCTGAGTGGAAGCAGAAGCATCAGCCACACTTCAAGCCATGGCTGCACCCAGAGCAGAGCCCATTGCCCAGCCTGGCACTGTCGGAGCTGTCAGTGCAGCACGCAGACTCACTGGAGAACATCGACGAGAGCGCAGTGGCAGAGAGCAGGGAGGAGCGAGTGGGTGGTGCAGGTGGCGAGGGCAGTGATGATGACACCTCGCTCACCTGAGTGCAGCACTGCTGCATGGACTGAGACGGACTGGGGCTGAGCCCTGGGGCATGGATCCTCCCGCACTTCCTCCTGTCTCTCACCCTGCCTCCTGGGGGCCTTGGGCTGCGCCCAGGCGGCATTGCAGCCTGGCTGGACACAGCCCCAATAAACGATCCCGATCCCACAGCCTCAGCTGGCTCTTCGCTGTGCCTGCTTCCCACCTGCTCCAGCACTGCCACTGCCCTGGTTCCCTGGTTCTTCAGTTAATTTTGTTAATGATATTATTGCTTGCCTGGCCTTTGATCCTTTGGGCATCTTATTTGCCCATATGTAGCTGGGGCAGTTATTACCCCCTTGTTCTGTCCATTTTCACTCATACATCCACCTGTCCTTGTTGCATGTTCACTTTGCCATTTGTTCCAGGCTATCTGATTGCCCTCAACTGATCTAAGGGAGGGAGCAGGCCTGACTATAGGCCTCTCATCATGGGTTGGAGAGTGGGGTTCTACAATGTGACCTCTGTTTCAAGGCCCCTTAGGTTCAACCTATGGAATGGATATCTGATGATCTCCTGTCATCACAGAAGGGAAGGGGATGGATCTGTAGGTCTCAGGCCACAGAGCTATGGGTCTCAGAGCTGAGGCTGAGGCAGTATATTATAGAGGAGGGAGTTCATGAGTGCAGGTGAGGGTCATTGACTCTACTGCAGTGGAAGGGACAGGCTCTGTTGTTGCACCCTTCTTAGTTTTTTCTGAAGGTTTCTGGACTCTGTTAACAGAAATGGTGGGGCCTCAGGCCTCCATCCCCTTTCTAGTGGCCAGATGCCAGCCTCCTTGCCCTGTGCTTCACCTGACTACTCTTAGATCTAGAGGTAGGCCTAGGCTTTATCTGTTCTTTGTGGCCTCTCTGTTGCCCGAGTGAGGGCCCTGTGTTCTGCTCTTCTCCGGTAATTTAGGTCCTATGCAAACTTGGGGCTTAAAATTTCTCCCCAAGGTCTGGCTTTTTTTTTTTTTTTTTCCTTCTGGAAAGTTGCTTGCCTTAGTGCTGCCAGTGGAAGACATAATCTACTCAGAGTCAGGTCCTTCTGAGGGGAAAGGCAGATGGCTAATGAGGGTGGGCAGGAAATTCTGTCACTTACCTTGAAGGGTTCCAATCCCAGCTTTGCTCAATACTGGTTCTGTAACTTGGGGAAAGCATGGGAACTTCTTGGAGCTTCATTTCCTAATTCATAAACTGTGGTGACAATCTTTGCCTTCAAGCAAGTATGAGAATTGAGATAAAAGGAGTAAATTGCCCAGCACTATGCCTGGCATATAGTAGGTATTCAAATTAAGGGCATTTCTCTCTTATGGTAAACCCCTACACCCATCCTAGTGACAGCTGTTCTTCCAAATATCCCCACTGTGTATATGGAAAATACACAATGAAACCCAGAGAAAGTTAATGTCTCTGACTTAGCTGGACCTAGAAGTGCCTGCCAAGCCCTGGGTCCTCCTCTTTGTACTGGAAGGAGAGGAAGAATTTCCATTTTAAGTTCATTGAAGGAGCCTTAGGTGCAGGTACCTCAGGCTGCAGGATACAGCTCAGTGATCCTGTGACAGGACTCTTTCTTTCCCACTACCCAGGGGGATGTGGGTCCAGGGAGAGAGGAGGGATACTCTTAAAGAATGTGGGAAGAACTCCTGGAGGAGGCGTTCAGGGACCACAGTCCTCCATCCTCCACCGCCCCCCCCCCTCCAAATCTCCTTCGCGTGTGGTGTGTTTGTATGTCCGTGTCCCTTCCCAGGGCGCTGACTCACGGGAACAGGGGTGGCGAGGCAGGGAGACTCCGGGAGAGACGGAGACTCGGCTGCCTGTGTGCAGGTGGGGGGGGGGGGCAGACTTGGCCTTAGGAGACCCGAGGACTTGCCAGCAGCAAGAAGGGAGGAGAGAGAATCAGACCCACAGGTCTGGCAGGCGGACCAACCCCGCGGACTCAAGGATCGCTACCAGGCTGGGGGCGGGGCGGGGCCGGGTCCCTGCCCCTTCTCCGCTCCCCCCTCCCCGGGGCGTCACGTGGGGCTGGCGGAAGCGCCCCGCGGGGTGGGCGCGACCGGCCGGCTGCCGCGAGTTGGCGGTGGCAGCTGGAGTCAGTAGCGGCCCCGGGACTTCAGGTCCCCGCGTGGACACTTCACAGGTCAGTGCTTCTGGCTTCCTTGGCCCCCGGTCCGCAGTCCCCTCTCCTGGTGTGTCTGCAGTTTCCCATACCTCGGAAGGGAACGCCGAGCCGCGCGGCTACCCAGCGCTGGGCTCCCACTTCCCTGGGTTATCTCCTCTGCTTTGCTTTTGGCCGGGAGTGGGATGGGGTGGGGGTCGCTGCTAAGGATGAACTGTTGGGTCAGAGCGGGCAGACACAGAGCTTCCAGCCCTCAGCCCCTCAGCATGAAGGCTCCCAGGCTCCGGAGCCAGCTCGCTCTCGGGAGCCTTGAAATTCTTAATTGTAAAATGAAAGCTCCCACCCCGTTGGCTGCTGCTGAGACCCTTAACCTTTCTGCAGAACCGTTTGACCCAGGGCCTTAGACCCGGGGCAGGCTACTTCCGGTGTCTGCACCTTAATTCTCGGCCGGTAAATGGGGGCATGGCCTCCCAAGAGCTTACCTGGCCCAATTGCTGGAAAAAGGAGGGCTGTGTTCACTGAATGGGGTCAAGCCGGAAGTAGGTGGTTGGGCCTGTAGAGCACAGGCTTGGAGTACCACCTGGGGACACAGGGTGGTAATTGGTCCCAGGTCTCCAGGAGTAGTTTTTGGTGCTGGGGAACTCTAATCAGGAGCCATCAGAGATGGCTTCTACTACATGCACTCACCCAAATCTCATGTCCTAGGGAGCCTTCTCTCGGGGAGCCACACTGGTGGGGAGGGAGGGCTTCAGGGGCAGACATGGGAGGGATGTTTAGGAAAGTATTTGAATGCCTACAGTCTCAGGGTCCCAGACTGAGGCACTCATGATACCTGTCCTTCAAGAGCCAAGAGCACTCAAGCTGGGGGAGACCTCCCAGCAAGATCATTATAGAGTAGAAGGAATCCAGTGGAGCCATGAAGACAGGTATGGACAGGTACAGGCCCAGGGAGGAGGAGATGACTGGAATGGGCCTTGGCAGGTCAGTGGCAATTAGTGAGGTCAACGGGCCTTCAGGTGAGGGCATAGCTGTGCAGAGGCAGGAACCTGGATGGTGTGTTTGAAAAATGGCATGGAGATGGGTGTGGTTGCAAGGGGTGACAGGGGAGAGGTGTACAGAGAACTCATCCTTATATTCCAAGGGTCACTGGGGATTGTCTAGACCCTAGCCTAGGGACCCTGCCTCCCCATTGGCCATTTGCTCACTGGAGTAGTATAGGAGGGAGGTGTCCCAGGCAGAGTACTGACAACTATAGTGTGTGTGGTAGAGGAGGGCAGAGGTCCAATGTCCCTCATTGCCCCCAGGCTTTATTTGGGCATTCAGTCTCCTCCCTCAGTCCCAGCCTTACCTTTCACCATCTGGGCTCTAGTTATTTTTCTCCACACATCAAGAATCATCCTTTTGTGCAGATTGCATGTCCTCCCCACACCCTCCAGAAGTTTTCTCTCTATCCATATCCCACGTTATTTGGGACTTTAGTTTTCAGAAATGGGCTGCTCACTCTTTCCAGCCCAGTCTTTCAGTCCTCTCTAATAGCACAAGTTAGGAAGGGTCTTCCTGGAGCTCTGTGGAATAAGGTACTGCAGCACCATGGGACTAACTGGGACTTGGGACCTGAAGTCCCAGGGCACCACCAAGCACTGTCTGGCAAGACCCCATACTTCTCAGATCCTTCATTTCCCCATCTGCAGGATGGGGTGGTAATCCCTGGCTTCATGTCCCAAAGAGAGACTGTGCTGGGGCAAAAATATGGTCTATCTGAAAATAAATCCTGCCCCCAGCATTGAGCATTTGAGTGAAGGAAAGAAGGAACCCAGGAAAAGTGGTCAGTTCAGGAGGGCTGCAGAGTACTGGGGCCAGTGGTGGACCAGGCCTAGGGCACTGGCTAGAGGGAGGGGAGTCCCCATCACCCTCCTGGGCCTCTCCCCTTCCCACTCCACTCTCCCTTGGCTAAGCTCAAAGCAGCCGCCAATGCCCAAACAAGTGGCCTGTGTTCCCAGGGGAGGGGGAGGGGAGGCAGGCCCTGGGCTCCAGGCCCGTCTGTCCAGCGTCCAGTACTGACCCTGGCCCCCGCCCCTCTCTCTGGGTCTTAACCCTTGGGGGCCTGGACTGGGTTCTGAGCTGCTTGAAGGCTGGTGCTTCTTGCCCACCCTGTTTTAGGTTTTCAAGGGTTCTTTCTACCTTGTTTTAGGTTTTCAAGGGTTCTGTGAACCATGGGAGAATGCAGTAGGGTATCAGTTGGAAATGGGAAAGAAAGGAGGGATGAGGGATTGGGGAGAGGCCCCCTATGGCAAATACAGCCATGAACACTTAGACACCACTTGGCTCAGAAGCTTCTTTTGTAGGTAATGACACAGAATTAAGGGCCCTGAGATCAGACCAGGATCACACAGGAAGCCTGGGCAGGGGGCAGGAAGTATCAGGACAAGTAGACTCCTAGTCTGGGGAAAGGGAAGAAGAGAGGGAAACTTTCTCTGAGAATCTACCAGGTACGGAGGCTATCACTGCTTAAGAGGAGAATCAAAGAGGAAGAATGGGCTGGGGATGTGGCTCAAGTGGTAGCGCGCTTGCCTGGCATGCGTGCGGCCCGGGTTCAATCCTCAGTACCACATACAAACAAAGATGCTGTGTCCACCGAAAACTGAAAAATAAATATAAAAAATTCTCTCTCTCTCTCTCTCTCTCTCTCTCTCTCTCTCTCTCTCTCTCCTCTTTAAAAAAAAACAAAAAACAAAAAACAAAAAACAAAAAAAAAAAAAAAAAAAAAACAAAGAGGAAGACACTGAGCCTGAAAGAGTTTAGTACTTACATTAGTGAGTACTATGTCGGCAAACATGCATATAGTGTTGTAGGCATCTTCATGTCTGTATATAGATATGCATATACATACACACATGTGCATTTACACAGTTCTGGGACTAAACCCAGGGGTGTTCTACCACTGAGCTACATCCTCAGCCCTTTTACATTTTATTTGAGACAGGGTCTCACTGAGTTATCCAGGCTGGCCTCAAACTTGAGATCCTCCTGCATCAGCCTCCCAACTTACTAGGATTACAGGTGTGCACCACCATACCCAACTACTTTTATGTATATTAACCAATTTTATCCTGCCCACAACCAGAAAGATTAGGTGCTGTTTTACAGATCAGGAAACTGAGGCAGAGTGAGGCAGAGTAACTGGCCTTAGTAACAGTGGATTAGGGTAGTGACAAGATCAAGACTCAGGCAATTCCTTGCCTCCTTTAGCCTGATTTCCCCTCTCCCAGGCTACTGTCACCCCTGGGGCCAGGGTCTTGCTCAGTGAGGGACTTTCCCTGGGTGATGGCCAGTGTCACTTTGAGCCAAGTGTGTCCCCAATCAGGCAGCCCTGGGCCCTCCTTCAGAAGTAGAATCCATCCCTTGGGCAGCTCCTTGCACCCCATCTTCTGGTCTCAGCCCCCTCCACAGCCCTATACAGAGGGAGGTTTCATGTTTTACTGAGGAGAGGGATTCTTCACTGAGAGTGGCCACGTAGGTCTGAACAACATAAGGATATGAGGGACCCAGACATCTGCCTCCAGTGTGTACTCCCCACGAAGCTCAGGGCCTGCCCCTGATTCAACACTAGGGTCCTCCAGCTCTGGTCAAAGAAGACATCTTGTCCATCTATGCTCACCCCTGGGCAGACCCCCAGACCTGTACATTCCAATAATGACTCTGGGATAGACAGTCCTAGCTCAAAGAGGCAGATGGTGCCAGGTGTCTGGGAGAGTCTGGGGCTATAATGCTTGGTTCATCTTTGCACAGTCTTCCTTTGCAATGTCTCTCATCTTTTAGGTGATAGTTCAGGAAGGACAAGCTTGTCTCCCATAATTAGTATATCTGGCCAGGCACCGTAGTGCATGCCTATAATCCCAGCGACTTGGGAGACCGAGGCAGGAGGATTGCAAGTTCAAGGCCAGCCCAGGTAATTTAGCATGACCCTGTCTCAAAATAAAAAATGTGCTGGGGATGTTGCTCAATGGTAAAGTAAAGCACCTCTGAGTTCAATCCCCATTACCAAAAGTAAAAAAACAACAACAACAACAAAAAAAAACACATTAGGACATTTGCCCTGGATCATTGGGATGGTCAAGAGTGGCTGAGAGGGGATATGGACTTAAGTAACCAGTTCAATAACATTGTGATTTAGTTTAGTAGAAGTAAATTATTTAATTATAGTTATAATAGCATAACTATTGTTTCTTGGAAGCTGTGCCAGGCAGTGTGCTAAGAATTTTGCATACTGATTTCCTTAACAATAATTTGATGGGGTAAACACCACTCCCATTTTATAGATAAGGAAACTGGTCCCAGAGAAGTTAAGTGATTTGCCCAGGACCATCTACTGGGCATTTGAATTTCTTTTGCTTCAGTGGGAACCCTGAGCATGGGGAGGCATTGCAGACAGAGGCATTGCAGTCCCAGCCTGGGGACTCCCAGTTGGAGTCACAGGCAGAGAATAGAGCGCCACCTGTTCAGGTGATACACTGGTGCCCAGCTGTGGAGCCAGGATCCCATCAAGGGTTTCCTGCTTGCAGACTGGACTAATTACTGTTGAGTCCGGAGTCCCCAGGAGCCCAGGGCACCTTCTGGAAGACTGATTTCTGCTCTTGTACTGTTTGGTCCAACCTGACTTTTGGTAATACAGTGGTTTTTGGATGAAGAGACTGAGGTCAGTAGAAGGTAAGTGACTTACTAGCAGTGAGCCAAGAAAACAGAGGGCTGGGACAGGAACCCAAGTTGGTGGGGGCTGGGGGGGGCTCTAAGATGTACTCAACCCCTGCCTGGGGCCTGGTTGAACCCCCTGAAGCCCTGAGCTTCCTCAGACACTTCCCACATTGACTTGCAACAGAAGCCAATCTTTCTTCCTGACCAAACCCAGAACCAGTTCCTCCTAAGGTGCCTGGGATCTGCCACAGTAGGGTGTCAGTGACTGACCAAACCTAGGAAATATTCCTAGAGCCAAGAGGCCAAGATGCAGAGCCCACCTGTGATCAGGAATGTGATGCTCATGACCAGAGGGGTCCAAGGAGGGCTTAAAGGGTCAGAGTCCCCCATAGAGGGATATGGTAGAGTCTTCCTCCTTATCATTGTCTTCATTGTCATGAGGGCAAAGGTAAGGGCAAGAGGGGGAGACCTCTTATGACCATTCCTCTGTCATCATCCCAGGCCAGGGACCAGGGGCCATACCTGGAATCTTAGCTGCCCAGAGGCCCTGGAGGATCCTGGCCTGGTCTGGCCCTAGTTCCTCTGATCACGCCTGTGTGGGAGCTCCTGATGGGACAATAGCAGGGCTGAGTTGCCACTGCACATTGGTCTTCAGATCCATGGGTGTCTCTAGCCAGCTTCCCTCCTGGCCCACCTCTGTGTGTCCCTTACTCTCCTCCCACCATAGCACGAGGGGCCTGGAGTTAGGAACTCAGGGTCTGTCTGTGGCTTCTAGCTAAGTTCAACTTCCCTGAGCTTCAGGGAGGGCAGGGTGAAGTGGCTCCTTGGATATTCCAGGCTCACCAGCCCCAGATGTGGACAGCACAGGGCAGAAACCAACCAAACTGGACAGGTGGGAGGTGAAAGTAGAGGTAGAGGAGAGTTTCTCTTTCCTCTCTGCTCCCTCCTTTTCTCCACAATGGCTGACAGGATGTTAAGATTCCGAGATTCTAATCATCAGAGATTTCAAGGATTCTAGGGTTTTGCTATGTCTGTCATTCTCAGCTTCTGAATTTCTGAAGGTCCCAAGTTCCAAGAGCCTGCACAGCTTGGAGTTGGGGTGGATCACCCTGAGTTGAGGTTGAGCCTCGTGCCACTCTGTAGACAATCTGGTGTTCAACCGAGGATCAGAGAGTTTTGCAGGCTGCTGGGTGAATAAGAAGCCCCACTGGCCTCCAGCCTCTCCGTGCTTTCTGCCCACACCACCCCCAGCACACACACCCTGCTGCCTCCCTTTCCAGAAATCTGAGGAGCAAGCCACAAGGACAGGGTGGGAGCAGAAGAGACAGCTGTGGTTGGAAGGCAGGGGCCCCCTCTGCATTGACTGGGAGTAGTGGGGCTGTCCCCATGGACACCAGGTCAGGTTGAATGGAGACTCAGGGAGAGAAGGTGGTGACTGGCTGGGTCACAGAGCAAGGTCAGCATCATACTGCGGGCGTAAAAGCCAGCATGAGATGTGGCTCAGCAAACCCAGATCAGGCCTTGAAGCTTTAGTCAGGCTTAAGAACACTTACGAAGAGAGGTGATTGGCAGAAATCTGTGTCAGGGAGCCCAAGGGGAAGCACTATCCGGCCTTAGGGTGCCTGGGTCTTGGCTGAGGGCCTTGGGGTGGTTCAGGATGCTTCCCCCAGCTCTTCCCAGTGCTGTCTGGTCCTGTGCTCAAAGGGCCTTAGGCACAGGAGTGCTTCCTGGGAGACTCCCTGGCTGGGTGAGCTCCTTGCTGGGGCTTGCTTCTTAGCCCCTTCCTGGCCACTTCCCTCTGGTGGGGACTCTGTGAGGTGGGCTCAGCAGTTGATGCCCCAGTGGTTAGGGTGGCTGGAGCCCAACCCTGCACCCCTTGATGTGAATTGGGTGAGGCTTTCAGCCTATGAGCCTTGGTTCTCTTTAGGGGTGACCTCTAGCTGGCTGCTGTGTGGTTTGGCAGCTAAAATGCAAGTTTGTTTTTAGAGGCCATCATGGGCCTGGTGGGGAGAGAGGGACCCTTTCCTCTGGAGTCAGGGCTGGGAACTGATATTATTTCCAAATGACAAGACAGCTTGGGGTGGAGTGTCCCTTGCTCGGTGAAGGGGTATTGGAGTGTCAGCTGAAGTTCTAATTCCCCACTCAGGCTGGGGCTCTTCCTCCTGCTTCTTCATTTTTCCTCAGTTCTACGGATGGACATGCTAAGCCAGGGAGTGTCTGTTCCAGAAATGTGAATCAGGACACTGACCTGCCTCTACTGCTGGTGGCCTGAAAACCCACATTTCTCAGGGCCAAACTGGCTTAGCCCACTTGGAGGGGCAGGTTACTGGATAAGAGATACTGGTTTGCTCCATTATCTCTGAAGTCATCTGAGGACCATCTGCCTACTAGTTATTCCAAGCTCAGGCCTGGTCCTGTTCCTGACTTGCTGTGTGGCCCAGTTAAGCTTTTGCCCTCTTTGGGACTTAACTTTTCCTTCTGGAAATGTGGAGGATTGGAAGTGGTGGTTCTTAATGTGGGAAGAATGGATGGTTGGGGATTACAAAGTGCCAGAGGGAAAGCAGGGCTGGATGGGACAGCAGGAGGGTAGAGCTGTAGCTGGTGGGCCCCAGCAGGATGGGGGCATGGTGCTGGGAGGCTAGAGGCTGGACTTTAGCCACACTTGGGTTGCTGACTTGCAGGATGATCTGGGCTACTTGCTCTCCATGTGTAAAATTGGGGAGTATCCTTTCAGTCAATAGCTATTCATTGTGTGCCATCTTTGGGACATGGGAATCAGATCATGGTCCTGTCAGAGTTGGGGGTGAGAGACAATATGTGACAGATAGAGTCACACTGACCAGTGGTGTGATCAGAGCTGTCATGGAGTCAGAGACTGCTTCCTGGAGCAGGTGGCACTTGATCTGACAGGGTGAGGTAGAAAAAGATGTTCTAAGGTTCTAGACAGATGGAATGGTTATAAGCAAAGGCCTGATGGGAGGTAGTGCTGATGTTGGGAGTGGAGGGAATAAGGCCAGAGATGAGGGACAAGAAGCAGAAGCCAGTGGGTGGGGGCCCACTGAACCCCAACTGGCAATGGGGAGCCACAGAAAATTAGGCAAGCAGGGGAGAGGCAGCACTTGCCTAGTGGGTGGTGGTTGGTTTCAGAGACTCCTGAGAGCCTGTTGTAGTTCTGACCTGCTCTGGGGAACTGTTGAGTGATGCATGGGAGGGTGGGGTGTCCTGAGAATCAGCACTTCCCTCTGTGTTGGGGGGCTCCCCAGAAGTGTTTATTGGGCCAGCCCAACAGGAAGTGGCTGGGCCAGCCTCAGAGGTCAAAAGAAGGGATAAGCCCAGCCGCAGAGTCAAAAGAGCCTCAGAGTCAAATCTTTGACTCTATCCCTCCAGTCTGAACTTTGCCATAGATCTTGACCAATACCTTCACCTGTCTACCTCACCAGGGTGAGCTGGGATCAGCCCCAGATAGAATGCCTCCCAGGTCCAACCTTCTGCAGCCCCTGCCCAGCCCTGCCCACCTCTGTGTGTGTGCTCAGCCCCTGCTGCCCACAGCAGCTCCGAGACTTTTGGGGGAAGGATGTGAGGCAGAGGAGGAGGGGGATTCAGGAGGGAGAGGAACAAAGGCTGAAAATACTGACAGATGTCACATATTGAGCACCTGCTGCAAGCCAGGCCTTCGTAGATTTCCGTCAATATCTTTCATCTATAGTTATTGAGCATATTTTGGAAGACTGCTCCAGCTCCTAGGGATATAGCTATGCATAAAACAAGGCCTGTGCCTCCTGGCTGAGGAGGTTGACATTAACAAATATATAAAGTGATGTCTGGTAGTGATAAATGAGATGTTGAAGAATGAAACAGGGTGAGGAGAGAGAGACTTTTAGTGGTGCTTTTATAGGTCCATTGATCAGGGAAGGTATAGCATTTGTGAAGGTGCCTGAAAAAGTGTGGGAAGGATTTGTGCCAATGTCTGTCCAAGAGCATTCCAGGCCCAGGGAGCTCCAGCACCTGGTCTGAGGCAGGAGCCCATGCAGTATGTGGTATTGGAGTAGCATCCAGAACAAGCAGGTAGGAACCAGTAGGGACAGACCGCACAGGCCCAGGAGGCTGTGTGCCAGATGGAGCTTTTACTCCAAAGGAGTGAGAGCTGGTCAGCTGTGGATCTGTTTTGAAGGCTTAAATTTATTCCTTTCTAGCATGCAAGACAAAGCTGTCATGATTCTATTACACAGATGTGTAAACTCAGGCTCAGAGAAGTTATGTGGATTCCCCTGTCTCACCGTCTGTGGCCGCGCACTCTGTCCAAGAAACACTCTACTGCCTATCATGGCTTCCTCTCATCTAGACAGTAACAATGAGCATCTTAGGTTAGACTTCAAGTTCTTTCTTAGCCTACACTTGCTCTCTCTCTTCTACCTGCCCTCCCTGTCCCCTTCCTGGGCCCTGTGTGTCTCTGTGTCTTTCTGAGGAGATGGGGTGGAGAAAGGATCCAGGCAGTCCTTGATTCAGATTCTGGCCCCTGTGTGGCCTTGAGCAACCTCTGAGGCTCAGTTTACTCATCTGTAAAGTGGTCTAAAACCACCCGCTTTATCGATGTGTGTGGTATGGTGGCTGTGGATACAGTACTTGGCAGATAGTAGCCACTGAATAGTGTGTCCTCACAGTGCTCTGAGCAGGGAAGGCTGACCAGGGGAGCAGGTTAGGATGCCCCACTGTGGCTCTGCTGGACAGGGCTTGGAGAGGAAGGCTGAGTCGGGGAGTCCTCCTGTCTTGCTGGCTGTGTAGTGGGGAAAGCTGAGGTCACACAGGAAATCAGAGGCCATAGCCTGTGGGAATGGTTTCCCATCTCCCTCCTCCCTTCCAGTCACAGCCCCTTCCCCTGCCATTCTAGCCACCCCCACCCCCCAACACAGCAGCTTCCCCTTTCAGGTGGCAGCAGCGAGGGACCCACTTATCTTCCGGCTTCTCCATTCTCCTAGGGGCCACCTAGGGAGGGGCAGGTCTGGGTCCCTGTTCCCCTGGGCCACAGTTCTGGGGTGCAGAGGAGCCCACCAAGTCCTCCTGAGCAAGCAGGAGCCTCTGGTTTCTGGTCAATTCTTCTCTCTACTGTCAATGCCATGTTGGCCCGAGGCCACTCCAGTGTATGCCAAGGGTCCTGGCAAGAAGAGCAGTGGTCACCCTCCTTCTGTCTGCTCCTGCCACCAGTGATTCTGTGGTCAGCCCTGTGTTCCCATCCTTCTGCTGTCTTCCTGTTTCTGCCTCATTTACAGTGCTGATAGCCCCTCCTATCTCCCCATGGGTAGCGGTCACAGCAGAGGGTTTCCTGGAGTCACCCTGTGGCACCTCAGGCCTGCCTCTGCTCAGCATACACACTCTGTGGTGTGAGAGGTGCCCTGGGAAGAAGTCCCAAGCCCCAGGAGACCATGTTAGTGACTGAGGGTCATGGGCCAGGCCAGTGCCCTGTTGTGCTTTTGGCAGGAGCGCAGGTGTGGGTCATGGGTGGGAAGGGCCTGAGCCGGCCCTGGAGGATGAAGAAGTGGGGCAGAGAATATGGATGTGGGTTGGGGCAGGACCTTTGCCATATCAGGTTCACCTCGTGGACTTGAGGGCAGGCTGGCTGTGGGTAGGGAAAAGCGGGAGGCAGGGACAAGGGGTCAGGGTCCAGGCGAGCTAGGCCAAAGGCTGGTATAGCTGTCAGTGGCCAGTGCTTACCACAGGCCCTGGGTTTCATCCCCTGCACTGCAAAAATAAACCAGCAGAGGCCTGTTGTAAAAGGTGACAGGGAGAGGTGTGACAAAACATGCCATAGAGGAATGAGTTGGGAGAGGGGAGTGGTCCCAAGTGGCCCATCTGGGGAAGGGTACATGACAGGAGGAGAGGGATTAGAATGTGGCAGACTTTCATGAGGCCTAAAATCAAATCCTTTTTACTTTCAGCTTCATTTTTTTTTTTTTTTTTGCAAGTGAGGGACTTTGGAGTCATAGCTTGCTTCCTACCTGACCCTCTACTCGGAGGGCACTGAGCCATGAGGGGGCCGAAGGGTGAGTGTCAGGGCTGGGGTGGAGTCAGATGCTGTCTGGAAGACAAACCACGGAGTCCGGGGAGCCTTGGGTTTACTGGTGGGCCTCGGTGCATTTCTGGTTTGGGAGTAGGAGGCTGCGCTCTGCCTCTGGCCTCTTAGGCCTGGGGAAGACTGGGGGGGACCTTATTTGATAGCTGTGTGTGAGATCCTCAGGAGTTGGGGAGGGGGCTGTGGGTCTCTGTCTCTCATTCTCCAGTCTAGATGACCCAGCATATCAGCAATTTTGTTTATATTTCTCTTAGTAATCTATTGCATGCTTTATTTAAAATGAAGCTACTGTATAATGATAGTGTTAGGGAACAAACTGCAAGAAACTCAGTGCTAGTTACTTAAATACATTTCTCTTTTTTCCTTCTGATTATAAAAGTGATACACAGTTGTAAAAACTTCAAACAAAACAGACATCAAACTTGTAGAAAATCTTTCAAGATGGGTCAAAAGTTAACATTAGGCATGAAATTACGACCTGGGCAGTCTATTGTCCCTTAGTCTTTGGTGTCTCTCAGTCATTAATAAAACTGTGGTTTATCATTTTATCAGGGTGATGCTGGTGGGGCTACCATAAGAAGGTTGCTAAAATATCATGTCTCATTGGGCACACCCTAGGGATGTGATTGCAAGTTCAAAGCCAGCCTCAGCAATTTAGTGAAACCTTAAACAACTTAGTGAGACTTTGTCTTAAAATAAAAAAATAAAAAGGGATGGAGATGTGACTCAGTGGTTGGGTGCCCCTAGGTTCAATCCCTTGGCACCAAAATAAATAAATAAATAATATTATTAAAATTTGAAAAAAATCATGTCTCTCATCCACACTCTGTGGATGTGTGTTGTGCACTGCCAAAGGGTACTGGGGGATGGGTGGAGGTGATGGCTGGAGAAGAAGATCTGAAACCCAGCCTTTCTTCTGCTTGCTGGGCTGTATGCCCTGGTGCAGGATTCGTGGAGGCAGTGCAAAGTATGGGTTTGTGGTACTCTTGGGGTGTGACTATGTATGTTTTTGGTTCCTGTGTAGACAGCTCCGAGGGGTTTCTTGAGGTCTGTATACTCAGGTTCCTGCCCACCTGCTCATGCTGGGAAGCCTGGGGCAAGGGGCAAAGGGCTGGCCATGCAGAGAAGGAAGCCTTCTCTATCTAATTTGTTTAAGGGCCCCACCTGGGTTGAAAGCGCTTCTTTCAGATCAGGGTGCCAAAGAGCAGGTGTGTTTGGTTTGGGATGGGAGGTTGTGGTGTCTTGGGCATGGCAGGCAGAGGTCCATCAGGCAGTGGGTGTCTGGTCTGGAATGATGGGTGCAGAGGGACATGGCTGGAGGTGAGTGAGGTAGTCATTGGTGTCGGGGGTAACTGAAAACCTCGGGATGCTGGGGGTCCCAACTAGATTCTGGTTGTAAGTCCAGTGCCATGGGCTATTCTGGTCAGCACTGGCCAAGGCCTTGGGATTAGGGACAGGAAGTGACTGCCTTAGCAGCAGAGAAGTGAGCAGAAGATGAGCAAGTGTAGCCTCCAGTACACATGTGGTGACGCGTCATGGTTGTCTGGGTGCTGGGCAGGGACTGAACGCTTCATTTTGTGGAGAGGGAAACCGAGGCTTGGAATATCACATGATTTGCCCAGGGCTTCAGGCAAGAAGTGGTGGAGCTGGGACTGAGTCCAGACTTGCTCTGCATACTGGGTAGGGGTGCCTGAGTCCTGGAGCCCAGGGACTTGCCCACAGACCTCCAGCTTCCCGCTAGGTAGCTGAGGCAGCTCTTCATTTACGTGGACCCTGGGGACACTTGCCATCAGCCTCCTATGCTTCAGGGACTCTAGACAGGCCGTACTGCAGATGGGACGGGACTCTCTTGGTGCTAGGAAGGTTAACAGGGCAGAGACACAGGCAGGAGCAGGACAGGAGCCCTGGTGTGTCTTCTTGGGACTTGTAAACAGTGGCCATCTATCCCTGAGAGATAGAAAACAGGTCTCTTGGCCCAAGGGCCAGCTGACTAACCATTTGGGAGTTGCACTTGCTGTCTTGCAGGAGGCAGGTGCGGGTGCTGAGAGAGCTTTTTTTTTTTTTTTAAATATTTTTAGTTGTAGTTGGACACAGTACCTTTATTTATTTATTTTTATGTGGTGCTGAGGATCGAACCCAGGGCTTCACATGTGCGAGGCAAGTACTCTACACTGAGCCACAAACCCAGCCCAAGAGCTGTTTTTTGCAGGGGCGGGGGTCACTTCTGCACCCTTGGGGCTGGGAACCCAACCCCCACCTAGTTCCTCATATCTACAGGAAGTGTCTCCAAGGCTTGCCCGCATTAGCCTGAGCTAGTGGAGTCCCAAGCGCCCAAGCGGTTGGTAGATGTCCAGGAGGGTGACCCTGCCTGTAGGTATCACCTGGTGACTGGGCCGGGGAGGGCTAGACATCGGGGTCTAGGGCATGTCCAGGGTCTGGAGCATGTTGGGCTCCAGGGCAGTTGTGCAGAGTGGGATTGTTGGTGGAGAGCCCGAGATCTGAAGGCCGTGTGGTGCAGTGTGGTGGGGCAGGTGGTTGTGCTGTGTGGCTGTCGGGTAGGTAGGAGGTGTGTGCCCTGGAGGCAGTGCAAAGTATGGGTTTGTGGTACTCTTGGGGTGTGACTATGTATGTTTTTGGTTCCTGTGTAGACAGCTCCGAGGGGTTTCTTGAGGTCTGTATACTCAGGTTCCTGCCCACCTGCTCATGCTGGGAAGCCTGGGGCAAGGGGCAAAGGGCTGGCCATGCAGAGAAGGAGGAGGTGGGTGAGTGAGCTGAGACCTCAGTCTCCTGTCCCCTGGAGGGTTGGATCTTTCTTTGAACTCAGAGTGGAGCTCTGTGCAGAGGGGGCCCTGGAGATTCAGTCTGGGGAGATGTTCTGGCCCAGAGGACTTCAGAACTGAGTGTGGAAGGAGTTAGGACCTTTAAAGCTGCCCTGTGCCCTGACCAAGGATGACTCATTCATGCGAAGCAGAATGCAAAGAAGCTGAGGGACGCCTCAGAGAGGGACACAACCGCATGGGTCAGCAGCCTGCCGTAGCTTCTCTGGGTGTCCTCTCTTCCCGTCCTGCAGAACTCTCTGAACTTCAGGTTATCCAGGTCCTTTCCTGTCCTTGGGCCTCTCACATTCAGTTCCCTTTGCCTGGAACAGGATCCCTCAGGAAACCTCTCTGACTCTACAAGACAGAGGCAGCCATATCCTCTGAAGGCTCTGTGGGCTCCAACAAGTAACCTGGGTAAGTTTCCACCACATGGTGTGAAAGGGGGTAAAAATCCTAAGTCTTAGGGCTGGGGATATAGCTCAGTTGGTAGAGTGCTTGCTTGCATGCAAAAGGCCCTGGGTTCAATCCCCAGCACCACACACACACACACACACACACACACACACAAATCCCAGGTCTTGGGATGGTTACAAGGATGAGTGAGAGGAAGGTGGGAGTCTGCAGAGGCTGGGCACACAGTGGCACTTAGGAGATACAAGAAGCTGGGGTATGGTTGTCATTCTTACTGGGCTACCAAAATGGTGCCATCCATCAGCGGTGGGTAGGAGTGCTGAGAGGGAGATGCCAAGCTGGGACAGAAGTGGGGCTCTGAAATTTAAACTCTGCTTTGACTCCAACAAGAGGGACTCAAGCAAGACATGAAGAAGGACTGTCTGGCAAGGATTAGAGATTCCAGATGACTGTTTCTTACTTCTGAACTGGGATTGGGTGCCCTTGTGAGCCATCCAGGTGCTGGGCTCCACTGTGGAGAGCAGGGGAAACAAGAAGAGGTACAGACTCTTAGAATACCCCAGGCCACATTGGTTGGATGGAGGTGGATCCCTGCAAAGAGAGCAACCAAAGAAAACAGAAACAGTGCTGAGCTGTATGGCTGTACAGAGGCCTAGGACACCAAGGGGCAGTCAAGGAGGACTTTCTGCAAGAGATGGCCTGGAGCCAGTGCTCTGAGGAGGGAGGGTGTGGTTTATTTACTCATTATCAGCTGACAGTTTTAGGGGCCCCCATAAGCCAGGCCAGCATCTGGTATAGGAAGTGACATGGAGAGAGTTGTGGAGGGGGCCAGCCCAGCCTGCCTGGGGCTTGGGGTATGTCACTGAGAATTTGAGCAAGTCACTTCCTCCCTGTGGGTGTTTGTTTCTTCTTCCGTTATAGTCAGGGCTGAACCAGGTAGAATGACAGCTGATGAGCTCCTGAGAACACAGGGATCTGGCAGAACTTTAGCAGGGTTGGGACCCTGGCCATAGCCAGCACAGCCAGCGATGGCAGAGGGAGATGAGCCAAGCGAGAGAGGAGGCCTGGGCCCTTGGGTGGGGGAGAAAAGCCCCCCAGCTGTGGCTGTGCCCTTGCTACAGGAAGACATTTGCCTCTGCCCTGACCCTGCCTCCCTGGGGGTAATGACTCTCTAGGACTTGTCATAGCAGCATAGTTTCAATTCCTAAACCAGGGCCAGGGTGAGGACAGAGTAATTGAGGTGTAAAATTTAAGGGGGGACTAAAGACCTCTGATCATCCAGGTATATCTTCTTTTTTTTCTTTTTAGTACTGGGATTGAACTCAGGGGTGCTTTACCACTGAGCCACATCCACACCCCTTCACATTTTTCAGTTTTAGACAGGGTCTCACTAAGTTGCTCAAGGGCCTTACTAAATTGCTGAGGCTGGCCTTGAACTTGTGATCCTCCTGCCTCATTGTCCCAAGTTGCTGGGATTACAGGCATGTGCCATCACACCTGGTATAAGATATTTTAATGCCATTTAAAAAAATCAAAATTTATGCCAAAAATACATGATGAGCAACATTATAAAATATCACAGTTTTCAGTAGAGAGAGGACAGTATTGCTGACTGGGCCTGCAGAGGCCCAGCCTCTGTAGAGCGGTGCTCCACTCTTCTTGTGTCCAGGAGCTTCCCTCTCCAGGGAGCTGCCCCTGACCCCAGCCTGGTGAGGGCCCCCTGGCTGATCTCATGAGCTGGTGGTGTTTGATCCCTTCTGGCCCAAAGTTTCTAGAGGCACCTGGTTCATGCTTCTAGCTCCTTGAATGGGGAAGTCATAAAGGGGTGTCAGTGTGAGACCTCACGTCTCTGACCTTGGCTTTTGCCCTTTAGTGAACGAATAGGAACTTGAGAGAGGCCCAGTGGGGGCCAGGCTCTGTTCAGGGAGAGGGTGGTTTCCTGTCTCCCTTGACCAGTCCGGTCAGGTGGCTGGGACCATTATCAGTCCACTTGTGTTACACCTCAGTCAGGTGCCTGGCCTGTAACAGGTCCTCCTTCGTGTTTGCTATCACTTTTGAGAAGCAGTGAGCTGAGTGATTAGGAGTTGAGAACTGTGCTGCCCAATGGAGATACAGTGCAAGCCACAAGTGCAATGGAAATTTGCTAATAGGCACATTAAAAGAAAAAGATGCCAGGGCCGCAAGTGTAGCTCAGTAGCCGAGCATGTGCAAGGCCCTGAGTTGATCCCCTGTACTGGGGGCTCGGGTGGGGTGGGGTGAGAAGAATTAGAAACCATGTGCAGTTAATGTTATTAACGTTTTAAATCTAAATCATAATATTATCATTTATCATATAATCAATAGGAAAATTTGAGCTATTTTACCTTCTTTTTGTGCCGAGTCTTCAAAATTCAGTACACCTCATTTTGGGGGGCTACATTTCAAGTATTCAAAAGTCATCTATGGGGCTGGGATTGTGGCTCAGCGGTAGAGTGCTTGCCTAGCACGTGAAAGGCCCTGGGTTTGATCCTCAGCACCATGTAAAAATAAATAAATAAAGACGTTGTGTACAACTACAACTAAAAAAATAAATATTAAAAAAAAAATCAAGCCATCTGTGGGTGCTGCTGGCTACTGTACTGGACAGGGCAGGTCTAGACTATACTCAAACTGCTTCTTCCCAGCGTTGTGACTTTAAGCAAATTACTTAACTTCCCTGTGCCTTAGTGGTTTTTTTTTTTTTTTTTTTAAGTAGACTAATAATCAAATGTACCTGATAGGTTGCAGTGATGTTGAGTTGATGTAAAGTGCTTAGGTATCTGGCATAATAAGCAGTGTTTGTCTTCTCTTTTTGTTTTTTGAGTAACACTGCCATTTTTGCCAACAGTTTCATCTAAAGTACCAGTTTCTTAAAATTTGTTTTTATAGTACCTACTTAGAAGCACATACCTGTTTTTACCATTTCCTAAGCAATGATAATTGTAGGGTCTACATAAGATAAATACCTATTAGTAAACTGTAAAATGGTCAGGAATGCCTGCCAAAGCCATTTTGCAGAACACAGGAGTTTTTTGGCTAACCCTGCTCTTATGGCAAGGAGACCTGACTTGACTCCAGGACAGGGGAGGGAGACCTGTCCATTCCACTGCACCCCACTCTCTCCAGCCCCACAGAGCCTGTGCTGCCTGGGCAGTAGGAGTCATGGCCTGCTGAGAGGATTGGCCTGTTCTTTCTCCTCCCCTGAAAACCCCCTTTTTTGGCCCATTTTCCTCACCTCCCTCCCAAGTTTATGAGCATGGCCCTGGGGTCTCAGGCCCTGCCTCAGTTGCCCCATCTCTGCCCTCAGCACATGTTGTGGTCCTAAGACTTAGTGGAGAGGGCCCTGCATCTTGGGCTCCACCTCTCCCGAGAGGCCACAGGTTAGGGGAGACTCCCTTAGCCAAGGAGCTGCATCTGTCCCTTCTTGGTGACCTCCTGGGGGGCAATCTCTTTGCCAGCTAGCCCCCACATGCAACCCAGCCACTGGTCCTAGGGGCGTGGAGAGTGGAAGTGCTGACTCCCCTTCACACCTGTGCAGCCCCCACCTCCAGAAGGTCTGTCTGGCTGCCTTCCTCGTCCCTGGAGGCCTTCTTCTGGTCCAGCCTCCATTGCTTGGCTTCCAGCTTCCCTGGACCCTTCTCTTTTCCTTTTCTTCTTCTTCTTCCACCTCTTTCCCACTTCTGCTTTCTTCCCCTTTCTTTGCTTTTCCTCATCACTCTCCCCCCTGTCTCTTCTCCTCTTCCTCCTCCTTGGCATTCTGGCTGCTCCAAGTGGCCTCACCTCATGGACTTTCTCCCCCATCTCTGTCCTTGCAGCTTCCACATCAGGCCACCATGAGGAGCCCTTTGGAGTAGCTGTGACTTCTGGGAGGATCAGCCGGTGAGTGAGGAACTGGGAGGATGGAGCTGGGCTGAGTTCTCAGGCTAAGCCCAAAGCCTGAGCTGGGGAGGCTGGGACTTTCCATTTTGAGAACCAGTATTGCAGGCAGAAGGTGAGGCCCTGAGGGCTTGCTAAGAGCCTCCTCCAGGGTTCTGAGAGGAGGGACAGGGCAGGCTCCAGCAGGCTAGACTGGGAAGCATAAGCTGACTTGATTTCCCTCCTTGCCTGGTGAGTTTTGGTTTCTTTTTCATTCCCAGGCTTTATTGATGATTATCACATTATCTTTTTAAAACTTTGCTTGTTTAGTTTTTAAATGGTACAAAATTTTAAAAATATAGAAGGGTGTAGTGTCTCCTGTCTTCCCAACTGTCAATTCTCTCCCCAAAGCCAGTTTCTTGTGTATCTATCCAGAGTATTCTATTATATATTTGTGTGTGTGTGTGTGTACATATGTATATATTTCTTTTTTAAAACTCAGTTGTAAAAAAAAAAAAACTCAGTTGTTATATAACTCTGTCCTGCACCTTACTTTTCCACTTAACAATAAATCTTTAATATTAATTTATATGAACTTTAGAACCTGTTGGTCTAAACCAATTCCATTTGGTAATTTCAGTTGGGAAATTATATTCAAGTTATAGCTTAACCCCGGGAGAACTGATGTCTTTATAATTTTAGGAGCCACTGTATCCAAGAACATGGAATGTTTGTGTTTATAACTTCCTTTGGCTCTCCCAAGTATCCATTATATTCTTATTCTTATTTTTAAAATTCAGAGAGTTCAAAATTTAGGTGATAGACTAAGTAAAGTGAAAAGTGTTCCTCCTGTCAGAGGCAGATTTCCAGGAAAGGTGGAATTTGACATTCAGGGGTCCTTCTAGGATCCAAAGAGGGGGCCTGAACAATGTGGACACATGGGTCCTGTGTTTTTGTGAATTTGCAAAAGTGAGATATTCTTGTGTTCTTTTTACCCCAAAGGGCATCTGGATTGTGTAAGCGTCAGACCCATGAGCTCTCATCTGCCTCCGTTCCCTCTTGTCCTCTCAGCTCTGTTTTCCACCTCTGAGGAGAGTGGTAACCAGTATTGCTGGACCCCCTGGGCCTCTGCAGAGGCTCTTCATATATTTTGCTGTGCGTGCGTGCTGAGCCACTCTCTCTTTTTGTTTATTTCACACAAAAAAACAGAATGTTTTGAAACTGTCCTGCACTTTTCTTTCTTTACTTAACAGCATATCTTGGAGGTCATTCTGTGCCCATGTGTAAGGAGTTTTCTCCTTTTTAGGGCCTCTCAGAAGACTGCCCCATAATCTAGTTAACCATTCTACAATTGTTGGACATTTTGGTTATTTCCAGTCTTTTGTTATTATACACAGTGCTGTAGCCAATAACTATCTACCTCCGTCATTGCAGATGTGTTCCCGTAAACCTGTACAGTAAGTGTCTGTACTTTGACCCAGGGTATCTGGGCCAAAGGACAGTGGCTTTCCAGCTCAGGATCTTGTAGTTACTGTGGCATGGCTTTCCCTAGAGGCACAGCCACCAGCCAGGCAGGAGTAGCCCCACCCCATTACCAGGGCTGTGCATTTTAAAATATTTTTTCTTTGATATTCTCATAGGTGGAAAGTAGCATTGTACTATATTTGATGTTTGTATTTTGTTAAGTTTCTTGTCATATGTTTAAAGGCCATTTACATTTTCCTTTCTGTGCTTGTCTCTGTCATTTTGTAACACAGAGCATGGGTTTGGGTTTTTTATCTCATGAATTTGAAGAGTAAAATCCATGCACAACAAATGGTGAGAGTAAAGCATCAGGATTTATTAGAGTAATAGAAAGCAGAACTGCTGAAGAGGGAGGGGTCCTAAGAGAGGGATGCTCAAGAGTGGCTTTTGTCTAGGGCTTTATATAGGTTTAAGGAAGTCAGCCCCTTGCCCAATGCTGCTTGAATACCATGAATACCATGAATACCTCATGGTGTTCATGCAGCCTTTAGTCTAATCAAAATATCAAGCAGGAATTTTTCCTTCTTTTTTTTTTTTTTTTGGATACCAGGAATTGAACTCAGGGACACTCGACCACTGAGCCACATCTCCAGCCCTATTTTGTATTTTATTTAGAGGCAGGGTCTCACTGAGTTGTTTAGCATCTTGCCATTGCTGAGGCTGGCGTTGAACTTGCAATCCTTCTGTCTCAGCCTCCTAAGCCGCTGGGATTACAGGTGTGTGCCATGGCACCTAGCTGGATTTTTCCTTCTTTGGAGAGGCATGGACCCCAGTGACACAGGTCCTAGTTTAAAAATAGCCTTTTTGTAAGTTTCTTAGGAAATATCTGCAGGTGCTATTGGTGCTGTACTGCCCAGGAAGTTGCTACCCAGGGGCCCATCTCCTATCCTCCCAGCCTTCTCTCTTTCTCCTGATGTCAATATTCTTTGCCCGTTTTTCTACTAGATTTTTGTTTGAAATGAGTAGGATGTGAGATGTCCTCTAGGTCCTCATTTACCTCTTGCTTTGCATATGGTGTCTCCACCATGTTGGCATGTTTATTTTTTTCTACAGTGTCACACAATGCTCAACAGTGGGGATACATTTCTAAAAAATGCATCATTGGCAATTTTGTCATTGTGTGAACATCACTGAGTATAGTAACTCAGACCTAGAAGGTCTGGTTCAGTCACTCCATGCAGCCTCGATGCTATCAGGAAATTTGCAGTAAACACAAGATGTATGAGCCTGCTGCCAGGTGAGCTGGCATTCTGTTTTATAATACACTTCTTTTATAAGTAGGAATATACTCTAAAATAAGAATAAAAAATAGAGAGTAGTAAACACATAAACCAATACCATAGTCATTTATTATCATTATCAAGTATGTGTGGGCTGTACTTTTATATGACAGGCAACACAGGAGGCCTGTTTAAACCGACATCACCACAGACCCCAGAGGAATATAGTTTGGCTACGATGCCACGAGGTGATAGGAATTTCTCAGCTCCATTATAATCTTCTGGGCCTCTTGTCATCTATGTGATCCATCACTGATGGGAGCATCACTATATGGCCTGTGACAGTAGGTGAATGTTCCAGGCTTCTCTGCATACCTTCTGGGCTTATATCTTTTCCAAAATATTTTTACCTAAGGGGTTTTTTACGCCCCTTTGGTATCAGAGATTGAACCCAGGGGGGACTTAACCTCTGAGCCACATCCCCAGCCCTTTTTATTTTTTATTTTAAGACAGGGTCTCACTAAATTGCTGAGGCTGGCCTTGAACTCGTGATCCTCCTGCCTCAGCCTCTGGAGCTGCTGGGATTATAGGGGTATACCACCATGCCCTGCTCTAAGGTGATTTTTCAATCCTTCCATGGTTTTATTTTTTTATATTGAAATCTTTGATCCATTTGTGACTTATCTAGTTGTAAGGTGTGAGGCAAACAAAAACAGAACAGGGCTTCACAGAGGGGAACACCTTAGTTTTTTTCTAGATTTCTCTGCAGCTGTCCCAACAACTTAATAACCCCTTTCCCCCACTAGTTTGAGATTCTCCTTTCATTGTGTACCAGTTCTTCCATCTCCTCTTGAGCTTTTGTTCTGATTAATTAATCAGTTTGTTCCCAAGCTGCTAGCATATACTGTTTTAATTATTGTGACTCTGTGGTATGTTTTAATATGTGATGGGGCAGATTTCTACCTGCTGCCAAAGCTTTCCTGGGTCTTCCTGCTTTTTTATTTTTCCACATGAATTTTCAAATCCATTTGTCTAGTTTAAAAGGAATTTCTGTGTACACACTGAGTAGAATTGTGTGTATTTATAAATTAAAGAGACTTAATACCTTTGTGATGTTTCTGTCCAGAACTTATTATGTCTTCTCATTTGTCTTAGTCTTTTTTCCTCCCTTTTTTTGTCTCTCAAGAACACTACATTTTTTCTTCATGTAGACCTTGTTTATTTCTCTTTTCTTTCCCTACTGTGTTAGTCTGTCTGTCCTTTCTTCCTTCCTTTTGTACTGGGATTCAACCCAGTGATGCTCTATCATTGAGCTGCATCCTCAGCTCCTTTTGATTTTTATGTTAAGAACAGAGTCTTGCCAAATTGTCCAGATTGGCCTTGAGCTGGCAATCCTCTTGTCTCAGCCTCCTGATTGTTGGGATTACAGGTATGAACCACTGTGCCCAGTGAGATTTTTTTTTTTCTCCCAAGTACTGGGATTGAACCCAGGGCCTGGCACGTGGTAGGCAAGTGCCCTATCACTGAGCTATCCTGCCGCAGTCCTGCTGGCTGCAGCAAAATAATCAGGGGGGTGACGAGCAACTTGTGTACATTGATACAGCAGGAGTAGGAGCCGTTTATTGCAGGACAGGAGCAGTATTTATACATTCCACACAGCTTATCTAATTAGCATAAACTAGATACATCAGTCAACCAATAAGGAATCTCCACACTTAATGGCTCACTTTTGTTACTTCTCAAACCACTCCCTCTGGCATTTTGCCAGGCACCATCCAGACTTGTTTACGAACTCTAACATTCCCCTGGCTAAATGCCAGGTGTTATTTTGACTTGTTTACAGACTCTAACACTATCCCCCAGACCATGTATATTTATTATGAAGTTTATTCTTGGTGTTTTATGTTTTGTGATCCTACTGTAAATGGGTTCTTTTATCCTAAATTCTATCCAATTTTATCCTAAATTCTACTGGTTATTGCTTAGAAATATTGATTTTGAACTCACCTAACTAAATTCTTTTATTTTTTTTAGCTGTAGTTGGACACAATATCTTTATTTTATTTATTTATTTTTATGTGGTGCTGAGGATCGAACCCAGGGCCTCACATGTGCTAGGCAAGTGCTCTGCCACTGAGCCACAACTCTAGCTAACTAAATTCTTATTTATAATATTTTATTAGTTGAACTGCTTGGGCTTTCAAAAGTTTATATTATTCTCAATTAATGATAGTTTTTTTTCCTTCCTAATTTTTATACCTTTGTTTATTTTTGTTGTCTAGAACATTTAGAGCAATAATAATAATACTAATAATGAAGTGGATACTCTGGTCTCATCCAAAACTGTAATGGGTCTCTTCTGTTGCTTTTCCATGAAGTAAAGTGTTAGATTTTATTTAAGGAGTTTGTCTGTTGCTATTTTAGTCAGGTGTTGTTTAAGAGGTGAATGTCAAGTTTCATGGTGTGCCTCTTTAGTGTCTGGGGATGATTGGATGACTTTTGATCTGTTAATCATCTCTGTACTCCCACCAAGCCAGGAGCTCTTGAGTGCAGGGATATGGAACCCAAGTCCCCATTGACAAGTGTGAGGCTTTTTTTGTTTGTTTGTTTGTTTTTTGGTACCAGGGATTGAACTGAGGGGCTCTCAACCACTGAGCCACATCTCCATCCCTATTTTGTATTCTATTTAGAGACAAGGTCTCAGTGAGTTGCTAAGCACCTCACCCTTGCTGAGGCTGGCTTTGAACTTGAGATCCTCCTAACTCAGCCTCACAAACTGCTGGGATTACAGGTGTGTGCCACTGCTCCCTGCAAGGCTGTATTTAATGAACAAATGAATGAATGTCCTTCCCCTTCCTTGGCAGGAAAAGGGGACTTAGGGGTTCAGGAACCCAGAGGCTGTGTGATCTGGTTGACTTGTCTTCTGGAGCATTCCACTTCCTCTGTGGGCACTGGAGATGAGGTGGAGGGAGGTGAGGCTCTGTCCCCACACTGGGCATGCAGAGGGGCTATCAGTAGTGCCTTTCAATTCCACACATGTTGGCTAAGCCCCTGGGCTTGGCCCTCAACTGGGGACTTACCTTAGAGGGACTTGGTCCCTGGCCTGGCTCTTGCTGAGGGCATTGGGGAGGGGGTACCTTGTACAGCATCAGACATGCCATTGGCCAGTCTTGAGGAGTGGCCCAGGCTGCATATGGGCGTGGGTGTGATGCCAACTTTGGAGGTGATGGAAGATTTCCTAGGGAAGATGTGGTCAGAGTGCTAGGAGGCCCCAGGGGCAGTGTGATGGGGGGTGACTTAGGTAGAGGGAAAAGCCTACGTGTTTGGGAACTGCCAGTACTTGGCTTTGCCTGGCACATGGGGCACAGGGGAGGAAGCTTAAGGATTGAACTTGAACCCATGGCATGAGGGGGTTTTGGAATTTTGGCTTTTAAAATCTCACCATTTACAGTTTTAATATTTTGGGATTGTAATTTTGGGGATTTTAGACTTTAGGGATTTTGATCTTTGGGGATTCTAATATTTGGAATTGGCCTTTGGGATCTTGTCTTTTGAGGATTAAGAGTAGCATTGGGGGGGTTGGGGATGTGGCTCAGCAGTAGAGTGCTCACCTAGTACCTGCAGGGTGCTGGGTTCCATCCTCAGCACCACATAAAAAAATAAAATAAAGGTATTGTGTCCAACTACAACTAAAACAAAATATTTTTTTAAAAAAGAGAAAGAGTGGCATTGGGGGCTGGGGTTGTGGCTCAGTGGTAGAGCACTTGCCTAGCATGTGTGAGGCCCTGAGTTCGATCCTCAGCACCACATAAAAATAAATAAATAAAATAAAGGTATTGTGTCCAACTATAACTAAAAAAATATATATTTTTTAAAAACTTAAAAAAAAAAAGAAAAAAGAAAAAGAGTGACATTGGCCACGAAGGAACACAGAGGGATGCTGATTAGGGGAACTGCTCTGGGCCACCATGTCTCTGACCTGTGCTTGTCTATCCCAGGTCTGGTTCGAACCCTCCTGGCTGGACCTCTGCTGGCAGGAACCATGGCGGAGGGCGGGGACGCTGCCTTGTCAGTGGCCGAGTGGCTGCGGGCGCTGCACCTGGAGCAGTATACTGGGCTCTTTGAGCAGCACGGACTGGTGTGGGCCACTGAGTGCCAAGGCCTCAGCGATGCCCGCCTGATGGACATGGGCATGCTACTCCCGGGACACCGCCGCCGCATCTTGGCTGGCCTGCTCCGTGCCCATGCACCTCCAGCTCCTGCACCCCGCCCTACACCACGACCTGTGCCCATGAAGCGCCACGTCTTCCGTTCACCGCCCGTGTCCACCACTCCACCTGAGTCACTGCCCACAGCTGGGCAGGATGAGGTGCCATCTGCTGCCCCGCCCATCCCACCCCGCAAGAGCTGCCTTCCGCCGGCCTGCTTTGCCACCCCATCCGCAGCAGCCCCAGACCCTGTGCTGCCCCCATTGCCTGCCAAGCGACATTTGGTGGAGCTGAGCATTCCTCCAGTGCCTCCTCGCACAGGAGCCCCCCGCCTGCTGGTGAGGTGAGTGGGTGCCATTCATGTGGGTGGAACATAGGCAGAGGATTCTGGACTGTAGGTGTGGAGTTCATGGCCTTCACACTGGGGTAGAAAGGCACTTCAGTTGGAGGGAACAGCCTGTGCAAAGCTCAGAGGAGGAAAGTGCTCCAGGTTCCCCCAACAATAGTGTGGCTGGGTTGGTGGGTGAGGCTTAGGGATAGTGCTGTGAAGGCCCGGCCGGGATGCCAGACAGGTTTTCAGCAAAATGATAGGATGAAATTTGAGGGCCTGGAGCATGATTCTGGCTGCTTATTAGGGAGCTGGGGGGAGGCTGGGAGGTGAGTGAGTGGTCACAAGATCAGGTGAGGTCCCAGGTGCATCAGGCTCTGCTGATGCACCTGTTAGAAAGTGAAGATGAATCTTGAAGGGCCAGGACTTGTGGCTGCCTGGATGTGAGCAGCGAGGGCAGGGGGAGCCGCGACAACTTCTAGTTTTCTGTCTCAGGTGACTGGGTGCTCCTAGGGACAGATTTGGGATCCAGAAGTAGAAGTAAATTCAGGAGAAAGTCTGAATTCAGCAAAGGACCTGGATAGTATGAGATACTGTGGGGACTCGGGGCATGTTCTGTCACAAGGAGGTAATGTGTGGAGAAAATGGAAAGCCTGGGATCCTAGGGTAGGGTGGGAACTGTGCTTGTGCTCCTGTCATACCTGGACCCCCCAAATGTCCCAAATCCTTGGACACCTAAGAGGACTCATCCTGCTTACCCTCCTTCCTCTTCCAAACTATTTACTCCATGACCCCTGATCCCCCTTTTCTTGGGTTTCTCCTGCTTCTGTGGACATTCTATACTGTCTCCTTCACATACACCTTCTTTCCTACCATTTGCTTGGGTGCCCAGCCAGGAGGGAGCCTCCCCAAGAGGTTTAGGTTTGTGTTCGGAGGGGGGATTTGTTGGAGTGCTTGGTTCAAGTCAGGCTAAACTAGGAAGATTTCTTAGAGGAGGAAGGGATATGCAGTCTACTGGTCCTGGTTATTGCTGGATGCTGTGTGGGGCATTTTGTATACATGATTTCACTGATCCCTGCAACAAGCCTTCTGAGGGATTTGTTTCCTGGTTTTAAGCAGGGACATTATGGCTCAGAACAGGGGATGGGAGGCACTGTTTGGATCCATGTCAAATGTATTATTCTGGGAGGAAGGTCAGGGAGGTTCTCCCAACCCAGAGAGGAGCATTAAGTCAGGGGGCCTTGAAGGTCAAACCAGGTCTGTGGTGGTATGAAGTTTGGATGGTGGAAGCACAAAAAAGGTTTGTGCCTCTCCTAGGTTCACACAACTGGGAACTCGAATCTCCCAGCAGCCTGGCTCACAGCCTAGATGGGAATTTCCTGGTGCAATTGTGCCCTCTATTGGCCATTCTTCTGTATGCAGGAGTAATTTTTGTCCTTCAACTAACTCTATTGTCAAAGACACTGAGGGGCTGGGATTGTGGTTCAGTGGTAGAGATGTGAGCTGCTGGGTTCGATCCTCAGCACCACATAAACATAAATAAAATAAAAGTATTGTGTCCAACTGCAACTAAAAAAAATTTCAAAAAAGGACACAGAGTTAAACGGTCCTGGGCTCACCACTCCAAATCCCTTCTCCCCAACCTGTGTCACCTCAGATGCGTTGGGAAGGGAGACAGCACAGAGGAGGCCACTGGGTGGAATAGGCTGGGGTAAGATCCTCAGCCAGAGACCAACATGTAGGCAAATCAGCAAGCAAGCAAGAGTTGTCTCTCCTTCTTGGCCTGGTAAGGCTGGGGACTCTTCAGAGCCAGGCTCACCATTCTGCCTGGCCTCAGTGGACCCACTTCACCCCCAGAGTCTGCATTCTTTACCATTATTTAAACCTCTGGTGGAGAACTTGCTGAACTTGTGCTCCTGTCATACCTGGACCCCCAAATGTCCCAAATCCTTGGACACCTAAGAGGACTCATCCTGCTTACCCTCCTTCCTCTAGCATCTAGAGATGCTAAGACACTTGTCCATATTCACCCAGCCAAGCAGAGGGGAAGCAAGGATTCAACCTTGCCTCCTGGTCTCCACGCTCCTTTTTTTAAAAATACTTTTATTTAATTTATTTATTTTTATGTGGTGCTGAGGATCGAACCCAGTGCTTCACGCATGCTAGGCAAGCGCTCTACCACTGAGCTACAGCCCCAGCCCATCAGCTCCTTTTTATAGATGTGAACTCTGAGCTTCCCTGAGAGTCACAGAGAGATCACTGCTTTATTTCTTTCTTTTTTTTTTCCCTACCAAAGACATTTAAATTTTTTCCATATTTTTTACTGGTGCACTATAGTTATATTTAATAGTGGGATTTGTTATTTTGTTCATGCACATGATATAACAACATAACTTGGTAAATATCATTCCCCAGTATTTCCCCTTTTCCTCACCTCCTCCTTTCCAATGGTCCCTCTCCTCTACTCTGCTGGTCTCTATAGGGGTCATTTCTGATCAGGGACATGAGGGTCACTCCAGAGAGCCCCTCCCAGCTTGCTCTTAGCCTCAGTTTCCCCCTCTGGTATTTGGATGCCTGGAGATACCTCTGAAAAAGGAAATATTTGCCTGGAGGGGGCAGCTGTTAGCTGGAGTCGTACTGCAAGGTCTCCCTCCTTTGCTCTAACTGCCTTCACCCAGCCAATCCTTGGTCTTCCTGAAGACTGATCACTTGTTGCTGGGGCAGAACCTGTTCCCTCTGAAGAACTTCTTTCTCAGCCTCTCTGGGGTTTCTCATGAGCGTAGGAAGTGGGAGAGGCTACTGCAGGGGCCAGCCAAGGCCAGGGCTTCCTGGGCGTCCATCCTGTAAGACCTCACAAGACCAGCAGACACTGCTGGTTGTCCCATCTTAGCTTGGGGGTGGGGGCAAGGGGGCGGGTAGGAAGTGTCTGCCCCAGGGGATTCTGGGTGACTTTCCTCTCTCAGTCAGTGTTTTCAGGAAGTGTGTGTGTTGGCCCGGGCTTCAGGGGGTGGGGGAGGCAGAGAGCAGGAAGCTGGGGAGACCAGAGCTGGATGCACATACACAAACACACACACACTCATTCTCCCAGACAGATTCACAGGTAAACTCAGAAATATACACACTCAGAGAAGCGATTTATAAATACTCAGAGACAAATCACAGGCACAGAGAGACTCTTGGGCTCCAACATCTCCAAGGGAACCCAGCCGCAGACACACCTGGGAAAAGGGCCCAGGCAGTCTGTGAGGCCAGCCCAGGCTGACACAGGCTTGTTTGGGCAGGACACGACACTTGAGCACACACTGAGCCTGCCTGGTTGGAGCCTTGGAGTCCTTGGGCCCAGGACCCAGCGGGCCTCTGAGGGTGAGCAAGGAGCAGCCTGGCTGGGCTGTCGGGTGGATGGGAGGGAGCCTAAGGGCCCGGGAGTCCCTGTCTGTCTGTCTGGTTGGCTGTTACCCCCAGGCCAGATTTTCTAGGGTGCTCTGCTCCCCCTTCTCTGTTGGCTTTTAGAATTTCCTATCTTCTATCAGTTTCTCCACTTCTTCTATTTTCCCCTCTCTTCTCCTTCTCCCCTGGGCTTTCCATGTCTCTGTCTCCCCATAACCTTTTTCTTGGGCCCACTAAGAGCCCACAGTGTCTATTTTGGGCCTTTCTCAGACTCTGCCTCACTGTTCCCCTGTGGGGTCTCTGCTCTGTAGGGCCCTGGTGCCCACCTCCTCAGTTCTGGTGTCCACTCCTAGCTCTCAGCACCCCTCTGGCAATTCCCTTGGGGAGACTTAGGTTGCCTTAACTTACTGTTCCCCTCAAGGTTGCATTTTTCTGAACCCCCACCTCCAGTCCAGCATGGTAGGGAGGTGTGCAGAGGGCTGGCACATTGTTTGTGTATTTCCACCCTCTCCTGTCCAGGGCTCTAGTGTGGTGGGTGCCTGTGGAGTGCTGTCCCCATGACTGTGGATCTCTACTGAACTCAGCAGCTCTCTGGTCACTGGGGACATAGAGTAGCCTCTAACCTGGGCAGCCGGGATGGTGGTGGAGTTCTGTGAGCTATAGTCTGTGAGTTCCCTGGGGGCTGAACTTCCTCCCCTTCCTGCCCTCAGGAGCCAGCACAGGGCCAGGCCTGAGAAGTACACAGAGCTGCCTTGGCAATAGGCCTCTGCTGCCTCCTGTCCACAGCAGCAGGGCTGGCTTGTGGGGAGCTCCACATAGGCCTGGCAGTGGGAGTGCCACTGAGGCCCCAGCAGGCCTGTGCACTTAGAGGAGGGAAGAGGCATGTTCTGAGCACCATAGAGGTGATGATTTCTGATCATTAAATGTAAAAAGCCCCCAGCAGAAACCTGGCACACTATGCATAGCAAGTAGTAGGCTTGTCCTCAGGAGAAGTGCCTTGGCTGTACGTTGGGCCCTGGCGCTTGGTGGGCAGACCTTTCTGTGACTGGGATGTGGGCAGGGCAGGGCAGTGGTCATTCAGTACATATTCACTAAGCCCCCTTTGTTGGATACTGGAGGCAGGGAAAGGATTGGCCCCAGGAGAGGCAGGCTGCAGATGTCCATTCTGGCAAGGGAGACTCCAGGAGGGGCTTTGTATGCTGCAGCCTGAGCAGAAGTGAGTGCTGTGGGAGTGCTAGAGGGCTTGGCCTGTGGAGCAGGGATTACAGGCATGTGTCACCATGCCCAGAAGGACAGAGCAGCCGTGGAGGAAGCAAGAGGCATAGGATTAAAGCTTGGGCTGCTGAGGAGGCCAGGGCACGAATGAGGAAGTGGGCAACTGGGAAAGTTTGTCCCCATGGGTAGGGGAGACCAGGGAAAGACACAGATGTCCCCAGATCTCTGGGCCTGGCCTCACCTTGCAGCCCTGCTGGTGAGAGTCTGGGGGGCTGGGATTGGCCTGGGTTCTTTCAAGGCCCATGTGGTATCTTAGGGACAAGTTCCTGCTTCCAGGCTGGAGTATAGACAGAGTATTTGGTCCGCTGAGGTCATTTCAGTGAGCAGCACAGACAGACATGCTGTGTGATAGGAAGCATGGTGACTGGGGGAGCCCCAAGGAGGCCCTGCACTGGCCTGAAGTGTGAGGGGAGGCCCACAGTGGAAGGGGAGAATGTGTGCTGTGTGCCTTTTGAAGGAAGAGTAGGAAGTTGGCCAGACAGGAAAGGGTATTCCAAGTGAAGGAACAGTGCATGCAAACATGTGTTTATATGGGCTGGGATTGTGGCTCAGCGGTAGAGCACTCGCCTAACATACTCAGGGCCCTGGGTTCAATCCTCAGCACCACATAAAAATAAATGAATGGAATAAAGGTATTGTGTCCAACTATAACTAAAAAAAATTAATATTTTTTTTTTAAAAAAGATGTGTTTATAGAATGTAGCTCAGTCAAGGAGGCCTGGAATGTGACTGGCTAGTAAGTCCAAGGCCAGCAAGATATTCAGGCTACCCCTCTCTGCAGCCTACCTGCCCTCAAGGTGAGACCTGGTTCCTCTGGCCAGAGATCAGTGGAGATTGAAAAATCTGAAGGGGCCAAGTGCTGTGGCACATGCCTATAATTCCAGCAGCTTGGGAGGCTGAGGCAGGAGGATCACAAGTTCAAAGCCAGCTTCCACAAAAGTGAGGCACTAAGCAATTCAGTGAGACCCTGTCTCTAAATAAAATACAAAATAGGGCTGGGAATGCGGCTCAGTGGTTGAATGCCCCTGAGTTCAATCCCTGGAATACCCCCGCCCCCAAAAGAGAAAAATCTGAAGGGGAGTCAGAGACAGTTAGAGGAGGAGGAGGCTGGACAGCTGCCTCTGGCCTAGCCTGTAAGACTGAGTCTCCTTCACCCACAGCCAGGTGAGAAAGCTGTGCAGGTGATGCATGGTGCTCCCTTATTGAGGTATCCATAAGCAAGGAGGCAGGACAGAGGGGAAACAGGCTAAGAGGTGAAGGGAGTAGCTTGGGGTCAGAGACTGATGATGGTTGAGGTGAGATTCAAACCCACATCTGCCTGGCACCAAGCCCCTGTTTCTTTTATTTATTTTTATTATAGATGGACAAAGTACCTTCATTTTATTTATTTTTATGTGGTGCTGAGGATCCAACCCAGTGCCTCACACGTGTGAGGCCAGCTGCTGGGATTATAGGCATGAGCCACTGAGCTGTAATCCCAGCCCAAAGCCCTATTTCTCTTTTTTGGGGGCGGGGCGGGGGGTTACTGGGGATTGAGCTTAAGGGCACCCAACCACTGAGCCATAACCCCAGTCCTACTTTGTACTTTATTTAGAAGTCTCACTGAGTTCCTTAGTGCCTCACTATTGCTGAGACTGGCTTTGTACTTCCGATCCTCCTTCCTCAGCCTCCCAAGCCTCAGGGATTACAGGCATGTGTCACCATGCCCAGCTAAGCTCTGTCTCTTAATTAGAGTGACCACACATCTCATTTTGCCCGGGACAGGCCCTATTTGTGCCTACTGTCTTGACGTGGTTAGTAACAGTGCCACTTTTAACTGTCATTATTTCTGTTTTTTGTGATTAATGAAACAGTCACTCTGCTCTTTTTTTCCAACTTGGGACCTTCATGTTCCCCTGCTCCTGGGTATAAGGTCTGCTGGGTATTTTCCCTAGTCCCATAAGTCAGACTTGTTGGACTGCAGGCCCAGTCTGGGGTGGATCAACCCTGCTCAGGGTGCCCTGTTGTGCTGTGGGCGTAGGCGTCACATGCCTCTTGGCGAGAAGTGGAAGGACTGAAGGAGCAGGGAAGCCAGTGGCATCAGGGAGGCTGGGGAGGAGCTCCACTGGGGCATCCTGGGGACTGCCTGGAGGTGCAGGTAGGCTTCCATGGATGACGATGTGGGGAAGAGGGCAAGAGCAGGAGGAAATAGTGAGCAATGGCCTGGAGGTGGGATCGTGCATTTGTGCCCTGGAATGGGGCAGAGGCCAGTGAGCAGCACCCCAGTTGGACCTCATCTGGGCTGGCGGCTGCTTCTAGGGTGCAAGCCCTGCGAGACTGGCAAGGGCACTCCATGGGCCCCATTCTCGGTAGAGGGACACTGCCCTTCCCTGGGGTTTTCCTACATGCTCTGCCTTCCGGAAACCACTTCTTCTTTCCTGGGCCCAGGCCTGACTCAGCAGGCCCTGATACCCTGTGCTAGGCAGGCAGGGGTCAGCCAGGAGGTTTCCTGGAGGAGGTGGCTAGAATAGGGCACGGAGGTTTACTAGAAGCCCTTTTATCCCCTTTCCTGGGACATAGTTCCCTTCCTGCTGGGAGAGGAGCCCTTTGCCTGTGTTCTCCTCTCCCTTCTTGCCTTGGTCACTGGGCAGCCATCGGAGCTGTGATTTTGTTCCCTTTGGATAGAGTGTCAGCTCTAGAGCTGGCTAGACCCTCAGCCTAGGTGGCTATTGTGAGGAGACAGGCCTCAGAGAAGTCCTTATACTTCTCAGGCCTCATTTGCCAGGCTGTAGTGCTGGGATGGGTTCAAATCCAGCTGTAGGCCCAAGGACAAATTACTTAAAATTTCTGCACCTCAGTTTTCTCATCTGTAAAGTAGGATAACAAGCCTTAAATTATAGAGCCCTTGAAAAAAAGTAAATGAATGAATCCATGTAAAGTACTTAGAAGGTGGCTGGGAACACACATACATAGACACACATCATTTATTAATAAGAATTAATTAATCTAGATAGTCATTTGTTTATAAATTTCTGCTCAGTTCTGAGGATACAAGAACTGAGAAGGTGGGGTGGAGGCAGAGGTCTCAGTATGGTAGACCCCTTGCCACAAGATAGTCAGGATAGGGATGAGGACAGACTGGGAACCAGAGTGAAGGGGCTGATGCCACCTGGATACCAACAGTGAGGAGCAGTGGGCAGCCTGGCCCTGTTGTCCCCCTCTTCCCATCAGCCCTTAGACCTGGGCAGGTGTTGGGAGCTACACCCCTTCAGCCTTGCTTGGTGCTCTCGGCATCTGGGAAGCAGCAGAGTGATTGATGGACTTGCCTGTCAAGCAGTCTCCAAGGACATTGTTCTGATCAGCTGGGGCATGTTCTTGGGCCTGTGGGCACTCAGTCATTTGGTTCTTTGGTCATCATTCGTACTTCATTTGCTTCTCTTTCAACCCTAATGACCAGTTTACCCACCTGCCTATAGACTACCTTTCCTCCCACCCCCTTGTCCAACGTGCTCTTGCCACCAACTCAGCCAGGCCCTCCCTGCCCTGGATAGTGGGAATATTGAGTCAGATGCTGCCCCTGCTCTAAAGGGACCTAAGGGTCAAATGGGGGAGAATAGGTCAAATGGTACTGTGCCCACCAGAGGGTTTTCTTAAGTTCAGCTAAATGTTCAAGCTCTTGAGACCACCACAGCCCCCTTGAGACCACAACAGCCCCCTCGTTATCAGATTCTCAGAGAGGCAGACAGGGTCCAGAGCAGCTTGCCACCAGCAGCTGCAGGTCTTCCTCTGCTATGGGGTCCTCGTGGCATACATGCAACATCTGCACGTTCTCCATGGTCCTCCAGGTGACAGCTCAGAGGGAGGAGCTGAGGAATCAGAGTGGACATGTGGCTTGCAGGGAGCCAAGCCTGGTGTAGAAACCTCTTGTGCCAAGAGGGTAACCACACATGCGTGGCTTTAGGCCCTGCTTAGGATGTACCAGTGGGGGAAGCTCAAGCTCTGGCTTATCTCCCAGATTCAGAGTCTACTGACAGGCCAGCGTGCCGGTGCAGTGCTGCCTAGTAACAAGGCTGCCAGGCCACCAGGAGGAGTGTCCAGAGGGAGAGGGCTGGAAGCCAGCTGAAGGTCAGACTGCACAGGAGCGGGTGGGCACATTCCCTTTGGTTATGCACTACAATTCGGAAGTAGTTACGTGTCCTAAGAAACACGGGTTGGAGCTAGGGGTTCAGATCTGCTTAGACACTAGCACAGTAACTGTCACAAGGGACTTTGAAGTATCATTTGGAATAATTTTGTATGAAGTTCATAATGGAGGGAAACATAGGGACTAGGGGAGCAGACGGGAGGGCTCAGGGCAGACTTTCAGAGGAGGACTTGATCTAGAGATGAAGAAGGGCGTACAACAGCCCCATGTTGACCCAGTCCTGCCCTC
This sequence comes from Marmota flaviventris, assembly GCF_047511675.1. Classification (NCBI taxonomy): domain Eukaryota; kingdom Metazoa; phylum Chordata; class Mammalia; order Rodentia; family Sciuridae; genus Marmota; species Marmota flaviventris. The sequence continues at coordinate 61,268,878 of NC_092506.1, read as the reverse complement.
CTAGTCCTCCTTGCTTTTAACACACTGTTAGTCATTGCCAGGAATATGGGAACAGACCAGACCAAAAATAACCAAGGGAAGCTGCCCACTCTGATGCTCTTTGTTGGCCCCTGTAGGACACTGGCAGAGGCAGGTGGTGGGACCTGGCCTCCAGGGCTCTGCACTTGTTCTAGCTGGTGTTGCCTGAACATCCTGTGTACTGTCCTGTGTCATATCTTGTCTGTTAATCCCCCACCACCCTCCTAGTGCAAATAGTTCCATTTTATAGAAGAGGAAACTGAGGTTCAGAGAGGCACGGCACTTGTCCCAGAACACACAGGAGCTAAAGAGACTGAGGCGATATTTAGACCTTGCCTTTGATGACAAAGACCAGTCAGAAACAGGTGGTGTGAGAGCCCAGGAGGTCCTGAACCTGTCCCTGGAGAGTCGGGGGAGGAGAGCGATAGTGGAGATGAAGAAGTGGTGTCATGAGAGATGAGTATGTTGGGGCGAGGTGAGTTGAGGGGTCTGAGGGTACCCAGGAGGTAGTATTGAAGTCTGGACAAGAGAGAAGTTAGCCTTAGTCCAGAGACCCACAGTTCAGGGGCTCAGGAGTTGGTTTTGGAGACTGTGGTTTGTGCCTTCAGCCTCAATGTCCATTTCATTTCTGTCTCATTTCTTTGCCAACAAATGCCTTCCTACCATTAAAAGTGCAGATTCAGCATCACCTCCCCCAGGAAGCCTTTTCTGATCTCCATTCTAGTCTCTATCCTTCCTCCAGAGTGGACACCCAGTGGCTAAATTCTGGAATATTGGGGATAGATGACCAGCTCATTCAGGTTGAGGAGGGCGCCCGCTTCCCTTAGACTTTGTGCCGGGAAAGGTCTCTGTCAGGAAAGTAAGGTGAGGGGCTATGTGAGGAGCTCCGGTGGGGGGGCGTCTGTAGGGTGTGGGTGTGCGGCAGCCAGGTGAGCTGGCTCCCAGGGCTTGAGTCCTGCCTCTGTCGCTTAGTGACACTGAGCATCTGTTCTGTTCCCAGCCTTCCCTCCAAGGAGGAATTGTTGCCACCAGTGTCATCCCATCCACAGCCAGAGCCAGAGAAGCCTGCATCCACCGTCCCCCAGGGGCCTCCCTGCCCCCCAGAGATCCCTCCGAAGCCTCCCCGCCAGCCACCGGAGTTTGGTGGGTACTGCAGCCAGATGGGGCTCCTGGCAAGTTACCTGGGATTAGCCCTGGAGAGCATGCGAGGGTGCCGCTTACATTGCTGCCTGAGCAGGTCATGGGTCTCCCTGAGTATCATTTTTATCTGCAAAATGGAGACTGCTTGCCAGGCGTGGTGGTGCATGCCTATAATCCCAGCAGTCTGGGAGGCTGAGGTAGGAGGATTGCAAGTTGAAAGCCAGCCTCAGCAACTTAGTGAGGCCCTGAGCAACTTAGCGAGACCCTGTCTCTAAATAAACTATAAGAAGGGATGGGGAAGTGACTCAGTGGTTAAGTGCCCCTGAGTTCAATCCCTGTACCAAAAAATGTAAAAAAAACTAAATAAATAAAATGCCTGATCTCCTGACAACTACGGGCGGGACACAGCCTGAGTGAGCCTTGGCTTCAGGGTAGGGAGTGCTCCCGTGGAGCCGGCTTGCGACTGTGGGGTGGTCTACTTTCCTTAATTCTTGTTGCCTTTGTAGCCTTTTGGGGGCCGTCCCTGCTCCGACCTCCAAGCTTGTTGCCTGGTCAGACCTCCCTGTGGTGGCCCTGCCTCTTCTTTGATATAAATAGCACTTCCTGTCCCTGTGCCTTTTTTGAAAGCCAGGCCAGGGTGGGGGTGGGAGCTGCGGTATGGAGGTGGGCTTTTTGAAGCCAAGCTGCCAAGTCTCGAGAGGTATGGCCAAGCCATTCGCTGCAGGGTCTCCCCCACCTCTTTCTCACCAGATGACTCGGACTATGATGAAATCCCAGAGGAGGGGCCTAGGGCCCCGGCCAGAGTGATGACCAAGAAGGTGGGCAGGACAGCGGGCAGGTTGGGTTGCCTGCTGTTGGTATGGAGGGAGGGCCGCCCAGCTGCCTCCTAGACCTGGGGACCACCAGAGAGTGGGCTGCTGTTCCCCAAGGGAGTTCCCTTTCCCATTTCTTTGTCTTGCCATGCAGGGGTAGAGTCCAGTGCAACCCCAGAACCTTGAACCAGGGGTCTGGGCTCTGCTCTGGGGCTTCTGCTTCAACTGTATCTACATATGTGTGGCCTGCCCCCTCCCTCTGTGTCTGTCTTGGAGCAGCTGTCCCTCTGTCTATTTTACTTTCTGTGTTCCCATGCCACCCTCTCTCAGTGCTTGTCTTCTCTCCCTCGTCCTGAGTCTTTCTCTTTCTTAGCTTTCTGTCTTTGTCCCTGTCCTAGATCTCTGTGTGCCACTGGGTCTCTGGTCCTTATGAGCCTGGGTCCCAGCATGGTCTTAGCTGGCAGGGGTGGGGGTGGGAAGAAGCAGAAGTAAAAATGCTGAGTTGTGTAGGGAAGGGATGGAGTGGACAGAGGTGCACGTGGCAACCCCCGGGGCTGTGATCTGGGGCTTGAAGGGAAGCCTGATGTTGAGTGGGCCTGGGGGGGTAGGAGGAGCCCCCACCACGCCAAGTCCCACGGGCCGTGCGCGTGGCCAGTCTGCTGAGTGAGGGGGAGGAACTGTCTGGGGACGAGGAGGATGAGGATGACCACGCCTACGAGGGTGTCCCCAAGTGAGTGTCTACTCCTCTGGTAGTTCCCCCTCCCAGCCATCCTCCTTTTCAAAGCCCAGCCCAGCCCTCCCATCTCCCCAGCCCCCATCCTGAGGGAATCTCTATCCACTGCTCTCCTTCCCTCCTCTTTTCCTAGTGGTGGATGGCACACCAGTGGCCTGATCTCACCCTTGCCCAGCCTGACGCCTGAGCTCCCACCACAACCCATGGAGGAGCTGCCTGGGGGCTCCAGCCCCATTACACCGGTCATCAAGGCTGGCTGGCTGGACAAGAACCCACCACAGGGGTGAGTGAGGCCTCTTGGGTCCTGCTGGTGTCCACATGGGGTGGGCGTGCTCCAAGACACTGGTGTCATGGTTCCAGAGATCAGTGGGCTCCAAGATTATTTGAGGGAGACTCCTTCTGACATGCCCTAACCACTATGTTTTATTGTTCTTAAGAAGTTCTATTTTGAGTCTGACTTCAGTTACTCTTGCTATAGGGAAAGCCCATCTTCCTCTCAGTGACTACTTGAGATCATTCCTCCCTTGTACCTGGCTGATCCTAACTTTGTGTATGACTGCTGGGGTGGTGGGGCTAGGGTAATGCTGGAACCTCTCCCGTGACGTCCAGTCCTTTGATCTGTGGTCCTTCTGCCTCTTCTCTCCAGATCTTATATCTATCAGAAGCGATGGGTGAGATTGGATGCTGATCACCTGCGATATTTTGACAGTAACAAGGTGAGGCTTACTTAGATCAGTCCTGACTTGACCCCTGCTCAGGCTGGGCCTGGGCTAAACTTTGATGTTGGATCCAGGTGGAGTCTAACTGAGTCCTCATTAACAGTGTGGTCTGACTCTTTGAACTGTGTCCTCCTGGCCCACAGGCAATGTTTGGGGTCAGCACAGGGCAATCCCTGATCACTGCCGGAGACCTCTGCAGCCTTCGGTTCAGCTGAGGCTGAGGGAAGCAAGGGAGGTCCCCACCGCCCCCATGAAATATAGCTCTTGTCTCTTCCCCAGGATGCCTACTCTAAGCGCTTCATCTCTGTGGCCTGCATCTCCCGTGTGACTGCCATTGGGGACCAGAAGTTTGAAGTGATCACTAACAACCGGACTTTTGCTTTCCGGGCAGAGAGTGATGGTGGGGAGTGGGAGGGGTTGCATGTGTGGAGCGGGGAGAGGAAGCTGGAAGTTTGGTCAGATAAGGAGGAGGAAGAGACATCTGCTCCCTTACCTCACACCTAGGGAGGGAGGGAAAGAAGGGGCTGCTCTGACTGGCCCCCCACACTCCCTGTCTCTCAGAACCACATATTCCCGTATGCAGGGGAAACAGGCTCAGACAAGTGAAGTGACTTACCCAGCCTAAGTGGCCCAAGCTGGGACAGGGGCCTGAACTTGTTTGAGTCAGAGAAGTCAGGCAGAGGAAGAAGCGCCAGTGTGGGTGGACTTCTGGCAGAGGTGTTTCCCAAGGAGCCTAGGGCTAGGAGACCCTGGGGCTCCCTGCCAGGCTGAGCTCAGACTTATCCCTTCTTCTCTGCCTAGTGGAGCGGCAGGAGTGGATGCAGGCCCTGCAACAGGCAGTGGCTGAGCAGCGTGCTCGGGCCCGGCCGGCTGGTGCTTATCTGTTGGGAGTTCGAGGCTCAGAGCAGCCAGAGCATGCTGGCAGCCTGGAGTTGCGTGGCTTTAAAAATAAGCTATATGTGACCGTGGTCGGTGACAAAGTGCAGCTCTATAAGAATCTGGAGGTGAGAAGGTTGGGTCAGGCCACTGAGGCTCCCCCTGACCCATGACTGCCACCCTGGTCCTTCTTCCTGTCCCTTGCCCATTCTCCGAGCCCTGTACTTTCAGCTCCACCTTCCCGGCACTGAGCTCAGGACTTTGCCTCCCCTCCTCTGCCTCTGGATCTCAGCCCATCCCTTGCCTGCTCCCTGAGCACTGCCCTCCTGTCACCTCCTGGCTCTGGCACCTGCTCCTCGTTGCTCTGGACCCCGAGCGCAGGCCATTTCCCTATGCTCCGATCCCTGAGTCCTCCCTTATCTTTTTCCTGGGCACTTTCTAGTCCACTGAGGCCTCACCCTCATCCCTCCCTCTCCTGCCAGGAATACCACCTGGGCATCGGCATCACCTTCATCGACATGAGTGTGGGAAACGTGAAGGACTTGGATCGGCGCAGCTTTGACCTCACCACGCCCTACCGCATCTTCAGGTGTGCCTGCCCCCCAGGCTCGCCTGCATCCTCGCCTTTAGTGTTCTTTTCATGTATGTGGAGCTGCCCCTGCTAGGATGGTTTTCTTCCCACCCGGCCCTGCCCCACCTATGCAGGTCCTTTGCTTTTTCTTGCTGAGCTGCTCGGGTCTCTCCTTTCTAAGTAGACGCCTCACTGCACTCTGCTTCCCACTGGTCCCCCCGTACCCCATGCCTACCGCACAGCTCACAGGTCGCCCCTACCAGCTTGCTTCACCAGCCAGCTGCTCCCCCACTCCACTCCCCCCTGCTGTCCTCTGGCTGCCCTGCTTCCCCCCACCCGCCATTGGTGCTGGGGATCAATCCAGAGCCTGTGTATGCGAGGCAAGCCCTCTTCTCTCAGCTACTCCCCAGCCCAGCCCTGCTCTCTTGATAGTGCTTCTGCTGTCATGAATATTCCCTCCACTCAAAGGTTCCTCATTTTGTCTTGAGGGTACGTTCTGGATGCTCCTCCCTGGTCCCCAGCTTTCCTTCAGTGTCTGCGTCTATCCTCTGTTCTCTCCCTGAGCAGCCTTACCACTTCCAGACTTTCAGCTGCCACTTCTGAGGCACCATGCTGTGCCTGGGTCCCAACCATGGGCCCACCTCTGATTAGTTGTGTGACCTGGGAGACTACTGTCTTGTCTGTGCCCCTGTTTCCTAGAGACTGAGGACTCCAACACTGTGGGAACCACTCTGTATCACCATTCTCACCGCCACCATCTTTACCCTTAGCCCAGCTGGCTCTCCAGTTCTAGGCCTGTGTGTCTGACAGCTCTGTGGACATCTCCTTTTGTAGGGTCCCCTGATCCTCCCAGGGCTCCATCTCTACCCCTGAGAATCCCTGCGTCTCCTTACCACTGTGCAAATCTGCCACCGCCCCTGTCTTGCCCCACCTCTATCTGTTCCTGTTCCTTTGCCCTTACCCTCTTGGCCTGGGCCTGACTGGCCCTCTGACCCCAGACCCCTACGTCTTCACTCTGTGGCTGACTGTGCCACTTTGCTCTGTCCACTGTGACCATAGAGTGTTAGCCGTTTCGTTGAAAGCCAAGTTTTTATTTGTCCATTTCTTACATTTGAAGTACTAATGACATCTTGGCCTGAGATTTTTGCTGTAATTCTTTTCCTTCTTCTTTTTTTGGTGGCACTAGGGATTGAACCCCGGGCCTTGCACATACTAGACAAGCACTCTACCACTGAGCCTTATCCTCAGCCCTTTTTAAAATTTTACTTCAAGATAGGGTCTTGCTCAGTTGCTGAGGGTCTTGTTAAGTTGCTGAGGCTGGCCTTGAGCTTGTGATCCTCCTGCCCCAGCCTCCTTAGTAGCTGGATTACAGGTGTGTATCACTGCACCGGCAGTCCAGAATTCTTTTTTTTTTTTAATATTCATTTTTCAGTTGTAGTTGGACACAATACCTTTTTTTTTTTTTTTTTACTTTTATGTGGTGCTGGGGATCGAACCCAGGATCTCACACGTGCTAGGCAAGCGCTCTACCGCTGAGCCCCAGCCCCAGAATTCTTAATTAGCACACAACTGCAACCACCCATGTGATGGGGTTTCCCCTTTATTTCTGTTTTACAGAGGCCACTCACTCTCCTCATCAACCTTAATTAGGTTGATTGGATGGATGTTCAGCACAAAGGGCTTCCCCCACCTGAAATACAGGGTATGGTTGGGTGCAGGCACATAAAGATAGACTTGGAACTTGCTAGGCTTTGGAAGCTTTGGGAATTCCAGTGACAGGCTTTTGTGGATAAGGGGAGTCTTCAGCCCCTCTTGTAAAGTGGTGCTGACATCCATTACCTCTCTATCAGTAACGCCTTTCTCAGCATGGTGGTAGGTGCATGTGGTGCAGAATCTTGAATATACGTGTGGCTTGGAGGTGGTGGTGGCAGCAGGGAAAGAGCCAGGGGGGTCTTTTTAGGGTGGGGGACACTCATCCATTTATTGTCCATCTAGGACTTTCTACATGAAGAGCAGGAAATGGTATGGCAGGGCTCCAGGTATCTGTGTATATTGGGTCGACTGGGAATAGGAAGGCAGTTAAAGATGCGGATGGCATAGGGGTCTTTTAGAGACATATCTGTACCCTTCCCTTACTCCCACTTCAAACCACTATAGGTGCTCGGCTGTGCTGGGGGTACGCCTTGACCTCCTCTGCCTAGCACAGGCCCATGTGGTCCTGGAGTGCCCATGTTGCCCTACCCCTCTGCACATACTGTCCCCTCTGTCTAGAATGCCCTTCCACCACCATTCACCTAGCTCAGCCCTGCTCATCTATCAGGTCTTAGTCCATGCATCATTTCTTTCCACCTCCCTGGCCTGGGCAGAGTCCCCCCGCTCCATCTATACTTCAGATTCAGTGTCCTTTCCTTTGTCCATGCCTGCCTTCCTCACCAGACTCAGAAGGCCTCTCTTTTCCAGGAACTCCTAAAGCCTTGTTCTGCACCCCTCCCCGCCCTGATGCTGTGCTCCTTCCTGCTGCCCCAAGTCCCTCTGGGCCCTTTCCCAGCAGTCCTCTTACTCCTGTGTTCCCAGCTTCTCGGCCGAGTCAGAGCTAGAGAAGGAGCAGTGGCTGGAGGCCATGCAGGGAGCCATTGCTGAGGCTCTGTCCACCTCGGAAGTGACTGAGCGCATCTGGGCCGCAGCCCCCAACAGGTTCTGTGCTGACTGCGGGGCTGCACAGCCCGACTGGGCCTCCATCAACCTCTGCGTCGTCATCTGCAAGCGCTGTGCAGGTGTGTGTGTGCTAGGGGCTCCAGGCATACGGGGTCAGGGTTGGTGAGTTGGGTCAGCAGGTTGCCTGTGCTGCAAAAGGGACTGGAGTCACTGTTCATAAAGTTGCTCTTTCCCGCTAAGCCCTTCTCACCAGGTTTAACCTTAAGTCCTTACACAGCATGGCAGGGGTTCCATTTTCACAACATGGGTGAGGACATTGAGGCACAGATAAGGAAAATGGTTTGTTCAAGATCACCCCCAGGGACTGGAGTTGTGGCTCAGTGGTAGAGCGCTTGCCTAGCAAGTGTGAGGCACTGGGTTCGATTCTCATACCGCATGTAAATAAATAAGATAAAGGTCCATAAAAACTAAAAAATATTTATTTATATATATAAGAAGATCACCCAACAATTAAGTGAGTCTGGATTTAAGCCTAGGCCGATTGGGTCTGGTATCCCTGTGACATTGGAAGACTAGGGGGAGGTCAGCCAGGCGGGTGGAAAGAACTGCTGTTTGTCCAGAGGGGCTAGGAGGCAGGAGACCCAGGGACCTGTCAGATTTGTGGATCAAACTCTGACTGGTGGCTAGAAGCTGAGATTGGAGACCAGTCGGAGGACTACTGCAGGGTCCAGGATAGAGAGCAGTGGGAGGTCTGGCCTGGGGAAGGGATGAGTACTCAGGGTTGTTTAAGATCTGTGTTGTAAAAGTCTCAGTGAGGAGGGTGAGAATGAGAGGGTGGAGCCCGGATGCATTCACCCCAATGAATTTATTAAGGGGTTTCCCTGTGCCAGATGCTGTGCCAGACATTGAACCCTCATGGGAGCTGTCAGTGCCCAGGTGGTGGCTTTGGTTGACTGCAAGTGGGAATCCTCTGAAGTGGGGATCCATGGGGAGGGACAGGCCTGGGGAAAGCACTAAGCTCGGGGAAGAACCCCAAGGCCTGTGGGACTTCTAAGGCAAAGGTTCAGGGGTCTGGGGCCATGAGGTTGGGGTACAGGAAAGTGATGACCCAGCTGGGGAACATATGAGAAGGGCATCAGCTCATGGAGTCGTGAGGCTGACTGGAGGGGACAACATAGGTGTTCCAAGGGAGGCAGGCCAAGGCCAGAGCCGCCCCAACTCCCCTCCCTGTTCCAGGGGTCCCTGTCGTTACCTGTAGTTGAGCAAGGCTTCATTCCCTGCAGCCCCTCCTTTCATTCTGCCAAGGTTTACTGGTGCTTATCGTATGCCAGGCTTTGTTCTGGGCAGTGAGGATGAAGCCCTGAAAAGGGCAGGCAGGACTCGGGCAGCCTGCAGGCTGCTGACATTCTAGCAGGGAGGCAGAAAACACAAAAACCAAGAGAAGTGCTGGGAGTGCTAGAGAGAATGTGCTGTTGTCCAGGAATCCCTCCCGGAGGAGGTGATGTGTCAGTAGAGATCTGAAGGACAGGAAGGAGTGGCATTGGGGGATGGGGATGGGAGTCCAGGCAGAAACATGGGGCTGGAGGAAGTGTGGGGAATTTAGATTGGTCCCAGGGACCACTGGAGGTTGTAAAGAGGGATATGCCTTTTAAAGCCATCTCACTGCAGGGCTGAGTGGAAAGTGGCCTGACAGAACCAGCCCAGTAGGAGTCTAGGGAGGCAGGGTGGTGGCGGGATGGTGGGATGGGGGTGGCAGCAAGAGTCCAGGTGAGAGGATGTGTGAGGCACTGGGACCTGGTCAGATTTGTGGATCAGACTCTGACAGGTGGCTAGAAACTGAGATTGGAGACCAGTTGGGGGACTACTGCAGGGTCCAGGATGGAGAGCAGGAGGAGGTCTGGCGAGAGTTGCAAGGCACAGTGCTGTGATGTGGGGAGCAGGGGTGCATGATCAGGCTCCAGAGCTATGCCTCAGGTAGAGCCTCAGACCCGGGCCCTGGGGCCTGCTGGGGTAGGTGGTACTCACATGAAGGGGAGGGCCCGTGTGACTGGAGTCTGGCCCTCTGTTTACAGGGGAGCACCGGGCCCTGGGCGCTGGAGTCTCCAAGGTGCGGAGCCTGAAGATGGACAGGAAGGTGTGGACAGAAACACTCATCGAGGTGGGCAAAGCCCCTGCTTGCCACCAATACTTAAGATTTGCCCCCCTCAGCTGCTCTCTGGGTCTCCCACCTCCTGTTCCCATCTCACTGACCCCAGCACCTTGGAGCTAGGGAGACCTTTGTGATAATGTAATGGGTGGGGATCTTAGAAAAACTGACTTTTGGCAAAGTCAGCAAACTAGCCAGAGAGCTAAGAATGTGTTTAGTTTTCAAGGGTTATAAAAAAAAGGAAGATGTAACATAGACTGTATAAGCCTGTAAAACACAAAACTATTTATTATTTGGCCTTTTTGGAGGATTTGCTGAGCCCTGATCTAGTTCAACTGTCATCCCATTGTACAGATGTGGCTGTAGTGGGCTTGAGATTACCCAGCAAATCCATACCGACCACACAGCCCTGCCCCTCTCCATCCTACCTCCTGGCTGACCTGGGCCTTCTCCTCCACCTCAGACATCCCCTCAGAGCCTCTTCCCCTTCACCTTATCTGAACTCATCCACACCAGTGGATATGAGGAGGCAGGCTTTGGGATACACACAGATGTAAACATGTGTTTCAGCGTACTTGAAGTTCCCTGGTACCCAGATGTGTGGTAGTTGCAGTGGAGAACGTGGAGCAGGAGGCTAGTCCCAGGGACCTACCTCGTAGGGCATCGCTGACAGCATCAGCCAAGCTGGGGATTTCAGAGCAATCTGGGCGTCACATCCATTTGCTCTGTCCTCACCGTGTGTGTGTGGTACATAAGGACTTTGCAGTTGTTAATTAACTTGACTTTCAAAACAATCCTGTGAGTTAGGATTAAATACCCAGTATACAGTTGAGGACGCTAAGGCTCAGGGAGAAAAATAACTTGTTAAAGCCACAAAGCAAGTCTGTAGTGGTAGGGCCTATTTCTGCTTTTTCTCTACTGTGACTCCAGCACCCTGCATAGGACCTGAGAAAGGGGAGGTGGGAAACCAAGGAAATTGCTGTGGAATGAATGTTGAGCACAGAAAAGAATGAACTAGCTCCTCAAATGCTGGACCCCTGCACTCTCCTAGAATTTGCACCCCCCCCCCCACCCAGACAGGAATGTCAAGACAGGAGATGTTTCCAAAACCCCTGCCTATCCCATTGGCTGACAGGTTTGACAACACCCCCACCCAGGACAGACTCAGGAATGCAGAGTTCCAGATGTGGGGCTGGGTGGGGCAATGACAGGGTCCCCAGGGACCAAGCACCAGGCCTGGGGCGTTCACCTGTCAGACTGTCTGCCTCTTGTCCTGTGCTGAGCCAAGGAACTGGCTTAGCGCCCATGACTTAGTTGGGGGCACTCACAGCTCCCAGCAGGCCAGGCCACTCCTCTCTTTCCCCATTGGGGAATGGGGGAGTGTCTTAGCTCTCCAAGGCCACAACCTCAGGGAAACCCACCCCCTCCCCCATCGGTCACCCCCTCTGACCTCTTTCCCATACCCGCAGCTCTTCTTACAGCTGGGCAATGGTGCTGGGAACCGCTTCTGGGCAGCCAATGTGCCCCCCAGCGAGGCCCTGCAGCCCAGCAGCAGCCCCGTTGCCCGGCGGCACCACCTGGAGGCCAAGTACAGGGAGGGCAAATACCGCCGCTACCACCCGCTCTTTGGCAACCAGGAGGAGCTGGACAAGGTCAGGGCACTGTACCTCTTGGGCCCTTGAGCTCATCCCCTTGTCCCTGCTTTGTCAGGACCCCTTGCAACTATCCCTTGTCTTCTTGCCACTCCATTTCTCTATCTCAACCCATCTTTTCTACCAGCTCAGAACAATGAGTTGGTAAGTGGGGAAACTGAGGCCCAGAGGGAAGAAGAACCTAAGGAAACATTAGGGCAACGTAGGAGGAGCTAGGCCTTGGGCCTGTACCATGTTCCTACCATCTGTCTGCCTCCCTCTGGATTCCTCTGTCTCCCGCACCCCGTCCTGTTCCCTCTGAATCCTGCCAAAAGGAGTGAACTTGATGGGGATGCTATTTCCTGTCAGGCTCATGAAAAACAGCTGGACTGTGCCGACCCACCCCTATCCACACCCTATTCAAGATGAGGCCCCATATGGGCCCCAGGCCCTGACAGGCTGGGAGCCAAGTCTTCTGTCTTGATCTGGCTCAGCCTGGGTGGGAGGCAGCTTGCTCAAGGCAGGGGGATGCCATTGGTGACCTCTGGTCAGCCCTCAGTCCCTCCCCCAACCGGCCCCATCCCAGCAGGCTCAGTCTAGCTCTAGAAGCCCAGTGGGAGCCAGGCTTCCACCTCCCAGGGACCCAGGCGTCCTGCCCCCAGCCCAGCCCAGTCTGGCCTGCAAGCCAGGAGGGCGGCAGATCCCATTGGTTGGGAAGGTCAGGCAGGCGGAGAGGAATTCAAATGTGGGAGGACTTAGCTACAGAGTCCCCCTCTGCCCCTCCACAAGGCAGAGGGAGCTTGAGATCCTCCTCCAAAGGCTGACCGACAGCTGTGTCCCAGGGCTGCCATCTGGGTGAGGCCGCTGCTAGGTGACCTGTGGCCGCCCTCCCTCCCCTTGTCTTTTCTGTTATTCTCTGTCTTCCCTCTGTTCTTTCAGTCTGAGGAGTCTTTCTATCTGGAGCCACCCCAGACCTGGGTGACTCCTTCCTCTTTCTTCTTTTCCTCTCCTCTACCCCATCCCCACTCATTCTCTGCTTGAGCTCACCCTCCCTCCCTTCTCCCAGGCCCTGTGTGCTGCAGTCACCACCACAGATCTGGCAGAGACCCAGGCACTTCTGGGCTGTGGGGCTGGGGTCAGCTGCTTCTCAGGGGACCCGCAGGCCCCCACGCCCCTGGCTCTCGCCGAGCAGGCTGGGCAAACACTGCAGATGGAGTTCCTTCGGAACAACCAGAACACGGGTGAGTGGCTGGTGGGACTGTTCCCCTTGTCAGATCCTCCTGCTGATAGGGACTGGCCCTTTGGAGGGATTTGTGGGGTGAAGGTCCAACAAGGACCAGAGGCTTGATTTATAGGCTACTCTGAAACTGCTGTCACAGGTCCTCGAGGCACCCTGGGGCAGCAGTATGTGATGTGGAGTGTGTTTGGATTTGTGTACACTTGTGCTTCATATATGTGTTCATTTGTGTCTCTGTGACTGTTATGTATTTGTGTGCCCCTTCCTGACTTGCAGGGTGGGTCCTGCAGGGTGGCATCTGTGTGTCAGGGCATGCACGCTTCAGAGTTGCTCTGGGTCTGTTTCCTTGTGGCGGGGAGGGGTGTTGAGGGCTTTGAGGTTTGCACATGCAGTGTGTGTCTGTTGCTGTGTAGAGGCAGTGTTGCATTTCTGTGTGTGTGACCTGCAGTGGACATGGCAGCCCTGTCCACTGCTCTGTTTGGGTGGAGCCCAGTCACAGACCTGGGTTGGGTCCCATTTGGCTCCCACTCCTTGGGTGGGTGAGGAGGGGATGGTGGGGGTGAATGGCACTGGTCATGGCCCAGGCCTAGCCTCTGGAGCCACATCCCAGGACTGAGGGTGGAGCTCAGTGGCTGGGGTTCTGGGCTCTGGGCCATGGGCGGGTGGGGTATGCTGGGTTGGAGAGAGCCCAGGTGTCCAGGAGGCATAGGAGACCACCCAGCTGGCTTGGTCTGGAGGGGTGTAGGACACTCCCCCCTCACTTGCATTGCTGACCACTGGGAGCAAGGCTGGAGCCAGGCTGCTTTGCTGGGCTTCATGCTGTCTGGGACAAACCTATCTCCAGGGATTGTTATTGAGTTGGCCCAAAGCCCCCCTCATTCTAGCATGCCTGGCCTTGTGCCTCCAATTGGGAGTAGGAGGGGGGCTGGGAGTCAGGATGGTCCTGGAGCTAGGTTTTGGGAATGAGTGGAGCTCCCACAGGTGGGCAGTAGTGGGGAAATAGCTTGTACGGAACCTAGGAGGTGTGACTAGGAGCCTGGAAGTGCTGCTCAGGAAGCTGGGGGGCTGAGCTGGGACTTGAATGTGAGCCTGGGTGCCCAATACAAGAAGCCACCCTCCTGGATGGCCATCATGACCAGCCATTCTTTCCCCTGCTCCAAAGAGGTCCCACGACTGGACTCGATGAAACCCCTGGAAAAGCACTACTCAGTTGTCCTGCCAACCGTGAGCCACAGCGGCTTCCTCTACAAGACTGCTTCTGCTGGCAAGCTGCTTCAGGATCGTCGTGCCCGGGAAGGTGGGTGCTATACCACCCCCACCCTGGCCATGGCATTCTGGCATGGCTGCAGGGCCAGGGAAGCCAGAGCTAGACAGTCTGGTGGACCCATGAGGGTGCCAAATGGACTAGCAGAGTCACCTGGAAGGCTCCCTGGGTATGTCTCTGGTACATAGTAGGTGCTTAAAAGATGGGCTAATTGGGGGTGTGGCAGGGCAGTGCAGAGCAGGTCACTGCCAGAGTTTCCTTTCCACTAAAGAAGCCCGGACTCAGCCTCTGGGTGTGGTTCCATGCTGGGCATCTGGTATTTGGAACCTGTGGATGGTAGAAGGTTAGACGACTAACTTGAAGCTACATCCTATTCTGATCTCAGCCTTCCATTTACTCCTCAATCCTGAATACAACCACAGTCCTTACCTCATCCCACAGTCAACTGTCCCAGCCCCTTACCTTGAAGACTGTCTCCCCTGGGCCATCTCTCTGGCCTTGTAATTTTTCAGACATGCCAGATTATCTTCCACTAAGACCTTTCCTTTTGCTGTTCCCTTGTGCCCTAAATGCTTTCTCCAAACATCTGCATGATTAGTTACTTCATTTGGATCTCAGTTTAAATGTTAGTCCTAAATGGGCATGGTGGCTTACTCCTATAATTCCAGCTACATGGGAGGCTGATGCAGGAGGATTGCGAGTTTGAGATCAGTCTGGGTAACTTAAAGAGACCCTGTCTCAAAATTTAAGATAAGGACTGGGGATGTAGCCTAGCATGCATGAGGTTCTGGGTTCAATCACCAGTACCACAAAAAAAATTTTTTTTAATATTTATTTTTTAGTTGTAGTTGTACACAATACCTTTATTTCACTTATTTATTTTTATGTGTTGCTGAGGATCAAACCTAGGGTCTTGCACATGCAAGACTCTACCAATGAGCCACAACCCCAGCCCCACGAAAAGTTTTTTAAAATATTAAAAAAATCTTCCACAGAGATGTCATCCTTACCACCTTATCCCATCTGTCCCTTGACCTGACTTTTTCTTTGAACCATTTATATGACAATGGTTTGTCTTTTAATAAAGTGTACATTGTATACTCTGTACCAATGGAACCCTAGTGCCTAGGAAGTGCTCAGTGCCTACCCAGTGGCATTTGGAACATGTCTGCAGAATGAAGGGAAAGGCAGTGCTGGCACTTCGGGAGGGAGCACATCCTGGGGACAGGCTCATAGACACATCGTCCTCAGTGGGCAAATGTTGGGCCCTCCTAGATGAGATGAGAGATAAGAGTTTGCTATGGGAACAGAGACCGTTGCTCACTGCATCCCTCAGCACCTCCTCCAAGAAGCACCCCTGGGATGAATCCCTCCAAATCCAAAAATATTTCTTTGGGACTCTATGTTGTTCACGACCTCACTGCCCTGGTCTACCTCTGTCTGTCTGATAATGTCATTTATGTAACTGCCTGAGTCATCCTTTTTGCCCTGGGTGCCAGGAAGCTCTGAGCCATGGTGAAGCTCAGTGCTGTGAACTGTATAAGCCTTCATGGCCTTGACCTTCTTCTGTTCTTTCCATTACCTTTCGTGGTCTGGACTCCCTATTCTGTTTCTTGTATGGGATTTTGTGGGTCTCCTCAGATGTAGGAAGAGGCAGTATCTGGAGTGATGGGAGCTTCTGGCAAAAGAGGGTGGGGCAAGGGGTGGGCATAGAAGGTTTCCTGTGGTATTTGGGCCATGGGTGGAGGTAACAAATACTGGAGGTGGACAGAGAGGTGGGCAGGTCAGACCCGGCAGCTCCTTGAGTGCCAGGTTGATGTCACAGACTGTCCTGGGGAATGGTTTTAAGCAGAGGAGGCTGCTGGGAGTCCAGGAGATCAATGAAGAGGCTACTGTAGAGATCTGGGGGAGAAGATGAGGTGTAGACTGGGCTGGGGTGTTAAGGCTGAAGAAAGGGAAATGGAATGGGGAGACGGACATGGGGCAGGAGGAGTAGGGACCCAGGGAGCATACAGAGATGGTTTTCAGGTGATGTGGGAGAATCCCTCATACCTTCTCTGTACAACTTCTTTCCAGAATTTAGTCGACGCTGGTGTGTCCTTAGTGACGGGGTCCTGAGCTACTATGAGAATGAGCGCACAGTGACACCCAACGGGGAGATTCGGGCCAGTGAGATTGTGTGCCTGGCAGTGCCCCCTCCTGACACTCATGGGTGAGCACCCCTGGCCAGAATCACACGCTATTGGTGCTGTGTGGTCCAACCTCCAAGTGGGGAGACAAGGAAATCGCCTAGAGAAGGGCAGGACTTGTCCAGGGCCATACAGTAAACTGGAGCTGTACAAGTGCTGACCCAGGCTCCTGAGACTCTAGGCCAAGGCTTTTCTACCACCTCTTAAGGGGCCAGGGGAAAAACAATGGTAAGGGCAGTGGGGGGTGCTGGAGAATGGTAGGTATTGGGTGGGGGGTGGGCCTGGGTGAGGTGCATGAGTCCTGGCCTGTGTGTTTTCAGCTTTGAGCACACCTTTGAGGTATACACAGAGGGAGAACGTCTGTACCTTTTTGGGCTGGAGAGTGCGGAGCTGGCTCATGAATGGGTCAAGTGCATTGCCAAGGTAGGTCTGTTTTAGCAGGGCTGGTGTCTGACAGAGGCAAGAGGGACCTCCTGGCTGATCCCATGAACCCCAGCTCCCACATCTCTGATAGAGCAAGGGCTGGACAAAGGGCAGCCTACATGATGGGGAACAGGCCTCTCAGGCCAAGGGCTGGAGATAGTCTGCAGCCCTGTGGTGGGACGTTAGGAGACCTGTGTCAATCCTTCAGGCTGTGGGATCCGTGTTGGATGAGTAGCCATCTTAGAATGGACAATGCTGCATCTGTAGGTGATCAGGGGAGGCTTCTTGTAGCTAAAGGCATGTAAGCAGAGGCTAGAGGAAGGAGGCAGGAAGCCTCCAGAAAAGAGCCCTACCTTGGAAACTAGAGCCAAGTGCCCTCTGGGGTCCCCTGTATTGTGAAAGCCTAGAGCTCTTTTTATCATTCACTTGTTTGTTGGTCAGTGGCTGGGCCCTGAGGATCAGTGCTCAGAGTCCAGGGGACCTGATGAGCCACTTGGTCCTGGCTCTTCAGTAGCTCCCATGTGGGTCGGGGGAGACAGATGGGTCCAGACAGCAGCAACAGTGTAGTCAGCGCCATAACAGAAGCAGAATGCTTGGCACTGTGGAGGCCCAGAGCAGGGACATCCCT
This sequence comes from Marmota flaviventris, assembly GCF_047511675.1. NCBI lineage: Eukaryota > Metazoa > Chordata > Mammalia > Rodentia > Sciuridae > Marmota > Marmota flaviventris. Next base: position 61,251,836 of record NC_092506.1, on the reverse strand, counting down.
GGCGGTGTCTGGGAAGGTTTCCAGAGGAGGATACATCTGAGTGGATGGGCATGATACCAAAGCTTCATCACTGTTGGGTTCCTCCTGGAAGAGAAGAGGAAGCAGCTGGGTGGGAAGAGGGTTCTTGCTCCAAGCCATGGAGCTGGGATACCCGGACAGGCAGTGCTGTTGGATGATGGGGTCTCTTGTGGCCATCTTCCTCACCAGGCATTCGTGTCTCCCTTGGCTGAGGATCTGCTGACCCGGGATTTTGAGCGGCTTGGGCGGCTGCCCTACAAAGCTGGTTTGAGCCTCCAGCGTGCCCAGGAAGGCTGGTTTGCCCTCACTGGCTCTGAGCTCCGTGCTGTCTTTCCAGAGGGACCCTGTGAAGAGCCACTGCAGCTACGGAGACTGCAGGAACTTTGTGCGTGGACTCGGGCCTGGACCCCTAACCTCCAGGGCACCCTATCCCAGCCCCTGCCTGGAAGTCTGAACCCTATCCTGGCTTGGCCAGAAGGAGCCAGCCTGTCCTCCCTTGTCTTCTTCTGCCCTTGGGGTACATCTTAGTGATCCTCCAGGTGGGCGGGTGAATGCTGCGGGGTGGGTGTGCTCAGAAAGTCTCTGGAGGGATCAGGTTGGGGATAATGACCAGGGACTGGGCCTCACCTTGACTGGCCTCTCCATAGCCATCCAAGGTGACAGTGAGAACCAGGTGCTGGTGCTGGTGGAGCGAAGGAGGTGAGTCACTGCTGCCCTTGGGCTCTGAGAAGGCTGAGAGGGTCTGACAGGCTTGGGAAGAGGTGGGACGGGGGATAGACCGACAGTGATTGACTGTCCCTGTTCCAGGACCTTATACATCCAAGGAGAGCGGCGGCTGGACTTCACAGGTTGGCTGGGGGCCATCCAGAAAGCAGCAGCCAGCTTGGGGGACACACTGTCTGAGCAGCAGCTTGGGGACTCCGACATCCCTGTGATTGTTTACCGTTGTGTGGACTATATCACGCAGTGTGGTGAGCCCCTCCCCTATTGCCCAGGCTCCACCCCTCAGATACCCAGCCCCCAGTGGCCACGATCCCTCTGAAAGTAGCTGCATGTCTCTGGCCCTCCCCAGGCTTGACCTCTGAGGGCATCTATCGCAAGTGTGGCCAGACATCAAAGACGCAGCGGCTACTGGAGAGCCTGCGGCAGGATGCGCGCTCTGTGCATCTCAAGGAGGGTGAACAGCACGTGGATGATGTCTCCTCTGCACTCAAACGCTTCCTACGTGACCTGCCGGATGGGCTCTTCACTCGCGCCCAACGGCTGGCCTGGCTAGAGGCCTCGGGTGAGCCTGCAGTCCATGCCCAGCCTTGTCCCCTTATATCTCTGAATTCTCTCCTGGTCCCTGTCATGCACTTGGATTAGGCATTGCCTCTGCTGGTGGGCTCCCGCCCCACTTTCTTCTGTTGTCACTGCATGGAGACAGGCCCCTCAGAGATGGGTAATTCCTTGTCTTTTCCGAGTGCCTGGCCTGCTTTGACTTGGAGGGTCAGGGAGTGCTGTCACCAGTATGAGAGGCAGAGCTGCCAAAGGGTAGGACAGAGGAGGTGGCTGCAGGAGACCCTGACGCAATCTGTTTTCCCCTACCAGAGATTGAGGATGAGGAAGAGAAACTTTCCAGGTACCGAGAGCTTCTGGTGCGTCTGCCTCCTGTCAACCGGGCCACCGTGAAAGCCCTTATCAGCCACCTGTACTGGTGAGGGCTGATACTGATGCAAGGCTGTGGGGGGAAGGGGTGGAGAAGGTTCCTCTACTCCCAACCTGGTTGACTGCCCTCCCCTGGGAACCAGGTAGGCCTGGGGACTGAGTATTGACTATGATCTGTCCTGATCTCAACTTTACTTCCTGTGGGATGGGAGAGTAGAGGAATTTTGAGGTACCTTGTCTAGATTTCCCAGCTGCCCATCTCTACTCTTTGCCAGGACCCAAGACATGTTCCCTTCCACCCTTAACTAGGGGTCTACTCTGACCAGGACCTTCCTGGTCATTCTAGTGGCCAGTCTTGGATCTGTCAGGAACTAAGAAGATGGGACAGGGAAGTTCTGGGCTGGACTCTTCACTCATGGCCTCTGTTCTCCCCCGTCCAGTGTCCAGTGCTTCTCAGACACGAACCAGATGAACACACACAACCTGGCTATTGTGTTTGGGCCTACACTCTTCCAGACAGATGGGCAGGACTACAAAGCTGGCCGGGTGGTGGAAGACCTTATTAGCCATTACGTGGTGGTGTTTAGTGTGCGTCCCCAGCCCGTGGAAGGGGGGAGTGGAGGGCTGAGCCTCTCAGATGGCAGCAATCATTTTCCTTTTCCCTTTCCCCTCCCCAGGTGGACGAGGAGGAGCTGAGGAAGCAAAGAGAGGAGGTCACTGCCATTGTGAAGATGAGAGTGGCTGGCACTGCCAGTGGGACTCAGGTGAAGGCCAGGGCCTGGGCGGGGTCTCAGGCTGGCTGCCTGTACCTGCTGCCCAGACCTCCATCTGAGCCCTGTCTCCCTGCAGCATGCCGGTGACTTCATCTGCACAGTGTACCTGGAGGAGAAGAAGGCAGAAACAGAGCAGCATGTCAAGGTGGGGGCTGGGGACCTAGAGGCCAGGGGGCCAGTAGAGGTAGGCTGGGCGAGGGGCAGACCCACATTACCAGGGAGCACAGCTTCCATCCCAAGGAGAGCCCAGTTTGGGACCAGGTACTGGTCTTGGTCCTGTCTTTTCCCCTACTCATCAGGACCCTCTGAGACACCCCTCTGCATCCCAGGACTCAGAAGACGCTGAGAGGGGTGGGGTTAGGCCTGAATCACACAGTAAGGTGGTAACAGAGTAGGATTGGGGCCAGGGTAGGCTGATCTTCTTGGTCACTGCAGATCCCTGCATCCATGACAGCTGAGGAGCTTACCCTGGAGATCCTGGACCGCCGGAATGTGGGCATCAGGGAGAAGGACTACTGGACTTGCTTTGAAGTCAGTGAGAAGGAGGAGGCAGGTAGGTGGCCACCAGGACTGGTAGAACACACGGTGTGGCCCATCTCGTCTGATCTGCAGCCCATCTGTCCTCCTTCCCTTGCAGTATAGCAACTATGGTGTGAAAAGGGTTGTGATGACACCCGTTGCTGTCACACACTGGTGAAGGCTGTGGTCTCTGTGATGGTGGTGACAGGGAGCTGGCAGGGGTTGAGGTGAAGACTGTAACAGGGCTAATAGGAGGCTGATAGTGAAGGGGTAGATGTGTCAGCTGACGAGGTTTTCTCAGGTATCAGAGAGTGGTGCTGCTTGTAGGAGTCACAGTGCTGAGTTTGGTAGGGGATTGTGGGCCACACCATTCTTGGTGGTAAGGAGAGTGGTAGGTAGTGGTGACCCTTCATGCAGGGGATGGCGGTGTAGGTGAGGGTGGCGTTGATGGTGTGGAGGGCCTTGATGGTGCAAGGGGCTGAGCAAGGGGGCGCGGCATCAGTGGAGGCTTATGTTTCACTGCTGTTTGTTGAGTGCCAGGCACTGGGCTGAGGGGCCAGGCTAACTATCCCTACCCTTGTGGGGGTCGGTCTGGTGTGGACAGAGACATTGATCCATTAATCCCATGAGCACACTGAGAAAACAGAAGCCATGTTAACTGGTGTAGAGGAAAGGTCCCAGGAGTCTCCAGAGCTTATGACAGGGTCTCTGGCTTTGGATTCTTTAAGCCAGATGTGGAGGAAGATGGAAGTTATTTGGTGAAGCTGGGGGGAAAGTGCTCCCAGACAGCAGGAACAGCACAGGCAAAAGCCCTGCGTGGGCAAGGCCAGCCCCTCCAAGGAGGTGGAAGCAGTGAGAGGGTGCGGCTGGGGGTGGCTGGAGATGGAGGCAGAAGTGGCCACGCAGGTCTGACCATGCGAGGCCTTGATGCTGGGGGAGAGGTGGGACAAGAGAAATGAGAACACATGCAGGAGGCCACTTTGAAGGCCTTAGTAGTAGTCTAAGAAGATGCCAGTAATGTGGACAGGGTGGGATAGTGGAGAGGGACAGAGCAGATTTGCCATGCTGAGGGGTGGCGGGAGCAGAGGAGCATTTCTGGCTCGAGCGGCTTGCCCGGTGGCAGTGCTGCTGATTGGACACATGGGAATGACTTGGACACGTGGGGATGACCATGGGCTTGGTTTTGGTCACAGTCAGGAGTGTCCAGCCAGAAGTGTGGTTGTGGGAAGGGTGGTCATGATGGTGGTTTGTTGTGTTGCTAGTGGACCCGGAAGTGGACATGCTGGCTCTATGTCCAGCCATGTGATGTTAGTGACAGTGGGTGTGACTTTTCCCCAGAGCGGCCCCTGCACTTTGCTGAAAAGGTGCTTCCAATCCTGCACAGCCTGGGCACAGACAGCCATCTGGTAGTGAAGAAGCACCAGGCCATGGAGGCCATGCTGCTGTACCTGGGTAGGTGGGGCTGGCAGGGTGGGGCAGGCTGAGGGAGTTTCTTTATCCAGAGCCTGTGGGAGGGACCTGGTGGCACCAGGGAGGAGCAGCTCTGATGCAGAGCACCAAGTTGGTGACCCTATGGAGACAGGATGAGACAGTTTCCTTCATGTGAGGATCTGGCCCTGGAGCATGTGGATCTGGGGGTGTGGTTGGTGCAGCTCATGCCCACTCCAGTCCTCTCCCAGCCAGCCGTGTGGGTGACACCAAGCATGGCATGATGAAGTTCCGCGAGGACCGTAGCCTCCTGGGTCTGGGGCTGCCCTCAGGCGGCTTCCACGATCGCTACTTCATCCTCAACAGCAGCTGCCTGCGGCTCTACAAGGAGGTTCGGGTAAGTGGAGCTGAGTCTTACTCTGAGATGGGCGCCTGCATCCTGAGTGTGCTTAGACACCCAAGCACACGTATTCCCCTTGGTCTGCAAGGGGCAGTCTCCCTACCTTGGGGTCTTGGGATAGCACAGGAGTGGGGGAGAACTGTAGACTCCCAGAGATCCTCCCGCTGTAGGCCTGGGTGGCTACTCCACTGTGCCCTGTACCCCATTAAGCCATGGTACCTGGTGCCATCATATCACAACATGCTGTTTCACCTGTGCCTGTGCCAATCACAGCACCCCAGGAACTTGCTCCAACATGACAGTCCCAGGCCATGGTCTAGGCCTGCCTTGCCAGGTCCGAGGCCTTCCATCCCTCTCTCCATACCCGCTCCATCTACATGCTGGGTGTTGTCCCAGACCAGATACCACAGTATCTAAGTGACCCCCCAACTTCTGAACATAAATGCCATGCCCCTGTGCATCAGTGCACACACTGTCCTGGTGCTAGACCTCGGACGACTTTTTCCATAACCCTTGATCCTCTATCAAACAGAGCCAGAGGCCGTGGAGCGGGGCCCCTGAGACCGTGAGTAGTTGTGTGCTCTTAGCTGCCTTACACCGCCTGGGGGCCAGGCGAGCTGGATGGGAGTATGGGAAACTGCAGGGCTCCCAGCTGTCTTCAGGCATGGTTCCCTGCCCCCTTGCCAGTGTACACTGGCCCCCCACCCTGGGACCTGGGACCCAAGCTCTGTCCTTAATCTGTAACTCCATCCCAGGGTCCTTTTCCTAAGATAGGGTCCCTTATCAGTGTGATGCTCTATTAGAATTTTCTGTAGGATTCAGTGTAGAAATTATGAAGCAGTAATGGAGACCCCAAAGCTTGAATCAGGGCTCTGATCCTCCTCTCCCATCAACTTGGAATCACTCTCTTTCCAACCCTGGGCTATCAGAATGTCCTTGCCATTTCCTGATCCTAACGTGCTGGGGTTGGGGGATGGCATCCCTGTCTGTGGTGGTTATGTCCTCTGCAGCCCCTTCAGCTGGTCGCTCAGCTTTCCTTGGCATACCCCAGGGAGAACGGAGCTCTCCACCCCTCCCTTGAGGTCTCCCTATCCTTAATGGGATTCTTCTATCTAGGAGAATGTGCATACTCTACTCCAGCTGAGAATCTGCCTCCCATCATGCCCCTATGGGTCCCAGCTATGTCTCTGGGGCCTCAGAGCACAGATATTCTGCAGAAACAGGCCAGAGAGGCATGGTTCCAAGCCCAGTGGTCTAGCTTGAGCTTCCACAGCTGATCCACCAGTGTCTTTACCCTTTTCCTGCCCAGTGCATCTCCTGAGGACATATGGACTGGCCTGGCTTCCATGGATGGAGCAGGACCCTCACCTCCTCATCTTTGCATGTTATACCTGTATTAATACAGTCTGGCCTCCTGAAGAACACCTCCTCTTCTCTTTGCTGCCCTCTGTGATCGCATCTTCACTTCTGAGCCTATCTGTCCTTCCACTCAGTCCCCCATGGTTCTGGGATGTCACCTCCCTGGCTCCTCTCTTGAGAGGTGCTTAGTTAACACTGTGGAGCAGAGCAAGACCATCAATGTGGGCAGAGGGAAGGGAGAGTGTCTGAGGCTCCTGGAAAGGCAGCTGCTGGTGCCTCCACATGGAAGGGAGAAGGTAGGAAATCTAGAAAAAGGGAAGATCTGATGTTTATGAGCCAGGAGTGATGCCTGCGCTTCACATCCTGAGACATGTGGCCCACACTACTGTCCTGTGAGGAGAGGGGTATTCTCTGCCTGCACAGGTAAGAAGATTGGCTTTTGGTGACTTGCACTTGGCCACCTCCAGGTGACAGAATGGAGTCTGAGCTATGAAACTCATGTTTTGTATTCCTAGAAGTTTAGGAACTCAAGGACATGGCGGGGAGGGCTGTTCAGTGATGTTCTCCACACCCCAGTGACAGCCAGTGCATCTGGCCAGGCAGAAGCTCACAGTGAGGTGTGCCTTGGCCACTGAGGCGTTGGTAATTCTAGTATTAATTGCTTTATGGGACAACCAAATATTTGAAATTAGGACATCCCAGGTGAGTCAGGCTCCATGAACAACCAGGCCTCATCCTGGGGTCTCCCATTGTTAAGTGCCCTGAGACACCGGGAAATGCATGTTCTAGAAAGATCTTGGTTTTAGCAGAGATCCTTGAGCATCAGGGGTGAGCTGTGTTCTCTGCCTGTGACCTTGTCCCTCAGAGATGCCAGAAACATGAGGTAGAAGTCAAATTCTTGTGGGATTTATTCTCAAAAGGAGATTGTGTTGACTGATACTCCCTGACCCCACAACCCCCTCAGCCTTCCTGTCTTGGCCTCCCTCCCATGGTCTACACGTAGCCACACTCCCCAGATCCCAAGGAAGTGTGGGCCTGAGGATTGTTTTCAGATTTTCAGGGAGCCTCAGCCTGATTAACATGCTTGACCTGGCCAAGAGGGTCATCACTGTCACACCATGGACCTGCACCTTCCACCCTGACTTCTTTTACTCCTTGCTCCTAGTTCTTTTCCCTCCCACTCAGCACGATTCCGTGTTTACCGGGAGCCGCGTTTCCCCACGGCCTTCCTCCATCATGTCCAAGCCTGTGTTTTGCTGGCCTGCAGCTTACTCTCCATCGTGGCCTGTCTCGGTCTTCCACACGCACCACCAGGTCTCCTAGTTTGTAGGCTGATTTCCTCAGCCCACTGGCCTTTGCTCTCCCTGTTCACCTTTCATCCATGCTGTTTTCTCCCCACCCCTCATTTTTCCCACATCTGTGGCTTCATTTCCCTCCCTCCTGCTCAGCTTCCTCCTTACCTGCGAGCCCTGCTCCTCCCACATGTAGAACCAGGTTTGTTCCAGGTCCTGTTGAGTAGATGGCGATTATCAGGTCAGGTGCTGTCTGTATAGGACATGGGGCTCCTCGGTAGGCCCTGGTTGTCAGGGAGTTCCTGGAAAGTCCCTACTCAGGCCCTCCTAAACCCTACATCCTGGGACAGCATGGAAGTCTCTAGTCCCTAGATAGCCCATCTTTTTTGTGAGTCTTCCCAGCTCCCTTGGTCGTGCCCTAGTCTTCTCTTTGCTCCTGCTGAGGAGCCATGCCTGGGGGTGGCTGGGAGCAATGGTGGGAACAAAGTGGGGGTGGCTCAGTGTTGGACCCCCAGTTTTGGTTGTAAGTGGATCCTCCTGTCCTGCCATCCATCCTGGTGCCCCTGCTGGCTCCACAGGTGCCTGGCATGGGGAGGGCTTCAAGCAAATGGACTCCAGAGCAAGAGGAAGGCTCATTAGCTTCATCTCCAAACAGCCTCTTCCTTGGGGGTCATTGCTCTCTTACCCTTGCCTCTGAGCCAGCCTGCTCCTTCCAAGCCAGACCCATATGCAGAGGCGGGCCCAGAGAGGAGCGTGTCAATGATCTGGTGCCCCTCCCCAGTACATTGGTCTCTTGCTTCCTGTCCTAGATCATTGGGAAGTTCTCCCTCTGGTCTACCGAACAGTCATTCTGCTTTGGCTTGAGTCATGAGCTCTTCTCATGGAACCAAAGAGCTAGTAACTGCTGATCCTCAAGCCTTCTGCTCACACGGTCAACCCTGGAGCCTCTGTGGGGCAGGGAGGGGTGAGGAGTGAATAACCAAGACAGATGTAACACAATCAGCCCGCTGAGGCGCTCAGATCATGCCCGCCTTTTCCAGCTTGGTGCTGAGGACGATGCTCAGTGTTCTCCCTTGTGCACCATCTGATTCAGGCGATGCTACGAGTCAGTTCTCCACTGTGCAGGACAGCAGGGTAGGGCTGGGATTTGCTGTCCTAGATGTCCCAGCTGGGCTGGCTGCCTCAGGGACTGAGGGTTGACTGTCTGATGCTGCCTTAGGGAGAGAGGCCAGGGGACTGAGGCTGGATTGTGAACAGGGAGGGATGCGGCAGGAAGGCTCCTTGGAGGAGGTGCCCTGTGCTGAGGTGCAGAGGGGGCTGGGGAACAGGAGGAGGGTGGTGCCTAGGGTGACGATCTGTCCCTGTGCCTGCTGGCCCTTACTGAAGTGCCCTCTTCTCCCCTCCCCCACCCCAGAGTCACCGGCCTGAGAAGGAGTGGCCTGTCAAGAGTCTTAAAGTCTACCTGGGTGTGAAGAAGAAACTCCGGCCACCCACCTGGTGAGCTGGAACTGGGGAGACAGGCCTGAAACTGGGGCCTCTGAGGGCTCAGAACTGATGAGGAAGCACAACCAGGGGCTTTGAACTTGACGGGTCATTGTTGTGGTTCTGAAGTTGTGGTCCCCTTGGCCAGCTGTATCATTTGGACACACCTTATAAACACAAATTCTCAGGTCCCTCTTGAGTCCTGGATTCTAGGGATGAGGCCCAGCACTCAGGCTCCTCACCCCACCACCCTTGGGATTGGGGGATTGAGCTACATCCCCAGCTCCTTTTGTTTTGTTTTCTTTTGTTTTATGACAGAGTCTCACTAAGTTGCTGAAGCTGGCTTTGAACTTTTTTTTTTAAATATTTATTTTTTAGTTGTAGTTGGACACAATATCTTTATTTTTTTATTTTTATGTGGTGCTGAGGATTGAATCCAGGGCCTTGCATGTGCTAGGCAAGTGCTCTACCACTGAGACACAACCCCAGCCCGGTTTTGAACTTTTGATCCTCCTGCCTTAGCCTCCCAAGAGGCTGGGATTACAGGCATGCACCACTGAGGTGCAGAGGGGGCAGCACTATTTTAAATAACAAGTTGTCCAAGGAGCTCTGGTGCTGGCTCATGGCCTGGATTAAAATCCTGTCTCTGACTCTCTTTGGGGCCTTTCTGTGCCTCAGTTTTCTTAGCTGTGGAATAGGGACCCTGAGGGTACACCTGTTTCTAAGGGTGATCGTTTATTTTAAAACATTGGGAAGTGATGCTTGCCACTTTTACCTTTCGTTACATGTTGCAATCACCAGACTTGGTTTTCTGACTTTTTCTTCAGCTGCTAGCTGTGCCTGGCTATTTCTGGGTCTAGGGCAGACCTGGAACAGGACATCAGTAATTTTTTTTTTTTTTTTTTTGTGGTGCCTGGGCTCAAACCCAGAGTCCTGAGCATGGTAAATTAGTGCTCTACTCCTGAACTGTGACCCTAGCCCAGGCCTCTGGTGGAGATTGGAGAGCTCGGGGCCTAGTGGTTAGTGGGGGCTGAGAGAGAGAGGCATGCTACCCTTGTGAGGAAGCTGCAGGCTGTCAAATGACCCCACCCCCACCACCCCTCTCTGCAGCTGGGGCTTCACAGTGGTGCACGAGACAGAGAAACATGAGAAGCAGCAATGGTGAGCAAGGGCCCCATCCTGAGACCCCGGGCTGAGGAGAGGTGGTAGCATGGGCCCCTCAATTGGGTCTCCCCTCACTGCCCAGCTCTGTGACTTGCTGGGCGACCGTGGGCTGGGGAGATGGGCAGGGTAACTCCCCTTCAAGCCAGGCCCTTGGCAGTGTCCAGACCTGTGCTCTCCCTGCAGGTACCTCTGCTGTGACACACAGATGGAGCTCCGGGAGTGGTTTGCCACCTTCTTTTTTGTGCAGGTACCAGGGGCAGGGGGTGTGGGAGGCTCTGCTATAGAGAAGGGTGCATTTCCTTCTCTCAGGCCATCCACTGCTTCAAGGAGATTTCTACTTGTTTTTAATTCATTTACCTGTATGTTCAGTAAGCCCTTCCTAGTGCCTGCATAGTCCATCCCTGAACCAGGCCTGCTAGGGACAGCACATAGGCCCCTGCCCTTTGGGGCACTCCCCAGGCAGGAAGAAAAACAGGCCCAGAAGTGATTCGTTATATTCTAATGTGATCTGTGTTGTGGTGGGAGAAGGAAGCCCAGGAACCTAACCAGGTGGGCTTCGAGTGGGAGGGGGACTCCAGGGAGAGGGTGTCATGGGAGCTGAGTCTCTGGGCATGGGGGAGGGTTTACCAGGAAAGGAATGGCTTCCAGGCAGAGGGAAGAGTGTATGCAAAGATCTGGAGACTTGAAAGAGAAGTACAGTTTGTCCAGTGGGGTGTAAAGGGAGAAGCCAGGAGGGTCAGAAGTCGGCCCTGGAAAGGGAGTCAGGAGCAGGAGCCCCAAGAGCCTTAAAGGCCACACCCAGATGCTGAATTTGCCCCAGAAGGGAGTGGAAGAGTTTGAAGAGAGAGAGGGAGAGGGAGAGAGGGGTGTGTGTGTGTGCAGTCTTCTCAGATTCCCTCTGGATGTGTAGGGGAGAAGGACCTGAAGCATAGAGCCTGGGGTAAGGAGGTCAGGGAGTTGGCTGCTACAGTGGCACAGATAGAAGGGAACAGGGTGGTGATGACCCCCGAGCCAGAGCTGGGACAGAAGCTCCTCAGATTTAAAACAGATGAGTTAGAACAAGGATTTTCATCTGGAACCTCAGAATGGTTTAGGTAAAAGGAAGACAAAACTACCAGGACCCTGGGTTGAGTTCTTTCCTCTACCTACATTCTTTTTAGATCTGAGCTTCCTGGTAGTCAAGGCCTAAAGGGAAACAGTAGATTCTGTAGTTCTTGGTTTCTGCTGAGGAGGCACAAACGTGTTTCTTCTCTTGGAGAAATATTTTCTTGGTGCTGCATTCTTGGAGAGGTTTGTGGATCCGGAGATGAGAGTCATTGAGTAATGAGTCTGGCTGTTCGCTGGGGATATGGTCCTGTTCTGCTAACAGCTGCTTCTCATATCGGCTGGGATCAAAGCTGAGGGTGTCACCTCAGATCATAGCTGGAGGCTTTTCTGGGAAGTGTGGGTGGATCCAGAGCTGAGTGTCTGGGTGAGCTGAGGCATGGCCCAGACCCCAGCAGCCCTCCTCTTCCCTGTTTCCCAGCATGATGGCCTGGTGTGGCCCTCAGAGCCCTCGCGTGTGTCCCGGTCAGCCCCTGAGGTCCGGCTTGGCAGCATATCACTGATCCCCTTGCGTGGCAGTGAAAATGAAATGCGTCGGAGTGTAGCAGCCTTTGCTGCTGACCCCCTTTCTGTGAGTGACTCTTCGTCCCTGTGGGCAGGGGGCTGGGGACCTCGATGGATGCCTGCCTTCCACCCCACTCTTCATTATTTGAGTAGCCTTCAATACCTATCCTCTACCTGAGTAGGTTCAAAAGCCCCCCTACCTGGCCTAGGGATACCAGCTGGTGAAGCTTCTGTGGCCACCCCTCCATTGCTAGCTGCCTGGTTCCTCGACCATCACAAAGCACTTACAGAATCTGGGCTTCTGTGCTTCCTACAGCTCCTCCGCAATGTCTGAGCACTCAACCAGCCTGGCTGTGGGACTGACTCTGCTGCCTCGACTGCGACCAGGAAGCCTTCCTGTCCAGACACCCTCATGCCCTGCATTCCTGGTGTGAGCCAGCAGGGGGCGCATGAGGAAGCTGTACCCCACATCCCACATCCTGACCACAGCATGAGGCTTCCTGGCAGGGATGCGGGGATTTGGGGTCTGCCCAGGGAGGGACCCTTCTGGCTCTTCAGGTGTGCAGCCCTCCTGGCCTAGTTTGCTCACCCACTCTGAGTTTGTGGGGTTGGAGAGATGGGCAGAACCAGGAATTCTGGAGGACATCAACCTTTCAGAGTCTGGAGGCCCTGGGCCCCCGCTGGAAGGGAGCCTACCCCTTTGTACAGACTCCAGAGCCTTAGGAAGTGGGGCCTTAAAGGAGCACTCAGCCAGGCAGGAAGGGAACTCTTAGGGAAGTTTCTACAGGACTGAGAGCTGAACTTTGGGAACTTTAGCCCCACTTCCAGTCTGGGCTTCCCCACTTTGGGGTTTTTTTGATAATATAAATATATCTGTATATTTTACCCTGTGTTGCTGAGGCCTGTGATTGGTTGGGGGGATTGTGTGTCCTGGGGCAGGTGGGGACAGTTGGTCTGGAAGCACAGAGGTGGGTGCTTAGTTCTCTGAGGCTGGGAGCCTGGATGCAGCTCTTTCTGGACCCTGAGCTGATTAGACACTCCTCCTTGCCCCAGGCCAAGCCCTGGCCTGGCTCTGTGCCATCCCTTGTCCCACTATGCAGCCAGGCTGGACTGAAATTGGCTTGAGCCCCTGCCCCTGTTGCAGTCTGAGCCAGGGCCTGGGTATGCAAGTCAGTGACTCAGGGAAGGAGGCACAAGGCCATGGATTCCCAAAAGTTTTAGTAAACTCAAAAGGAGAGCCTCAGGTCCTCCTTAGCCCCTGAGCACACTCCTCCAGAGGTAGGACTCATCTTGCTTCAGGGAGCTGCCCTTGTTGGATACTGCCTGGCCATCTCCTCCAAGCAGACAAGGTCTTAACCAGCAGGGGAGATAATAAGCTGTTCACAGATAGATTTGGGACTCTTGGGGAAGGTGCTAGATTCCCGTCTCTCCTAGAGCCTCGTTGTCAGTGAACAGACCTGCTGACCTCCCTGCCTCAGCCAGTAGAGCTGGGCAAAGCTGATCAAGAATGGGCCACCGATCCCTGACTCTTGTGATCCTGCTCAGTGGGGAGGCCTGGGTACCCGCAGAGTCCCATAGAGTGGGTGAAACTGGAGTTGCCTCCTGCTAGCCTCATACTGCCCTGGCTCAGGGGCTGGCTGCAGGGGCTGCTATGGGCCACCAGGGGGCAGCCATGGATTGCTCATCCCTGTCTCTGAATAGGCTTAGGTTTTGCTCTGCTGGGGAGTGGAGCAGGACCTAGCTCTGCCTTTGACTGCAGGTGGTGATATCTAGAAGGTAGCTCAGTACAGCAATGTGCTTTGAAACCCTGGGGCTCTAAGAGCAGAAGGGAGCAGCCCTGGACCAAGCACCTGCTGTGAGTCTGCACTACTGCTGTGTGCTCCATCTCTTCTTGGCCAAGGAGGAAGTTAGGCCCAGAGAAGGAGGCTCTCTTGAGTCAGGCCTAAGGACCTCCACTGCTCTACATTGGAGGAGTCTCTCTTGGCTCCGTTCCTGATTGCAGCACTGTTTTCCCCTTTCAGGAGTAGCCATGTGTGCTTCTGAAGGAAGGGGATATGAGCTAGCAGGAATCAATGCCAGCGCAGACTGCTTTCCCTTGGAATGGGGATTGTACCCCAACAGGAGCCTTCAGGGCCTCAACCTTAATGACAAGTGCCTGTGACAGCAGTGTTGGGTGGATTAGAGCAGGAGACTCTGCTGATCCTGTCACAAGAATTCCTAAAAAGGAGGCTTCTTGGGATCCTGGGTGGTTTGTGCTCTTGTTCAAGGTTGTTTGGGGAGAGAGGTGGGTGAGGAATCCAGAGATAGGGGTGGGGAGCCGCTCTCGGGATGGGAATTCTTGGTGATTGATGTTGAGAGAGGAGGACAGGGCTTGAGGGCCAACCCATGTCCAGGCACTGCCCCAGGAGACCACAGGGAACCCTGGGAGAGAAGGCTGTGGACAATCAGAGGCTGAGGAGTGAGGGCATTGTGGGTGGAGAGAAGGCAGAGAGGGAGCAGGCGGCTGTGAGGTCTGCTTCCTCCTCCCCCCAGCTCAGCCCTCCTGTCCTGCAGTGTCCAGCCTCTGGGCCTGAGGAGCCCTCAGGAGACCCATTGGGCTCGCAGGAAATGGATGGGACAGGGGAGGAGAGAAGCTGGGCCCAACCTCCCACTCCCTTTCCCCTTGGGCACAGGTGGCCTGGGGCTACAGACCCTACCCACAGCTTGCTGTCCCACTAAAGCATGGTTGTGGATGCCCATACTCCCATTTACAAGCTGAGCGGCTTCTCTGGAGGTACTTAGGGCTCTGACCCCTGTGTTGTACGTGGGAGATATTAATAGTGGATGCCTCCTAGTGGGTTCTCAGAAGGACTCAATGAACTGATGTGTGAAGCACCTAGCACTGTCCCTTGCTGGTTCTCTCTCCAAATATGTCTGATATCATGGCATCCAGAGTCTTTTCTAGGCCCAATGTATTTTCATTTGACAAACACTCATTGAATACCCACTATGTGTAGAGCTTCCTGGAACACATGGTGGGGAACAGATGAGTAAGTGGGTTGGGTTGGGAGCCCTTTGGTGGGGGATATTGATCAGGGAGAAGCCTCATAGGGAATGGGAACCTAGACGGACAGACGGTGTTCCTGTAGGTGGAGCTGAGAGGGAAAGAGATCTCCAGGGGAGGGAATGGCTTGAGCATAGGCAAGGCCATGTGACCTGCAGCTTGTTGTGGCTGGAGCCTAGTGCCCCTGGGTACTCCAGGCCCTCTCCTCCACTCCTCCACTGTTGGATCTTTGCTCTATCCCTTGCTCTGAGATATGACCACATCCCAGCCAAATGGGCTCCTTGGGACCTTCCCCCATCAGAAAAAGACATACTTCATATTCTCTTATCCATCTCTGTGACCTGAGTGACCCAGGCCCTGCTCTGGGGACTGACTGACTGCTTCTCTCATTCATACAAGTGCAGCTGGAGGGAATCACACAACCCTCCTTCAAGAGGACACCTCCTCAGGAAGGTCTCTGGATTGCTCTTCCATCCCACTGTACACTGTGCATGTGTGTGTTGTGGGGGCAGGTAGGCCACATGCACCTAGCTGGGGAATGCCCCAGGAAAGAACTGTAAGGAACAGTGGCTCCAATCAGCACAGGCTGGCCTAGCCTTGGCCTGTCCCTTTTCCCACACCACTTTCAGCCTGTGGAAATTTCCACACTTTCTCTGCCCTGGTTACAGCTCCTACTGCTGTATTTATCACCCTGGAGACACAGTGGCACAGGCGCACACATGCACACTCACACACTCATGCTCTGCACACACGTGCCTATACACCTCAGCCTGCACTTTTGGGTCTGCAAGTGCATCACACACACACACACACACACACACACACACACACACACACACAGCATGTGGAAGAACACCTACACACAAAGAACTCTCTAGGAAATGTGCTCCTCCTCCCTCCTCCTCCTCCTCCTCCTCTGCCCACCCACCACCACCCACCTCCAAACCCTGAAACCAAAGAGATGGGCTGGACGGTGCCTCCCACCTCTTGTCAGCTGGGAAGCATTTAGCATTTTCCCCTTGGTGACTGTAGTGTGCCCCCTCTCCCCAGTCTTCCCTGCCTTCCCCCTCTCTGCCACTTCTGCACTCCTATCTTTTCTCCACATAAGTCACTCTGAGTTCTCTCTTTGTCACTCTTTTGACTTGGAGTGAAAACTGCCCTTCCTCGCTCTCCTGAGTCAGGCTTGGGGGCCTTACTAGCTAATGGAAGATGAGAGGGACAGGCTGGGGAAGCCCAGGGGCCTGAATCCTCAGCTACTGTCACCTTCAGTCCCTCCTCCTGGGTGAGGGGAGGCTGTGTGCCTAGCACCATGGAGACCAGCGTCATGGCAACACAGTCTGGGTGGGCATAGTTTTCTTCTTCCTTCAGGGTTGGGGGGCCTATAGGAGGAGCTGCCAGGAGGCCTGGAGGAGGTGGCCTTGTGCTCATGCCTGGAACTGGCTGCCACGTCTGCCTCATCCCTTACCACCCCCAGGACACCTTACCAGGGTGCACCTGTAGCCTCTAGTGCTGCAAGTCCCCTGGGGCTGAGAATCCTCACAAGCTAAACTCTAGACCTGGGGGCCAGAGAGAGCAGGGGCTTGCCCAGGGTCACAGAGCAAGTCTAGCCAAGCTCTTGACTCAAATCTCATTTCTTTTCTGGTCTCCTGCGTGCCACCAGTCACTGGGGGCAGTGAGGTCAGTCCAACCTTGGTTCCAGCCACCTGAGAAGTCTCCAGCCAGCCCTTTGTGTTGGCAATAATGATGATACAAGTGACAGTGCTGGTCCGTCATGGGAGAGCACTACCTCCTCCTGTGCTAATCTTTGCATGTGTCATTCTCAGAAGGGTCTCCAAGAGGAAGATGACCAGTGAGTGGCCTAGTGAGGCCAGAAACACAATGTCCCTCCCTGATGGAATGGAGGACCCAAGCATCAAGAGCAGGTGCTGTGCTCTTGATGAACAGCAAATGTCTTCATTTCTATCTTGGTTACTAGAGAGAGTTAATGGGGGAAGATCGGGGGCTTAATCTGGATCTGACCTTAGGGTTTCTAGAAACTAGAGGGTTGTTTTTCTAGGAAGATGGAGGAAGCATCCTTCCTCATGTGGTTAGATCTAAGGAAGAGATTTTTTTTTTTTTTTTTTTTTGCAGTCCAACAATGCAGAGACATAACTACCAATCCCCAGGTCCTCTCAAAGCCATGTCTACTGACCAGGCTGGAGCCTGGGAACAGAAGGGGAAGGCCCCTGCCTCCTGCCCGGCCTCAACTTGTCTCCCAACCTTGATGGAACTGTCACATTGCAGCTAGCTTATGTAATCACTCAAATATAGCAGCTGCCTTTATCCCACTGAGTCACACCCACTCCATCCCCCACTCAGGTGCGGGGAGTTAAGGGGGAGGAGGAGATCAGGGCTGAGTGGGGGACCCTGGCAAGGAGGATCCTGCTATGCTGGTTTGGAGGGTGGTCATGAAGAAGCTCGAGCTTCAAGGAGAGCAAAACCATTCCTAGAATATGAAGTTTCAGGGGCACTTCTGCCCTAGCCCATGGCCACTGAAATTCCACATTCCTGGGGAACCCTCCCCAGAGCCTCAAGCTATATCCAGTTTTCTTTCCTAGGCTTTGTCCCAACTGGAAGAGGTGAGTGAGGGAGAGATGTAGATTATGAAGAGGAGGAAGTAGTTTGGGGAGCATTGGCCAGGAGTCCCTGGTCCTAGGCCCAGGCCTGCCTATTATTTTGTGACCTGTGCACGTCTCTGACCCATTTCCCTATTGGTACCACAAGGGATTGAACTCCACTGGCCCTAGCATCTTACGCTCCCTGATTTCTGTCTCTGGAGATGACACCAACTTAGTCAAGAGGCTTCCAAGTGTTGGGCCCAGCTCCATTCCATTCTGACTTCCCTCTTTCTGCTCATTCCCAATCTACCCGTTCTTTCTGAGCCATCTCAGCACACTCCCACCATGGAACAGGGTAGGCAGGAAGTGCCACCGAATTCTGAGCTGAGTGACTGAGCAGCCTCTGGATGCCTCTCTCCTAAAATGATAATAAACTGCCTCAGCTCCCTGCCCAGCATGATGAGATCACAACCCCCACCTAGGGTCATCCCTTCCCTCAGAGGGCAGCACTGACTGAACTCGGAACCTGAAGCTGAAACATGACTATTCATCCCTGCGTCTGAGTTCCCAAAGCCTTCCAGAAGAGATGGCGAAAAGGTCGCAGAGGCAGTGATGACCTTTCATTTCTTTGTCAGCCAGTGTTTTGTCATCCATGGTGTGATAGGGCCCATGCTTACTGTAGGAGTGCAGGGACTGTGCTAAGCTCTTATGGGCATGGTACCCTTCTAGCCATTGCTGTAGGAGCCCCAGGTGGTAGCTTCCTGACTGAGGGGAGGGGGAAGGATGCTGTGAGTAGCTCCCTGCTCCACCCCTTCCTCCCTCTCCTGGGCTCCTGTTGCCGAGACCCAGATGTGGGCCTAACCTGGCCTCCATCCAGAGGGAGTCATCCAGGAATGTTTAGGCCAACTCTCGGTGAAATCCACATTCTGCAATTACCAGCCTTTCCCCAGAGAGTTTAGAGCTGTCTCACCCTCTGCAGCCTCAGCCTGCCCAGGGAAAAGGCATGGCTACAGAGCAGGTCAGTGAGGGCCTTCCACATGACCTGCGCTCCCCCATCACCTATGGCCTCTTACTGAGGCCACATTTCTAGGTGGCCCTGGGCTGAGCTCTGACATGCACCTCATCCCCATATTTCTCTCTTTCCTTCCCTCTGACTCCTCCACCAGCATTTCTTCCTCAAACCTGTTGAGGCTGCCCAAAGTCGGGGGACTGGGACTGAGCTGACTAGAACTTTGGCCTGTCCTCAAGGAAAGCAGTACCGAGTAGAAGAAATGAGGTGAACCTGAGCAGTGGGGGGTGAGGTGGTGGGGCAGATGGCAAGTTCAGCCAAAGGCTGCCCAGCCCCTCAGCACAGAATCCTGGGGATGGTGGGCAGGGTGTGTGCTGAATTGACCCAGGAAGGGTGAACCAGGATTTGGGGCTGGCACAGAAAAGAAAGATGAGGGAAAGTCAGTCTGAGAGGAGAAACAATGTACAAAATCAAGGAGCCATCTTAAATGCCAGGGTGAGGAGGTTGACTTTGGTCCTGAGTACACTGTGTTGCCTTGAGCAGGGTTTTGAGAAGACATTACACGACCACACAGGTGTCTTAGGACAGTGCCATCGGGTGCAGACTGGATGTTGGGTAGAGAGGCTGGACTGGAGTAGGGGGCTGGGAGGTGACCAGGGGAAGGGGGAGGAAGTGGGTGCATGGGGAATGGAGGGAGGGGAGGATGTGAGAGAACCAACAGGCCTCTGGACACACTGGGCACAGAAGGCGGAGGGCAGGGAAGAGACCAAGCGACTCTGGAGTTTTCAGAAGTTTGCTGGTGCCTCTGATACAGGCCAAAGTTGTGTTGGATGTTTAATAGATGAGTGGGCTATTCCCGGAGACCAGGGGGCCTACAGCTGGAGCGCCAGAGAGGGACCTGGGTTTCAGGAAGCGAGAGTTCCTATGTTGGGGGAAGGTTCCCTCCTGGTGGGGGCGGGGTGGAGACTGAGGAGAGACCGCCGCGGCCCTGTGAGAAGCTCGGTATTGAGGGGGCCAAGAATGAGCCAGCGAGGGAGACCGAGGAGGGGCCGTCTGGAAAGTGGGAGGAATCTGGTCGCCCGTAGGAGGGGGCGGGGGCGGGCGCTGAGAAGTCGCCTTTTTGGGCAAGGAGGAGATAGCTGGAGCCCGGGAACCTGCGGTCCTCCCAAGGCTAGGAGAGCGGTGCAGAGGCCGATTCCAGACGTGAACTCCCGCCCCATCACTTTGCGCGGCTACTCCGCTCCCCTACTCCGCGTCCTGGCTCCTCCCAGTCCCTTCTACAGCGCCCCATCTGGCGAGGAGCCGAGTCGGCTGGCCGCCCGCGGGCGGGGGTCAGGGCCTGGGAACGCGGCTCTCGGGGCTCAGCACCCTGGAGAGCAGCTGGGGGGGCGGGGCGGGGCCCGAGCTCCAGAAAACCGGTCTTGGACCCAGCTCTCGCCCCTTTCTGCACCACCCTTGTCCGTGTTGCCCCGCTGCTTCCCGCAGCACTCTGCCTGGACAGCCTCCTGCACAAGCTTAGTTGTTCCTGTCCTTCCCCGTCCCCACGCCAACACAGGGCTCTCATTCCCTCGGCTCCATCAATTCCACTTTCCAGGTGAGGGACAACCATTTACCAGGAACTTCAGAGACATCTCTCAAACCTCACAACCCTTCAGGCTTGGAAATTGTGATCCCATGTTTCAATGAGAAAACGAAATTGGAGTTCAGAGAAGCGAAATCACTTATCTAGGCACGTGGCAGGGCCGGGATTTGAATCCTGCCTGCCTCACTCTGAGTCTAAAGTCCTTTAGGCCATCTAAGTCCTGGGCTTTGATTTTGTTCCTACAGACCCTACTTCTGGGCAACTGGGGTATCTGGTGTGGCGTTAGGATGGGGCAGAGACCCTCTCTCCATACTCCCAGGAGATTTCTAAGGTTGAAGCCACCAGTGTCTCCAGAGTGGGAGAGCATAAAGGGGGCTGAGGGCCAGGTGAGGCGCCGCACCTGCACCCACCCTTGCCCAGGAGGCACCCTTCTTTGAACTCTTCAGACTCAGCCAGTGAAGACTCCTCAAGCCAGTGAAGTGGAGTTGTGAGAGAAGAGACTCCAGACTCGAGTGGTGGGGTCACTGTAGTTCCTCCTCCCTGGAATGTACCCTCTGCCTTTCAAGACACAGCTCAGATCTTCTCCCCCGGAAATGCTTGACAACTCCCCTGGCTGGGTCAGAGGCCATTTCTGGGCTCTACAGATCCTGTGCTTCCCTTTGTCATAGCCTACAAGTTTGGGTGCTTCTCACAAGCAAGGGACAGTCAGAGCTGTATCTGATGGGGTTGACCAGTGGTAGGTGTTTGCAAATGAATGACTAAATTAATTGTGGAGCCAGAGCTCCACCCACCCTGCCCCCTGACTTCTGCCTCAAGCCTGGAGCTTTTCCTCCTAAATACAATAGGAGCTCGGCTGAGACAACTCCCTAGCTGTCCCACTGCCCGAAATGCTCCTAATTCATTGGGTTAAAGCTTTGTCCCGAGGAGTCTTCTCTGAGGACTAGGCAGAGGTGCAGGGTGCCTCCCCCATGCCTAAAGCCCAGCGGTGAAGGGCATGAGGGGTATACCGTGGCCTGGGTGCCCACAATTTCTAGTAAACGTCCATGTTCACATATTAGCTTTCAGCCAAGCAGAGCCACCATGAGGGGTCTCTATCACAGGTTCTGAGTCCAAAGGCCATCTACAAAAGTTCCCCCTAGGCTGCTGCGTACCATGTCCATGCTGGGATGCACCCTAGGACATGACTCAAACACAGAGCGGGTAGCAACTAGTCTGCATGAGGCCTGGCCCTCTCAGACTTGAAGACAGGCATGTCCCTCACCCTGAAGGACTCTGTGATGGGGCAGCAGAAGGTCTGGGTCATGTCCACCTGCCCTTCAAGTCCCCAGCTCATGACTGCAAATCCCTCATCCTCACCCTCTGTCTCTCCCACCTCTTCTTCCCTCCCTCCCTCCATTTCTGCCTCTGATTTATTTTTTTCCCCTTTTCCTCTGGCTTTGTTCCTCTGTGTGGGTTTTCCCCTATGCCTCTCTGATCTCTGTATTTCCATCTTGATGTCTCTGAGGCTATGATCCCTCTCCCCTCTTCTTCTTCATGCTTCTCTCCTCCTTCCTGTCTCTGTCTATCTCTCGGTCTCTCCCTCCATGTGTGAGTCTTTCTTCCCTCCCTTCCAGTCTCCCTACCCCTCCCTCCCTGTCTCTCTCTCCCTCTCTCTCTCTCTCTCTCTCCTCTCTCTCTGTCTGGGCCTCTCTCAGTTCCTCCTCCCTCCTCCCTCCCCCTTCTGCATTATCAGACCTGCTCCAACCTCCTCCCAGAGCCAGCGAGCAGCCTAGGCAGTGGCAGCGGGAGAGGGAGAGGCGGAGCAGCCGCCGGGGCAGCAGAGCTGGATTGGGGTGTTGAGTCCAGGCTGAGTCGGGGACAGGCTGTCGCTCTTGGTCTTTGTGCCTGCTGGGGGCGCCCTGCCCAGACTTCTGGGCAGGGGTGAGGGAACAGGGCAAGGTGCCACCTTAGTCTGGCTGGGGAGGCAGACGATGAGGAGTGATGGGGCAGGCATGCGGCCACTCCATCCTCTGCAGGAGCCAGCAGTACCCGGCAGCGCGACCGGCTGAGCCGTGAGTACTAGCGAGGGGCTGGGGCTCTAGGAAAGCGGCTGAGAGGCGCCACAGACTGGGTCCTGGGAGTCCCTCCAAGGACTGGGATTGACATGAAGCTAAGCCACGTGGGAGGATCGATCTTGCTTCTGGGCACTGGTTGCAGGACTGCAGCCTCGTGGGGGCCTCTGTGCAGGGTGGGGATGCCTGGCATCAACCTTGGAGGTGTTGAGACTGGGGTCTCCTTGAAGGGAATGCTGGCTTGGGGAGGGGCTGGTGATGAACCTGAACAGTCCCCTGGGGTCTAGGATCAGGGAACAGGAGTTACAAGGAGCTCTGGAGCTGAGATAGAATGGTTCAGGACTCTGGAGAAAGATAGTGTCTTGGACCACGAGGGCTGTGTGTGTGTGTGTGTGTATGTGTGTGTGTGTGTGTGTGTGTGTGTGTAGGAGAGAGTAAGGAAGAGAAAGAATGTGCATAAGGAAGAGTAACCCTGCAGCAAGAGAGGGTCGGGGTAATCAGCCTTCATGGAATTGGGAATTGGGGTTCAGAGCCACCACTTTATGCAACTTTACCACACAGCATCTATCCCAGGACCAGGTAGAGAGAGCTACAAAGCTGGATGGGACGAGGCCCCTGCGTGCCAGCCTCGTGTTTGCCCATGTGCAGAGGGGTGCATATGCAGATGAAGGGTGGACTCGGTGGAGGTGCTTCTTCGAGGGTTGCTGAGGTGGCAGGCAGATGATTGTGTGTGCATGCACGTGTGTGCATGCACGCACATGTGCCCAAGTCAGAGGTGTAGATCTATGCCAAGCTATGTGAGTGTGTATATCTGTGTATGCGTGTGCGTATGCATGTGGGGTGTTAGGCACATGGTGGGTGTAGAGGGGCCTGTAGGGTTCTGGGGTCCTTGGTGTTCCGATGTGAAGCCGCCTGTTGGAGTTCGGGAGTGCCGTGTTGACTGTGGGTGTTCATCTCCTGTGTCTGAGTGAAGCTTGGTGTGTATGTGCGTTGGGCTGGGTTTGCTCATTGGTGGGCGTGTTAATATGTGTGCTATGTCTGTAAAATTAGTGACTCAATACATCTGTTTGATCCAGTGTGTGCGTTCCTGTTTGCGTGTTATTTGTTAGTGTGTTGCTGTGTGTGTAGGTGGGTGTCTGTAGTAGCACAAGTGTTCAGGTGTGGGTATGTGAGCATGGTGCCAGTGTGTATCCATGTGTGTGTATCTTGGCGCTTCTGTGGCTGGTGTGCAAGTGTGCATGTGTATAACTATGTGTGTGTTCATGTGAGTGTGTGGGTGGCTGTTTCCTTCCATTGGTGGTGGAGGACACAGCTGGGACACTGGCCTGCTGAGGCAGGAGCAGGTGGCTGAATGTGTGACCGTTTCCAAGAGCCCAGGACAATTCATTCTACACCCTGTGGGGAGATGCCGAAAAGAAATAGGCAATAATGGCTTTGTCCTCTGGGGCCTCCTAAGCTTCATAGACATAAAATAGCTGGCGAATAATTAGGTAGTAAAGATCAGCATCAAATTAACAGGTGGGGTGGGTGTGGGAACAGCATGAGCAAAGGCCCTGGGTTGGGATGGACACGTGACTGAAGCAGCGAGGAAGAGAAGAGGGCCCGGGACGTGGCTGCTGGGGCACGCTGGATTTGTGGGCTTTTAAACCAGGTCTTTTGAGCTTTGTCCAAGGGGCCCCAGGGAGCCTGGGAAGGTTTTTCTACATGGGAGGGACACCATCAGATTTGGGTTTTAGAAATCTGCCTCAGTGGTGCTGTCAAGGTTGAACTGGAAGAGTGGGATGGGACCAGGAGGCCAAGGACCAGACAGGGCTTTCTGCAGGGAGGTTTGGGGACCTGGGGCAGGCTGGACAAAGGGGGATGGAGCAGGCAGCACTGTGGGTGCTCAGGCTTTGGGTGGCGGGGGTGGGGGGACCTCAGAGAGTCAGGATTTCAGGACAAAGAGCTCTTGTCAGGTTCAGGCCAGCTGGGTGTGGGCTCAGGCTGTGGACAGACCCTTGAGGAGTTTCTGGCTAGGACACACAGGGTCAGAGGTCACAGAGGCCTCTCTTGACAGACAGAAACAGGTTGTCAGTCTCCTCTGGTTGCAAGGCTGGGCTGAACCCCTTCATCAGCCCTGACCCTCAGTATCCTTCTCCTTCAGGCCCTGCCCAGAACTTCTTGGGCAGCTGAGCTGGGTCAGCTCACTCAGGGTTAATTGCCGTTACGCTCCCTGCACCCCCAGTTCCCCCTACCCACCAAGCAGCTCCTGCAATTCTTCCTGCTTCCCACTCCAGCCTCCTGTCCCCAGGGACTGCTGATGGCTTGGCTGGGATCTAGCCAAATGGTGTTGGGGCGGGGAGCAGAACTCCCGGCAGTAACCCCTCCAGTCTTAATGGACTGGGAGTCTCACCCTCAGCCATGCTGCTGTCAGGCCAGGCCTGGTCTCCCCAGACTTCTGCTGCTTGGGCCTATGAAATCCACCCACTCTGCAGGCTCCCATTACTGCCTTCATTCATTCATTCACTCACTGGACAGGGGCTCCCCAGTGCCTGCTTGGCGCCCACTGGGCTGGTCACTGGGGACACAGAGAAGACACAAACCTGCTGTTAGAGAGCACTGGGCCATTGAGGGAGCCAGGAGTGGAAATCTACAGCCCCACAGTGTGAGCAGTGCTAGACCCTGTGGGATGGGCAGCAATGGCCCAGGCGATGAATAGCATGGAAAAGTGGGCAGGTAAGAAAGAGCAACATGTTCAGGGGACAGAAGGTTGAGGCTGATAGAAGCGAGAAGGGACATTGCGAAGAGGAAGAAAGGGGCCAGATTCTCTAGGATTTCCAATGCCATGCTAAAGGCCTTGGACTTTTCCTTATAGGAAAGGAGTTGGGGAAAGGTTTTTGAACAGGATGCCTCCCCTAGGAAGCCCTCCTTGGTTACCCCCTCCCTCTGACCTCAAGGCCTACTCTGATGTTTCTGTCCCTAATGGTATAGGATCAAGAATGTGACTCCAACTTGGCCTTCCCCTGCCACGTCTCCTGTATGGAATGCCTTACTCAGCCTATCAGGAAGTTCCTCAAGGGCAGGAGCTGCCTCATCTGGCTCTCCCACCCCTCTCAGGCACAGGGCTGAGCAGCCTCTAAGAGGGAGGAGATATTAAGAGCTGCCTTCTATCAACCACTTCCCTCCTGTCTGCTGTGTGCCTATGGATCTGTCCAGTTCCCTGCCTGCACACCTGGGCACAGGATGCTCATTCCTTTAATCCTGGTGCTTCTATCTGCCCTAGGCCTTCTCTACAGGGCCTGGCTCCCTCACCAAACCTGGCCCGGCCTCATCCCCTTTCTTCATCTTGGGTCGCTGTCTTTCTCCTAAGCAGAGCCGGGCTGGGGCATAATGATCCAGGAGTGGTTCAAATACATCCTAGAGAGTGGGGGAAATGGGCAGTTTGTGTTTCAACTACACACAGTGAAACTGAGGTAGGGCTAGGCCCTGATTCCTCTCTTTACCATTATCTCAAAATAATGATAAAGAAGCAGGCATGGGCTGGGCACAGTGGCTCATGCCTGTAATCCCAGCTACCTGGGGGACTGAAGCAGGAGGATCATAAGTTCGAGGCCAGCCTCAGCAACTTAGCAAGACACTGTCTCAAACAGAAAGGGCTGGGGATATAGCGCCGTGATAGAGTGTCCCTGGGTTTGATTCCCAGTGTCTGTCTGTCTGTCTCTGTCTCTGTCTCTGTCTCTCTCTCTCTCTCTCTCACACACACACACACACACACACACACAAAACAGGCATGACTTGAATAGGGAGTGAGGAGAGACAATAGGAAGAACTTCCTTCCTGAGCAAAAGGGCTGTGAAATCTGCTGGCTACAAGAGAATGGACTGTGAGGCTGCCGGGAGAGTGTCCCGGGGCAGGAGGGGAGTGGGAGACAGGTGCTCTCCATCCCTGACCCTTCTGCAGGGAAGTAGACTGAGCTAGGGAGAGGGAGAGTGGGGGCTCATTTGTTCACAGAGCCATTTGCAGGCTTGTGCCCAGAGGAACATGGTGGCCCTGGAGGGACATGGACAGAGCCACTGATCATGTAGGGGGATGCTGTCTTCCCTACCTGTGCGTGTCAAGGAATGGCATTCAGGAGGAGGTGCCCCTGGGACTGTCCTTAGAAGGGAGAGTCACTTCAGGCTGAATTGAGAGGGAGCACCAGGAAGACGTCCGCCGTGTGCAGAGGCCTGGAGGCAGAGCTAGCGTGGTGTTATTTATGCCAGGACTGTGGGAGGTCAGAGTGGCCAAAGGATGACGTTCAACGCTGGAGGGAAGCACTGGGCAGAGACGGAGTGGGACAGGCATGGGGAATTGAGGTGAGACTATAGGAAGCACTTTCCTGCTGTGAAAGTGTCCCCAGCAGCCTTGACATGTGGAGATCCTTGTAAATTTGTGACATCTTGGTCTCTCTCAGTGCCCCTGGCCAGGGCCTGCCAAGGAGACCATCCTACTTGAGAATGGGTATGAACAAGCAAAGACTCTGGAAATGAGGGAGAGGCAGCATTTGAAGAATATGGGTCCCTTCCAGAAAGTGGCATGCAAATGAATGCAAAGTAATATGCAAATGAGCCAGCTCCAGCTTGGCAGCTTTGGCTGGGAGCATGAGACATCACCCCTTCCATGTTGGCCTCCTCCCCCTCTGCCCCAGCCTCTGGCCAGCCAGACAGCCTTATCTGCTGCTCTGAGTACCCCAGCTTGCCTGAGCCATGAGACTGTGGCCTCCAGGGCGGGGCCCACAGGCTCCCTGTCAGCACCCCGAGCCTCTGGGGAAGTCGATATATTTAGTAACAGGGATGTTTTCACACATTTATCTCCCATTGTTCAGCTGCTTACTCCCTGGGAAAGGCCAGGTCCCTAGAGATGTGACCCACTTCTTAAAGTCCCTGAAGTCACCCTCTTATTGCCCTCCTTGGAAAACAGGAGGCAACTGGGGCTTTTTGAAGCAGGAGGGACTTAAGTCAGATATCTGAGAGGACTTCCTAACAGTGTAGCCGCTGAGATGTGTGCATCCTGAGATTTCTGGGCTCTCACTCTTTGGATGGCTACCCTGGTTCAGAGGAAGCTATGAAGATAGAGTAGAGAAACTGGCAGATAGGCAGAGATTCAAATTGCAGCTCCAGAGCTGTGGCATCCTGGGCAATTGCTTAACTTCCCCCTGAACCTCAGGCAAGTAGTGCGGTGGAGATAATCCTACCTTCCTGGTGGGATGGTTGTGAAGGAGCTGAAATACAGAACTTAGCGCCAGGCATGCAGCAGGTGCTCATAAAGGTTAGCTGCTGCCATTATGAACCGCCCACGCTCACCTACACTTTTAGAAAGATTCAGTGGGGGCCTGGAGAGGGGGGCGACCACAGCTAGGAGCCCAGACACAGCCACTGTGTGGGAGAGACAAGGAGGCCTGAAATGGAGCCCTGGTGGGTATGGTGAGAAACACAGACGCTCTGTGGGAGGGGCCAAGGTGTCTCAGGAACATGGGACCTCCTGGCTAGGCCGCCCCTCTCTGGTCTGAGACCAATCCCCAGGGAGCACAACGGAAGAAAGGGATTGAGGAGGGCGTGGCTAAGCGTGTGGCCACGCCCATGACAGCTGTGAGTCATTCTGGGAGTTGTAGTCTGGCATGAATTGGCAGGAAGTACAACTTTGTACTGCCTCTTGTCATTCAAATCCACACCCTGCTGCCTGGGCTGGCTGGCAGCAAGCCCTGGTGAGTGCTGGGGGATGAGTGGCCCAAAGGGGACACAGCGTTGACCCCTTTCCTCAAGGATCCCTCTGCTTACTTACTCTGGGGGCAATGTAGGTGGGAGCAGGGATGAAAGGATGAAGCTGTAATTATGACTCCTTGCATATTCACACAGATGTTTACTTCTGCCTGAGCCCCGTTTTCACATCCATGATCTTGTTTAATCTTCACCACAAACCCAAGAGATGCTGTTTTCTGGATGAAGGAGCAGAGGATGGGGGTGGGGGGGATGATGGCAGAGAGGTGCTTAGCCAGTGATGGGTGGGGCCAGGCCTGATGCACAGGTCCCTTGGCCTCCAGAGCTCCTGCCGTTTCCATGGATTATATTGTTCCATATGGCAAAGGCCAGGCCTAGAAAAATACGTAAGGCATGGATTGTTAAAATTTGGGGTGAAGCATCTCAGCAGAGCAGCAGCTGAGCAAAGAGCTGTTCAGGGGACAGAAGGCAAGGGCTGGGCTCTTCAGGATGCAAGGTTAAGAGGTGGGCTAGCCAGATTCCAGAGACCTGATTCTAGACTGGGAGTTTGGACCACCAGGATCCACCTGGGGTTTTGAGCAAGGGTCGGACCTGGTTAGAGTTGAGCTTTGGGAGAGTTGATCTTGCAGTCTGGGATGAATGGATTGAAATAAAGAAACCCAAGGCAGCTTAAGGCTTCTGAACTTCATTCTTGGAGCACCCAGCACTTTGCCCGGCTTCCTCCTCTTTGCTGAGAGGACTTCCTTTCCCCTGCTCCTCTCCACCCCAGCCTTGGGAGTGATGACTGTGTATCATAGAACTGTGCTGTAATACCACATGCTTCCAGCAGGGGTTGCTGCACATACTCCCTTCCAGCCTGGATTTTCCTTAGGCTGAAGGGCTAGCTGGAGAGAAGCCTGCAGGAGGAGAGAGATAGCAGGCCCTGTTATATAGAGGTGAATGAAACTGAGGACATGCTAGACCTTACACAGCAGGGGACAGACACACTGGAGGAGTTGAGCCATGGGAACACACATTTTCTTCTCCCAGTTCTGGGACAGGCTAAGATTTGGAAATGGGTGTAGAATGACATTGCACTTGGGGTCTGGGTTTTTACTGGGTCATGATTTGCTTGAGATTTGCATGATACTAAGATGTGGGGTGAGATTGGTTGGTTTATTTGTCTCTGAGTATGTATGTGTGTGTGTGTGTTTGTGTGTGGACCTGAGTGTGAGTTTACAATTGTGGACGTGAGTATACACTCTGAGAAGGTGTGAATGGGTGTATAAAAATGTGGACATACTTGTATATGTGAGCTTGTTTGTCCATTTTAATGTCTGATCAGTGGTAGTGATTGTGTGTGTGAGCGTAGCTTGTGTGTTTGTACACGTGCTCAGAGCGTGGCATACATATTTTGTGAAAATACATGGGTGTGTACCTCCGTGTGCACAGGTGCCTGTGTTTGTGAATGCATGAAGGAGAGGATGTGTGTGAGCCCCACATACCTGCTCTGCTGATCCCACAAGGTCATGCCCAATGTTTGGCTACTTGTCACTTTCTTCCCTGGGTCCCATCCACCCAAGTATATACAAACTTGGGCTGAGGGAGTTATCATGCCTTTTATCCATGTGTGAGGCTGGGCTTCCCTCAGGGGACTCTGAGATCCCTGACTGTCAGTGAGGGCCTTGGAGGAACAGTGTGTCTGTGTTCAGGCTCAGGATCCTAGGCAATCAGATTGAGGAGCTGAACATGGCTGGGGAATATCTTGGTTCGATTCGCCAGAAAGCCCTGTCCCATTTTTTATTTTTGGTACCGGGGATTGAACCCAGGGATGCTTAACTACAGAGCTACATCCCAAGTCCTTTTTATTTTATTTTGATACAGGGTCTTGCTAAGTTACTGAGACTGGTTTTGAACTTGTGAACTTCCTGCCTCAGCTTCCTGAGCTGCTGAGATGACAAGTGTGTGCCACCACACTTGGCTCCACAAAAACTCTTAATGGTCACACCTGTACCCCATTATGCGTTTCAGGATCTCCCTGCTTAGTCCTCTTGCTCTATAGAAGCAAATACTGAGTCCAGAGAGGAGCAGTGATTAAGTGATTAAGTCACCCAGTAGGACCTAGGATGAGACAGCAGGGCATGGAGCAGAGAGAGGGGCATGCCTGGCATGGATGGCCTGCCCCCCTCCACCGCCTCAAGCAAGTGGGGAGCTCCAAGTAGATCTGAGTCTGGGCCCAAGGCCACTCCTCCGCCTAGGGCACTTCCATGCCTCCTGGCCTCAGATGCTGCCTTTGAAGTTTCTACAGAGCTTTTGCATGCTGTGAGATTCTTCCAGGGGACTTGTGGAGTCAGACATCCATGGAGCATGGAAATTCATGGAGAGGAGCCCAGTGGTGGGCGGGGCCGAGGAGGGCCCTCAAAGTCTCAATTGCTTAATCTTTGAGCTGGTCCTTTTTTGGTTTCTGTGGTTCTATAACATTCAAGACGTCACCTATCCGCTCTCCTGGGGCTCTGAGCACTGGGAGCGAGCTGGAGCTGTGGGGGAATTTGGCTTAGGGTGAGGGAGGCAGGACAATCGCCTGGTCAGAGGCTGCCTTGAGAGGGAGGCCTGAGCTTCCTGTCCATGGGGGGAGATGTGAGCAGCTGCTTCAGGGGGCTGCAAGTGAGCCTCCCTCCTGCAAAGGAGTTGGTTGCAAACTCTTTGGAATCAGGTTTAAGCTATAGCTGCCATGGAGGGGCCAGAGGAGGATGTGCTTCAAACTCCTTAGGCATGAGCAGGTTTGGGTCCCCAGGGTGTGTCCCCAGGCCAGACCACCCAGGTAGAGCAGGGACATCCCCTTCCCTGGGGAACTAGAGAGAGCACTGTCTTCCAGGAGGTGTGGTGTTGGAGGCGGGGGCTGGGTGCCAGGCACTCAGGTGGAGTTGGGGTGGCATGGGCAGGGACACATCCTGAATCATGGGCTGGGGGTGAGAGGCTCAGCACTGGGGCCGCAGACATGGGCTCCAACTGGAGCAGAAAGGGAGGCTTCCTGGAGTTGGGGGATGGGTGGGCACTGGAATAGGAGAGGAGAGAAGGCAGTGGGATCACACCCTCCCCAGGCCCGAGAATTCCCAATCATCTTAAAACTCTGAGTGGGGTGGGATTTGGGGGCCAGATGGAGAGAACTCATGTTTACCAAGTGGCCTTTATGTTTTAAAAATCACCTTCTTTAATCACTTCAACAATCGGTGAAGGAGTCAGCCCCTTCTGTAGAGAGGAAACAAAACAAATGACATTCAAGTGGGTTAATTGAAGGCGATTTGATGAAGGAACTATTAGAGGTGGGGAAGGATCGAGGAAGAAAATAGGGCATATCAGGGTACTCAGGACTGGCATCACAGATAGGGACCTGAGGGACGAGAAGAATGGCACAGGTCCCCATGCTGGGGCTTTGGAGAAGGGGCTGCCCTACCAGAGCTTGGCCAAAGTGAGTGGGGATGTGAGGGGCAAATACCCTGAGCCCTCTGCTCTCCTGCCAGCCTCCAGGGCCACCCAGAACTGAGCAGGAAAAGGTGGAGATTAAATATGGAGGGACAAATGAATGATGGGAAAATGAAGTCCAGAGAGGGTGCAGACTTGCCCAAGGTCACACAGCTGGTTGGTTTCAAAGTTGGTGCCAAAGCCAGGGCCTGCCCATTTTGTCTTATTGACTGAGATCTGATGGTTGGCCAGGCACCCACTGGCTGCTGATGCTTTTTGTTGTTGTTGTTACCAGGGATTGAACCCAGGGGTGCTTAATCACTGATCCATATACTCAGCCCTTTTTAATTGTTGTATTTTGAGACAGGGTCTTGCTGAGTTGCTTAGGGCCTTGCTAAGTTGCTGAGGCTAGCTTTGAACTTGTGATCCTTCTGCCTCAGCCTCCTGAGTTCCTGGGATTACCACACCTGGCTCGGCCCCAGTGCTTCTTGAGTGCTCCCATGTGAACCCAGTTGTCCTCTGTCAAGCTGGAAGCTGCTTCCTGACACAACCATCCTGCTCCCTATCTGTGCAGCATAACGATACTGAAGAATATCATTATAAGAATTCATACAAAGTGCTCTGAACCCCCACCATGCCACCTGTTCATTCAACCCACCCTTCCTGATGCTGCCCTCATGGTCCTGGCCCTGTACATGTCCTTCTGGCCATGGAGATGGACCAGACAGTGCTTGCTCTCCTCTTTGTTAGAGAGGCACATAGCCAATCAACTTGTGGGGTGAGGGCCGGGTGGCTCCTGAGGACACCTCTTCAGGAGGCAATGCTGGATCTTAGCCTGCAGGAATGAATGGGAGCTTTTCTGGTGGAGAAGAGGAGGAGTAATACAGAGGGAAAGCCCCACATAAGCAAAAGGGTACAGAACAGTGAGCGGGCCCCGGGGGGCAGGTGTGGGGCTCCTGGGCTGGAGGAGGGCCCAGTGGTGGAGAGGAAGGCCCGGCTCACCTGGAAGAGCAGAGGTGGGCTTAAGCAGGGTCAGGCGTGGTTAGTTTTGGGCTTTGGTGAATCAGAGAGGCCAATGTGGAGGTGGTGTGGAGACCCAGGCAAGCGTCAGTAAGTCTACTCCAGGAGCTGAGGACATGTGGGTGGCACAGACAGACCAGAGGAGGAATGACAGTCCCCACCCTCAGCTCATGTGTCTGCCCTCCAATGAAGGAGTGCATGGCATCTCTAGACCCTCCCCTGGGGACATCCCTCCCTGTCTCAAGCTGCATGAAGCTTCCACTCTTAGAAGCACCAGTCCATGGCACACCTAAGCCCAACCCTCAGACCCAGGACCTGAGAGCAAAGCTGGGGCACTGCTGCCTCATCTCCTGATCATGCGCATGACCCTTCCATTGCCAAGTCTAGAACAGGTCCTTCCCTGGAAGACCCTCCTCCTGGACTCTATCCTGGACCGCCATCCCTTGTGCTTTCTGGAGCCCCAACTTTGGGCCTCCCTGGGAGATGAGTCAGTGAAGACGGCCCCCTCACGGGGCTGAGTGGGTTAGGGACTTTGGCCCAGACAGCTCATCCGTGTACTGTGTGCTGGTCGGGACCCACTTTCAGCCTCCACTGGGCCTTGAGCCCTGACTCATTATCAGTGATAATTAGCACCTCCCGTGCAGCCTCCTGCCCCACCAAGCACTCAGTGATCATTAGGTGCTATTGTGGGCAACTGGATCCCAGCCCCAGCTCCCCTGGCCCAGGATGCTCCTCCCTCCCCAGCTGCCTGAGCTGGAGGACTAAGTGTCCTAACCAAAAGCATCCAACACACAGACTCAGATGCAGCCCAGGCAGAGAACACTGACACTGACACAAACACCGAGAGCAACAAACTTGACAGATGCAGAACGCCCCACACGAGAAGCAGACCCCAGCACAGGGGCGTGGGGGGCCTCCACACGCACCACACAGACATCAATTGGTGTGCCAAGAGCAACAGGCACAGGATGAATCCAGAAATTAACCTGGAAATAGAGAAATAGAATGACCACAAGGATACAACACAGAGGTGCAGCACGGGCGCCATTCAGCACATGCGTGGTGCACCTAGTAGTGCCTTCACCCTCGGCCAATGTGTTAGCCAGACAGTGCTGCCTGTGCTTCCCGGCGGGGCAGCATCCCTAACTTCTGGGCGGTTACATATGCTGTTCCCTTTGCCCTGCACCCTCTTCCTCGAGGCCTCCATCCCTGTACCTGGCCAGTTCCTGCCATTCCTCAGATCCTGGTGTCCTTTCTTCCAGGGATGCTTCCCTGCGTCTGGGTAGGGCCTTTCCACACTCCCCAGCCTCGGAGTTCTTCCCTACCCACCCCCATCATCGACTTTTCCAACCAGTCTTTGTCAAGTTTGGGGATGAAGGATTTCTTTTGCCTGCTCCCAGGAAGGTGGTGACTGTGGGTGTGAGTGGCCATTAGTGCCAAGAAACTGGACAGAGACCAATTTTGGAGGAATGAGTCAAATACAGCAGCAGGGAGCCCCTGCTGTGCAGGGCCTGAGAGGGCCACAGCTGGCACGGACAGAGGACAGATGCCCTCTGCCTCTTTTTCTCTGGCTTTGCCTGAATTTTTATGTCTCTTTCAGGCTTGCTGCCTGACCCAGATCCCTCCTTCCCAAAGCCATGCCCACTTACCTGGGTGTGCCCCGTCCCTACTTGCTAAGCCCAGTGAAATCCTCACCAGTCAGGACCTGGGGCCAGAGGTCCCTCGCACGCACGTGGCTTCCTAACCCATGCTGTTTAGTACCTTAAAGAAGGTGGGGGGTAGTGAGCGAGTGCAGGCCTTGGGGACTGTCTCTCTGCTCCGCCACATCTTAGCTGCAGGAGTCATGTAAATTCTGCCACCTTTGTTCCCTCATCTGTAGAAGGGAGATGAACACAGAGCCCACCTCATTAGGGCTGCTTCAAGGATTCAATGAGACAAAGTGTGTAATGTACCTGGGATGCACTTGGGCTCCCTCTCTGGGCTGCCAGCGAGCAGGGAGAGAGCTAATGAGCTCGAGGATGTGCAGGTGCACCTGGGAGGCGCCCAGTGACTCTTCTAATTGGCACCGAGTGAAACAAACATTTGTGCATGAGCACCCACTGTGTGCACCGGTGGCTGCGGCTCTGCCCCTCAGTGGCTAGCAATTCTCCCCAGCAAGGCTGCCTGTGGGGTCCAGAAGGTGGGGGCTTCTCTTTTTAAGTTTATTTTTTTTGTATCTGTTTTAATGAGGCATATCTTGCATATAGTAAAATCACCAATTTAAAGAGTCTAATGAGTTTTAATAAATATATGCACTCATGTAACCACCACTACAATTAAGAATTTTTGTCATTCCCAAATGTTCCCCTTGTGCCTTTGTGGTTAATCTCCTGTGAGTGTCAGGGTGGGGACGTTAAATTCTTACAGAGCTGTGGGGGGTGCTGGGTCATCCTGGAGCTGAAACCCAGGCACACAGAGCGGAGCTGCCCCTGGCAGGCTGGGATATGCCAAGGAATGGCTCACCCTCTCTGGGCCTTGGTTCCGAGACAAAGAGGCCAGGCAGGGAAAGGATGCTCAGGCAATGGCTCTTGACAGCAGGCCCTGAATGTGAGGTTGACACAACTGGAAGTGGTGGCTTCAGAAATACAGGGTGGGTGACAGGGAGTAGAGTGGGTGCTTCCACAAACCTGCCCCTCCTTGGGCCAGGTATGCCCCGTGGCCCTGGTGGAAATGGTCTCATGTTGGTCCAGATTGGAGAGAGGACTGGCGGAGATGACGGCATTCTGCTCCCCCAACCCAGGGACCATAAGCCCCACTCTGTGGATTAACAATTCCCTGAAAAGAAGGGGGGCCCTTTTGTTCCCCAGTTCTAGAACCAAATATTAAAGCAATTATGTAACTAGCAATAAATTACTTAAAGTAGTGACTCACTCAGCTTAATTAGAGCGCGAGCAGGGAGGGATTAAGGTATTTTTAGAGCACACACCTCGCTCCCTCCTGTGGGGGGAGGCCTCTGTGCAAGGTGGGGGTGGAGAAGGGGCTGGGAGCTCATGGAAGCACCCCAGGTGTCTGCCAGGAGATGGAGGCTGATCCTCAGCCCCACTGAGGACTTAACTAAGAGAGGCCACGTCACAGTGGCAGCAAGAGGGATCTAGATCAGAATCAAGGAAAGTGTTCATTGAAGAACTAGGGCAGGGACACTAGATTATAAACCCTTGGAGGGCAGGGACTAGGTCCCAGGAATAGATCAAGAAGACTTAGAACCTCTGGGTTTGAATCCTGCCTTTATCGTTACTAGCTGTGTGGCTTTGAGCAGGCCCCTTTGTCACCCCAGGGCTTTCCATTTCTACCACTAGAAAATGGGCACAATGGTGTCCTCCTGTGTACACCTTGTAAGGATTGAGAGGTCGGTAGGTGTAAAGCAGACCCCAGTGCTGACTCTGCTAAACCCAGAACTCTACAAAGGCAGGGTTAGGCCTTTTTGTTCACTACCATCTCCTTACCTTCATTCATAGGACTGTACATAGTAGGTGCTCAATAAATGCCCTATGGTTAGTTTTATTCCCATTCTCCTGCTCTATGTGGGTTCCATTTTGGGGGATTTTTGTGAGTGAAGGGAATAGGCTTTGTGTGTGTGTGTGTGTGTTGGGGATGGAGGTCACTGGTGGGAGTCTGACATGTTTCTTCAGGCTGAGGACTCGCTGGGTTCCAATGGAATAAAAAGTCCGACTTCTGATGAAGGTGGTGGTGGTGGTGGTGGTAGGGGTTGTTCAGGACCACGGACAGCTCCCGTCAGCATTGATGCGGTGCTGTGCGGGAGTAGCTGGGATGGGAAGATCTGCTTGTTGCGACTTCCACATCTCAGGGTGGGAGAAAGAGGAGCCACAAACCCAGTGTGTGGAGGAAACCAGGACCCTCACCCACCATCCCTGAGGGCTCAGAGG
This sequence comes from Marmota flaviventris, assembly GCF_047511675.1. Classification (NCBI taxonomy): domain Eukaryota; kingdom Metazoa; phylum Chordata; class Mammalia; order Rodentia; family Sciuridae; genus Marmota; species Marmota flaviventris. The sequence continues at coordinate 61,215,745 of NC_092506.1, read as the reverse complement.
ATGTGGGAATAAGTGTGGGTGGGGCATCCTCAGAGGCTTCCTGGAGGAGGGGGTAGGATTGGCTGTGAGGATTCATAGACAGATGGAACATCCAAGTCTCTGTAAGATTGGGCAATAATTTTGATCCTGTAGGTGTTTTGCGATGATTAAATGAATTACTTTTTTAAGTTTTATTTTTTCTTTTTATTGGTGCATTATAATAGTGGATTTTTTGTTACATATTCATACATGCACACGATAGAATAGTATAATTTGGTCAATTTCATTCCTCAGTACCTCCCCATTCCCTTCCCTCCTCCCTCCCTGGTCCTCTACTCAATTTGGTCTTTTATTTTCATCCCCCACACACCTATTGCGTTATTTCTCTCTAGTTTCCACATTTGAGAGAAGACACATGACCTTCTAAGTTTGACTTATTTTCCTTAACATGGTGTCTTCAAGTTCCATCCATTTTTCTGCAGATGATATAATTTCATTCTTCTTAGTGTCTGAATAAAACTCCACTGTGTGTATAGACCACATTTTCTTTATCAATTCATCCATTGATGGGCACTGAGGCTGGTTCCATAATGCACAGCGATGCCTGGTGTATGCCTGCATATATCGGGGTACCACATATGAGCTGGATTCCTTCCCCTTCCCTCCATCCCTCTTCACGCACCCTGTGACACAAGGAGGAATATTTCCCTGTCCTATTTGAAAACTCTGGGACTGGGCACTCACTCACAGAGGCTGGGGGGCGGGGGTCATCACGGCTCTCAGTGACCTCTGCAGCTGGACTGAGCTGGATGCGGATAGGTCCCCGGGAAAGAGTGGGGAAGGGCCTGTGCTCTTCCTCCTCACTGGGGCTTTGGGAGGGTGAGGGGGGTATTCGGTCCCTTCCCAAGGCCTCAAGACTTCTGTCCCCCATAGCCATTCTGATCAGCTCTGACCAACTCTCCTCACACCTCGCTGGCCTCCCAGGGCTCAGGAGATGAATTAGTGATGACAGCATCCAGCATTGCTATGACGACGGTGTGGTGCTCTTAGTCTCCATTGGGCGTGGGAGGCAGAGGCCAGAGACCCCTTTGGCTCTGGGCCTTTGTAATGGTGTGTGTGACAGGCTGGGGCCAAAGGGGTAATAGGTGAGGGGGATGGAGGGAGCATGGCCAGGGCATAGGGCCCCTTCTAAAGTGGACAAGAGTCAGTGCAGATTGTGAGATCCAAAGGGATGTTAGAGAGGGTCATTTCCTTGCCTCCTTCCTTCCTTCTTTCATCCCTCCCTCCCTTCCTCCTTTCCCTTCCTTCCACTTTAGAAGGAACCCTATTCTTGTTTGAGCCCCGGGGCTTCCTGCCCTTTCCTCCACCTGGGGAATCAGGCCCAGCTCGCCCTCACCCTGGGGAGGTGAGTGAGGTGGGGCAGCCACATTCTAGCTTAGGCCTCAGGGAAGGTTGTGGGAAGCACCAGGGACCCTGCAGAGGCCTGGCTTAGCTCTGCCAGAGGCTCTGCCGAGAGAGGAGGAGGTTCTCCGCAGAGAGGAGAGGCTGCAGCGAGGTCTAGAGGTGAAACGCCGCAGGATAGGGAGCAATGGCAGTTCAGAGCAGCCCCAGGGTAGCCGAGATCTGCAATGGATTGGGAGAAGTGAATGCCACAAGGAGCTTGCAGATTGTCCCACAAGCAGAGGGGCCCTGAAGATTTCTGTGGTTGCTTGTTTGATTTTTAAATGAGAGGTTCACTTTAGAGATAGGAAAACTGAGGTCCAGAAAGGCAAAGTGACATGCTCAAGTTCATTTAAGTCCCTAGAGACCCTGAGACTATAGGCTCGGCTCAGGTCCTGCTGGGCCCCAGCTAGGATCTCTTGCCCCAGACACGCTAGCCAGAATTTCCCCCAAGCAACCACTGTGTCCACAAGCTGGGGACAGCCATGGGTGACTTTGCTCTCAGTTTGAGTGAAATTTGCATAGGCCAGACTATGTGGAGGCCCTTCCTGCTTTGCATCAGACATGCTGGCCTGGGTATGCGTGGTGGTGGTGGAGGGGGGCATCCAGGAAACATCTGGAAGTCAGGGACGTGGCTAAGATCAAAAAGGAATTAGGGTCAGAAATTGATTCCAATTGGGTTGGGGAGCTCCCAGCCCAGAGCCCATGCTACATGCCCTCTTCCTCCCACTCCCAGAGACAGCAGGCTGAGTTGGTCACTTGTGGGAGGCAGGGGTATCCCAGAGCCCCTCAGGCTCTCCTCAGGGCTCTTCCTGGTCCCAGGGCCTAACATTGGACCCTCTGTGCAGAGGTTTACCTGGGAAGAAAGAATCCGTTAGCCCCATTGTCCTGATGATGGAATTGAGGTCCAAGGTAACAGTGACTCATTAGGGTCACAAGGGGTCAGTGACTGGGCCGGCCCTGGCTGCCTGGCCCTCGGATTGTCTACATATCCCGTTCATCCAGTAGCTCCTTCCCCGCCCCTCCCCCACCCTGCTGCTCAGCCTTGCTGGGCCCGCCAGCCTTGATGGATGGCCCCGCAGCCCGGCCTCCCTCCTGCTCCTCTCCGGATGCTGGGCTGTTAGCCTCCTAATCACCAGTTCTGCCTGGTGGCCACCAAGACATCCATCTCCCCTATGGGCTCACTCAGCACAGGTGATTTTGGGGCGTGGGTGGGGAGGGGCCACAGCTAGTCCTACTCTGAGGTTGAGAATTCAGCTGTAGCCCTGCTGTAGGGGACCCAATGGTTAGGGAACAACCTGTACCCTCTTTCTGGAGTGCCAGATCCCTCTGGGACCTCCCAAGCACACCTATACATGCACACTCACCCACACATGGGCTCAGTAACACTAATAAAAGCTTCTGTGTATCAAGAAATTGTATGTCAAACCTTGTGTCAGAGCTCTGTGTGTATGATCCTCTCATCCTATTATCTGGGTGATATTGATAATCCCACTGCACAGCTAAAGAAACTGATATTCAGAGAGGTTAAGTGACTTGCACAGCACACACATACGTGAAATGAAGGGGCTGGGATTCAAACCGGGACCTGGGTGGCTCACACACTGCATTCACAACGCATGCTCCACTGACAGGCCCGTGCATGCGCACACATTTGTAGGTCTGCACAGGGGTACGTTGCACACTTATGCGTGCACGAACACGAGCTCCCATGCTGGCCCTAGCACCACCCTCCACCTGGCCAGATCCCTGAGGAGGGAAGAGAATGCTGGGCTGTAGAGAGAATGAGGGGACGCTGGGCATCATTCCCAGGCTGCCCCAGACTCTCACCCTGGCTGTGACACTGGACAGCTGGGGGGCTGCATGGAAGAGGCAGCCTCCAGGCACTGGGAAGGGGAAGTGGGGTGGCAGATCGATCATCCCTTCAGTGCAGCCTTCCAGGAACTGGGGCCCAGGGGAGTGCTGCACCACCAGTCAATTTTCTGGGCTGTGGCCCAGACCCAGCGGACAGCATGTGGGGCGAAGCTGGTGCGCAGCACCTGCCTTCCCCTACCGGCCCATGTTCCGCCCTGCCTTCCCCTGCCAGCCCCACATCCTGCCCCTGCTTCTCTCGTGCCTGCATGAGCACGCCAGACTTGGAAAATCAAACCCCCTGATCCCGGGCACCCACTGCACACTGCTATCCATCCCTCTCTACTCCAGAAGCAGATGTCAGGTGGGTACATGAGAGCCACCTATGGTGGTGACAGTTAGGGATGGTGCAGAGAGATGGGGTCAGCGCATGGCCCTTAAAGACCTCCATGGACTATTTAATGAGATAATAAATGTAAAGTGCGTCATGCCATGGGGCACATAGTAGGTATTTAATTAGTCTTCTCAATCCTCCCTGAGAAATACGGAGAGACGGAAGCTGGCGGGGGTGTGGGGGGCACTTCTGAGGTCACTGAGTTCCCAGAGTCTGCTATTGGGGTCCAAGACAGTGTTAAAGGGTTAGCATAGAGAGGTGGGTGGTGGCTGGGTGGGGAAGATAGAGATTAGCATCTGAGTCTAGCTAAATGCTGTCACCCATTCTGACATGGGGAGATGAGGTGTCTAATGCTAAGAGGAGTGGTGGCCAGAACAGGGTTTAAGACCCCCCAACCCTGGTTACCCCCACATCCTTCCTGAGAGAGTCCCCTGAAGACCTGGGTCCCCCCCACCTAGCCACCCCACCCTGGTCTCCACAGGGCCCTTCACCTGCACTGGCCTCAAGAGACCCGGCTTTCCGTCCTGGCTCAGCGCCTGCTGGCTGGTGGGGATAGTTAGGGCAAATCAGTTCCCTCCGGGGCTCTTGTTTTGTCCGTACCCCAGGTGTGCTGAGCATTAAATGAGATCTTGCCTGTCAAGTGCCTGCCACTTCTCTGGTCCCCAGGGGCCAGGCTGCCCTGGCTTCCCCGGTGCTGGCCTTCCCAAGCCACATCCCTGAGATGAGCAGCTGGGTTCATCTCCCCCCCACCGGGCTGCCTGCTTCATCCTCGGGTCCTCCGTGTCCCGGCAGGGCCTGTTGTAGAAGGAGAAGTGAAACCCAGGGCTGGGCTCTGGCCCTCACTAGGGGATCCCACCTTACCCTCTACCATCTCATCCACCTGCTGGGGGGCAAACGAGCCTTTCTGCACTTAGTTCCATGGGCAGCTAAGAAGTGGGCTGACTCCAGGTGGGACTGGGGAGGAGCTCTGGGCTGACATTCTCAAAGCCTGACTTCCCACAGGCTGCTTTAGATACTGCCTCACTCTATAAATTTGGGCCAGAGACATGGGCCCCCTCTCCAGAGGGTCTATGTCTAGATGAGTCTGTGTCCTGGGGGAGGATCCTGGGTTATGGGGCACAGTGGGCAGATCAAGGAGGCAAGGCCAAGACTGGGGCCAGCTCAGGAATCCAGTAACCTCAGCGTTCTTGTCCTCATATTTCTGCCATTTTGCCCCTGCCACTGTCAGCTCTGCTCCCAGTTCACAGTGACCTGCCTGCCCTTCTCCCTTCCTATTTCTCTTCTCCTTATCGCTGCCTCTCTACTGCCACCCCCTCAGGCTCGTCTCTTTCTGTCACAAGTCTGTCCATCTCTGTCACTCCCCTTTGACTCTCTGGCACACCCTCCCCACCCTTTGGGGATGGACAGGGGCCTCTCTGGGAGTTGGTCCTTCTCAGCCACTTGTCTCTGGCTCTCTGTGACTGGCCAGCTCTAGTCGGCTTCCACCTTCCTGCACCTCTCTGTTTATAGTCCCAGACTCCCTTTGTCTCGCCCTGCATGTTTCTCTGCCCTTATCTCTGGGTCTTCTCTCTCCGGTCCTGTCTGGTCTTCACCTTCCCCTTGCAAGCGCAGGGCATCAGGTCCAGCCCTCCACCCCAGAGAGAGCACGTAGTCACCTTCCTCCTTCCTGCTGGCTGCCTGGGAAGCCCCCGACAAAGCCCTCTGCCCCACACCATGCCTCTTGCTTCCCTTGTTGCTAGGCCCTGGGCTGGAAGCACCTGGCTTCCATAGCGACGGGTGCTTAGAAACGGAATGCCACATCTAGTCCCACCACGGGAGCCTTTGCCTATAAGTGACTTTGGATCAATCAGGAAGTGTAGCTGGGCTCCAGGCTGCCGCCGGCTTGGGAAGGAAAGAGAAGAGGGGACCTTGGCCTCTGTCTTCTGGAGTGTGGGGACTGCTGGGATGGGAGGAGCTGCTCTGATGTGGCCCCAAAGCCAAGCAGGCGACCAGGAGGGAGGCCCTGGACTCTTCTCCCCGGAGTCAGTCTGCTGCAAGAGAGCCAGCTTGGGAGCCTGGAGGGGCCACGCCCAGATTGCTGTTCTGCCATTTCTAATTGTGTGACTTTAGACAAATGACCTCAGTCCTGGAGCCTCAGTTTTGCCAACTGAAAAGTGGGGCTAACATCATGGAGAGTAAATGAGAGAATAGATCAGGAGGGTCTTTGCTTAGAAGGTGGTCACGAATGGTAGAACTTACCCTGTAAAGGTGTTTCATTGGCACGGAGTGGGCAGGTCTCTCCAGCCAGGGGATTGGAATAATCAAGGGTGGAGGTGCTGGAGTGCATCTCACACCCACAGAGGTGTGTAGGGGAGGACCAGGAGCCATATCTGGAAATGGTTCTGCCAGAGAAGCCCAGCTGAGGGGCTCATGGAGGAGGGAGAACACGATCCTGGTCCCCTGAGGGGTGTGTTCTTGCTATGTTCAAAGGGGTGGGTTGGATCAAATTCTCCTCTAGCAGCTAGTGCATTGGTGCACACCTGTAATCCCAGTTTCTCAGGAGACTGAGGCAGGAGGATCACTAGCTTAAGGTCAGCCTGGGCAACTTGGCAAGACTATGTAATACAAAATAAAATTAAAAGGACTGGGGATGTAGCTCAGGGGTAGAGTTCCCCTGGGCTCAAGTCCTAATACAAAAAGAAATTTCTTGTAGCATTTTGTTCTTGGGGTTGGGAACCATATTGGGGTGCCCTAGCCTATTCCTATACTGCTCCCTGCCTCTACCTTGTCACAGCCCCAAGACAGTGGCCTCTACTGGCTCTTCCTCCCTTTCAGGCCAGCCCACAGAGGTCACTATGACCACATAGCCAGAATCCTAGGGAAATGAGCAGTCCATGGAAGACCTCAAACTGTCATGGTACAGTTGAGGAAACCGAGAGTCGGAAGTAAGAGGCTTCCCTGATCCTGACCCGCTCTCCATCAGGCTTACCTTGTAAAATAAAGACTGCAGGGACCAGGGGGAGGGGAAAGAGGAGCAGGTGGGCTTGTTGGAAGCATGGGGGCCAGCAGGCCTATGTCACCTTGGCAGCCAGGAAGGGGTCAAACATCTCTATGCCCAAAACATGGGCCCTGGCCCTGCTGGGGACTCTGACCAGCTGGGGAAGGAATATGGCTAGCTCTATATTTTCCTGAGCTGTGGGTGCCTGGTTCTGTGCTAAGTGCTTATGGGCCTCCCCCCGTTTATTCTTCATAACCACCTTCTGAGGAAAGACAGTTGATTCCTGGTTCAGAAATGAGTAAGCGGAGGCTCTGGGGGCTGCTTGTTGAGAGGTACACAGCCGCAGGATGGTGGGGCTGGCCCTGTCCCTTCTTGTCCCCACACTCCAGGGCTGCCCATGGTGTTTCATGGCTTCCCCAACCCCTGCTCTCAGGGGTCCCCACTGTGGGCATGTGCAGGGCTTCCTGGGACCTGCCCCTTCCCTGATCTTCACAGAGGCTCAAGCCCACAGACCCTTGGTTCTGAGGGACATGGAGACCAAGGTGCTGGAGTCCTGGAGTCCTGACATCCTGGGTGGTTAGGATAATAGGACGATGGGATCCTGGGCTCCTGCACTGTGAGACCCCAGCTTCTCAAATTCATACAGTGTAAGAAGCACAGACTCTGAATAATGGACATTATAATAGAAAGTGATCTTTTTTTTTTTTTTTTTTTTAGAACATGAGGCTCTGAGAGTTCTTGCAGCTTTGGTCGCAGACTGGGACCTCCCTGTTTGATGGTTTCTGAGTTGGCAGGGAGTTTTCAGCGCATGGGGCCATCGGTTCCCAAAGCTTAGATTTTCTCCCCTCAGTATCTCTGATGGGCTCAGCTCTAAATGGCCCTGGGTGTGTGTATATTGAGGGGCACTAGAGTTGGTGTCTGATTGCAGCCTGGGTACTCCTGAAGCACAGCCAACCCAGGAATAGCTGGTGGTAGTGAGTGGGGACTGGGTAGGGCTCTTGACCAAGGACCAGCCTGCCCTGTTCACCCACCCAGCCTTCCAGCTAGGGCTCAGGAGGAAGCATCTCCTTGTGGTACTCCTTGAGGGGAGCCAGAGCTGCCCTTCCTAGTCCTACAGACTGAAGGGCAGGAGGAGCCAGAAGGAGGGGAGGAGATGGGGCAGGAAGTAGTAAACCTTTATCTGAGCTGGGCTGGGCTCCTTCTTCCCATGTCTACCCAAGGCTGGAAATGTTGCTAAGTTGTTCTGAACCCTGGGGTCTGCCTCTCCTTCTGCTGGACTGACTCCCTTCCAGCTCCCCATGGGGATGCATGGTTCAGGAGATTCAGGGTTGACAGGATGGTGCCGTGAGAGGAGTCAGGCACAGCCATCCCATAGGGGACAGAGCTGTCTGGGAAGAGGGTAAGCTTCCTGTCCCAGGAAGTATGCAAGCAGGAGCTGGATGGCCAGTCCTAGTGACTTCTGAAAGGGGTTCAGATGGGAGAGAGAAGGAAGTCTGGAGGTCTCTTCTTTCAGACAGTGAGGTGTGGCTGTCCTAGGCGGCCCCACCTTCCAGACATCCCTGAGCCTCATAGAGGGGTTGTTACACCCTGGGCTCTGCTGAGTACTCGGCCCTACTCCCAGGTCTGTCCCCTTCTTGCTGTCTGAGTCCAGCTGCATGCTGGGCATGAGCACATGGAGCTGAATCAGACCCAGCCTCTGCCTAGAGGAGCCCCAGTCTGATGGGGGAGGCACACAGGGCCGGGCGGGAGAGGAACCAATATAGTCAGGTAAGTCCCACAAAACGGGAGTTAAACCAGGCTGGCAGGAAGGTTCTACCATGATTCTTGATGTGGTTTTTGAGTAATTCTTCTAGTTGGGGACTTCTAGAAGCTGGGGACAGTAATGGGAAAAAGTCCTATCCCCTGAATTGACAGCATCGTGGGAGGTTCAACATCCCCAGCGGGAGGAGTGCTGGAGGAGTGGGGAGTGTGGCCCTCAGGCAGTGTGGACAGGGGGAGGGGAGGCCTGGCCTAGGCTTAAGGTCCTAGAACAGCTTCCAGGTTGGGACCAGGGTTCCCACTGAGCCCCTTGGGCAGGGGAAGCCATGTTGGTGTAAAGGAGGTAGCACTGGGCATAGAACAGGTGACTCCAGCAGGGTGGGCATTGGGAGGGAGGCCCACCTGTGCCTCTGTGTGTCAGAGCCAGGGGGCCTGTTTCCCTGGGTGTGGGGGTGGTCAGGGACGTTGTGTGTGCATGTCTGTGGAAAGGCTCTGATGGCGTGTAGGGGTGTGTATATGGGTGTGTAGGGCCCAGCCTTGTGCAGAGGAAGGATCTTGGGGTTTGTGGATGATGGGAGCAGATAGTGAGGCCTAAGGTGTGCCGAGGTCTAGTCCCCAGACCTCAGTCCTGTACAAGTCCTGCAGGTCCTGGACTAGTCCTAGAATCTGATGGTTTCCTCCCCCTTGAAGGGCCACAGAACTGGCCATCTGCTGCAAACAAGATAAATGTAGATGCAAAAACATGGAAATGATGAGATGTGTGGCTGACCCACCCCATGTGCCCTCATCCCTGGGCCTCAGGTCACCCAGCCTGTGCTCTTCCTGACTCAGAGCTGATGCCAGGGCTCTAGGAGAGGCCCTGCCCACCCAGAGCCGAAACCCATACTGTCCCCAGCACCTCCTCTCTCTGTCTCCACCCCTCCAACTGCAGCCACAGCCAGTGGACACAACGCTAGTGGCCACGGGCAGTACCTCTGTCAGTTGTGAACTAGAATACAAACATGTGCACATATTCACACATAGTGCATGCACACAACATACTGGAGACTTGTGCATACACAACTGCACACACATGTACACACTCCTGTAGACACACATGCGTGACTGTGCTCACACATAAGTGCGGGTATATAAAGGAAGTATTACTCACCCTCACAAAGATACAAACTTACTCACTGTGCTCACACCCTCTCCCACTTTCCTACTTATGCTCACAGACCTGGGTGCAGAACCTTACACACCTGAGCACACACACACAGCTCTCAAAGGGTGGTTGGCCCTGCCCAGGTGCACCCCCATGCTCACACCAGGGCTAAAGTGTTGAGGACAAGATCTGTAGGCAGAAGCTGCAGAAATGCCAGCTTCCTTCCAGGAAGCCTCAGGACAGTTATTGTACAGAACCCCCAAAGAGAACAAGGGGGCCCTCTTTTAGTTCATGGGCTCCACCCCATGTCATGGAGAGATGGAGCCACAAACCGTCTCCTGAGGAGCCTCCCATATTGAAATCTGGTCCTTTCTCATAGTCCTTGGCCTGGTGTGCCTGGATCCTGCCTCCCTCCACCTCAGCTGCCTGGGCCCTCCACAAGAACCAGGCCAACTTCACAGCTGCAGATAAGTCTGAGGTTAGAGGGGACCCGAGCCTTGCCTGAGGTCACCCAGGAAAGGCTTGGATTTGAACCTGGGCTTCTTGGGTTTGAACGTGGTCAGCAGTAGGATAGGTGCACATCAGGCACAAGGCAGACTCGCAGAAGCAAGATGCAAGATCATGGGGAGTGGGATTAGACTTGGACTCTACTGAGGGTCTGCCATGCCCATCATGAAAGATGGAGAGATGCTGAGATAGAAACTATCTTTTACTTAAGCCTACAGTGTTCCTAGCCCGGGCAGGACTGTGGAGGGATGCAAGGAAGGATTGGAGACCTTGGGGAGGGCTGGAGATGGGTGAGGAAGGGAGAGGATGGTGTCTGTTGGAAAGATCTAGGTGGTTCTACTTCTCATTGGATCAGAGTTTTCTTCTTGTGTCTCAGAAGATCTGACTTTTAAGTTCTTTATCCTCAGTACCTGGTAGGGAGTACATTCTCAATAAATACTTGTAGCATGAATGAATGGACAAATGCTTGATGTTGACAGGCAGATATGCCCTTGGAAGGGCATTCAACATGGGAGAGGAATAGTTGAGCAAAAGCAAGGAGGTAAGGCCAGGCATGGTTGTGTATACCTATAATCCCAGAAGCTTGGGAGGCTGAGGCAGGAGGATCGCCAGTTCAAAGCCAACCTTAGCAACTTAGCGAGGACTTGAGCAAAATCAGTGAGACCCTGACTCTAAATAAAATATGAAAAAGGGCTGGAGGTGCTGGGGTTGTAGCTCAGTGGTAGAGCACTTACCCAACACATGTGAGGGCTTGGGTTCGATCCTCATCACCCCATAAAAATAAATAAATAAAGATGTTGTGTCCATCTACAACTAAAAAAAGGCGGGGGTGCGGAGACATGGCTCAGTGGCTAAGTGCCCCTGGGTTCAAGCCCCAGTACCCCCTCCAAAAAAATAAATAAAATAAATAAGCAAGGTACAGCTTATAGGAGTCAGGCATGGCTGATGGTACAAAGGGGTAGGAGAAGCTCACTCAGGGATGAGCCTTGTGTGCTGTGCTGAGGGGTTGGATGTTGGAGATCATGGGGAGCCACTGCAGGTGTGAGCAATGGGTATATGTGGCCAGAGCCACTCTGCCTTGGAGGGCTTCAGCTGCACGCCAGAGGTTCATTCTAAGTGTCAAGAATACTGGGTGTGGAGTCAGTAACCTGGTCCAGATTTCTATACTGACCAGCTGGGTGAGCTTGGGCAAGAGTCTCTACTTCTCAGAGCCTCGTTTTCTTATTTATAACTTGGAGTTGAAGCAGTGCCTCCTAAAGAGATGCTCTGTAAGGTCAGGGCCCACTTGTGGGATTATGATTAATGCTGTTACTATTAGGAACAAAGCGGGGCTGATTTCTGGAAGAGGCCTGAGATCAAGGGGGCCTAGGACTCAAATGAGTCATTTTTTCCTGAAATACCAGTCTGGGGTAGCTGTGCTGCTCCAAGTGGCCCCTAAGGTTAGAGTTGAGCAGAAGGTCCAGGGACTGGGGACGTAGGATTCTCAACCACTGCATTGTTGGGATCCTAAAGAGAACTAGGTAAATCCATTTTTTTTCTACCAGCCTTTGCTTAAGAGGCAAGGCATATTTAAGGCCCAGACTGAAAACAGAGAGCCAGGATTTGAATTTTGGCTCCACTGTTACTAGCTATGTGACTATGGGTAAGTCAGTTTCTCTAGACTTAGTGCCTCAGTCTTCCTGTAAAATGACTAATAATAGGCCCAGCTTTATATCACTGTTGAAAAATAAAATGTGAGGCATATAATAAGTACTCCATAAAAGCCAAAGCTTCCCAGCCCCAGATATATACACTTAGCCCTCAGGGGCCAGCCCTGATGCTTGTCTCCATGGAATGGAGGTCAGCCAGGGATGAGATGCATCTAATCCATGACTCTCAGACCAGGCAGCAGATTGGAATAATCTGGGAGAATTTAAAAGGTATCCGGGATAGGGTTCTAGGCAACAACCTTTTAAAATGCTTCCAAGTGATTCCAATGCGAGCCAGGGTGGGAAGCCAGCACAGTATCACAGAATGTAGAGCTGGAGTGGGGGCAGGGATCTGTTGGGGAATAGAGGAGTACTAATCTTGGAACAGAGGTCACTTCCTAGCTGTGAAAGCTCGGCAAGGCCATTCCCCTGGCAATATGGAGGAGCTTTGGTTGCTTTCCACTGGGATGGGGCTGGTTGGAGAATTTCAAGGATTTCATGAGAGAATGTTTACAAAAGGACTCCACATCCTACTAAGCTCTAAAAGAAATAAATATGGTTGTTTATTGAACCTAGTATGCTAACATGTCACAGATAGGGAAATTGGGACCCAGAGAGATACAGCAGCCTGCCTAGAATCACACAGCAAGTCTATGTCAGAGTTAGGACTCAAATCCTCTGAGGGATCTTTGAATCTGAAAAACAGACACAGAAAGAATCTGAGTTAAGGGAGACATAGAGCATGCATCTGGGAGTCTAGTCATTGAGCTGCAGTATGAGAGACTCAAGTAAGATTTAAGGAATAACTCAACAATGGAGTGATGTGGAGGCCCTGTTTAGAGTGGTAGCTGTGCCAGGCCAGGGTTGGGTCTTGATTTATAGGGCCTCTCCTAAGAAACAAGTAGCTGTGGCCAGTGACCAATAACAGATACCTCCTGGGCGCTGGCATCCTACCCAGGCTATCGAAAGCCCAGGACTGAGCTGGTGACACATGCTTGAGACTTGACAAGACTAACTGTGCACTGGGATTGGGGCTCAGAACTTGGTCTTCACCATAGCCCTTACATTGTTCCTCCCCTTTTGCAGAGGAGGAAACTGAGGCCCCCAAAGGGAAGGAAGGCCCTTTTGGGGACCAGGCCCTCACACATCTTAGCTTGTATGATATTCTCTTCAGTGTTAAGTAGGGCAGATTGCCCTATTTTAAAGATACAGTAAAAATACTTTGACTTGGTCCATGTCACTTGTCCTCCACCTCTCTCCAAGTTCCCAGACATGGTTCCCAGGAAAGACACAGTAAGGGCCACAGAGATGACTAAGGTAGTAATGGGGAAGGTATCCTGGAGGAGGTATGCCTCCAAACGGCCCCTGAATGATAGGCAGGCTGAAAAGGATGCCCCAAAGCCTGGGGATTGTGTGGCATGGGCAAAGGTCTGGAGATGAGAATGAGGGGTCCCTGATCTGTGTGGAGTAAGAAGTACAGATGAGAAGGTGGGAGCAAAGCTGGGTCAAGGTGGAACTGGAGAGTCTGGCATGTCAGGCTGAGGGTTTGGGCTTTATTGTGCTGGTTGTAGCCAGCCACTGAGTGCTTCAATAGGGGAAGAAACATATTTAGATCCCTGCCTCAGAAAGGTGGGACAATGCTGTCATGGAGGGTCACCCTCTGAGCTATTGGGACTGCCAGGACTCTGCCAAGCTGGTACCAGGTGCCTGGACTGTGTCCAGGACTGGGCTCAGTGACTCAACTTTGAGGAAATCACTCCCCAGGGGGAAAGGGCCCAGATGAATCATCTGAATGGGGACCCGCTGGGAGGCTGGGGGCTCCCTGAGTCACCGTCCTGGGATCGGGAGGGGGAAAGTGACAGAGAGAGGTGACAGCAGTGCAGTGGAAAGAATTCAGGTCAGACTACAGCCGAGAGCTGCCAAGGGGCTCTGTCTGCCTTCTCATCATTCCGGACTTGATCCTCCTGGCAGTCCTGAGCAGGATATGGGAAAACTGAGGCCCAGAAAGGTGGGGAGGGGATCTGACCAAGGTCATTCAGCAAGTCGCTGGCAAAAAGACCCACACTCACCCTTCTGTTCAGGCACATCCCACCGCCTCAAATGCTCTCACGGAAAGTGGAGGCTAGGAACCGTGTTGGTCCAGACAGGGAGCTGACCCGGGTTACAACCCACCAACCTCCTCTCAATTCCGCCAAGCCAACTGCAACTGGGGCCGGGTTGCGCCACTGCGATGAAACACCAGGGGGCGCAGGAGTGTCACGGCTGCCGCAGGCGCCTGAGCACAGAGGCCGCTCTGCAGAGGAATACGCTCCCGGCGCGCGGGTCTCACCGCGGAACTGCGGACTGCGTGGCCCTGAGGCTTGCACCCTCTCCAGGCTCCCGGACGCCGATGCAGACCCGCCTGTCACTCCTGGGGGCTAGGTGCCCCCACCCCGCACTTAGGAGGGGTGCGCCTGTGTGTCTGTGCGCACGTGTCTCCCTCGCAGATTTGCTACTGCTTCAGGGCTTGTCGGTCTTGGAGCGACCTCTAAAATTCTCCCTGACTTCCCTCTTCCTTCTGGGTCGGAGGGAGAGGAGCAAGTCCAGGGCTCTGTAGTGTCCGCGATCCCCTCCTTCTTCTCCCTTCTCCGCTCCCACCCCGGACCGCGTTTCTCTTGGCCACGGGGCTCTGGCCCCGCCCAGGACTCAAAGTGTAGGGGAGGGGATGTGGCCGGGGCACCAAGCTCTGAGAAGCGACCCCTGAGAGATAGGGAAAGGAGTGGTGATGGGGCAAGGGAGGGGAGCGAAGGCTGAGCGCCGGCTTCCAGGAGGGGATCCTAACAGCCGATAGGCTGGAAGAGTCTAGGGAGGGGCGAGATGAGGGAGGGAAGAGGCGGCAGGGGTCTTGGGGGGTCCGAGGATCCCGCTAGCTGAGAGGTACCGTCCCCTGTTGCTGGGAGGAGGGCGGGGCTGGGGCGGTCTGGGGGCGGGCCGGGGGCGGGCCGGGGCGGGGCCGGGGCGGACACTCCCGCGGACCCGGCGAAGCTGTCGCGGACGCGCTGACCGAGCGCAGCGGCCGGGCCGGCGGGCGGGCGGGCGGGCTGCTGCGAGCATGGTCCTGGTGCTGCACCACATCCTCATCGCTGTTGTCCAATTCCTCAGGCGGGGCCAGCAGGTCTTCCTCAAGCCGGACGAGCCGCCGCCGCCGCCGCCGCAGCTATGCGCCGACAACCTGCAGGTAGGGGGGCCCCCCCATTCTGGGAACAGCGAGAACCGGGTGTCCGGAGAGCGCCTGGCCAGGGCCGGGTCCTCTACCGAGTGTGTAGTCGCCAGTTCCACGGTCCCCTCTCCCCTGAGTCCCCTGAACCCTCCTGGGGAGAGGACCCCTCCCCTAGTTCTGATCCCCACTTCTGTGCTAGGACAGCAGCCCATATCCAGAAGGAGCCCTTGAACCCCCACCTTTCAGTCTAAATGCCACCCTAGACTCCGAATCCTATTTGGATCCAGTACTCCACCCCAAGCGCCAAACTCCTGATCCACAGTGGGACCCCAGTTCACACCACTCTACTCAAGCCTGCAACACCTACCCCCAGAGTAGTGGAGGACCCCTTCCCAAACCCAGAAGCCTCCACTGGGTATACCAGACTGCTGGCACACACAGACCACCTGAACCCCTATCTGCCCTGTGGCCAGATCTCAGTTGGTGCCTCACCCCAAGACCTGAACCTCCACTCCACAGCCTCAACTGAACCCCCAGATTCCCACTCAAACATCTAGACTTTAGTCCTCAACCCAAACTCCACCTCAGGGTCCAAACCACCTTCCCTCTGGGCTTGTCTCCCCTGTGGAACTCTTCCTCCACATTCCTTCCCTCTCTCTTGTATAGAAAACCCCCTCGTCTTTTCCTGCTGGTATCCCCCTTCTCTTGTTTCTCTCTGGGTGTGGTGGTCCTACTTTATTCTCTTGGTTTCTCCTTGGGTTTCCCTCTAACTCTTGGGCTTACTCTCTCTGCCTCTCTGCTTCTCTCCTGTGTGCCCACCTTTTTGGGTCTATTTGTCTCTCCAATTTCTCTAGGTCTCTGTTCTAGGAACTCTCTTCTCTCTCTCTCTCTCTCTCTCTCTCTCTCTCTCTCTCTCTCTCTCTCTCTCTCTCTCTCGTTATTCTTCCCCCTTAAGTGTGCCTCTGCTTTGGGATAAAGGGAGGACAGGTTCAGAGGACAGGGCTGCTGTCCCAGGACCTGCACCCCTCCCCATGTTCTCAGGACTGGCACTACGTGGGCTCTGGTAGAAGGACCTAAACATGGAGTGTGCTGCCCTCGGGTGGTGCCCAGAGATCTAAAGAGGGTGGAGATCACGTGGCAGCACTGGCATTGGTAACTTATAACCCCCTCATCCCTGCTGTGCTGGTCTTGACCGAGGCAGCTGGGGATTTGGGGATGGGAGAGACAGTCATCTGGGCGAGTCTGGGGTGTATGTGTTTGTGTGTGGCATGGGCTGGTTGCATGTGTTAGTGTGCCTGGTGTGTACTCGTGTGTTGTACTCTGTATGATCATGTCATCATGAGTGGGATTATGGTGAGTGTGGGATTGTGGGTCTTTGGCGTTGTAAGCTGTGTATGGCTAGAGAGGCAGTGTTGTGGGTGTGGAGTGGGAGCTGGGTGTGTGTCTGTTATGTGTCTGTCATTGTGGGGTGGAGTTGTGGGGCAGCTTGCATAGGGATTGCATGTGTGGTTGTGTATGTTATTGGCTATTGTGTGTATTGTTATTGGCTATTGCCTGTCCCTTGGTGGGGACCTGATGGGTTTTCCTGGATGTTTTGTCAGAGAGGTGGTAGGGGTGGGTTGTATGTGTCCACGTGTGTCAGTGTCTACCTGATGGTTTAGAGTCACTGTGGTACAATCTGGGTTTGCTTGGGGAACACATAAGGACCTGTGTGTTGGTGTTTGTGTGTCAGTGGTGGCTGTTTGTGCATCTCTGGACAGGCAAGGCTGCAGCTAGAGCCAAGAGGGTGGTGGACCAAGAATGGGGTAGGAGGGTGGTAGGAGGAGGCAGTGGGCAGGCAGGATTATCTGTGCTGAGGGGCTTTGTGTGCCCACAAATGTGTGACATTAAGTGTTCACATTATCTATGCAGGGTGTGTCTGCATGTGCCTCATGTCTGGGTGGTGTGTGTGTTGAATTTAATTGGATGATGTGTCTATGGTTGGGAGGTGAGTGTGAGGTGTGTGAGGTGCCTGGTGGGAGATGGAGTGTGAGTGTGGCATGCGGTGTGGGTGTGTGAGCTGTGTGACTTTTCAGCGTGAGGTGTGGAATCTGTGATCTTTTCTCCCTGTGAGCTGTTTGTGTGTAGTGAGATGTGAGGTGTGTCCAGTGACTAGGGGTGTGTGTGTGTGTGTGTGTGTGTGTGTGTGTAGGGCTGTAGAATATGCTGCAGGGGGTAAGGAAAGTGTGTAGTATGAGGAACGAGGCATGTTATATTTGGGGTGTGTGTATAGAATACAGTAGGTGCCTCATAAATGTTTGTGGAGTGACGTGTCTTTACAGGGGGGGCTTGGCTGCCATCCTGTCTCTCCCTCCCTCCCTCCCTCCCATAAGGTCCCTAGAGATGCCCTCCCATGCCCCGTGCCTCCCCCAGGCTGCCCCTACCCTTTGCCCTTTATCCTCCTCACTTTGACCAAAGCCTTTGTCTTGGGTTTCCTGCTGAGCAGGCGCTGGACAGGCAGGCGGCAGGCGATGTCGCAGTCCGGGAACCTTTGTTCTTTTCCTCTTAGCCTGACTTATGTTGGGGCCAGGGCTTGGAGGGGGGCGGGAAGAGGATGCACGTGTCAGCAAGGTCACTGTGTTTACTACTACCTCAGCCCCGTGCTACAGAGAAGGGAGGGGCCAGTACAGATGGTGAGGCTAGGGTGTCTCTGGTAGCGCCTCTTGGTGCCCAAGCAGACTGGGCTGGGCTTGGAGTCCCGCAAGTCTGCAAACCACACTTAGTGTTCTGTGGCCCAATACCCTTTCTGGCTTATATCTCCCAGCACTCCTTCTCTATGCTCCCCTACCCTCTTCCCTTCTCTGTGTGGCTGTGACCCCCAAGGAGGGTCACTGGACTAGAATACAAACAGGAAGACTTCACTCTCTCTTTCTCCTTTTATTGCCCCCCTCCCCCCCGCCTAATGTCTAATGGAAGAGAAGTAGTTCCTGTCCTCATAGATACCCATATCTGAAAAGAAAGACTTGAGTCCTGATCACACCTTTGGGGACCCTGAGTCTGACGGGGGAGATCCTGGTCAGTAGAGGATCCAGGTTAGACCTCCAGCGAGGCCATGGGAAACCTTCTGGGTGGCCTCCCAACAGGTATTTGAAGGCATCAAGGTCTAGGACTCCTTAAGGTTGGAGGCACAAAGACAATTGCAGTCAGTCAGGAGAAGCGCTGGGGGCCAGGGATTTAGCATTACCTTCAAGAAGTTTGTCTGAAGGGAATGGGCTTATGCTGGGCCTTGAAGGGGTGTTGGGGTGGGCAGAGAAATGCAGCCTGGGGCTGAAGAAGATTCTGATCCAACCGGCAAAAGGAGGAATCTTGAAGCCCAGAAATGCTGCATGGCTCTGAGTGGCTAATCCTGGGCCTCCAGCCTTCTCAAGCTTTCAAGTTACCTTGTCCCATCGCATTGTCTTTGACCAGAATCATTGTCATCATGGTTGTTATCATCATCATCATCATCATCATCATCATCACCATTATCTTTTAGGCATTTCTTTCCAACTTTCAACTCCCTCACAGATGTCTCCTTTGACAGATGCCTAAAAGCATTTATGCAGCCATGCTCTAGGCCGGGCAGGCACAGTTCTCAGTGCTGGGGTCATAGGGTTGACCAAGTTGGCCTCATGGAGCTCCCAGCTTCTGTTTGCAGCCACACTGCCACCCTTCAGGCCTTGGGCAGCTGGCTCCTCCCTTCTGATGTTTCTAGCCTAAACTGTACCCAATTCTATTGGGGCCCTAAGTTTGCACCCCATTGCAGTCTGACTCCTGCCAGAACAAGAGCTTTTCAGAGGCTGGGTCTGGGTCTCCTGTCTTTGATCCCTGTGTTCTGAGCTGGGCTTGGCAAGGTCCAGGAGCTCCTTTCTGTTACCAGATGTCCATAGTCCTCTGTATAATTGGCAATTCTCCAGCTGCCACTTAGGGAAACTGAGGCACAGACTTAAGGCAGCATCCTCATAAGACCCTCTTTTTACCAGCATTCCCAGAGACCAAGAGAGGTCAGGTGACTGGACCAGGGCTCACAGAGAGGTGGCAGGGCTGCTACCATTATCCAACTCTTCTGGCTGCCTGGCTGGGCTCTGGCCCCAGCACCATGCTGCTCTCTGGCTGGCCTCAGTGCTGCCTGTGGCGGGTAAATTATTATTAATGACCCCCCTGGCAAAGAGACAGGAAACGCTTCCCAGCCACAGCTGGGGAGCTGCTCCCTGCCAGCCCGACATCCATACCCGCTCTGACCCTGGTGTCGGCCCTGATACTATCTCCATTCCTCCTCGGCCCTCCTTTGCTGCTCCTGCCCATCAATCTGCCACCTCCCTGACCTTGGTCTCCCAGGGGTTAAGGACAAGAAAAGGCAGAACTTTCTTTTCCACATCCCTGTCACTCTCCACTTTCTCCAACCTGACTCATTATCTGCTTTCCTGCCCCAAAGGAATCAGAAGCAGCACCTCATCCAGGAAACCTTCCCTGAACACGTGGCCAGTCCTCCAGGTGCTGCTAGTATAGGCCCCTGGGGCACTGAATTGCCCTCATTGCAGACTCTATTCTCACTCAGCTTGCTTTGGTGGCTGTAAGGCTGGCCTATCCCCAGTCGCTGCCTTAGGACTGACCCATGGAAGATGTCCCCAGTGCCTCCTCTAGGAAGACTCCAGCCCAGCTCAGGAATCTCACCTCATCTAAGCACCCCTGCCCCGCTGGTCCAAGCTGCACACAGTGTACCACCAGTCCTTCATAGGTGGATATTAGTGAGCATCTAGTACGCGTCCAACAGGGACAGTGGGTAAATATGAGCAAGATACGGGCCTTAAAGTCCTCTATACCTTCCCCCAAGCCTGAGTCATGAGCCCAGGCAGGTAGCTCAGACTGGGTGCCATGGATGAGTTGGGGTGTGAGCAGGGATGAAGGCTGATGCTGGTAGCACGTGTAGTGAGGACAATGATGGAGATAAACTCAGGGGCCATAGTGGGACATAGCCTAGGCCTCTAATTCAGCCCAGAGCAGGAAGGGAAGAGTAAGTTGGGGTGCTTCTGAGAGAGGAGACAAATCTAAACTGGGAGCTAAGGGATGAGTCAGGAGAAATTTCTAGACAAAGAGAAAAGGAGATTATTACTGTGATGGCTTGCTGGTGGCAGACAAACCGAGGAAAGCATGTGTTCCTTGGTTCTACGGTTCTGGGGTGGAGCTGGGTCTTGGACTGCTAAGGCGGGGCAGGGTGGGGAGGGGAATGTGTGAAGCATCAAGAGGCAAGGGCTAGTGAGGCTGGTGAGGCTGGCATGGACCAAATTGTGCAGGACTTATAACCCATGCTAAAGATGCAAGATGTTTCCCCCCAGAGGGAAATGACATTGGGGGAGGGGTTGAAAGAAGGGAGCTGCCCATCAGGCCTGTGTGTGAGGAGCTCCCTGGACTATGGGTTAGAGGCTGAGGTGAGGCTGGTGTGGCCTAGGCAAGGGGTGGTGAGGCCTGGTCAGGGAAGGAGCTGAGGGGTGGAGGGGAAGGGAGGGGACTGAATGCTAAGAGACAGGTGGGAGCTGTTGCAGAGGTGGAAGGTCAGGGAACAGAGTGCCTGTGCCTCAGATCTGCGTGGGCTCTGGGCAGCCTCTGAGAGGTGTGGGAGGGAAGCCAGGGCCTGTCCCTCCAAGGGCTTAAAGGTGTCCTGAAGGCCTCCCAGGAGGTCATAAGCTTTGAGGCTAAGTTGGCTCTGGACCCTGCTCAGAGCTTCTGTGCCCTTACCTGTGCTCCTGGGGAACCTGGATCTGCCCTAGGTAAAGAGTGTTCAGAACTCAAAAATTAAAACAATCTGTGAAATGTAATAATACAATTCAAATCCAAAAATGTATAAGGATATTCCAAAAATGAGTAGAAATGTAAATTTATGAAAATGCCAAACACATGATCCCTCCTAATGTAAATCGTGAGCCTCAGCTGCTTCCCTGGACTTTGGATCTGGCTCCCTTGAAGTTGCTGCCTCTGCTGTGGCACCCCTTGGGCCAGAGCCTTGGTGTTCAGCTCTAGGCAGAGGAGCCTTCAGGGCCCCTCCTCTGAGGACCCTGCCCTCTCCCCCCTGCTAGTGGCTTCAAGGGACAGGCATTTTGCTTTTCTTGTTCCTTACCCTGAGAGAATTGGTCCTGTGCTCCCCCATCCATGGTTATCTCTATATGGGTGCCCTGGGGCGGGGGCAGGATGAATCAGGTGGGGAGTCTGAAGCAAGAGCAAGGGGAAGTGAGCGAGGCTGAAAGGGGAAGTGAGGGAGTGAGAAGCAGCATCACTCACACAAATGCTGGAATTTCAAAATTTGCAAGTTGCAAATTTCTGGATCACCTCCCCAGCCCAGCACGCTGAGGGCCCATCTTGCAATTTCAGAGTTGGGCACTGCTTGGCTTCTCGCTCTCTGGTGATCTTGCACAAGAACACTTTTTGTGCTACATTTTCTCAAATGTAAAAGGAGGAAGTTGGGGGTTAGTAGCTCCAAGGGCCGCCTGAGCTCTGGCTCTAGATAGGGTGTATGATTTGAGAATCTGGGCTTGTGGGTTTGGGGCTGTCTCTGGGAGGATGCTAGCCTGCAGTGACTCTCAGCTCCCAGCCAGGGATGGGTGGGTGTGTGGTTGTGTGATTCCAACATTTTGTGACTTTAAGATGCTGAGACTCTGGGAGCTAAAGATGCGGACATTCTGTGCATCCAGGATTCTAGGATTTGATGATTTGATGATTCAATGATTCTAAATGGGGCTGCTGGGAAGAGCTGCAGCCACCTGCCTTGTTAATGTCAATGTTCAGTTATTAAATACATAATAAGAAGCAATGGAGACGGATATCTTGAGATGGTGGTGCCCCTCGGCCCACCCCAGTGAGGGAGGGGAGGGTGGCATGCTGGCATTAGAGGATACTGGAGACCCTTTCAACCTGGTCATAAAAGCTCTCTCCCATTACAACAGAACTGGTGCGTGTGCATGCGGGAGATCTGCCATGCCCTAAGCTTACAGGGTTGGAGTCATTCCTGTCATCCCCCTGCCTCCATTCCCCAACGATTTCAGCCTATGGCAGAAAGGAGCACCTTTCTTCCCAGCCCCCAAAGTCTCTGGGCAGAAATGTGGACAGTAGAGGAAGGAGAGGCTGGCTCACCCCCCTTCTACAGCAGCTGGGCCTGAGGGGAAAACAGGACATGAGCACTTCCTGGACACAGGCGTGGAGACACACGAACCCCTGCGCGTCAGGGCCCTAGCACCAAGGGCTTAGATAGGGCAGCTGCCAGTTGCCTGCATATAGGCGGAAGAGGGAAGACTGTGCTCTCGCCCTGAGGATCAGAGGGTCTGGAAGAGCTGGTGGGTCCCTATTTGTGTCATAGGCCCACTGCCCAGCTTAGCCTAGCCCAGGGCTAGCCCAGTTGTCCAGTATCTAACTGCCACTTCCTGTTCCTCAGGACCCAGGTGGGAACTGGGGAGGGGAGAATTTCGGCCTTCTAGAAGCCGATGGCACACATCTGAAGGCTTCCCTAGGGCACACTGTGCAGTCCAAAAAAGGTGGAGGGGGGCTTCCTGATTTGTAGGGTTCTCCTTGTTACTCCCAGCCTCCCCCTTTCCCCCGGGACACCTGAGGAGCAGGAGCGGAGGAGACCCAGGTTTGCAGGGTGGAGTCTCTGTCTTGTCACCCCTTCATGTTTCTCCTGCCACTGGCTAGAAAGCAGGTGGGGTGGGGACAGCTGCTCCCTGTCATCTACAAGGCTCCATTGTCTCTCATCTCCTGACTTGGTGTCAGGATAGGGTTTCCAGCTGCCATACCCACAGCATGCCTCCCGGGGCTCTCCTCTCCCCACTCTGCTACCCTCTTTCTCCTGCTGTCCCATCCTCCCTTTCATCTCCGCCTGCCCCGGGCTCCCTCCCAATCCCTGTAAGTCTTCATCTCTGGCTCTCTGGGAGTTTAAGTCTTTCTTGAAAGATGGTTGGACTTGGAAGGGCCTGAGGAGATCACCAAGTCCCAGCTTTTCTTCAGATAAGGAAACTAGCTCAGAGAGGGGAAGGTCCTGTCCCAAGTCACAGTAGGTTGTGGCAGAGCTCAATTCTGTGCTCCTTCCACTTCTGGGTCACACATGCACCCTGCCCATAGTATCAGGTGTCCAGGTTTTGAAGACTGACAGTGCCAGGACCAGTGGGGGTGCTGAGCATGCAGATACCTCCCAAGGTGCAGTGGGATTCTCTCCCCAGCCCTCCCCCACAGCCCCAAGTTGCTCTTCCTTTCTCTTTTTTTACCCAGACTCCTCCTTCTCTATGGTTCCTGCTGCCTGGCTGACCTCTACCTTGGGCAGCTCCTGGCCTTGGGACTGGGATCAGAGCACAGGCCTCCATGACTACGATGGCACCCATGCACACAGACACACAGACACATGGCAAAGTATATACAAATCCCAGATGAAAACCCAATTGCAGTTAGGAGGCCACACCCTGGAACCCAGCATCCTCTTCTTCCTGTGAGGCCCCACATGCCTTCTCTAGGAAGCCCCCCAGGACTCCCACAGACCGTCTCCATCCCACTATCTCCTTTGTGACAGCTGAGCTCTAAGAGCCTTGGTTCCTTCTCCTGAGGGCAGGGCTGATCCTCCCCTTCGGTCCTGGGGCCCCTCCTTCAGTGTCTCCAGGAGGGGCTCAGCTTCCTGTGACTGGGTGGGGAGAGCCCTGAAGTCCCTAGAGGATGGTGGGACAATGGGGAGGCGGTGACAGATGAGACATTGAGTCTTTCCCAAAGGAGGCTCCACCCTCCTCCGATCTCCCTGCCTGGTATCTGGGGTTGGGGGTCCCTTTGCACTGGGGTTCTGATCTGAGCCCACAGCGCAGAGGTTTGGAAATCAGAAGCCCTGATACTCTCATAGCAGTTCCCTAACTGGACACTTTGGAGCCCGGGTCCCCAGAGCACCCGCTGAAGAGTCCTGGGGCATTTGGAGGCAGGGCGTGAGCTGGGCTTCTCTGGCTGCCCTGGAGGGAAGTAGGAGAGTGGCCAGCACTGAGGCTGGGTGGGGCACGAATGCCAGGCTGATGCCTCTCCTGCTCTCCACTTTCTCCACAAGAAGTCAGGTGAGGATGGCAGGCAGGGCCTGCAGCTGGCCCCTGGGCACTGCCTGTGCTGGGAGCAGCAGGAAGCCTGCGGGGGAGGCCGTGGATCAACTGCAACCTGCCCTGCCTCCTCTCCAGGGAGGGGAGGGCTGTCCAGGGCAGCGCAGTGGGTAGACCATTGGGAAGAAAAGGCTCACGCTTTGTGGACAAAAGGGACGCCCTTGGGGTCAGCTGGTTATCTGGGCCCTCGTCATTTCCTCCACTGGATACAGCTGGGTTAGCGGGGTCATCGCACAGAGGGAAGGAATGGGCCAGAGCCAATGACTACCAGGCCCTGTGGTCGTCAGGCACATGAGAGACCTCGTCAAGCCCTGGGCTGCAGTCAGTCCCCTGCAGAGGTCCAGCCACATGGCCACAGTCACCCTGGAAGATGGCCACTCCTCGACCATTAGCTCCCCCATAGCCACACAGTGACCCTGCTTAGCTGTCCCCCTAGGACTCAGGGATATGTGAGACAGCCAGATACCCTGCCACAGCCAATGCACATGCATCCACACACCAGGTGCAGCTACTTCCACCCCTACAGCCACTCAAGGAGAGCCATAGATTCCAGCAGCCATGGACAGGTGTTCAGGGCCTGGTGGAGAAGAGGGGGACACGAGGCAGGGAACTCAGAAACCCCTTCCCCAGGCCAGACTGTGCCCTCCCCCCAGCTCACTGAGTGCCTGAGGCTGTTTATTTCCTAACGGGGATGGGTGTCTCATCCCCCTCCCCCCTCCCTGTCCCCACCACACGCTTCCCAAGCTGCCAAATCAAATCAGCCCCTGCACCCGCGCCAGGCTGGCATGGCGGCCAGCAGCTGACGGGAATGAAGCCAGGCTCAGAATATCCCGCCGCCTGTCCGATGCTGGGCACGCTTGCTGGTGGGGGCAGGGAGGGGCAGGAGCCTGCACACAGCCCCTGGGCAGTGACTGTCAGAGAAACTTAAGAGTTTCTGGAAGCTGCTTGGGTGGTGGGCTTCAGAGAAAGAGAAAGTGGGTCCCGTGTGTCTGCCAAGGCCTGTGGCAGCATCTCCACTGCCAGCCTTCAAGGAGCTATGGAAGTGATGCGGGTGGGACAGGGGGTGGGGCTCTTAATAGGAGCCCAGAGGACTCCGTGCCAGGCACTAGGGGTGGCGGATGCCACTTGAAATCGCATTCATTTGGGGTTTGCAGCACCTCTGGGCTGAAAGCCCCTTGATTGCCTGTGAACCAAATGTCCAACCCACTGTGGAACCTCAGAGACCGTGCAAGGAGGACATAGATCCTGTTTCATAGATAGAGAAGCTAAGGCTCAGAGAGGGCTGGGGGAGTTCCCTGGAGAGATGTGGAGGGGACTCAGGAGGGGTTAGGATGTGGTCATTTCCACTCCTTGGGAGTGCTAGGCAGAAAGAAAAATCATGGCTCTATTCTCAGAGTCAAGAAGAAGAGAGTACAGGAGAGCCAGAGAGAGCGGAGGAGGCTACCTGTGGGCTTGCTGGGAGGGCAGGCTGGGGAGAAGGGGAAATGGCCTGGCAGGCCTCAGCCCCTGGCCTTCTTGTCTCTGCAGCCAGCCAGGACCCCCTTGCACAGGAGCCAGAGCCCCCAGGGAGTAGAGACGACCGACTGGAGGTGAGAGCTCAGTGGAGGGAGGAAGGGGTGGGCTTGGGGGGTTGGGGGCGCAGGCTAGAGGGCAGTCTGAGAACTGCCCCTGCCCCTGGGAGGACTGGGAGGCTGGAGCCACATCCCAGTCCCAGCCCCAGCCCCTCTACCTCACACCAAGACTATCTCCCCCCACTTTCTATATACTCAGCCTGGGGTTCCCCGTCTCTGAGGAATCCTCCTTCCCTCAACTAACCTGGGAATCATTTCACGTCCCTCCCTCGCTGTGGCTTCTCTGCCCTGAGCATGTCCTGAGCTCCTCTCCATTCCTCCTGCTGCTGGGTCCTGTCCCATCAGCTCCCCTGGACTCACAGGTGGCCTGCTTTCAATTACTCCATCTTTATGTGGGTGCCAGAGGATCCTTCTAATACAAAAACCTTACTTGTCATTCTCCTGCTCACAGATTCTCAGTGCTCCCACCAGGACCCCTCAGAAGCCCCAGTTTGGCCACAGTCCCCCTAAAGGACTCCTGCCTCCCCCAAACCACTGCTGCTTGTCCCTTCCCTTCCTTGGCCTACTAAATCTGTCTGGGCTCCGCTCTAGCCTCCCTCCTCTGGGACATCCTCCCTGCCCCTCCATCACCTCCAGACCCAGCTGGCTCACGCTCCCTCCTCTGAGCTCTCCTGCCTGGCAGTCGGATGCTAGGGTATTCTGCTGTCTGTTGCTCACTATGTGTGCCACTAGCACCCTGTTTTCTCCATTACATGACTCCATGTGTGTGTGTGTGCTTATCTTCTCTGCACTGTGAGCTTCTTGAACCTGGGCACTGTGCCTTTTTCATTCCTGAGTCCCCACTGTCTCCGTGGGTGCCTGCTACAGGGCTTGGTCAGTGTATTTCCACTGATAGGAGAAGCGGCTGCTCCAGCCCCTGACCATGACTTTAGGGTACCTTAAAGAAAACTTTCATGTTCAATGAAGAACAAAAATGTGTGTGTGCGTGTGTGCGTGTGTGTGTGTGCGCGCGCGCCTGAATGCCGGGCGAGAGAGAATGAGTCCAGAGTCAGCTCACATGCCCCAGGGCCAGCTCAGAGGAGAAGGAAGCTGTGGCCTATGTGTCAGCCTCCTCTGATCTGGGTGCATTAGATACTCTTGTCTAATCTCACCACACCCCTAGGAGGTAGGGACTGCTATTGTTTCTCTTTTAGTTTGGGGAAACTGAGACCCAGGGGATGTCCTGAATGAGTCAGAAAATTGCTGAGAGAGGGGAGATGCCCACCCACTCCCTGCCCTCAGGTAAGGTGGGAGGGAGATGCAGCACAGTGTCTGGAGCTGGAGGGGTTCAGCAGGGGTTCCCTGCTGTCGCATGGGGCCAGGGCTAAGAATGTCCCTCCCTGTGGGCCTGAGCCCTGCAGCTGGGAGCTGGTGAAGGGAGACGGGGGAGGGCCTGGAGAGTCATTATTAATTTATTTATTGCTATGGCATTCCCCATGGGGCGGGAGCTCCCCCCAGAGCTGGGACAGATGGTGTTCCTGGGAGCCGGCAGAGTCTCAGCAGCCTCGGCCAACTGCCAGGGAAGGCTGGATTTGTCATCTACCCAGGAAGCCACTAGGGGAGGGGGATTTGGAGAAGCTGAGACCCTCCTGGGCGATGAGGGCTGGGTCCCATGGGAAGGAGCCTGGCTCCAGTCTCCTTGCCTGTGCCTCTGTGCAGGGACCTTCTGCTGCTGCTACTGGCCTGCTCTAGCGAGTTCTGACTCCTCCCTACTTCACCAACCTCATGGTCTCCAAGAGGCCTCCCTGGATCAGCCCATTTGCTCCCATCCCTGTATTCTCTCTCTGATTCTCCTTTATTCCTATTGCCTCCTGCCTCTGAATCCTAGGCCAAGAGCACATCAGCTCTTGGCTTTGTCCTGCCCCCAATTCCATAGCCGTCCCACAGATGGTCAGTGCTGCCTGGCCTCCTGGCAGGGCCTGCTTTGTTTCTGGGTCTGTCAGCACCCCCACCCTGAGTGCCCAGGCTCATGCTCAGCCCTGCTGGAAAAGAGGCAGGATGCCCTTGTGGATTCCCCAGCACAGAAAGGACAGGCCTGGAGAGAGTGGGGACCTGAGAGTATTGCTCAGATTATAGAACAGCTGGAGGGAAAAGAGAGGGTAGGGGGAGCATGCTGAGGACCCTCCTGTCACATGGAGGCTAGAGAGATAGATGGCCTCATAGAGTGGACAGACCATGAGTTTGGTAAGTGTGGGTTCAAGTCCCAGTTTCCCCACTTCCCAAGTGGGTGGATCAGCACTTGGCCAGCCCAAGCATTAGCCTTCTCACCTGCAAACAGGGATGAGATCCTCTGTTGTTACTGGGCAGATCACTGTTACTGGGCCTTGTACACAGAGCTGCTGGGAGAAGTTATAATAAGTGAGTGTGACTGTCTGGCCCAGTGTGATCTACAGCAGGTCCTCTGAGAGAGCTGCCCTCCCCTTGCTCCCCATCAGGGTAAGATCCTTGGAGCCAGGACTGGGCTGCAACCCCGGGAGACAAGGCATGCTGTGGGGCTGGGCTGAGGCTAGTGGATGTTCAACGGGCATGGCACATTCTCCTGGCATTTGCTGGGTGGCAGCCAGAGGAGCAGAGATACTGGCACCCATCCTCACCCAGTGGGTTTGGGTTCAGCACGTCCTCTTGGGATGGCTCTCTGGCTCCTGGCCAGCTGGCTGACTTGGAGGAGGGGCCCTTCCAGCTAAGCCTGGGATCCTGAGGGAGAATCCTCTGCATCGTTGCTGTCTCTGGAGGTTTGGGCTGAGACAGTTCAAGTTGGTGAGCCGGGAGCATTGCATGGATGTCCTTTCTGTACTGGATCTCAGGCCCAGACGGGTCTTGGGAGCCCTGGGATGAGGGTTGGGTAGTGGACAAGGACAAAGTCCCAAATGCAGGGAGCAGCACTGCTTTTCTATTGCTGCTCTTAGGATAAGTAACAACCACATCCCTTGGCATTGTTCTCTCCACCTGCTGGGCCCCTCATGTCCACTCCTTGCCCCCAGACAGCCAGTGCTTTGGCCACAGGGCCATGCTCACTCCCCAGCACATGCCAGTTCTTCTGACTCCTCTGTCCTGAGCAACCTTTCCTTGTTCTCCACTCACGATTTTCAAGGGCCAGATTAGATGTTACCTCCACTGTGAGGTCCTCTCAGACGGCTCCTTCCACATCAGGCTGAGTCCGTTTGCACCGTGTTCTGAACCTCACAACTCCCAAGTTTCCCTGGGGTTACCTCAGGTAACTTGTTACCCCACGTGGTTATGGGGGTTATATATTCTTTCCCATTTGATTATAAACACCTCAGTCTCCTTTATCTCACATGGGGTCTGACACAGGCCTAGTATACAGTAAGTGCTCAATAAAGACCTCTTGAATGAATGAGAATGGCTGTGAGTAGGGTTGGAATAGTTTGAAGAAGGGGGCTCAGTTGTCGGGTTGGGGCAGTCTTGGAAACTTTGTGGAGGAGGTAGCCTTAGGACTGTGAAGGAGGGAGAGGGTCAAAGCCATGGATCAGTGAGGCCCAAGATTGCCTGGGCAGGGGCTGGGGATATAGCTCAGTTGGTAGAGTGCTTGCCTTGCATGCACAAGGCCCTGGTTCAATCCCCAGCACCACAAAAAAAAAAAAAAAAAAAAAAAAAAAAAAAAAAAAGAAGAAGAAGAAGAAGAAAAAGATTTCCTGGGCAATCAGAGAGGTCAATGTGGTCAGCTTCGGACAGGACCAGCTAGGGGCAGCAAGGACCAGCACCGGACTGGGAACAGAGAGAAAAATCTAGAACAAAGACTTGGCCCCAGAGGTGCCTACAGGAGGAAGGCACAGTGCTGAGAAAGGAGCTCCCGGGGCTGGGGTTGTGGCTCAGTGGTAGAGCTCTCGCCTGGTATGCATGAGGCACTGATCCTCAGCACCACATAAATATAAAGATATTGTGTCCACCTAAAACTAAAAAAATAAATATTAATAAAAAAAGAAAGGAGCTCCCAAAACCTCTGCCTGAGTTGTAGCCTGAGGAAGGCTTGGCCTTTGGGTCAGGAGTGAGACTGAGGCCACCAATGAGTGGGCCTGGGTGGTGGGGTAGCAGTAGGTGAAGTGGAGAAAGGCTTCTCGACCTGTGCATGGGTGGGTGAGCAGGATGCTGCTGTGGTCTCCATGGGAGAAGGCTCTGCGTGTCAGTGGGGCATAGGCTCCCAGGCAGAGAGCACTGTGTAAGTCAGGAAGGGCCACTGCAGGTGGCACTTTTCAGGCCATAGTTTAAAATTCTTGAGTGAATGCTCCTGGCTGCCAGCTGTGCCTGCCTCTCCTGGATTCCGCACATCAGTAGCAAGTGGCCTTGATGATGCTCTGTGGCCTCAAGGGAGCTGCCGCCAACAAGTTGGCCATAGCATCTGGCATCCTTGGGAGCCCTGAGGTCCTGCCATCTGTCTGGGCCCACCTGTCAGGCTGCACAGGCCCAGGGTGTGCAGGGACGTGCGGCTGGGGGGCAGGGTAGTCTCAGCTGCCACTCCAGCCTGTCTGTCTGTCTGCCTATCCATCTGTCTACACCCCTGACTGACTGAGGACAAGGAGAGATGGTGTCATGGGGTCTTGCCATCCGCCTAGTCTCAAGGGGGAGGCAGTAAGCTCGGGGACTTACATGAGAGCAAACACAATCTGAGCCAGGCTGTGGGCAGGGCTAGGCCCAGGGACAGAGGCCTCTCTAGAGCCTGCAGCAGAACTCAGAGGGAGGCAAGGACCCACTCAGAGGTGCACAGCAGGTCTGAGGCAGTACCAGACCAGAGCTGTGGCCCAGAGATGAGGTTCCTCTAGTGGGCCCCTCCCCCACTGTCCTGCCTGGCCCTTGGCTGTAAACACAGAGAGAACAAGTTCCGTTTCCCGGGAAATATTTATCTCAGGCCGTGTGGGGAGCGTGTGCACTGGCCTCCTCCTGTCCTTCCTGCGGGCCGACTAGGGCAGGAGGTGAGGGCCCTTGGCAGCTGAGGAGCCTTGGCAGCCCTGGAGGCTATCTGTGGGGCCACCAGCAAGGCCAGGGAGGGACATTCCCTGAGGACCCTGCAGGGGAGGCTGCCTCTGACTGCTGCTGGCTGGGGAAGGAAACCTGTTTTCTCCAAACCCCACAAACGACCTCCCACTCTCTCATGTTCCTCTGCCTAGCCCTGTCTCCTCCAGGTACCCTTTCTCCAAGACTTTGCTCCCGTCTGGTGCTCCCACCTGGGATGACTTTCCTCCTCTTCCTCAGCTGTCAAGGGCTTCCTCTGGGGTGACTCCCGGCTCTCACTCTCTACCCCTTTGTCCTCCATCCACCTCCCACCTTCCCCTCCTCAGACTTCAGCTTCAGGCTGCATCCCTGCTGGTCTTGTTCAAAGTTGTTGGGGCAGGGTAGGCAGCTTCTCTCAGCTTCCCTCTTGGCAAGCGCAGGCCTGGGCATTCTGAGACTAGGGCAAGGCCCACAGGTCCCCCTCCTCTGCCCATCTCACTGTGACCAGCATGAGCCTGGGCACTTGGTGGGTCAAATGGGGGATGATGGAAAATCCCTTTAGTCCCACCAGGATCGGTCCTGAGGCAGAGGCGGCTGGGGTTCCTGCTGGCCCTCTCCTGGGCTTTGGACTGTGTATCCCAGACGAGGCCAGGCCTGAATGGGCCCTGACAACAGGAAATCCTTGAAGGAACAAGCAGGAGCTGAGGACTCGGAGCACAACAACAGGAAACAGGCTTGACACAGGGCAGCAGCTCTGTGACCATGCCCAGCAGGGGCGGAGGGACCCAGGGTGACGCTGAGGGTGACACTGAGACACTGATTGTGGGACAGTGGGTATTCTATTGAGTGTGTGACACTGAGCTTGTGACATGTGATATCAAGTATGTGACCATGACCTGGGATGCTGTGTGAAGATGGGTTAGTCAGTGAATATGTGACCTGGGTGTGTGGCACTCTGTGATGGCAAATGTGGGAGACAGTGGGTGTGCCACCAAGTGTGTGTCACTGGGGGTGATGATGGATGCATGAAGGGTGTGACATCATGAGAATCAAATGCCATGTGCAGAACCAGATGTGGCTTCAGTGTGGGGCTGGAGTGTCTGACACTGAATGGTGAGATTGAGCGCCACCCAAGGATATGAGACAGTGGGACTGGGTGTGCAAACATGGTGTGACAACTGAGTGAAAATGAGTGTGTGATGCACATGGCCCCAAACCTGACACTGCATGTGTGAGGGTTGTGACCATGTGAAGTGTAACACGCAATGCCATGTGTGACAGTGTTGTGGGAAGACACTGATAGGTTCAGGCGGAGAAGCAGCGTGGTCTGAGAGATGGTGTTGAACTGCGGCTCTGGCTGATGAGTATGGGGGGACAAGTCAGGGAACAGTGGGGAGGCCATCAGGTCCTTTAGAGTCTCCTCAGAAATGGCCAAGCTTTATAGATGTTTGTCAGGTAGAAATGACCAGACTTGCTGATGACCAAGAAGGTGAACAAGAACGACAAACTGAGGACGGACAATTCCCAGGTTTTTGATTTGAAAAACCAGGTGACGGAATATGGAGAGGAGCAAAGACGGGGATGATCAGGGGGTTAGTGGGGACAGGGGGGAAGGAGGCAGAAATGGATAGGCCTGCTTTGGACGTGTTAAGTCAAACATGCAGATGAAGCTGTCCAGTGGGCAGCAGGGGCCAGGCTGGCCGTATATTTAGGAGTCCATAGGGGTGGGTAGTGTTAATCTGTGGATCTGGCTGGGATGATCTAGGGAGAGAGCATTGTGACAGAAGAGGTGGGGACTGAGGACTGAGTCCTTCCCACACACCCCAGAGTGCAGAGAGGTGGTGAGGACAGAGAGCCACCAGGGAGGTGGAGGAGACCAGGAATGTGAAGTTGGAGGCCAAGGAGGGAGAGAGGGTGAAGGCGGGGGTGGGGGGGAGTTGGGGTATAGATGCTGCTAGGCCCTCAACTGAGGTAGGGGATGGGACACTGTCCCTCCTTGGCCATGAGGGTGTGCCAGGCTGGTAAGACCTACTTCAGTGACAGGCGGGGCCAGAAGTCAGACTGGCCTGGGAGGGACAATGAGTGGCTCTACCACAGAGCCACAACCCCAGCCCCTCTCCATCCCCAGCCAGCCTTTGGAGACACTGGTCTCTGAGTGATGCAGAGAAGGGGTGGGCATATCTGGAAAAGGGGTGGGGTCCAAGGAGATTAAGATTTTTTAAACTGTGGAATATTTTAAACACACACAATATTGGAGAGAATAATACAATAAACTGCCATATTCCTATCACCCCAAATCAACAATTGTCAAGATTTGGTCATATTTATTTTATTTCTTCCTCACTTTTTTTTTCATTTTTCTTTGCTTAAGTTTCTTTTAAAAATGTTAATTATGGTAAAATATATGTAACATAAAATGCACTATTTCAACAACCTTTTCTAAGGGTGCACACTGGTGTTAGTGCACTCACATTGTTCCGCCACCAGTCTCCAGAACTGTTTTCATGTCCCAAACAGAACCTGCAGCTATTGAACAATATTGACCCTGCCCTGGACACCACCAGTTACTCTCTATCTCTAGGAATTTGACCTCTCCAGGTACCTCATGTAATTGGGATTACGGAGCATTTGTCTTTCTGTGACTGACATTTATGTTCACTTACCATAAGTTCATCTGTATTGTAGCATGTGTCAGGATTCTCCTCCTTTTTATGGCCAAAGACTATTCCATTGTATGTATGGACCACATTTTGCTTATCCACTTGTGTGTCCATCAATGGACACTCTGGTTGCTTCCATGGTTTTTCTTTTGTGAATCAGACAGCTATGAACATGAGCCAACAAAGATCTCTTTAAGACCCTGCTTTAGGTATATACCTATAAGCAGAGTTGCTAAAATCATATGATAATTCTATGGTGGATTTTTTTTTTTTGAGAAAGGGCCATACTGTTTTGCAGGGCATCTGCACCATTTTACATCCCCACCAGCAGTAGACAGGTGTTACAGTTTCTCCATGTCTTTGCCAATTCTTGTTATTTTCTGGGTCTCTTGATGGTAGCCATCCTAGTGCGTGTGAGATGGTCCCTCACTGTGTTTTTTTTTAAAAATATTTTTAGTTGTAGATGGACACAATACCTTTATTTTGTTTATTTAGTTTTTATGTGGTGCTTGGGTTCGAACCCAGTGCCTCACACATGCTAGGCAAGCGCTCTACCACAGAGCCACAACCCCAGCCCCTCTCCCTGTAGTTTTGATTCGCATTTCCCTCAGGATCATTGATGTTGAACATCCTTTTACATGTTTGTTGGCTATTTGTATATCTGCTTTGGAGAAATGTTTATTCAACTCCTTTGTCCATATTTTAAATGAGAGTGTTTGCTTTTTTGTCACCGAGTTGTTAGGAGTTCTTCATATTTGCTGGCTATTATCTTCTTAATAGATAAAGGGATAAATGGTTTGAAAATATTTTTTCTCATTCTGTAAGTTGCTTTGCTGAAACATTTTAAAGCATCATTATGAAATGATGTCATTTCATAAAAGGTGGATTTTTTTTTTTCTTTTGAGACTAGGAGGTCCTGGATGATGCTGAAATGCGATAGTGTGATGCAGAGCCAGCATGGTACCTGCATCTGATGCTGTGGGTGACAGTGTGGCCTTGGGATTCTGATGTAGGATACTGAGAATGTGGGACACTCTGAATTAGGGTGATAGTGATGAATCACTCTGTGTGGCCCTCTGACACTTGATGTGGGGCCCTGTGGAATGATTGTGTATCACCAAGCATGTGGGACGTGCTCTGTGAAGGTGACAGTGATCACATCCCTGTGTGTCACCTTGGGGTGAATAGTATGAAACAGAGCAAGACACTATGTGTCAATGAGAGGGGCTGACAGAGCACATGCAATCTGAGGGTGATCAGTCCCAGTCTCAGCTGCTGAGCGTCAGAGGGAGTTTGGACAACAAACGTCCACCATGGACAGAAACAGTGTGAGCTGGCACGAAGCCCTCTCCCTTCTCTGGACACCCAGGAAGGTTTCCAGGGGCCGGTGGGAACCTTGATGGGATGTGGTAGGTGCTGATGGGCAGGACCCAGGGTGTGGGGCAACCCTGCCTGGGCTCTGACTGTGGCATTTTATCTTTGGAGCCTCAATTTCCTCGAGCATCAAATGGGACTGTCAACAGGACTGCACAAGATGCCCTGTTCTATCCCTCGCTCCATGTCAGTAATCCCCCCACCCACTCACTCCTGCACCCTCTTCTCCTTCGTTAGCCTCCAGCCCAGGTTCCTGCAGCCTCATTCAATTAGGCCTATGCAATTTGCTCAAGAAAAAGCCCCATAATTTGGTTAATCACACCAGTAGAAGATCTGGCCCTGGTGGGGAGGGGGAAGAGGTAGGAGGGCCATGCCAACAGCTGAGAGCATGGGTCTCTCCAAGTGCCTGTCCCTGGACCCCTACAGCCACCTTTCAGGCTCCATTCAGGAGCCAACAGAGTTCAGACGCCTGGTCTTTCAGATGGCAGCCACAGAGGCCTTGAAACCAGAGTCCCTGGGGAGGGCGACCCTGCTCCTCTCTAGGCCTCTGTTTCCCATTTGGACAACGAGGGTTGGGCTGTGAGTCTCAGGTCACCCAGTCACCTCAGGGTCTCTGCATCTCAGCTCCAGTTCACCCCCTCTCAGGGCTTCTGTAGGGCCTCCTGGGCCCTGGGGGAGAAGGGTGAGGGGGGGACAGAGCCCCAGGGGAAGTTAAGAGGGATGGGTGTCCTCAGAGTCCCATCTAGGATGTGTCCACTCAGTTCCAGAGTCAGAGAGCCTCTACAGGTGGAGGTGGGAGCAGGAAGAAAGGGAGCTGCCATTTCTTCATCACTTACAAGGCCATTGCTTCCTAATGCAGCCTGTACCTCACACAGGGGTGCCAACAGAGATGGAGTGATGCTGACATTGAGCCCACTCCCCTCATGGAGGCTTGCCCCTCAGGGATGCCTTTTCTCAGAGTGCTGGGTCCCTTTTTTCTAACTAGCACAAGGTGGCCTTGGCCCCTGCAAGTAGCTATCTTAGGTGGTACTTGGATGGCTCCAGTTTAACCTAAATTTTACAGATGAGGAAACTGAACCCAGGAAATTGAAAGACTTGTCCAATGTGTATGGTGTGTGGTGGGCCAGGGAGATGGCAGATCTGAGGAAGGTGATAGAGGAGGTGACAGGGTGCCTAGGGAGGAGAATTATATCACCCAGATACCAACACTCTCAGCCACACACTCATTCATAGACAAGACCCCAAGAGAAACAAAGCTCACGGCGTGCACCAGGCTCACATCGATGTCAATGACCTGATTCACACCCGCAGGGACATAGGCAGTGAAAGCCATGTGCAGATGACCAGGTATGGACGTGGACATAGGATACTCACACATTCACACTCTTAAACTGTCTTCCACAGAAGCACAACCCATATGCTTTCACACAGATGTTTTCCTAGTAACCCAAGGGTCATATTCTGCTGTGGTCACATGGTGGCCCATAGGGACACACCATTATGGACCACATATGCTTAGATCACCAGCCAAGCAAGAACTCCCTACAAAGTGAGAGAAAAGGTCAGCCTTGATGAGTATGCCCAGAATCTTGCTCTCAAAAAAGCCACACAGAAAGCTATTTTCATTTCCAAGATAAAATTCATTTTCAATTGCATATATAGGGTCTGAGGACAGGCGGAAGAGCATCATCCTTTCAGGACTCTGGGACTCTAAGAAATCTGCACAGACTCAGACACAACAATCCCACTAAAGTTCCCAGGCTTTTGTCTGTCCGGCCTGGGTTGTATGCACGTGTGCGTGTGAGCACGTGTGTATGCACACATGTGTAATTGCTCTGGCTCCCAGGCTCTCAGGATGCAAGGCGGGAGAGTAGGAGAAATTCCAGAGAATCCGGATGTTTGTTCTATGGCTCTTGGGCCCTCCAAAGGCAAATAACTTTGGATGCCAGCCTGCCTGCCTGTACTAGCAGGGTGGGGTAGGGTGTATGAGGAGCCTGCCTCCGTCCCTGGAGCCCCTCTGCCTAGGACCCTGTGCACTGATGCAGTAACTGAGGACTGTGACTAGCTTCCCACAGTCTCTTAGGCCATTACCTCCCACCTCTGGGGCTTCGGTCCCTCATCTGAAAAATGGAGGCAGAGGGGAGATGAGACTGGGTGGGATTTACCCTGGTGACCGAATAGAGAGAACCCCTTGGGGCCAAGGGTCCAGAAAAGAAAACCAAAGCTGGAGAGGGGTCATGCAGGGGACCAAGAGGGTCCACGTTCAGGGCAGGGCATGAGCCCCAGAGCCTGCAATGCCTCCCTGCCAACTCCCTCCTTCACTGGCAGAGGACTCTGGGCCTCAGTGCCCACATCTGCTCTGGGATCCTGCAGCCCAACCCCTGGCTTGCTCTGCCAAGGCAAGCAGGGGAGGGAGGAGGTGGCAATGAGTCAGAGAGCCGGGCTGGGGGTTTCCCAGAGGACCAGATCAGGGCTGGACCTGGAAGGACAGGAGAGAAAAGAGGGCACCATATGCAGGAAAATGGGGAGCCAAGGCCCCAGTGGGGAGAAATGAAGGGGTGAAGAGAATGAGGTAGAGTTGAGCAGAGGCCCAAGCACGCCCAGCCTGGGTGAAGGTGGGGAGTCAAATGGGCACAGCCCCTTGTTCCTTCACTCCTTTGGAAGACTCCAGGAGGGCTGTACAGGCAGCTCCCCACGGCCCCAGGCTAGAGCCCACGGTGGGTGTGATGAGCACTGGCAGTCTTATGGGAAGGCAGGGTATAGGCACACTTATGTTTTAACAAAGCACTGCCGGGAGCCAGGCATGGTGGCACATGACTAATCCCAGCGGCTCTGGAAGCTGAGGCAGGAGGATCTCGAGTTCAAAGCCAGCCTCAGCAACTTAGTGAGGCCCTAAGCAACTTATTGAGACCCAGTCTCTAAATAAAATATAAAAAGGGTTGAGGACGTGGCTCAGGTGGTTGAGTGCCCCTGGGTTCAATTCCTGGTACCAAACAAAAACAAAACAAAACAAACAAAAACACTGCCAGGGTAGGGCAGCCGAGAGAGGCCACTGCCCTGGGGAACACAGTGGATGAGAGCCCAGACGCAGGGGCATGCCTGAGATGAACCCTGCCCAGAAGATTCCTCACCCCAACTCCTAATAAAGAAGGGCTATTTTTAGGGACAGTAAAAGTGCTCAGACATTCCTGCAGGGGGAGGGATGGAGAGGGAAGGGTAGGATTAGTGCCCAGGGAGAGAGAGGGAGGACCCCACTTCTCCCCCCAACTCTGTCTTTGCCTTCAAGGCCTTCCCCCCAGGGGATTCCCTGGCTGGCCCTGCCACTCCAGTCTTGTCCCCAGGGTCCCCTTCTGGCTCTTATGTCTGTCACTATGTTTCTGAATTGATCTCTGTCCCTGTCTCTCTTTCTCATACTCCCATTTTCTCCCTCCCCTGGGATTTGGGGAACAGCTGGGTTGGGCCAAACTCTTAGGATGGAGCCAGATAGAGTCACGGGACAAAGCAGCGTGAGGCTGTGGGAGAGACGCCCACCAGAGAAAGACAGCGAGAGAGGCAGCGTGGTGAGCCCGGGAGGCCCCGAGAGAGCTCAGCACAGAGCCAGGGTGAGCCCCCCAGTAGGCATCACTAGGCAGCCAGCTGCCCTGGGCCTGCTGTATTGTCCCAGAGGCGGCCAGCATTAGGCCCCCCCGGCACCCTTACCCACCCCACAGCCCCTCCCCAGGCTTGCTCTTCCTCCCTGCCCTCTGCAGGCCCACACTAACCCTGAGCCAGGCCAGTGCCATTCAGCATTTACCTCCAGGGTGGGCATGGTGTCTGGCACAAGGGCAGACAGAGATCCTGACCCCAGCCCTGAGGAAGACACCCCACTCCACCCCACGTCTGAGAGGAGCTCATCCAATCCCCTGGCCAATACAGGGTGTCCAGGGGTCCTGAAGACAAATTGCTCAGGAGGGAGGTAGACTGGTGTGGCTAAGAGGGCTGGGCTGGGGCATGAGCCTCCCCCTCCAGGGGAGAACCTGAGCAGGCCTTCCCTGCCTCCTCTGGCCTTAGTCTACCCCCGTCAAGCTGGGGACTGGCCTCCAGGAGGCCTGGGGCCTGTTGACTGTGGTCCTCTGGGAATTCTCAGGAGTTCTGGGAGTAGGACAAGTGACCACCTGGGTTGGAAGTCTTCCTGGAGGAGGTGATGTCACTGACTCACTCACTCACTCACTCTCCTGACCTGCTGCCCCAACTCCTTCTTCACTGGGAGATGATCCCAGTGCAAGAAGGGCCTTCTGGCCTGCACAGACACCCCGGGAAGGTTGCCAGAAGCTCTCAGCACAAGGTGCCCTCATTCCTTTGGCTCTTCTCTAAGACTGTTGCCACACCAGCCTTGGGAGACTTTGAGAGAGCTCATCAGTTCCCCTGCCTGGGGGTCTCCAGGGGTCCTGAGGCCCACCTTTCGATGCACCCTTCATGGCTCAATAGCCCTAAGCACCCAGCAGTTCACAGGTCAGCGAACATCTGACTTCTGTGAGGGGCTAGGTGATGCCAGGGACCTGCAGAGGAGCAGGGCCCAACCTTCCCCTTCTAAGAGCTCCGAGTCTGATGGGGGAGCCAGGTGAGAAAGAGCGACAATACATTGACACACACAGTGCTGTGACAGGGGTGCACAGGGTCATGGGGCCCTAGCGGGGAGGGTCAATCTGCCTGTGAGGGAGCAACAACCGAATCTCCCTGAGAGTGGGGTTGCTCAGGGGAGAGGGGTCGCTCATCCATCCATGGATCACGTTCTTCCTTTTGGCTGTCATTTCCTAAAGAATGTACCCCTCGTTCTGAACTTGCTTTGTCCAGCTTCTGACCTACCATGGAGGCCCTTCAAGGGGGTGAGGCAGAGGAAGCCTCCCAACATTGAGGTCATGGAGTCGTGGAGTGTAGAGCTGGAGGGGCTACTCTTTGCTCACACACTCTGGAGAAGGGCAGCCACCCTCCTTGCCACCCAGGTTCTCTCGAGGCAGGATGCTGGCTCACAGTGTGGCTACAGCTGCCTCCTTGTGTCTGGGCCCCTGTCCCAGCTCTGCCTTCATGGGCTCCAGGCCAGGAGACAGGAGAGTTAGAGGTAGAAGCAGAACCACTGCCCGGTAGCTGGCTGGGGGAGCAGTGGTGAGGGACTGTGAGGAGAAGGTGGGTAGGAGGGATGGGGTCGTTGTTGTTTGAAATGTACATGACACAGCTGAAGGTGAGGAGGGGTGGAAGAAGCCCTGAGCCTGACCTGACCTCTCACTGAGGTCATCTCCCTCCTCCATGTTGGCTGCTCTCTTGTCCCCTCCCTCCTTGCTGGTCCCCAGGCTGGGGATTGAGTCAGGCCTCAGAGAACTGATGGTTCAGACAACCCCTGCCTTCCCTGCCCAGCCACTTCCCCCTCTCCCCCAACACGACCTAGCCCTCGATGGACCCAAGGGGGCCTGGACAATTGGCAGGAGCTAGAGAAGCCAAGTCTGGAATAGGGTGAGAGGCCCAGAAGGAGCTGGCCGCGGGTGTGGGAAGGAGGGATCCAGCAATAGTGCCAAGCTCATCAGGGAGGCGGGACCCACGGGAGGCACCAGGACAGGCACAGGTGTATTCTACAGTGCACGTGTCTCCAGTGTGGCTCGGAGGCTGGAGACGCGGCCCTGTTGGAGTAACAACTGAAGCCGGAGTCTGCAAAGGGTGGGCAGGAGGGAGAAGGAGAGGGATGGGGACAGAGAGGAATAGGGGGATGGAATGAAGGAAGGTGGGAAGAGGAATGAGAGGGGAGGAGGGAGGCAAGGCCTCGGCGGGTCCTTCTTCTAGGGCTGGGCTGCAGGTAGCCCCTTCCACGTGCCCTGAGCCCTGTTGCCTACCACCCCAGTTCTCTCCTTCCTCACCCCCTGTCTGTCCCCTGTTTCAGTACTTTCCCCATGAAGTCCCCTCTGTGGGGCAAGTGGTGTAGAGTTATCTTCAGAGGCTGGGCTGCCCTCACCAGAGCAAGGCTCTCCCTCTGTCCTTAGCTCCTTCACCTATAAATTGGGATGATCAAAACAGGTCTCCCCAGGGTTCCAGGAGGCTCTGAGATCATGTAGGTTAGTGGATCTCAAGGTGTGGTTCCCAGACCAGCCACACCACCATCATCTAGGAATGATGGACCTCATCCCAGACCAACTGGGTCAAAATCTCTGGGGACAGGGCCCAGAACTCTACATTTTTAACAGGTCTTCTGGTGATTCTGGTGCATGCTAATGTTCGAGAACCCCTGGGGGACACTGTAGCCGTAGTAGGTGGTTGAGACAGATGCTTTCCCTTCCTCTAGACTGCTTCAAACAAAGCACTGACATCTGAGCTAACCCAACTGTGGCCTAGGTCTCTGTCCTGCCTCCCCCTTCAGACTAGTTTCAGGAGCGTCACCAAGCCTCTTCCCTCTGCCCGACCCCTGGTCCAGCTCAGCCTTGCTGTAGGGAGGTTTAGAGGTACAAGATGTTAACATGCATAGAGGACTCTTCTCTGAGTATTTCAGGCACCAGTGTCTGCTAGAGGCGGCTCTTTGGGCAGGTGGCAGGCGTGGGAGGGTGGGGAGGGAGGGAGGAGGGGGGAGGAGGAGGAGGAGCTGCCTTATTCTGCTTCCTTGTCTTCTGTCTCCCTGGACAGGCGTGCTGCGGGGCTGTGAGGAGCCACAAAGGAAGCCCAGGGTGCTGGGCTCAGTCTGGGGTCCAAGGCTCAGCCAAAAGGCTTCTCTGGTCTGACCCCCCGGGAGGCCTCCTCTGGGGGAGTTCTACCGGTTCCCCTGACCAAAAAGCTGCACTTGCTACTTGCGATGCTGGGCACAGAGATGGGCATGTTCTCTTTTGCCCTTGAAGGACCCCATTCTCTGGAAAGATTAGAGAATGTGTATGTTGCCCATCAGAACAGGAGGCAGGGTGCAAAAGAGGTGCCCAGGAACCCCCAATTTTCCCCATCATGGTCACCTTCCTAAGCCCCACCCCCCATTCTGCAGAGGGTCTATTTGTGGTCAGGTGCTTTCTCCTCAAGTTCTCAAGATGACTACTTGGACGTTTGGGGGAGGAGTGGGCAGGAGAGATGGGAGCAGGTAGGGACAGGGATTATTCAGGGGAGAGAGATGGAGAGTGGGAGGATCAGCCATCCGGGAGGAAGAGGGAGGCTGGGGAGGTGGAAAAGACTCAGAGGCAAGACAGGAGAGCAGCATGTGGCAGAGGTGGACGTTGGCCGAGGGAATCAGAGAGGGGCAGAGAGATCCACCCGAAGAGCCTGGCCCACAGAGAAGCAAAGAAGAACAGAGAGGCAGCAAAGCCTCAAGGTCCAGGGGATCTTGAAGGACATCCCCACCCTTTAGAGAAGAGGACACCAAGTCCCTACCCCCCAGGCCACGCAGGGGACCCAGCACAAGCAGAGTTGGATGAATCAGTATGGACAGTCCCAGGAGCATAGCTTGAGATGCAGGAAATACTTGGCTCTTGAGCTTGATGTTATTCTTCCCTGGAGGCAGCATGAGGGCCACTGCAAGGCTTCATCTAGAGCAGGAGGCGGGGGGTCTAGGTGCCGTGCAGTGGGGAGGGCCACAGGAGGGTTTGTGGAGATGGGAAAAGACATAGAGACTCATGGGGATGGGACAGGAGGGCAGATTGTGACAAAGACCCTGAGCCTCAAGAAGTTCACCAGTCCCTGTGCTAGTGGCTCCAAAGACGATAAGGCCAAGGTCTCAGGTTTCATGTAATTTTAGGTTGTCAGGAATTAGAAATATTAATTACAGACCCTCTCCTCGCTCCAACGAAATGCTGGTCCAGATCCAGCTCCAGGACAGGCCCCAAACCTGGCTTCAGAGGACCCCGACTCAGAACAGCCTCCCCTCCCCTTGGTACCTGAGGAGAAAAGATGGGTGTGTGGGCATGGCGCTGTCTGCGGTGCTGATGGCCTTACCTCAGACCACAGAGCAGCAGGTGGAGAGCTGGGAGAGCAGGAAGGTTCCATCCCTCTATTCATCTACCCATCCACCAGCCCGCCATCTACCACCCACTCCTCCACCCATTTTTCCACTCACCCACCATTTACCCATTCATCCATCTACCCACCCAGCCATCCTCATTGAATTAAATGACAAAACCATAGAACTATATGCAACCGAGCTAGAAAGACCCGTTTTTACTAATGAGGAAACCAAGGTTCAGAAGAGGAAAGGGGTGTGCTTCAGGCCACACAGAGCTTCTGTCGTCAATCTGGGGCAGAACTAGAAATTGTTGTTCTTTTCTATACACCACAGATTCTCCCCTGGGGTCTGGGAAATTGCCTGGTTGTTATGCCGATATTTACACTGGTGTTTGTTCAAGAAAGCTTTGAGGACAGGAAATGTGACTCCTTCACCCCACCCTGAGCCTGGGCTCTGTGCATGCAAGCCTCACTGCTTACTTGTGTGTGCATTGGACATATGGTCGCATTTCTGTGTGTGTATGTGTGCATGCTTGGGTGAGGGTGTGCGCACACGGGCATGGCCAGAG
The DNA here is from genome assembly GCF_047511675.1 of Marmota flaviventris. Lineage (NCBI taxonomy): Eukaryota > Metazoa > Chordata > Mammalia > Rodentia > Sciuridae > Marmota > Marmota flaviventris. The sequence goes on along the minus strand of NC_092506.1, from coordinate 61,172,588 downwards.
GTGTAAAGATGGCAATATGCATTTATGTGACATGTGTGGGTGGGCATATGAGCTAGATTGGCTGTGACTCCTTTCAGAATTCTTGGGGCTCCAGCTCAGACTTGACCTGGCTCCCCACCTGTGTCTCCAATTCAAGAGCACCCCCACTTCTCATTTATAGCTGCTTCCCACTGATTTTCCCTCCTTGTTCCTGCTCCAGTTCTCCCCAGTTTTCTTTCCTGCTCCCCCACCATTATCCTGTCCTTGCCCTGAGAAGTCATGGAAAATTGATCAATCAGAAGAAAGGCCAGACAGGCACCCACCAATTCCAGTAAAGGACAGTTCGGGGTACCCCCCAATCACAGCAAAGGGCAGATTGGGGAGCCCACCAATCAGAAGAAAGGACAGATTGTTCCTCTAAGCCCCCTGAGGCAAGACACAGGGGTTGGGGTGCTGAGCAGGAACCAGGCAGGGGCCAGAGATCCAGAGATTTGGGCTTTGGATCTGACTCTGTCTTGACCAGCTAGATGATTACAGATAGGTCATTGCTTCTCTTTGAGTCTCAGTTTCTTCATCTGTCAAATGGGAAGACTGAACTGTCTGAAGCCTGTGACTTTGAAAAATCTCTCCTCCCATACCAAGCTCACTCCATTGCCTGGGCTTCTCTTCCCCAGTTTCCAGCACACCCATGTTTGATGTCACTGAGGGCAGAATCTTTCAGAGGTTGGTTTGGTGACCCACATGCCCCTGCCCCTTGCCTCCAGGCAGGAATAGTTCTACACCAGCACCAGCAACTGGGGCCCTGACCTTGGGAGCTCTGGTCTGGGGAGCCTGGTTCTAAAAAGATTATATTTTGAGATTATCTGGGGCTTCTGCTCTTTCTCCCTCTTGGTCTTCACTTTGACCTTGGAAGGGCACAGCAGCCTGTGTGTGTGCTGTATGAGCAGGTGTTGCTGGAGCCCTTGCCTGTGAATCCCTGAGACCCCCTGTGTTGGTGTGCACACACGCCTGGAGGGCTCAGAGGCATGGTGGCTCTCTGTGAGGAGGTAGATGTCTAAGGTTGGGTGGTGCCGAGGATCTGTGAACTGTTCCCGCAGCTCCCAAGAGTCACAGGAGAAAGGATTCAAATTGGGGATTGTGTTGTTTGAAGTCAATGGCTTCCAGTGTCCAAGGACAGACATCTCCGTGACCAAGATGTATCTTCATCCTTGAGCAGGAGGAGGGATGAAAAGGAGGTTCAGGGCTGGGGAAAGCAATGCCTGGACATTTGGGCATAAAGTTCACTGCTGTCCCCCTCCTCCTGGGAACAGGGGCTTGGGTGGGGGTGGGGGAGAAATTGTAGCCAAGAAAACCCCAAGTGTGAAATTTAGATCTGAAGCCCAGACCATAGGCTTCATTCAGACTCCAGAGCAGGCCTTCCCTCTGCAACCCTCCTCCTAAATGGGAGTTCCTCCCATGCTTGCATACCCTCAGAGATGGGAACCTCACTTCTTCCATGTCTCCTGGTGGCCTCTGCCTTTGTACTATGGCTTTGCCGGTGGGAAGGTCTTTTATCCCACTGGACAGATACCAGCCTCCTGTGACATCCTGTGGGTCCCCAGGCCATCAGGGGGCCACGGAGTTCAATCCTCCAAAACTGGAGTGTCTGAGAATTTGAAGTTGGAGACTGATAACCCTGAGTCTGCTCTGCTAAGCCTTCCTAGATTGTCCAGTCTTACTCAAATGAAGGACTTGGTTTCCAATTCCCTCCTTACATGGATCATGTCCTCTGGAAGAGGCTCATCTTGTCCTTACCTTAGTTCATTAACTAAGGATGGTTTAACCAGACTATAGAAGTGGAGGATCTGTCATCTTCCTTATCTGGGCTAACAGATCTCTATTAATATGGCCTATAATCTCAGCATTTTTATTTTTATAAGTCATACTTAACACTGGGGGCTCATGTTGAGCTTGTGGTCTGCTAAGACCCTCAACCTCATGTTATTTTCACCTGAATGGGGGCCACAGTATGCCTCCTTGCAGTTAATCACTTTGCTTTTTGAACAGAGACCTAGCCATCCACAGGGAAGATATCAGAAAGGACTTCCAAGGGCTGGGGAGAGGGCATGGCTGAGTGGATGCTGTGAGTCACCATTCTGCTTTGGCCCTGGATCCCCTGTTCCATTACCTTTCTCTTTGATCCCTGTGGCTCTGGCCAAGTTAATAGAGCGAGAAGCAGGGACCTTTGTTGTCTCCGTTCCGGCTCCCCAAGGACAAGGCCTGTTTCTGAGATGGGAAGGCTGCGAGGCAGCCAAGGCTGACTTCTTCCCCCCCTCTGGTTGCAGGAGTAGCCCCAGCCATCCTCTCCCGGGGTGTGAGGCCGGGCCTCCCTCTCAACCCAGTCCTCGCTTGGCTGTAAAATGAGACCTGCGCCCTCCTGGGAAGAGCCTGTGGCCGGCTGCAGGGAGTGTTTGGCTAAGCGCCTACTCAGTGCTGGACACTCCCTGAGGCACTTTTAGCCTCAGTTTCATTTTTATTTTCATTTTTTTTATGTGCTCAGTTTCAGTTTGTCTTAATGTCAGCCTGTAAGGGGCAGTAGCCACAGTTGCCCCCAATTAACAGATAGATGACTGAGGCTCAGTGATTGAAATAAGACAAGCTGCTGATACATAGTGAGCCGGGTATCAAGTTTAGGTGGGTTCATTTTTTTTTCTGGTTATTTACTTTTTTTTTTTTTAACTGTATTTTTCCTACACTTTCAGAGCTGTCCTCAACTAAAGGACAAGAGATCTGGGGGCTACTCTTAACTCACTGTGAGGCCTTGGCTAAGTCCCTGGCCTTTCATCGAGCCTCAGTTTCCCCATCTGTAAGACGAGGGACTTGGTCACTCGAAGGTCCTAATATTGTTTAATTCTGAGACCTTAGGATCTGGGGATTCAAGTATCTGAAGCCTCAGGCTCGGGTCTGAGCTGGGGGTTTGTGTTCACAGCCCTCTGGGCACGCGGGGCTGCCCTGGCCTGTCCAACAAAGCCCTCACTGCCCTCTCCTCTCTTCCAGGATGCTTTGCTGAGCCTGGGCTCTGTCATCGATGTTGCCGGCCTGCGACGGGCTGCCAAGGAGGCCCTCTCAGCTGTGCTCCCCAGAGTGGTAGGTGCCCAACCTCGCCCCGCACTTCCCAGCCTACCCCAAAGCCTCGCACAGGGTCAGAGAGGAGGGGAAGAGGCAGGACCTGATCAGAGGACCCTCATGGGGAACTGGAGGGTCTGGGTGTGTGTCCTAAGACGGTTTGCTGGAGGAGGAGGGCTGCAGCTAACACCAAAGAATGAACTTTTTAAAAAGAATCCCACAGTATCTGAGCCAGAAGGGGTCTTAGAGGTTAACTGGAAAACCTGTCTCAGATAATGGAGGGGATTGCAACAGGACATGATGGCATCGGGTGGGTTTTGGAACATGTGCATAGGAGGCTTTGAGTGTGGGCATGAAGAGCTTCCTGGAGGCCAAGGCTTGCAGGTGCTAGAGAGCTCAGCTTTGATGACTGGATCTGCACTGGGTTAAGGTGTCCTGTCTGGAGACAGGAGCCTGGACTGAAATGACCCTTAGTAATCTTGAAGCTTCTCTCTGTCCCATCCCAACACTAAATGGAGTTGCAGATTTGGGGCAGGTAGAGGGTGGTAACCCTGGTCACATAGACCCTGAATGCTTTGTTGGGGAGATTGTGTCCCTCCTTGGTGGCTATGAGCCTCTTCCAACCAGGCTTTAATGCCTACTGTTCATCTCTTAAGAAGGAGGGTAGATTAACTGGCTGTTGAAGCCCAAATCAGCAGGGTCTCAGTTGTGTTATATAGAGGAAAGTAAGGAACTTTTGGAACCTGAGTGAGGGATCTGATCCAGTCTAAGGAGCATGGAAGACTTCCTGGAGGAAGATGCCCAAATTGAGTCCTAATGGCCTTGAATGTCCTCTCCCCTACTCTCACCCCCAGCCAAGGGCAGCCTCTATTCTGGGAAATTGAGCCAACTCAGGATGCGACCTTCTTGCCCCGGCAGAGCCCATTGTCCCTGAATCTGCATGATGGATGAACCACCGGAGGCCCAGAGAGGGAGGGCACTTCCCCCAAGGTTACACAGCATGACAGGAACAAATGGGACTTGGCACCTCAGCACCCCCATTCCCTCTCCTCAACTCTGCCTTCTCCAAACCTCCTAGAAGTTCAGCGCCCAGGAGGAGGGCTAATGACTGAGCTTTATTGAGCGTGAAATTGGTAGGAAGTGGGTGGTGTGTTGGCACCCAAAAATAAATCCTCCAGGAGGGGAATGGGATTGAGGCAACATCTGGCCTGGGGTAGAGGCACATCTGGAAAAGGAGGGTTAGGGGAAGCTGGCAAGACAGTGTCCACAGGCTGGTCCTGAGGGCCTTGAGTCTCCCTTGGGTGCAGCAGGAGGAGGTAACTGGCTAGGTTTGCTCAGGCTGGGTGCCCTGGTGGCTGTGCGGGCATAGATGCCCTGCACTGGATTAATTGTAGTCCTAAAGCTGGGGGCTGGGTGACAGCTGTGATCCAGAAAACGAGATTCCTGGGATAGCGGAAATGTCTACCCCATTCCACCCAAGAGACCTGTCATGAGCTAGGGAAGCCCTGACTTAGGGAGACCTGGCCTGATTCCAGGCCCACAGGGAGGTAAGGCAGGCAAGGTCCTCGGCTGCAGGGAGGGTGGGGAGATGGGGAGGGGTCACCCTCCACCCCGGGGAGGATTGCTGCAGGCACCTGGCTTCCTCATCAGCACCCATTGTGGCAGGCAGCCCCGACGCAGATGGTGCTGATGTGTCTGAAACTGTTCCCTCCTTCTCTCCAATACACTCAGCTAATTTTAACCCGGAGGGCTGAATGAGGGGGTGGGAGACGCGGACATCCGGAAGTGAAGTGAGGCTGTGTCCCCCTCCACCCGCAGGATTACCACCCTCTCCCTGCGAGGGACGACTCTTTGTGTGCACCTCATGGGCTCCCAGCCTGTTTGGGCCCATACCTCTGGCCCCTCGTGGCTGCTGAAGAGAATGACAAGAGGAGCCGGTGGCCTCATTCCCAGAGTTCTTTTTTTCCTGAACTCTTGCCTGGAGCCTCATCCCAGGAAGACAAAGGGGGTGCAGGGTCTTTCCAGTGTCTGCCACTCTCAGTCACATTGGGCTCTGTCATTCCCATCTGCCACCCCTTAACCTGGAAGTGGTGCTGGGGCATCTCTTGTGGCCTGAGAGAGGGGCGCTGCCTAGGGACAGCCCCTCACAGTCCTAGAGGCACTACTTCTGCTGAGATGGGTCCCACACCTATTGAGGGTGGGCCTTCGATACCAAGCACCCTGTCACCTCCTTCTGAAGGTTCCCTGATCCCTGCAGTGAAGGAGAGCCCCCTCCAGCCTGTCACAGAGAAAACTACAGAGTTGCACAGTTGGGCTGTGCAGAATTGGGGGTGGGCAGGGACCCTTAAGAGTCGCAAGTTTCTGCTCAGAGGGAATGTGAGGTTTTGCCTGTGGGTCAGTGAGAGCGACTTCTGTCAAGACGTGGCCTGCAAAGAAGGCCAGTACTGCTCTGGGCCCGCGGGGGAGGGAGGATTGGAAAGCTGAGGACTTGACAAGCTTTGAGCAAGAGCTTTGATCTCACTCTAGGGAGCGATCTGTCCAAAATACAAATCTGCTCATCAGGTTCACTGCCTGCCTGGCCCCCAGCTGTGCTCTTAAGGCCCTTCAAGCTCAGGCCTGCTCACCCCGAGCAAACCCCTGGACCTCTGGACCTACCTACACACCTGGTGCTTGACCCACGAACTGGTTCTCTCTCCCACCTCCAGTCCCCAGATGTGTCCATTTCTCATTCAGTTACAGCCTAAAGCTCTTTCCTCCAGGAAGCCCTCCCAGGCCCCACAGAGGATAGGTGCTGTGCCCTCTCTGCTGTCTCCTGGCTCTAGTCACAGTGTGTGTGTATGTGTGTGTGTCTGGTTGTTTGCCAAACACCTGAGGCTGGAGTCAGGAAGGAAAGTATCCAGGGTGGAGGTGATTGGTTTGCACTCAAACCTTTCACACTCTTTCCCCAGCACCTTGGATTTAGGGTAAACAGTTAGAAAAGTTGGCAGATTCATGGATCAATCACTTTCTGCCCAGAGCCCCTTCCAAGAATAGAGGGTGAGGTACTCGGTTTATAAGGGTGTTTTTGCACTCTGGCTGCATGTTAGAACCACCTGGAGAGTAAAAACAAACAAAAATGTCAGAACCCTGCTCCCAGAGAATGCATGATTTGTGGTATAGACACAATTTGAGCGTGAAATTGTGCCCAGAGCCCCTTCCGAGAATAGAGGGTGAGGTACTCTATGTATAGACTGGGACTGGGCCGCTGGGGGCCTCTCCAGAGGGCTCATGAGTGCCTTTTGTCTTAGGAGACTGTCTACACCTACCTGCTGGACGGGGAGTCCCGGCTGGTGTGTGAGGACCCTCCGCATGAGCTGCCACAGGAAGGGAAAGTCCGGTAAGCCATTCCCTGCACCCCCTTCGCCCTCTTGCACTGCTGAGGATGCTCAGAGTGAGAAGGCCAAGGCTATGGAGTCTGTGAGTTTGAATCTATCCCATCATGCCATGAGAACCGTCTGTGTGACAGTCACCTGCATCTGAGAATATGGAGCCCCCCTGCCTGGTTCAAAGCCCAGTTCTGTGTTTACTGAGTAATCTTGGGCAAATTATACAACCTTTCTGGGTCCAGTTGTCTTTTTGTTACATGATGAAAACTGTAGTCCTTGTAGGGTTGATGGGAGTATTCAACGCATTTAACACATGTCAAGCACTTAAACCAGCTTGATCCATGATGAGGGCTATCTATCTGTTTGGTATTATCATTATGATAGAGGATCAGAATCAGGGATTTTAGGATCAGGGCTCAGTATCCTATAGTCCCCTGATACCTCTGAGCCCACTGAATTCAGCTTCTTCATTTTATAGAGGGGCAGGAGACATACTTCAGGCCACATACCAGGTGTGAGGTCTCCTTGTTCCTGGGTCTGCAGTGGTCAGTAAGAGGAGGAGACCTGTCAGAGGAGGAAGTACTGATGGCAGAAGTGTAGGTGCAGAGGAGGCTGGCTCCAGAGCACTCGATGTTGTTTCCCAAGAATGGAAGCTAGGGCCATCCCGTGGCCCATGGAGCACTGGGCTGGGAGCTGAGGGCAGAGTGGGCACTGGTGGGGGTGTTCCCAGGAGGTGGCTCTTCCCCGGTGCCATGTGGTTTCAGAGAGTACCTGAGGCTTCAGCACCCCATTCACAGAGGCCAGGGGCAGCATTTGGTCTGGAGAGGCTGACTCGCAGTCCTGAGGTCCCTCCTGTTACTGGAACCCTGGATTCTAGAATGGTGGTCTCTCCCTGCCCCCCCAGCCCATAGAAGTATCTGGCTTTTCTCCAATAGGCCAGAGCCTTCCCACCTCCTGTCCTGTTCCTGGGGTCCTTGGGGGTGGGTAGCTGTGACACTCCCTTTTAACTTCTCCTGGCAACTTCTCCCTTCAAGGACTATGTGAACAAAGCCACCTACTGTCCCCTCTGGCCTCTGTGTCCCATCTGTAAAATGATGGGATATAACTAGAAAGTCTTTGGAATCTTAAAGGAAAACATGCTGTAAGGGGCTTGGGTGCAGTTCAGGGGTAGAGTGTCTGCTTAGTGGGCACAAGGGACTGGGTTTGATCCCCTGGGGGAGGGAATATAATAATGTCTTCTTATTTTCTCTCAACTAGCTCCCCCCACCTCTAAGTCTAAAGAACTTTGTCTAATAAGAGCTTAACTCCTCCAGGAAGTTTCCCCCAAGCAGCCAGGAAAGGCCTTCCTGGGAGGGACGCAGGATGACAGGGTAGGGAAGCAGGGGTGGTCCTGAGGGCTTGCTCTGCCCCTTCTGGCCTGCAGCACCGCCTCTGGCTGCTTGCCTCTGGGGGAATGGGCAGCTCTGCCGGGCCCCCAGGTCCTTTGAACAGCAGCCATTCAGCATCTTCCCCATAACCGCTTGAGACCCAGCAAAGCCTTTGGAAAGGGAGGGGGGAGAAAGGCAATTAAAAATGAAGGCTTAAATGCAAATAGCCCAGAGCTTGTTGGAGATTGAGAGGCAAATGCCTTCTGGAGACAGGGGTCAGGTTCCAGGAGGCTACCATGGACCAGGAAAGGAGGAAGCAAGAGGGTGAGGGTAGGGTACCCCAGAGACACAGAGATCAGCATTCATTCAGGTTGGCAAGGACCTTGGTTTGGGGGTGCAGGCTTAGGCCTAGTGCTCTCTTCCAGAATCTTTGCTGTGCCTGCCCCTCTGTGTGTCCAGCATACAGGGTCAGGTGTTCAGCTCACCTCCACCTCTAGGAGCGAGAGGCCCAGGGCTGGCTGGGCCCTGCTCTTGGGCACTACCAGCAGGACCAGGGCTTTAGACGTAGGTGTGTGTGGAAGAGGTAAGAGCCCGGAATGGCAGCCAAACGCGCTTGGCTTCTGGTTCAGCCTGCCTCACTGTGTCCCACCTATGTGTTGCCTTAATGATAATGGGTGCCAGTGCTTAGCACAGTGCCCAGCACACAGTAGGAGCTCAGGGATGGCGGGTTGCCCAAGTTCCTCCAGTGATTAATTTTGGGTGACCTTGAGAAAACGACATTCCTTCTGGCTTCAGTCTCTTTCTGAGAATCAGGTGAGGCTGGATACAGGTTTTCTCCAGTGGTGCCCCTGTGACTCTGGTCCCATCAGGAGGTGGAGGCACCTGTAGATGGAGGTGTGGGTGGTGGCGGGGTGGGTGTGCTCCTCCAGGAAGCCCAGGACCGCTGGCGGGGCTGGCAAACAGCAGCAGCTGTGACATGGAGGCTGGATCATAAAAACAGATAAGGCCCTTAGAGGAAGGGGCAGAGAAGCAGCTAAGGGTGGCGTGGGGGACAGCAGGGTGGAGGTGGATCTGGGCAGGAGTGAGTGAGGGGCACCCTTGAGCCTCGTTGTCCCACCTGTCCTGCCCCCTCCCACCTGCAGGCTCTGGGATGCCCGGCTGTACCCCCAGGCTTCCTTCTGTCCTGCTTGTAGATGCTGCTTTTCCCCTGCAGGATCCTCCCCTGTCTCACCTCCACCTCAGCCAATTCCATCTTCCTTTAGTGGCCCCGCCAGAGGCCCTCTTCCACAAGCCTGATCCACAGCTCCCTGGCACTGAAGAAGATCCAATCTTCAAAAACAGGGGTCTGGTCATAGTGGCCTTCCTGGAGATGAATCTGTCCACAAGGAGCTAGGAGTTGGGAGAACTGGGTTCCAGGACACATGGCCGCAATCGTGACCCCATGTACTCTCTAGTTTTTTTTTTGTTTTGTTGTTGTTGTTGTTTTTTCCAGTGCTCAGTATGGAACCCCGGGCCATGTGCATGCTAGACGAGTGCTCTACCACTGAGCTACATCCCCAGCCCCCTGCTATCTCTCTGGACCTTGTTTTACCTTTCTGTGAAATGATAAGGTTGAGCATTCTGTTGTCATGGGCTGGTCCAGCTCTGAATTTTAGGGGCTGCAAGGGGCCTCAGGGCTGGAGAGGAGAGAATCCTGGGAGGCTTCACCTCTCCTTTGTGGGTGCCCCCACCCCAATCTTCCAGCCTATTTCAGTCTCCAGCCTGCCACCTTCATCTTTTCATTGCATCGTTTGCTACCCTAAAGCCTCTGAAATCTTGCCACAGAGCATGGGAGACCTCAGGCCCTGCAGTTACCAAGAGGGCCCCTGCTCAGGCTGGCTGCCATTACCATTAGGGGCCCAGGGCCCAGCTTTGAGAAATCTCCCTCAGGGCAGACCTGGTCTCCTCTCATTGAACAGTTTATCTGCCCCTCTGGTTTATCTGGAAAACACAGGGACTTCTCTGTTCCCTTCTCTGGATGCTCACATTTTGGAGAAAAGAGAGGGAAGAAAGGGTCCAGGTCTGCGCCCGGATCATAATTTGTCTTCAAAAGAGAGATGAAAGGTCAGAGAAAGGTTGATCCTCAGTGAGAGAGCGAGGGCTAAGTGAGGGGACGGGGACTCAGTAAGGAGAGGGGACCTCAATGAGAGATGGAGGCTCAGTGAAGGAGGGGGATCAGGGAGAGCACAGGGGCTCAGTGAGGAGGTTGGTGTTGTTGATGAGATGGAGCTCAGTGGGGCACAGGGCTCATCAAAGTCAGGCTCAGTAAAGGGCCTGGGCACTCAGGGCTGGGGCTTCATGGCAGGTGGGGCTCATGGAGGGGCCAGGCAGGGGGTAGGTCTCATTAAGGAGAAGGGGCTTACCCTGGAAGAAGATCAGAGAAGGATGTCGGGAAGGAGACCTGGGCACTTAGCTCTTTCCAGGCTATTGACCTTACCAACAGAGAGCTTTTCCCTCTATTCTTTTTCCATTAAACAAATAGTTGTTAAAGGGACGGAACAGTCATAAAATCCACGCCTGTTCCTCTCTCCACTCTGCCCATCTGTCTTTATCTTTAGAGGGGCAGACCATGACCATTCAGGGACCCAGGGCTGAGTCATTGGTCTTCATCTGGACAGCTGGCCCGGGGGTGTGGAGTCCCCCCAGCCCCAGCATCAGCCTGGAAGATGGGGCAGGGGACTGGAGAAGGAGAAACGGAGGAGCTGAGGAGGAGGCCAGAAGGGCCTTAGTGGAGAACCATCCGGGAACCTAAGTAATGGGAAAGCCCCACTCGCACGTGATACCTTGCCTCAGTTGCCTTTAGGGGACCTCAGGGACATGCAGGGGAGGTTTCCAGTTAGCTTTTGGGGATCTGGGGTCTAGAGCTCATTGAGAGTTGGAGTTCATAAGCCATGAGCACAGAGGAAGAAGTTCTGTGCAGAAGAAAGGCTGGGACATATCCTTTCATTGGGGTCCCTGGGGAGAGGCTGACGCTGCCCTGGGTCTATGGGTGGGCAATGATAGTCAGGGGTCCACTGGGGAGGCTGCAGGACTTACCAGCAACATAGGACTAGCGCCACCTTGTGGCTTCCTGATAACCAGAGTGTCAAAGGCCAAGTAGCTGGGTGGGGTTTAGCTGAGGGTCACTCCTGTCCTAATGAAGTCCCAACCTTCATCAGTTTAGTCCATTGTCCTTCTGCTGCCCTAGCTCTCTATTCCTTCCTGGGGTGATTCCAGGTAGTCAAGATAGCCCAGAACTGAAGCCCAGCATTTGGGCAGACTCAAAAGCTCCTGGATGTAGGGGTGAGAAGGTGGGAGACACCACTGGTTTTTGTAGATTCTGAATTGGTCAGAGGGGCCAGGAGGGAACTAGTCTGTGTGACATTGAATGAGATGATCAACCTCTTTGGGCCTCTGTTTCTCCAGAGGCTGTGACCTCCTGATCTGGTGACTTGCAGGCTGTCCCCTCTTGAGTCCTCATCTGACCTGTACTGGATTCCCCTTAGTGACCCCAAATGCAGACACCAGTGTACCAGTCCCCTAAGCTTCTCGTCCATCCAGATCAGGCAGTTCCTATAAAAACATGGAGGCAGCAGGAGAGATGAGGAGCCCAGGACAATTCATCACTGAATTGAATCCAGAGGCCTGGGGGGAGGGTGGAATGTATGGCAGGGCAGAGAGAAATGCATTCTTTCCACAGTCGACCTCCCTGCCTCAGTTTCCACCATCACACCTGGGTACTCATGCTAGTCTCCTGCTCAAGTGTCACAACTCACCAGTCTTTGGGATGGTTCAACCTAGTTCTGGTGCCAACTGCCTGGCGCTTCCAATTATTAGCTGTGTGATCTTGGGCAGGTTACTTAATCTCTTTGTGTTTTAGCTTCTTTATCTGAAAATGAAGTTGATGGTAATCTCTAACCCATAGAGTTGTTGATAATTCTGAGCTAATCTCTGTGAGTTGGTTGGACTGTGCATAGCACAGAATAAATGCCCAATAAACTCTAGTTATGATGACTGCCTGTGGAGTATTGCTCCTATGCTTTGCACCAAACTTCCTCTACAGCTGTTTTCTGAGGTCGTGGTGGGGAGGGTTATACTCTCCCCAACCTCCATTCTCCCAGGGAGGCCCAGAGAAGTTAGGTCACTTGCCTAAGGTTGAGAAGCAGCAGGGGCGGGGTTTGACCCAGGCAACCTAGCTCTCAGCCTGCCGGTGCCCTCCCTGATCTCCCCACTGCCTGGGGTTCCACACTGGGTTCCACACACATGCTTTCCCCACATCTACCAGCAGGAGGCACCAGAGACCAGGCTGTAGCTCCCTGCCCCGCACCTGGGGCCTGGGTCTCCACCCTCAAGGGTCCTGGTTTCATTTTTGTCCTCCTCTATTCCACCCTAAGGCAGGTCAAGCTGTATAGATCCTCACAGGTGTGCAGGGTCCACCCTGCTGTGTGTCCCCAGGCTGGGTCTTGCTCTGCTTTGATCCCAGGACTGAAAGGTGGCACCATGTCCTCTTTTCAGAGAGGCTGTGATCTCCCGGAAGCGGCTGAGCTGCAATGGGCTGGGCCCCTCGGACCTGCCAGGGAAGCCCTTGGCCAGGCTGGTGGCTCCGTTGGCTGCTGACACCCAAGGTAAGGGCAGGGAGCAGGGCAGGGTAGGGAGGGCTGTGGTTCTGCTCCCAGGTCATGTATGTCTTCTGCCCGTCTCACCTCTGTCTCCTCTCTCTTGCTCTGTTTCTCCAGCAATCCCTCCATCTAATTCTCTCTCTAATGTGCTACTAACCTCCCCGAGCCTCAAGTTCCTAACTGTAAAATGGGGACAACAGTATCCACCTTGAGGGGGTGTTGCAAGAAGCAAATGAGATGACGCATGTTAAGGGCCTGGCACCTAATAGGGCTCAGTGGACAGTGGCCGTGGTTACCGCTTGTGCCCATTGGCAGATGGGGCTGTAGTTATTGTCATGGTCTCTGTCACTTTCTCTGTTTCTGTTTCTCTTCCTCTCCATGCTCCCTGTCCGCCATGTCTCTCTCTGCCTCGTGTCTCAGTCTCTCCAGGTCTCTGTCCTCTGTGTCGATGTGGAAAGTGCACAAGACTGGGAGTCAGGAGACCTGACTTGCTGTGTGACCTTGGGCAAGTCACTTCCCCTTTCTGGACCTCAGTATCCCAACGTGTAAAATAGGGGTGCTCATCCTTACCTTCCTCCCTCCCTCCCAGGGTTGCTGGGAAGATCACAGAAATTTCTCTAGTGAGGGGGTTTCCTTTTCCACAGGGGTCACTGCTGTGGTTGTTTTTTGTCACTGGCTCAGGCGCCCTCTCTCTGTCTCACTGGGCCTCTGGGTCTTCCTGTGTCTCTGTCCAGGCCTCTCTCTGTCTGTGTCTTTGTCTCCTTCCCTGGGTCCCTGCTCAGTATCTCTGAGCCTCACTGGCCCCACAGGACCACCTCATTGCCCTCTCCTCCTCAGTGCTGGTCATTCCGCTGGTGGACAAGGAGGCCGGGGCTGTGGCAGCCGTGTTCTTGGTAAGAGCTCGCCCAGGCGGTGGTAGTGTGGATGGGGGAGGGGGCAATGGGTGGGGGCTGTGTGTGTGATGAGAGCCGCAAACTGGGGCAGAGAGGGGAGGTGGGGTCTGAGGGGAGTCTGGGGGCATCCCCCACGCCCAGCAGTGTGTCCCACCTTGGATGGGTAGAAGTAGGTCTGGGCTCAAGCCCCACCTGTGCTCTCAGCCCCCGTGGAGTTGCAAAAGCTCAACCCAGGCATGACCCTGGCTTGTTTCTTCTTTGGGATCCTCCTGGTGTATTGGGGACAGTGTCCAACAGGGCAGAACACAGTGAGATGGGACACGACTGACAGACACTGAGGAAGGACCGGTGGACATGAGAAGCTGAGCAGCAGATGCTGGGAAACTCAGTCAGTGATAGGGGTGGCTGGAACCAGGGCTCTTGAAGAGGCCCATGGGGTGGGGACCCCAGCCAGGTCCCAGCCAAGGCAGCAAGGGGACCTCCTGCAGGGGCCATCAAGGGAAATGGGGAAGGGTACTCTGTGGGAAGTGGGAGATGTGAGGGGGGCACTGCAGGGCGGAGCTGGGCAGGGGACCTGGGCAGGGCTCCCCTCTGCCTTCTGCTGTCCCTTGTGGAGGAGAACCCCAGGCTCTGGCTCACCTGGGGGGTTGGGAGGGTGGTGAAGGTGCCTTGCAGAGAAGATTCTGTCTCCCGTTCAGCCTTTTCTTCCCTGTGAAGTTGGGGTTCAAAATCCTTGTCCCTGTCCTAGGGAAGGAAGGGTTAGCCCCCAAATTGCCATCACTGGAGGTCTGCTTCCCCCGAAGTGGCTGCCACCTGGGCAGATAAGCCTGCCTTGGTGTGCCTGGGGGACTCCTCCCGAGCTCATTAAAATGGAATTAAAGGTTCTGAGGCTTCTGACCTTTCCCAAGCTGCTGGGGGAGGAGAGTGTAGTTGGAGTGGGGGGCGGCCTCCAGGGGAGCAGGGGAGGAGGACTTGGCCTGCTCTCCTCGCCCCATCTGCCCAACCGAGGGAGACCAGGCCCCTCCTTGGCTTCTTCTGCAATCTGCTCCCACCTCCAGCTTCTGTTCCTGCAGGGACTGGATCCGCTGTTGGCAGAGTTCTCAGTGGGCTGCCTCCCCATCTCCTTCGCACTTGTGTGTCCCAGAGCTCGTGGGTGTGGGGAGGCCAGGGCTAGGGGTAGTGCAGAGGCGTGGGGTGGGGAGTGGCTACCTGGTCCACCTCCTTCTCTGTTGAGGTCTGGGGAACCAGGCTCCTGAGAAGCCTCACAGACCCTCAATGGAGTCTGGGTTGAGGCCATGAGGACAGGAAAGGGATGCAGCTCTTGGCAAGGGGAAGACATCCTGTGTGACTATGGTCAGCCCAGGAGTCCAGGTCTTGGGCTTCTGGAGTGAGGAAAGGTGTGTGTGTGTGTGTGTGTGTGTGTGTGTGTCTGTCTGTCTGTCTGTCTGTCTGTCTAGGAGGGTGTTGAGATCACATCACTTAAATCGAACTCACCCAGAAGAACTCTGCTCTGGGCCACATCCCAGGCTGGGTGCTGGAACAAATGTATCTGCCTTCTAGGAAATTTCAATTTGGGGAAAGGCAAGGATACCTTTGAGCCACCACAGATCAAATAAAATCAGCACTACCAGCAGGTGTTCTGGTAGCAGAGGCTGGAGCAGCCAGGGGGATCTTACAGTGAGGACAGAACTGAGAGGTGCTTTGGGGCATGGATAGGAGTTTTACAGACAGAAAAGGGAAAGGGTTTTCCAGATAGAGGGAACCCCATGAGCAAAGGCAGGGGGCGCCGTGTGGTGTGTTGGGAGAAGAGTGTGGAGAGGTAGACATGTAGGGTGTTGAGGAACATGCTGCCCAGGGTTTTGGCTTCCAGAAATTTCCCATAACCATTCTCTTACCTCCTCAAATACCCTGGCGGAGAAGTGTTCTTAACTGTTATTTGGATTATTCGCCTTCTGCCCCTCATCCAAGTCTGCACCTTCCCACTCAGGTAGAAATACACTTCCCTAGGACACCTCTCTCCCCAAGAAATCTGAGAGCAGAGGGTGCAGAAGATAGAGGGATACTGCAGGGCAGATCTTTGGGAAGGCTGAGTCACAAGCTCCTTTCTTGACAATCCCCAATTCTCTCTGTAGGCCTCTGCTCTTTGTAGTCATCAGTTCACCCATTTATCCATCTACCCATCCATCCACCCATTCATCTACCCATCCACCCATCTATCCATTCATCCACCCATCCATCCATTGAAGAACTATTTCTGGAGTACCCACTAGATGCTAAGCACTGTGCTAGGCTCCAGGAACAGATGTGACCAGACAGGCTCTGCTTTCACAAACCATAAAGTCTGGAGGGCATGAAACAAGTGAACAAAATAAGGATAGAATTGCTAACGATGCAAATCCTAGTGAGGAAACCAGGAAGCCCTGCGAGGAGTGCTATGAGACACAGTTAGCAGAGTGCTCGCTGTGGAATATGCTCCCCAGGTGCAGGGCTGGGGGGCTCAGTTCTGGCCCTGGCAGCTCACAGCTCAAGGCGCCTTGATTGCAGATTCTTTGTGTAGGAAAGTCTCCGACTCGTTCTTCAGTTCTGGATAATAAGTCCCTTTGAGGAGTGGGCGGCCCTTGGTCTCTGGCATTTGATGCTTGATTTGTGCTCGCTCTTTCCCCAGCTGTGCCTGCCACACCAGCTCCTTGCATGGGGATGGGGTGTTTGTGGGGCTTGGTGAGGGTAGGGAGCTAGCTGCTGCTCTGGGCTTTAAACCATTTCTACAGCCCCAGTGCCCACTACTGAGTGTTCCCCTGGGGCCCAGACTCCCTCCCTGAGTAGCTATGGCAATTGCAACAAAAGGCCACGTGTGCGTCGGGATGATTGTGTTTGTGTGGAGGCGGGGCATTAGAAGAGTGTGCATGGCTCTTGGGTGTATGAACTCAAGTTTCTTGTGTTTTGGTGTGAATATGCATATGCAAGTGATACAGACACTAAGGGTGGGTGTGGGGATGTGTCTGTGACTGCACTGTGTGTGTGTGTGTGTGCACGTGCGCACACTTCCATGGGAAGTATGAGTGTGTGGGGCAGGGCGCTGAGGTTCTTCATCAGAGTACATATGTGTGTTTGTGCACAGGCTGGTTGGGGTGGAATGAGACATCCCAGGGGTGTGTGCTGGGGTTGGCAGGGAGGGGGCTCCATGATCCCTTCCTCAGTCTTTCAAAATCTCCAAGCTCTGCATCTGGGACCAGGTAGTTTGGGCAGCCCAGGAATTGTTTGCCCCACAGCCTAGAGGAGTGCCAACCTTCCCTTTTCCCAAGAGATGGGCCCAGGTCCAGGTGGAAGGAAAGGGAAGGATGCCCTCCTCCATGCATAACAGTAAAATGCCAGCATATTTATATAAACCACATGCAACTGAATCCTGGCCTCACTTTCTTTCTTTCAACCCTCTGTCCTGTGGGAGCCACGGGGGAGGTGTCATCCATAGCTTAAACTTTGACACCATCCTTGGCCACCGAGGTCTCTTTGAGGTCTTCCTGCCTCCAGTCTTGCCTCTCCTAATTCACCTTCGACTCCATTGACTATGGTCCCCAGGCTAAAGCCCAATTTCTTAGCTTGGCCCTTGAGGCCTTTCCCTATGTGGCTATGTGGACTCTCGCCCTGCCCAGGTCCTCATTTCCCACACACCAATCAGACTACCAGGACAGCCTCCTGCCTGCAGGATCCCCTGTGGCTCTGCTTGTCTTACGCATGCTTCATTGTCAATACAGGGAGCCTCTCAGATGCCCTCCCCCTGAGCCAGGTTGTCTACCCTCTCTTTCTTCTTCAGGTATGGGCTCCACACCTTCCCTTAAGTGCATCCTCCCAGGCTGCCCACCTCCTCAGGTTTCTCCATCTGCTCCTGGCAGGGGACCCACAGAAGAGGCAGGCAGGGGCTGCTGAGGCTCAGAAGGGAGGATGGAGGAGGAGTCCCCAGTACAGGCCCTGCAGGGAGCCCCACAGGAGGTGAACCTCTTCAAGTCGGCAGGAAACTAGTGAGGCAGGTGGGGAGCGTTACTGGCAGGGCCTGCAGTGGGCCCCCTAGACTGCCACCACTCCATTTTCCTCTTCTAGCACCCAGACGGGCTGGAGGAAGGGACTCCATAGAGTTCAAAAGATGGCTAAGGGGAGCCCTGGTGACTAGCATAGAGAACTTGGAGAAGGACAGGATAAAAGGAGTAGGGGGTTGGTGAGAGAAGATCTGGGGAGGGAAGGTGTAGGCAAGGAGCTGTAAGGCAGGGCTGTCCTAACTCTGCCACTTTCTGCTTTGTGAACTTGGGCAAGTCTCTAAACCTTTCTGGGCCTTGGGTCATCTGAAGCTTGTATCACACAGTGGTGAGAATCACAAGTGAGGCAAAGCACTTCATCAATCCATTCATCCACCCTCCCCTCACCCAGCAGATGTGTCATGTTGAACTCCTTCCTTTATTCCAGACTGAGGGGTGCTTCTAACTGAAACTCAGAAAGAATGGAGCTGGGAGGCTGAGGTTAATACCACTAATTCTATAATCAGGGCCTGAAGGACCCCATGAGTGGAAGACAGGATTTAAAGTTCACCTCCCTGACACTGTACGCATGGTCTGTGCTGTCTGGGGGACTGTGGATTTTCCTTGTGATGGGACAGTGCTGATGGAAAGTCATGGGATAAAACCAGAAAAGTTCCACTCTTTGAATCTGCCCTAAAAGGCTTCCAGCAAGAGGGGATTTTCTAAAAGTTATCTGCATGGTCAGAAAAAAAATGGGCTTACACAGAGGCCCATGGACTGGAGTGTGTAGGTGTTGATGGGGCCCAGTGTGTGCTGGGCATGATGCCGGCACTCTGGCGGAGACAGTCTGGGAGAAGTCACAGGGAGTTCTCCTCTTCCATCCCTCCAGGTGCACTGCGGCCAGCTGAGTGACAGTGAGGAGTGGAACCTGCAGGCCGTGGAAAAGCATGTGAGTCCTGGGGGGTAGGGCTGTGGGAGGATGGGGGCTGCTGAAGATTCTTATTACAGCTGGTGGGGCGATGACCTGGCAAAGGAACCGGACAGAACTGGGTTCAAGTTCTAGCTCCATCACCTTTGAGCTTTGGGACCTTGAGCATGTCACTTAACCTCTCTAGGCTTCAGTTTCACATCTGAAAATGCGGATAATGATAGCACTAACCTACCTAGGGTAGTGGTGAGACGTCAAATACCTGTACATAACTTAGGACTGATTACATAGTGAAATTGAGGCTCTTTTCAGCAGGAGATTTTAGGATTTTGTGACTTTAACAAAGCCTTAAGAGTCCCCACCGGTGCTAGAGACAGAGAAATCCTACCTTGGCCTATCTTGAAAGAATCTGAGGGCTAGCGATGGAGACACACCCTATTTGTTCATCCACGGAGGGACGCTCCAGGGCAGTGGGAACCCCCGGTAGCGTGGCATGCTGAGGGCGGAGCTGTTTGGGCTGGGCGGGGCGAGGGTGGGGCCAGTGGCGTGCTGACCACTCGGTCCGCCCCAGACCCTGGTGGCCTTCAGGAGGGTGCAGGCCCTGCAGCAGCGCGGGCTCGGCGCGGCCCCTGCAGCTGTCCAGAACCCCCCAGCGGTCACAGCGGAAGACCAGAAGGGCGGGATAGAGTACACCGACCACGACCGAAAGATCCTGCAGCTCTGCGGTGAGGGTCCCGCCTGGGCAGGTCGGGAGGGCGGGGCAGGTAGAATTGGAGGAGTGGGAGGGGCCTGAGAGGAGTTGGGCGGCCCCGCCAGAAGTTGGAAGGGATGCCTGAGGGCTGGGTGGTCCGGTTGGGGCGGGGGCGGAGGCGGAGCCTTGCGTAGTCCTGGACTTGGCGATGCCGAAGGGACCTGGACCCGGCCACCTAGGCAAATCGGGGCCCTCTCTGATCCGCGCCCTGTCCTTGCAGGGGAACTTTACGACCTGGATGCCACTTCCCTGCAGCTCAAAGTCCTCCAATACGTGAGTCCCTGAGCCCCTCCCACTCTCCTCAGGGTCCTGGCTCCCTGCAGGGACCAACTTCCCCCCAAACTCTCCATCTCAGTTGGTATTGCTTGTTCCGCCCCTCTCTTTCCTCCACAAACCTGAAGAGCCTCCAAGAGGCGAGAGGGTGGGGTGGGGTGACTTCATACCAACCATTCGCTGTCAACCCTTCGCTCTGTCCGTCACCCTTTCAGCTTCAACAGGAGACCCAGGCATCCCGCTGCTGCCTTCTGCTCGTGTCTGAGGACAATCTGCAGCTTTCCTGCAAGGTGAGGGCCTAGGTCCACTGGCAGAGCGAGGGACCTGGGTTTGCCTTTCCACTAACAGGTCCTCACTACTCCATTTCTCAGGTCATCGGAGATAAAGTGTTGGGGGAAGAGATCAGCTTTCCCGTGAGTCCTGTCTGGGTCCCCTGTGTTGGAGTCTGCAGGGACTGCTAAGACCTGCTAGGCAGTTGCAGGGGGGAGGGGGGTTTGCCTAAAGGAATTGAGGTCCTCTAGAATCTCTTGGAATCTGGTGAAATTAATCTGGACCTTGGGATCTGCTTAAAATTACAAGGTATCTCGGTATGTTATGATCAGGCTCCACTAGAACTCTCTTATCATATACAGGAAGGCTTACATGAGGACCAGCTCAGTTCTAAAATACTCTGTTGGAGTATTTTTAGATATGAATCTGTCCAGATCAGTGAGAATTCTTGGAGTCTGCTTATCACCCCCCTAATTTGGGAAGAGCCTAGAGTCTTCTATAGATGATTCTTCCAGACCTCCCCCTAGCTCTCTGCTCCTCAATATTTAACTCCATATACTATTTGGACTGACTGTAGTGTTCATTGAAACTGGGGATGGGTTGAGATCCCCTGACCTGGGAAGAGCTGGCCCCTGACAACCTCTCCTCACTCTCCAGTTGACAATGGGTCGCCTGGGCCAGGTTGTGGAAGACAAGAAGTCCATCCAGCTGAAGGACCTCACCTCTGTAAGCCATGGCCTGCTAAGCCAGGGGAGGGGAAAAAGGGAGGACTCCCTGCCTAGCCCCCAGAACCTGCCCTGACTTACTCCCTCTCTCCTCCCCTTTGCAGGAGGATGTGCAACAGCTGCAAAGCATGTTGGGCTGTGAGCTGCAGGCCATGCTCTGTGTCCCTGTCATCAGCAGGGCCACTGACCAGGTGGTGGCCTTGGCCTGCGCCTTCAACAAGCTTGGAGGAGACTTGTGAGTCTGGGTGGGATGATGTGTATCAGGAGCTGGAGCTGAGGTGGGGCAGGGCTCTACTAGGATAACAGCGTGGGAAGGGGACTACCCAGAGAGTATGCTATCTAAGCAGTGCTGGGCTGAACAGTTTGTCAGTGCTAGACTATTAGGGGCTTCTAGACCCTTGCAGCTGTTGCTGGCTGAGGCACAGGTAATCCCAGACTCTCCATCATCTTTTTGACTTGGTTAAAGCCATGTTAATATCCAGTCATTTCCCCTCCCTTTTTGGAGAGGCACTTGGGCAAGAGCAGGAGGACAACCCAAGGGCAAGTCTCTAGTCTGAGGGGGGAGACTTGGCCTTGGTCCGGGTAAATCCCCAATCAGAGGAGGGATTTACAGCTCTGGTTTTAAAAAGCAATAGCCTTGTGGGTGTCATCGGGGCACCTGTAGTCCCAGCTATTGGGGAGGCTGAGGCAGGAAGATAGCTTGAGCCCAGGATTTCAAGGCCAGCCAGGAAAACACAGGGAGTCCCTGCTTCAAACAAAAACAAAATAATAGCATGAGAATAAAACCACACTTTAGTCTGAGAAGTACAACCTTCCCCTCAGGGAGCTTTCAGTCTAAGGTGGCAGGCAGGCAGTGGAGCAGCCCCAGCAGAGGAGATATATGGTTGGCTGGTGGCTGCCTCTATGGGGTTTCTGGGGGCACAGAAGTAAGGAGAATTGGGGAGAGAAGCCTGTCTTCCCTTCCCTCTTCAGTGACCCCAGCCCCTCCCTCCAGGTTCACAGACCAGGATGAGCATGTGATCCAGCACTGCTTCCACTACACAGGCACAGTGCTCACCAGTACCCTGGCCTTCCAGAAGGAGCAGAAGCTCAAGTGTGAGTGCCAGGTGAGTGGCCTGCTTTGAGCCCCTCCCGGGACGAGTTCACCCAGCTCACCCAGCTCTCAGGACTAGAGAGCCAATCCCTAAGGAGGTGTCCATGCCTTCCTGGACCAATGGCTGCCCTGCCCTGCAGCAGATAGGTAACCTAGTAACCTGGCGGCCTCTTAAGAAGAGAGGTCAGTAGTTTCCTCAGGCCCAGCCCAAGCAACACCGGCCACAGGCACTGATCGCCCTCTAGTGTTCAATGTGGGCAGTTAGACAAGAGATATCTTCCCACTTTCTCTGGGGCTATTTTCTCACTTCTTTATTTATTAGCCAAATGACATATTAGATACTGTCAGATTCTAGCTTGTCCAGAGAGCACAAAACAAGGAGTGAGAAGCCCCTGGGAATTTTGAAGTGGGGAACTGGATAGAGGGTCCTCAATCGGCTATTATTTCCATTTTCTCCTTTCCAGGCTCTTCTTCAAGTGGCAAAGAACCTCTTCACTCACCTGGGTGAGTGCAGTGTCCTCCATGTGAGGCTGTCTGGTTAGGAGCGGTGGGAAGGCTTGGCCTCAGTACTACAACCTGGTGTCAACATTGTGCTGTTCTTCTCCCTCCCCCAGATGATGTCTCTGTTCTGCTCCAGGAGATCATCACAGAGGCCAGAAACCTCAGCAATGCAGAGATGTGAGTGGATCTCCCTAGAGGGCTGGAGGGAGAAGGTTCTGGGCCTCAGTCCTCATTGCCTCCTTTCCTTTCCCCCTTCTCCACCTCCCTGCCTTCTTGTGGGACTCCACTGTGTGTGTGTGTGTTGCTGGGGATTGAACCCAGGGCTTTGTGCATGCAAAGAAAGCACTCTACCAACTGAGCTATATCCCCTGTCCCCCCACTGCATTTTGACTGATCCTTTATTTTGTACCTATCTCCCTACTGGACGGTAAACTCAACTGACAGCAGAGCCAGGGCTAGCTTTGCTTGCTGTGCCCAGCTCTTATCACAGTGCACTGCACATAGTAGGTGCTCTTTCGAGTAGACAAATGCCAGGAGCCAGCCATTCCTGAGGGGATCTCACTCCAGGGCATTCCCACTAGTTCTCAGAAATCTGGTCTCCACTCAAATCATAAGAAGTCGGGGTGGAGGGGGGTGGCTGGAGGGATGTCAGGGCTCTGAGGACTAACCTTATCTCCCCACAGCTGCTCTGTGTTCCTGCTGGATCAGAATGAGCTGGTGGCCAAAGTGTTTGATGGGGGCGTCGTGGATGATGAGGTGAGGGATTGTGTGGTCCTGGGCGGCGGTGGGGGTGTATGTGTGAGGGGGTGTCCGTGAATCCTCAGGGGGCCCTCGGTGGATAGGCCACTAACAATCCTTTCTGCTCCTTCCTTGCTGTGGCAGACCTACGAGATCCGCATCCCAGCGGATCAGGGCATCGCGGGCCACGTGGCCACCACGGGCCAGATCCTGAACATCCCAGACGCGTACGCCCACCCGCTTTTCTACCGCGGAGTGGACGACAGCACCGGCTTCCGCACGCGCAACATCCTTTGCTTCCCCATCAAGAACGAGAACCAGGGTGCAGCCTCCGGGCAGCGGGGGCGGGGCTGGGGCGGTCCAGTCGGGAGGGGCCTGAGCGGGGTGGGCGGGGCTCGGGAGGGCAGGTCCCTGCCCGGCCCCTCCGCTGTGGTTCCTAGCCCTTCTCCCTTCCCCAGAGGTTATCGGTGTGGCCGAGCTGGTAAACAAGATCAATGGGCCCTGGTTCAGCAAGTTCGACGAGGACCTGGCCACTGCCTTCTCCATCTACTGCGGCATCAGCATCGCCCATGTGAGGGGGAGGGACGGGGGCGGGACCGATGAGGGACAACCCCCTCCCCATTCTACTTCCTCCACCCTCTCTCCCTACTGGGTCTAGAAGGTTCAATTCCTGGGATGGGACTTAGATCCTGGGATGCTGCTGAGGTGCCACGCAGCCTTCAGTGCTCTGGGCTTAGTTTCCAGTTGGGGATACTATTTCTTGCCCTTTCCACTTAGCCTCTGGGTATCATGAAAAACCCTGGTTGCTGAAAATCTACCCCTGTCCTCCAGAAGCAACGACCTCAACCCAAACCCCTGGTCAACCTCTTTCTGACCAATATTGGGTCTCATTGTCCAGCTTGTTGGAAGTTCTGATCTGAGAATCCAACCCCAGTTCCCTGGCATGAGTCCCCTCCTTGCTGCTCTTCCTTCCATGGGCCTTAGTATTCATCACTGGAGTCTGGGCCAAGCCCTGGAGGGGTGCAAAGTGCCTCAAATGTGAAGAGGACTGGGGAGGTGGTTTCGGGAGCTCTGGACATAAGTCAGAGGTGGGGCCTGTACTCTGGTTGGAGCCAAAAGGCTCAGTCTGGGGTCCCAATGGGCTTCTGTCTCATCCCTCTGTACCACTTTTGGGTGTTTCAAGGATTTCACAGTTGTCTTGTTTGAGTCCTGTCTTTCTCTCTCTCTCCTCAGTCTCTCCTATACAAAAAAGTGAATGAGGCTCAGTATCGCAGCCACCTGGCCAATGAGATGATGATGTACCACATGAAGGTGAGGCTTGTGTGGCGTTTCTGTCCTTTTCAGGGCCATCTGCTCCTGTACCCTCCTTCCCTGCCTTTCAGAATCTTCAACAGCCCAGGTCAGGGCTGGGCTTTCTGACTGATTGATCACCTAGGGTAGAGAAGACAGACTCAAAGCAACACCTGGCCTCCTGCTCTGCTCAGGGACAGCTTCCCCAACTCCTACTTACAGACCTCTCCTCTAAGCTGTTTCTCAGTTCAGCACCAAGGCTGCAAGTAGCCTGCAGGCAGTATTCTACCCAGGGAAGAACTTGATTAAATCAAGTATTTCCCAAGTCCATGGAGTAAGTCCCATCTTGGGAATTACTGAAGGCTGGGAAACCCACCCAGGGCTTTTCCTCACCACTTCCCTGGGTATGAGAGTTACACAGTCCTGGGCAACCCTAACTGCTGATGTTCTAGCCCATTCACAGGTCCTGTGTCAGAATAGCTATTTTAAGCCTCAGTTCACAGTATGTGATAATCATTGTTCATTTGGACATTTCTTCTCATCTGTGTCCAAACTAAAGGGTCCCAGACTTTGTGAATAGGCTAAAAACTGTCATATGAAGAATTGAAGTTAGACTCTAGGAAGGTCTCCCAAGAGAAGGACTGCTAGGTTAGTGTCTATGAAAAGCCACCATGAGTTGAGGTGTCACAAAGGGGTGTCTCCCTGTCTTTGTGGAGGATAGGATATCTGCATAGGTAAAAGGTGGTCACCGGCAGGAAGGTGGGTTGTAGGGCTGGGTGGGGAAGGTGGAGATCTACCCATTCACAGTTCATAGGGTAGGGGCTCAACTGGGCTGCATTCTGTGTGAAGGATCCCCCACCTGCCATGGGAATTTGAGAGTGAGGACACTGGACAGGAAGGAAGCCATTGTCTAATTCTCTGGCTGGCTTCTTCTAGGTCTCTGATGATGAATATACCAAACTTCTCCATGACGGCATCCAGCCTGTGGCTGCCATTGACTCCAACTTTGCCAATTTTACCTATACCCCTCGCTCTCTACCAGAGGATGACACTTCCATGGTGAGCTGGCCCTCCCCTGCTTGACAGGGAAGTGGAAGGACATACAGTCAGAGATTTAAGTTAGATGTGCGTAAGAATTTCCCATAAGACAGGGTCATCAAGGAAGGCTATGGAGGCTCCTTTAGAGATGGAGTGGGCATGTGGTCTGTCATTATGGGGCTGTGGAGTTGTCCAGGGCCCAGGGGCTGGACTGGATGATCACCAAGAACAGCTCCAGGACCACTGATACTTGAGCTTGTGGCTTTAGGATTTGCAGCCCCTGCCCCATTTTTCTAAGATTTTAGGTGAGCTTTGTTCCAAGAGTTCTTAGTGCTAGGGCCCTTAGATGTCTAAAAGTTCACAGACATGAGAATGCTTGGTTCAACAATCTTATGATCCTTTAATTTAGATTTAAAGTTATAAGACTCCCAAATTTTGAGCTGGGACTTCAAAAATGTCTGAGGCAGGAGCCCCATCATGATATTGACAATTCCTCTCGTCCTTCTCATCCATTTCCTCCAGGCCATCCTGAGTATGCTGCAGGACATGAATTTCATCAATAACTACAAAATTGACTGCCCGACACTGGCCCGGTGTGTGCCCCTAGCCCTCCCCTGGGTGCAGACAGCCTCACTCTCACCTCTATTGGTTTCTCTTGAGTACAACTGCAGGAGACCCAGTCTCGTAGGGTTGGGGAGAATGCATGAATGAGATGCAATCTGGATCATGAATAAAGGAAGGCAGAGCCCAAAGGGCTTCCTGGAGGAGGGGAAGCTGAGACCCCTCTGCTGCCTCCTGTCCTCTCCCAGGTTCTGTTTGATGGTAAAGAAGGGCTACCGGGATCCCCCCTACCACAACTGGATGCACGCCTTTTCTGTCTCCCACTTCTGCTACCTGCTCTACAAGAACTTGGAGCTCACCAACTACCTCGAGTGAGTGGCTGCTCCTCCCCCACATCTGGCAGCAGCTGAGGTTCCCTCCCCTGGGAGAGGGAGGCATCTCCTATGAGGCAGGTCCTGTACCTGCACACTCATGGAGTCTTCTCAGCCTGGGGAGGAAGGTTGCATAGCCCCCGTCTCCAGGAGGGACTGGCTCAGGATTAGTGACTAGTGGGCCTGATTCCCACCTGGGTTTGCCACACTCCAAACCAGTGCTTCTTTCCAAGAAGGAGACTGGGGTGTCCCAACTGCCTGTTTGGGTGGCTGCTGGACACTTCCCAGCTGTCTCTCTTCTGGGGGGCTCAGAGAGGGAGCTGTGGGTGACTTTTCTTCTTTCTGGCTCCTAACCAGGGACATCGAGATCTTTGCCTTGTTTATTTCCTGCATGTGTCATGACCTGGACCACAGAGGCACTAATAACTCCTTCCAGGTGGCCTCGGTGAGACCTGCCCTCCCCAAGCAGGAGCCCTCCCTGACGTCTGGGAGGAGAGGTGGGGGCGTGAGAAGGGGAGCAGTTTAGAGCCTGGAGATGCCTTCTGGGGTTGCCCAGGGCTCTCAGAGAGGCAGGAGCGGGGCAGTGGGTAGGAGCAGACGCTGCTGAGTCTCAACTGTGGTGGATGCTTGGACCTGCATGTGAGGAGTGACTGGAGTTTTCCTGGGCTTTTCCAGAAATCTGTGCTGGCTGCGCTCTATAGCTCCGAGGGCTCTGTCATGGAGGTAATTGTCATTCTGCCCTGACCCTCTCTTGCTAATCCCCATAAGGCCAGTGACTTGCAAAGTTAGACTGTGACCCAGCACCTCCTGTTCCCACACCAGGCTCTCTAAACAGGCTGTGGGAGCTGCCGCCACTCCCAGGGCAAGTCTGGCTCATTTTCCTAACTGGGTTGGGGGGTTTGTGGGTGCAGATGGGTTTGTGAGTGGGGCTGTAGGAACTGCCTGAGCCAGGTTTGCAAAGGGACTACTGGGTGTAGGGTGCGTCCCTTTGGCTGTGTGGGTCAACCCTGGCCCCCTGTCCAACTCAGCCTTCTCAGCTTTGTCTTTTTTTTTTTTTTGTACTGGAGATTGAACCCAGGGATGCTTCACCACTGGGCCCCAGCCCCAGCCCTGTTTTGCATTTTATTTAGAAAAGGGTCTCATTGAATTGCTTAGGGCCTCGATAAGTTGCTGAGGCTGGCTTTGAACTCTTGATCTACTGGAATTACAGTGGCTCAGCCTTGCCTTTGATTGTTGGGTCCCCACCCTCACTTGGAGGATCTTTGGATCAGGACCAGGTCTGAGACATGTCTGAGTTTTCTGCACTTGTCTTGGCTCAGGTGGGAGCCAAATCTCCAAGGTCACTTTGCCCTAGGCTTCCTCCCACAACACCCTTCCAGAGGCTGCCCCTGTTTTCACACCCCCAGAAATGCATGTGGTGCTTGCCTTCTCCCAGGAGACCTGGCAGCAGCCCTGGTTGTGCCCTCTGTCCCCTGGCCTCAGCCAGCTCCTCCTCCGAGTGACAGCCTTTCAGCATCTGGAGACAGGGCCTTGCTCTCGCCTTTCCTTGTCAGCAAACAAATGTTTTCTGCATGAATTAGTGTCTAAGACTTCAAGGAAACCTTTCAAAATTTTTCCAACCTGTGATGCCCTTCAAGTTTACTTTACTGGGTCTCTCCATGTGACAGCTGAGGTGTCTGAGGCGTGGAGCTGGACAAGGACTTGCCCTGGGTCACCCAGAGGGTTGGAATAGCTCAGAAAGGGAAGCAGGACTCCTGAGTCCCCTTTCTACCTGGTTTGACTGCCTCTTGTGGGGCCAGGGTGTGGGGAGCCCCTTTGCCCCAGCCGTCCCTCTCTTCTCTTCCCCCAGAGGCATCACTTTGCTCAGGCCATCGCCATCCTTAATACCCACGGCTGCAACATCTTTGACCACTTCTCCCGGAAGGTGATGGGCGGGGAGCAGTGAGTAGGGGTGGGTCCAGCAACTGGCCCAGACAGAAGAAGGAGCTGTGGGTACTCCTCAGGGGTGAGTGGGGGGTTGTGTCCAGCGGGAGGCCATGAAGCTCCTCCCTTGACCCACCCCAGGACTACCAGCGCATGCTGGACCTGATGCGAGATATCATCTTGGCCACGGACCTGGCCCACCACCTCCGCATCTTCAAGGACCTTCAGAAGATGGCCGAAGGTGCCTGCCATTAGCCCTAGGCTCCCAGCCAGGGAGGGATGGGTGATCAGGGTGGGGAACTGCTTGGGGAGCATCCCCAGGGCTCAGACACATTCCCTTTCAGCATTGGCCCTTCCCTGGCAACATGGCCCCTCCCAAAAGACCCAGCACTGGCCCCTTGACTCCCATTGGGAAGGCCCAATTCCGTGGCTAGCTTTGAGGTGGGAGCCTAGTTCTCAGAGGGTGCAAGGAGGCTGCTCCTCCTCTCCTTAAACCCATGGTCCCCCAACAGTGGGCTATGACCGAACCAACAAGCAGCACCATAGACTTCTCCTCTGCCTCCTGATGACCTCCTGTGACCTCTCTGACCAGACTAAGGGCTGGAAGACCACCAGAAAGATCGCAGTAAGTGATCCCCTGTTTGCGAAGGTATAGGCTACACATTCTGCTCAGCTCTGTGACCCCTCTGCAGCCTCTCTGTGCTGAGCCCAGCCTGGCTAGATTTGGGGGAGACAGAAACCTAGACTACTCAGGTGATGGGTGAGGAGACTCAGGGTTGCACAGAAAGTCAGTGACTGGTGAAAGGTGGACCAGAACCCAGCATCCACCTCTTCTAGGACCACCTCACTGCCAGGCTTGGGCTGGTAATGTCAGGCCCTCAGTGGAACTGGATCACTCGGCCTCAATTTGCTCTTGGAGCATGGGCTTGTGGGGGTGGATCCCACCCACAGCAGGTAACAAGAACATTGTCTTCCAGGAGCTGATCTACAAAGAATTCTTCTCCCAGGGAGACTTGGTATGTTCAGGTTGGGGGAGCACTTCTGGCCTAGGCTGGGGCGGGATTGGGCTAGCCTGACCCTGGTCCCTGATGGAGGATCAAGAGGGGCATGCCTGATGTCTTGCTGCCTGCAGGAGAAAGCCATGGGCAACCGGCCAATGGAGATGATGGACCGGGAGAAGGCCTACATCCCCGAGCTGCAGATCAGCTTCATGGAGCACATTGCAATGCCCATCTACAAGTGAGTGAGCTCACAGGGATGGCTAGGGACTGCCTGGAGAGGGTGGTGCAGAGTGGGGCCAGCTGTGGGTGAAACAGTAGACATGGTGCTGAGTTTGTCCTTAACCAGCTCCAGCTGGTACACAGCTGCCTCCTGCCTCAATGGTCCCTCCATTTCATCCTTGGCCCCCAGCTGTGGGAGACCATCCTGCTTTCCTGTGCTAATCCTACAGCTCAGGCCCCTGCAGAAATTCCACCTGTGGTGTGACTCTTCATTTTTCTTGCTGTCTATGCTGAGTTTTAACCTCTAACTCTGCTCCGTCTCCAACTCCCACAGACTTTTACAGGACTTGTTCCCCAAGGCGGCAGAGCTGTATGAGCGGGTGGCCTCCAACCGTGAACATTGGACCAAGGTGTCCCACAAGTTCACCATCCGTGGCCTCCCAAGCAACAACTCGCTGGACTTCCTGGATGAGGAATACGAGGTGCCCGAGGTGGACGGCACTAGGGCCCCCGTCAATGGCTGCTGCAGCCTTGATGCTGAGTGATCCCCCCGGGACCCTTCCTGCCCGGCTCTTTTCCCACTACCCTCCACCAGTCTGGCCTGATGCACTGGGAACTAGAGCCATGGGTCCTGGATTCTAGACCAGGATGTGCCATGTCACCCTGGGCATGTGTGGACTTTCCTGGGCCTCAGCTTTCTCATCTTTAGAGTGAAAGCAACACTTCCAGCCTTGCCAAGACTTTGTGACTTGTCCTCCAGGAGCACAGGGGTGACCAATGAGCAGTGGGCCCTGCTCTGCTCCTCTGGCAGTACCCTGGCGAGTTCTCCCCAAGCCACTCTTTCTCTGAACAGCCTGGATGGTTCCTTCTGTGCCCCTTTCTTGCCTCATCAGATCTGTGTCCTTCTCCCCTGGGGGCCCCACCCCATTGGGGTCTCCAGGCTCCTCATGGAAGGGAAGGTGGGACTTCTCCATGAGCAGGGGAAACAATCACTAGCTCTGCTGTGGGCAGAAATGGAAATCAACACGGAGTAAAGGTGCCTCAGAGGACCACCCCTGTACTTGAGGGATACAGGGACTCCAGGAGGAAGCTGCCAGAGGGGCAGCTCAGTGTTCTGGGGAGGGGACTTAGGCAGAAAGCAGATAGGAACAATGAATGGGCAGAAGGATCCCATGCTGGGAGACAGGACAGATGTTTCAGCAATGCTTTCTGCTGGCTGTGTGACCCTGGGCAAGTTCCTTTCCCTACCTGGGCCAAACAGAGATTAAGACAATCTGTTCTCTAAGATCCTGTTTAGATAAAAGTCTCCACAGCGCCAAGGAGCCCGACAGAGGGTGTGAAATGTCTCTGCTACCCTAGGGCCCTGAGTTCCTCAGTGTCCCCTGAGTTCCTCGGTGTCTCCTAAGTACACCCCTTGGCCTGAGTCCTTCTCCCTTTCCTGCAGCCAGAGAGGAACCTGGCTTCACCCTAGCAGGGTTTCTCTCCTCTTCAAGGCCATATCCACCTGTGCCCCAGGGCTTGGGGTCCCTCCAGGGCCAGGCCTCTTGCTTCAGCCTGGCCCACTGGTTTCGCTCTTCTGTTTTGTTCTGTGTGTGGGGGCGGGGAGGGGCCACCTGCCTTACCTACTCTGAGTTGCCTTTAGAGAGACGTGTTTTTCTAGGACTCTGTGCACCTGTTGTATGTGGTCCTGTGGGCTGACCGCTTTGTACATGAAAATAAATCTATTTCTTTCTACCAACCCCGCCCTGTGGGGCTGTGGGCAGACCCTGCATGGGGTGGAGGGGAAACAGACCTGGGAAAGGCATATGTCCTTTGGAACTCCCCCAGCTGTCAGAGTCCCCCCCTGGTGCTTAGCCCTTCTTTGGGGGGGGGTTATAGTCCTCTTGGGTTACTCCCTGTGCCTGCCCTGTGCCCGCTGGTACATGCTCAGGGGCGGGTTGCAGATGGTGAAGCTTAGACATGGAGCAGTGAAGGGACACATCGATTTTTAAGAAATTGTGGAATGCAAAGAGAAGCTGAAGCAATCAGGGAGACTGCCTGGAGGAGGTGGCCTTCTATACCTGTGTGCTGGCCTACCTTGGTTGTCAGGCTGTACTGCACGGGTCCCAGACTCTGAACCTTGTTCTAGCTTCAGGATGCC
Organism: Marmota flaviventris; assembly: GCF_047511675.1. Taxonomy (NCBI): domain Eukaryota; kingdom Metazoa; phylum Chordata; class Mammalia; order Rodentia; family Sciuridae; genus Marmota; species Marmota flaviventris. The sequence continues at coordinate 61,141,413 of NC_092506.1, read as the reverse complement.
CGAATCCCTGTTAAGTTCCACATCCCAGTTTCCCTGTGTCCTGTCAAAGGGGTTCCCCTGTGGTGAGCCCCACACCAGATCCATCCCTGGGTTGTGTCTGGGAGTTAGACCTTGCTCACCTGACCGTGTGAGTGTTTGCCTCAGCACAGGTGAGAGAAGCAGAATCCAGGTTGGGGGCCATGAGGAGGCTTGACTGGCAAAGTCTCCAGGCCCTGTCCCCAACTGGCCTAAACCTCTCTTCTGTTCATCACATCTTGACTAGTCAGGCTCGACCTGTGAAGGAGGAGATAGATAGGGCCAACCTGTCATCACAACAACCCCCCAGGATGCTAGCCTTGTGGATCGCTGCCTATGGGAGTATGGAATCCGCTTCCCTGGGCTAGATGGTCTCAGAGCCTCCCACCTTCCTCTTGGGGCTTGGGTTCCAGCACAGGACTCAGGACTGACCAGGGGGCTCCCAGGCAGGAGTAGGGGTATGTTCCTGGCCTAGGCAGGCAGGGGTTGGCTATCCTATTGATGCCCAGCTGACAAAAGAGTCTGCGTAGTCTGGCGGCTGCTCTTCTGCCCTTGACTCCCACGCCACCCTGAATGTGTGTACATGTCCTTCTTCCATAAGTCTTGGACAAAGAAGAAACAACCTGAATACAATCCCTAGGGGCTTTGCTGACCCCTCAGCCCCGCATCTGCTGACCATCCTCAGCCCAGTTGTCCTTTGAAGACCACGCTGTGACACAACCCTCCTTATCACCAAATTGAGTGAACAACCCACAGATGATTTCCTCACGCATGCAGGACCCTGTGCTGAGCCCAGAGTCTTTGTTCCTGGTCTGGAGGGTCTCACAGCTCGATGGAGGATCCAAACTCATACCCGGGCTGTGGGGCCTCAGGCAGGATCATAATCCTGGGAAGAACCACAGGGAGATTTGAAGAAGAGGATATGCTCTCCTGCAGGCACAAGGGACATGAACTGCACAGTGAAGGCGCGGGGAAGGGAGCTGCGGCCTGCAGAGGAACGGACAGCAGGAGGGAGAAGAGGCCAGCTCACACCCAAGGGTCAAAATGCCAGGCTGTGCAGCTTGCCTTTCCTCTGTGGGCCAGGCCTTTGGCAGGAGAGGGACCCCCTCTGTGTTTCTGAGTGCTCCAGAAAGTTCCTGCTGGAGAGTAGAGAAGTGACTGCGAGGGAGCTTGAGCAGGGATCATTCTGTGGGTGCTGCTCTGCCCTGGGCTGGGCGAGGAGAGGACTGTGAGAGGTTGGATTGGCGGGACTTGGTGATGGGGGGTGGAGGTAGGGGTGCAGAGAGTACTGGGAGGTGCTCTGGAAGGTGGGCTCCATGCCTGCCCATGAAGAGCCCTGGGTGGCTGCTTAGCACCATCCTCATGGCACCCTGGTGTGAGGTGGAGCTTCTGGCAGGGCCTGGGCTCTCTGGAAAGGTGGACTGGGCAGCTGTCTGGGTTGATCAGGGCAGCAGTCCAGGAGAAGAGGCAGAGGACAGATAGGGGGAAGGCTATGTTTCTGGCCAGAGCCTGTGGGCAGCCCTCACCTCACCAGCTGAGAGGACCCAAGTCTAACCCCACTGGCTTCTAGTAGCTGCCCTGCCCTCCCAACTTAATGGTTTCATTTTACATTTTATTTAAACTTCACAAGGATTCTGTGTCGTAGACACTATTAGCCTATTTTGTAGCTAAGTGGACTGAGGTTCAGAGAGGTTAAGTAATCTGCCAAGGCTAGGATGTGAGCCCTGCCTGTCTGCCTCCCCTCCAAGGGCTCTTTCTCTAGGATAGAACAAGGTAGCTCAGGAGAACAAGGTCTCCGTCTTCAGTTTCTGCATGACTGTCATGGGGAGCAGGGTGACAAGCAAGTGGATTGAGTCGCAGAGCAAGAGCTGGGATCAGAAAAGTGCACTCTGGTGGGTGTGTGTTGGGGGGCAGGGAGAAAGCGAAAGTGGCTTATGGCTTGTAGCACAGCTCATGTCCAGTAGGTGGCACCCAGCACTTGCAATCCTAATCTCCCCAGGGGTCAGAGAAGGCAGGGGTGAGATGTTGAGATAGTCTGGCTCGGGTTCACCCCTGTAAGCCCCTTCATACTCACACACACAGTGACACTCCCACATGCACAGCCTCATATGATCATTCTTTTACACAGATTCCACTACACACATTCGACACAGCCTACATTCCCCAGGGACAATGGGAAATGCTTCCAGAAGTCTACCTGCCTCTATAGGTGCTCTCTGAACAGGACAGAAGTCCATCAGTTCTACCTGAGTTGGACCCCTTGTCCCCTGGGAGTGTCCACCAGCTGATTGATCTCCCTCTGCAGAAGGACCCCTGGGAAAACAGAGTCAGCCTATGATCAGGTGTGGGCAGAATTGAGGCCACCCACCTTTCTTGTGAATTAAATAATTGCAAGGGAGCATTGAAGGTCTTGTCCTGTGTTCACCAGCTGAGAGAGGCAGAGAAGGACAGGAGGGGGCTGGGGCCCTTAGAGGATCTTGAAGTTTGGGTGGGGAGGCCAAGTGGAAGAGGAGGTAAAGGACACCACAGACAGACCAGAAAAGCAGGCCAGGAGGTGGGGACTTGCAAGGGGCTGTGCAAAAGGCCTCAGTCCACCCTGGCTGCTGAGCCTCCCAGGGCTCAGTCTCCTTGAGACAGGAGTGAGGGAGGGTTGCAGGGGGGAGGGGAATTTGGGGTGAAGGTCTTGGGTGTGGGGAGGGGAAGTGAGCCATGGAAGGCATGAGGTGGCTAGACGGAGTGAGATTATGTTGAGAGATTTTTTTTTTTCACTGCCTCATTGTGGCCTCCTAGGATGGTGCCAGATCCAGGGAAGAGAAGGCATGAGATGCGGCCTCTGAGCAGGAGCTGGGCCCCCAGGGGGTACAGGGAAGCCCTCAAGGCCAGGGTCTGGACCACACCTGGGGAGAGAAGGGAGTATTGGGTCAGGGAGAAGGGGTCCAGGAAGGAGGGGAGGAGACAGCCTGTAGGGTGTGGGGAAGATCAAGGATGTCAAAGGGGTCCTCTCATCTGACAAAAGTTACCACTTCTAGGTTCTTTCCTGAAATACAGAGCAAGAGCTGTCACCACAGACTGGCACCTGAACTCCTCGGCTCTGTTCACAATCCCTCTTGGGATTTCTTTTTTCTCCTGGCAGGATGAGCATTAGAATTCTTCACTGGTCTTAGTTTTCCTGTTCATAACCATAAACTGGAATGATGCGCCCCACTGGAGACCTTCAGGTTATAGGAAGGTGCTCTGGCGGGGGTGGGGAGGCTGCCCCATTCTGGGGAGTTGCATATGAGTGAAATCCGGGTATAGGTGGCCAGGATGAATCCATACAGGAAGTAATGAGCCAAATTTGGAGGTTGGCAGGTCAGATGTGAGAATGGGTAGTGTGGTGACTTCCTGCCGAGATAGCTGTCCATCTCAGTCCCTAAATTATCCCTGGAGAAATCACATAACTGAATGGGAAGTGTGGGATTCTAGGAACTAACAACAACACTCTGGGGTGGATTGGGGTAGGGAGAGAGAAAAGTGAGGAGCTGGGTTGGGGGAGGCACCCACGCTGCCTTGGACAATCACTGCCTGCCCTCCCAGCCCTGCACCTTCACGGAGATGCCTCTTCTTGATGCTGCTTCCCTGCAGGAGGGTCACAGTCAGAGAAGGTGCTTGCAGAAGAAGGTGCCCGATTTCGTCTGCGTGGTGCTTGGTGCTCACCTGCTTTAAGTCAGGATCCCAATACAGACCAGGGCCTGCCTTCAGCTCACCCCCAGTCCACATTACCAGTTGGAATCATGATGCCCCCCAGGGAAACACTGGCCACCATGTTGAAAGAGTACATCAACTAAGAAACACAGCTGAGATTGACTTTCCGGAACAGATGGGATCTGCATTTAAATGCTTTCAATTTATTTAAGGACGCAAGAGAAGATAATAGCAATATGAAGTAAGAATAAGAAAACATTTGTAAAGAATAAAAAGAACGAAGTAGAAGAATTGGGTATGGAGTAAAGAAGGCAATAGATGAAATGATCAGTGAATTTTGAGGATCAAGTGGGAACTCTGTCAACATAGGCAATAGGAAATGAATCAAGAAATAGAGGAAGAGAAAATATGAGAGATGTCAAAAGTAGAAGTGTCAACGTCCAGATAATAAGCAGCTTAAAAGAGAGGGCAAAAAATTGGAAGACCTAAGATTAAAAGGGATCAGAGAATGTCAATCAGGGGAGGTAAAGGAAAAACACAAGCACATACACACATTTAAGGCCAACAATATAAAGAGAAAATTCTGAAATTTCCCAAGGGGAAATGCAGATCACCTGAAAGGAGAAGGAATCAGGTTATCATGAGAGTTCTCAACCACATTTATTTCTGGTTGGAATGCAAAAGGGCACAGCCAAAGAATATACGCACGTCCTCCGTAGTATGTGGTCTGTGCATACACAGAATATCTGAAAAAGAGATCCTCTATGAGGCAACATGGAGGACTAAAAACTCCAAAGGATCAGTATGCCACAATGTTTTCTGATCATAATACTATTGTAGATATAAAGGGACATTGATAACGAACTAATGGTCAAATTACCATGTATCTGGACATTGAGTTGCATATTACTAAATTATCCATGGGTTAAAAACTACAATGGAAAGTATGAAATTCTTAAAATTAGATTATTAAAAAATCCTTACTACACATCCACATTTGTGAAATGACCAAAGCTATTTCAAATGACAAGTGAATGTATTTTTAAAAAAATATCTTTAAATTCATTTGTCAGGAAAAGAAGACTCTAAAAATGAATGAAATAAATGAGTTAAGCATTCAACTCAAGAGGCTGAACAAGAGAGCAAAAAAAGAAGAAAAAAATAAACAAACATGGGGCAGAAATAAATAACCTTGAGAATATCAGCAATAACAATTACAGAAGGTTCCAAAGCCAAATGCTGTTTCTTTGAAAAGATTAATAAGATTGACCCTAACAAGATTAATCACTAAAAGAAACACACACAAAAAGAAAGAACTAAATATAGAACAAAACCCAGACAATATTTACCGATTCCAGAGAGGTTAAAAACATAATACAAAACATAATAAATTCACAATAGCCAAACTATGGAACCAGCCTAGATGTCCACCAATGCATAAATGGATAAAGAAAATGTGGTATATATACCCAGTGGGGTTTTTATTCAGCTATAAAGAAAAATGAAATTATGTCATTTGCAGGAAAATGGATGGAACTTAAGACCATTATGTTAAGTGAAAGAAGCCAAGCTCAGAAGGTCAAGGGTCATATGTTTTCTCTCATATGTGGAAGCAGGAGAGGACAAAGGAAAGCAAGATGTGAAGGGAATCTCATGAAAATGAAAGGGAGGGAGATCAGTAGAGGAAAGCGACTAGAGGGAGGGACAAGGGGAGGGTACAGAGAAGTACTAGGGAATAATATTGTCCAAATTATATTGTTACATTGTGTGCATGTACAACTACATAACAACAAATCCCACCATTATGTACAATTATAATGCACAAATAAAAACATGGGGGAAAAAGAGATAATAAAAAAACATAATAACTACAGATTCTTTTGTGGTTCATAGGCATGATGGAAAGGTGTTTGCACCATTGTGTGAGATGTACCTCCCTCTACACCCCACCATAACCTCTGCACATTGCTAGTCCCATGTGAAGAAAAAAATTACAATCTGAAAACCTGGATGAAGTAGATACATTTCTAGAAAAATAGAAAATTTACAGGATGTAAAACTTGAATAGATAAATATGTATTAAAGGAATGACATTGTCGTCAACAGCCTCCCTTCCTCAAAAAAATTCCCCTTCCAAATAGCTTTTCAGATCGATTTCTAATTCATATAAACTGTTCCAGAAGAAAAGTTAAGCTGCCAGCTCATTTAATAAAATTAACCTGTCCTTGATTTCCAAATGAGATAATAATGCAAAAAATAGATAATGCAAGATTAGCTCCATTTTTGCCTATGAATTTAGATGCAAAAATCCTATATAAAATACGAGCTAACCAGATGCAACAGCATATTTTAAGATGTATCATAATCAGATGGAAAAATTTTCATCTTGATAAACCTACCAATGTAGTTCACAATGTTAATAGACTTATTGAGAAAAATCATATGATTATTTCAATTGGTGTGGGAGAAGTCTTTACTATAGTTAATATTAATGTGTGCTTTTAAAAAAATTCAACAAACTTGGATTACATGGTGATTAACTTGGAAAAGGTAATATTCCAAAAAATTTCAACCATCATTTAAATCATTTTAGTCAATATGTTGTTCTTATGAACAAAAATAAGGCAGGAATGGCCACTATCACCAATACTGTTTAGCTCAGGGCTGGAGGTCCCGGTCAATGCTCTAATGAAAGGAAGAGAAGAGGTGCATATTTTGGAAGGACCAGATGAAATTGTCATTTTTCACAGATGATACATTCAGCTTATTAGAAAACAAACAGAATTAATAGACAAACAGAACTGAGAGAGCATCAATGTTGCTGGCATTAAGATAAAAATCAGGGGCTGGGATTGTGGCTCAGCGGTAGAGCGCTCCCCTAGCATGGGCGGGACCTGGGTTCGATCCTCAGCACCACATAAAAATAAAGGCATTGTGTTGTGTCCATCTATACCTAAAAAAATAAATATTAAAAAAAGCAGCTTTAAAAACCTGTAGCCTTTCTGTTTAATGGCAAGAACCAACAAGAAAAGACAACTTAAAAATAGGGGCTGGGCCTACTCAGAAGGTCAAGGGTCATATGTTTTCTCTTATATGTGGAAGCTAGAGAGGAAAAAAGGAAAGAAAGTTGGGGATGGATCTCATGAAAATTAAAGGGAGATCAGTAGAGTAGATTAAAGGGACCATGGGGTGGCAGAAGGGAAAGGAAAGGAGAAATTCTCAGGAATAATATTGGCCAAATTATATTGTTATATTGTGTACATATACAACTATATAACAACAAATTCCACCATTATGTAGACTAATGTACCAATAAAATATATGGAAAAATTTTTTTTTTAAAAGGGCTGGGTAGGACTTGGTTGTCACTCAGTGGTAGAGCACTTGCCTAGCACATGTGAGGCCCTGGGTTCCATCCTCAGCACCACACAAAGATAGATAAAATAAAGGTATTGTGTTCATTTATAACTAAACAAATATTTAAAGAGAAAGAACTAGGGATATAGCTCAGTGTAGAGTGCTTGTCTAGCATGTGGGAGGCCCTGGGTTCAATACCCCATTCTGTTAAAAAAAAAAAAAGTATTTCACTCACAATAGCTATAAAACATTTTAGAAATTAACTCAGGCAAGAATACGATGCAATCTTTAGGACAGAATCTTGAACTCTGATTGGAAACATAGGAGATTATTTAAATAATGGAAAAACATTCCACACTCTGGATGGGATGATTTCATATTGATATAAATTAATTCTCCCAAAAGTAATCTAGATATTCAATACCATCCCTATTCAAATTCTTGTTAGATTTCTCCAGCCTCTCAATAAACTCCTAAAAATATATATGGAATAAGAAAAGTCTGTGAATAGCAAATTAATTTTAAAAAAGTGACAGTAAAGAGGGATGTAATTTAAAAAGTGATTACTGGTACAAGCAGGCTAATGGGCCAAAGGAATAGAACAGAGAGTTCAGAGAGGAACATACATGTAAATAGGAATTCCATGATACTACACAATAAAAGTGGGAGCAGAACCTAGAGAAAGAGTGGATTGTTGAGAAAACTCACCAGGATATTTAAAAAAAAAAAAAAAGAAAGAAAAAGAAAAGAGAAAACCGAGCCAGGTACAGTGGTGCACACCTGTAATCCTAGCTACTAGAGAAATTGAGACAGGAGGACCACAAGTTCGAAGCCAGTCTGGGCAACTTACAGACTCAAAATAAAATAAAATAGCCAGGGATGTGGCTCAGTGATAGAGTGTTTGCTTAGCATGGGCGAGGTCCTGGGCTCAATCCCAGTGCTGCCAAAAAATAAAAATAAAAGAAAGAAAGGAAAGGAAACTAATCACTATTTAATATCATATATACAGGTGGATGCTATGTGGATTATAGACAAAATATGAAAGTAAAAAGTACTAAGAAATGTAGACTAGCTTTGTGAGCATTGAGGGCAAGCTGTAATGAAAAGCAATTTATGAATTCAATTACGTTGAAATTGTAGATTTCTGGTCAGTGACACATATCATGGATAAAGTTAGTAGACAGCTGATAGAATGGGAGAAGTTATTTGCAAAGTTTAAAATTGACAAGGGGCTAATATCTGCAATATATGAGAAATTCTTGTAAGTCCACAAGAAGACAGCAACCCCAGTAGAAGGAAATATAAAAGAGGGGCGGGGGAGGGAATCACCTGAATAAGTAATTTATAGAAAAGGAAACTCAAAGGACTTGGAAAGGATGCTCAAACTTACTGGTTTTCTGAGAAATAGAAATGGAAAAAAACAAGTTATTTTCTATCTATTAGACTGGCAGAAATCAGAAAGTCAGATGTCAACTGTGGACAGAGGTGGGAAACTGGAGCTTTGACACTGTCATTGGGAATGAGGACGGATGCAGCTCTCTCGATAGCAGCACTCAAATTAAGTATATGTATTCCTTGTGACCCACAGTGCCACTCCTGGATATGAATATTTGTATCCCAGAGAAACCACAGGCTACAAAAATGAGGACACTGACTGAGGACCCAGTATGTTGTTGGGCAAAATGGGGTGTATGTGCATCATGGAGTCCTGTGGGAGGAATAATGAATGTATAGATGTACATATAGCAACATGAATCCTAAAAAACTATTATAGGGAAAAAAAAGGGAGAAAGGGAATGAGATTTATCATACAGTACAATTTACATAATTAAAATGTAGGTTTTCAGAATTATGACTTTCACTTTACAAGAATTCACATGAGGACATGGTGATATCCACCTACAGTCTGGCTACTCGGGAGGCGGAGGCAGGAGGATTGCAAGTTGGAGGCCAGCCTCAACAACTTAGTGAAAACTTAGTGAAACTCTGTCTCAAAATTAAAAAGGAAAAAGGGTCTGGAGGTATAACTCAGTGTTAGAGCACTTAACTTGCATGTATGTGGCTCTGGTTTTGATCCCTAGTCCTGCTTGAAAAAAAAGAGAAAAGAAATATTAGACATTAAGTGCATGATTACTTTTGAGGAAGAGAAGGAAGGATGAGGAAAAAAAGGAATAATTAAAATAAGATCAGGTCCTTGGATAGGCCAGTGATGGGTCAAGACAGTGAACTGAAACGTAGGAATAGCTCCACTCTCTGCATCTGAGGTCCAGAGAAACAAACAAGGCAGGCACAGGAGGTGCACAGCGTCCCCCAGTCTTCTGCGAGTTCCCCGTTTGTTCTTGTTAGAGAATTTATCTGTCTCTGGAAGCAGAGAGTTGAAGACAGTGCCTGATTCCTGGCCTGCCGAAAGCCTCTGTCAATGCTTTCGGGGTGTATGGAGGGAGAAGTGGATGGCCAGGCAGAGGAAAACCCGTTGAAGGAGAAATGAGCAAATGACCCAAGCAGTAAGTGCAGGAGTGAACGGGTAAGTGGGCCATTGAAGGAATGTGTGCCAGCATGACTGGGCAAGGGGATAAAAAGGCTCATGAGCAGAGGGGTCTGGTGAGTGGTGTGTGGATGAGTAGGGGAGTAAATTCATGAAGATCAAATGAGGGAGGTTGACCCACTTGCCCAGACCTTGGGGAGAGCTCACAAGAGGATGACCCAATTGAAGTGGCTTAAGGTCTGCTGGGTGCACTGAAGGGTCACTGGGCTCCATGCCTGCCCCCTGGCGGGAGAAGTTGGTAACCACAAAACCACACAGGTTGGAGGGGTTAGTCTCTCTTGGGAAGATGGACAGGGCCCCGATGGAGGCTTTAAGGCAGGTCTGCAGGGAGAAGAATGCGGCATCCCAGGCGTGAGGGCCGCCCCTGCCTGGACAGCTGTTGGGCAGAGGCCCCCATCCTCCCAAGTGCAAAGTGAACACAGTCCACACCTGGGAATACCATCTTCCTGGGGGCCCGACAGCAGTCCCCCTTCCCCTGCAGAGCTGAGAGGGGGGTCAGGTAGAAATCTGGAGCTTGGAGGGAAACGCCTCCTAAAGGCTCCTGAGACCCTTTGCCTGTCCATGAGCTTGGTTCAGCTCCCAGTTCAGGTGTTGGGTGGGTTGATGTGGGTCAGCAATGGGCTTGGAGGCTGACTGGGGTGGGGTGGAGAGAATGTTGTATTGGGGGAATAGGGGTGGGGAGAGGCAGGGCGGGTTTCCCCCTGTGAGTGCTCCCCTCCTCTTGGGTCATCTCCCAGGCTTCCTGCAGCCCACATAGGCATCATCCAAGGTGTCCAGAGCCAGTATCATGACAGTGAAGCCCCAAGCTTGGGGCAGAAAGGAGGGAATGACCTGAGCTGAGACAACCTGCATCCAAGCCTAAACTGTGGATTTTCCTGTGTTTAACTTATTTATTATCAGCAATCCCTTTATATGAATTTGGAAACAGATACTCAGAGAGGTCATTTAATCTACCTAACACCACCCAGCAAGGAACTGGTGGTGCCTGGACTCAAACTTCAAAGCTGTGAGTCCATCTCCTCCCTCAAAGTCTGTGCCCAGTTCCCACCCCAAATAGCACCTGAGGCCAGGTGGGGCAGGTGGTCCTCAGGCTGGCAGACACCTGTGCCAGCTGCAGCCAAGTGGAGCCACCAAGACTGCCAGGGGCTTCCTCATCTCTTTGGTGTTGGCTGGAAGAAAAAAACCATCTCTTAACTGGGAGGGCCTCCCAAGAAAGAGTAGGTAATATTGTCTCTTTGTTGGGGAGAGAAACTGAGGCCCAGAAGCTCAGTTGGCAGGAATCCTCACATAATGGATCTTAAAAAACATCCTCAGGGTCATCTGAGGAAACCAATATCCACAAAGGGTCAAGAACTTCTAAGATCACACAAAGATCTAGAGGTAGAGCAAGGTTGGGTACCAGCTCCTATTTTCTGACCCATGTTTCTCTCCCCTGTTCCAGGGATGGCAGTTTTGGGTCTCTCAAGTCACCAACCTTGGGCCCCACACAGGTTTGGAAAACTAAAATGACATTTCCTGGTCTCCATTATAGCTTGGGTTTCTTGTGCAGCCTAGTTTCCCTCAAGAAGTTGCCCCCAATAAGATATGGAGGTGGAAGGGCATCATGGGCATTGATGACTGCATGCAGGCAAGGTAGAATCATCTAGAAAGGAGCTGTGATGAAGGTGTCTGGATATTCCATGAATACCCATGAGGAAATTCTAAGATCTAGCACCTCACCTAGGTGCTAAAGTTATAGGTGGTAAGGTGATGAGATAGTATCCACTAGAAAATTCTTGAGGTGTGGTTGGGCATTCTGGACAGACACATTGTCCCTTACTATTGTCTTTGGGCAACACTGAGCCTGGGCCTCATCTCTTGCTTGAACCTGTGTGGCATGTACAACTACGGATCCTAGCCAGGGCACTTTCTCCCAAATTGAATTGGTTGCCATTACCTGTCCCCTGAGCTCTTTGACAGGGGACTGTTTGTTTATTTCTGTCTCTATGGCACCCAGATGTAACACCTGATGGTATGCACTCAGCAAGAAAATCACTGAATGCTTAAATGAAATGTTAGTCACTATTATTAAAAATCCAATCAGAGAGATTACATCTACAGAGAAGCCTAGGGCTGGCCTGTGTATCTTCAGGAGTATCTCAGTGGCGATCACAGCCTGCAAGAGTCACTCCATTCAGCTGAAGATAATAGGGTGCTCAGTAAAACCAGCCTGCATATTGAACAGTCAGGCCTCCCATCAGAGGAAATCATGTTCACAGTGGAATCATGCTTGCGTGACCAGTCCTGAACATCTATCAAACCAAACTAGCTTCCAGGACACCACAGGCTAGAGGATGCAAAATGATTTTCACCATGAATGAGGCTTATAGACATAGGACAGAGGAAAAGAATCACAGTTTATATGACATCGCCATCAAATCCATTTTAAAAGATCATGGATGGAAATTCTTCCTTAACAAAACACCTGCCCCTAAACACCTGTTTTCATCTCTTCACGTGATCTGTGATTCCTTATCTGAGTCCTCCTAGTGACCAAAATACAGGATGCCAATTTTGTGTTCTTTCTTATCTTTTCATAGCTTTTCCAATACACCTTCTAAGTTGCTAGATGTGCTCCACACAGCCCCTCCTGCTGCATGGCAGACACGGAAGCCAGGGGCAGCAGAACACAGTGGTGAAGGGTGTGGACTCCAGTGTCAGGCAGGCCTGATTCAAATCCCTGCCCTGCCACTTCCTTGCTCCGTTTTCTTGTCTATGAAGTAGGACTAAGGATAACCCTCTGCAGGCTGTCATGAGGATGAGGTGAGCACAGGCACGAGGGACTGCCCACTGTCATAGCTGCAGCTGTCTGAAACATAGGGCTTTGCAAAGTGCATTTCTGGGAAAGAAGGAGCGGAGCTTCATCTTTGGGTAAAGATGTCAGAAGGGACATCCCAGGAAGAAGGCTTTGGCCATTTGTTTCAGAAAGGGCAGAAAAGTCTTGAGTTCCAAGCAGAAGAGTCTGGGGGCATTCCAGAGGTTGGTAGCATTGGTCGTAGGTTGAATGGTGTCTGCTCCTCCCCCAGTAGATATATTCAAACCCTAACCTCCAGTTCCTATGTAGGTGACTTTCTTTTTGGAAACAGGGTCTTTGCAGATGTGATCACACTAAATCCAGTGATTGATGACTTATAAAAGGAGAGGGACACAGATGCACAGGAAGAAGGCAGAGATTGCAGTGATGCTGCCTGTCGGGAGCTGCCCTGGATGCAGATGCCTTTAAGTCCTGATGCGCCGGGTTCTGACCAGTTATTGCCTTCAGTACCTTGGGCGTTACCCCAGCTTGGATAACAAGGTGTGGCTCCAGGTGTAGGCGTCACCTTCTGGGGTTGAGTCACTCTTACCTATTCCTTTGTAATCCTACCCCTTCTCCCTTTTGGGAATAGAATATTCCATGGAACAGCCTCCCCCAATAAACCCCGGGATCGAGGCGTGCTCTTTCTCTTTTTCTTGCCTTCCTTGTTTCCTTTGGGGGAGCTGGGTCAGAGGAGCCATCACAGAACCCAAAGAAAAAGGTATTTTGTGCCAGCCCAGTTCAGCTGGAGTGACCCTGACTGGTTTAGTCGTGTGCTGCGACAGCTGCCACAAGCTTATATGATCTGAATGTGTCCCCCAAGATTCATGTGTTAATATTTGAATGCCCAGTGCAACTGTGTTGAGAGGGGGTCCTTTAGGTCACAAGGGGAGTTAATGCTGTTATTGTGGAATGGGGTTCATTCTTGCAAGAATGTTGTAAAAGCCAGTCGGGCCCCCTCTTGCTCTTAAACTCTCATTCTTCTGCCTACAGCCACGGAATGATGCAGCATGAAGGCCCTTGCCAGATGCTAGTCCCTTGATCTTGGACTTCCCAACCTTCAGAACTGTGAGTCAAAGAAATTTCTGTTCTCTATAAATTACCCAGTCTCAGTCCCAGGGCAGCACAAAGCAGACTGAGATGCAAGGCAAGGAAAGTCATGGACTGCTGCCAACCACCCAAAGATGGAAGAAGCGCGAAGATCCTCCTTTAAAGCCTCCAGGGAGAGCATGACCCTGCCAACACTGTGATTTCAGATTTCAGCCTCTGGAGCTGTGAGGCAATAAATAGCTGTTGTTTAAAGCCACCCAGTCTGTGGTTACAGCAGCTCTAGGAAACAAGACAGTGAGTAAGGCAGGGGATGAGTCCCTCAGGTCACAGAGCACAGATGGATTGGAGGGAGGAGGAGAAACGAGGACCATCATTTTCCAGCTGTGGCATCGTGGATGCAGATGGCAAAACAGTTCAATCACTGAAGACCATCTGGGATAAGCGCACAGAAGCCCAGCCCCCGTCTCACAGCGGATGACCCTCGGTGCAACCTGTACTTTCTACTCCAGACAGTCCAAGGCTGGAGTTACCCTGGGCCATCTTCTCCCTTGGCTCTTTCCTCACCCCTTTCTTCTTCTACTTGTCTCATCCCCTTACCAGGATTTCCAACAAGCACTCTCATCTGTCAGCTGTGTAGTCATCTGTCACTCAGAGCGTGGTCATTACACATCTCCCCAGGCCCAGCCCTGTGCTAGCTGTCGGGGTCAGGGTGGTACAGAAAAATTAAGAAAGCCATCCTGCCCTATGGGAGTTCACAGTAACCTGTACTAGCTAATTGATTAATGCACTAATTAGTTCAAGACAAATTTATTTATTTGGACTGCTGAGGATTGGATCCAGTAACACTCTACCACTGAGTTACATCCTGGCCCTTTTTTTTTTTTTTGAAACAGATTCTCGCTAAGTTGCCCAGGCTGGCCTCAAACTTGTGATCTTCCTGCCTCAGCTTCCCAAGCTGCTGAGACTATAGGTCTATGCCACTGTGCACAGATAGTCTGACACATTTTTTGAAAGCATACTATGTGCTGCTCCTGGCCAGACTTTGAAAAGTTTGCAGAGGTAAACAAAACAAGGAGCCAAACTAACAGAGCAGGCACCAGCTTACCGGTTAAGGTACAACTGGGTTATGCTTATTGCAGGAGCTCGTTTTGATTAACTTCAGTCTAATGACCTAGAATCTGGCTCATATTTGATTTCTTTTCAGATGTAGGCTGTCTTCCTGGTATGTTTGTATGAACTGCAACGTTTGTACAAACAGTCCCTGTTGCCTAGAACAAGGACTGCTGGTGGAGGAAGAGTTTAAACTCAGAAAGAAAAAAATTAGGCTAGCAATTTAAACCTGATGTTTTTTCAGGGGTACTAACTGATCTTCTGTATTTTAAAATGGGATGTAACTATCCTAAAATTACATCAGACAGAATGTTAAGGCTTTCTTGAATGTTTGAGTTCTCCCAGAGAACAGAAACGATGACTAACTATCCAAACCTCTTCAGGATCTCTGAGCTCGTTATGCTTTTTGTCCTTATCTCCTTGAATTTGTGTGTGTACGACTCCATTTCCAAAGCTTTTAGAATGGCTTTGGAAGAGTCTATCCAGATGTTAATAATCCTGAATTTGGCCACGGGGCTAGAAAACATGCTTTTACTAGTTTACAATGACTTTGACTCTTTGGCAAAATATCACCTCCTGTGAGGGATTCTGAGTGTCTTCATGGTGATTAATTTATTTTGGAGAATTAATTTTTGCTACTATTGTTGGTTCTATGATTTCCAGTATGAATGTAGTCCTTATTAAATGGCTCAACTGCCTGTGGAACAACAACCCAAAAGCAATTGACAAGAAAGAAGTCTTGAGATAGCTACCTGATAAACTGAGAGCAGAAATAGCCTTCAGTGTTCACTGAAACACATTAACAAAGGTACTCATTTTTGCTGACTGTGAAGCTGCTCTGTTGGTAGAGTAAGACCACAAATCTATGGTCCTGAAGATTATCACAGTTGCAAGGTAGGGGATATTGGATGAGGGAGGTACATCATTAGGGAAGGAGATGATGGAATCACTCAGTTTATGGGGTTGAATAATGGCAGGTCCTCTGGGGAGTTCAGCATACTTAACATTAAAGGCAGAAAAATTGGCACCAGAGTGACAAATATTAAAAAGTATTTACTATTTAGGTATAGTGATGCATGCCTGTAATCCCAGTGCTTGGGAGGCAGAAGCAGGAGGATGGAAAGTTCAAAGTCAGCCTCAGCAACTTACTGAGGCCCTAGCAACTTAGCAAGACTCTGTCTCAAAATAAAATATAAAAAGGGCTAGGGATGTGGCTCGGTGGTTAAGTGTCCCTGGGTTCAATCCCTGGTACCAAACAAAAACAAAAACAAAAACTGTTTAAAACAAGGAAAAAGAAAAAAGTATTTGCTACTCAGATTTGTTCTATCAAAGATGACCTTATGGAAGCTGTCTGAGTACCTAGATACCAATCCTTCTGGAAGAGAAAGGGAAGCAAATCTTTTTTTTTTTTTTTTTTTTTTTAAGAATGATCAATCTCTTTCTAAGAGAGAGAGAGAATTTTTTTTTTAATACTTATTTTTTAGTTCTGGGTGGACACAACATCTTTGTTTGTATGTGGTGCTGAGGATCGAACCCGGGTCGCACGCATGCCAGGTGAGCGCGCTACCGCTTGAGCCACATCCCCAGCCGGGAAGCAAATCTTGATGAAAGATGCTTTACTGGATATAAATATTGCAAATATCAGAAGTGAGCCTACAGAACTGAAAGAGAAGGTCATCTGAATGAACAGGACAGTAGCCCTCCTACAGAAAAAGTTTGCCTGAATCCTGGGTGAGTATGAGTCAGTGCAGGAGAACTGAAGCAAAGATTAACCAAGGTTGAGATATTTCTGAAACTACTATTAACACAGAGTGTTCAGCTATGGAAGAATCTGGAGTGAAAAGTGGGCTCTGAATCTATGCAAGACTGAGAAACTGGTCATTGATAAGGATATACCTCATGATCCTTTTGGTCATGTGCCTAAAGACAACTATAATTTGGAATATGTGCTTTGGTGCAGGATGAAGGTCCACATGCTTATGTGATTGTATCTTGGGATTTTTTTTAATAATGGGTAATGTACATTTTTTTTAAAATAATGGATAACGGTATCTTCGGATTTTGTATTTTATATAATAATCTTTATAAAAGTGAACAAGTATTCCTCCCTTTCAGCAATGTGCATTGTTGAGGAGTAAAATGAATTCAGAATGATTGGGAATTACCATGGACATCATACTCAGGATAATATATATAATTTTTTTTTGGTGGTGCTGGGAATTGAACCCAGGGCCCTGTGCATGTGAGGCAAGCACTCTACCAACTGAGCTATATCCTCAGCCCCCAGGGTGCCATATTTAAGAGAATTAGAATGCAATTGTATATTTGTGCAATTGTATATATATGAAATAGGGGCATCATGCTGTCAGACAGACTTGGTTTTGAGGCCTACCTCTACTATTTACTAGTTGTATGACCTTCAGTAAATCATTTAACCTTTTTAATGTCTTTATGGAACATCTGTAAAATGGGGTTTACATCCCTGTTCCCTAAGATGTTATACAGATGTGTGATATGACACATATAATGTCTTTAACACTTGTCATGCTATTAGCACACAACATTACACATAGTCAGTGCTCAGTAAAAAAGATACTATTATTGATTCTCTATGTAAAAAATATGTCATTTGATCTGATTTTAACAACATCATGAGAAGAGAATGATTATAACTTATTTTACAGCCCTGATATATCTTATTTTGCAGGCCTATTGTGAAAATATTATATCTTATTTTGCAGTCCTGTTGATTGCATCCTCAACAGCCTTTCCTCCTCTTCCTTACCATGAGAAAATAGGTATTGTTTGAGTGTTCAAAGTTCCATATTCAGGAAAGGTAGTCTCCTCCTCTTCTGATTAGTTCAACCCAATCGTGATAGTACCATTCCCTAATGGAATGACGAAGGCAGGAACATGGTTCATTCCCTACCCAGGAATGTCCTGGTTTTAGGACTATTAATTCTGCATTCCAGGAAATCCTTCAGTCCTGGGCAACTGGTAAGATTGGTTACCCTACTAGCCTTTAGGACCTGAGAAGAGTTCTACAGGTTTGTGTGTAGTGGACATCTATAAAACTTTTCTTTTGCTAAGAATAAATGGTGAAGACATATATTGGAGGAAATGCCTTTCTACTGGATGCCTTTGTTTCTGTGTGTTATATTTGGAGCTGCCAGAGCCATTTTGTGACCATGAAAGAAGATAAACCATATGCTGAAGATGGCAGGTAAAGAAACAGAAAACACTGGGGTTATTGAAGACAATTTCGTGCTGGAAACACTTAACTCAGGAATTCTTGTTATAAGAGCAATAAACCATAATACCTACTGATATCCATTACTTACTTGTGGCCAAAAGCATCCTGATGAAAAATGGTACTCAGCTGGAAAAGGCAGAACTAGGTATGAACTCATCTCCATCCTAGTATTCAGATCAATATGAAACACTAGGACAGAGATAAATATAAGCTCTGGGAACAATTCCATTAATCTAAGATAGCATTTCTCTAAGTGTGCTAATTCCCTGGGATTCTTTCTGCAGAAGGAACCCATAGTCAAATGGGCTTGGGAGACACAACTTGCTATCCTCTTACCAATACATATTCATCTTGGGAGGTCTTGCAGAAAGGAAATCTACTTATCCGGAGTTAATTCAGTGTATCTTCAAATCATTTCAATGTGGATTTTTGTTTTGTTTTTGTTTTTCTGAAGTCCCTTCCCTCTGAAGATCTCCCAGATGTTCCAAGGAACACTCTCTGGGAACTGATCTAACAGACACAGGGACGATCTGGAGGTGAGCACCAGGCCTGGATGGAAGACCACTGTCTTGGTTTGCCTGTTGTCTGATGTGATTAATAATGCCTCTTCTACCCTTTAGAGAGTCCCAGTTTGGGATGATCAGCTCAATCCTGGAGGAAGAGGAGCGTTGGAGCAGCAAAGACCCCTTCAGATGTGGGAGCAACACCTGCCTTGGAAACAGAGCAGAATGCTGTGGCCTGAATGCTTCTATGAGGAAGCCAAGATGGTACCACACATTAGGAAGAATGACAGCAATACAGAGTGGAACCATGCACACATGCGCATATGGAGAGGAGGGGAAAGGGGGCCTCAGAAGGGAATGGTCAGTCTTGGTGGCAGCGGCTTGCAGGCTGAGGAGACAGGGAGCCACCTCTGATGCAGTGGCTGACCTGGCCCCCATAGCTGGCATCCTGTCCAGCCCACCATTTCCTAGGTAACAAGGAAACAGGGTTTCCTAATGCATCACCAGGGCAACAGAAACCTAGATGTATGATGGATCTGGAAAGGCAGGGTCCTAAAAGCAGGGAAGGAAGCTGCTCAAGCCTGAGTTTGCTAACCCTGTCCCCTCCAGCTTTCAGGGTTTTTTGTTTTGTTTTTAATTTATCATCTATCATCTGTCTCCTTCATTAGAAGGGAAGCTCTTGGGGTTCAGGTTCTGAGTGTGTTCTGCCCACAGGTGTATCCATAGCCCCTACAGTTCCTCATCCATAATACAGGTCCAATAAATATTTGCTAAACAAATGAATCTGAGAGGGAGAACATATTTTTTTTCTAAACCACCTTCTATGGAGGATCAAAAGAGCAGTAATGCTTAGTGAGCCTCACCGGATCCTTGGGGGCTTGCCAAGCAGTTTACCTCCTTAGCCCTCTTGCCTCTCAGTGCTAATGATAAGCCAACACATCCTATTCATCTTCTGAAGCCTGTTCAAGCCCCTCATCCTGCAGGGAATGTTCCTCATGTGAGGTCCTTCCCCTTTGAGGAGCCCTTCCACGCTGTGTTCAGTCCTGCACTTAACCACATGCTGCTGTCACTCCCTCAGACCACCTCCAGCCTGACTGTGAACACCTGAAGAGAGGCTGCATCTCTGCTTCCAAGTCTCCCCACAGAACCCAGAGCTGAATGGAAACCGACCAACAAGCCCTACATAGCCATAAACGAATAGGTTTATCTTAACACTGCTTCCAGCAATGACTTCCACTTAGAACATTCTTCTGGCCGTCATTCTCGCTGTCCTGTGGGTTCTCAGGAATGCTTTCTGCTCCAGGATGACAAGCAGGTGATTGTTTAAGTAAGCAGAGGTCTGGAGGCAGGCAGCCCAGGGCTGGGCTGGGCTTCTGAGATGCCATCCGAGACTGTGACTTGCTGTGGCTTTTTGCTCTGCCACCCTCAGTGGGCTGGCTGGTTGCCTCATAGTACAAGATGGCTAAGGAGGCTTCAGGCTTTGTGTCTGTATTTCATGCAGGAAGATGGGAGGAAGGGGAAGGCCAACACAATGAGGGGATGTTCCTCATGTGAGGCCCCTCCCCTTTGCACTGGCCCTTCCCCAGTGCATTGAGTTGTATTCTGTGGGGTGAGAGGGGACCTAAAGTAGAGAGAGACTCTTACTCCTGAGCCGTGGCTGCCCAAGGGCCTGAGAGCTGCCTGGATGGAGCACTGGGGTAGAGGCAAGTGGATGGATCTTTTTGCTCAGGAAAGCAAAAGATTTCCCAGAAATTTCTAGAAAACCTCTGCTTCACTTTACTGGCCATGCTTTGTCATGTGGCTGTACCCAAACACAAGAGAGTCTGGGAAACCAACTATTGAGGTTCTCTGGCCTCTAGTTAAAGGGATGAAGGAAAAGCGGTCTGAGAATGAGACAAAAAGTGTATCAGTCCATCAGTCAGGATTGCTGCCATGATTACACTCTATACAAGGAAGAGAGAGAGAAAAATCAGGCTTGTCATTAACTCTGGCCATTCTGAAATCTCAGCATCTCAGGCAGGACCCAGGGTAGATTTATTTGTCCCTGGAGAGATGCTGTAATTTCTGGACCATACTCAAACACTGATAGCTGCAGATACAGAGGGCACAGCCCGTGTTCTTCAGTACCACTTGGTCTGGTGGGGAGGGGTGAAAGACTGGCAGAGGTAGAGCAATCATCTTAATGCTGTGTGCTCTGATGGTCTGTCTGTACATGGAAAGAGGTGGAATGAGGAGAAGCTAAACTTGCCTAGTGGGGGTAGTTAGGGAAGGCTGCCCAGAAATAGTGACATATGAGATTGAAATGGTTTTTAAATATAAGTAGAAGGGGCTGGGAAGAATCCTCCAGAGAAGCAGGTGCATGCGCAATGAAGTAATGGTGGAAAGAGAGCATAGAGTACTTTGGGACCTTTGGAAAGTTCTGTCACAATATAGTCTTCCAAGACCTTGGTCATCTTGACTTTCTGCAAATCGCTCTGGTCCACTGTGTTAAGTCATCAAACCAACTGGACCTAGTAAACAGGAATATGGCATTACTCTGAATATTCTAATAAGATACATGTGTCAGAGGATGAGAGATAAACCTTATAAAGATTCAGGAACCTACTATATAAGTGAAGGTTTTAGGAATCCAACTTTGAGGTATGCTGGGATTTCCCTTCTAAGGTAAAGAACAAGTTATTGCACCATATAATTAAGCAAGGTATGCATGTCAGTTGGGGTATTTGGATTTGAGATGCAGAATATGCCATGTGGAGGATCCTATTCCAATGCATTTACTAAGTAGTCGGAATTCTAACAAAGAAAGCAAAGAGCTTTGCCTGAGGACAAGGTTGTGTGGCAGTGTTACAAGGATCCATGGAGATGGGAGGAATCTCTGGCTAGCCTCCACGGGAGATGCATGGCATAGACCTCTAGCTAGACCATGCCTTCTGCATCAGAGAACTATGCATTCAAAGAGCAGCTTCTGATGTGCTGCTGGGCCCCGCAGAGATTGACTGAGGGACAGACACGGAGTAATTATGAGACTGGAGCTGTCCATCATGAGCTAAGTATTTACAGCCATGAAGTCATGATAAGGTCAGTCAGGCTCAGTAGCAATCTGTCACAAGATGGCAATGGTACATCCAGGCCTGAGGCACAAATGAGTTACAGGTGTCTCAGAGCTCTGCTCATGGAATCTGTTGCACCTGCAGCTCACACTTATGGCCTCCTGGGTCTTCCCTATGACCAGATGATGGAGGGAGAAAGCATCCCAGCCTGGCTTATGCATGGGTAGTCTCACCTGTAGGTTGATGTGAGTGGAAAATAGACTACTGCCATCAGAGCCCCAGGTGGCATAGAAAGGAGATACTACTAGTGGATGAATAGCAGTGCATTTAGTTGTAAGTATTCTGTGGGGTGAGAAGTGACCTAAAGTAGAGATAGACTCTTACTCTTAAGCCGTGGCTCTCCAAGGGCCTGAGAACTGCCTCAATGGAGCACTGGGATAGAGGCAAGTGGATGGACCTACAGGGATGGGCACTGAATGTGCAGATGTTTGTGCCTCACATCTGTGTTCTCTAGGAAGCATCCATCTCAGGAAGTGCTCCACAGGCTTGCAGACAGGACAATTTCTTTGCAGATGGCAGCCAGCCTCTGATTTAGCCACTCTAGGGCCAGCAACTGACCCATGAATGGAGGAGTCACATTGGAAGGGATGGAGGCTATGCGCTGGCCCGACAGCATGGCTCCCACTCACTGAAGCCAGTCTTGCAGCTGCCTCTGCCAATTATCTAACGTGCCAGCGACAGAGTCCAGAGTGCAGTTCCATCCCAGGACAAGAGCAAACAAGTGGACTACATCGGACCCTTCTAACCTGAAGGGAAGAGTGATTGCTCCCTATAGGAATTTAAAGTCATTCTGACTGTGGTTTGCCTTCTCTGGCTGCAGTGGTTGTGCCAGCATCGTGTAGATGCTGACAGCGTTTCTGGTTTCCTGGGTCAGGACTCTGCCTCTCATTGCCTAATTAAGCAAGATATGCATATCAGTTGGGGTATTTGGATTTAGGATGCAGCTTATGCCATGTGGAGGATACTATTCCAATGCATTTACCAAGTAGTTGGAATTCTTTTTTTAAAATATTTTTATATATATATATTTTTAGTTGTAGATGAACACACAGTATCTTTATTTTTATGTGGTGCTGAGGATTGAACTCAGTGCCTCACGCATGCAAGGCAAGTGCTTTTCCATTGAGCTATAGCCTCAGCCCCAAGTAGTTGGAATTCTAACAAAGAAAGGAAGAGAGCTTTGCCTGAGGATGAGGTTGCCTAAGGCCTGGCTTGGCTTGATGGTGACAAAGGTGTGGCAATGGGCTTCTTCCCACAGAATCTACTATAGAATGTCACCTAGAATTAGCCTGGCCTGAAAGGTGTAGGGAAAGTGCTATCTTCTTGGATGGGGTGCTAGCCTTGACTTTGTGGGGGTCAAGATTCTATCCCACTGTCTTGGAGGATGAGGAATATGTATTGAACCACTGTCTGTCAGGGGAATTCTGTCTCCACCTGTTGGAATACAGAGGTCCAGGAACCCAAAGGTGGATGGAGAAGCCACTCCTCTTATTATCATGTCCAGTGACCCAATTATAGTTTTGTTTTGTATTTCTCCAGCTTTAGGTTCTGGTGGATGGAGAAGTCCTAGTTTCTGGGATGAGGGGCATCTCTTCCACCAAGGGACAAGGGAATTCTCCATGTGATTTGAAGCTACAACTGATTCCTGGATGCCTTTGGGTCTCCATGCTTTTGCCTCTCCAGTTCAGAGGCAAACATGGATCTACTCTGTTGGCAGGGTGCAGGCAACCCTGATTTTCATAAAAATCTAACCCTTAATGGAGGCAAGAAGGAGAAGGTTTGCAGCTCAGGGAATTTCTGAGGTCATTTTGGTGCTTCTACACTCTGTAATGACATGAATGGGCAATTGAGGCACACCTGTCTTGACAAGGGCAAGGCAGCCACAGGCTGGAGCCTTCTGGAGTAAATGGTAAGCAGCTAGACTGGCTAAAGTGGTGGGTGAGCAAAGGAAATTCAGAGTGGACAGTGGCTAAGAGAAATGTTAAGTATCAGAGAAGAGAATGGAAATTAAAACTCCACTGAGCTGGGCATGGTGGTGCATGCCTGTAATCCCAGCGGCCAGGAGGGTGAGTCAGGAAGATCATGAGTTCAAAGCCAGCCTTAGCAACATAGTGAGGCCCTGAGCAACTCATTGAAACCCTGTCTCTAAATAAAATATAAAAAAGGGGCTGGGATGTGGCTCAGTGGTTAAGCACCTCTGGGTTCAATCCTTGGTACAAAACAAACAAACAAACAAAAATCTAGAAACCTCCATTGAAAGAACACTTCTACCCATCAGATAAGGAATAATCTCTCTTGGTGAGGCCAAGAGAAAAAAAGCATGTTCACTCAGGGTGGGAGAAGCAGAAAATGGTTTCATCCTTGTGGAAGGCAAGCATGGCAACATCTAGCAAAATGACATGCATTTCTAGGAATCTGTCCCAAATATACACTGCCAAAAGCTGAGTTGACCTTGGCTCAAGTCCGCTCACTACAATACCGTTTGTATTTGCAAAAGACCCAGTGGAATGTCATCAAGAGAGCCACACTTCCCTATGGCAGCTCTGGGGAAGGCGCTGGAATCTGGACAAAACATGGGGTGATTTATTTGTTTCTTGCTAATGTGCACTGAGGGCCTGCGAGGTGCATGCTGGTTTACACGCGTCACTCCATTTAAACTCTTTAATTTGTACCAGCAATCCTAAATACAGAACCTCATGAAAACATAACCCCAATGGCAGCAATTCTCTCTGCACAAAGAGACTTACAGAAGTATTTTTAAGAATTAAAAAATATTTTTTAAAAATTATGTAGATATGTGGTTAAAAAAAAAATCCCAAGCAGCACAGAAGAGCATGGAGTATATAATGGTATCGAAAACCTACAGCTCTACACCTCCCCCCTCCAGGCTGGTCTCCAGGGGCAACCAACCCCTTTGAAAAATTCTGATTTTATGTCTTTCATGGGGTCACTTCTACATCTTTAAATAATGTGTTGTGTGACTCTGAATTTATCAAGTTTAGATATCACACATTGTCACTTCTAGGTCTATGTTAGACCAGGACAGCTTCAAGAACAAAAACTATTTCTCTTTCAAGACCCAGGACCTGGCCTTGAGACTGGCACGCAGTGAATGTTAAATAAATATTTGTTGAATAAAGGAATAACCTGAGTGGTCAAGGAAGAGGAAGGCATTTGAAGCATAGAGAAAAGCAGGGGCAAAGCACAGTGGCTCCTTCTTCCTGACTGCAGAATCCTGATCTAATCCAGGGTAGATTTGTCCCCAGCTAAAATTACTTGATTTTCTCACTCCCTTGCAGCCAGAAGAAACCGGGTGATTCTGTCCTAGCCAGAGAGATCTCAGTAAAAGTTGCTGGGCACAGCCACAGGGAAAGGTTTTCAAAGGAAACCTGAGGCCCTTGGCACATCATCTGGTACTTTTGTCCTTCTGGATTCTTCCTTCCTGGAACAAGGATATGAAATTTGGAGGCTTGGCAGCCACTTTGTAATCACATTCTGAAGATGAAAGTATTAAACAATAAAAGGTGCTTAATTTTTGAAGATTTTTATTCAATTCTCCATCAGCCCTGGACTATATATGTCTAGACATTATGTGATTTGATCCCAACAGTGCTGTTATTTATTTAGGATCATATAAACAGGCTTTCTATTGCTTGCTGCCATTTGCCTTCTTAACTGAAGGAGATGGAAAAAGAGTGATGCTCTTCATTATGCTCTTCTACTTATGTTTATTTCTAAAATTATCCATAATAAAAGGTTTGAAAGAATTATGGAAGTGAAAATACACATTAATCATCCTTGCAAATATGATTTCCAAAAAGGAATTTTGCAAGTGATGTTTGTAAGACATAACCAGGTTGTATTATGTAACACCAAAAGTAAGGCTTTTTTGTTGTTATTTGTAATGGGGATTGAACCCAGGGACACAGTACCACTGAGCTACAACCCCAGGCCTTTTTTATTTTTAATTTTGAGACAGGATCTTGCAAATTTGCCAAGGCCTCAAACTTAAGATCCTTCTGCCTTAGCCTCCCAAGTCTCTGGGGTTATAGGCATTCATCACTGTGCAGGGCTAGTAAGACTTTTTAATCTCCAACAAGCATGTGATTTGATTGCTTGTCTCATCAAATTTTCCTTTTTTAGTGAGAAGGGGATCATTGGCACGGCACCTTCCTCCATATACACAAGGAGAAATGAAACTACATTGCTGGATTTCTTATTTAAATAAAGAATCTGAGAACTTTATTTCATTTAAATTAACTGGAAGCTAAGAGCAGAGGTTGATGATCCCATACTGAGCTCAACGATAAGCCAACCAAAAGAAGGTGAAATTAACCTTCATGCATAGGACGCTTCTTGGGCCCACTTCACCCCATCAGTCCAAATGCCATTGCTGCAGCAATCGGGTTTGTGTAGGTGTCACAATGCTATTCCTCAGTTGTATTGTGTCTCTCTCACTTTCCACCCAGGGCTTCTCTGAAGCCTCAGTGGGAAATGCCTGTGGGAGTTCACAGGCACTCAGGCACAGGAACCCTGAGTGTGGGCAGAATGAACGCCCCCAAGGAGCAAAACTGACTAATGGAGAATGGAAACCAGTGGACAAATCTCCCCACGTCCATCCTGCGGGCATACAATTCTGAGGTGCCCTCTATGCTGTGGGATCTAATAACACATGAGCCCAGCCTTGCCCAGCTGACCTCCTTTGAGTACAGCACCCAGTTCCTGCACAACCAACTCATCCCTCATTTATTTGAGACTTCTCCAATTTTAGCAGTGAAAGTCTCAAATCTTAGCAAACTCCCCAGTCCCCAGCAGACAGGAATGGCTGGCACAGTACAAGTTCCTCACTCTTGCACCCTGCAATCATCTCCCAAACGAGTTTTCTGAAGGCAGCTCCTTGTGTTTGGCACTGTTTTTGAAAGAGAACCCAGGCAGTGACAGACAATTTATTTGGGTCTTGCTTATCTCTGGGATGTTTCTAACCAGCTCAGAAAAGGGCATCAAGGAACAGCTGGCTAGATCATCAACAGGGCATCCGAAGCAAAAACCTGCCATGCTGCTTCCTGCTGTCGTGGATGGTTGTGTCTTGTGGCTTTTGCCAGGCATTCTTGAGAGCACACATGTGGAGCCGCATCTGTGAGCTCACCAGCAGTCAGAGCAGATTGAAAGAGCTTTGTGCCTCTGTCTTCTGGAATGAGTACTTCTAGTTTCTGGGTTAGACTTTTCTCTAATTCGAAGCTGGAATGTTTTCTTTCTGTTCAAATTAAGACCCAGCTAAGTGAAGTTTCCCTAGCAGTTCCAAGAGGCAAAACTCCGGACCAGTGAAGTGTTTTCCACCAGAAACAGAGAACTCCTGCCCCCTAGAGGATAAATATGTGTATGTTGCTTCCTGGAAGCTTGAGTGACTTTTTCTGGACGTCTGCAAGATTTCTTCTTTCTTTTTCTTAAGGGAAAAATTCTCCTGTTTGATCTTCCAATTTTGCAGTCGTGTAATAATTTCTTCTGTTGTTGAGTGAGAGACTCCCAGCCCTGTGCAAAGGTCCAGATGCATTGGTTTGAGTTGGTATGAACGGAGAGGATGGGGGTGGGGAATTCTAGGAGATTTTGGAAACAGTAGATATTTCAGCTTGCTTGCTCTGCAGGGCTGGTCTGTATATCCTGCCGACAAAGAAATGAGTTTGATATCAGAGACAGCTTGGAATTAATTAGGCCTACTCTGTAGATTTGCAGAAAATACAACTATCATGTCAACCAACCCCTGTAAAATTTCTATTTATATTGCTTACAAGATACCACTGAGAGCTTATATAAATCTAAGATAAAGGGACTCAATGTCTCCCTGTGGGAAAAATTAAGAAACCAAGCCACACCTCCAATGCTTCAAATGTGCCAGCACTTTATAAAAAGGCCTCCAGGGTGAGAGAACAATAAAAGAAAACCTTCCAAATAGCAGAACATTGAGTTTACAAAGAAACTTGGCCTGTAAATGGCATTCTATAATTTATGTTAAGACATTTAAAAAGATTAAAGAAATTAGTTTCAAAAGGATGAGTTTTTTAAACAGTTTCTACTAAAACTTCCAAGTGATAAAAAAATGAAACTACTCAATTGAGTATTAAAGCCTTTGGATAAAAGGTAAACTTTATATTCTTTTAAGAATAAAATAGAATGGTGAATGTGTAAATAACCTTGAGAAATAAACTAAGTTGTTAATACAAATTTAAACACTATTCTTGTTTTCAAATCTAAGCCCTTTTTTCTAAACATTTTTAGATGGAAAAAGAAAAAAAAAACCTAAGTTCTGGTTTAATAGCTTCAACGTTCCTGCTGAGTTACAAAATAAATATGAAGATCAGTCCCAATAATGTGCAATTCACATTAGGTCAAAATTGGCAGTTAGGAAGATTTTAAAAAAACCCTTCAATACTGAGACTTCTAATCAAGGTTTGGAGGATTCTATTATAGTCATGCCTTGGTATCTGCAGGGGAATTGTTCCAGAACCCACCTCTGACCCCCAAAATGCTCAAGTCCCTTCTATAAAATGGAGCAGCATTTTCACTAGCCTATGAATCTTGCTGTATACTTTTATTTTGTGGTGGTGGTGGGGTACTGGGGATTGAACCCAGGGCACTTTACCACTGAGCCACATCCCCAGCCCCCCTTTTTTAAAGAAATATTTTTAGTTATAGATGGACACAATACCTTTATTTTATTTATTTTTAGGTGGTGCTGAGGATTGAACTCAGTAACATGTGCTAGACAAGCACTCTACCACTAAGCTACAACCCCAGACAGACCCCCTGAAGTAGGCCAGGAGAGGCTGGACACCTGAGGAATTTTCAAGAAGCAGTTTATTGACTGCAGGGTTCAGAGGTGGCTCTCGCCTAAGAATTCTTTCTCTGAACAAAGATTTTGGAAATTCTTTGAACTTTATATCCAGTGGGAGGAGGGCCTTGGAGGTTTTACATAACAAGTGCTCTCTCTTCCATCCTCTAGACCAAAGACAAGTTTTTACCAAGAAAATAGAGATAATATCTTTGCGTACAACAAGCTTGCAGACTAACTCACACCTTTTGTGTGCAAACCTGGCATTTTCAAGAAAGAGGAAACTTCAACCACAGTAAGCTTTGCAGACACCCTGCTGATCTGACAAGAGGAGAAGCTTAATTATGGCAAGGGTCACCTGGGTGGGGGTCTCTGGCTTGCTTCACCCCAGTCCTTTTTATTCTTTTATTTTGAGACAGGGTCTTGCAAAGTTGCTTAGAGCTCCTAAATTGCTGGGACTGGTCTTGAACTTGCCATCTTCCTGCTTCAGACTCCTGAATCTCTGGGATTAAGGCATGTGCCATCATACCTGACTGTATACTGTTTATCATCTTTAGATTGCTTATAATAATACAATGTAAATGCTATGTATAGTGTTACATTGTATTATTTAGGGAATAATGACTAGAAAATATCTGTGCACTTTCAGTTCAGACATAATTTTTTTTTTCGTATTTTATGTGCACATGCTTTCTATCTCTGTCTCTCCCTCTCTCTCCCTTCCTCCTTTCCTTTCGTTTCTTTTCTCCCAGAATTTTTAACTGCTGCTGGTTGAATCCACAGATGTAAAACCCACAGGTATGGCATACCAACTACACTCAATAAAATAAATATAAGGAAGCCCTTGAACCATGCTGTTAATTGGCCTGAGTGCAACTTTGACACAGGTGCTTCCCCGAAGTTGCGGATTGTGGGATTTCCTTTGGCGGGTCTGGCACAGGATGCCCTGACCCAGGTATAAATTAATGAACATAAAAAGAGTCAGCACAATGAATTCTGTTGAGAATCCCCACGTTTCCTCATTTCCTTTCCAGTTTCCTTTTTCTAAAGTCATTTGGTCCTTGTTAAAGTACCTGGAGACTCTATGGGTGAATGACAACACGTACACAGAACACTGACATTGTTCTTCAGCTTCTTAGTTTTAGTCTCTTCCAGGGTGTCTTCCCCTTATTTTATCTTAATGATCCACCTCTTTCACAAGTCAAGGGAAACAAGGTACTGACCTGAGATGTGAAGTTCCAGATGCACCTTCAAAGACCAGACCAGGACCCTCTGGTATTCAGTAAGGCCAGGGTTAAAGGTGCATCTTGCCCCCTGGTGGCTGCACTTGCTTACTGCAGACTATGAAATGCTAATGAGCAAACTCAGCAGCCACACATCCTGGAGGAGCTAGTAAGTGTCAGCCTTCAGGGAAGGGTTGGACACTTTAGTCTGCTGGCTCAAAAGAACACCAGAGTATTTTCTAACCTGTACTCAAAACTTCTCTGTGATTAGGACCTCTGCTACCCTCTCCTGCACACAGCCACCTCAACCAGCCTATCCCCCAAATACTTCTCCCCCCGTCCCCCCGCCCTCTCTCTCTCTTTCATTTTCTAGGGAAATACCTGGAAGTATTTAGTTGTCTTAATTCTAAGAGAGAAATGATGGCTTCTGCTGAGTCTGTCTCTGGTATTTTAATTAGTTCAGCTTTCCCAATGGCACAGGACAAGGACTTCTGTGGCCCCACTCTGTGGTGTGGGCCTACTGGGAGTACCTACTGTTTCAGCTCAAGCAATTCTTCCCTCAGAACTTGGACACTGTTTGTCCTAAGGATGTCGGTTTTGTTTGACCAAGAAGCTTCCGAGAATTCTACTTCAGCGTGTGCCCCTGAGAATGAGCACATTCAGGGGGAAGAGTGTGTTCTAGAAGCCAATGTGTATTTCATGTGATCCTTTTCAGTTGAGGGATTTGTTTCAAATAAGTGTAACAGAAGCCCCCTGAGCAAGAGTGGGGCTGGGTAAAGCAGATTACCTTTGAAATTAGCTGCTCTTTCAGAATTTGCTGTGATTTGGAACTGGGGAGGAAAGAGAAAAGAAGGAAGTAAAAGCCATCAAATCTGGCTACTGTACAACCTTTATCAAATGGAGTTCCGCCTCCATCTTGTCACAGTGTCTCTTGCAACAATGGCCTTACAATTAGGGGTTTTACAGGTGGGGCTCTAAACAAAGGATGCAGCAGGGAAAAGTAAATAAATAGAAATTAAATGTTAACTTATGTGCTCTTATATTATTTATCAAGGCAAACCCTTTGATAAAATAAACTATACCTTGAATTTTCGTTAAAAGATGACTAAAAGATGATTTCACCTAAGTAAAAATGCAAATGTGGTATTTAATTTCTGAAAGACTTTGAATTTAATTTTTAATCTTTGGAAAAGATAAACAAGTAGAATTTCTAAATTTTCCAATTATTATTACTCGCACTAATATTCAAGAATATGTCAATGTAAACATGAGTATTCAGCTAGTTGATTATTTTAAACACCAGTATTTTATAAACTAGTTCTTATACTTTTGGAACTTGTATAATATTAAAAATTATGAGCATCTACAGTTACTCTACTTAAATGGATAATGTTTTATTACCATATTTCTTCTATAAATTCTTATAATCAACAGATATTGGTTGATTATAAGATATAAGAAAATATATTAGTATATTTTCTAAGATCTGTAAATGATTCTGAACCATAAATGGTAAAATTTTAAGTTAATAAGTTACTACTATTATTTTGAGACTTTTAAAGAAATTAAAATGCAGAGAAAATAAGGAATATGTTAACCAAAATTGTCTACCCTATGTATCATTTTCTATGTATAGGCACATTTGGTCTTCAAAACATTCAAATTAGGAAGATAAATTAATTGATGCATCCATAATGTGACTTTGTAATGTGCTTGATCTTATCCATGATATTTTTAAAAACTAGATATTTTCATTTAAACATATTGCCACTGGGCACTGTGGTGGCCTTCTGAATTGAGTCTCAGAACCATCTGTCTGGGGGTCGAACAGGAAATACTTATCCTTGACTCCTGTCCTCCACTGGTTGAGAGGAGTTCCTCTTGGAACTTTGTCTTCCCCACATTCCTGGATTGCACAGGTGTAATTGCAAAGTGGAGTCTCCTCATGTCTC
Organism: Marmota flaviventris; assembly: GCF_047511675.1. Classification (NCBI taxonomy): domain Eukaryota; kingdom Metazoa; phylum Chordata; class Mammalia; order Rodentia; family Sciuridae; genus Marmota; species Marmota flaviventris. The sequence continues at coordinate 61,109,952 of NC_092506.1, read as the reverse complement.
TGTATTAGGGATGACTAGAGGCAGGAAGCCCCTGAAGAGAAGGGCATCCACAGGAACCAGGGTGGACCTTTCACTTCTGCAGTATCTGGAATGGTCAGTGAGGCTGAGAGAATGTGTTTGATAGACATTCTTTTGTGTATTGAGCATGAGGTTTTGATACAAGGTACATGAAAGTTAATGATTTAAAAAACAAAGATCTTGGGTGATGCTGTCTGCTGTTAACACATGTAGCAAAAATTCTTTATTTTTGACTCAGGTAGCAAACATGTTGCTTCTTCTGAATCTGTAGTCTCACTTCTCAAAAGTCTGTTTGTATTTGTATCAGTTCTTACTATGTTTTTGAGTACTTCCAGACTATAGAAAATTGTTTAAAAAATAAACAAATAAAAAATCCAATATTTCCTCTCACTACTTGCTGTAGGCAAAATATTTGTGTTTGCTCAAATTCATGTTAAAAATGTAACCCACAGTGTGATGGTATTAGATAGTTGGACTTTGGTAGGTGATTAGATCACAAGGGGAGAGCCCTCACAAATGGAATTAATGTCCTTATAAAAGGGACCCTGGAGAGCTCCTTCTACCATATAGGATACAGCAAAATGATGGCTACCTATAAGCCAGCAAGGAGGCCTTCACCAGAAACTGAATCTAGGGCACCAAATTGATATTATGTCTTTTGGCCAAGAGTTTCTAAAGATTTATTTTTAAACTTGGATTACCTTTGTCTATTAATAGTTGTAAAACCTTATTGATTCATAAATGTTTTGCGGCTCACATTACTTAGAATCAGAGAAGATAGAGAAACTTCAAAATGGAATTCTAAAAAAGATAAACTGGATAGGATTGTACAGAAACTGGACTGGAATGGCCAGGTACCCATCTCATAGCTCTTATACCATGGCATCTACTACAAAAGAAAGATCAAGACTTTCCCCAAATGATCCAGCTGTGAAGTGTCTATGCCATTTCTAGTTACTCTCCATGGCCACTCGTTGGCAGAGCATTTGTAGGCCAGATAATGTTGTGTCATTTCAAAGCACGAATGATGTGCATCAAAACATTCTATTCTAGGTGCAACCTACCAACTGACCTCTATAGACAGAGCAATGGGGAAAAAAAAAAAACTGTTGACGGAGATCCTGTGTTTGTCAAAGGAATACATCTCTGGAACTCCATTGGAAGGCACCTTATCAAGTCTTCCCAAAAATGGCTCACAGGTTATATTAACTAGGGTTCTCCAGAAAATAGAATCCATAGATTCATTATGGGAATCAGTTCATCCAATTGTGGAGGCTGAGAAGTCCCATGCTCTGCCTGGAGACCTGAGAGAGCAGGTGGTACAATTCAGTCTGAATCTAAAGGCCTGAAAACAGGGAAGCTGATGGTGTAACTCCCAGCCCGAGGTCAAAGGCCTAAGGGCCAGAGAGAAAATTTTTTAGGACAATGGGGGTTAATTTAAGTTCCTAAGCCTGAAGGCCTGAGAATCAATAGCTTCTACAGCCAAGGACAGGAAATGATGGATGGCCCAGCTTAAGGAGGGGGGAAGAGTTTGCCTTTGGTGTCCACCTGTAATGGTAAGGACAGATCTCCTTTACCCATCTACTGAGTCAATGTTAATCTCTTTAAGAAATACCTCACTGATAAACCCAGAAATATTGCTTTTCCAGCTCTCTGGGCATCGTCTTGGCCAATCATATCGACGCATGAAGTTAATCACCACACAGGTGCCAAGGCTTCCAGTATTGCCACCTGTGTTATCACTGTGAGAGCGTGTACCCCACCATTATAGCTTGTTATGAATCTCTTAAACACAGGGATAAATAACTTGCTTCTCAATTGAGGTCCAGAGAGGGTATGGAGAATTATTTGACAGGATCTACTAAAATTGAACATTATGTATACAGTGGGCCCTCTTTTCTTTTCTTCTGTTTGTTGGTTTGTATTGTGGTGCTGGAGATCAAACTCAGGGCCTCGTGCATGCCAGGCAGACACTCTACCACTGAGTTGCATCCTCAGCCTAGGGCCCTCTGTTTATATAACAAGGTCTACATCCATGGATTCAACCAACAAGCAAATTGAAAATATTCATAAAAAACTGCAACTGTACTGAACATACATGGACTTTTTTTCCTTGTCATTATCCCCTAAATAATACAGTATAACTACTGTTCCCATCTTGCATTGAATTAAGTATTATAAGTAATGTAGGGATGATTTAAAGGATGCAAGAGGTTGTGAATAGGTTATATACCCATTATACATCATTTCATGCAAGGGACTTGAGCATCCGCAGATGTTGGTGTGGTGGGGAGAACTAATCCTCCAGAGATACATAGGGACAACTCTATAAATAACATGTCCTCAGCAATCCTACTCCTAAGTATATACTCAACAAAAATGAGTGACATGTATAACAATGTGTTCACATGTGTGCAATATATACAACATGTTCATTATACATACAACATTATTCCTAATGGCCAAAGTTTAGAAAGAACAAAAGGCCCATCACCAATAGAATGGGTAACTAAATTTTCACATATTCACAGAGGAATATAATAAAGCAATAAAAATGAATAAAATACAGCTATATGTGAAAATATGAGTCTCACAAGTGTAATTTTTAGTGAATGAACCAAAACACAAGAATATATTCCATACAACTCCATTTATATACAGTTTTAAATCAGGCAAAATTAATCTCTAACTAATTGAACACTTAATTAATTGAAAGTTAGAGTAGTAGTTACTTTTCTAATGCCCCCAGAGTAGGGGGTCCCAGGAGATTCTGGATCACTAGTAATGTTCTGTTTCTTTTTCAGAGTGATAGTTACACAGGTGTGATCATTTTCTGAAAATCCATCAAGTGGAACATATATGATTTGTGCACTTTTCTGTATGTAGGCCATGCTTTAATAAAATATTTTAAAATTATATTGAAGTATTTAAAATATCTTTTAAAAATAGTAAAATATTTTTTTTTTAAATAATGCAGCTCTCAGTCTCAGGGTAACTCCAGATCTGCCTCTTTGGGGCTGGTACATTGAAGAAACATGTTCTTCTAAGTCTTAGTTTTCTCATTCACAGAATGGAGACAATTTCTTTATTCAATAAAGATTTCCTAAGCTCCTACTACCTGCCAGGCACTGTTCTGAGTGCTTGGGGTATACCAATGAAGTAGCATACAAACATCCTTGTCCTTGTGAAGTTCAGATTCCAGAGTCTGGGAGACATTTATAGCATTGAAGGTAGTAAATGCTATAGTGACAAAAACCTTATAGGATCAACAATGTGGAGGGGGCAATATGAAATAGGGTCAGAAATGTATGCGTGATGTTTTAGACTGCAAAGTGCTAAAGAAGAGCAGGAAAGGGGGATGGTGTGCAGGAGGGTAGTAATCTAATCATACACAGACATGGGACATCTCACTGAGAAGGGGGTCTTTGAGTAAAGACTTGAAATAAGCTTTGTAAGTTGGTCAGATATCTAGGGAAAGTGCCAGGGAGCAGGAACACAAAACAAAGGCCTTGAGGCCAATGAGTGCCTGCACAGTAGAGAATTATAAGGAGATCAGTGTAGCTGGAGCAGAGCAAGCAATTTGGAGAGCAGTGGAAGATGAGATCAGAATGTTTATGGAATACCAAATTTGGATGTGGCCTTTTTAAGGCATTGGAAGGACTTTGGCTTTTAGCCATTCACAGATTTGAGCAAAGAAATTGCATATTGTGTCTTGAGTTCATGGGGCTACTCTGGTGGGCAAGAGCAGAAGCAGGGAGCCCAGTTGCATCAGTTAGGATTCTATGAAAGAAACAGAAGCACTCTAGGCACCTCAGACAGAAAGGGATTCAATACAGGGAATTGAAATACAATTCAATACAATGTTTGGAAGGGCTAGAGTAGAAGTCAGACATCGCCACAGGCTTGGATTTCAAGGTCACACTAACTAAAAGCTGTGAATTGAAGTTCTCTGAAGAAGCCTCAGTTATGTTGAAGGACCTGCAGACTGTTGGACTGTGGCTGACAAGAATATCATGGTTCTGGAGAGATGGAATGTTACAGATGGAGAGCCAAAGTTATCTTGGGCTATCTATAGTTCCTGTTAATAATCATTTACTACCCATCTCTGTATCTGACCTTATATCCTTGTAACTACCAGATAAAACACTTGGTATGTATCACTGACCTCTGGCCTTCATCAGCCCTAAGGCTAAGAATGTGATTACATCAGAATCCTACAAAAAAGATTTTTTCCACTTTGCTGTAGCCCTCCTACTGAATGAGCCCCAATGTATTCATGAGTTTTTTTCATTCTGACTTTAAAGTTCATGTAACTGAGATAATCAGGGACCAGATCAGGGAACAAAAAGTTAGATAAACTCTCAGGTTTTAATTCATAATCTATTACTTGTTAAAATCCTTCCCCACTCTCCAACCTTTCAGTTTTCTTTTTTTGTGGTACTGGAAATTGAACCCAGGGGTGCTTTACCACTACATTCCCATCCCTTTTTATTTTGAGACAGTCTTGCTAAATTGTTGAGGGTCTCACTAAATTGCTGAGTCTGACCTTGAACTTGGGATTCTTCTCTTCAGCATCCCAAGTTGGTAGGATTACAGAGCTGCACCACCATGCCTGGTCTTACTGGTCTTACCCCACTCTTTCAACAATGTGTGAAATACAGAATGTGCCTTTATACACTCTCTTTCTCTCTCTCTCTTTTTTTTTTTTTTTTTTTTTTTTTGATACTACAGATTGAACTCAGGGGTACTCTACCAATGAGCTATATCCCCAGCCCTTTTTATTTTTTATTTTGAGACAGGGTCTCCCTAATGTGCCCAGGCTGGCCTTGAACTTATGATCCTCCTCCTCAGCCTCCCAAGTCCCTGGAATTATAGACATGTGCCACCATGCCCGGTTTGCATTCTTGAATTGAACAAAAGTCATACAAAATATCTCACTGATGTGGAAATAATTGCTAAGGTTGCAATACTGTTTATATGTTTCATAGGTGGCAGACTTAAAGGATGCATCAAAACCTTTCTTACTGGCCAGGTATGGTGGTGAGCACCTGATATCCCAGCAACTCTGGAGCTTGAGGCAGAAGGATTACAAGTTGTAGGTCAACCTCAGCAATTTAGTGAGACCCTGTCTCAAAAAATCCTGTGTTCACTCCCTAGTCGCAAAAAATAAAAACCCTTCTCATCTGGATATTAAATAAACAATGTAAGGAAAACATGAGAACAGAGACACGAAACTTATGCAGATTAAAAGTGATAAAAGAAAAATTCTGAGATTAATCACAAGGGCCAGAGAATAGAAAAGGGAAGAAATAAGACAAAGTAGGTAATCAGTTAACAGCTGCTGGCAAAGAACCAAAAAGACTGTTTATGTTGAAAGCTTCAATCCCTTCATGGCTGACCACCAGGGCCACCAAACCCTGTTGATTTACAAACCCTCCAGATGTTTAACCCCAACTACTCCAGAAGCAGGTGCTTCTACTTATGAACAATCCTCCTGTCCCATAGCCTTATCCTGCCATTCCAGAGCCAATGAAGGTCAATGTAAACTACTTAGACTTTCCTTCCTCAGAGTTTATACAAAGATACTCTAAGCTCTAGGTCCAGTGGACATGTTTCCAATTGCTGCCCGGGCCTATTGCCAATGGTTTTAGGAACTTTTCCCAGAACTGGTCTTTTTTTTTTTTTTTTTTTTTGCTGTTTAGCATTTGTAAAGCCTCAATAAAATCCCTATATTTCAGAAAGTCTGTCAATTCTCAAGAGTTTCGATTTGACAAAAGCTAGAAGACTTTGCTTAAATTGCAACAGCTTGATAAGATCGAGTAGCCCATGTTAAAGTTGAAGAGTTGAAGTAATATGTCATGGTTGCCTCGATTTGTGTTTCAATCGCAATTGGCATTAAAAAAAAAAAAAAGGTTGATTTTTCTCGTCGGTAAATTGTCTGTTCATATATTATTCTAATTTTTCTATTTTTAAAAAATCGATTTGCAGACATTCTTTACATGTTATAAATCTCACAAAGATCCTTTCCCAGCCTCCTTCTTGTTTTTTGATTCTGGCGTCTTTTGTTATTCAGAAGTTTATGTGTTTGATTTTGACTTATTTTCCTCACAGTGTAAGAGAAGTTTTGACCTACAGAAAGCATTCGCCTGGGACTTATCTAAAACCCAACATTTTTTTCATCACACCTGTTTTTTCCTGCTAAAGTTGATGAAGAATCATGAACTTTTAATGACCCCTGTAGGCCAAATGATAATTAGGCACTCCTTCCTGAATTAAAAACAATAGGATTTCTTTTAACCAATGAAGTGCAGACCCATGAGCTCTATCTTATCTGGAAGCCCAGCTTTTGCTGCTTACTTAGCATAACCCCTCCTAGCCCTTCAACACCCCTGACCTGACCTGCCATAGTTTAGGTTCTATTTCCTTGCTTCTTATGTCTATTTTGTTTATTTTGACAATTAGTTACATAACTCCTCAGAGCCTCGATGGTATAAATGGGAAAGAGTCGAGCTTACCTCATGAGGTTATTGTGAAGATTAAATGAATAAATATGTAAAATGCTTTGAATAAGTGCCCGATAACTCAGTAAGTACCCAAAAAATTTTGGCTATTCATCTTGTTATTACTATGTCAAATTTATTTGTGTTTCTCTTTATTTTGTTTTTTGGTCTTAAGATATACTTCCCCAAACAACGGGTTTTATTACAAATTTTCCTCCTCTCTTCTCTTTCCGGGTGCCTGGAAAGCCCTTCTTCAAGTTGAAGATGGCTGTGTGACTTTCTTTGATCAATGAGATATTATAAAAGTGATGACGTCATTTTTGGCAGAAGTAATAAGATCCCAGGATCTTAGGCATGGAGGGGAAATAAATCTTTTTTCCTTTTGCTCTCATGTTAAAACAAATATTCTTCTATATATTTAAAAAAAAATTTTGTAGTTGTAGATGGACAGCATGCCTTTATTTTATTTAATAAAATGCTAAGGATGGAACCCAGTACCTCACACATGCTAGGCAAGTGGTCTGCCACTGAGCCCCAGCCCCAGCCCAATATTCTTTTATATTTTTATAAGAGTTTTGGAGGTTTATTCTAACATTTAGATCTTTACATTCCTTAGGATTACTTTCACGGATGGTATGTTGAAAAAATAATAACAGATTTAGTTTAAAAAACAAATTAGCTTTTACTGAAATCAGGCAACATCTCATTCTACAAAAGAGAATGGATATTCTGAGCTGGGCACAATCCTTATGCCTGTAATCCCAAAGACTAGGAAGGTTGAAGCAGGAGGATCACAAGTTCAAGGCCTTAGCCTCAACTTAGTGAGACTCTGTCTTATAAAAAAGTACAAAAAAAAAAAAAAAAAAAGCGAGGAGTGGGCTGAGGATGTGGCTCAGTGGTAGAGATCCCTTGAGTTCAAGCCCCAAGTACCAAAAAAATAAAAGATATCCTAATCAGCTGAACAGCAGAGGGGGTTGGTTTTACAGGCAGGAAAGAGCTAAAGAAAGCATAAATAGGGAACAAAAAGTATATTGGTTATTTGAAGGTACTTTCTTTATAGAATTAAAAAAGTGGACAGTTCCTCATCATGCTAGGTCAGGTAAATTGGGCGCCTTCTGACTGGTTACTGTGAATCTCCTAGATGTCAGAAAACTGGTGCCTTTCAAAGTTCATTTTGATTATAAGGCATCCAGCAAAAGTGACTCCATTCTGGCTTGATCTGGTCTATTGGGCCTCATGAAGCAGCTAAGTCCAAAACAATGGCTTTCTATGCAATGTAGGGGTCCAATCCAATTTCTTATTTCTTTTCTTTCATTTTTTTTTATGTAGACAATTAGCTGTCCTAACTCCATTCACACCCTCATGTTTCCTTCCGTGATTTGTAAGGCCATCCCTGCCATATACCTTGTTCCTGTGTTTGCCTGAGTATTTTCTTACCTCTTTATTCTCTCCAATGATTTTGATTTTATTGCACCATTATACTATTTGGAATTACTTACCATGTCTTCATAGTTTATCTCAGTAGCTGGTAGGCAATGGCAGTGCAGTCTTTCAGGCATGGAGAGTGGGGAATGAGGAGTGAGAGAAGCTCTGTGCATCTTAGCTAGACCCACCCTTGGCTAGGACATTGCCTAGATTTCACGCTCCATCCACACCTCACAACAGGCTTTTCCATTTTCTCAAAGATGATCAGAGTAGGCAAGAGGCAAGGAATAGATTTGAGAATGATTATTAAAGTTAATTGACAGGGCTTGGTAATTGCATGCATTTTTGGCGGAGTAGTGTAGAGAGAGGAATTTATCTAGGACAACCCTCATATTTATGGCTCAGTCAATCAGTCCCACAAACATATCTATAAAAATATGCAATATGAATTTTCTCAGCTGTAAAAATTCTGGCATCAGATCTAATGCCTTAAGAGAGTTTCTTGAGCATAATACAATCTATAGAGAAACCTAGTCACAGAAAAGCAAGGTGTGATTATGAATGGTTTATTTCTTTAGATTATAACATTAATCACAAATTGCATTTTAAAGAGATTGTCACTGCTGACAGTGCATGCAAATATTGATTTGTAACCATAGCAAAGTGTCAAGACACCAGGAACTTATCTCAGGCAGTAAATTTGAAGACCGTATGCTCACTTTTATAGTGGGATTTAGTAATTTCCTCATATATCTGTGAGGGACACAAGCACTAAAGCGGACTACAAAAAAAGATCCTACCCTTCCCAATACTGCTGACATTGGAGAACCCAGTCAAGTCTCTGATCCTTGTCCTTCCTCCAACATCCTGCTCACAAATCTGATATGTAGTCAAGGAAGAGAGACTTCAGGCCAAGGGCTATGGCTCAGCAAGCAGCAGTAGCAGCAGCAGCAGGAACACAGGGCCTATGGGAGGGAGAGAAGGAAAGGTTTCAGTGTGGAGTTTCTCAAGACATAGCCTCCTAACTTTCAGAGCTTCACCTACATGTCAAAACCCTAGAAGGTGGGCTCTAGGCACTCACTTAACCTGACTAGCCTCTCCTCTTATTTTCCCAGGATTCCTGAAGTAGTCAGAAATACCAGGGAGAAAGTGATTAGGGGGAGAGAGGAGAAATACCAGGGAGAAAGTGATTAGGGGGAGGGAGGAGAGGAGGAAATGGAGAGGTACCAGGGAAGGAAAGTGAACAAATTATGTAACTCACATGTACAAATGTGGTGTAATGAATCTCATTATTATGTAAATTATAATGTACCAATAAAAATGGTAAAAAGAAAAAAAATAAATACCAAGGAGAGAGAAACTGCAAGGACATCTTTTTGGTTTTTGAAGGGATTTCCAGAATGTAAGAGCAAATTTGGTTTAAATTTCTTGGATGCTTAGTCCCTCTGCAGCCCAGATCCACTTCTGGTTGGACTCCTGGCCTCTCAATAAAAAGTAACTTACTGCATCAATATATGTTGGAACCCTGATTCAAGTCAAGCCCATGGCAGGTCTTGAATGCAGGTAAATAGGAGGGACAAAGTCTCCAGGCTATAAGCAAGAGATTATCATATAAATGGTAAGTCATACTCCATTATGAGGCAAAATGGCTGAGATGTGGACAAGATTCTCCACGAGAAAAAAAAGGAGGTATTTGTTGAGCAAAACTATGTGCCAGGCAATAAATCTTAAAAATCTTATCATTCTCACAGTGATACTACTCAAGTGTTTGTTATTTGTATACCATCATTAAATGAGGAAATTCAGAGACAGATTACTTAGGCAACTTGCTTGAAGTCATAAAACTAGCGCTGCTGAGCCAGATTATCATTGAGGTGGTCTGAGTCCAAACCTATGCCATAGAGAATGGTGTAGGATTTAATTTTCCTTGAAAGTATCAAGGAAGGCTTATTGTTGGAAGTGATATTGGAACTAGGTCTTGGAAGACAATCACCATGTTGAAATTGATGGTGTCTTAGCTTGGATCAAATATGATATGTAGTCAAAGAAGAGAGACTGCAGGCCACAAGAAATGATTGGTGTAAATGCATAGAGATCTAAAAGCCAGGACCACTTGGGAAAAGATGGGGAAAGTGCTCGTGGTGGCTCTTCTTATGCATCTCGAGGCTGGGAGTGGTGACAGCTTTCTTGGTGTTCTTTGTAACCAGTTTCAACCATTATTGGTATGTCTTTTTTGAGGTTCCTATCTCCTGATTTTACCAACTCTACCTTCATCATTCCAGGCACTGTCCCTCTACATGTGGTCTACCATGTGGACCACTTGTATTGATTTAACTTGACATGACTGCAGCCATCTTGAGTTGTAACTGTCATGATTGCTCCAAGGTAAGCTTAGTTTTTTTTACATAGTTTCTCAGCAAACTATATGTAGACAGAGTCATTAGAGCGGTCTGTGGAAATTTACAACTGGCTCCTGGCTCCAGGGAAGTTCCTAACACTTTGCTATTAACTTAAGATAAACCAAGTACATTACATCCAGGATGAAGTCACTTTGGGAGGGCATTAGTGGAGGACTGGGAATTTAACCTACGGGTGCTCTGCTACTGAGCTCCATCCCAGCCCTTTTTTATTTTTTATCTTGAGAAAGTGTCTTGCTAAATTACCCAGGCTGGTCTCCAAATTGCAATCCCCTTGCCTCGGCCTCCTGAGTAACTGAGATTACGGGAGTGTGCCACCACACCTGGCAGGATAGTCACTTTTGTCCTCATCCATATATATCCTCCTTTTTCTGACTGAAACTGCTCAGATCCAATCTGGTCTTGCTGTTGCCCAGCACCACGCTTTCATCAATGAGTGCCCCAATCTATCTGCCTCTCTTTCTTTAGTCCTGTGAGTGTCCTAGGCTCATTCCCTATACACTAGGGCTGAGTTGTTCTCAGTGCAAAATCTTCAGTTCTTCAACTCCTCAATCCAGTGCTATCCATCTTGCTCTTCAATCTAGCCAATTACTTTTGTGGAAATGTCCTGGAACCTAATTAACAGTTAACACTTCACACTTGAAATCTCAAGGTCCCCCATCCTCTTTTCTGACTGCACCCCTCAGCTTGTCCACCTCTCACTGTCTTCCCCCCAGGAAGAGATAGCTTATAGACAGACCTAGAACCCAGGCGCCTCCAGCACCACAGCCACTCACTCAGTTCAGGCACCTTCATCTCTTGCCTGGATTCTGCAGCAGCCACGCCCTTCTGTCTGGAACCAGCAAGCCTCCCAATTCCTCTGATGCTTTGATATGGCTGGCCCCTGACACACCTGTACATTCCTTGGTTCATTCTACCTGGTGTCCCACAAGTCTTTCTGACCTTTCTGCACAGCAGGGGAAACTGGAGTTTGGCTGGACTAGAAATGGCCTCATGTCTATGAGCCTGAGCTCTGTTCTCCACTCCAAAACAGTAGTCCTGTCCTTTTAGGAACCTGAGACTCTTCAGCAATGGACTGGATGCCCATTGTTCTCTGCTGTGGGGGTTTCTGCAGGGGAGCACCCTCTTCTGTTTCATGATGACCCCACAAACCCCACCTCCAATGCAGACCCAGACTCACCTGAACTGTTGAAATTGATGTCTGATTTGCTGTGAATTGGAGTAGAATTAAAGCAATTGAAGTTACTCTTTCGTTTTTGGGGAGCTTCGAGGGAAATTTCATTGTGATTTTTACCAGTTTGTTTTACTGTGACCTTTTGATATACTTCATACCCTGGTATTAACACTTCCTCTTCTTGAGGGTAGAGAGAGAATGCTTTGATATTAACACCCAAACAGGTTCTGATGATAAACAATGTCCCATCAGCACCAAGAAATCTTGGAGAAACAGCTACATTTCTATTCAAAGATGATGAAGTGAATTGCCCAAATCGTACACTACCGGCCCCACTGTAATAAAACTTGGTATGAGAGCCTCTAAAAACTTGGTTACACTGGGATGTCCTCAGAAGCTGAAGAGCTCTTGTCAAATAATAATGGAAGGCCTTGTACTGAAAGCCACTTGAATTTAGTCTGAATTCTCTTACAGCTCGGTTAAAATCTTTTGCAATTTTCCCAGTGTAGGCCACTATAGCAGTTCCATGGAAATCATTGAAATTTTCTGAATAGTTTATGTTGGACTTTATTTGCTTCCATTTTTTCTTAGCATTTTCCCATTCATTCTTAAATTTTTCATTCATGCTTAGCTCTTCTTTTAACAGCTGGGGTGCCTTTTCCTCCATTGCTTCAATACAGCCCTCATACTGATCATCAAATGCGTTGTTGGCCATGTCGAGGACTAATTGGCTGGTCACCTGTAGGGAAGGAGAGTCCTTTGACTAGTTTGCTGAGGAAGGAGCATGTTGGGATGCTATCAGAACCCACAAAATAGGCTTCTTACTCAGCCTGAGATTTCACATATTCCCATCACAGGGCTCATATATGGAGCATACATGAACACATTCTTATTACACTATGAGTGTTATAAAAGGAAAAGCTGAGCATTGTGACTGTTTTGTTTACTTTCCGCCCACATCCCACGTAGTGGGTGGGAATGGGGTTCCCCTCAGTGGAACAGGCTGGCTGAGAAATAAAAGCTAGGAAAAATAGAATGGTGGAAAAAAACACAGAAAGTAGTTTCAAAAGCAGGGGCAGAACAGGCAAATGGACTAGACCAGATGGATCCAGCTTCTAACACAAAGGAGCCCTGCTTTATTTATATTGGAAGACATCAAAGAAATTCTAGAGAATGTTCTTCACCAAAATAGGATCAAGGTGGGGGCAGGTGGGCTGTTCCTAACAGGTTACTCCCATCTCTGGTGCTACTGTGAGGGATCTTTCTAGCAGAGCAGAGGGGAAGGTCATATGCATTGGATGGTCTCTCACCTTTCAAAGAGAGAGCCACAGGAAGTTCCCAGTGTTAGGCCTATCCTTCCGTGGCTTCCACAGCGAGAGAAGGTCCTCCTGTATTTCACAGATGGCTTCCCACATTTACTGATACTATTTTTAAGTTACTTTTCAGATTCATACTCTCTCACTGACTCTAGCCATAAACTCAACTCTGGGAACTATCTGGTCTCAAAGATATGAGGTAAAAGCAAGGTCAACAGGATGTGGGTGGAGAAGGGGTAGTACATATTACCTGCTGTGTTAGCCAACAAGTTAGTATGAAGATATAAACTGCCATGTCTAGAAGCAATGTTATCTTCAAGTTCACAATTTAAAAGCTGCAAACAAACATAAAGCCATGTAAGTTAGATGTAAATAGTTTTATTGTGTTTTGATGCCCAGTTCTGTTGATAAATCCCTATTCATTCTGTTAATGAATCCAGAAGTCCAGGCTCCTGTTCACACTGCTTCTTGATCAGCTAATCAGGATCCCTTGTAAACAGCTCTACCAGGATCTTGCACCAGGGAGGAGGTGACTCCAACATCCCGCCCCCAGTAGGGAGCTAGTTTTGAAACAATTAATCCTGATAACAGGCGAAGCTATAAGTCATGTAAAATTCCAATGAGAGAAACAGATCACATGGGAGCAGATATTTCTTAGGACCTAACATTTTATTCTCCCTTAGAGAAATATTCTGAGTCTTTTCACAGATGCTTAAAAAAATTCTTCTCCAAGTTTTGTTAACCTGGCACTCTCCAACTTCAAGTTAATATTTCCAATATTTCTCTTTCTTTCTCTCTCTCTTTCTCTCTCTCCTTTCTTTCTTTCTTTCTTTCTAAGGTCTCACAATACTGTCCCAGCTGGCCTTGAATTCTTGGGCTGAAGCAGAGCCTCCTTCCTCACTCAGCCTGCCAAGTAGCCGGGACTACAGATGAGATAGATTTTTCAGTTGTTCATTTTGTTTTGTTTGTTCTTGCAGTTCTGGGGATCCGACCCAGGGCTTTGCACATGCTAGGCAAACACTCCACCACTGGGCTACAGCCCCAGCCCTTAAATCAAGACTTTTGAACGTGTCCTGATCTTGTCAGCTTTACATCATCAGTAAGTACTATGATTTGGATATGATTTGTCCTTCAAAGGGTCATGTGCTAGAGGCTTAGCACTCAGAGTGGTAGTGTGGAGGTGGTGGGACCTTGAAGAGGTGACCTAGTGGGAGGTAAATAGGTCATTGAGAACATCACCCTTGAGGAGATTAATGCAGTTGTTTCAGGACCCCACTTAGTTCCTGCTGATACCATGATGTTCAGACTTTCCAGCCATAGAATGTGAACTGAATAAACATCTTTTCTTTATCAAGTATCCAGCCTTAGTTATTTTGATAGAGCAACAGAAATAAAACAGATATAGCAACAGACCAATACAATCAATTTACCTTATAAATTACTATAATTAATGAAAATTCATTACTTTTGACTTCTTTTTGAGGGATGGAGATATACACACTCAGTAAGGCAAGTCAAAGAATGAGGTATGATGATAACACTGCTTCATTCTTTTCTGCTTGCGGTTCTTGGCAAATTATGAAAATTGTCCTCTACACTTGAGAAACTGATGTGACTCCATTTTTGAGAAACAAGCTTCTACCTCAAGGCCTGTCCTAAGGAAGGGGGTGTGACCCTTGTCCTTGGAAAGACCCACAGAGCACTCCTAAGCACATACCCACCCTGCTGAGTTGTTTGTCTACAAATAACTGGAGAGATCTGCGGTGCCAGGTGTCCCTGACTCAGTTAGGCTAGGTGAGGACCCATAGCAACCCCCTAGCAACCATCAATCAGCATGAGACAGGGAAAATACCTGGGATGCCAGATGACCCCCCAGTAGTTTATGGTAGTTGATAACATGTTGGGAAACCATGTAGTTAAGCACATACACCCCTATTGGCTTAAATCAATCAATTCAAAGGAATCCCCCTCTTGTACTAACCAATCACCCCTACCCAACTTGTTCCCGCCATTGAATGTGCTAATGAATGTTAAGAGTTGTTGTTTGACTTTCCCGCGATGTGAAATGATTTGCTGGTGTGATGTTGTGACGCATAGAATATCCCCCCAAAACCTATAAAATCTCACTGAGCAAAGAACCAGGACTCACTCCCTGGAAACGGTTGTGAGTCCAGGCTCCAGCTTGCAATAAAGACTCTTGTGTGATTGCATCGCATTCGGCTCTTGGAGGTTGATTGGGGTCCCACGAGAGTCTGGCATTACACACTCTAAGCCCATTGTGTTAATTTCCAAGGAATTTTGGCTGGTCTTGACATTAGACAATGCTCTATCTAGACCTCAAGAATGAGAGTGAGAGGGGCTGGAGTTGTTGCTCAAGGGTAGAGCGCTTGCCTAGCATGCATAAGGCTCTGGGTTCAATATTTAGCATCACATAAAAATAAATAAATAAATAAAGGTATTGCGTCCATCTACAACTTTAAAAAATATTTTTAAAAAAGAATGGCAGTGAGAGGCTATAAAACATGGTTAGCTGCTCTTGGTTCCTGGCTCTTCTTCCTTACCATGGTTCCCAATTCCCTGAGCCTTTAGGAAACACCCTTGAAATAACAGACTTCCAGTAACCCAATGGAGACTGTCCCACCCTGTATTCATTCTGGATTTTAAAAAAAAATAGAATTAACAATTAGCATAAACTAACTATAACCAACTACTTAAAGTAAGAGTTGACCTCAGGGTCACCTTTGTTTGCATACAATAACTACCCTCATGGATACTTAAAAACTTCCTTCAACATGATATCAGGATGGAATGAACAAATATTTAGAACAAATATTTCGTAGAAAAGAATTATATACTAATAAGACCAATGTTTACTTTGTTTATGAGAGAAAAACATTTGAGTAATGGCACCTTTCCAATTTCTTCCACTGTAGAAATTCAGAGATGACAAAGAATACTGAAGTTTATGACTAATTCTAAAAATTCTTTTAATATTTGAGGCAGTCTTTATTTTACAGAATCCCCCCAAAAGCAATTGGGGAGCTGTAACTGACAGGAACATATTGTGATGAATTAAAATAGTGTACCAGAATCTTAGCATATCCTGAATGATCTACTAAGAATGGTATGCTCAGAACAAATACTTTTTTTTTTTTTGCCAAATTTAATCTTGTCATAGAGTAAGCCCCAGTTCTGGAGCAATCAAAATTATGGGAGTCAAATTTGAACAAACCACACTGTTTTCTTTGATTAAATAATTAGCATATTTTATGGGTGTTATTCTTCTAAAAATTATATTTTTAACATGGAAATTTTTGTATTAAATGCTGTTAAACCAAAAAAAAAAAAAAAAAAAAAAAAAAAAAAAAAGAACTAAAATGAGATTGGAACTAGAAAGTTAGCATTTCCCCTTAATTATAAAAGAAGTAATTTTATATTTGTCTCTGTGGTGATAAGTGCATTTTTATAGAATATAAAATTTGAGCTTAACATATTTTGATTTTATGTGACAATTTAGATTTCTTCACTAGTATTATGCGGTTAAAGAATTATGCAAAAGCCATATATACATGGTGCTGTGATTTGGATCTTAATCATTCACCAAAGTCTCAAGGGTTAATTAAGGGCTTGGTCCTCAGTGGATGGCATTACCGGGAGCTGGTGGAACCTTGGACATACAGTCAATCAACAAGTACATGAAAAAATGCTCACCATCTCTAGCAGTCAGAGAAATGCAAATCAAAACCACCCTAAGATACCATCTCACTCCAGTTAGATTGGCAGCCATTATGAAGTCAAACAACAACAAGTGCTGGCGAGGATGTGGGGAAAAGGGTACACTTGTACATTGCTGGTGGGACTGCAAATTGGTGCAGCCAATTTGGAAAGCAGTATGGAGATTTCTTGGAAAGCTGGGAATGGAGCCACCATTTGACCCAGCTATTCCCCTTCTCGGTCTATTCCCTAAAGACCTAAAAAGAGCATGCTACAGGGACACTGCTACATCGATGTTCATAGCAGCACAATTCACAATAGCTAGACTGTGGAACCAACCTAGATGCCCTTCAATGGATGAATGGATAAAAAAAATGTGGCATTTATACACAATGGAGTATTACTCTGCATTAAAAAATGACAAAATCATAGAATTTACAGGGAAATGGATGGCATTAGAGCAGATTATGCTAAGTGAAGCTAGCCAATCCCTAAAAAACAAATGTCTAATGTCTTCTTTGATATAAGGAGAGTAGCTAAGAACAGAGTAGGGTCGAAGAGCATGAGAAGAAGATTAACATTAAACAGGGATGAGAGGTGGGAGGGAAAGGGAGAGAGAAGGGAAAATGCATGGAAATGGAAGGAGACCCTCAGAGGTATACAAAAGTACATACAAGAGGAAGTGAGGGGAAGGGGAAAAATAATACAAGGGGGACAAACGAATGTCATTAAAGGGGGCAGAGAGAGAAGAGGGGAGGGGAGGGGAGGGGAGGGGAGGGGGGATAGTAGAGGATAGGAAAGACAGCAGAATACAACAGACACTAGTATGGCAATATGTAAATCAATGGATGTGTAACTGACGTGATTCTGCAATCTGTATATGGGGTAAAAATGGGAGCTCATAACCCACTTGAATCAAATTGTGAAATATGATATATCAAGAACTATGTAATGTTTTGAACAGCCAACAATAAAAAATTAAAAAAAAAAAAAAAAAAAAGAGTTGGGCCCTAGTGGAAGGAAGCAAGGTCACTGAGGCTATGCCCTTGATGGATATTGGAACTTTGGTTTCTTCTCCTCTGTTTTTGCTTCCTGGCTGCCATGAGGTGAGCAGCTTTATTTTACATGTGCTCCCCACTATACTGTTCTGCCTCGCCACAGGCCAGAAGCAATAGAGCCAGCTGGCTGATTATGGGATGAAACTATGAGCCCAAATAAAACTTCCCTCCCTTTAAATAGATTTTTCTCAGGTATTTTGTCACAGCAATGGAAAACTGATTAACACACATGGATGTTCAACTGTAATCTATTACAAATTGAAATGCATTATAATTATAAAAACTGGGAGTGTAGCTCAGTGGTAGAGTGTGTGTTTAGCATGTATAAAGCTCTGAGTTTAATCCTTAGCACCAAATAAACAAACAAACAATAAAAAATACTTGTTTTTTATGTCTGAATATTATGAATCTATGAAAAAACCTTCCTTTAAATATTTAAATACTAGCCAGGTGCTGTGGGGCACATCTGTAATCCCAGCTACTTGAGAGACTGAGGCAGGAGGATCACAAGTGCCCACTTGGGCAACTTAGCAAAACCCTGTCATAAATAAATAAATTAATTAATTAAAACAAAAACCACCTAAATATAACTGGGATTTATCTTAGTGGTAGTGCCCTTGGGTTCAATCCCCATATTTCTCTCCCTCTCTCTCTCTCTCTCTCTCTCTCTCTCTCTCTCTCTCTCACACACACACACACACACAAATCCAATGTAAATTGATATTATCTGCACATATTCCCTAATAACAATTTAATTGTTTCATCACCTTTTCTTATACTTTGATTTTGCTTTTCTAGCATTGTTAGTTGAATCAGGATTTTTAAATTGTATAGCATTAAAATAATAAATACTAACATTTATCCAACATCTCTCTATGTGGAGTTAATTATTTAATTTTCTACATTATATATCCATCACTTTTTTGATCTTAAGGCAAAGTTATAAAAGCTTACCTATCTTCTTTAAGGAATTTCAGGACCCTAGCTATCCTCCTTAAATTCCTCCGAAATTCCTTCTGGAGGAGGATTTGGAGTGAATTATGAGTAGAAGAAACATCATTAATGAGAAAAATACTTTGCTTTGACATACCTTAAAATAATTCCGCAGCCCCTCCTTCCTAGTCACAGAGCTTCTGGAAATTAAATTGCCTAAGAACTTCTCTGGGACACTTATTAGCAATAGAGATTTCTGGACCCCAGTCTCAAAATTGTATATTCCATATTTTTACATGAGTTCCCTAGTTGATTCTGATGGGGATACAGCTGGCTTTTTGAGAACTGATAAGCATGAATTTCAAGCTTCTCTTCCCCATGCCCCATCTCCCCACCCCACCATTTGGAATATAAGTTTAATTTTGTCATACCAGGAGCATGGTTCACTTATCCTTAACTCAGTTTTAGTTTTACACTTACCTCTTCTGCAGTTCCTCAATGTAGTTAGTCCGGATATCTGTGTTATACAAGGCCTTGTGACCTCTTCCCTATTAGACAGCTATGTACAACATACGACTGGCTCTGCTGACCCTCATACCCCATATGGACTGTGCAGATATGTTGCGGTATCACATCTTGGTCATAGCCTCTTGACACTTACATTTTTTTGCTTTAAACCTACCAATTAAAACTCTTCTCAGAAAACCTGTGTGGATAACTCCCTGGATCCCAATGTTGACATTGTCCCATAGTCTCTCCCTGCCATGCACACACACTCTGTCTGCACTCCTTGACCTTGACCTCCATGAGTGTGGCTTTCAGATGTCTTGTGTACCACCCAGGGCCCATCAGTAGTAAAATCTTTCTTTCCATCTTGTGTCTCTCCTAATCACTGAAGTAGTGCTCTCCATCTTAAAGATCCTAAATTAAAACAAAGAACTTGAGGCCTACGGACTCTTCTTTCATTAAACATCCAAGCTCCTGTGCACTAAACTCAGGTGATTGACACTGGGAAATGAAGTCTCTGGCTCTCGACTCTCAGTCTCCATTTAAAGTTCAACTGGGATACTAGAAGTTAATGTGGGCATGAATTTGGGAGGGAAATGGGGAAATTAAACATATTCTTGTTCTGGCTTGAAGAATCTAAGCTTGACTAGCCATAGGAAGGGAAAGGCTCTTTTGTATAAGGGACCAAGTGGAACACAGATACCAGCAGTACTTCCTCAAGGATCTGGGAGCAAAGTATATGATCTTGGATAAGTTTTTAAGTGTTTGGAGGGTAGATATGCTACATGTCTGTCCTTCAAGATGTTTTTCTTTTTCCAGAAATGAGCCCAACTCCCTACCTGGGATATTTTTTTTTTGCCCAGAATTGATTTTGTAGCATTAAATTTTGACACATAACCCTCTACTACCACAGTCACCCCAGTCCTCGGGTTTTCTCCCAGCCCAGTTCTATTTCTAGTCTCTCCTCAGGGGACATTCCTAGATCCCTGAACTCTAGAGACTCTTTCCTCCTCAGAGCACAGGGTCTTGCTGTGTGCCCTAGCTGGCTACAAATTCTTGAGCTCAAGTGATCTTCCTATCTCAGCATCCAGAGTAGCTAGGATTACAGAATTGTCAGGTACCTGATCTCCTGCTGATCCTGGGTGATTCAATCCTCTTGGTCTTCTAATAGCAGTACCTGAAAAGACAGCGCTGTGACCCTTTTATTCTTGAGAAAGTTGTGCTTTCAGTTTCTGATTGAATTGGAAAGGGAAGACAAATAACTTATGAACTAATAATTTGTGTTTTCCTATTGAAACTTTTACTTTCTCTATACCTAGAAGGTAAGACCATTATGTCCCCTCTACATAGGATTGGGATGTGTGGATGTGTGTATTTTGCAAGGAGATCCTGCAAAAAAGCAGAATTTGCTGGTTGATCTTTGCACCAGACATATGGTTTTACAGATTGTGTTAAACCACGACACAAAGAAAAGATCACCGACTCCAACGGAAATCAAATTAAAGCAAGCTTGTAATTCTGACCATACGGGGCTGTCTCTCCCCAAACTTGTGGGAACAGAAGACAGCACCCCAGCTCTCTAGGAGTGCAGCTTTATAGCACAGAAAGTTGCAAAAAGGGGAGGTATCTTGAGAGCTTACAGATAACAGAATTTTGACAAGCATAACACAAAGGCAGATAGTAGGTTTAATGGTTCAGCACTTAGGGAGTCAATTTAGATCCCAACATCAGAATTTATGAGGCACCATTAGAGCTTTAGAGAGGGTCGTTATCTGGCCAGGGAAAGCCAGAATTTATGAGGTGCCACTAAAGTTTCAGAGAGGGCTGCTATCTGGTCAGGGAAAGCCAAGCATGGGTGAGTTGAAGGCAAGGGCAGGCATTCCAAGCAAGTTTAGAAATTTCAGTAATTTATAGTAAAGCAGAAATTAACTTTTTATGCCTTTGTGGCAAGATGGCTCCTAATCTTAAGAGGGAATTAGGCTGGGTTTATCAATTGCTTGAGCCATTTGAGAGGATTAGGTCAAAGCGAAGGACAGAGAGGTGAGTGCTCTTAAGATCACGTTCACATCCTTAGTCATTGCTTACTATGAGTTCAACACATGAATATAGTTTGCTCAGAAACTAGCTAAAGCATATAACCACATCGTTGATGTTGTACACAATTTCCTTGGGAAACTACCAGTTTCTCCTGGTCTTATATCCTTGTAGTGAACCAATTGGTTTCCTGGATAAATGGACCCAGCCATCTGGTGACTTTTTAGATTAAAAAACAAAACAAAACACCACAACAGACCATACTGCCAGAAATCTAAAATTCCCTATTCCATCATAGGTAGAAAAAAGGAGGGTCCACAAAAACTAGCTGTAAACTTTTGGGTCATTGGGTTTTGTAATGAACTGTCACAGAAATAGAACTTAGAAGAAGAAAATCTATTCATGCTAGAGTATATTTGGAGGCAAATCATTTTCTCAGATCTTACAAGTGAGAAACCTAACTCTTTTTGTTTTGAGACAGAGTCTTGCTGTGTAGCCCAGGCTAGCTATAAATTCTTGGGCTCAAGTGATCCTCCCACCTTAGCCTCTAGAGTAGCTAGGTCTACAGACATGTGCCATTATGCTCGAATCTACATAACAATCTTGATGCTGTACAGCCTTCAATGTCTGGTGCTGACCTTTTCTTTATGAATGGTGCCAAAATGTTGCAACAATATTCTATAGTCCCATAGAGATATTTTGGACAAAAGCATATGATTGCATGACCCCAGCAATTGGTATTGGATTAAAGGCACAAAATCCTATGGGCAATGTAAAGCAGGGTGGTCAGTGAGGAGCAGGAGGAATTCAAATCTGAACATTAGTAAGGAAAGACTTTATTAAGGAAGACTATTGCACTAGGGAGATGCTTAAAGCCTAAGCTGGAAACCTCTCAGAGAAGGAGTAGGTGAGCCAAACTTTTTCTCAGAGGCCATGAGAAAGAGGAAAGTGACTGTGAAAAGAGGAAGGAAGTGCAAAAAAAAATTCTGGTGGAGGAAGTTTAAAACTTAACAACTGCATTCAACATTAAAAAAACTGATAGTGGTAGGCAACAACACTGTGGCTAGGCATGTGAGTTGGAAGCAGACGCTTAGAGGGAGCACATTATAGTATGGGAAGTTCACATCAAGTTCAGTTCATGCTTAGTCTGTTCTAGTAAGCACAAAGTTTGATCCGCCTTGTCCGTGCATCCTCTTGTTCAAGACAGGCTCAGAGGGACTGTTCTTTACGTCTTAGGGTTAAGGAAAATAGATTCAAAGTAATTCTCTCGGTGATGTTGCTCCCAGAGGACCAATTGGACCATCTTTGGGCATACTTGCAAAGAGCCTTCAGACTAGGCATTTAAAAAGTGAGATGTCTAAAATGATAAAGAGAAATATGAATATAAAGTGTCATAGTCATATTAAAGTAAAATCAAGCAGTTGAACCTGGAGGGCATCTAGTCTAGTGCATTCTAAGTGGTGGGTGGATGAAAATCCTTCAGGGACACTCAACCACTAAGCCAAATCCCGACCTATTTTGTATTTTATTTAGAGACAGGGTCTCACTGAGATGCTTAGCACCTCGTCTTTGCTGAGGCTAGCATTGAACTCATGATTCTTTTGCCTCAGTCTCGCAAGCTGCTGGGATTACAGGCATGCGCCACCTTGCTCAGCTGAAAGTCTTTTGATTATGCAGCACCACTTGTCTCTTGAAGCTAAAATATGAATGCTTTCATGATATTGTCTATACCCTTGCCCTTGATTACCTTTCTTCTTTCTTTTCTTTTTTTGTACTGGAAATTGAACACAGGGTACTTTACCACTGAGCTACATCATCCCCACCATTTCTACTTTTTATTTTAAAACAGGGTCTTATTAAGTTGCCCAGGCTGGCCTGAAACTTACAATCCTTCTGTCTCAGCCTCCTGAGTTGCTGGCATTACAGCATGTGCCACTGTACCTGACTTGATTAGTTTTCAAATAAGCACATGAGTGACCCAAGCATTTTTCCAGACTTCCTAAATGACCCAAAGCAGCTTGGTCAGGTGGAAATCTGGTCCATGCATGGTCTGCTGCAGTTGATGAGGCCTTAGAAGTATATATCAAAGGCTCTATCTTGTAATGCTTCTTTAGATCTTGGGAAAAAAGATCATTGACGGGAGATCTAGAGTCCTTAGGATCTGAGCTATGAGGTTTTAGGCTTTTTTGCTTTTTGTTCTTGTTGTTGTTTTGGGGTACTGAGTGAACTCAGGGGTGGTTGACCACTGAGTTATATTCCCAGCTCTTTTTATTTTGAGAAGGTCTCACCAAGTTGTTGAGGCTGGCCTTGAACCTGAAATCCTTTTGCTTCAGCTTCCTGAGACACTGGAATTATAGTTATGCACCACTGTACCTGGTTATATTTTAGTTCTCAATGATGCTAAGTTACGAAGGAGGGAGAAAAACTGAAAAGTTAGTTCAGAGAGTAATAGACACAAATTGAAGGAAACTGAAAGAATTGAAAATTTGGTTAAGTGTTAACAATTTGGGCATGGTATAGGATCCAGTCCAATTTATAGGTAGATAACAAAATTTTTTTCCCATAGTAGAAGTCAATTATGTTTTTAACAGATAAGACAGAGATTGTATATGCATTAGTCATCTGCAATTTTCAAATGGGAAAAATATTGTAAACACAATTAAAGGAAGCAGAATCTGATAATCCAGAAGGACGTATCAACATTTTCTACTGAATTTTATTCTTAAAGTTATCCCTTCTGATTAAAGATGATCTCAAAGGACATTATTCTTGATCACAAAATAAGACTGGTCTCACTAGATTTGGCCTGATTATTTACAAGTTGTAGCCAGAAGGGTAATTTACCATCTAGGTTTTTAAAATAACTGTGTTTTGTTTTGTTTTATGTGTATGGTACTGGGCATTGAACCCAGGGGTGCTCTACTATCGAGCTAGGTTCCCAGCCTATATTGTTTTTCATTTG
Organism: Marmota flaviventris; assembly: GCF_047511675.1. Lineage (NCBI taxonomy): Eukaryota > Metazoa > Chordata > Mammalia > Rodentia > Sciuridae > Marmota > Marmota flaviventris. The sequence continues at coordinate 61,085,894 of NC_092506.1, read as the reverse complement.
AGACAGGGTCTTGCTAAGTTGACCAGGCTGACCTGGAACTTTGGTTCTCCTGCCTCAGCCCCTGGAGTCACTAGGATTACAGGCATGTGCACCCAGCTACCTATCATAGCTTTTATTAGCTTTCTGCTTTATAATAATACAATTCCTCAATGTGGCAAGAATAAGTATATTCATTAACAGATAGGTTAATGAATATACTTATTCTTGCCACATTGAGGAATTGTATTATTATATATATATAAAACCTTACATATATTATGTATACATATATATATATATAAAACCTTACATATATTATGTATGCATATATATGTATATATACATATCTAGCAATTAATGTTCCAATAGTTTATCTTACTTAGAAATGATCTAAATTATGTGAAATTACCTAAATTAAGTGAACTGGAATTCTTAAAACATTTGAGTAAGTTTTTATGAAAGTTTTTTTTTTCATATTGAAAGTAGTACTATTCCAATATATGGAAACTTTAGGAATATTATGTGTGTTTGTATGTGTGTGTTTATTTATCTCTAAACCAATCAGAATAAACTCTTTAAATAAATTTATAATCCTACTTAGTAATATCATCCACAGATGGGAAAATATTACACATATATAACATATACACAGGTATATACATAAAGATACAGGTAGACACAGAGAACATACAACTTCAATTCTAAAATTCTAGCTATGGGTTAAACATAAAACAAAACTCACTAGATCATATAATGAGCTGGCTCTCATATCCTGTTTTTGTCCCATCTTTTATTTTCTTTTTAACCTGGTTTCTAGCAGATGGGGTAAGCTTACCGTGAGGGCTGAAGTATTCCCACCAATATTTGTGGAGAAGACCTGTACGATGGCCTTTGCCCTGATGTGTATGTGATCTACATTTCCAGGGAGGGACTGTAAAAGACCAAGCAACTGTTGAGTAATCTCCAAAGCCCTTGTGAGTGGATAAAACAGTAGGCCTAGGGCTGGGGCTGGGGTTTAGTGGTAGAGCACTTGCCTAGCATGTGTGAGGCACTGGGTTTGATCCTAGCACTACACAAAAATGAACAAATAAAATAAAGGCATTATGTCCATGTATAACTCAAAAAAATATATTTAAAAAAACCAAAGACTAAAAAACAGTAGGCCTATTTGCAATTAACTTTTTTTGGGGGTGGAGGGGCAGGTACCAGGGATTGAACTCAGGGGTACTCCGCCACTGAGCCACATCCCCAGCCCTATTTTATATTTTATTTAGAGACAGGGTCTCACTGAGTTGCTTAGCACCTCACATTTGCTGAGGCTGGCTTTGAACTTGTGATCCTCCTGCCTCAGGCTTCCCAGCCACTGGAGTTACAGGTGTGTGCTCCAAAGCCTGGCCAATTGACTTTCTTTGCTTCCGATTGCTCTTGGGGCCTCTGAACTCCTCAAGAGCCCTTGAGTTTTTAAAATTTTGTGGGAGATATGTTTTTCTACTTCTTTGAATCAAAAAATATTAGCATATCACTGCTTGAATGAGATCTTGAGTCACAGGACTCAAAATCTCCTTACAGAATGAGGCAACTTGGAAAAACCCCATGTTCCTCCAGAGAGATCACTGAAATTCTAAGTTGTTTTTTAGTAAAATATTTCCATCTTGGAGAATTAGATGGAATTAGAACAGCAATAGTGGAGCAAGTACCCTTTGAGGGCGAGATCTGAGGGACAGAAGTCAGACTGAGTTCCCATGAAACAAAATGAACACCTGTGGGCTAAGGGCCCTGGGGGACCAAGGTTTCCCAGGAAAGACTCGGAATCTTTAATTTCACTTAGAAAGTCAGAAAGAAAAGACAGAGAATCAGAAGGAGAGGACAAAGTAAGGAGGAAATAAAGTCAAGTCCTTATCGTGCTGTGACAGACCACAGTGGTGGGAGCGGTGGGATAGGCATTGTGACTTGCAATCTTGGGTTCTGATCTCCCCAGCAAGGAAGGACACAAAGGGTTAAAGAAGCTGGTGTTAATATCTGAATGAAGACAGTGGAGTTGGAGTGGCAGTTGACATTTCGGCTGAATCATGGCACCATTACCATCAAGGAAAAGAATCGCACACTTGAGTTTACCAAGGAGGGCCACTGCCAGAGATGCTCAAAGCCTAAGCCAGAGACCTCTCAGGGGAGGGTGGGCAGCAAAAGAATGTGGGCTACATGACTACGGGATAAGGAGGAGGGGGGCTGCTAAAAACTGCTGGGAGTAGTTCATAAGTCATAGACTTATGAACTGCATCAAGCATAGCAGGCCAAGGCAGGCCATGTGGTTTGTGGTCAGGCCCACATAGGGTGCAGGACCCAGAATGAAGCAGACAAGTTGCAGTATGGAAAGTTCATGCTCAGTTCAGGTCAACTCCAGTCTGACCAACTTTGTCAAATGCTGGTTGTCTGCCTCTCCCTATCAAAGCTTAGCTTAGTAAACTGACCACCTGCTTTCAGATTGGCCCCCCCATATCACCCAGTGATCATTTCATCCATCAGATTCTCCTCCATGAGAAAGAGATCACCATTATTTTAACTTAAGAAGGAGAAAGCAGGACATGGTGGTGCATGCCTGTAATCCCAGTGGCTCAGGAGGCTGAAGCAGGAGGATCGCGAGTTCAAAGCCAGCCTCAGCAACTCAGCTAGGAACTAAGCAACTCAGTGAGACCCTGTCTCTAAATAAAAAATACAAAATAGGACTGGGGATATGGCTCAGTGGTTGAGTGGTCCTGAGTTCAATCCCTGGTACCAAAAAGGAAAAAAAAAGGAGAAAGACTGGGCCCTCCTGAGAGTAGGGGCAGGTCAGCTTTAGGGGAAGCCTTTATGCTTTGTGCTTACGTCTTCTAATGTTTGGCTGAAAGTGGCATAAAACACAGCACAGCAACGGGCAGACATTTGTTTTTCTCTCACACAAATGGGTCAGGAGGCAGGTATTGGGGGGCAGGGTGGCTGTTCAGAGAGACACCAGGGGCCCGGCCTTCAATCTTCATGATTACTCCATCCTACGGAGTGTGGGTTCTTATTCCAGGGGCAAATTGGGGTTTCTGTGTTCCAAGATACCTGATGGGGAATGGAAAATAAAGAAGAAAGAATGAGCACTCACCATCTCTTAACCCATTATGTCCCATCTTCCTATATAGAATTAAATCTTTGGGAACGATCCTGAGACTGCTAGAGGACTGCCCTGTATAGCTCATTAGCCCAAACTTCTTCACATGGCTACACCTAACTTCAGGGAAGCTGGGAAATACAGTGTTTGTTCTGGGGAAGAAGAATGGGGAGAGGGGACCATACACCCAGCTGAAAATGCTGTTAAAGAAAAGTGTTGAGGGATACCAGGGCTGAGACCAGGAAGAGACCATTGAGGCATTTGCCTCAGACACAAAATTTAAGGGGTCACCAAAATACTCAGTAACACAGATAAATATTTGAATTACAGTATTTTTTTCATCATTAGTAACCCATTGGGATTGTTGAATTAGGAGGAGGTTATGTACCTTTAGGGGCAGGGAGTATATAGGAAATCTCTGTCCCCTTTGCCCAATTTTGCTGTAAATCTTATACTCCTCTAAAAAAATAAAGTCTATTTTTTTAAAAAAAGAAACAAGCTGGGTACAGTGGCATATACCTGTAATTCCAGTGAATTGGGAGGCCAAGGCAGGAGGATTGCAAGTTTGAGGCCAACCTCCGCAATTTAGCAACGCCCTAAGCAACTTAGTGAGACCTTGTCTCAAAATAAAAAATAAAAAGGGCTGGAGATTTAGTTCTGTGATAAAGTGTCCTTGGGTTAAATCTTTAATGCCAAAAAAACAAAACAAAACCCAAAGAATAGTTGCATAAAACATTACATATAGGTCCTTCTCCTCTCTCAGAGGACCTACTCTCTTCCTTAAGGATGTACTCTTTCCCTTTTCCCACCTCTTCAATAAATTTATGCCTCTTACTCTGAGTGAAGTGTCTAAAATCTTTCTGGCATGATTACAAGAATTGGGGTTTGAAGAGGGGGTATCCCACTGCTGCAGCTTTGTGACAGACCACTGCCCTGTGACATTTGGTGTTTACCACACAGTTATCATCAATGGCCCCAATTACTTTCTGTTATTTTTTTCCATTCAACTTTTTCTGAACCTCTCTGCTCCACCTCAGATTCTTGGTGACTAGAGGAAAAAATCTTGTGTTCCTTTGGCTAGAACTCACTCTAGTAAGGACCAAAAGATCTCTTGATTGGAACTCAGATGCTGAATTCTTACCTCCTTAGAGGTAAGAGTGGAAGCCTTCATCCTTGATTCTTTTCGGGGCAAAGTTCTCCTATGAGTAATTGAAGGGTTCTTGATAAGGGCACTACACGTGTAGAATCTGAAGGACAATGATCATGAGATTTTGAACCGCAACACACGTTAGGGTAAAGAGAACTTTTTCCTTTCTCTTACCCTCTCGTTTTTATGTGTGGATCAACAGATCATCACTGTGGAACCTCACTCAAGACTCAAATCAGTGGGAACTCTAATTTACATGTAAGCACAGGCGCATAATCCCTGCCCTATGTAGGTCTCATCTGGTCACCTGTCAACTGTCATCATGGACTTCTGGACTGCCCTGTTGCTAAATATCCTTAACTTTCCCTGCCCCATCTGATGGAGAACAAGGACTTCAGTCACTCCCCACCCCAACTTCACCCTATCTCAGCAGGCAGCACCCAGGTCTAATTCATGCCCAACTGCCCTAAAAGAATTTAGAGACCTAAGTCTTTAAGGGGGTTGGGAGGACAGTTAGTTAGCTAGTCAGGCATGAACCAGTTAGCAGGGAAAAGACAATGAAGGGTGACTGAAAACCACAGGGATTCTTATCTGATAGGTAAGCACTTGGAAAATGGGGACCTAGTATGTCAAAACCTCCCCAGCCACAGTTATATCCCCTTTAAAAGAAAAACAAACTATTATTTCAAGATCATGTCATACCCTACCAAGTGGCCTAGACTTCCCTTATCACAAAACTATCACAACCCCCAATCACCCTGGCAACTAAAACATCAAGACCCTCACTAGGAAGCTTCAAAGGGTAATAAACTGATTAAGGGGGCAATAAAATGAAGCAAAAACAGGGGGGCTCAATTTTCTTAAAATCTCCAATTCTGTGAACACTGCACCATCCTCTCTTGGAGGCAGTCCATGCAATTCCTATGCTGTCACTCAAAGGTCAAAAAGTGGACCTGGATAGGACTCTCTGGAAACTTCCCTGGGACTCCCAATAAAACTGGAGAGCAGGAGGGACACACCATCCTTCTCCTCTCTGAGAGGACCCACTCTCTCCCTTGAGAGTGTTCCTTTTTCCCCTTTCCTGGCCCTTTTAAAAAGCTCATTCCTGTTACTCTGAAAAAAAAATAAATATAGAATTGTATTGTTGAATTTATATAAAAACATGATATATGTTAGTAAAATGGCTCAAAGGAGGAGGGAGGGAACAAAGCTATATTTGAATAAGAAAATGACATTAGAAGGTAACTCAGATCCAAAGGCAGAAATGAATAGTATTGACCAGGAATGGTGGCACATGCCTGTAATCCCAAGGACGCTGGAGGTTGAGGCAGGAGTTTTAGAAGTTCAAGGCCAGCCTGGGCAACTTAGCAGAGGGTGCTGGGGATGTAGCTCAGTGGTAAAACACCCCAGGATTCAATCCCCAGTACTGAAAAGAAAAAGTACTGGAAATGGTAAACATGTAGCTTAATATAAAATACTATATAAATACAGTTTTTTCTTCTTATAGATTCTCTAAAAAAAACATAAGATTGTGAAAAGCAATAATTGTGACACTTTATTGGGTGTTAAAAAGAGATGATAAATATCAATTATGGCTCTGGGACCAGCTGCAGCAGCAGGAATTGTAGCTCTTTTCTAATCTTCTCATGCTAAATCTTTGCAGAGATGGCAGCTGCAAAGACTTGTGATGGATGGGATTTAACAGAGGGTATTAGAGGATCTCAAGTGCTATACCTCCAGCCCAGGCTCTGGATTCCTGCCCAGTCAACTGATGTACAAACCACACACTCACATATGCGCCACCCAGGAGCAAAGGGAAGTTAATGCCCTGTGGAGGAACTTTTGACAAATGGCAGACAGGACTCAATAGATCCACACTTTCCCCTTCTGTTCATTAAGTGGCTAATATTGGATTGTGCTTCAAAAGGGTTCTAACATGGTCACATGGGATAGCAAAACTAGTCACTCACAAGGGCACCTCAATAATTCACCCCTATATTGGTGTTCCTGTTTCCTCTCTTGCACACTATCACATGCTCTTGATCCCTGTGATCAAATGCCCAAATAAATTAGAACCCAGGCTAGACAATTCACTTGTTTAAGTACAATCTTAAGTAATTTTCCAAAAGAAGAGGTATGAAGAATAGCATCTTGCAAGTCTGAAAATGTTTCTATTCCACCCCTTACCTGACATTGATTAGCTAAATGTAAAATTATTGATTGAAAGTAATTTCCACTCAGAAGTTTGAAAGAACTCTGCAGGTTTCTTTTAATTTCCAAGCTATTCATGAAAAAATTTGGATATGGATTCCATTGGATTTAATCTTTTGGAGGCCTCTATTTCCCTTACTTGTGCTCCCCTCTGTAAGCTTTCAGAATCTTATATTTATTCTTGGATTTCTGAAATTTCACAATAACATATATAGATGTGAACCTTTCAATTCTTTGTTCTGGGAAATTGGTGGACCTGTTTGATAAGGATACTTGTTTTTTAACATCTTGGAAAATTTCTTTTCTTGTTCTCTGATGATTTCTTGTCCTTGTTTTTCTCTTTTAAAAAAGTATTTTTAATAGAGATTGAGCCTTCTGGATTGATTATCTATTTCTATTATCTTTCTTTCATGTTTTCTGATTCCTTGTCTTTGTTCTACCTCCTGCGAGATTCACAATGAATTTGTCTCCAATCTTCTATTGAATTTATTAAAAACTTGGCAAACATTTTTAATGTCCAAGACTGCATTCTTGTCTTCTGATTATCTCCCTCTCAAACCTTCAACATTTTAAAAATTTTTTGAAGGACAGTTTTAGGTTCACAGAAAAGCTGACAGGAAGGTGCATAGGTATTCCATGTTCCTGTGACTGCTACACTTTTTTGTCCTCCCCGATTGCTAATGTCCCCATCAGTTTCTTCACTTTATATAATAACATCTTGTTCTTGTTTTATATCATTCATTCTCCTTAATCTTGCAGACTTCGCTTAAATGTCTATTCACTTATATTTAATAATAAAACCATGGGGAGCTGACTTGGGGGCTTTGGGTATGTGGACTGGGTTTATTTATTTGCACTTTATCTAGATGTGATCCAACACCCAGCGGCCAAGAGCAGACATCTTCTCCCTGGAGTCAATACACATTAGTGGCTATTTCTGGTTCTGACTCAGCTGCATGGGCCTCAACGTTCTTTTCCTAGAGAAAAGCCAGGGGAGATGGGTTGGGTCAAAGCACAACTTCTTTAAATGAGTTAGAGTAATGTCAATATGTGACTGCTGCGCCCCTCCCCTGACTCAGGCAATGGCAAGGCCCTACTGAGGTGGATGGCGCCAGGCGTCCATCCTCTGGAGGAGCGCAGTATATTTCTGGGAATGGGCTGGTTTGTTTTTGTATTCCTTTAATAAATATAGTTGCGACTTCTCATATGACCATTAAGTATGAAGGAAAAAACATGACTTTCCCAATTAATGCAACTGCTTCTAAAGAATGGATCTGTTTGCTCTAAATGCAATGATTCAGCTGTGGAGCATAAATTGTTAACATTTAATTAAAAAACCCCTGTAGGAAAAACAGTCAAGGAAGTTTTTGAGAAATTAAATTAAAATCTAGAGAAGAAGAATTAATGTTAAGAAGACAGATTAGTGCTTAGTACTGGGCAACTTGTTCTTGTTCCTGTGCACAATGGTTTGTGCTCTTACTCTTGTTTGATTAAAATTAATAGCCTCTCTTTTCAAGTTAACCACTTGCCGTAACCATGGCACCAGTTATAGTCAGTAAGTCAAGAAAGAATAGTCAAGGTATAGGCCAATAGTCTGGGACATTTCCAACTATTATTAAAAGTTAACTAAGCAGAAACAGCTCAAAGCAAAACGCGAACTGAAAGGAAAAATGCTTGCTTATGCATAAGCCAAGATACATTCTTGTATTCTAATTGTAGCTACCTAATACTTTGTTTCTTTGAATAATAATTAATAATTATTATTAATCATATAATAATTATTATTAATAATAATTAATAATAATAATAATTCCTGGTTTAACCACAAAGTACTGTGAGCCTGCCAAAATGAAAAGTATATATGATTAACTTCACAAGTAAAGATTGGGATTCAGCACCATCACTTTTGTGTCTGTGTTGTTTCTCCACCCCCTTTCGCTGACTCCTTACCATCTGTTTGTCTCCTGAGACCCCCTGTTGGAGCTGGACTCTGACATGTGACCAGGGCTCAGATGTTTTTGATGGATCCTCTGTACCACACTTTGTCATACCATTCCCAATTACTTTTATCCATTGAAGGAGAATCTTCATTTATGGTCTTGTTCTCTCAAAGCTTTTCCATGAAAAGTAGCTTACCAAACTTTGGCTTGTTTCTCCCAAGACTTAGTATGTGAGCTAAGGGTCTATTTTTTAGCTCAATGCACACAACCACAGTCAAAAATTTAGGAAATATTTTCTACCTTAAGGAATTCAGAGACTTGCATGGCAGGAGCCCTCTATGACACATGGCTGATGGCAATTCATGTTCTTTTTTTTTGGGGGGGGGGGGGGTACCAAGGATTGAACTCAGGGGCACTCAACCACTGAGCTGCATCCCCAACCCTATTTTGTATTTTATTTAGAGACAGGATCTCATTGAGTTGCTTAGCACCTCGCCATCGTTGAAGCTGGCTTTGAATTTGTGATCCTCCTGCCTCAGCCTCCCGAGCCGCTGAGATTACAGGCATGTGCCACCACGCCCTGCGTTCATGTTTTTTTTTTTTTTTTTTAATCAGTGACTATTGGGCAGGAACTGCTTAAGTAACTCTTAATGGTTAGGTTTCATTCTAGAAGCTGGAATTGTACTTATGCAAATAACAGTAAGTAAACAGTAGAGAGATGGTATCCAGAGAGGTTGGGAAATAGGCCCTATGAATATCTGGAGGAGAGAAAAGGTAATTACTAGAAACTTTGAACATTTCTCAATCTCTATGACCCTGGTTCTGAAATGAAAGAGAATGTGACTGCACAAAAATGTTTATAGAGCGTCCTTTGGAACAGTGTTAAAAGTCAGGAGCAGCCTGATGTCTAAAACCAGAGAAGCAGTTAGCAGTTGAATACTATGTAGTCTCTAAAGTGATGACTATGCAAAAATGTAGGTGCTTATATTTGTATGTGAAATTAAGACTATAAAGAAACTGGAACTAAAAATAGTTTTGTGTTGGGATGTTTGGACTTAGGAGTGAAATTTTAAATTATTTTCTTTTTTATGATGTTCTGAGTTGGTTCATTTACAAATACCGAAAGCTTAGCTTTGCCTTTATCTCTCTTCCACACTTGCACAAAGTTTTTGACAGATAGACAGCCAGCAAACCTTAATTCTACACAGAAGAAGGAAACCACAGGCAGGGAGTTTGGACTGCTTTGAGGTTTGGCTGCATCCTCTGAACTGTGGGTAGCACAGTGTTTCTTCTGACTGCTTCCTCTCCTTTTTCAACGTCATTCTTCTAATAAAGCAAAATGAGGTGGATAATATCTTGGCTTCCTACCTGTAAGTCCACTGACTGGTAGCTGAGAGAAATTTCCTTTGGGAAACTTGATTCCCAAGCTTCCTGTGGGTTTTTGGATCTCTCCTCCCTCTCTCTCTCTTTCCCCAGGCACCATGTTCCCCCTCCTTTCAGCTGCAGAAATGCCCTGGCTAATCCCAGCTCTTTCCATATACATTTTTAAAGCATCAGTATCAAGTTCCATGAAAACTCTGTTGGGGCTTTTATTGGAATCACATTGAGCTTGCAGATGAATTTAGGGGAAATTGATATCCTTATAAAGATTTTTCTCTGTAGAGATCTTGAAAAACTTCTGGTAGATTTATGAGTCCTCAGGACTTAATATTCTCTGATACACCTGTATTCTTTTTTGTTTTAATTGCATTTCCTAGCTACTTCCTGCTAGTGTATAGAAAAACAACTGACTTGAGGATCTGATATCTATAAACGGCTATAATATTTCTAATAACTTATCAGCACATTTGTTTGGGTTTGTTACTTTCAAACAGTGACATTTCTCTGCCCTTTTTTTCCAACACTTTGACCTTAATATCCTTTTTCTTTGTTGTATTGTACTGGCTAGAATCTCCCACATCATATTAAATAAAAATAATGATAATAGGTGTTCTGGTGTACCTTTCCTGGCTTTAGAGGAATGTTTCTAAGTTTCTCCATTTGGAATGAGGCTTCTCTGGGTGTTTAAGAAAAAGCGCAGATTTAAAAATAATTAAAATAGAGGAAGACTAATAGATTAGAGGAATTGGATGGGTGAAGGAGGAGGGAAAAGAAGGGGGTAGTACTGGAGTCTGAAGTGGAACAATTATACTATATGTATTTATGACTATGCCAAAATGAACCCCACAATTATATATAACTATTATGCACTAATAAAAATGTTTTTAAAGGTGCAAATTTTCTATTCTATTCTTATTTTTCTGCAATCTCAATCATGATTGAGAGCTGAATTTTTGCAAAGGATTTTTCTGACCAATGATATTAATATGCCTTTTTTTACCCTCTCTTTTAACTAGTTAATACAATGATTTACCTTTGGGATTTTCTAATATTAAACCAGCTTTACATATCTGGGTTAAATTCAACAAAGCAATGGGCAATTTTTTTGTGTGTGTATGTGTGTGTGTGTGTGTGTGTGTGTGTATTCTTGAGTTAGATTTGCTAATGGCTTAAGAATTTTTTATATTCATATTCATGAGCGGACTGGGCCTATAATTTTCCTTTTTTGGATATATCTCTGTTTGATTTGGTATATCATGACTGAATTAGTCAGGGTTTCCAGAGAACTAGAACCAAAAGAATGTGTTTACAAGGAGGTATGTGGGTAGTAGGTAGGTAGGTAGGTAGATGGATTGTAAGGAATTTGGTTCATGTGAATATGCAGGTGGGTAAGTCCCCAGATCTTCAGAATGAGTGGCAAGCTGGAAACCCAGGGGATCCAGTGGTTTAGTTTCAACCTGAGCCTGAAGTCCTGAGAACCAGGAGAGTAGAATGGTGCAGTTCCCTGTCTAATGTCCATCATTTTTTCTAATATCCAAGAGATAATAGTACTTATTTTAAATTCACAGACTTAATTTACTTTTTTTTTTTTTTTTTTGTGGTGCTGGGGATTGAACCCAGGGCCTTGGGCATGCAAGGCAAGCACTCTACCAATGGAGCCAGCCCAAATTCACAGACTTAATTTTTTAGAATAGGTTTTAGTTTACAGAAAAATTGGATAGATGATGCAGGAAGCTGTGTATTCTGTACATAAAATTTCTTCTGTTATGAGCATCTTACTTTAGTTGGTATATTTGTTTCGATTAATGAGACCTTACTGATACATTATTATGGACCAAAGTCTATAGTTTATTCAGATTTCCCTAATTTTTACCTCATGACCTTTTTCGGTTTGGGGTTCCCACCAGGATATCTTAACACATTTTGTTGTCATGTCTCCTTAGGCTCCCCTTGGCTGTTTTACTTTTTAAGATTGTCTTTGTTTTTTATTGCCTTGATAGTTTTGAAGAACACCGGTCGGCTCTATCACAGGATGCTCCTGATCCTCTGGGTCTCCAGTAATCTTCTTTGCTCTGAAGTCTATTAGACCTGATTTTGTTTTAGTCAGCTTTTTCTCTGCTGTAAACAAAAGACCTGACAAGAACAATTTTAGAGGAGGAGAAGTTTATTTGGCACTTAAGGTTTCAGAGGTCTCAGTCAATTGGCCAATTCCATTCCTCAGGGCCTGAGATGAGGCAGAGCATCATGGTAGAAGGGTGTGGTGGAGGAAAGCACTGGGAACATGGCACCAGGAAGCATAGAGAGCTCTTCTCAATGAGAAAAAAAAAATAGAAACCCTAAAGACACACCCTCAGAGACCACCTCCTCCAGTCACTCCCCACCTGCCTACAGTCACCACCATATGATCCCTATCAGGGAATTAGGGTGCTGAGATGTTTAAACCTCTCATAACCCAATCATTTCACCTCTAAATTTTCTTGCTTTATCTCACACATGAGCTTTTGGGGGGATGCCCCATCTAAACCATAACAGATAAAATTACTCAAATTTCTGGCCTCCAATGTTTCTCATGCAAAATGTGTGGTCATTAATTGTTTCACCCTTGTAAGATGTCATTTCTCCTTCGCAGCTTTCAAGATTCTTTCTTTGTCTAGTCATGGTGACACATACCTGTAATCCCAGCAGAAGATTCAGGCTGAAGCAAGAGAATCACAAGTTTGAGGCCAGCCTGGGCAATTTAGCAAGATCCTGTCTCAAAATAAAATAAAAAGGGCTGGGGTGGTAGAGCACATCTCGGTTCAAATCCTCTGTACAAAAAAAAAAAAAAATTTGTCTTTAGTTTTGGGAACTTCAATATGTGTAGATGTGGGTTTCTTTAGCTTTATCCTACAGGATTTGCTCAACTTTTTAACTATGTAGATTTATGCCTCTGGCCAAATTTGGAAATTTTTCAGCCATTATTTCTTCACATATGTTTCCGCCCCACCATTTTCTTCCTCTTCTAGAAGTCCATGACACAAATGTTACATGACATCTTTTGTAATAGTCTTCGGGAGCCCTCGGTCTATGTTAATATTTTTTTCAGTCTGTTGTTCAGATTGGGTAATTTCTTTTTTTTTTCTTTTTTCTTTTTTTAAGAGAGAGAGAGAGAGAGATAATTTTTTTAATATTTATTTTTTAGTTTTTGGCGGACACAACTTCTTTGTTTGTATGTGGTGCTAAGGATCGAGCCTGGGCCGCACACATGCCAGGCAAGCGCACTACCGCTTGAGCCACATCCCCAGCCCCAGATTGGGTAATTTCCGATGTTCTGTTTTCCAGTTCTCTGATTCTTTCTCTGTCCCTTCCACTGTACTGTTGAGTGTGTCCACTGAGTGACTTTTAGTCTCTGTTATTATATTTCTCAGTTTTAAATTTTCCACTTGTGTCTTTTTCATATCTTTACTCTCTTTGTGAGATATCCTGTTTTTTATGTTGGAAACGTGTTCATAATTGCTCATTAAGGCATTTTTATGATGCTGTTTTATCTTTGTCAGATAATTCTAAAATCTCTGTTACCTTGCTATTGGCATCTATTAGTTGTCTTTTTTAAATTCAGTTTGAGGATCTTCCTGATTCTTGATTCGTATTGTGGATGAAATGTTTCTTCCTCCTTAGGTTCACAAATTGAACCTCTAACCTCAATTCGATGGCATTTGTGCATGGGGCCTTTGAAAGGTAATTAGGGTTACATGAAGTCATGAGGGTAGGATCTTGGTCTGATGGGTTTAATGCCCTTATAAGAAGAGGCACCAAAATGTTTGCCCTCTCTCCCTCTATTTGAGCACAGAGGGAAGGCCACAGAGGGCCCAGTGAGAAGGCGGTCATCTGTAAGCCAGGGAAGAGAGAGAGCCCTCACCAAGAACCAAACTGCCCAGTTCCTTCATCTGGAGACCTCTCAGCCTCCAGAACTTGAGAAATAAATTCAGTTTAAGTACCCAGTCTTGTTATGGCAGCCTGAGCAAACTAATATAGGATAACAAGTGATATTCTATTTAAACATGGAAAATATAGGCATTATGAGACTTAGGATCTTATTTAAACCTTCTTTTTCAGCTGGAGTTTTTTTATGATATTTCTCCAACAATGTAAGGTATGTGTGTGGGAGCTGTTACCACCTCATTATTGCCAGAAGCAGGTAGAAGTACAAGTTCCCCACCCTGTCTCCAGCCTCCACTCCATTTACACGAATGGAGGAGGGCTCCTCACTTCTGCCTTGTGGAAATGGGATATCAGCACCTGACACCACCACCCCCATTCTCCCTGGCACCAGCAATAGGGTGAGAGCCTTGTTACTGCTCAGCAGGGATGAAAGTCCCAGCTCCTAACTTGGTCTTCTCTCACTTTTCCCCAGCAGGATGCTGGGTGGAGACATTCACACCACCCGGCTTGGCCTTTGCAGGCGTGTTTGGTGTCTGGCTGGAGTACAGTAGTTCTATGCTGCTGCTTTTCTGGTTTTTTGGCTAGACACAGCAGGCTTTAGTCCAGGCTTTTGGAGTCTGTGCCCATTAGCATTTCTGGGATACATGAGGTACAAAGAAAATGAAAGGAACTCATCACTGTATCATTCCTTCCACGAAAGTCCTTACCTGGTCTGCCTTCTTCTTTACTTCTTTCAGAGTCTTTTGTTTATTTTACATAAATGAGGATTTAGTTGTAGTTAATAGGATGAATGGAGATGGTTACACGCACTCCATCTTCAGGGAAACCTATATATTGAATTTTTAATTATCATCATTTTCTGACTGTGTTCCTAAAAAGTCTATTTTTTCTTTATTTCCAAGTTTACCTGGTAACTCCTTATAATTACATAATTCTTATTCCCTGCACATGTTTTAAAGCATTTCTGTTGTTTAATCAAAATTATGAAACATGTTATGTCTGACAATGTCATTACTGAGATTTCTTTTGAATTTCTTTCTTTTTTATTATTTTATTCTTATAATTTTATTAATGATGTATAAATGGTTAATGAACAGGTATCATCAACTTGACTGACCTAAATTAACCATCCTGTGGGAAAAGTATTTATATTATCCAACTCCCCAGTGATTGTTCATAAACTGGTTTAAAATGTCATCTTGGAACCCAAGTTTAGACAATAAAAAAGAAAAAATCTAACTTTTACAGTTGGTCATTATATCTTCAAAAAACAAACACCGACAATGTCACATTTCTTCAACTTTAAAAACACTTACCCAAATTGCTTGCTGGCATTAGAAGCACAGAACTGACAAAGGAGTACAAGATAAAAATACCTGTGAAACTGTCCATCAATTAATGCTTCACCGAAGGGCAGGACTCATACTGATGTATCAAAAGTACATTTTGAAAAGTCATGGAACAAAATATCTTTGTTCATTTCTTAAATTTATTGCTCCTTTAGCGTCTGCATTAATAAATCTTACAGTCCCTGTGCAATATCTTAACATGTGAGTTATGTAATTCACCGTAGTTAAGGACAAATCAATAGCAAAAAAAACCCCAAAAAACCTAGCAATCCGGGAAACACTACTCAGTCCTCTCTTTTTCTGCTTTGTTGACATGGACACAAGTACATGTCACAAGTACACTTGGAAACAAAACACAGAACCTTGCAGTATTTCCATAATGATAATAATTAGCTTCCCCTGCAAATAAAGTAGCCCATGGGGCCTAAGTGCAGTCACACAGAAAAGGGCAGGCAGCTCCTTGAATAACAGCAGCAGTTCTCTGGTCTCTCATCATCATTAGGCAGTGTTTCTTCCACAGGATACACCCATACATCTGTGTCGTCATTGTAATACGTCACCCTGGGGGGTTAAGTTCTGTTTGATACAGCCGATTTGTCCTTTCATCATGCTCTCAGTCACCATTCAAATAATCAAAGTTCACGTGAAGGTCTCCTCTGCCTGTCCTCTTCCTCAGCCTCTAAAAGGACCTCGGTTACTATCCCCTCCCTCCTTACACTGGATGTGCCTCTTGATCATCTCTTTTCTCTGTTTCTCTTCCAACCTCTCCTTCATTGATTGCTTCACTGAGCCTCATCCTCTCTGACATTTTCAACAGAACCATCTAATTGTGTTTCTTGGTTTTCTTTTCTTTCACTGTTACTTCTCTTTTCAACCTTCTTTACTTTTTCTTTTCTGATTTGTGGCTTCTTATTTCCTTGGCTGTTGACACGCTGAGACTGCAAAAAGGTTCTTCCAGTGTTCACTAATTCTCCTGGTATTGGCCAATTTGCTATATCACTGAAATCACTGGCCTTGTTAGTTTTCCTTGTCTTGAGTTTTCTGGCTTTTATAACTTTGGAGGAACTGAGCTCAGCTGCCATTTTGCCAGGCCACATGCAGCAGCTGACTCCTTCCTTCTGAATCTCTTCTGATGTCACTTCTGCTAGTTCTTGCCGATGGCATCTTATTTCTTTATGTGGTTACTTTTCTTTTTAATTTTATTTCTAAGACTTAAAAAGATTTCTTAATTGAAATATAACTTACAGGGCCTGGGGTTGTAACTCAATTGTAGAGCACTTGCCTAGCACGAGTGTGGCACTGGGTTTGATCCTCAGCATCACATCAAAATAAGTAAATGAAATAAATGCATTACGTCCATCTACAACTAAAAAATAAATGAAAAAAATATAACTTAGATCTCTAAAGTGCATGAATTTTAAGCTCTATAACTTCATTTTACCTATGGAACGATCACCTAGATCTAGATAAAGACTATTTCTGGCATCCCAGAAGAGTCCCTTGTGCTTTCTCCCAATCAGTACCTACGCCAAAAGTAACCACTCTTCTGATATCTGTTGCCATACATATGTTTTTACTGTTTTTGAATGTCATATAAATAGAATCATAGAATTTGAACTTTTTATATCTAGCTTCTTCCACTTAACATTAAATCTTTGAGATTCATTCATGATTTTCAGGTATCATGTTTGTAGTTCATTATTTCTCATTGGTGAGAAAGGCTTGTATCCTAAGTCTGTCCCACAGGTCCACTTGGTAAAGACTTGGTTCTGCTGTGGCACTATTGGAAGGTGGTAGAGCCTTTAAGAAGTGGGGCTTAATGGGAGGTCTTTGGGTCACTGGGGGTATGTCTGCAAGGGATAGTATACCGTGGCCCCTTCTTTTTCTTTTGCTTCTTGTCCGTTCGGTGAGCAATTTTGCTTTGCTGTATAATGTACTGTCACAAGCCCAAAGTGATAGTGTCAATCATGGACTGAAACCATGTGCCAAAGTAAATCTTTTCTCTTTTTAAGTTGATTATCTGAGATATTTGTTATAGTAGCAAAAAGCTGACTGACAAATTTTTCAGATCTATCATATATTTGTATGCAGTATATATGTATATTGATGTTAATATATGATATTTTGAGCTGGGTATGGCGGCACATGCCTGTAATGGCAGCTACTCAGGAGGCTGAGGTTGGAAGATCACAAATCTTGCCTGGGCAATTTAGAGAGACCCTGTCTCAAAATATAAAATAAAAAGGGAAAAAGGCTGGGATGCAGCTCAATAGTAGAGTGCCCCTGGGTTCAATTTCCAGTGTAAAATATATACATATATAATTTAATTTATATACATATAATATAAGCAGCCTAGAATGATTCATGTTGCAAATATCTGTTCCTAGTTTTTTTGCTCTCTTAATATTGACTTTTGATGATCAGAAGGTTTTTTGCTTGTTTGTTTTTTGTTTTTTTTTTTTTGATACTAGGTATTGAACCCAGGGGTGCCACTAAGTTACATCCCCAGCCCTTTTTGTTTTTTATTTTGAGACAGGGTCTCATTAAGTTGCTGAACAATCTTCCTGCCTCAGCCTCTGGAGTCACTGGGATTACAGGTGTGTACCACTGCAGCCAACTAACAGAAGTTCTTAATTTAAATGAAATTCAACTGATCAACCTTTTATGTTCTTTTAAAGAAATGTTTTCCATCTGTATTCTTCTAGAAACTTGATTGATTTGTTTTAGTTTCATATTGAAGTCTAGGGTCCATACTAAATTAATTTTTGATAATTGGGAAAAGGTGTCAAGGTTTCTATTTCTCAGCTTAGTTATCTCATCAATGCATTTTAATTTTTTCCATATTTTTATTGATGAATTATATTTGTACATAATGGTGGAATTTGTTGTTACATATTTGTACAGGACACAATGTAACAATATAATTTGACCAATATTATTCCCCAGTATTTCCCCTTTCCCCACCCTCTCCTCCCTTCTCCCAGTTTTTCTGTTTTGTTTTGTTTCATTTTGGGATACTGGGGCGTTTCCCCTATTCTACTGATCTCCCTTGGATTTTCTTGAGATTCCCTCACCTTTCTTTGCCTTTTTCTTCCTCATGAGAAGTATATTATTTCTGAGTATATTATTTCACTTCCATCCATTTTCCTGCAAATGACATAATCTCACTCTTTTTTATGGCAGAATAAAACTCCAATGTGTATATATACCACATTTTCTTTATCCCTTTGTCTGTTGATAGATGCCTAGGCTAGTTCCATAGTTTGGATACCTAAGTTTGGTTCCATTGTCAACTGTGCTGCTAAAAAACATGATCTGCCCATTTATTTAAAAATATTGCTGATAAACTGGAGTGTAGTCTTTGTCATAAATCCCACACATACATTTATGTCTGTTGCTGGACTCTCTATTCTACTTTTTAGGTTGATTTGTTCTTTGTTGCTGTTGTTCCCAGAGGAGCAATAAAAAGTTGTATAAAGGAAATGTGGATGAGTCCTGTGACCTTCTCTCTGAGAGGCATTTATCTCTCTTCCATGTTTTTTTTTTTTTTTTTTTTTTGGTACCAGGGATTGAACCCAGGAGCACTTAACCACTAAGCCACATCCCTGGCCCCTTTTTTATATTTTATTTAGAGACAGAGCCTTGCTAAGTTGCTGAGGCTGGCTTCAAACTTGTGATTCTTCTGCCTCAGCCTCCCAAGCCACTGGGATTACAGATGTGTGCCACCATGCCTGGCTCTTCCATGGTCTTACACGTGCATGTTCATATAGTGTGAACATACTGAAGTTTTTTAATGACTTGGGGAGATGCTTACTTGCAAAGTTCAGAGATTAGAATACAAATTTAACATGCAAAACTATATGACAGTGATAATTACTAGTAGTTTAGCCTTTACCAAGTAAGGTGCTCTGCTAAGCGCTTTACATGTATTAACTCATATAATCCTCACTACAGCCTTAAAGGATGGGGCAATTTTGCTTCCATTTTCCAGATGATGAAATGGAACACAGAGAAAGTGGAATTGCCCAGTGACACCACCAATACACAGTGGACCTAGAATTCAAACCCAGGCTGCCTGGTTTCAAAGCTCATACTGGTATCCAAAAGTACTTAGACCAAGATACATGCTATTTATCTCTTACTACTCTTCACCCTTCCGGCTATTAGGGAACAGTTCTTTTCTAGCCTCCAGGCTAGAAAAGAATTCAGTCTAAATGTCCCATTCCCATGGAGGCCTGTCCTGACTTCTTACACAAGTCTGGCTTTCCCTGAAACAATCTTACAACTTCCTGTCTTGTGCTTCTCCTTTCTAGCCCTGGACACATTTTTTATTCACATTTCCTTGGCCAAGTTGTTTAAACAGCTATCTTTCCTGTTCCTTTTCCTCTTCTGTGGGCTTCATGAAAGCAAGGTCTGGGTGTGTCTTATTCACCTTTGTATGCTCAGAACAGTGCCTGATGCACAGTAGTGCATGCAAGACTCCTGTTGTGTAGCAGGACAGCAAAGAGGCCAAAGGAGGCAGAGCTTGGAGATCCCTTTCTCTGTGTTCCAAGTTGGATACAGTGGAAGGTGCTGAGACACATAACCCTGAGTTCAAACACTGATTTGGTGAGCTGTGCAAACGTGGACTATGTATAACCCTAACACTTTGAGATCTGCTTTCTCTCCTACAGTATGGAGTTAAGAATATCACCTCATGCCTACGAGAAGTCCTGACACATAGTGTGCATCCAGTACACTATGTTGAGCATTTTTAGAACTAAATATGAATTTTCAAGTTTCTAACTCCAATGTATCTCTGTCTTATTGTTTTTGAAATTATTAGATAGTTAAAAAATAATATTTATATCTCTTAGGATTATTGTGAGGATATATAAGAAGACAGCCCACACAATACACAGAACCCAGTGTCATTTGAAATAAATGTTCAGTAAAGCTTAACTGTGCTTCTATTATTATGAGTGAAGCACCTTCTGCAGGGCCCTGAACACAGTAGATACTCTGTAGATAGATGGTGCCTAATAGTATGAATTGGTCCTGCCAGTCATGCCCCGCTGCTGCTTAGAGGACAATGTTGGGCCCTGGATCCAGGCACAATTCTGTTCCAGAGTTGGTGCTGTGCGATCGCCACCCAGTGGCTGCCATCTCCTACTGCAGCATCAGGCACAAATAATAACTTGCTCTAGGTTTCCCCTTCTTGGCTCCCTTAATACCTTAAGAACCTTCTTCCCAGCAGAGGGAAAGGCCAGGTGCTAGGGGAAAAAAATCACCAAATTACATTGTTCTATTGAGTACATGTATGAATATGTAACAACGAATCCCACTATTATGTATAATTATAATGCACCAATGGGAAAAAAAAAGTGAGGGGGGGAAAAAAGAACACACCTCCCTCTGCATGCCCTTAGAAGCCAGGAACACTGGAAACAAAAGAGGGAATAGGCTTGAGAGATAATTCTAGAAGGTGGACTCACTAGGACTTGGTGACCACTTATATATTCACTGGGGAAGGCAAATGGATTTGTCTAAGACAGAAGCTCAACTAGGGACATTTGGCAATGTCGGAAAATGTTTTTGGTTGCCACAGCTTGAAAGAAAGAATGTACTGGAAAATAACGTGTGGAGACCACTGATGCTGCCAAATATCCTACAATGCGCAAGACCCCCCTCCCAAATTATCTAGTCCCAAATGTCATTAGCACAAAGGTTAAGATACCCTGGTCTAGGATGATTCTCAGGATCTTATCCAGGCATTCCAAACATCAGGAAAACTCATGAAAATGCCGTCAACTGAGGTATCACTAGTTTCCATCTCAAGAATCAGGTAAATCTGGGGAAGACCCTAGCCCCAAACTAGCATAGCCCATAGAACTCTCTAAAGTCATAGAAGGGAAACATTATTACCTATCATTTATTTCTTTAACTTTTGTTTACAGTCACAATGTGTATTTTTCATACTATTGAGGAGAGGGTATAGGTATTAATCACATTGAAGGACTTAAACATGACCTACATCTCATTAGCTAGAAAGTCTTAAAATGGGTCACATAATATTATAGTTCAATTAAGAGATCCTCTGGATTTCTATGCAGGAAAAAAAGCAGTAACTGAACTAAGAAAAAAAAATTCTATTTCTCATGTTTCCCAATATTTGCTATAACAAACTTGGGTAGCAATCAGATCTCTGTCCTTCGTTTTGTATCTGTCTACAATGAAGAAAATAGACAATCAGAAAGCAGGGGAAGACTACATTCACAAGGAACAGCAGGAAACCAGGCAGGAGAACCAGGCACTCAGGGTCTTCTTTTCTGTCTGGAAAGGGAAGAAATATTTCAGAACATAAATATTTCAGAACATTTCTCAGACCTTTCCAGTTTTACCTCAATAAACCAGGCAGAGGGGCCCCAGGACCCTCTCCTCTGGGCTCCCAGCTGGAATCCCCTCCACCCACCTACAGACTTTCAGAGACACCTAAATGATCCCAAGGACATTGTCCTTCAGTGCCTTCCCTCCCTATTAAAAATTCCAGCCCAAGAAAGACACACATTGTTGCAGCTGTCAAGCCTGATGGGCCACTAAGTCTCTCACCTCCAGGTGTTTGTGTTTGGGGCTGTCAGCCTTCAGTTCTGAGTGACATTGCACTTGGTGCTTCTCTGTGTAGAGAAGCCTTTCCTGTCTGGGCCTAGGGCTCCTCTGGCTTGTTTTTCTCCACCCCTGAAGGCATTTCTGATCCTAAAGACCAATTAATTCTTCTTCTGTCCAACATTACTTTGCAGAACATGAGTTTTACTCACATGCTAATTGGAGTTCCTCCTCTTGATGAAATCTAGCTTCTTCATCGATATTTGATAATAATCATTTGATCTGATTGGTCAGCAGCATCTTTCCTCTGCTGGTCTATTGACCTGACCATCTTGTTCCTGTTAGGTCTACTGTGGCTTTTGAAAGCTTGCAAAGCAGCTTGGGAATGCGCCAAGCTCCCCTGGAAAAATTCTTTAGGTTTTTCATTTCCTGTGTCTTAGAGTGCTATTATTTTTTTTCCCAGAGAAATTTTGGAATAAATGTCCAAGGAAATATCCTAGAATCTCATCAGAACTTGAAATTACCCCACCTTTGAAATCTCAAGGTCCCCCCATCCTGTATTCTGACCACACCCCTCAGTGTGTCCACCTCTCACTGTCTTCCCCCCAGGAAGAAACAGCTTATAGACAGACCTAGAACCCAGGCCCCTCCAGCACCACAGCCACTCACTCAGTTCAGGCACCTTCATCTCTTGCCTGGATTCTGCAGCAGCCACGCCCTTCTGTCTGGAACCAGCAGGCCTCCCAACTCCTCTGATGCTTTGATATGGCTGGCCCCTGACACACCTGTACATTCCCTGGCTCATTCCACCTGGTGTCTCACAAGTCTTTCTGCACAGCAGGGGGGAACTGGAATTTGGCTGAACTAGAAATGGCCCCCTGTCTCTGAGCCTGAGCTCTGTTCTCCACTCCAAAACAGTAGTCCTGTCCTTTTAGGAACCTGAGACTCTTCAGCAGTGGTCTCTGGTCGCCCATTGTTCTCTGCTGTGGGGGTTTCTGCAGGGGAGCACCCTCTTCTATTTCATAATGACCCCACCAACTCCGTCTCCAACACAGACACAGACTCACATGAACCACTTGGGGAAATAGTGGAAATTATGACATTTTTTTTTTATTTTCAAAATTAATATTGTTGTATTTTTCCTAGCCTTTTAAAATACGGTGACATTTTGCAAACACTTTATAGCCTGACATCAGCACTTTGTCTTTGTGTGGACCCAAAGTATATCCTTTAATAGAAACTCCTAAGAAGACTCTGATGACAAAGCCTGAGCCTTTCCACTAAATTATGGTGGATGAGTAGCTATTTGTTGAGAAAAAAGATGTGAGGTAAATTGCTCAAAATGTACAATTCCTCTCCCACTGTAACTTGGTGTGAGAGCCTCTATAAACTGTGCAGCACTTTCCTGTAGTGTGGAACTGAAAAGCTCCTGTCAAGTAATAATGGAAGGCTTTGAATTGAAAGCCTTGCGGATTTTGATGGAATTCTCTCACAGATTTGCTAATTCTGTTGCAGTCTGCCCAGGCTAGGCCACTGAAGCTATTCCAAGGAATTCATTGAATTGCTTATTCTGGTTTTGTTTGTTTCTTCCATTTTCCTCTGCCCTTTTGTATTCAGTTTTAAATTTGTCATTTACTTCCAGCTTCTCTTTTGACAGCTAAGGTTCATGTCCCCCATTTCTTCAATACAGCCCACATACTGACTGAAATGTCACCAGCCATGCCTAGGTCTGTCTGGCAGGTCACCTCTGAAGAAGGAGCTGTGTCCCTTGACCTGTACACTGAGAAACCAGCATGTGTGGGAGGTTGCTCATAGCATGGGCTTCTTGTTCAGCATAAATTTCACATTTTCCTGTCAGAGCTCACATATGAGACATACTGATTGTCCTATGAATAATTAAGTGTTGTGGCTGTTATTTAGCTTTATCATTTAAAAAAAAATCTTGTTATTTAGGATCCACAGTCTCTAACAGACCTTAGTCATCTCTCTACCCCAGGGCTCTTCTTTTCTCATGAGATATGGAGGAAGAGTAGCTCTCAGTAGAATGAGGGTCCAGGGGTAGGGAGCATTACCTGTACCATTAGCCATCAAGTTGGGAGCCAAAGGTGTCTTATGGCTAAAACTGCTGTCTCACAGAAGACGGTGAGGCTTGAGCATCAGGTGCATTGCTAGTGAGTCCTTTCTGTTCTAGGGACTGTCAACTACTATTTTCAGGTCCAAACCCAGATTTGCATTTACACCTGCATCCTGGACACCTTCGACTTTATGTAAGTCCCAGCAAGAAGTTCATCAATGGCAGATCCTTTGTTTTGTCCAATGTGTCTCAAATATTGTATTCAGACAAGTTGCTTTACCTTGGAGCTTCTTTTTTTGGAAACTATAAACCACATACCTCCCAAGGCAAGTCCGGGGACTGCTTCCCTCTGGTGAGTGTTTTCCATTTCTTCTTGCGTAAAGCTTTTATTAAATGATAGACTCAGCTGGGAGCTGTGGCGCACGCCTATAATCTCAGTGAACTGGGAGGCTGACGCAGGAGGATCACAGTTCAAAGTCAGCCTCGACAATTTAGCAAGACTCTGTCTCAACATAAAAAATAAAATAAAATAAAAAAGGTTAGGGATGTGGCTCAGTGGTAAAGCCCCTCTGGGTTCAATCCGCAGTATCAAAAAGAAATACATAAGGCTATGTATGTAGTTCAGAACATCCCTGGGTTCAATCCATGGTACCTCAAAAAAAAAAAAAAAAAAAAGGCTTGGACTGCCATCTTTAATTCTGTGGTCTTGTTTCCCAACACAATATGGCGTAATTTCATCAGAATCTGAAGCACTACAGAACCTGAGAATGGTAGAGAAGACCAGCAGGATGAGGCTGAGAATTTGTGGTAAGTTTCTTCACTGTCTGAGCTCTCCCTGCTCTGACTCCATTTCTGAACTGCAGTTGTTCTAGAAGTCTTTATTATTGCAGGTAGAAATCATAAACTGAGCCTCTCTACTTGTATCTTTCCAGTGTGACCTATAAAAAGATCAAGTTTTCTCTTTTTATCCCTAGACTAGATTGACTTTTTATGGGTCTTTCCCAGACCAACCAAGGTGATTTCCACTTCTGAACATTTCGTGTTAGGCCACATGTACCTGGATTGTGAAGTCAACTTAAAATAAAATAACTGGTATAAAAAAATAGAGTTTCTCCTTAGTACTTCTTTGGACCACGTTGTCGTAAAACACCCAACACTCCATTTTCTCCTTATTAATCAGGATTAGTTATCCCACCCACAGTGTAACCCACATCTCTGCCTGTTGGCTCAGTGACATAAGGAGATCAAAATGGTGGCCAAGCAGTCTCAACTTTCAACTTAATGAGACCACAACTGTGTTTCCTGTTGGAAACACTTTCTCCTTTAGAAACTAAGACTTTTAAATCTGCCAGGGCCAACACTGTGGGAACAAGAAGCCAATATTCTAATTGGATTACTGATGTATTTGTGGAGTGCCACTCCCACCCTCTTTCTTCCTATATTTATGTGTATTAGCTATAGAAAAAAACATCACATGTTCGTTGCTGGTTAAAGTATGTATTGCTTCCGAAATTGTTAGGGTGTTTTCATCCTGCTGGCAACATAACTGGTCATTCCATAGTTAAGCCAGCTGTTTCTGAGTGATAACATATATTTTAAAACCTATAAACTCCACGTATAAACCTATTACCACTTTTTGAGGAGAGTGGGCATTAGGGATGGAACTCAGGGGCACTTGACCACTGAACCACATCCCCAGCCCTGTTTTGTATTTTATTTAGAGACAGGGTCTCACTGAGTTGCTTAGCACTTCACTTTTGCTGAGGCTGACTTTGAACTCGTGATCCTCCTGCCTCAGTGTCCCAAGCCATTGGGATTACAGTTGTGTACCACCACACCTAACTGCCACTTTTCTTTTACTATAAAGCTTCTTACTATTTAACTTCTTACCCTAGGTACATGTATGACTGCACATATGGTGTGACACTATATCATGTTCAACCAGAGAAATGATAAGTTGTGTTGCAATTGTGTGCAATGAATCAAACTGCATTCTGCTGTCATATATATATATATAATTTAAATAAATTAATTAATTTTAAAATTTGCTTCTTGGTTAAAAGTAATAATTGTATGGGGGGATCATAGTGGATGATGTCTTTATAAATCTTTGAATGAAAATTCTGACTGAAACATTGGGATCAAGGAAGAAAATTCTGGAAAAACATTTATTCCTATGGGGATAATTTCTATCTTCATTGAAGAAAGAGTTCCTATGAAATTGGTCTACCACCAGATACCTAGCTATTCCTGCCAGGGAATGGTACCATATTGGGTGTTATCTTCTGATGTTGGCAATTGGGCAAACATCAGAGCTTAAAGCCTGGTGGTGAGGGAATTACATGTGGTTAAGTTTGAGCATACTACCATCTATTCCATATACCACTTTATATCTGACCTGTTGAACAGTCCCTGAGGTGGATAGGAAAAGGAGCCATCTTACATGACCAGTTATCTTGCCCACCTGTTTATTGAGTGACCCAATTGTAACGAATGACTCTGTTGGGCATTTTTATGGGACACAACTGTCTTTGTCCATTCCAACAGACCCATCTACACATCTCTTCTGCAGGCCATCCTTGTCATGAGCCCATATAGACCCTATGGATGGTTAAAGTAAAGCCAATAAACAATGGGACCAGTGGGGGAATTCAGCCATCTATTAAGTATGTCTAATTTAAATATAAGGAATTAGGGAAATAATTGCACCTGTTGAATCCACTGTGGAGATGGACTGAGGTCAAGTCTCCATTTATCACAGGATTTCCATAAGACCTCACTCTGACCAACAAACCCAGTTGGCATTTTGTACCCCCAGCAAATGGCAACACAGAACCAGTAATGATTCCCAAAAAGTATAGGTATTTTCTCTACCAATGTAGCCACTGTAGCAAGAGGCTGCAGGCCTTCTGGAGGAGGCTTGAAGAAAAGTTCGCCATATTTACCTGTGGCCATAACACAGGGCCCTTCCTTAATGGGACCTGGTCTTCCTCTCACTCAAGAGGTTGCAGGCCTATGAGCTGGCCTGGTTTGATAATTAGGTATGAAGCAGTAAATCCACTCTATTGACGGGCTGTCTTCTAATTACATAGGTAAAGCCACACCTTAGTAGACAGCCCATTTGTTCGTTCCTAAGAATCTCATGATCAATTAGTTGATACCACAGATTTCTTATAGTCAAAGCACTCCAATAACCCTTCTTTCCCTGAAACCTTTCATGGTAATTCACCTTCCTGGACTCCAAAGTTAGGAGACACTGCCTGGCCTCTGCTAATCCAGGATCCTGTTATTCCCACTGGAATCAGGAAGCCCAGTTCTCAGGTGGGTCTCCCACTACCGCCTTTAGTATTGCTTTCCAGGGGTGCCCATCACCTACTCATAGCTTAATACCATGGCAAATGGAGGCCCTCTGAGCCTTCTCAAGATGGTGGATGGGCGTGGGTGAAGAAATTGCATATTTACATCCACTTTGATTTTCCTGTCTACAGGAAAATCAAACCTTATTTGCTGTAGAACATTTCTAGGTCCAGGCTTCAGTAAACTCACCAAGTAAGCTGGCAGAGACACTTTTGGGCACTCAAGGCAAATACTATAACACAAGTCTCTGTAAACATACTCCTGTTGATATTTTATTTTTTATTTTTGGTACTGGGGATTGATCCAGGGGTTCTTTGCCACTGAGTTACATCCCCAGCCCTTTTTAAAAAGTATTTTATTTTGAGACAGGGTCTCACTAAATTGCTTAGGGCTCACTAAGTTGCTGAATCTGGCCTCAAACTTGTAATCCTCCTGCCTTGGCTCCCTGAATTGCTGGGTATACACACATGTACCCACCATGCCCAAACTGTTGATATTTTCATACCTATCAAATTTACATCCCATCTTCTTTTTTTGGTAGCACTTAGAACTCATTCCACACACACTTTACAGCTTTTAGCAGTAATGCAATAGTCCCTACTCATTCTGACCCTTGAACTGGCTAACTACTACAAGAATTCAAGCTTAAAACTTTCAAAATAACAGAGGCTGAATTTTTTTTTCCAGTACTGAAGATTCAACCCAGGGGCTCTCTACCACTGAGCTATATCTGCTTTTTCATTTTAAGACAGTGTCTTGCTAAGCTTCCCAGGCTGGCCTCAAACTTGCATCCTCGTGCCTATCTTCTGAGTAGCTTAGATTACAAGCAGCACCAGAGGGTAAATTTTTTAAAGTGCATCTAAGCTTCTGATGGGCAGGACACTTCTCTTTGGGCTCATACTGATTACTCCACATAGAATAATCCTTCAATTTCTGACTATCAAATCTTTCGTGATTATTAGGAAGAA